>NC_141693.1:1022478120-1023964370 GCF_964263255.1 Lissotriton vulgaris
CTGGACCCCCATGTGTAACCTGCGTGGGCAAGCAGTTTATAACTCCATAGATTTTGTGCACAGTATGTGGTGCCAGGAATATGAGTTTCTTGAAGCAACACGAGGTCGGGCATGGCGTTTGAGATATTGTAACACTATCCCCCTTTTAATCCAGTCACCCAGTCCGTTCACATTCCAAGAGATTATTTTGAGTCGACCCAGGGATGCAGAGACGATAGGAGTGCCACTCCTTTGCATCGGAGAACAAGATCCCCGCTTCCCACAGGGCGAAGGAAGCGACAGTGCTCAATGGGACACATCACCACACCGGGAAAGAAGAATAAGCGGGTCACGCAGGACCCCTTGCGAAAATCGGCACAACCCCCCGGGGAAACCCACAGGACCATAAAGGGAACCCCGTGTGTGTGACCACCCCAAAAGCATATCAGAAGTGTGCAGGGTAAATCGTCGTGTGTGCCGGAAACCCCCCGAAGTTGTATGTGACCTTGATAGACAGACTGCTCATAAAACATAACATAAATTGAAAAAACCCTTACTAAAATGCCCTGGAACCCCCCCCCCCACCCTGCCTCCCTGCAATGTTGACTCAGAAATGCCCACCGCCCCAATTTGCAAAGCACTTGTATACCCATAACTAGAACCATGTAGAGGGGAATGCTACACAACCAAACTACCCCAAGATTCGACCCTCCCCCGTACGAACAATTACATTTGCCCAAGATGAAACTCAAAGTGTCTTGTAGCCCCAAACTGGGAATATGTAGCTCCAATCACTCTAGGCGATATGTCCCCCAACCCCTCCCCAAAATCAGGCTGCAATTAAACACTAACAATGATCCTAGTGCGTTCATTATGGGAAACAACACATATGTTAAGCAATTTTCAGATGCAGAGTGTACCCCCCCTCCAAAACCAGGGAGCGTGGTAAGGGCCATCTTAGTCAGCGCCATAGCTGATCACTAAATACGGGGTGGGACCCCAGTTTGTGCAAAGTCTGCCAATACCTGGGTCTGAGGAACTCAGTCAATCTTTCCCCGAGGATGGTCGGATCCATGAGGGTGATCCTCAGATGAGCCATCACGGTCTGCGGAGGAACACCACCTCTCCAGCCAGTCCCAGGCCTCCCCCGGGGACTGGAAGATCAGCGACTTACCATCTGATTGCCCATGCAGTTTAGCTGGAAAGAGCATGGCATATTTCAAATTGTGGCCCCTGAGAACTCGTATAATTTCCAGGAAGGAGTGGCGTTTCTGCTGCACTTTGTAGGTGAAGTCTGGGAAAAACGTGATGCTCGAGTTCTTGAATTTGAGTGGAGGTCCAACTCTTGTAGCTTGAAGAATGATGTCCCGGGTTGCGAAAAATTGAAGATCTGCGCCAGGATGGGACGCGGCGGAGCGCCCAGCTTCGGAGGTTCCCCAGGTACCCTGTTGCGCTTTCGAAGGAGAAGTATTTGGAGAGGGATCGGGGTTGTAGATGATTTTGGATCAAGTCTTCAAAGAACAGATCAGCGGCCTGCCCCTCCGCCCGCTCGGGAACCCCCAGGATTCGCACGTTGTTTCTTCTTGCGCGCCCTTCATAATCTTCCAGTCGAGCCTCTAGGTAGGATGTCTGGGCCTGCAGTTGCTAGACTGTTGTTTCCAGCCAGGTCATGGAGTGTGGCGATGGAGCCTTCATTCGCCTTGACCCGCTCCCCCATGTTCCTCAGATCAAAGTGGATGAGGATGACATCTATAGAGACAGTGTCAATCTTGAGTTCTAATGCTGTACGGACTCCCTCGACTGCCTCCATGATGTCTAGCGGTGTCGGGCCCTGTCGTCAGGTTGCTCCCTCGCCTCCGCACCATCCTGCTTCCCCTCTGTTTCCTCGGGCTTGGAATGGGCACATTTTGACGGTCTTTGCATAGCGGATTGCCTGGGGCCTTTCGCTGTGGCCATTGTGTCCCGTTCCCCACCTTGGACTGGGAACCGTCGGATCAGGGGAGTGACAAGTACCGGATATGCAGCACAACAGACAATTGAGGTCAGTTCAGTTGTGCCAGTGACCCTTCGTTAGGGAGCAGTTTGTGGCAGTGGTTGTTTCTCAGGCAGGTATGGCACAGACACTGGAGGCCCCAGACCTCCCGAGGGGCTAATGGGCCCAAAGCAGTGGCACACGATGAAAGCCACCAGTAAATTAGGAAGGTGGTCGCATCTGTCACCGCAGAGAACACCCGGCCCCCTGCAGATCCCAACAGCAAAAAGGGGTGGATGGCGGATGAGGAAAACGTCTCTTGTAGTCCTGTATCACCAATGGGCCCCAATACAGTTTATAGGTGCAGGGGGTGTGCACAGTGACGGGGGCCTCCGTCTGTAGTTCACAAAGGAGCCGCTGGAGAAGTGCTGCGGGCCCCCGTGTGGCGTATGCACCCAGAGAGTGATGTCGGGAGCGCCACGGGTCTCCGTCGCTCGCTGGTAGTTTGTGGAGGCCCGCGTAAGCCTCTGTCCTCGAGAGAAGCAAAGCGGCAGCCGTCGGTAGTGGGGTCGTCTCTCGCAGGGCGTCCCCCAGGTTCGATCGCCTCCAACGCGCCAGCCGGCGGCAGGGGAAGCCATGCGACATCACGGCCGGGTCTTCACTCTCCTCCCGGCCGGCAATGCCAACAGCTGATTGTATCGGTGTAACGACCGGATTTTCGGACCAGATAGGATCAGCTCACCAAGACACCACCAACCCAGCCGAAATGCAACCACCTCCCTCCTCAGGACCCATCTATCCAGGCACCTGGGTACCTACCTGAGGATGGGGAACTCGCAATATACAAGCTCATATCATCAGAAACACCACTAAATCTATAGGGATTACTAGGAATACTCACTGATTACTAAGGACGTCCATGCCCTACACCACACTCATACCTCATAGTCTTGCGACCACATGGGCCCAGACTAATCTACCCTAGGGCAGTTCTGATTACTTACCATTACACACTGGCTACACCCAGTGCTCGCTCAAGATAGGCACTATATCCCCCCAGGGTTCTCACTATTTCATACAAACACAAGCCACAATCCTGTGGGTATACACACTAACCTCAGTCAGTGCTCTCATTAACGCCTCTTTCTCTAGAGACGATCTCATTACACACCAGTGTCCTCCCTGGTGCTCTCATTAACGCCACTTTCCCTAGAGGCGATCTCATTACACACCAGTGTTCCCCCTGGTGCTCTCATTAACGCCGCCTTACAACGACGATCACTTTCCTATGAATACCTTTAGCTCTCTCTCTCTCTGTTGGGAAGTTTCTCTCACTATTCACTAGGGGATCACTACTACAATATTATGAATAAAAGCCGAATCACATAGTGTATAACTTATTCTCTTAGCTCAAGGGCTCCTCTCTCCCTAATTATTCAGTGGTCATTTACCTGATCGGGGGTCGCTTCCGTTCGTGCACTGACACCTGACTAGAAAAAAAGGTTACCTGCTCTATATAAGAACAAGGCATACGCTGGTTCACTAAGAACTGGGGTATCTTTATTACAATAACAATAACAATATAACACTATACTATAACACATAGCCTGAAAAGTAAAATGGGAATAGACACATACACAGATCTGCGGGGTCTCTGTAAATCTTTATTACTATACCACATCCACATGTAACTAACAGGGACTGTAAATAGACTGCACACCGCTGAAAGAAAAAGGATTAGCAATACAGTAGGGGAATTTAGCCTAGGAAATAAAAGACAAGATTAAGGTGTAAGTGTAAAGCAAACTAGTTTAGAATACCTCCCCCTATTAGGAGGAATGTTTTTCTCTCTCTCTGGTGGAATCAGGGCTCTCTCTCTCCCTCCGTCACCACAGCTTCACTCCTCTGGCTCAACTGCTCCAACTGGCAGCTTCAACTCCTCCATCTGACTGGTAACTGCTTTAATGCATCCTGATAAACTAGCAGCTCCAGCTGACAGTTCCAACTTCGTTCATCTGACTGCTCTCTCCAGCTTCAGCAATTATCTGCCTTCTCTCTCCATTCCAGAAAACCAATTGAACTGAACTGTTCTCTTCAGCTCCAAAAAAACATCTTACTTCTCTCTCTCCAAGAACCGACTGACACTCCTCTTCTCCTGCACTTCGCTAATATGGAATGCTCTCCCCTCATGGAAATTTCCAACAGAGGGCTGCCTCCCACCGAATTCCTGTGCCAGCTCCAGGGCTCTCCGCGCAAACGCAGTGGCCATCTGCATGTTACGTCTGGGCCCAAGAGACAAACACATTCTTCCGATAAGAACCAGTCTCGGCTGGTTTTCCCCTAGCGAACAACACCTCATAACTAAAACATCACCTTTACCCTGCAAGCATCTCAGTCTGCAGGGACAAAAAGCAAAATGGAGTCTCTCTAGTTCTGGGCCTTGTAGGCCTGAGAAGGATGAAATAACACTTAGCTCTATCAGAAAACCTACACAAACCATACCAATATGTAATATAAAGTCAGGACTACAGGATCCACCCTCTACTATAGGTAGGATGATGAAAGGACACATAATTATGTCAAAGCCAATAGGCAATAGATGGATTAGAGTCAAGAATAAGGGATCTATCATCATATTAAGCAGCTATCCTCTAGTTTATGCTTCTAGGTCTGGAAAAAGGCCTTAAAAGGACCAACATAAGGCAAGAATAGAGATTCAGGATGGTAGCAAGCTTAAAGTCACCATCACTCAGAAATAGAGCCAAAAACCCGGTCAGCACAATCGGCAAATGGGGTTCGATTTACATTGGTGATGGATCGGAAGGATCCTTGCCTCCGGGCTTGTCAGCGGCATCTAGAATTGCAGGCAAATGGATAAATGTAACGGATGAAGGGCTAGATTTAGTCGGTGGCCGACAGGAGCTCTATTCCAGTGCGGCCATCTTGGGTGTTGGCTAACTACCATCCCCCCCACCCCCCCTTTTTCTATTTTTAGTAATGGAGTCCTGAAAGATAAAATCAAGTGCTAATGCAATCCTCTAGATCATTATAAATCTGGTACAAAACCCAATACAATACACATTGCCATCACTGAATACGACAAAGCCTGTATGACACTCCTGAACAACAGAGCAAATTACTTGCTCCTCAACATGGACCCTACCACAAAAATGAAGGCACGCATTAGAACCTTTGTACAGGAAACGGAGACTGATGGTCACATCTCCCCGCATGAAGCAGCATTTCTCATGGCAGGGGGACATACTATACCCTACTTTTACACGCTGCCTAAAACACATAAAAATGTAGTCCCACCTCCAGGTAGGCCAATAGTATCAGGGATCGGGTCAGTTCTGGAACCCCTATCCACATTTTGTGACTATTACTTGAAACCACTTGTACAGAACTCTAGTACCTACTTAAAAGACACCAAGAGTTTACTCAAATTACTGAATGAGATCACTCTAGCAGAAAACTCAGTAATATTGGTAACAATGGACATAGAGAGTCTGTACACCAGTATCCCACAGGAAGACACACTACGGGTACTAGGAGAAGCATTAGACAAGGTAAACTGGGAATACACTACCCCCAAAGATTTCATCCTTAAATGTGCAAGAATGGCACTCAAAGAAAACTACTTTGAGTACAAAGGACAACTGTACCTCCAATGCACTGGGACCTCAATGGGGAGTACTTTCGCTCCTAGCGTAGCGGGTTTGTATGTTTACGATTTTGAAACAAAGCACATCCTACCAGCAACTAACCCCTTCGCCTCCTCCATAGGATTATGGAGGAGGTACATCGATGACATTCTTCTGTTGTGGACAGGGACGGAAGCTAGTCTCCTCCAGTTCCTAAATTGGGTGAATACTCTTGATCCCTTCTTGAGGTTTACTCATAACTTCAGCAGAGAATCGATCATTTTCCTTGATGTGGTAATCAAGATAGAGGGAACCTCTCTCACAACTGTGACCCACCACAAACCGACGGCGAAAATCAACCTTCTTGATTTTAGGAGTTTCCACCCAAGGCCTTTAAGGGAAAACTTGCCCTATGGCCAATTCCTACGGCTAAGAAGAAATTGTAGTAATATTAACGACTACAAAGAACAGGCCAAGGAGCTAACAGAAAAACTAAAACAAAGAGGTTACCCTGAAGGAATACTCAAAAAAGGCCAAACTAGAGCACGAAATCAACCTCGAGATGCACTCCTAGAGGACAATGTAAAGACAACCACGGAAGTACCACTCACTTGTGTAACCACCTACAGTACCCTCTCAGACACAGTCAAAAAATCCATCAATAAGAATTGGAGAACTATCACGAGCAATATGAGTAACTGGGAAAAACCTCTTTTCTCCTTCAAGAAAGGCAGGAGTATAAAAGATGCCTTGGTGCATACAAGACCATTGCAAGGCTCTACTGTAAATACTGTCACCAGGTCTATCACAGAAGCTTGGCACCTACCCCCAGTTACGGGTCACTTTCCATGCACAGACTGCAGTGTCTGTCATCTGACCACTCACTCCAAACAACTTAACTTGGAACCTGGAAAAGTGTGGACACAAAAATCCCACACAAACTGTAATTCAACAAACGTGATTTACTTGATCACCTGCCCCTGCGCAAAACGCTACGTGGGGATGACCACCAGGAAAGTTAAAACACGCATCGGTGAACACCGTAGCAACATTCGATGCAAAATAATCACCACAAAACTCAGTGAACACTACCTACAAGCCAATCATACTCCTAATGATATGACCTGGACAGTGATCGAACAGGTCAATTGTGTTAAAAACAGAGACAACATATTGTTTGAAAAGGAACAGCGCTGGGTCTATAGACTCAGCACCCATATCCATGGACTAAATGACCAAATTCCGTGGACTAGCGTCCTAAAACACTAATCAACTGAAGTTCTGTTGCTATCCCACCTCCTTGCTGTGAATATTACAACTGAACCTGTTGGCTCTTATTGTTCATAAAAAGCTGATATTAGCAATATTAAATAAATTACTTCCACCTCTGATAATTTATTCAGTCAAACATTATCAGGGACTCCACACTAATGCTGTTCCCTTAGCGTTTTCGCATTGTCCCGCTTTGTACTATTTGTACACAAAGGCGGACCCCGCCCACTCCATTACCAAGGCTTGCAAACTAGTCTAGCTTGCGATGCAAGCCTCGTTTCCATTCCAGGAAACCACTCGGGGCTCCGCGTCCTCTCTCGGGACTACGCGAGCCTCAAAACCAAGCCTCGTGTCCATTGCCGGTACCCGATTGGCTGAGACGCTTCTGTTTCCAAGCCTCGCTTGGAACATAGGTCCCCGATTGGCCCGCGCCCGGCCACCGCTCTTCAAACTCCTTGCTCGCCCTTCGCTAAGGATCCACGAGATCCAGCGAGGGTGCAGCTAGGTGCCGAGCGGGTGCTGAGCGTTGCGGGCGTAAGAGACCTTACTATGGGACATCTTTACATCAGATAAGTTCTGTGAATGGGATCTTGCCAGTTCTAAAAACCTCCTTTGTGTGTATATGTTTCTCTTCCCTTTATTATTAGGGTGTGCCATTGTCGCTCCCACCCCCCTCCTGAGTTCTATGGGGCGTGGATCTATTTCTTTACAAGTGAGGACATTTTTCCTATATCTTGTACTTAGTGTTGTGTGCTTGGTTAAATTACATACCACGGCCGGCAGTGTCACGGCGCTTTGCACCAGAACCCTGCTCTCACGTTTTTTTCCCTCGGGGTTCATTCCCTGACACCCCACGATAGGTAGCGTGCTATTTACTTGTACTACCTCACAGATAGACTTAGACACGATAAGTCTTCTCACTAAACCACTGTTGCTATACTACACATACGCAACAGTCCGCGCTGAATACATCCCTTCAGCGTTAGTTGAGGCCCCTCCACCATGGATTTTGGCACAACCTCAACAGCGCATCCCATGCATACCGGCCACGGCCCTTGATAGGTATGCAAGCACGTGTCATGCCACAAAGTCACTCTTTATGGCCACTGTACATATGTACAAACCATTGATTTTATATCTTTGTGTTTATGTTTGTGTTTGTCTGTTTGTCACTTTCCTCCTACAGACTCCTAGGTTCCTCGCAAAAGAGGTAAAACCCCACAACTTATGAGTTTGTTTTTTCTTTTTTGCACCATTTTACACATAGTGCTATTTTTAACTTTCACGACCATTGGCAGGGCGGGCCTTAGCGCGCCCCTCCTGTCATTGGCACACTCGCTTACCGGTCCTGATGAAAGCCCAGTAAATTAACACATAGAATGGGCAGAAACATGTTTACCTCCTTTACAGGGTAAACACCAGTATAATATAATTGGCTAGTTTCCCTTCACATATCTAGTTTTTAATATGTCAGGTTGACCAGTGAATAAAGTTTTTTTTGGTACAACCATTGACATTTTTAACCTCATTACTTTTTCACACTTTATCTTCACACAAAAACCTGCTCCGCAGTCTTCTGGCGTCGCAGCACACCGGGGAGGTACTCGATCTCTCCCGGTGGACCCGATGATGAAGCATGTCACCACTAGGGTGAGTGAGGGTTTCCTGAAAAAACAGTGTACTTTTTCATGAAATTGGTCTTCCTATCGGACCACTTACAACTGGCCTCAGACTTCACGTGCGACAACCACTTTTCTATATATCCTGTCCTTTGGGACACTCTTTCTTTGATTGCCTGTAACTACCATCCCCCCCACCCCCCCTTTTTCTATTTTTAGTAATGGAGTCCTGAAAGATAAAATCAAGTGCTAATGCAATCCTCTAGATCATTATAAATCTGGTACAAAACCCAATACAATACACATTGCCATCAATTGTTTTTCCATACCACTGATCCACCATTGTAATGATTTTCATTTACTCTAATTAAAAATCATTATATGGAGAAGGCACTTAGGGCCACATGTATCAAAAAGTCATTTTGCGATTCTCAAATAGCAATTTTTTACGAATCGCTATTTGACAATCGCAAAATGCTATGTATGTAGGATTTGCATTACATTTTGCGAATCCTACATATTCCTTAATTGAGAATCGCAAATTGCGATTCGTAATTAAGGAATACCTCCCCATTCATTCCTATGGGCCTAGAGGCCCATAGGAATGACTGGGAAAACATTCTCAATTTGCAATTAGCAATTAGTGAATCGCAAATTGAGAATGCAATTTCAAGGGTGCAGGGGTGTCAAAAGGACACCCTGTTGCACCCCTGAAATAAGCATGGGTGCACATGTGCTTCACATTGTACTTTGAAAAATGCAAAAAAGTTGAAGTTGGTGGTAATTTGCGATTCCTTAAGGCCAAATTGCACTTTTTTGGTGCTTCCTACTTTGCATTTAAGGAATCCCAAAATTTGCAAATCCTTACATGCCATCGCAAAATAAAGAATTGCAAATTTTGCGATTCCTTATTTTGCCTTAATACATAACATTTGGCAAAATTGCATTCGCAAACGCTGAAATTCTGCGAATTTTGGCGTTTGCGAATGCAATTTTGCTTGATACATATGGCCCTAAATCTTTCTGGCTCAGCGTTTAAAAATACACTTTCACTTAATATTTTGTGAACCAAATTTGAATGCACAGTTCAAAATCACATGCTGCAGACTTTTATTTTAAATAGCGCAAGTAAGTCCTTTGAAACACCGTTGCCTATATATCAGATAAGGCACGCTGCCCTTGCCTGTGCAGTGGCGCAAATTAACTGGCTATGTGGTAAGCAGACCAAAGCAGTGCACTCTATTACACTGAATGTGCTGTCCCTTGTGCAGGTACTAGTTCACATCTGTCTATGCTGGGAACAATGCATTAGTGAAAGGCTGCCAAATTGTTTGAAGTTGCTCGAATGTCTTTCAGTGTGCAAAATCGCAACCCAACCTGCTTTATACAGGGGGACAGAAATCTCCCTCAGGTGGTTGTAGTTTAGGGTGACCAGATTTCAAGAAGCTAAAACCGGATTAGGTTAGACATAAAAGTAGGACTAAAGCCTTTAGTCACATTTTTATATCTGTCCTGTCCTTTTTATGTGTAGCCTTGAAAATGTGTGTGTGTTTATTAAAAAAAGAAATGAAAGAAAAAGTTGGGCCCCAGGAGATGGGGTCCCTGGGGCCATATTCGGCCCGGGGAGGGGGCCCCATGGCCCCCTCCCTATTCTAAAAATACCTGTCCCCAGGGGATGGGGTATCCGGGGCCAAAATCCATCCAGCTTTCCTTTATAATAAAAAAAATGAAAAAGCTACCGGCATAATCCCAGAGCCCCCCCCCCCCATTCTACACCACTCTGCAATCGTGCCTCTTGGCATGTTGCTGGTTGGGCGATGAAGTCCCCTTGGCTGCTGAAGTTCCTTGGGGTGCAGCAAGACCTCATGTTACCTCCAGCAAGTCGCACACAGTGGGATTGCTGAGAGGTGTTCGGAGGCCACGCCCCCTTTCTCCACCACTCTGCAAATGCACCTCTTGGCGGACTGCTTGTGGGGGGAGGATGCTGAGGGTCCTTGGGGGCCAACAAGCCTTCCTGTTACCTCCAGTAAGTCCCACAGAGCAAGCTTGCTGGGAGGACTTCGTAGGCCACGCCCCTTTCTCCACCACTCTTCAAATGCATCTCCTGGCGCATTGCTGGTTGGGGGCTAAAGTCCTCTTGGATGCTGCGGGTTCTTGGGGACCCAGAACCCCTCTTGTTCCCTCCAGTAAGTCCAACACACCAGGATTCCTGAGAGCTGGTTGGAGGCCCCATCAACATTTGTCCACCACTCTAAAAACATGACTACTAGTTAAAAAAACATAGAAATTGCCTAAAAAAACTAAAGGTTACAGGGTCATTATAGCAAGCAAATAGAATTTTAAAAACCTTAGAAATTCACAGAAAAACCAAAGGCTACAGGGCCATTATAGTTAGGCTCAGATTTCACTCGTGCAAAACCAATGAAATTCTGCAGTTATAGTTACCTGAGCTAACTATAACTACATATATATATATATATATATATATATATATATATATATATATATATATATATATATATATATATATATATATACATGTATGTATGATTAGCAGCAACATGCTCCTAAAGAGCCTTTATGGTATACAGTCCACCAGTACAATGATAACTTTAAGCAGTTCAATGTGCCATGGATGCCTGAAGCGTTTGAAAGTGTCCCCACTTCTCTTCAGAGGCTTCGGCAATTGAAGGCACATAGGACAATGCCATCATCATTTAAATGCTCCAATGCATGCTCAGGAACTCCTAAATGCTTGCCTTCCCTTTGCTCTAATAACTAGAATCCTCTTAAAGTGCAAAAGATAGAGGCTCAAGTAATTTTGAAAACTCCTTACTGGCTCAGGAAATTTTGGTTCGCCCTCCACAAGCAACGGAGTGTCAAAAATGGGTGGAAATTCCCATTTTACCCAATACCATTGAGGTGGCCAAGCTATCCTCTTCCAAACTTGAGCAAACTCAAATTGGTGTCTGACAGCTTAGGCTTGTGTTGATTAGGTGTCAGCCTGTGGAATCTGCACACGGGAATAGCGGGTAAGATTCCTATTGTCTACTCCTTCCATGTGAGCGTGGTGATTTAAGCTGAATATGTCACCCACAACCGGTGCTAGTCACCTCCAATTATTTTACAGAGTGTCAAATGGTTTATCGCTTTTGCGGTTTTTCTGCTTTATAAATACGGTTTTTAAATTTCTCACGTCACTTTATTATGGAGGGTCAACTACACTCACTGATGCTTGTGTGATTGAGACACAACACACGGCATGCCTGGTTGACGTGATATAGGCAATGACTATGATGCATGCCACCTTCAGAGCATGCAAGCCACATACAGGACGCAGTATTACCTCGTTCTGACTCTATCCTTTAACCTACTCTCTCACATGAATGCCACACACTGACGGGGTCAGTGCAATTTCTTAAACATCCCGTTATACATCACTAGCACGTTCCTTTGGCACATTATGATGTACTCGGGCCACAGACACAACAGTGATAATAACCGCCTGTTTGTTTCCTTCCTAGTTCCCGGGAGATCCATAAAGAAAAGGGTCATTCTACGACACTGTTCAGGTCGTATATTCGATTCCTCTTATTATTGAGGGACCGTAAGCAATGATATGAGCACTACTGGTCCTGATGAATTGCCTTTCAGGCAAGAAACATGTCGACCACACTCACACTAAGGGTTGAATGAGGCTTGATTACCTTACCCATCACTCCTCAAGACCCCTTAATTTCCTTTTTAATAAAGCAGTGAGCCATGCTATTAAAATTTTGTTTAATGGACTCTACTGACTTTTTTTAAGACTTCACTCACGCTCACTATTGCACTTTTTTTAGGCCCCTCACACTCACACACCCACTGGCAAGGAATAAAAGAACTCCGCCAAAGTGCAGCCTTCCGTGCTGCCCGACGGGCATTGCACTGCCAGCCTGTCGCAGGAGCAGGAAACCAATGATGACGCTGGACGGTCATCGGATGGGATAACAGTAGTTGTCCAACCGGTAACCTGTGTGAGGTATCCTTAAATTCCGCAAAGGGTTCACATCATGCACTTCCCCCGTCAGACATAATGAGAGAAAGGTTAGCTTGAGCCAATCAGTCGGCTCCCTCTGGGGAACTTCGTACATTTACTTTGTTTACTACTTGATTAGGTGTCACTCAGTAGTTTGCAGCAGCAAGCCAACAGTGTGTTTCCCCTCTACAGTAAAATTATGGAATAATCATTGAGCTTCCTTCAGATACTGGTGCATGTCCAAGTACCTACTTTCACTTTCTTGAGACCCCCTATATCTTTCCCTGATTTTCTTAAGGAGAATTGTCTTTTCGAGTTGTCTCTTCCTACCTTACAATGTCAATTGACAGTTTTCACAGCCTTTATATCTCTAAGAGGATTTTGGGTTCTCTTCCAGAATTAGCTCCCCGTCTTTAAAATTGTTTTAAGTAAGCGTGTTCTAAGATTCGGAATCCTCAGCCACGGCCCATGCTAATCGGATGAGGGGCCACACCACCTCACCTTTTTACTATCATAAAGAGTGTCTGTTAGGCTAAACAAAGGTCCGCCTGACAGAAACTCTTTCTTTTCAGGTCAGGCTGCCAAGAGTTAGACATGCATTAAATGCACAGACACCTGGCTGCCTTAGCTGAGCTTACCCAGGCTGAAGAAGTCAGAGCTCCTGTGGGCGTCACCTGTTCAGCCTGGCAAAGCACCTGAAGGCCCTCTCCCTTGTGACAAGGGAGAGGATCACGAATTGCCTCACACATGGGCGCTTCAGCTCCAAGTCCTGAAGTGCCATGGGCAGAGTGTCATTGACTGATACCTCATCACAGGGTGGGGTCAGCAGTCTCACTGACCCCATCCCAGTCTGTGATGATTGAGGAACTGCTGCCTGAGGAACCTAAGGCCAGCAAATGAGGGAAGGCAACAGTGTCAATCCTCCTGGGATCTCTGAGGCGGAGTTGCACTGGTAAGTAGGATTTTATTTTTAATGTTTGTTGCATACATATATGGATATTTGGGAGTGAGTGTGTTAATGGATGTTTGTGTGTGTGTGCATTTCTGTTTATGCGTTTGAGAATTCATGAGTGTGAGTGAGTGTCTATGTGTGCGTTTGTGCCTCGTCTTCCCTCTCCCTTCTAAAAGTACAGGCCACCACAGGTAATCCTATTCCACTTTGGGATCTTCCCTTAGTTGTGAAGACACTGCAGTCTGCTTCATTTGAGCCTTTATAAGAAACATCTATGAAAAACCTCTCTATTAAAGTAGTACTCCAAATTGCAATAACCACTGCACGTAGGTTGAGATAGATTGGTGTTCTTTATTCAGAACCTTACTTTCACTTTCTTCCTGAAGGTCTTGTTTTATGTCTTACACCTTCTCTAATCCTAAAGGCGCTTCTGACTTTCATATCAAACGTTTATATCATCCTTCACTGTCTAAAGAGCATTCCTTACATACCTTGAACATAGGAGGAGCTGTCAGGATGTATTTAGAGAAAACATCTGAATTTCACAAATCTGATTCCTTTTTTGTTTCTTTTGGTTCTAAACATCAGAGCCTGCAGTTTTTGTGGCCACTTCTAGTCGGTGGGTATGCCTAGCTATATATGAGTGTTACAAATCATCAGGTGCACCTATACCCTCTACTACTAAAGGACATTCAAAAAGTGTCTACCTCATGGGCTATTGCTTGTGGATTATCTATAGAAGATGTGTGTAAAGCAGCAACTTGTTACTCTTGTTATGTGGTTTAGGTTACAGCTTCCCAGTGCGGGTAAAGGTGTTTGTTCTTTAGTTCTGAGTGTTGTACCTAATTAATTAACAAAAAGGAAAATATCAATCATTTAATAAATTATATAGATTTGTTTTACTGAATAGAAATGGGTTTGTCTAAATCAATACCATAACAATTATTTGGCACATCCTAAAGATGTAAGGACTGGGACAAGAAAGGCTAGGCCGCAGTTTGATAAAGATTACTGGTAAGTGATTTGACTGTTACCTTCAGATGTTTCTTGTGGGTACTATATCTTCATGCATATTCCTTTATTCCGCCATACTCTTCCCTGATGTGTTAGTGCTGTGATTAATAAGATCCCACTGTATCTAATTTTGTTGTATTCTATGATTGATACTCTTGTTAATGCTCTTTTGCTTCCTCTCCACACATTTTGATGGGCACTGTGTCTATACCATTATACTGTCATATCTGAGGTGGGTGAAGGTCTTTGAACCCAATAGGTGGTGAGGAAGATTTATTACTAGAGAAACATTTTCTAAATCCAGTCTAGTACTTGGAGGATATTCTTAATTTGAGCATTAGGCATAAAGATAATACCCTCCAAAACTATATCAAGGAAGTTAAGTAACTTTTTCTTATGCTAGGTGTTAGTGATTATTTGCTTGAGTTATGTTTATTGCCCTACTTTGCAGTATTCTCTGTGTTTATTTATGGTACAAGGTGAAAGGGCAAAGTATTATCTTCTTTTTTAGCAGGCTCTTTGCTCAATGTTCTGCTCAGTTGTCCAGCCTTTCTCTTTCTGAGAGTAGTCTGTAGATCATGAGTTTGCACACCCCCACCCATCTAATACCACCGAAGACATCTATTGTTGCACAAATTGAGTCTCTAGCTCAGCTCTTCAAGGTATGTTTTCACACCTACAGGTTACACAAGTGAACTTAGTTCAATGCGCCAGCACTTGAATGTGAAAGACAGGTTTTTGTAGCCCTGCAAAACCCCACCCAATACATAGTTGAAGTGGCGTCAATGCTTTTGGGTAACTAACCGTCACTAAACAGGTATCCAGGGACACCGTTGTGACCAGAAACAAACTCATTTTGTTCTTCTCAGTACGACACACACAAACTGTTCTAAGAAAAATACATTTTAACTAAAAAAGCATGTGCATTTCAACAGGTGTAACCTGTTGCTCAGCACATCTAAATCAAATCTAAATCAATCTCACAGAATATGACTAAAACTGCACAAATGCATATTGTAAAGAACGAGAATAGAATGAAAATTTCTACTGTGGTTAAAATCTCATCTAAAAAACCTAACGCCCCTAAACCTACTTCTTTGCGCTATGTTATGAGGGCATGGAGTTGGAGTAGAAGAACTTGCATCTAGGGTTTCTTAAGGAGAATGGGCACACTACATACATGCTTACAACCAGACACTGTGATTGTTAGTAGTCAGGGCGGTCATGCTCCCTGCGGAGGGCAAACACGCATTGAATCAGCATCAAGTCCTCCCAGACTAGGTCTCAATATCAGCTTTCAGTAGAAAGTGCAACATGGCAGCATCTATGGCAGTCAAGATTGTCTCTTCCAGTATCTTGCGCAATAATCTGGGGTGAAGGACCTCTTCTGGCAAGTGGTAGCTCTTTTATACTGTGTCTTATTTACGATGGAATTTCTAAAATCACCGTAGGAATGTCTGGTATAACTAATGAGTATCAAAATGCTAGTCTAAGACGCATACTTTTAAACAAATAAGGTAAAAATACAACAATTATTACCACATTAGTTTGGCTATTGTTCTTATTTGATCTTGACATGGTGATAACTAGACACTTGTTCCAGACTGATGTTGCATCAGGTGTCTTGTTGATGTCTATGTCTGAGTGACTTGTCACAGGTTCTTTGAAAGATAAGGACAGATGACATCAGCGTCAAAGGCAGACATGTTAATGATTTTGTAGCAATGCAGATAATGGAGCCTCGGCTTGCTTAAAATGGAGGCAGGCCTTATAATATTTACATCACTATGAGCCAGATGTACAACTGTTTTTAGCGGTCGCTAAGGAAAACGGGCTGCATTTAAAGAAAAAAAAACTTGCTTTATTTAAAAAGCAAACACAGACATGGTGGTCTGCGGACCCCAGTAGGCCACCATCCCTGTGTTATTGGGTATTTCCAATGGGTCTCAAATTGCGACATTGGCTCATGAATATTGATGAGGCAGGTCATTTGCGACCCCATTGGGAATTGCTAATCTGTCTGAGACACACCAGTACATTCCATTTTGCAAGTCACAATTTGCGACCCGCAAAACGGAATGGTCGTACATCTGACGCTATATTCTGTAGATTAATTATCAAGCTTTCAACACGTAGGACCTCATTGAGACTTGGAAAGATGAAATGCCTGTGCCTTGAGCTAAACACCGCCATCACCAATGCCATACCTCTTGTCACACCTACAATCCGTAATTGAAGTTGACTAAGGGCAGGAGAGTTGTGACTGGAGGATGACAGGCGGTGGCAGACATTAGCATGGCAGCCTGACAGGAATGTGCTTTGCTGAAGTTTCACGCATGCACAGTAGAGGCAAGAGAATCCCTAGAGGGACAAAGGCACATTTCTAATACCTTCCTTTGGGAGCACTGTTCGTGTGCAGGATCCCGCTTTTATTACTGGTGCTTGTGCACCCCAGGGAAAGTCATATCGAAGATAGCAGCAAGTGCAGGGGTAGCAGGAACTCTCTCCCCCTACCCGTGGTGGTTTAATCCTGGTGATTCCCCCTGGTCTAGTGTGCATCCGCAACAGGCTTGGTAAAACCATGAGATTTTCTGAATCCTGGGAAGTTAAAAACCGGGTGCTACCACCAACTCTGAGGTGAGCGCTTCAACCACCATCATAATGCCATTCTTCCACCCAGTGGTGTGGTGTGGCTCACTGGTTAGAGGTGGCAGACCCGAAAGCAGAGAACGGCCCGGGACCAGGGTTCAATTCCCAACGCGGCAGGGTCGTGAACCAGGGTCAGCAGACTCGATAATTCTCGCTTCGGGTGCCTACTCTAACCAGGGATCACACTCGGCAACTCTGGGCATTAGCTTGCCTCATCTCTACAACGGCCCCCCATATTCGCCGGGGATGCCTGGTTTCACCTTGGAGATACCCAGTAGGGACCATCTCACAGGGATAGCCAGGACGGGTTCCCCAGCGGTCTACAGTGCCACGACGCCTCAGGGCAGCAGTGCGCTTTACAAGACCACATAGATTACATTAAGACCACATAGATTACATTACAATAAGGTCATGTCAAAATCAGATGGCGAATGATGTCGCCTGTTCCTGACAAGTGGGCGTTTGGGTGGTAGTGAAGGTTGTGGCGAAAAGGCCATTGTCGGCACTCTCCTGCGACCCCTCTTTGGTCACTGACTTGTAATTGGCGCTGGGTAGCCAAGCACTGACCAGAGGGAGGCTACAAACCCACTCTGGCAAGGTCTAAATATGGGCCTTAGAATGGACCTTAGAATATTCCTGGTCTGCCACCCTCTGGGGGTGGTACATGGAGGAGAGGAGTTGAAAGTTTTTCCTTACAATGATTGTTATCAGAAAAGCTCCAACTGTCTACTGCACATATTTCATAGCCATATAACTCGTGAGCCGCAACTAAAGGCGGTGCTGCTAAGTGCTCAAAAGCAATTTACATTCACAGACAAAAAATTGCCGAAAACATAAAACCAATGATTACCTCAAATCTAGCGGTGCATAATGGCATGTGCTTTTGACAGTTCCTTTTAAACAAGGGCGTCCCATGTCATTTCCCCGTGGTACACTGAACAAATCCTAATTTAAAATCTTACCCTCGTGGCTGCTGATTATTCAAGCCCTAAATCTTCAAGCAGCTGATCTGTCATGACGATGGATTGCCATTTCTGGCTCCCCTGCCTCCCAAGAGCCTGCTGTCACGTTCGAAAATCCCACATACTGGTGGTGGCTGTGTATTTATGCAAATGCTTTACTGATGTGTATGTTCTGCCTGTGCTGAAGCCTGGGAACTTGTCGAACTGTGAAGAGAATTCGAAGCAGCCCCGAAGCCAGGAATAGAACTTCACTAAACACGAAGGTCCCTGGGAAATGTACTGTCGCCCACAGGCACAGGGAATTATTTTGCCATGTCCCTTTGGCTGAACACCATGTAAACAACATTATCTGAACATTTTTGCTAGTTTGTGTTTGCTGTACATAGATTACATCGG
The DNA here is from genome assembly GCF_964263255.1 of Lissotriton vulgaris. Lineage (NCBI taxonomy): Eukaryota > Metazoa > Chordata > Amphibia > Caudata > Salamandridae > Lissotriton > Lissotriton vulgaris. The sequence goes on from NC_141693.1 coordinate 1,022,496,598, forward strand.
TCGCTTCATAGCTAGTGAGTGTTAAGCATATGAGTGCTGATGGATTAGTTAATACTAACCCCGGATGAACAGCCGCCGAGGGAGGAAGTTCCTAAATTGCCAGTAGTAACAAGCATTTGCAATGCAATAGGTCTTGCATTTATGAGAGTCTGAGCTATTGGCATTGTAAATGACAATGTCTTTTATGTATGTGTTGTTTGTAAAATAATTTATTAGTAGGGGGGTTGACCCAGTTAAGGTTACGGGGACCTGGGTTAGTTACGTAAGTGAAAAGAGAGGGGTCCCAGTAGCAATGGAACTTGTAAACACTTGAATGAAAAATAATCAAAGAAACATGACTTGAGTCCACACTGTTTACTTCACAATGGGAATGCGCATTTAAATATGCTGTATTAGTATACACAATAATAAATCGGTAATTTACATGGTGCCCCAAGGACAGGAAGGGGTAGGAGGTGGTGGTGGTGGTGGGGAAATAGTGAAGGAAAGAGTGAAAATTCGAAAGTGACAGTAAAATCAACAGTTGTCAATCATTTAGCAATGTTACAGACTCTGTACAATGAAATGAGACCAAAATATTCATTAGATTATTCAAAGAACGCCATACTCCAAGTAGTTCAATTAATGAGAATAATAGGGAGTAGAGTTGGCGATGGAAAGTAGACGTATGTCGACGTTTCGACCCTTTTAATATGCAGACATCAGTGGTTATCTTGCTGTAGGGTCTTCATCAGGACTGGAGGGGCACACACCCTATTTGGTATATAAAAATATTTTGTGAGTACGGGAAACTAGTCCCTGTAAATAGTTGTACATAGGCAAGAAAAACACATCACCCTATAATGGGTAGAGATCAAGGCACTGGTTAAAGTCCCATAGAGTATATTGGGACAGTGATATCTGTACGAATACATTGAATTAGAAAAGGGTCAAATAAATTGAAGGTTGACTGGTTGTTGGCGCGTGGAGATAGGCCACAGCGAACAAGGTAGGCAGGTACACGCGACTGCTCAATATTGAGACCGCGTTAGTGGGAGGCCCAGGCAGCATTGGGGCTGAGGATTATAAAGCGCCTACACACAACAAAGTTTGAGAATCGTCGTATGACTTACCACAGATGTGGTAGAAACAGGGCCGAGTTTGGTAAGTACAAGGTGTCCCGGATGAATCTGTGGAGTGAGAGTATTCACAAAATGAAGCACTAAATGGCTACTGAATACTAGGTGATCGGGGATACTGGTAACGGCAAAACTCACCGTCGTAGGCAACACTAGTTGTAAGTACGTTGCTGGTGAGGATCCGGGTTACAGTTACCCTGGAAAGTCGACTCTACAAAATGGAATGGAGATGCATAATAGTAAGCTGGATAGAGTGAGAGTTGCAGAAGCAAAACGGATGGACATGAACTCACCCGGTTGCCGTCGTGAGTAAACGTCCGGCTGGGAAATTGGTCCGTGTCGGTGTGGATCAGGCTAAAAAATACCAGCAATTGTAGAATCTGGAAAATTAAGGCGGCGCAGAATGAATTAAACTAGAGGGACTAGTGGGTACATACTACGGCATGCATGCAGGGTGGACGGAAACTTACCCGAAAACCGTCGTGTGAAAGCGTACGGCTCGGAAATGGGTCCGTGTAGATCAGGCAAACCTTGCTCGTTCAGGGATCTGAGGAGCGTAGAGTCATAAAATTACTCGTGAGCAAGAGAACCAAGTGGATAGATTACAAGTATAGGGATTGGGGGAACGCCGAAAAACGGCTTACCGGTCTCGGACTGAATCCGTGTTTGATCGCGGCAGGCTGTTAAAGTGAAGGCGCCCGGTTCCGGGTATGATAATATCGCCGTGGTAACCGAGTCATGTGACAGAGTGGGCGGGGATACGAAAAGGCAGGAGGTCGCTTAGCAACAAGGAAGCCATAGACATAGTCAACATACTGCAAGGGGGTAGGGAAGCTGCTATCACATTAGAGGCGCCCGGTTCCGCATGTGAACATATCGCTATGGTGACCACGTCACGTGGCAGTGTAAGAACGGGGGGTCGCTTATCAACATGGAGGCCATGAAATGGTCCGCATACTGCGTTAGAGATAGCTGCAGGCATATGGAGAATAGAATGGTTCGGTAAATGGAAGGGATCAGCATATACAATGAGAGACCGACCAAGGGGAATCGTCTGCATTACTTATTCAAAGAAGGGCAGAATCTGAGGTTTTGGTATTTGTTACGAGACTACATCAAAGTCTCTTAAAGCAACAATATAGTAGTAACTAAATCAAGTTTGGACCATGTGGATAAAAGGGACCAGAACAGGGTTCACGTTCAAAACATCCATGTAGATGGAACATTATGCTGTACATTAAGGAAGTTAAAGCCACAAACATAGTAAACTGATGACCAATATAAAACCACAATAAGTAAAATGTTGACCAATATATAACAACATTAAAGGGCGTACCTCACTCAGGCGGGTAAAGGCCCTTTACAATTGCAATGAGATATGTTTGAGCGATATTGGCGTACCTCGCACATGCGGGTAAAAGCCACTGAACATTAAATTGAGATACTAATTAAGTCAAAGTGGCTAATTGTGAAAAAGAACTGTCCTGCTCGTTGAGCCCTGATTCAATTGAGTCGAAAGTGAACATCCATTTGAGTTCACGAGTATTGAGGATGCTGGAGATACTACCCCCCCGAGGTCCCAAGGAGGCTTTCTCAATGATAACCCACTTTAAACTTTCTGGTGAGTGGCTTGCGGTGGAGAAATGGGCAACCAAAGGTGCGGTTTGTACTTGGCAACGGATTCTGCTCATATGTTGAAGTATCCTGGTTTTAGCCTTTTGCTGAGTCTGTCCTATATAGATCAAATTGCATGGACAGAGGATGGCATAAATAAACGTTGACCGTGTTGCAGTTGGTATGACTCTTCAGTTGAATTTTGTGATGGCGATAAGTGAACTCTTTCGTCTGTATTGTGCTGTCACAGGCTTTGCAACCCCCACATCGGAAGTGTCCCAGAATGGGGGGTAGGTTCCACATAGTGTTGATGGTAGGGGCCTCCGGTGTCTTAAAGAGGGAGCGGACCACATGGTCTTTGACACTCCTTGCTTTCTTGAAAGCATGTAGTGGCGGGTCTTTTTGTTGGATATCATCCGATATCAGTTCCCAATGGTTATTTATGATCCGTTTTATTTTGTTACTTTTTGTATTGAAGGTTGTGACGCATACCATTCTCTGTTCCGTTTCGTCATTGTCCGTCTTAGGAATGAGCAGCTCCTCACGTGGGTAGAACCAGGCTCTCTTCCTTGCTCGCTTAACCAGTTGTTTAGGGTAGCCTCGACTAAGAAGTCTCTGTTTGAGTTCTTCAGATTCAATGAAATAATGGTCCTTGATGGAACAATTACGGCGTAGGCGTAGAAATTGCCCAAAGGGCAAATTATCCCGCAATGCTCGAGGATGATGACTGCCGTAATGCAGCAAGGAATTTCTTTCAGCTGGTTTTCTATATAATTTAGTCAACAAGTGGCCTTCGTTCTCATAGATAGTAAGATCCAAGAAGTTGATTTTGTCAGATTGGATTGTGAATTTTAGAAACTGGGATTGGACGTTCAACCAGTCAAAAAACAACCTCAATTCTTCCAAATTCTTCCAATTGCCCTGCCATATCAATAGGATGTCGTCTATGTATCTCATCCAGAGACCAAGATGGTCTCTGAATGGATTGATAGGGTTTAGTACCGTGTCTTGTTCGAAGGCCGCCATGTATAAAATGGCTACATCTGGGGCGAAAGGAGCTCCCATGGCCACTCCAGATGTTTGCATATAGAATTTGTCCTTGAAAACAAAGAAATTCTTGGTCATTGCGACGCGGAGCAGATCCACTATAAATTCAGTTGGTACTTGGACCGGGGTAGGTCGTTGGTTTAGGCAACGCGTTGATATGGCAGGGCAATTTGGAAGAATTGAGGTTGTTTTTTGACTGGTTGAACGTCCAATCCCAGTTTCTAAAATTCACAATCCAATCTGACAAGCATGAAATCAACTTCTTGGATCTTACTATCTATGAGAACGAAGGCCACTTGTTGACTAAATTATATAGAAAACCAGCTGAAAGAAATTCCTTGCTGCATTACGGCAGTCATCATCCTCGAGCATTGCGGGATAATTTGCCCTTTGGGCAATTTCTACGCCTACGCCGTAATTGTTCCATCAAGGACCATTATTTCATTGAATCTGAAGAACTCAAACAGAGACTTCTTAGTCGAGGCTACCCTAAACAACTGGTTAAGCGAGCAAGGAAGAGAGCCTGGTTCTACCCACGTGAGGAGCTGCTCATTCCTAAGACGGACAATGACGAAACGGAACAGAGAATGGTATGCGTCACAACCTTCAATACAAAAAGTAACAAAATAAAACGGATCATAAATAACCATTGGGAACTGATATCGGATGATATCCAACAAAAAGACCCGCCACTACATGCTTTCAAGAAAGCAAGGAGTGTCAAAGACCATGTGGTCCGCTCCCTCTTTAAGACACCGGAGGCCCCTACCATCAACACTATGTGGAACCTACCCCCCATTCTGGGACACTTCCGATGTGGGGGTTGCAAAGCCTGTGACAGCACAATACAGACGAAAGAGTTCACTTATCGCCATCACAAAATTCAACTGAAGAGTCATACCAACTGCAACACGGTCAACGTCATTTATGCCATCCTCTGTCCATGCAATTTGATCTATATAGGACAGACTCAGCAAAAGGCTAAAACCAGGATACTTCAACATATGAGCAGAATCCGTTGCCAAGTACAAACCGCACCTTTGGTTGCCCATTTCTCCACCGCAAGCCACTCACCAGAAAGTTTAAAGTGGGTTATCATTGAGAAAGCCTCCTTGGGACCTCGGGGGGGTAGTATCTCCAGCATCCTCAATACTCGTGAACTCAAATGGATGTTCACTTTCGACTCAATTGAATCAGGGCTCAACGAGCAGGACAGTTCTTTTTCACAATTAGCCACTTTGACTTAATTAGTATCTCAATTTAATGTTCAGTGGCTTTTACCCGCATGTGCGAGGTACGCCAATATCGCTCAAACATATCTCATTGCAATTGTAAAGGGCCTTTACCCGCCTGAGTGAGGTACGCCCTTTAATGTTGTTATATATTGGTCAACATTTTACTTATTGTGGTTTTATATTGGTCATCAGTTTACTATGTTTGTGGCTTTAACTTCCTTAATGTACAGCATAATGTTCCATCTACATGGATGTTTTGAACGTGAACCCTGTTCTGGTCCCTTTTATCCACATGGTCCAAACTTGATTTAGTTACTACTATATTGTTGCTTTAAGAGACTTTGATGTAGTCTCGTAACAAATACCAAAACCTCAGATTCTGCCCTTCTTTGAATAAGTAATGCAGACGATTCCCCTTGGTCGGTCTCTCATTGTATATGCTGATCCCTTCCATTTACCGAACCATTCTATTCTCCATATGCCTGCAGCTATCTCTAACGCAGGATGCGGACCATTTCATGGCCTCCATGTTGATAAGCGACCCCCCGTTCTTACACTGCCACGTGACGTGGTCACCATAGCGATATGTTCACATGCGGAACCGGGCGCCTCTAATGTGATAGCAGCTTCCCTACCCCCTTGCAGTATGTTGACTATGTCTATGGCTTCCTTGTTGCTAAGCGACCTCCTGCCTTTTCGTATCCCCGCCCACTCTGTCACATGACTCGGTTACCACGGCGATATTATCATACCCGGAACCGGGCGCCTTCACTTTAACAGCCTGCCGCGATCAAACACGGATTCAGTCCGAGACCGGTAAGCCGTTTTTCGGCGTTCCCCCAATCCCTATACTTGTAATCTATCCACTTGGTTCTCTTGCTCACGAGTAATTTTATGACTCTACGCTCCTCAGATCCCTGAACGAGCAAGGTTTGCCTGATCTACACGGACCCATTTCCGAGCCGTACGCTTTCACACGACGGTTTTCGGGTAAGTTTCCGTCCACCCTGCATGCATGCCGTAGTATGTACCCACTAGTCCCTCTAGTTTAATTCATTCTGCGCCGCCTTAATTTTCCAGATTCTACAATTGCTGGTATTTTTTAGCCTGATCCACACCGACACGGACCAATTTCCCAGCCGGACGTTTAGTCACGACGGCAACCGGGTGAGTTCATGTCCATCCGTTTTGCTTCTGCAACTCTCACTCTATCCAGCTTACTATTATGCATCTCCATTCCATTTTGTAGAGTCGACTTTCCAGGGTAACTGTAACCCGGATCCTCACCAGCAACGTACTTACAACTAGTGTTGCCTACGACGGTGAGTTTTGCCGTTACCAGTATCCCCGATCACCTAGTATTCAGTAGCCATTTAGTGCTTCATTTTGTGAATACTCTCACTCCACAGATTCATCCGGGACACCTTGTACTTACCAAACTCGGCCCTGTTTCTACCACATCTGTGGTAAGTCATACGACGATTCTCAAACTTTGTTGTGTGTAGGCGCTTTATAATCCTCAGCCCCAATGCTGCCTGGGCCTCCCACTAACGCGGTCTCAATATTGAGCAGTCGCGTGTACCTGCCTACCTTGTTCGCTGTGGCCTATCTCCACGCGCCAACAACCAGTCAACCTTCAATTTATTTGACCCTTTTCTAATTCAATGTATTCGTACAGATATCACTGTCCCAATATACTCTATGGGACTTTAACCAGTGCCTTGATCTCTACCCATTATAGGGTGATGTGTTTTTCTTGCCTATGTACAACTATTTACAGGGACTAGTTTCCCGTACTCACAAAATATTTTTATATACCAAATAGGGTGTGTGCCCCTCCAGTCCTGATGAAGACCCTACAGCAAGATAACCACTGATGTCTGCATATTAAAAGGGTCGAAACGTCGACATACGTCTACTTTCCATCGCCAACTCTACTCCCTATTATTCTCATTAATTGAACTACTTGGAGTATGGCGTTCTTTGAATAATCTAATGAACATTTTGGTCTCATTTCATTGTACAGAGTCTGTAACATTGCTAAATGATTGACAACTGTTGATTTTACTGTCACTTTCGAATTTTCACTCTTTCCTTCACTATTTCCCCACCACCACCACCACCTCCTACCCCTTCCTGTCCTTGGGGCACCATGTAAATTACCGATTTATTATTGTGTATACTAATACAGCATATTTAAATGCGCATTCCCATTGTGAAGTAAACAGTGTGGACTCAAGTCATGTTTCTTTGATTATTTTTCATTCAAGTGTTTACAAGTTCCATTGCTGCTGGGACCCCTCTCTTTTCACTTTTGTTTGTAAAATAGACAAATAAAAGGCATTGTCATTTATAATGACAATAGCTTAAACTCTCTCAAATGCGAGACCTATTGCTTTGCAAATGCGTTCGGGCCCCCGTGCTATAAAAATGAAAATAAAATATTAGGAGAAAGCCTGTCCTGCCTGCAACAGCAGACAGGACAAAGCTATTTGAGAAAATAGTGCTCAAAAGCTGTAATTATAGCGTACTGAGTAACAGCATGCGTAACACGGGGGTGTCGCCATGGGAGGTTACAAAATGAGACAAGGCGGTACTAAGGAGTGACTACTAAGCATATTGACCAATGAACAGCCACAGTTTACAGTGGACAATGACACAAGCCAATGAAATATATGAGCTGAGAGTGGGCGGAGTTTTAAGTCCTTACCTGAATACAGCATGCCTGACAGAGCAGTGCATGCGCTGTACAGGCTCGACCTAAAATTAGGAGGTGGAGGACTTGTTTCTGGCATCGGTGTAAATATAATATTGTATATAAGGTCATCACATTGTTTGCCTGTGTGCTTGTCACAGTTTTCAATAGGTTATTTAGATCTTGTCACTCCACCCCCTGCCACAATAATGTTAACCACTGGATTTTCAGACCGGAAGTTGTTGAAATTATTGAAAAGTGAGTGAAAAGCAAAGAAACCTCCACTTAAAGCCTCCTAATTCAACAGACAAGCATTTGCTTTCATTAACCTGTTGATGACTGTGTGTCTGTTTCTAAAAATACATTTATGGACGAAAATGGGAGAAGTATACTGAAAATATCAACAATAGAACGTTATCTGTAGGGTTTCTAGCTGTGGTAAGCAGATCTGACAGTTCCTTAAGAAGAAATTGGAAAATTCACCCCAAGAATGTCTAACGGAGTAGCTGTGGTGTGGGGTGTTATCAACAGCGTGGTTATGGTTCGGTTTCAGGATGTGCATGCTGCTGAGACATGGTATGTCTGCGGGTAATGGTGTATCCCGTGATCAGCTAAGGTGACAGTGACACGGCTTTCTCAAACAAGTTGTAATCTGCCCATCAATCTTGTTCTGGCAAGTGGGGCAAGAACTTGTCTCGAAGAGTGGCTTTAGCGTTCAGGGTTGGACCTGTCCAAGGAGAAACTTCATTGTCAGAAGCCCGGCAAGCATTAAGACTTGATGTAGGAAAGTACAAAGTGGCCTGTCTAATGTGGTAGCTATCATGAGTGCCACATAGTATGGCCAGCAGATGTGAGTGGAGAACCACCGTGACCTGCTTCCCCTTTGATGCAATATTTATTTACTTATTTATTTATTAATGCAATTTATAGAGCGCGAACAATTGCCCAAGTGCGTCTCGGCGCTATGGATGATGCAGAATGAAAGGAGAGGGAGAGGTTTTATTGGCAGAATAGCCACGTCTTTATTTTGCGTCTGAAGATAGTCAGAGTGGGAGCAGCCCTTACGTCTGCGTCAAGGGAGTTCCATAGTTTGGCCGTTGACACCGTAAAGCTGCGGTCGCCCAATGTGACCGTCCTAGTGCGTGGGACCGTCATAATGGAGGAATTCATGGATCGAAGTGGTCGTTTTGGGACATGGAAGGCAAAGGATTTTGTAAGGAATCGAGGACCTTGGTTGTGTGTGGCTCTATATGCGATACAAAGGGCTTTGAACTTGATTCTGTTTTTCACAGCTAGCCAGTGATATTTTTTGATGATGTGAGCGATCGGTTGGAATTTTGGGGTACCTGAGAGTAGTCTAGCCGCAGCTTTTTGGATAGACTGCAGCCTTTTAATGATTTTGTGTTGGGCATTAACCAGGAGTCCGTTACAATAGTCCACTGAGGACATGACAAATGAGGTAATCAGTGTTTTGCCAGACTCGGGGGGGAAGGAATGGAAGAATCTTTTTTATGGTTTTGAGTTTAAAGAAAGAAGATGATACGATGGAATTAACATGTGCCGCATAGTTGAGTTTGTCGTCTATGATAATTCCCAAATTTTTGACCTTGGTTACTGGGATTGGTGGAGGACCTAAGCTAGAAGGCCACCAGGCGTTGGGCCAGGTGGGAGTGAGCTTGCCAAATGTCATGACCTCGGTTTTATTCGAGTTTAACTTGAGGCAGTTGACTGACATCCAGTTGCTGATAGCTAGCATGCCCTGAAGGAAATTGGCCGCTACTTTGTCACCGTTGTCTTTGATGGTAAGAACCAGTTGGGTATCGTCAGCATATGATGTTAGGCCCATCCCCCAGTCCTTAATGACCCTGGCTAAGTCAGTAACATAGATATTAAATAATGTTGGACTGAGGGATGAACCCTGAGGGACCCCACATGGTAGGGTCATTTGTGCTGAATGGAAAGTGCCCAACTGGACAGTCTGAGTACGGTGAGCAAGAAAAGAAGTCAGGAGGTCTTTAGCTTTGGCTTGGATACCTATGGCATTGACACGATCGATCAAGATGTTGTGATCGACCGTGTCAAATGCTGCTGTAAGGTCCAGTAGAATGAGCACCGCTGCTCCACCTTGATCGAGAGCTATTCTTATCTCATCGGTGGCTTTGATGAGTGCAGTCTCAGTACTGTGGTATTTCCGAAAACCAAATTGACTGTCATCTAAAAGTGAGTGTTCTTCAATGTATTGGGAGATTTGAGAGTTCATGAGTTTCTCTGCAATTTTGGCTGGGAACGGCAAGCCGGCAATTGGTCGATAATTGCTGGAATCGTCTGCGTCGAGATGGGGTTTCTTCAGCAGGGGTTTAATAATTGTGTCCTTCCAGATCATTGGATAGATTCCGGTGTTAAACATGGTATTGATGATTTTTGTAAGTTGGGGTGCTATTATGTCTGCAATGGGAAGAAGAATGGATGAGAGGCATGGATCTTTGGCAGATCCTGATTTAATACTGTTCATGATTTTGATAACTTGCGTAGGGTCAATGTTATGAAATTGTAAGAAAGAAGGGCCCTCTGTGGGGATATCAGTGAAATTGGGTTTGATATTTGTTGTATCCGCAAAATTAGTGTATATGTTATTTACTTTGTCGAAAAAGAAAGTAGCCAGGTTATCGCAAAGGGTTTGAGTGGGTATAGGAGTAGATTGAGGGGGAAAGTGTGATAACTTGGCTACAACTTGATTAAGTGCTTTGTTGGAATTTTGAGCTTGCTGGATTTGAGAGGAGTAAAAATTACTTTTAGCCTGGCAGATTGACTTTTTATACCGGGTGAGTTCTTTTTTGTAGTTTTCCTTGTCCTCAAGGGAGTATGTTTTCCTCCAGTGTCTTTCTTTATTTCGACAGTGCTGTTTCTGTAGTCTTAGCGCCTCATTGAACCAGGGTGCCGATGTGGCGCTACGGTTCTTAGAGGTAGTAGTGGTAGGGACTAATTTGTTTAAGGCCAGGGAAAGCCAGGTGGAGTATTCTTCGGCAGCAACATTAGGGTTTTGAGATAGATCGGTGGTGGGTAAGGACAGAAGGTCATGGAGTTGATGGTAGTCAAGATTTTTCCATGATCTAGAAGTCTTTATAGTATGAGCAGAGTTATTAGGGGGCGGAGAAGAACTGGATGGAAATTTGAGAACCCTTCTCGTATAGAAGGCAGCTGTCATCACTTTTGCTCTCTCCCTGCTCTCATCATACTTCCTGACCATCCTGTTGCCATCCTCTCTCCATGCCTGCTCCCACCATGCTCCACCAGCCCCTCTTCCACCATCCATCCTGCCCTCCTGCTTCTCACTTTCTTCTACCTCCATACCTCTTGACCAATTTTGTTATCAACAGCTCTCTCTCTCTCGCCATGCCTGGTCACCCTCTTCTTTGCTTCCTGATCAGCCTCCCAACTTTCCCAATGCCCAGGTAGCAGACCTACACTAGGTGCACGAACCCACAGGTACAGGTTTAGACTTCGGCTCTCAAGCCCTAATCTCCTTTAGGATGACCCTCCAGTTTTTGCAACCCTATCACAGGAATAAAGAGGGTAAAAAAAATACAGCCCCCGAGGTCAGTTTTAAAGCATGTATACAACTCTGCAACAATAGATGGCATCATGGTATTTTCTTATCATGTCATATTTTAATTACCACATCCATTCCTTTACTGGAAGTCTACTAACTGCCCGGTAGGACCGGTGGATCTCCGAGGTCGTTTATTATTCTCCTTTTAGATCGGTATGGACAAGACTTCCGTTATCTTCTGTGAAAATACTGAATTTATTTAACACAAGTGTTTACTATCAGGCACCCACAGCCTCTATAGAGCTCGTAGAAGGAATAAAGGCAAAATCTATTATGGCCACCGCCTATATTTTGATAGTTCGCCTAATCTCAAAGATTAAATAAATATATTGAAGGTACTACAATGTTCTGAAAAATGTTTAGCGTTCAGCAGGACAAGGATGTGGAACTAAACACGGTTTGAAATGGACATAGCTGGCGCATGGTTTGCAGATGGACTTGTTGGCCAGCTCATTCTGTGGGGGCAAAGATCGCTCAAGCTAGGCCCACAGCATGCCTGAAAGAGTGTCAACATTCTCCAAGCACCGGATAAGTGACCCTGTTCTCCATGCTGAAATGTGTGTAGAAAATGCTCCCAGTATGAACTCAGGCTCATAGTGTCTGATTGGGGATTGATCCCAGTTGATTTATTTGAAAGTTCAGAAAGTCCTCTGAGCAGACACCAGTCTCGAAGCAGCAGCACCCCCAGCTTCGCTCTACGAGGGGGTCTAGGAAAGTGAGTATGCGTATGGTGGTATGGTTTTTCATCCTTTGACTTTTGCTATTGCATTTTTAGGAATACTTTTTTGTGAGGACAAGATGTAAGGAGCAGTCCATACTTCCTGGTTTTCGTGAACTTCCCCTGTAGGTCTTCTTTTGCAGGACAAACCCTGACTCTAGCCACCTAAATAGACATCATTCTGTGTTTCGAACCAGTGCTCACCTGGCTGCTGGATGGCAGACATATTGGCTAATTAGCACAATTCTGAGCTGGAGGTGCTGTAATACCTCTGAAGATGCCAGAAGCTTGCAAAACTATGGGTTACCTGGTCAGATATTACAGTGATAAGCATCACAGAGTCTTATACAAAGTACCTGTAGGCAGGGGGGCTAGAACAAGGGGCGCTGCAGCAACCCAGGCCTAGAGGTAGAGCGCAGTGAAAACTAAACAAGCATTGGCATAGCCAACAGGTCTCGCCTTTGGTGCCTTATAAGTGTTTAGGCAGAACTATTGACTTTGCCAATCTGTTTAAGCTGTGCCGTAGAGAAGTATGGTTGCTGTGCAGCATGCTGTAAATTTGTAATAAAAATGTGCCAGAAGCATTTTTGTTACCTTATATATGACCAAGAAGGCATTATGTCCAAAAGAACAACCATATTAAAAAATGTATGTACAATAAAACAATTCCTCATTTTTCCTTTGTTCTTGCAATGCTGGAAACATGTTTTTGCCTATTCCTATGGTTGTTTGTTAACGTTTTTTTTTGAGGGGGCATGAACAATTGGAGGTTGAAGGTGGTGAACTAGTACCTGTATTATAACACTAGCAGCGGCCAGATGCTGCAGGAGAATCAACAGATGGCAGATTCCGAGGGCAGGCTGAGGTGGTGTTGACTGATGTTGAGGTGGTAGTGGTGGTGGTGAGTGGTGCTGAGACGATGCTGAGGTGATGCTGAATGATACTGAATGATACTTAGGTCTTCCTGAGTGATTATGATGTGGTGGTGTACTATTGCAAAGGCGATGCTGAGTGCTAATGATGTGGTGTTGAGTAATGTTGTGGTGGTGCTGAGTGATGCTGTATTGGCCGTGAGTGATGCTTTGGTGTTGCTGAGTTATGCTGTGGTGGCGCTCGGTGATGCTGTGCTGGCCCTGAGTGATGCTGTGGTGGCGCTGAGTGATGCTTTGGTGGCATTGAGTGATGCTTTGGTGGCATTGAGTGATGCTGTACTGGCCCTGAGTGATGCTGTGCTGGCCATGAGTGATGCTGTAGTGCTGCTGAGCCATGCTGTGGTGCTGCTGAGCCATGCTGTGGTACTGCTGAGCCATGCTGTGGTGTTGCTGAGCCATGCTGTGGTGGTGCTGAGTGATGCTGTGGTGGCCCTGAGTGATGCTGTGGTGGCCCTGAGTGATGCTGTAGTGGCCCTGAGTGATGCTGTGGTGGTGCTGACTGATGCTGTGGTGGTGCTGACTGATGCTGTGGTGGTGCTGAGTGCTGCTGTGTTGGCCCTGAGTGATGCTGTGGTGTCGCTGGTAGAGGGGCAGTAGAGGGGTAGAGGGCTAGTAGAGGGGTAGAAGAGGGGTAGAGGGGTAGAAGGGTAGTAGAGGGATAGTAAAGGGGTAGAAGAGGAGTAGAGGGGTAGAAGAGGGGTAGAGGGTTAGATGGGTAGAAGAGGGATAGCGGGGTAGAGGGGTAGTAGTAGGGTAAAGGGGTAGTAGAAGGGTAGAGGGGTGGTAGAGGGGTAGTAGAGCGGTAGAGAGGTAGAATAGGGGTAGAGGGGGAGAAGAGTAGAATAGGTGTAAAAGAGGGGTAGTAGAGAGGTAGAGGGGATGTAGAGTGGTAATAGAGGGGTGGTAGAGGGGTAGTAGGGTATGGGGTAGTAGAAGGTCATTGGTGTAGAGGAGTAGAGTGGTAGAAGAGGAGTAGAGGGGTAGTAGTGGGCTAGAGGGGTAGAAGAGGGGTAGAGGGGTAGTAGATGGGTAGAGGGGTAGAAGAGGGGTAGAGCGGTATAAATGGGGTAGAGGATTATAAGAGGGGTAGAGGGGTAGTAGAGGGGTAGAGGGGTAGAGGAATAGAAGAGGGGTAGAGGGGTAGAAGAGGGAGGGGTAGAAGAGAGGTAGAGGGGTAGAAGAGAGGTAGAGGGGTAGAAGAGTAGAAGAGATGTAGAGGGGTAGAAGAGTAGAAGATAGGTAGGGGGAGCAGAGGTAGAGGGATAGAAGAGAGCTAGAGAAGAGGTAGAGGGGTAGAAGCGAGGTAGAGGGGTAGAAGAGAGGTAGAGTAGAGGTAGAGGGGTAGAAGAGAGGTAGAGGGGTAGAAGAGAGGTAGAGTAGAGGGGTAGAAGAGAGGTAGAGTAGAGGGGTAGAAGAGAGATTGAGGGGAGGTAGAGGGGTAATAGAGGGGTAGTAGAGGGATAGTGGGGCAGAGGTGTAGAGGGGTAGAAGAGGGCTAGAGGGGTAGAAGAGGAGTAGAGGGGTAGAAGAGGGGTAGAGGGGTGGTAGAGGGGTAGACGAGGAGTAGAGGGTTATAAGAGGGGTAGAGGGGTAGTAGAGGGGTAGAGGTGTAGAGGGGTAGAAGAGGGGTAGAAGGGTAGAAGAGGGGTAGAGGGGTAGTAGGGGGTAGATGAGGGGTGGTAGAGAGGTTGAAGGGTAGTAGAGGGGTAGTAGAGGGGTAGAAGAGGATAAGAGGGGTAGAAGAGGGGTACAAGAGGGATAGAGGGGTAGAGGGGTAGAAGAGGGGTAGATTGGTAGAAGGTTAGAAGAGGGATAGAAGAGGGGTAGAGGGGTAGAGGGTAGAAGAGGGGTAGAGGGGTAGTAGAAGGGTAATGGGGTAGAAAAGGGGTAGAGGGGTAGTAGAGGGGTAGAGGGGTAGAAGGGGTAGAGGGGTAGAAGAGTAGGATAGGGGTAGGAGAGGGTTTGAGGGGTAGTAGAGAGGTAGAGGGGTGTAGAGGGGTAATAGAGGGGTACTAGAGGGATAGAAGAGTAGTAGAGGGGTAGAAGGGTAGTAGAGGGGTAGAAGAGGGGTAGAGATGTAGAGGGGTAGAGTAGTAGAAGAGGATTAGAGAGGTGGTAGTGGGGTAGAGGGGTAGGAGAGGGGTAGAGGGGTAGAAGAGGGGTAGAACGGTATACGAGGAGTAGCGGGGTAGAGGGTAGAAGAGGGGTAGAGGGGTAGAAGAGGGGTAGAGGAGTAGAAGAGAGGTAGAGGGGTAGAAGAGTAGAAGAGAGGTAGAGGGGTAGAAGAGTAGAAGAGAGCTAGAGAGGTAAAAGAGAGCTAGAGGGATAGAAGCGAGGTAGAGTAGAGGTAGTGGGGTAGAAGAGAGGTAGAGGGGTAGAAGAGATGTAGAGTAGAGTAGAGGTAGAGGGGTAGAAGAGAGGTAGAGGGGTAGAAGAGAGGTAGATGGGTAGCAGAGAGGTAGAGGGGTAGATATATAGGCAAATAAAAAGGAAGTTATTGACTTCAGGAATGTGAAAGAAAGCTCTTGTATCTTAAAAGCTGATGACCCATGACGAGAGAGGAAAGGCAGATGGCGCCACAGCTCGTAAGCGCGCGCCCGCGCACGTAACCGCAAGCTCTAGGCCACAGTGGTAGCATTTTCTGAAGCCCTTACTAAAAGTCTCGCCAGAGCAGCGAATGCGCTGGCTCAGGCGAGAATTGAGGCCTTTCAATCAGTTATCGTTTCCTGTAGTATTAACTGTTTGTTCCAATAGTTTTAAAGAGTGGATTCCGCTGGCCAGCACCCCCAGTCAGAAAATTGTTCCAGCACCACTGCTTCTAGGACTGGCCATGCCTTGGGCGAGTAGTCTTCGAGCCCTCCTGACCAGAGTTGCTGGGACTTAATGTGATTTTAAGCATTTCTCATCAATTGCTACTTCGCAATGATGCTGTGCATACGTTGAAACAGCTCACCGCTAGAGGCAAGCAGCACTTGTCCAGGAGTTCTGCCTTGATCCTTCCATGGACACTTAGCAAAAATGTCTTCCTTGAAGCAGGGTCTAAGCACCATGGGGCAGATTTACAAGCCCCTGGCAACACTTTTATGCCGCTGTTGTGTCACTTTTGTGATGAAGCGGCAGCGTAAACCATGCGCCACGTTGCGACTTATTTACAAGGTGACGCCTCTAAGCAGATGTGTCATGTTGTAAAGCCCTGCGCCACATGAAACCTGCGTCAGGTTTCATGTGGGCGTTCTGTTGCAAGGTGGGCGTTCCCTCGCAGGAAAGCCGCGTAAAACTGACGCAGTGAAATCTGCAAGATTTCACCAGTCAGATGTTTACGACTCTGCTGCGTTAAATCCTTAAGCCTGCTTGAAGCAGGCGAAAGGAGTGACGCACCACGTTAAGTATGAGTGACCCCTGTGCATTGCAGGAGTTGCGTCGTGCTTGTGACACGACTCCAGCAATGGGCCGCCCATACGCCACAAGATGAGTCACGCATCTGCCCCTCCTTGCACCATGGTGCGCCACATTGTATATGTGACGCATCAGTGGTGGAGCAAGGGGGAATTGCGTGACGCATCTGTTCTGGTGCATCCCTGCTGATTTGCAGAGATGCGCCAGAAGTTGTAAATCTGCCCCTTAGAATATTAAAACTGATGCCCTATTGCTGTCATGTTTGATTAGACTCTCTTCAGTGCAGTTTGCTAGCCCTAAAAATAATCGCTGAAGATCTGTCGTAAAATGCATCAGAGTAACTCTGCTGCATGAAATTACACAAATAATCCAGTATGGGTTTTTATGAATAATAAAGGATAAAAAGTTACAATCGGAATGTGATGAAAGTAGTTATAAATAAAAGGTAATTGCTTTTACCTAATGTCTATCACAACAATTAATTAGTAGTGCTGTAAGGTTGCCATTTTTTTAAAAATTTACTACAACTGCATTGAAACTGAAATTGCGGCTAAAATGTAAAGCATTTAGGCGCAGGTGGCTGCTTTGATTGGAGAATTGAGGAGCCAAATCTGGGGAGTTGATAAAACACGGCTAGAGGCTTTTGAGTAATATCTACGTGCTAAATTTGAAAAATGTAAATGCCAGAACCCGAGTTATTGCTCAGTATTTTACCATGATTGGCACTACCCACTATCTGGAAAAAACACAAAGGGGGTGCTGACGGTCTGAAAAGGCTAAAGTTAGTCTGCTTTTTAGAATGTAGTGTGTGTAAAAACTAGTCAGTGTATGGAAAGAAACCCATCAGCCCAACTGTTGGCGGAGCTTCATCATCTGGGATTTTTCTGTAAACTGGTATCTACTAGGTTCCTCACTTGTGGAATTGTGAGGGAACCCTAGTATCAGATCCACCAGTGATGGAAAGCCAACAAGCTATGGTAATTTGTGCTGTATGGAAAAAGTTGCAGTGCTCAAAGAACTATGTGAAATGTGTTAATAATAAAGAGTGAAGTTTAAGATTGACTATCATGGTGCCAAAATGGAAACTTTATTGGGGGGGGGGGTCACCATAATGACAAGGTTAAAAGCAGAGTGTGGATAGTAAATATTACTATCAATTGATGGAATAAACTGGTCGACATGTTTCAGCCAATCATGGATTTCCTCAGGACCTATTGATATAACACTACTGCAACTGTAAGGACAAAATATATTATATTCGCCCAATAGAACAAAGAACAAAAATACCATGCAAAGAAAATAGCCTACCATGTGTTGAGTACTAGATGGTAGGTAAATGAAGTCATGGTAAGAAGAATTCTCTTCCAAATTCTGCTTGGGGAAGGCCTCACCTCGCCTGGCACTCGCTCAGGTTAAGAGGCCCCGCTCTGTCTGTCAGTACCTCCGGCTTCCCCTCGGCTCAGCTGCTCAGCGCCCTGACCAGGCGCTGTACGTGGGGGTAGGTTTGGACGGCCTGGACCGCGCGCCGCCAAGGTACCATACCCAATTGTGCCAGTCCCACGGGAGCAGTCTGCGGGGCACCTTAGGGAACCTCCTAGGGTCGCATCACTAGAGTAGGACCATTCGGCCTGCCCATTTACTGACCTACAAGATGAGGATGTAATTTATACTACTTGTATATATTTTTTCACTGTGTAGTACTGAGCACTTAGGTCCTGAAGAATTGCCATGACGGCAAGAAACATGTTGACCTGACCTGAGGGTTGTAGATATTTTGCTGTGAATCTTCACCGGTATATATCTCCCCTCCCACCCTTTTTAACCAAGGGAGTCAACCACGCCAATAAAGTTCATTGTAGACTGACCCAACTTTTTTAACCCACCTTCACTTCACGACTACACTTCCTCCTGCCCTCTCACACGCATGCACCATATGGCTGGAACAAAAGATCTCCGATAAAGAGCCCCTTTAAGGGAGCCCGTCAGACATTGCAGCGCCAGTCTGACGAGGAGCAGAACCCATATGATGAAGCATGACACCTAGCTTGCTGGGTGTGTGAGGGTTTTAGTTCTAAAAAGAGAATTTCCCCCCATTTTCTGTCCTCTACGCTACACACACACTGTTCTTCACATTCCGATTGGGGAACTTTGTACCCTCCTTGTGTCACTAGTTGTTCGGACTTGTACACTGGACCCCATTAAACAAAGTCCTTCACGGTTTCCCCATTTGTTGATAGGACAGCAAATGACAAAGCAACCTAAGGGTTTGGTTACTAGAATTGCAAATGTTCCAATTCACTTCTAAGAATAAGTAACAGAGAAGCGTGCAGGCGAGAGCACGTTTTGTTTCGTGGATCAGGAGGCAGCCCCTCATTAGACCTGCCTGCTGCAATCTACGAGAATAACAGTACGATTGGAAGGAGAAAGGTGTCTCTTGCACTCTTCAAGTACTGGCAACTTCGTGGGTTTGGGAGTACGGTGACAGTGGGATATTTGTCACTGAGCTTGCATTCTGTTTTAAACTTTGTGTATAACTTGTTTTTAAAAGCAATTTCACCCAGGCCACTGCCTCTTCATCGCGCAGACACCCGCCCAGCCGATTGAAGGCTGCTGCGGCCGAGTGTTGCTAGGGCAACGCCGCCATTCCCGAGTAGCGGACACGCCCATCCACGCTGACCACGCCCCCTTGCCACACTATATGAACGCGCGCTGAATACGAGCGAGGCGTTCATTGAACTCACTCCTGAGGCGAAAAGCCGGGAGCTTGCATTCTGTTTTAAACTTTGTGTATAACTTGTTTTTAAAAGCAATTTCACCCAGGCCACTGCCTCTTCATCGCGCAGACACCCGCCCAGCCGATTGAAGGCTGCTGCGGCCGAGTGTTGCTAGGGCAACGCCGCCATTCCAGAGTAGCGGACACGCCCATCCACGCTGACCACACCCCCTTACCACGTCACCTTCTCTGGATGATAAAACATGTTCAGCAACCGGAAGCGCAGCGGACGAGCACAGCGGGCGCGACGAATGCGCGCCGAAGGCGCGCATAAGGCAAGCTCGTCTGCGCTCGTCCGCGCCGAGGACGGGCCCAGGGCCACCCCCCCTGCCGCTCCGGTCCCACGTCCGGATCTCGATACGGTGGGACTTACTTACACTTCTGCCGAATTACTGAACCTCAGACATGTAGCAGAAATACCCCAAGCTCTACCACAATTCGGATATACTAATTCCATCTTAGGCCCGCACAAATGTCCAACTTGTATAAAGGATACTCCAAATCCCCCAAAGACTGTCCCACAACAAGTGTTAGCAGCACTAATAAATGCTAGATCTCTTCCCAAACACAAGTTGGAAATAGCCGACTTGATCGATACACACAAACTGGATCTGCTTTTTATCACGGAGACATGGGGGGATGAATCCTCCGGGCCAGACTTTAGAGCTGCCACTCCGACCAACTACAGTGTCTGCAGACTGGACAGACCTAAAAAAAAGGGTGGAGGTATAGCAATCATTTATAATGACCAGCTTAAACTCACAATGGTACAATCAAACTGCTCTGAGTATGAGGCTTTTCTCTTCACCATAGGCCTCTCGGCCAAAACATAATTTAAGGGTATGTTAATCTACCGCCCTCCTGGGTCGAGATCTAAGTTTCTTGCCAACATAGGCAATATGATTGAAGCCTCGGCAGGATCCCCACATTTCACCTTACTAGGAGATTTTAATTTTCACCTTGAAGCCCTCAACGACCCTGACACAGCACAGTTAACGACCGATTTAGCCGCTGCCGGCCTGCTGCAAATGGTAAAAGAACCCACTCACCAAGCGGGCCACACTTTAGATGGTCTATTTACCAACAACCCGCATATAGCCGTGATCCAGGTAATCCCCCTGATCTGGACGGATCATGCAGCGATCTGCTTCTCTATCGAAATTAACTCCATCAAACCCCCTTCCACATCTTCGTCTCTAGTCTCCTTCAGAGACTGGAAACATATTAACCTTGTTCACTTAGCGGAGATGATGCAAGATAGCCATATCCCCGACGAACAGGATCCTACTCTAGCGTCCTCTAATTACCTGACCAATCTAAATACAGCCTGTAACAAACTAGCCCCGATTAAAACCTCCCACCGCAGTAGGAAATTCCCTTCAGCACAGTGGTTCACGGAGCCCTTACGAATTCAGAGACAGTACTGCAGGAACCTGGAAAGGCAGTGGCGCCGCCATTACAGCCCTGCTGACAAAATGACCTACAAAAATGCTCTCTCCACTTACAAAAAACTCATAATATCAGAAAAAAGTCTTTATTACACTTCCCAAATCAACCAGGCGAAAAACTCGGTAGGGGAATTATTTCAGGTGGTTACTCATCTGTCCAACCCCCCTGCCCCGCGCCTAGAAGGCTCCCAGTCTCTATCGGATGCTTTGGCCAACTTTTTTGAGGATAAGGTTAGTTCCATCTTTCTGACCTTTTCCCATTCCTCTTCTTCTCCAACCCCCATGGCACCCCCCATCAACAACCCACCGATCTTTTCATTCTTCGAAGCGACTACGCAGGAGCATATTCAACATCTGGTAGCCTGCACCAAATCGGGATCCCCCCTCGATCCATGCCCTCCTGCTATCCTGAATCTCATCCCGGAAGCTATCTCTCCTGCTCTATCAACAATCTGCAATGCTATGTTTCTAACAGGCACCTATCCATCTGTTTGGAAGAAGGCTATCATTAAGCCACTTTTAAAAAAGCCCACACTGGACCCTCTTCTACCTGCCAGCTACAGACCTATTGCCTGTCTTCCCTTCCCAGCTAAGATTTTCGAAAAAATAATGAACACTCAACTCTCGAAATTCATTAACGACAACGACCTACTCAACGACACCCAGTTTGGTTTCAGACAAGGTCATGGAACGGAGACAGCACTACTCAAAGCAGCAGATGAAATAAGAGCCACGATGGACAAGGGAGGATCGGCGGTTCTAATACTTTTGGATCTCTCCGCTGCCTTTGACACGGTCGATCATGTCACTTTGATCGACCGTGTCTCGGCTTTAGGAATAAGAGGCAAAGCCAAAGATCTCCTTGCCTCATTCTTGGCCAACCGTCCCCAGACAGTTAAGATGGGTAACTACACCTCCCAGACCTTTTCTCTCCCTTGCGGAGTACCACAGGGCTCCTCGCTGAGTCCGACGCTTTTTAACATCTATGTATCGGACTTAGCGAGGGTGATAAAATCCTACGGAATTGCCCTAACAACGTATGCAGATGACACCCAACTAGTGTTATCGGTACACAACGATGGTACTTCAGTCGCAGCCAACTTCCAAGAGGGAATGAAGGCAATAAGTTCCTGGATGTCATCAAACTGTCTCAAACTAAACTCCGATAAGACGGAGGTGATGACATTCGGGACCTTGCAGCCCGTCTGGTCCCCTCAGTGGTGGCCATCTCAGTTGGGGGCCCCCCCCCCCAACCGGTAGTCAAGGTACGCAATCTGGGAGTCATATTAGACAACAAGATGACTTTCCTCCAACATGCCAACGCGGTGGTATCTTCCTCCTTCTATATCCTAAAAAGGATTAAAAAACTACTCCCATACTTACCGCCGTCCGCGGGCAAAACCCTAATCAGCACCTGGGGGTTCTCGAGAACAGACTACTGCAACGCCCTCCTTCTGAATGCTCAAGAAAAGGTCCTCAACAAATTACAGACGGTGCAAAACGCCTCGGCCAGAATTCTATTAACCATCCCCAAATTTACTTCTACTTCCCCCTACATCAGAGAGCTGCATTGGCTCCCAATTAGGAGTCGGATCAAATTCAAGGCTCTATGCATAGCCTACAAAGCTATCAATAATCCTGACCCACAGTTCCTAAAAAAAGCTCTCTGCCCGCTGGAACATTCTAGGACCTTACGATCATCTTCAGCCCATCTGCTGAAGGTTCCACGGACAAGAAGGACTAACTGGGGAGATAGATGCTTTACCATAGCAACTGCCAAATTGTGGAACACATTACCATTCCACATTAAAACCGCCCCTACGCTATTAAACTTCAGAAAGATTCTCAAAACTTGGTTGTTTTCATCCTAATTCATCTATATCTCAAGAGTGAGTTCTGCAACGCTAGCGCCGAGACACCCGTATGGGTATTTGCGCGCTTTAAAAATCGCATAAAATAAATAAATAATATTTGTTGGGGTATAATGGGAACCTCCTTTTTGATCCCCAAATCAACAGTACCTGGGCAGGGTGGGTACGTTCAACAACGAGCATAGGGAGACATGTTAGATGGGGGAGATCAGATGTGCCTCAGAGACAGAAATTAGTAGATGCTTTACAAAGGTAGCCAATCTGTGATCCGCACTGATTTGCATAGTATCCATTTCTTTTGTCTATATTGTTTTCCTTATACATACATCTCTACTGATGTGGCGTTTGCATAATGGCCCAACGTACACAAATGTCATACAACATGTATCATGCCATGTGCAGCTGTGAATGTGCAGGGAAGAAGGGGGCAGCTGTAATGTGTGCTGACATATTGTATGTGGCTGGGTGGCCTATGCAAGACTTCTTGTGACACTTATAGCATAATTTTACCATGGCTAGCAGGGCACCACTTGGCTGGCTAATTATTCTCTGGGAATTAGCGGTGGCACCAAATAATGGGGAGGCGTGTGCCTGGAGCAATGTTTCATAAATGGACTTCCCAGTTAGCCATACTCAGATCCACCCATCCATTTCTTGGGAAGAACAGTGTTTAAGGAGTCGTGGTGGAGGCCCAGGAGGGAGTAACTGGATAATCTATTGGATGTACAGTTTGAACGAAGGTGTTAGGGAGAACATTGTTGGGACCAGCAGGTCCACATTGGAATGTCACTCTTGTCTATATTTCCATTGGCAGATATCCCAGCACGTTTCCTTAACAGTAATAATTCACTCAACATGACTGGCATAGTGTACTGCCAAATTACTGTGCTTTTAGGCTGATACTGATGCTACCTGGAACAGGACATACACTAATGTTACACCCATATCAGGGCCTGGAGACACAACTACAATCTTTACGTGTAGCACATATTTAAGGCAAGGGCTCCTAGCTCACCATTAAACCCCCAGTCATCACCTGCAGGACTATCCATGACGTTGTCCCTGAGGAACACATTTTCTGGTTGTCATCAGTATGTAATCCAAAGAATGGCACTACATCCTAAAGCGCAGACATCTGCCATTTGCTAATAGACATCTCTTCTTGCTGGCAACTCCCCTTGAAGATTCTGATGGAGATGAGGGCCCATTGTGTTCTACTTCCACACCAGTTGTGTCGAAAGAAGCCAGTACTGCAGTCAAGAATGCACTCTCCACTACTACTAGGAAGACCCAGTTACTGTAGCCACAACTGCACCCACAACTGCGGCTTAGAAAACACCCACCATTTCAGCTAAGACAATACCCAGAGGAGCTGTCCAGAATGCATGCACCACCACAACTAAGGACAGCAATTAGTGTTGCAACTGCAGCTGCAAGCTACCACTGCCATCTCATCTGCAATCACCACTGCTAGCTCGGCTGCAACCACCACCCCATCTCAGTTGCACATACCACCACCACTTTGGCTACAACCAACTCTTGAGAGGGGTTGGCCTAACGGCTAGGGCGGTCGACCTCGGAGCTGGGGAACCAGGTTCAAGTTTCGACAGGGACGTGCAACATCCTGCGATTCTGGGCAAATCACTTAATCTCCCCGTGCCTAACAAAAATGAATGTGTTCTCATGTAACGCAACTGGTGCTCGAGTAAAGCGCTCTGATACCCGATACCTTTGGGTCAAGTTTGCGCTATATAAAACTCAGTGAAAAAAAAAACTACCACTTCGGCTGAAACCACTACTGCCACCTCAGTTGCCACAACACCTGTGTTCTTTGCTGCACAACACGCGCCACCTAAGCACACAAAACAGATCACCTGAGGTACCTCTCCTCTGGATTTAACACAATGGATGATGACGTCATTGCCCTATGTGTTATGTTATGTTATGTTATTTTACACTTATAAAGCGCGAACTGTCGCTCCGAAAGGAGCATCCTGGCGCTGTGCATTCAGGTAGCAGGTTTAGCCGTATGGCCCTCTAGTGGTTTTGGAGTCCCATTAGCAGGTTGTCAGGTGGGCACTTTTCACATGTTTTAGCTTGGGAGTTTTGAAGGAGGCCTTCACGGATCCTCTCTGTTGCCATTGCTTTTGAACACTTAAATGCATCTTGACTCTAGTCTTATCCACTCCTTTGAATGTTCACTATATTCATATGCGGATAACATACAATTCACATCGCTGTAGATAAAACACCTCCAGGGTCTCTGATTCCCACAAGTATTTGCTGTCCATACAACATTAGATGGCCCTCAACATTTCAATGCTGAATGCCAGCAAGACAGAATGTTTGCTTATCAGTAGGATCAGTGAGTGTTGAAATGGCTTAGTGTGGCTAGATAGATGCCAGCAACACATCATTTTAAATGAGTGGCTGTCTGGTTGGACTCAGTGCTCAGGTCCAGTGCCCAGATAAATGCAGCATGCAGTATTAGCTTTCACCCCTTGGGCCTTCTGAATTGGGTTCTCTTAATCCCTCCAAATAATCCTCCATGCCTCAGTCATTATTGCTTGCATTTTATCAGAGATTATTACAACAACCTTTATTTAGCCTTATGCTTTTGGAATATGGAATATAGAAAACAGGGGTGTAACTATCCTGCCACCTCAAATCATTTGGACTTATCTCCCAGAAAAGTAGAGATTTCAACTGGCTGGAACCTGAGCTGAGGATTAATTTCAAATGCAAATATTTATTACATAAAACTTTCGATTAACTGGACCAGCCATATCTGACACAGCTTTTTTGCCCGTAAATTCTAGATATGATCGGCCACTCTTGAACTCACCTCGCTGCAGATTCACTCTTGCATTTTTTTAAGTTCAAAAAATGTTTAAGTTCAAAAAGAATTTTATTAAGAAAATTCAAATAACAATACAAAGGTCAATAGAACAATAAATAATCACATAAGTTAAACTAATCCCCGCCCTCAATCTCTCAATGCACCAATCTTAGTTTAGCCGCCATGGAATTTGAATTAGCCATCACCACTGCGCTAGATGATATAGCACCTATGCGCACCTCCAAGCCTCCAAAAAAAAACTCTCCATGGTTTACGCCAGAACTTAAGCAAATAAAATACTCCACTAGGCTGGCAGAGCGAAAATGGCGACAGACAAAAAGCGCCCAAGACAGGTACTCATATAAAGTGGCTCACAGACAGTATATGCAGGATATTGCTGAGGTCAAAAAAGCTTACCTAGGAAATAGGATCGCCCTAGCAGCTAATTCTCAACGAGAACTGTTTAATATCGTGAAGGAGTTCACTACACCCCCAGGTACACAACAGGCACCCCCTGACTCTAAAAACTGGGTGGAATCCGTAGCCTCCTACTTTCATGAAAAAATAACTGATATTCATAAACGGTTTCCTCGACAGAGGATGAGGCCAGCACCCCTCCTATTATAAGGCAAAACTCCCTCAGCATCCACGCCAACACGCTGAAACTGTTCTCACTCCTGACCGAGCAAGATGTGGACCAAGCGCTGTTGAAAATGAAATCTGGAGCACCGGGTGACCCTGCCTCGCCACAAGTCATACACAAAATCTCCCCAGCTCTGATCCCCACCCTGACCAATATATTCAACCAATCAATACAACACTGTGTTGTCCCTGACCATTGGAAGGAAGCAATAATTAGGCCCATCTTGAAGAAACCTAATGCTGACCCAGATCAATTTGTAAACTATAGGCCCATCTCCCTTTTACCACTCTTTGGGAAAGTCATGGAGACCCTAATCAACAAACAGCTTGTTGCCCACCTGGAGTCAAATAAATTCCTCGACCCATCCCAATCCGGTTTCAGGGCATTCCATAGCACTGAAACGGCCCTGTTGGAGATTGTGGACAACATAAGGCTATCCCTGGACTCAAAAAAATCAGCCATTCTGATACTATTAGACCTATCTGCGGCCTTCGACACCATCTCGCATCGCATTCTGCTAGAGCGTCTTGCTGAGATTGGTGTTGAAGGAAACGCTCTTAAATGGATATCAAGCTACCTTGGAAACAGACGATCAAGGGTCCAACTGGGCCACCACACCTCTATCTCCTATAATAATGATAAAGGTGTCCCACAGGGATCTATTTTAAGCCCGACCCTTTTTAATATTTATGTTTCCCCCCTGGCCAAGATCATCAGAGAAAGCGGTTTTGGGACAATATCCTATGCTGACGACACTCAAATCCTCGTCACCATCAGCCAAAACCATGATGACGTTAAAAATAGGTTCAAAAACTGTATGA
Source organism: Lissotriton vulgaris (assembly GCF_964263255.1). NCBI lineage: Eukaryota > Metazoa > Chordata > Amphibia > Caudata > Salamandridae > Lissotriton > Lissotriton vulgaris. The sequence goes on from NC_141693.1 coordinate 1,022,523,358, forward strand.
ACAATATACAAGAGTGGATGACCAGAAATTACTTGATGATGAACGCAGGGAAGACCGAAGTCATGCTCTTTGGCAAAGCTGACCAGATCTGGTCATCGGACTGGTGGCCTGACGCTCTTGGTGCCTGCCCTGCCCCTAAACCATACGTCAGGAACCTGGGAGTAATCCTAGACAACAAGCTTACCATGTCTGAACATATAAAAAAAACAGTGGGAAGTAGCTATGGCCAGATACGTAGCCTGAGGAAGGTCTTTAAATGGATCCCACTCTCAGCACGCATGCCCCTAGTCCAGGGACTGGTTGTAAACAGGATGGACTATGGGAACGCCCTGTTCTCGGCCATCAACCAATCGCTACTTAACCGATTACAGGTCCTTCAAAATACAGCTGCGAGGCTGGTATTAGATCTACCTCCCCGCACCCCGTCAGCAGCATGTCTCAGATCACTGCACTGGCTCCCCGTAAAAAAACGTATAAAGTTCAAGCTCTGCTGCCTAGTCCATAAGGCAGTAAATGGACATGGACCTGCTTATCTGGAACGGAAACTCAAGGCTCATATCCCTAACAGGACCCTACGCTCCTCCAGTAAAGCCTTTCTCTCCGTTCCCAGAGTACGAACTGTCAGAAACGGGGACAGAGCTTTCAGCAAAACTGCCCCAGAAGCATGGAATTCTCTCCCCATCTCACTGAGAGAAGAGCCAGATCATGCCAAATTCTAAAAACCTGCCTTTTTAATCCCTAGCTAACTGAACCCTCGACCCCCTGAACCTGTTGAATTTTAAGGATCCTTGTCTGCTCCCAGCGCTCTGAGACCTTCGGGTGATTTACACGCTATACAAGTGAAATAAAATGGAAATGGAAATGGAAGACTAAAAATGAAAGGTATTGGATACATGAGTCAGTTTAGCATAGTTTGGAAGAGAAAATGACAGAGGTATGTGTTGGAAGTAAAAAGGAAGACAGGAAACCAGGTAAGTGCAGAAGTACTCTTTTAATGGCCATCCACTCTCCTCACTGAGGAGTGCAACAACATTCCATAGTCAACTCCAGGTCGGGGGAAACCAACCTAGGCAGGGAGCGGGGGTGGACGGACTGTACCGAGGATAAGGTATAATTTCTAGCAGTATGCAAATTGATCAGTGCAATAAAACAAGACTACAATTCATATAAAAATCTTACTACAAAATGCAAAAATAATCCATTAATATAATATCAGTATGTGGAAAGTCAAGGAGGTTTAGACACCTCTTGTTGAATTGGATTCAAGGAGAGGGAGCGTCTAGCACTGTTGTAATTTGGCAGCGATTAGGTTAGCATTAGCGGAAATCATCCTGCATTTAGAGACTATCTTGTCCATTTTGGGGAATCCATTTTGTATTTCTGTCAACCATTTTGTTTGCCATGTGCTACCATGTGCTCGCCATGTGCTCTGTCCTACCTTCCTGTTAACTGCTCTTGAAATCTGCCTAGAGATGAGATATATTTAGCCTTTTCTGCTTCGCACATACTCAGTTGAGCTTGCAGCTGTCCTTGCAGCTGTCCCCAGTTTGTAACTGTCAGGATGTGTTCACCTGAATTAGCAACTGTTAGCTCCTCCCACTTGTTGGCTGTGCATTTTTCTGTATGACCTCATATGTACCTAAAACCAGCATTTTGTACTTGTACTGCCTTCATTTGAGCCCCTGTGTGGGTATAAAAGCCCCAAGCTCCTTCCATTCAGTGTGCTACTTCATACACTACCGAAGGGTGTTGTGTGCATGTAGTTGCACCTCATGAGGTTTAATAAACTCTGTATTTTCTATTCCAGCTTCTGTGCCAACTTCTTTCTATTGGTCTGAGGACTCTGTGCAGAGAAGGGAGAACCTCTAGCACTGGTAGGCCTTGCTGAGGCCCATCACCACAGCACTAGCATCAATGAACAGTGTGACAGGTAACCATAAATTGGAGCGTTCCATTGCCATGTGGCTAGGGTATACAAAAGTTGTGTCCAATCTATGGTTATAACAAACAGCGTACCACCATGCTTGATAAGATAGTTTGGGTACATCTTTCACATTTTGGGTTATTTGTTGTAAAGCAACTGCTAACAATAAGTTTATTATCTTTATGTTAGAGTTGCAGTCTGCTCAGATAGGGGATAAGCTTCCCAAAAACACACAAGAGTTAGAGAAAGGGCAATTGGAATTCTAAATGTAATTAATTTGAGTCCAAACATTTTTCCAAAAGTTATGTACGGGCGGACATGTAAAAAGTAAGTGATATAAATTGGCATGTGGACAGGAACATGTCCAACAGGTGTCTGAGAGCTCAGCATGTCTTGCATTTAAGGCAGCCGGGGATAACAGAAGTCTATTGTATATAAAGAAAAGTGTCTGTGTAGTGTTCGCTTCTGTATGATGGAACAGTAATTTCTTCTGGTAATTTCTCAATGCAAAACCCTCATGCTACCTCTATTATACCACTGAAAAGGTGTTGGGCCCTTCACACCATGTATTTACCTTCAGGAGATTTAAATAAACCTGAACAGTCAAAAATGCCAATAATATTTTAAGCCAATAAAGAGAGTTGTTGAGTATTTTAAAGGGTTTTATTTCCTAGTCAAAAGGTAAGTTTTTCTCTGACCCCTTATTCATTAGTAAAATATCAATCAGGTTACAGAATTTGAAAAACAGGAAAAATAGCATTAATACAAAACACATTACAGTCTGCATATAAGCATTACATGTAGGAAAGAACATGTGGCGCAAAATTCTTAAAGAGTTTCTAAGAAAAAAGTCTTGCAAAGCTAATCAATAATTAAATAGTAGGCACAAATCTCCCATTAAGAGAAATACATGCATAAGTCAAATACATCTTTTCAGACCTAATTAATAAGTCGAAGCATAAACTTAAAGTTTAGAATCTAATTCTATCCTAATCCACTGCACTCTGCTCCTGTCTGTGTCTAAAGAGCAAAACAGCCCGCCCTTCACAGACCTCGAAGGAATGTGGCCTGCAGTGCCAAAATATGACGTGCCAGGACTTTGGAAGAAAAAATCACCAGGGAACCCCCCACCTGACTCTCCTCGGACGCCCAAGGCTGCACCTGTGACGATCTTGTACCTAACCCATAGAATGTCTGGTCTAATCTGTTCCTTCTCTCAAGAGCTCACCCCCCCCCCCCGAAGCCTAATGAGCCTAGTAGCCAGATGAGCTAAAGCCAGCCAGTGAGCAAAAAGCCAACCACGCCTCCAGAGAGGTCATTATTTATACTCTAACTAGCAGCCCGTCCCGACCTTGTCTGGGAGCAACAGGGTTCCCCGACCCCCGCCCGCCCCGACATTGTCCAGCAGCCCGGGCCCCCGTAAGGCCCGTTCCCCGGCCTGCCCCGACCTCCGCCTGCCCCGACATGGGTCCCCTTACCTCAGGCGCCGCTCCTCCCGCCTGTCCGCTGCTCGCACCGCCGCTTGCCTGTCCGCTGCTCCTCACGTCACCGCTCCTCCCCCGTGCCATGTCCGCCGCTCCCTTACCTCAGCCGCCGCTCCTCCAGCCTGTCCGCTGCTCGCACCGCCGCTGGCCTGTCCGCTGCTCCTCAAGTCACCTCTCCTCCCCCGCGCCATGTCCGCCGCTTCTCGTGGCGCTCCTGGACGCCGCTCCTCCCCGTGCTCCTGACGTGAGCACACACGTCGCGGCCGGCGCTACTTCGGACGGACTACTTTTTTTTTTTTTACTGTAAATTTTTTAAATAACGTTTTGTTTTTACATTTATATAGCCTATAACCATCGACACACCCTTGCGATTCCAACGGTGTATCGGGTGTGTGGATTGGCGCTGTGGTTCCTGAGTTTACCCGCCTCAAAGGCTGAAAGTTCTTCCTTTATTATAGTAGTGTAGATTCTTGGCAGTCTACACAAAAATGTTGCATCTTCAGGAAAACTTGTACGTGATAGGTCAGCCACAATGGCATGAGGTCTAACCTTACTGACTCATTGAAAATTCTAGAGCATACCAGTTTTAACAAACGAAGCGCTAATAATTTATTACATTTTATATTTTTGCATCTTTTGCTAGGAAAAATGTTTCTATTGTTTTCCTTCCTTCCTGTCACAGTGCAGTCTAGTAGGATACTTTATCTAACTGGTACATTGGCACAATCACAAGAATGTTTCAAAGTACAAAGAGGCCTTGACTTCTTCATAGTTTGAGTCAAACAGATCTGTGCATGCACTCTTCTTTCATGCAAGTCATAGCCTTGCTGGATTCACCGGCAGCCATTTTTTTCTTAGGCCCAAAAAACAAAGCAAACACAAAGAGAATATCAATTTCATGTTAACCAGCCCATTATGTTTCCCAACTCCAAACTAATACCCCTTATAAATGTTTACCTAGCCAAACTATTAGTTTCAAGCAGCTTTTCTATTATTTATGACAACATGTAAAATAAATGTGTAACATAGCATTTTTATGCATTTAGTATAAAATTTAAAAGCACACACAGTTAATACAGCACACACAGTTAATACAGCGCACACAGTTAATACAGCGCACACAGCAACATGCTTTAGTGTTTTAGCCCCATGTGTAGTGTTTGGTGCATTATTAATTCACACACATTATAAAAAGAGGTGTTTTAAACTAAACATGTTTATCAAAATATGCAACAAGCCAAAGTATTTTAAGACAGGAATAGTGAATTTAGATTACAAGGGATGAGCTGGGAAGAGAGAAACACATTCTATTAATCTTCAAAGCTAAAAAGGCCACTTTTCTCTGGACTGCAAAAACACATGCTAATTCAGAACAAGCATTTCAGACTGACTTAGGCCTCACTTTCATGTTTTTCATGTGCCATGTTTTTAACTTGCACCAAAATGTGCGTGGCAATTTAAATGCAGTCTGTCTGAAGCACAAAAATGAAACAATACCTGACTGCAGATGACATCTGGGCCATCACTAATTTAGTCCATATTTTGTTCCAAAGCGTAGTGGACCAACAAACCTCTAAATCTTTTTCCCAATAGAGCTCCACCTTAGTTTTTTCTTGTGTATTGCATGAAGTATGTAGATAATTATAGATAACAGAGGCTTTGCGGTTAATGCGTAGAAGAATATGTAATTTGTTAACCAGAGAGGAGGCAGGTTCAGTAGGGGGATTTGGGAGTATGTATTGGGTATGAGCGTCTAAAATGGCTTGTTTCAGAAGGAGATATTTAGGTTGGAAAGATGTAGGTCGGTTAAAAAGTCTAATAACTTCCTAGAAGGACATAATCTTGTCTTGTATATACAATTTATGTATCCAGATTTAACCTCTTTGCCTCCAGGATTTCCAATGTATTGGCCTGCCACGTTATTGTTATTGTTATTGTTATTATGGGTTTATATAGCGCCGGGTCACCTACAGGTCTCAGGGCGCTTTGACCACAGAACATAACATCCGAGAAAGAGAAAGGGCGGAGTGCCTAAGCTGGACTAAGTGCTGTTCGAAACAAGCTGGTCTTCAAGGCTTTCCTGAAGCGGAGTAGATTCTCCTCCTTTCGGAGTGTTTCAGACAGGGCGTTCCAAAGTTTCGGTAATAAAACCGAAAAAGATCTCCCTCCCATTGTGGCCAGCTTAAAACGAGGACATACAAGGAGTTTGGCATCAGAGGACCTGAGATTTCTTTCCGGTCTGTATATCTCGATCCGTTCCTTGATGTAGGTCGGGGCCTTCCCGTAAATGGCTTTGTGGGCTATGCAGAGGCCTTTGAAAACAGACCTCTGTCCAATTGGTAGCCAATGTAGATCTTTTAATAATGGAGAGGCATGCGTTCTCCGCGGGAGATTGAAGATAAGTCTCGCGGCGTCGTTTAAGACTACCTGAAGTCTGTTAGTTAATATTTTTGGCAGGCCTAGGTATAGCGCATTGCCATAATCGAGTCTTGACACTATAGTGGCCGAGACCACTGTGCGTAGCATCGATTGGGAGAGAAGAGGGACCAGTTTACGCAGCTGTCTTAAAAGCCCTGTACAAGTGCCAACCACGGTGGAAACCTGGTTGGTCATTGAGAGGCCACTGTCCAGTTTAATGCCCAGACTTTTGACCGTGGCTGCCGGCTGTGGGGTTGGGCCCAGCTCCTGGGGCCAGTACATATCGCTCCAGGAGATGCACTTAGATGGTATTATCAGCACCTCTGTCTTTTCCGGGTTGATTTTGAGCTGGTTGATGGACATCCAGTGGACCGTGTATCGGAGTATATCTTGCGCGTGCAACTGGGCATGTGTTGTATCATCTATGCCCAGCAGCAGCTGTGTGTCATCAGCATAATTGAATACTCGACAGCCCATTCCCGCTAGTGTGTTAATCAGGGGCTGTAGATATATGTTAAACAGGAGTGGGGATAGTGCTGAGCCCTGGGGGACGCCACAGGTCAGACTTCCCACTCCTGATACACTATCTCCCATCTGGATTCTCTGCGTTCTCCCAGATAGAAATGATTCCAGCCACCGAAGGGCTAGACCCTGGATCCCAAACCCAGCCAGCCTGTTCAGCAGGATGGGATGGCTGACAGTATCGAACGCCGCCGATAGATCTAACAAAATCAGGGCGCTCGGTCTTTTACTGTCAGCCATCCTTCTGAGCTCATCCAGCACCGAGAGCATGACCAACTCGGTGCTGTGGTGTGCACGAAAGCCTGCCTGCCTCTCATGGAGTAGATGGTTAGACTCCAGATAGCTTGACAGAGATTTAAGTACATGCTGTTCGAGTACTTTAGACAGGAAGGGCAGCTGGGATATAGGTCGATAGTTTTTTAAAACATTGGGATCTCCCCCCACTTTTTTTAACAGCGGTCTTACACGAGCTTCCTTGAAGCTAGTTGGGAGCCTGCCAGTACTCAGGGATTTATTAAGTGTGGCTAGAATATGGTTCTCTAGGATTGGGCCTGCCAAGCAAAAAATGCTTGGGGGGCATGGATCTGCTGGGGAGCCAGATTTCGTCTTTCTCATCAATGACTCAAGGGTTAGTGGATCCATGGGGGGAAATGATAATAAGCAGCTAACCGTTGGCTTTAGATCGGTGTGCTGCTCAATTAAACTGCACCCTGTGCTTTTTATTTCACGCCTGATAATGTCAACCTTATCCAGAAAATATTTCTGGAAGGTGTCACAGTCTATGCTGCTTTCTGCATCTTGGGCTCTTTTTGTTAGTTCTTTCAGAATTTTGAATGTTTCCTTTTGAACATTATTCGCCTTATTTATACGGACCTCGTAGAAAGCAGCTTTAGTTGTCTGGATAGATTTTTTATAACTACGGAACGCCGTTTTGTATTGTTCGCAAGTGGCTATATCCTTATTCCTCCTCCAGTTCCTCTCTATGTTACGCAGGGCCTTCCTTTGGTCCCTCAAAGCAGGCGTAAACCAAGGGGCTCCCTTTTTCCCACAATTTTTTGTCTGGAGTTTCTCAGGGGCTATCTGATCAATGGCCTTTACCAGATAGTCCATCATGTTTTTACAATCCTGGTCTACATCTTGATTAAGCATTATTGGCTGGGCAATTCCTCTAAGTGATGTAGTCAGCGTATCTTGGTCTACGTTTTTCCACTGACGAGTCAGTCTAGTTTTAGGTACTGGACGTGAGGATATGGTGTCCAAAGGGATGTCACAGTAGATCAGATGGTGGTCTGACCACATACAAGGAAAAATTCCAACTAGTACCACCCTGGGATATGTGGTCCATATCAAATCCAGGGTGTGGCCTTTAGTATGGGTAGGGGCATTCACAAGCTGCCTGAATCCTAGAGAAGACATGGTTGTCTCTAGGGTGTTGGCTGCAGGCTGTTTCCTATCTTTGTCCCAGTGAAAATTGAAGTCTCCTGTGACTATGACGTTTCTATATCTAGAGCACATATCAGATGCGTAGGTCATAAAGGAGTCATTAAAGCCACGTATCAATATCATGTTATTATGCCATACTGTGGATGTGGGGAAGGAAGTCCAATCCAAAGGATCTAGCAGACAATTAGGCATCAAAATGTTTGATGTGTGTTTAAGAACGGGATTAGATAGATATTGTGGCTTCTGAGAGAAAGAGATATATTCTGGAAATGCAGTAAAGACGTTTTTCAGTAAGCAGTGATTGGTGCTGGTTGACTCCACTAAAGTTTCATTTGGTCTTTTCGCAAAAAATCTGGCTCTGGTATATGCTGCACTTTAAAATAACTACATCAAATCAACCCTCTGCCAGTGCAGCTGCATGCAATTGCCCCTGTTGTGCCAGTTGTTGTCAGTAAGATACCCAGATTCAGTAGTAGGACATCATACTTTTTAAGCATGAGGGCACTCAGGAGGAGGCCTTGGAGTTATCTGAAGACCGTAGAGATCCGAGACCATCTTGTCCTCCATTTTCTGAGGAGGCTACAGCTGACATAGGACATGATGCTGACCAGCTACCCACAGACACAGTGTTGACACTGAGAATATCGAACTTGGAGGAAGGGGAAGAAACTCTCTTGGCGACATATGAAAAAGACTTGCAATGCTTATCTTCCCTGCAGGAGAACATGGACACATGCAAGGAGGTTTATATGTGCAAGAGGCTGGAAAATCAGTTGACATTGTGTTACTGCGTGGACCAGTGGTACCTCACGCGTTCCAGAACCCACACTATGGGGTGCCTAACAGCATCTGTTCTCACCCTTCAGTTGGAAGTTCTTGAGTCAGCAGGTTCTGCATTGAAGATACTGGCTAGGCTCTATGCGGGGGAAGAGTCACATGACAAAAGTATTTTTGTTCCTTTCAAGATACATATAAAAGCTCCACTCTGCCATTGATGATATTTTCTTCTACTACTTCCCACAACCCGTAGCACTTTTATCTATCACAGGGTAACTACGGATCTGTTCACTGTGTTTTGTATTTCTATAGATAACACTTCATTTCCATGTTATCACTTCTCCCTTAGTGTGGCATCTTTTGTAATAATTTAATTTTGTAGTTTTCTATTTGTGACAATGATGTCTCTCTGCGATCTCCAAATAATTTTTTCTATCTTCTCTAAAAGTTGAAAGCGTTTTTTAATTAAATTGTGCCTCTTATTGGAAAAGTGCAAGTCCAATAGCCACATCTGTGTTTCTAGTTCTAATGATGGCGTTATGTTCAGACAATCTTATTTTTATTTTAAGGGTCATTTTGCCTGTATATGGTAACCCACATGGGAAAATATACACATAAATATGTGTCACACATATTATACATCTTTAACATGATTCCCCTGCTTGTTTGAGGATGTTGAACAACTTTATCTTCAATATTGTTGCTGCAATGAATGCACTTAAGGCATGTAAATGTATATTTTTGCTCCTTAAATGTTGTCCTATACTCTTTTGAGGATGATCTGCTGTTATCACATTTCTTTTATACTCTATACCTGTTTGTAGGCAAATGCTATATTTTTCATAAATATATTCTTTCACTCATAAATCTGTAGTGGTATGTTTCCAGCCCTTAATGATAATAATTTTGCTCTTTGTACTGAATAGGTTTATGTAATACTAATTGTTATTTTCATTTAGTATTTGCTGCTACGACAAATATTGTCATAAGATATTATTAGTTTTAGTGATTGCTTCTTTTATAATTTTTTTAAATAAACTTTATTGGGTTTTACTAAGTAACACAGTACAGCTGGGTACAACATCAATTGCATAATGTGTCAGAATATCCATTTATTCATGCGAAGATAGACCTGCGCACTGTATCTGAATGTGGTATCATTAAATACAGCATGTACATTGTGGAATGCATTATTTCACCTGCTGCATCATATAATGATAACTCTCCTGTGCATTCCATAAGTGTAAGAACATTTAAACTCCCCCCCCCCCCCACTGATGGCAGACATATAGGGCCAGATGCATCAAAGGGTTTTGCCCATTCTGTGTCTATGGGAAAATGTGTTCATGCATATGGCCGATAGTGGAGCTTATGCAGTAAATGGAGCATTCCTTATTTGATCACTACATTCTACTATACGATCATTTAACTGAGTCCCCCGCATTGCCCTGGCACAGGGTGGTTGCTTCATTTATTACATCTTTTGGATATTCCCTCACCATGAACGTATTCATTATTACGGGTGACAGGAGGCCATGTACGCATATGAGCACAGTACCAGAATGAATCATAAAACATTCCTTGTGGTTTGGAGATTAAACATTTTGTATTCTATGCCTATGGCATCAGTATACAATAATTTGATTTGATTTTTGATTTATACAGCGCACGAATGCCCTAGGGCGTCTTGGCGTTAGAGAGTCAGTAGGACAGTATAGTGTAATGCAAATTACTGATAAGTTAGATTATTTAATGATTAATTTATGATTTAGTTAACAGAAAAAGAATTATAAAATCCAGTTCTTTATTTCTGATAATAAAGGATGAAAAGGCCCTAATTGACTGCATACATTGTCAAATAATTGGATAGCAGAGAATTGAGACTTTGAACAAAAAGTGTTACAATACACATGTGTGGAATCAGATATAAAGTTTATTTGAAGTGAAAAGAGTATGTGATACCTAATAATGTGCACACGCAGAATTGGGGAACTAACAGCCCTCAAACGATATTGCATGAGTATGTATAGCGAAGGGTCAGGACGGGCTGCAGTATTGCATCTTCAAACATTGAAGTGGTAAAAATCAGAACAGGTGTTCCTACATGTACTGTCTTAGCGCATTTATGGATGATGTCCCATGAACGATTTTGCAGCAACAAACAGTTTCACTCCCCCACTGCACTATCTACCCCCCACAACTTCACTTTGCCACAGGCCCCTCTTCAAAGGGCAAGGAGAAGATAAGTTCATACAGCACAAGTCCCTTGGACTGCATAGGAACCTACCTAGGTTGACCTGGGGCTTTGGTGTTAAGGTACCAGCTGCAGAATATAAAAACATGAGTGTGAATTGTAAGTATGTGTTTCATTTCTAGAGTATTATAATGTTGTGTCTGCCTTGCGAGAGGTAATTCATGATGATGTAGTGCTGATGCCGATGATAATATAGGCATATGTGCTTTTGCTGTTCCTGACTATGGAATTGAAAAAGTGTGTTTCATGTAGGTCTATATACAAATGACCTAAACTGGGACCGAACGTACTTTTCATACTGCTGATGTTAATGTTCATGTTAATAATGATTTATAAAGCGCATGTACACCGGGTGGTTTCATGGCGCTATAAAGGCTCAGAATTTATCAGTAGACAGCTTTAATTATAGGCTTGTGCAAATAGCCACGTTTTAAGGGATTTTCTAAATTGCAATAGCTCGGTGCAGGAGCGGATCTCCAGCGGAAAAGTGTTCCACAGTCTTGGGGCAAGAGTGGCCTCAATTGAAAGAAACATTTAGAAATGACCGTGCCAACCTGAGTTTTTAGTGACGGGTTATTGTTGAGGGTAACTCCCAATGTTTTGGCCGAAGGAGAGGGGGATGGAGGAGGACCTAGGTCTAACGGTCAGTAATGAGGACCCCAAAATTTAAGACTGTACCCAGTGAGAACAAGCTCCGTCTTCCCAGGGTTTAACTTAAGATGGTTGTGGTCCATCCACTGTTGGATAGGTAGCATGCTGGCCTGAAATTCGGTGATGGAACTGTGGGAATTGTCGATCGGGAAGACCAATTGCAGGCCATCTGCATAGCTAAAAACTGTCACAATCCTCTCTTTAACTGAAGATATAGAGATTAAACAGATGGGGTGAGAGAGCGGATCCTTGTGGGACACCACAAGTGGTTTTACGTGGTGGGGCCAAAAAGTGGTCTAGGCGGATAGCCTGGAGGCGGTCCTCCAGGAAAGAGGCAAGCTAACGAGCCCATGTTTATCATATCGTCCTTAAAAAAGGTTAGGTTGTGTATGTGTTGCCAACCTCTGCGTTGGGCACTACATTCTGACATGTGTGTGGTGTTATGCAAGTTGGAAAATAAATTTGCAAGTTTAGAACCCACCTGTTTTTTGTGTGGGGGCATTTTTCTGTGCTAAATTCCTTTGCTTTTCACAGCCCTAACAATTGTATTTTATTTAATAGATGCCACTTTTGCCATATGCATTAAATATCACATGTGGTAAATATCAGTATCAATATTGAGCTCATATGCAAATTATGGCTATCATTATTTACAGCTTTTGATAAATATTGTATGTTGTTTTTCAGGTAATAATCGAGACGACCTGTCTGGATATGTGGTAATGACAATAGATGTGGTAATGTTGACATTGTACCACTCATAATCAGGGACAAAGTGTTTTGATTAGAATAATGCTTTTAAGTGTCCATTCCTTTTGAAAAACGGAAAGGCTGTTGAAGAATAGTACAGGATCCAATTTAATTTTCCTATCCCAGAATTAAGGGAACTATGCCAGACATCTTGTCCAGAACATCTTAGCTATTCCCTAGTAATATTTGTTAAATTGCTTTGATTGCTTCCACTTTCAGCAACTACTGCTCTTTTTCACATGAAGCTTGCCTGAATTTTCAGAGAATTATTATGCATGCATAGTATTGAATTGTTAAGTAATCTTTTCAGAGTGCCATACTTATCATGCATCTTTTGAAAGGTGTTTTCAAAGGTACTATTTTTCTTTTGCTTTAAGAGAGACTGTAGCCTCCAATTTTTTACGCCCATTTAGAATGTATTTTTATGGTTAGGGTACCTGCAAAGGAAACTAGCACAAATCACCTTGGTATCTGACTGCATATTCTGAAATTTCTATTACATTTTATTGATCTACTAGGCTTATGGATCAAATATAATAAATGTAAATATCCAGTCAGTGAGAAGGCCTCCATTAATAAGGAAACCACTTTTAGAATTCAGATAGCCTTTGAATGCACATGGCAGTGGCGCAAAATGAGGTTGAACATCTGAAGATTAGATTGGAACAACAAATTGGGAAGGTCTACAATTTCACTCTCACCAAGGAGAGTGAATAGGAACATCTGGAAAAGAGAAGTGTAAACATATGGAAATATGTGCTAGCAAAAGTAAATATTGGGCCTCAGTGTGTAGAACTTTTAATGGCCCAAAATAGCAAAACAATATTGACATAGATTTGCCATTCTATCTTGGAACGTAGTCTTGATAACATATAATTTCAAATGTAGTGCATATGTGAAACAGAGAATTTGAACCATGTAACTCTTCTGGACTATTATTGTTTTGACAGTGCAGTGAAATGTCCTGGGATCACCCACTGGAGGCCTTCAAAGAAGAATTGAAATACCACTAAGCTTTTAAACTGCCCTGATCAATTATAAAAACAATGCCAGTAATTTGGATTCAATTGTAGATTTGCTGTGTTTGGCACACAATGGGCACAGTTCAACAAACTAAATGTAAAAGTGTGGTTGGAGATTTAAATCTCTGCCTGAAAGCACCTTTACCTTTTTTCATATTTATTAACATTCTCTCTGGTACACTTTTAAAGCAGAGCCAGACACAGGTTTCCTAGTGTATTTCTGGGAACTGTAGGTACAGAGTATCAGGTGTGGAATTTCAATTTACCAGAATATCAAATCCAAAACATCCTCCTTGATTTGTCTGGTTCTTCTCATCAGGATCATCACAGTCTGCCTTTGATGGATCTTACCAAAGACCGTTTTACATTGTTGGTTGTGTACAATTGTACACTTACCATTCCTATGTTGGAAAGTTCTTAATCTCCTTCGGCAAGAAAAGAGGACTTGTTGATTCCGGTTAAGGGGTTTGTTATTTATCTTGTACGTGATTGGTTATTACCATTATCTCCTCATAATGTAGTTGTTTCTCAAAGCACCATGAGAACTGTACATTTTTCCTTAGCTGCCATTGTAATAAAGGCAAGAAAATAATGCATTGTACTCATCTCTGTGTCTTTAATAAGATCAAAACGTCCGTTTATAATAGCTAAGAAAATCTCCATTGTTGCTATTCAAAACTGAAGGGAAATACATCACCTATTTCTGGAAAAACCGAATGGATTGTAAAAACTTGCAGAAAATTCTTGTTGACATGAAGAGCAATTGGAAATGATGCTGAAAAAAATAATCCAGTGATTTTAATAAAAAAAATAAGAAACAAAGTATACATGAGCCAATGTTTTGGCGATCTTAATTTGTCCATAGAGAGGCCCTGTTAAATGGGATAGAAGGTGAAATATTTTGACACGTCATGAAAACCTGTCTAACATGAATTGAAGTGAAAACATCTCTTGTTCCGCTAAAGACATGGCAGAGTAATAAAACCTCTCAGATAAATATCTTCTTTTTATAGGCAATTTTTTGCCACTAATATCTAATTAAGTGTCTGGCCTCTATAAATAGAAGGGGCCAAAATGTTTAATTATTATAACTCTTGTATCCTGTCTAGGGCTAAGGGGTGTTCATGTGCATTAAAATATATGTGATGTGTAAGGAATATGCAATTCATTTGTAATCAAATTACAATGATTTTTTTTAAACCACCTGACCGATTGGAACACTATTGCTCTAGATTAGGCATATAATGGTAATCCCTTTATGATAAAAATTGTATTTTAGGATATGATTAATTCCCATTCCTTGTTTTCTAAACTAATAAAATGCATCACTCTCCAGAAACGTTTTGTTGAATTAGAGTCAAAGAAACCTAAATTATGTGGGGAGTATTTTTTATTAGACGATGAATCTTAGAACATCCTGTAAAGTAAGTCCATCACTCTTAACCCCTCCCATGCTCATGACGAGCTCAGCTCGTCATGAGCCACGGTGGCCGTGTGCTAATGATGAGCTGAGCTCGTCATGAATGTTGCGCCGCGCCCACGCAGGGATAATTCCCCTGCTGTGCTGGGCGTTCCATTGGAACGGGCGTGGTCATGACGAGCTCAGCTCGTTATGAGCGCGCGCCCCCTCCCCCCAGCACAGCAGGGGAATTAGCCCCGCAGGGAAGGGGTTAAGGGATGTGTTTCAATTATAAATACATTTCTGTAAATGTATAGGTTTTCCAGATTGTCTGGAGTTCGTAGCATGACCCTGTTGAAGAATGTATTGTATTTAGACTGTTTGGTTCCTGCAAGTCCCTTGACAGTGGTGATGGTCTATTTTCAGGAGTTACAATAGATATCCAAGATAGATGGTGATATAAGAGAGAAGTTCTTAAAGGTTTAAAGAAACTACTGGAGAAAAGTATTGTATACTGCCTTGGGAAATGGCATGAAATCTAAGGTATCTACACAAAAGGCATGTGCAAAAATGACTGAAGACCACACTCCTGGGTATAGTGAGATCAGTCTCAACTTGAGAGAGCTCATACATCAGAAAATCTTTTAATAGAAATAAGGCTTTAGAGTGTGGTTAACTTGACGGGCGGGCCCATTTCAGCCCGTTCCAGACTGATCCAGGCTGGGCTGGGCTACCCCCCCTGGTCCCTACTTTCCAACCGCTGCCCACCTCTGCTAAAGGTATTGACTATTGACTATTGATATTTGAACTTACTAACAATGACCTTGACAAGGGGCTCTAGAAGCAAGACTGCACATAAAACTGCCTTGTTTACAGGTCCAATCGATAAGTTTATTTTGACAACTACTGAGGCTATTAATGAAAATATTTCCTTGCTAGAGCGCAGGGTATCCCAGGACCTTGCGATCGCAAGGAGATCTTCAATGGGTCTTATAGCAGCGGCACTAACCCCGCTTCCATCAGACTCTCCTATCCCTATCTTAATACAATCTGATGCAACAGCTCAAGTCCACTCCATTCCAAATGCTGTGGATTTGTCAGCTACCAACCTGTCGCTGGTATTGGACTCGATAGGGAGCCTTGAGACTACTCCGAACCTTGAGCTGATTATGACTGAAGACTCTGTACATACAACCAGGCTCAAGGGGGTTAGAGAAGGTGCTGTCCCTAAGCAGTTACAACCCAGGAACAAAGGTAATAAGGCTAATAATAATAACAATAAACAATGTCCCAAAAATACAAAAAAGAAAGGGCCCATTGTGGCACCTATTATGAATAATTCGCTCCCCGATAGAAATTCTGCACCACCTTCTTTACCAAACTTACAAAACCCACCATTGAATAACGATCAAGAGGGTGGCGTTGGTTTGAATGCTTGTGATTCCTCACAGCTTTTTGCAAGTTTTAGGGATTTACTAATACACCATCTGCAACCGTTGGAACGGAGTATTATGTTAATAGAAAAGCAACTGGCCACAATCGTGGTCATATTATCCAATCAGACCAAGGAAGCAACCAACAAGCCTGGGGGGGGGGACGACAGCGGTCAATTCTGGGGGCCTCCTCTCTAAGTCGGATAGACCGCTTGTTATGAACAAGGCACAGACTAAAACAATTGAGCCTTTAACATCTATTCCGCCAGTGCCAAAAAATTGTGTTACATCTAAGCCCAAAGCAAAATCTCCAGCCCAGCCGTCTGCTACTAGTCAGCAGCTCCTCACTGCTCCTCCCCCACCGGCCCCAGCAATAGCTGTTAATCATACTATGTCTAATGCGTCTACAGAGCCACCTAAAACAAAAGCCCCTATGCCCCCACAAACCCAAAATCAACCTCCAGAAGGTAAAAATAGATCTAGACCCAAACGCCCAGTCCATCTAGCGCCTGAGGTATCCCCATTTACAGTGATTTTAACAGGAGTACCTGAACTCACAGCAGGAACAGATGAACCGCATTGGTCACTCCTGAATAAAATCCTCCAATGGCTCAGTATTAACAGGCCTTTACAGCCTCCAAACACCAGTAGGATTTCATCTGTACGTAGAGTATCATGGGTAGGGACGAGCCCTAAGAGTATTCAAGGGGATTGCGTCATCATTACATGTGAGGATGCGTCTACCGTGAATCATATTTGTTCATGGCCAGACCTGGAGAAGAGAGGGGGAGTTGATACCCATCGACTCTCCTTCTTCTATCCTCCTACATTCAATTATCATCATCCAATACCTCTACCTAATTGGGTTATACCATCTGAACACCCCTGGAACTTTGGGGGCCCATGGCTGACCCAGAAGAACAGGAGTAGGGAGTGGGTACCTCGCCCTTGGTACCCTAACAGAGGACAACCTCTGGGCAATGGGTGGCAAGGCATTCATACTAACAACAGATTTGATTGCCTTGAGATGGTCGATTGACATCTTGTATCGCCATCGTTTAATCAGCCTGACAACAGGCAGCTAGGGATAGGGATGGACCCATGTATGCAACATGTCCTCATTAGTGAACGAGCAGTCCCTACTTTTGATTGCGTACCCCCCAGTGGACATGCTGTGACATGGATGATCCCTGCTCTAGACGATAGGCCCCCTCTAACTACCCCTCTCAAACCCTTTACCAAGAACATCCAGACTTCTACTTGTAGTCCTGTAGCAGGGCACCTCCAAAATGATGTTTCATGTATCATCAAAGAAGCATGTGTAGATTCCAGTGCCTTGAGGGTTCCCCCATGTGAGAGTGTCAAGGTAGATACCTCGAATATATAGCCCAGATCTCTCATCTGGAGTCTGTGGCTAATGACCCAATCGTGCACGCTGGCCTTACCCTTATCTCCTGGAATATTGCTGGAATTGCCGGGAAATTGGACACCCCCTTCTGGCCTAGCTTCCTGGGGGAAGGATTTGATATAATCCTCCTCCAAGAAACCTGGTGCCAAGACCAAATAAATGTAGAGGGGTATTCATCCCATTGCCTTAATGCCACCAAATCCAATTCAGGAAGGGCTAAGGGCGGTCTTTTGCTCTTATTGTCTAACAAGTTATGTAATTTTAAAGTTAAAAGTAGTACTAATGTGGGTACTCATAGCCAGGTAGTAAGGGTCGAATGCGGTAAGGGAAACAATTTGGTCCTTGTTAACTTTTATAACAATATCTTTGATATAACCAGAGGGAATATTTTATTCCCTTTGGAAAAGGAAATTGTAAAGGTTTTGGGCACCTCAAAGAGAAGGGCTGATATTCTTTGGGCAGGGGATTTTAACTTGCAGCCAAGTTATCTATCAAATGGGAATCCATGTGGATTTGGTATAGAGATGGTCAACCCCAGGGGGGGCGTGGATGAAAGTGTGGATTCTCCTCATTTCCCACATTGCCATTACGGCTCTATTCTAAACAAACTGTTAACCAAATTTGATTTAACTTTGTTAAATTGCAACAAAAACAGTTTGAACGTTATTTGCCCTACCTTCACAGGGAGGGATGCTGGGACTTTTATTGATCATATTTTGTATTCCAGCAATGGAGACTTCCTAAATCTATTTGTTAAAGAGGAAAGTCTTAGCGATCATAATAGTATCTGTGTTACCCTACCGGGTCGGGGTGCAATTATAACGACTGGAGAAACCTGTTCGACTAATATAGTTCCGATTAGACCAAATGGTCCAAGGAATAAATGGACAGGAAGTAATTCCACGGCCAAACAAAGGGAGGTTATATATAATTGCAAATCAGAAATTAGTTATTGCCTAATAAACGATATTGATCCTGATTTCTTGTTAATACAATTTATCAGGCTTAATACTATCATTAATGCTATTTTTACCAGGAAATCTGCATCTAATAGAGTTGTAAAATTAGGCTGGTTTGACAAATCATGTACAGTAGCTTTACGGGAACTGAAGAAAGCCCTAGGTATTAAACCCCGAGATAACAATAAAATAAAAAATCTAAGGGACAATTATAGGTTGGCAATCTCCAAAAGAAAAAAGGGTCTACAAAGTGAAGCATGGGACAAGCTGAGGGAAGCAGCAGAGACTAAAAATTGTAAACTCTACTGGGAAATAATTAATAGTCCCTTTCTGAATACTGAAGGAATCCCAGAAATAACTTCTTATGTTGCCTGTGAGGAGCGGATAACCCACTTTACCAATATTTTTAACCCTGAAGGGATACCCCTTACTCTACCAACTAATGAGCCCTCCTCCTGGATACCTTTACCTCTGGAAATAACTCTGGAAGAGGGATACGAAGGGCTTTTCAATAGTAAGGGGGGGAAGGCCCCAGGTCCCGATGGGGTCCCTATCGATCTACTAAAAGCTGAACCTAATTTGTGGGCCCCCATCTTGGTGAGGACTTTCAATTGTGCAGTAGAAGGTAATATTCCCCCTTCCTGGGGTCAATCAATTATTATCCCCCTATTTAAAAAAGAGAGTAAATCTGAGGCTTCAAATTACCGTCCAATTTCTTTGTTGGACGCTTCAGTAAAGGTCATGAGCAGAATTATGCTCAAAAGATTAGAAACCTGGGCTACAGATATGAATATTTTAACAAAAGTGCAAGATGGCTTCAGGAAAGGTATGGGCACACTGGAGCAATGTGTAAATTTGGACCTTATTTTAAAGAAATATACCGTAGCAAAAGAGGGTAACCTTTTTTTATGTTTTGCTGACTTGAGCAGCGCGTTCGATTTAGTTGATCATGCCATTCTTTGGAAGGTTTTACTTGAGTCAGGCACCAAAGGAAATAGTCCATTTTTTGGCCAGGCTATACGAGAGACTTTCTTGTAAAGTTCGGTATGGCACCCTAGGCGAATGTACGCCATTCCTTAAAGTTGCACGAGGCATTCGCCAGGGATGCGTGTTGGCCCCCCTTTTATTTTCTCTTTTTATTAATTATATTGATGGCACCTTGGTTAATACCCCAGCAGATGCCCCCCTGATCGGAGGAAAACCCGTCCCAATACTATTATATGCGGACGACGCTGTTCTTTTATCTCGTACCCCGATTGGTTTACAGCGATTAATTGATAGATTTATGCTGTTTATCAAAAGCAGAAGGCTCCGCGTGAATAAAACTAAGACGTATGTAATGCAGTGTGGGCAGTCCATTAATAAATTGAAGTCCAGCTTTTTCTTAGACAGTGACAAGATGACGCAGGTAAAAACATTTTGTTATCTGGGAATTACCTACGCTAATGATGGGTCATGGTTACCCGAGTTTGATAATATCCGGATGAAAATGCTGCGAACTACTAGCAGTATCTTTCGCTTTGCATCCAAGCTCGGATCTAGAAGCATTCTAGATGTGACTAACATATACAATATACGTTGTGTTTCCTCTGCATTGTATGGGGCGGGTGTATGGGGTCATACTGAGGGCCCATCACTTCCAAAGGATGAAAATAAGTTTTTAAAAAGATTGTTATGCCTCCCCCCTTCCGCCTCTGTTCAACTAATCCATGATGAGGTGGGGATCGAGTTTATTTCTGACTTAGCAGCCGTTCGGCCACTCTTATTGTGGCGTTCTATTTGGGCTAAGACAGAGACCCGATTCACTCAAGAAATTATTCTTGATTGTATAGGCCTGGATTATTCACTTCGTATTGAGTGGTTGAAATACATTCAATTTTGGTATAAAACCCTTTTCAAAATTGATGTTCTTCTGGATCCCGAATTGGCGGTTGCAATCCCCGAAAAAGAAATTAAACAAGCATTTCTTAACTTCAAAAAGGAAGGGCGAGATAAGGTGTATGGCAAGTTAGCCACCGTGAAGTTTTACAAAGAACTAAATCTAACTCCGGGGTTTCAAGCCTACCTTTCAAATGTTTCCCATCCATCTCATCAGTTTGTACTTACCCGAGTTAGGTTGGGTATTGCACATCATCTTGTCGCCTTCCCAGTACAGAAATTAAGGTCTGAGACTCTCTGCCCATGCGACAATTCCTCACGCCAAAGCTGCAGTCATTTTTTACTTTTCTGTAAATTTTATCGTTTTCTAAGAATAAGGTATCTAAAACCTATTTTTATAAAATACAACATTCGATCTTCTAAGACTGCTCTAGAGTTGCTATCCTCCCTAGAGAATGTGGATATCTGTTTTTTTGTTGCCACTTTTATCCTGAAGTGTACAGCTGCCAGGAAGTGTATAGTGCTGCCATAATTATATACACTCCTGTCTGTACACATTTTTCTTTTTCTTTTATCTGCATATTGTTTTTAAACTTGTATTATGCCCATTGCCTGTAATTGTATGGTCCAACTATCCTTCCTTTTGCATTTTACTTTGTTTTATCCACATCGAAATAATACTATAATGTACAGCTGCCAGGGATAGTATTTGGCATGATAATCTTTACTATTTCTGTCTGTACATGTATGATTCGTTCTAATTTTTAGCTTTTATATCTTTAATCATGTATTGTTGCCCAGTGTATGACTAGTTTAAGCTTTCTCCCCTTATGAATTACTTCTGAGATCGTTTGAGTCTCTGTGTTTTTAATATTAACTGTGTATGTAATGAATTATGTTTATGTCTTCGCTTGTGTGATTTGTATTCTCAATTCGAATAAAAGCTTATGACTTGACTTGACTTGACAGAGAATTCTATAAGCAAGTGATTAGAATTTATATATATATATATATACAAGTCCTGGGCACACGTATAAGGTACACAGTTGATACTAATTTGAAAATATGGTATAGTCGACACCGGTGGTTTCATGAGGGTTATTTTATGTCGGAATGTTCTTGAAAGAAAAACAACGCCAGCCGACACCTGTTTCGTCAACAGGTCGCTACCTGTAACTCATCAGTGCTGGGAACACTATAATATAACAAAAAGACAGATTTCAAAACCAAAACAACATATACATCAATTGAAAAGTTAGTGACACGTGTGGGGCGATCAAACAAAACCCCTATCTCACTTGGAAACCCTAATGAGACCTGTGGCAGACAAATGGACATAGTGACATCATAGGCAAATGTTACACACAAGGGAATATCCTGTCAATAGTAGTGACCTCAATGAGAAAAAGAAGGTCATCTTGCGATTCACTTGGAGAGCATACCATGTAGTGCCTCTCAAGGAATAGGGTTACATCACATCTCATCATGATTCACTTGGAGAGCATACCGGTGTAGTACTTCTCAAGGAATAGAACCTAACAGAATTGCCAATAATTACAAGTAATCAGAATGTGGAAAATGGTCCCAAAATGTAAAACCTCCAAAACAAGCCAGAGAGAGACACAAGGGAGCTGCTGTTACCAGGTGAGCTAAACAGTATTGAGCATAGACCATGACTCCAAGAGTCATCTTGAACAGAACTAAGACATTGCCTCCGAAGACGTCCTAGTCTAGGACAGGTGCATGTCACTCCAGCCTCTGTCTGTTTCACAAAATACTGAATCTGATAATTGATGCAGGAGATGAATGCTTACACTTCCAGTCTTTCGGTTGCTTTGAAGACATTAGAATGCCGCATCCAGTTGAAGGAGTCCCTGAAATTTCTCAAATGTCTGTCAGCCACAGTATTCCAGAAAAAACTATGCTTCAACAATGATATAGCTTAATAAACAACACGTCCATAGATTCCTGGCCAGAGCTGCTGGATTCCTTTCCCTAACTTGTTCATGTAGAGCACAGCTGAGCTGCTTTCTATCCAATATGATGTATATCCTACACGAATAGTACAGATGCATTAGTTGAAACTTAACTTGAAAAGCTAGACCTCCACTTGCATGAATCCTTGCACATTGGGATCCCTGGTAGGCATTCTCAACTCTAGTTCTAGAACAACAACAGGCATTATTTAACTTCTTTAAGCAATGCAGATATTACATCTGAGTAGCCAAAACTCTTCTTCAAGTGAAAAATTGCATAGACGAATGATGAATGGAGACTTATTATTCAGGTACTGTCCCTGAGAGATAAGAGTTTCCAGTCTAACATGAGAGAAAGTTAATTTACAAGATAATATTTCTCCCTAGGAAGACTGAGAAGACAAAGTTTGGTTTCCATAACAAAGGTGAGGAAATCTCCTACCGAAGGAGTTCAAGCTAAATTCCCAAATATTACCAGGAAGCCTAGACCATGAAGAAGACTACAGTATAATGAATCGGTTTATGAAGCAAATAAGGTGTTGAGTCATCAGGAGACTGACTTCTTGGCTCATCACAAACAGGAAATCCATGGGTGCAGAGATGGCCCATGATGGTGCAGAGGAGCTTGGAGAATATCAACTTGGCTGAGGTAGGAGCATAGGAAATGTATTGGGAATTCCACACCCAACTTCCTGAATGGAACTGGCAGAACATCTGGTAGTCCTTGCATATCCGCATGGAGAAATAAGCATCTAGGATTTTTGTTTTTCTCCCTCCACCCCTACGATCCCACATGATAATATCCCTCCACCCCGCAACATAACAATATATATAACAGCATTACATCCTGTGACTATCCAAATTTCTCCCCTACCTATTAACTCCAAGACCTCACAATAGCTACATTCCTGTATGTCCTCTTGCAACTGTAACCAAACTACCCTCTAATGTAACCCCCAAACTATTGACCCCTTTCCCCGCTCCCGGTCCCCAAGTCCCCAAACTTAACGCCAAAATACCAAACTCCAGCCAAACTTGGCCAACATCCCAACCAAACTCCGCCTGCACCTGCTTCCAGCGACAAAATACAAAATAACCCTGCCCAGTGAACCTGTCCCAATACCGCAGCCTTCAGAACAAACTTCTAATATCCCCGAAAAAAATGGCCCGAGGGTAGATAAATAAAAACCCTAAGACCCCAAAACATAGGGAGGGAGGGTGGGACAAAAAACACCTCGCTCCGCTCCCAGCCACAAGGTTCAGATACCTAAAATGGTGGCTGGGTCTCGTGTGAAGCCCTATTTATTCTTGGGCTGTAAAACCTGGGCTTGGGCTGCTTTTGGGCTATAAACCAAAGCAGCCCAAAACGGCACAATGGCTGCGCCCATGCTTCGCTCCCTCCCCCTCCCAAAACTGCCCGGGGGGCAGACCTCGCGGCTCGGCTGCCCCCCAAACCCCTCATTTAAAGATGCGAGGATGGAGACAAACTAGGAAATCTCCTTGATGAACTAGTCTCTACAAAGAGACCTTGAGCTGAGTTGATGGAGTCATATCAGCAATCTGACTGTTCATGCGCAGAAGGACACGTTTAGCATTCCGCAATAATGACTGCTGGAACATAACCCAAGAAACAGAAAGCTTTCTGAGTCCATTTTTTTAGTGTAGAGATATACTGTGTTTCTCGAGCAGAGGAGGTTTCTTCAAGTATATGGATGTTTCTTATCTAAAGGCCCAAGATTCTAGAAAGTGGTATTGGTAACACTTCAAGGTGCCCTTCCTGGTGTATCTGCAAGACCTCAATAGAAGAAACAACGTAATAGGGTCAACATCTCGTGTAAGGCAATGCTTACCTTTAAGTGTGGGCTCGGGTACTCATCTCAGAAAATAGACCTGGAAACCTTGTCAACAGGGTGAGCCTACCAATAGTTAGTAAACAAGACCACAGGTTGTAAAGACCTAGACTTAATGTACCCTAGTTAAAATGGATAAAAAAGGGGGCGGGTTTAGAAAGTACAGATGCATTATTTGAAACTTAACTTGAAAAGCTAGACCTCCACTCACATGAATCCTTGAACATTGGGATCCCTGGTTGGCATTCTCAACTCTAGTTCTAGACAACATCTGGACAGGAAATGAAGACCGCATTGGCCTCTACATTGTTCAGGTACTATTTAACTTCTTTAAGCAATTCTGAAATGCAGAGATTTAAATCTGAAAAACCAAAACTCTTCTTGAAGTGAAAAATTGCATAGACGGATGATGAATGGAGACTTATTATTCAGGTACTGTCCCCGAGAGATAAGAGTTTGAACGTGCAAAGGCAGCTCTATCGAAGATGGAGACAAGTATGGTTGGCAGTAGGTCCACATCAGATGTAAACATACTTCTTCTCTAGTTGTCTTGGACAGAGAGGTTTAGACCTCGAGAATTGATTGAGACTCTAAAAAGGAAGTAATAGTAGGCCTCGTTTATTGTGAGAGGAGTAAATCCCAAAGTAATTTAGTACCTAATGTCAACACCACCCATAACGTAAGAGAGTATATAATAAAACTGATAAGCTCATCATGAGGTACAACATATTTCTTTATTACAAATAGGTTAGTGTTTGAGGATAAAATGTGTGTACTTTCTGAGAATAACAAGCTGATATTTTGGGACACAACATTTCATTGACTAAAATACAAACCTAGCATGCAGGTACATGTAAATGTAATGTTCATAACTGTAATATGAGGGAATGCCTTCCCAGACATATGATGCTGTGCTTTGCACCTGGCTTGAATTTTTTTCCTTGTCCTTTTATGAAAATACAGGACAATAGTATAATTGGTTTTATGATGGGGTACATTCTGGGACATAAGCGCCATCACTGAACATGTCAGGCTGTTCCTGGGCACAGCACGACTACGTCAGACTTTACAACAGTTCAAGCGCCTAAAAAGTTGTTCTCGGTTTTGATGGCAGAGACTGGGCAAGTGAGGTTATAAATACGTGTATTTAAAAAAAAAACAGCTGGTATTTAGGGGCACAATAAATTACTTAATAAAAACGCTAAGCACATTGTGATGATGTTAGCAGTCTAGTTGGGTGTGGGTGGAGCAAGGGGGTTGGAGGAAGAGGAGGAGCCAGGGCAGGAAAGGGTTAGAGTAGGGACAGGGATGAGTGAGGAGTAGATTAATAAAGCTCCTGTTGAATCAAAGAAGGTGTCTGTGATTATTAGCCGAGACACTACACACATTTAGCGAAGTAATTAGCCAATTCATATAAAATGACAAGCTAATATTTGGGGGCACGTGAGTTTATTTAAAAAAATGATCTACTGGTAGTTTGAGAAACATGAGATTATTGCTCACGTGGTTTAATTTCCATTGTGCAAAATGGCACTTTCTTAGTTCAGTATTTATTAGTTCATGGCGGTGCAGGCATTTAGTGTATTCGTTTTTTATGACTGTATTTCTGAGACCCGAGACTTTAAGATCAATATGATATAAGGTATATGCCTACCTGCTGGCTGACGCTGCAAGTTTCTCTGTAACCTGTACAGTAACTTTTGTAAACCACCTTTGCAAATCCTGTGCCTCCAACAGAACATAAATCATAACATGTCAATGAACCACTGGGGGTGGGCAGGATGGGAAAAAATGGTAGTAATTAAGGGCGATTCCTCATACACGTAATACAATGATGCGAAGCAGTCTCAAACTGCATACCTAAATTATGTCAACTGGCAGTAAAACCCACAGATTTATTTACATTTTGTTTGTAAAATTGTGCTGAAAAAGCACCACTATACGACACTATTTTCAAACTCTAAATAGGAATAATGCCACCCCTCCACTTTAATTCAAACACAAGTGTTCAAGTCAATCAGCAGGCTCGGAAAAAATACTTGAGTGCCCTTTCATCACTAGCTTTGACCATGCACCCATGCACACATTTACTGATTGTAAAGCTCACTCTTAGCTCCCCAAGAACAACTAATTAGGGGCCTTATTTTCAAAGCTGTTTTGCAGTCGCGAAGGCTCTGATTCGCAAAATCTGATCCTTTGCTATCACAAAATAGCTTTTGGGGATGTTCAAAACTCAAATTGCAATTTGGTAACATGTTACCAAATCGTAAAATTGGTTTGTGACTACATAACGAGTCGAAAATTGAAAGGGACTTGTTTAGAGTGCCCCTTCCAATTTGCAGTTTCTAATGGTATGTACCAATGGTTTGCGACCACAACTGCAGTTGCAATCATTGATAGGTTACCCACATCTCAAAGGAGGTGTGAACCTACTCAAAAACCATTGGGACACTTTCCTCTTTGTCAATGTTATCAATATTTTTTTTGAAGCGTCGGCAGTGGTTCCTGATACCACTACCTACTTCTAAAAAACGGTTTTGAAACGTTTCTTTTTTTCGAAACCCATACTTTAAGGTAAACAAGCTGCGTAAAAAAAAAAAAAGATTGCTTTATTTAAGTGTTCAAAATATTTTAGTTATTTTCAAATTGATAAAGACAATACAACAAACATTACTGAATAGGAACATAATACCCGAATGTAATAAATGATGTTGTATTCATATATAAATGTATGTATTTTGTAGAAACTAATGAAGTAATCTTGTAACTAGTCCATAAAGAACCTACAGGTAAGGGAATAAACAAGAGCTACTTCATGCATAAGCAGCAATCTAAGATAAATATGAGTAACCGTCATATAATATTATTAAACATTACATATATAATGAAATATAGTCATGGTTTCCAAAATAATTGAAAAGAGGGGTCATATTAATGCAGTTAGTAAGGGATAAATGGGCACTTTGTCGAGTACAGGTGATCAAGGACCACCAACTGTGAAATGAAAATAGAGATGCGGTTTTCCAATTTGAGGTAGTTGATTTTGTAGAAGTCAAATAGTTTACTTTGAATGCCAGATAATTTATAAGGAAAGGCAAGTGATTAACAGACAAGCAATTCATAAGAGAATGAAGTATTTTTGTAATAATTTTCCAAACATCCTCCCAAATATCTGAAAGCAACAGGGAGCCATTCAAAAATGTTTGAGGACCAGATTTTCCTCAAAGTTTCTAGAAAAAAGGTTTTGCAGAGTTTCTTATTCCAAAAATTACTGATAAGAAGTAAATAAGCTTCTCCCGTATTATTTAATTTTTTTGTAAAATTTATAAAGTGAATGTGAAGAACCATTAAAAGTATTTAAGAAGATTTCCGAATCAGAGATTATAACCTTAGTTATTGTCTTTGGAAAACAATTAAGTATGGAATCACATAGGAAATCAAATTTATAACCATCTGCTGATGATAATAAAAATAAATTTTGTAATTCTGAAAAAGATGTCGTTATCAAAAATATAATTTAGAAAACAAACTCCACTATAATTTACAAATTTTATCTGAAATTTTTGTTTTTACTTTTATTTTTGCATTTTAAATAGTTCAACTCAACATAAAGTGCATGGTCATAGGTGTCAGTATAATAATCAGAAAATACAAGTATGCAATCATTCCTCCTGCAGACTGAAGCAGGTCCACCGATTCCCAACACATAATGCACTGTTTAGTGGAATGAGTCACAACCCAGGTTCACTATCATTGTCAGTCATATACCGACAGCGGATGTCAGTGTTCCATTCAATTCTGGTCTTCCCGATCTAGAGCCCTGTCAGCTGCAGCATATTTATTAGAGGCGCTCAACATTGTCCCTATGCCCCAAATCCTCGTTCAGTTTGCCATCTGAACGTGAGAGTTTCATATGCTGTTCCTCAGAAATTCCCCATTCCAACACATCTTTTATCCTCGAACCCTCACTTGGGAAACTTGGACCCATCTGCCCATTGCAACCCTCTGCTTCGCAAGGAGCAACGCCAATTGGAGTAGCCTGTATGATGCCTTCCGTCCCCTGAATTTTTTGATTCCCCCAACAGACAAGCACCGGGGTTAAGGGGACAACCATATCCACTGTAGCTGTGACATGGGGTACCACTAGTTGCCCAAAATTATGGAACTCAACACAGTGTCTAGCCAGGAGTAAGAATGTGGCCCCATCTTCCACACAACATGGACAACCTGCTACCCTGCTCGGGTCTGTGCTATGGAGTCTGGTCGGTGTTATGTATGTACGGTATAAATAACTAAAATGGATCAGTTTTAATCTATCTATCTATTCTTCACTAAGGCACGTGCATGCTTCCAGTCTGCATCCTCCAATGCACCCCCTAATTCCAATTCCCATGCAACCCTTGCCTTATGATTTCTATTTGTTTGGTCCTATGGAGTGCCCTTATAAAAGAGGGAAATTAGATGTCTACCGTGTCCCCATTGGAGTATCCTCCAAGCATAAGCAGAGGCGGTGGTGGGTAAAAATTACTATTCCCACTCCAGTGAGTGCAACAGTAGGGAAAGCGTTGGATAGCGTAGGGGTTTAAATTACCATTCCAACTCCAGTGAGTGTAACAGTAGGGTAAGCGTTGGATAGCGTAGGGGTAAAAATTACCATTCCCAATCCAGAGAGTGGAACAGTAGGGAAAGCGGTGGATAGCGTAGGGGTAAAAATTACTATTCCCACTCCAGTGAGTGCAACATAGGGAAAGCGTTGGATAGTGTAGGGGTAAAAATGACTATTCCAACTCCAGTGAGTGCAACAGTAGGGAAAGCGTTGGATAGCGTTGGGGTAAAATTACTATTCCAACTACAATGAGTGCAATAGTAGTGCAAGTAAATACTTTTTTTTTTTTTTTAATTTTTGAAAACCTTTATTTGAGAAAATGGATGCGTACAAATACGGGCCTACAACCCGGAGGCCGGCCACGGGGCAAAACTGGAAAGCATCACCATCAACTAAAGGCACAGAGTGGTTAGATGATATTACCTAACGCTGCAAGTCAATGTTATCAGCTAACTAGAACCACTCGACACAGGATTAGGGAAGGTTAATTTTATATAATAAAGAATAAAGGATCGGTCGTATAGGTAGCAACCTGGAGTACATGGCGGGGAATAATCCAACTGTTTCAATACTTCTTATTTAAATATAAATAATATAAATAGTAACACCAATTACAAATTAATTAAAATATTTTACAATTGTGTTAAATATATTAAATAATCAATTTAAAATACAAATAAAAATTATTTAATAATAAAAATTACCTACTAATACTAATTATTTACCTATTAATAATAAAATAATTAACAATTTAAAAGTATTTTGAAAAATTCACTCAATCATTTTTTATTCAAAAATGTAATTACTTACAATTAAATTACTTCACAAGCTATTCCCCTAAAAACACACAACCCACTACAGAAATTAATTTAATGAAAGTAACATAATTATCAATTAATCAATTACAATAAATTACAAAATATATTTTAATTAATTACAAATTAATAATTAATTCTAAATAAATACCAATAATTAAAATAACATATTTAAATAATTATAATGAAATGACTTCCCACCCTATTCCCCTATGAACCCATAACCCGCTACAGAAAATAAATTAATAAAATTAACATATTTATCAATTATTCAATTAAATGTAATTACCAATTATATTTTAATTAATTGCCAATCAATTATTAATTATCAATTAAGTCTAAATAAATACCCACAAATTAATTATATATTTAATTAATTATAATAAAATTACTTCCAACCCTACTCCCCTATAAACCCACAACCCCCTACAGAAAAAAAGTAATAACATTAACATATTTATCAATTAATCAATTAAAATTAATTACCAATTATATTTGAATTAATTGCCATTTTTTAATTAATTAACAAATAATTCTAAATAAATACCAATAACTAAAATAACATATTCAATTTATTATAATTAAATTACTTCCCACCCTATTCCCCTATAAACCCACAACCGGCTACAAAAAATAAATTACAAAAAATAAAATATTTATCAATTAATCAATTAAAATTAATTAGCAATTATATTTTAATTAATTACCAATTAATAATAATTTAACAATTAATTGTAAATAAATACCAATAAATAAAATAACATATTTAATTAATTATAATTAAATTACTTCCCACCCTATTCCCCTGTAAACCCACAACCCACTACAGAATTATATTACACACAAATTAAATATTAATATTAACTTACCTTAAATTCGATATTTTTTTTGTCCATATTCTGTCTAGTCGATATTATGTCTATTCTATCTTTTTTACTCGATATTATGTCTAGTCGAAATTAAAAACTCGATATTTTGACTAGTTACCGAATAGCCAGCCCGTCTTCCTCCTATATCCCATTGCGAAGTCGAGAGCGCCACCCTGCTAAGCTTCTCTGCCCATATCAGTGAGATAAGGAGACTATCCAGACCAGAGTCCGAAAGAAGGACTCTTGTAAAGGGAAGAATTCATTCTGTACTAAGTATAAACACTGTGGAAGGAAGACCATCTTTGCCTCTGCCACGCATCCCATAAATGACAGGGGGAGTGTATTCCTGAACTCCACAGAGTTAGTAAGCTCCCTTACCATGCAATACACATTGAGGTGTTGGTGTACCAATTTCCGTCTCAGTAACCATGATGAGCAGGTATCGAAACCTCTCGATTTCCCACTGATTGCCCAGATCAGGCAATTGTTCCTGAGCCAATGGAACCATTCAGCCGCGGAGAAATAGCAATGTGTTATTAAGATTGAGTCCCAGGCCCCATACCAGCCAAAGTCTTTCAAGCACCACACCAACATTGGCACCGCCTTCACCGGGGACAGATCATACACCAGGGCATCATTGACATATAGGGCTCGATTCCGATCCGGTAAAAAAATCCACCGTACGATTCGTATTCGTAGCCCTTTCCGTACGAATCGTACCCGTCCGTCCGAGTCGCGTAGTACGATCCGCATTCCGTGAATCCGTCCGAATCGTCGCGATCCGTACGTATTGCAAGGCTGAGACTGTGAACCGTACGACTCGTACACACGCCGTACGACCCAACAAGTACGATCCGGACCGGGGAATCAGGACGCGATTCGTACGGTCCACGTCAGGTAAGCGTGATTCGGATGGAAAAGCGCACGATTACATACACCCCTTACAGCGCGTACCCCCCATGATTGCAGGGGTACGGCGCGTACCCCTGCGATCATGGGGTGTACGAGCCGTACCCCCATTGTACGATCGGTGTATGAGCCGTACCCCATGTACGATCGGTGTACGAGCCGTACCCCCATCGTACATGGGGTACGGCTCGTACACCGATCGTACAATGGGGGGACGGCTCGTACACCCCATGATCGCAGGGGTATGGTGCGTACCACTGCGATCATGGGGGATACGCACCGTACCGGGGGGGGCGTTCCGTACCTGTTTCGGCACGAACTCTGCTTTTACGGCTGTTTTCAGCTCCCATAGAAAAAGGGTCGTACGGTGCGTACCCAACACGTATCGTACTTGCTGGGTCGGAAAAACCAGCCGCGAACCGTACAGATGTCGCGTACAGCAGGTTCCGAGGGAGAATCGTACGGAGATTAGAGTCGTACGGTGTCTTGTACGACTCGTACGGAGTACGGCTCCTGGTACGAATCGTACTTCGTCGTACGTACGGGGGACGTTGCAGGGTACGATTTGTACGGGAAAAACGCTCCGAACGGCTATTCGGAGCGGTTTTTCCCGAATCGGAATCGACCCCTAAGTGTTACAATATGCTTCTTTCCATTGAACTGAATTCCCCAGTCCCCCAGCTTCTGGCACAGCTAAATGACCAAGGGGCTCTATGGCCAAGTCAAATAAAAGTGGTCAGGGGGGCAACCCTGGTGGGTGCCCCGCTCAATCTACCACATGTCAGAAACCTTGTCCCCCACCTTAACAAAGGCAGCAGACTGCGTATACAACAGTTGTATCCAGCCCCTGAAGGCTGGGCCAAAGCAGTACTTTCATGAGATAGCTCCACCAGGCGGTATCAAATACCTTCTCTATGTCTAATGACACGAGGGCAGATCCTCCTCTGATTCCATGGTTTTGTGCAGCACATGAGTCAAACGTTGTAGGTTGAAGGTTGTACTACATGCAAGCAAAAAGCCACACTGATGACTCCCTGTAATAGTTACGCCAGCAACTTACAGAGAATACTGACATCTGTATTTATCATAGTAATAGGCCTGTTGGTAGCGGGGTCCTCGGGATCCCCACCCTGTTTTAACATGAAGCTAAGAATTCCCACCTGCAAGTTGGGGACAGGAAACCAATATTATGTGCCTTCTCAAAGAATGCTAACGGCTTCAACGCCAAGATACCAGCATATGCCTGATAAAACTCCACTGCAAGGCCATCTCCTTCGGGGGCCTTGGCTGTATTCAGCTCTCGAAGTGAGTCCTTCAGTTCTTCCAAAGTAAGATCCCCGTCAAGGTTGTGAGGATCCTCTAGTGTCAGTCTGGGCAATATCACTCCCTGGGAAAACCGTTCTTTCCTGTCAAGGAACTCGTCACTGGATTCCTTGTACACACAATGAAAGTGCACCACCAGGGTGTCTAGGATCTTGCTGCGCTGTGATGGTATCTGTCCCTCACGGTCTTGGATCTAGAGGCTAGATGGGATCTCCTGCTCAGGTTGCTTTATCCAGGTCAAAGAACACCCAGATTTGTCTCCTTCACGATGCAGATGCTGTCGATATGCGGTAAGGGTATGTCTATCAAGGGACTCCCACAATCTCTGCAGGGCTCTTTGGACCCGTAGGACTGCCCCTCTAGTTGTTGGTGGGGAGCTGTTGTTTAACCTCACAGGCCATTACAAATCATTGACCATGCATGACCGCCTTAAGCGCTTTCCACTCTGTAGCATGTTTCTCGGTTGACACCCAGTTACCATTGAGATATTTCTAGAGTGCCTCTCGAAGCGTTTCCTTACAGGAGGCATCCGTCAGGAGATCTGGGGGCATATGCCAGCGTCTATTAGTCTGTACCTCCCTCCCCATCCCAAATGAAGCACCACTGGTACATGATCAGACATACATCTACCCAAGTGGTTGGTCCTCTGTACTTTCCTGGGGTCCAGACCCCCAACCAGGAGACTTCCAGAATATGGAATGTGTTAGTGAGTGACAGGTGTAACCATGTACCTGTGGACGTAAAACCTGGTAGCTATCAAAGAGTCCCAGGTTAACCATGACTCAGGACAGGGACTCAGCCATCCAGGGTTTGGTGCCCAGTTTGGGTGGATGGTAGTCCATGCGACCGCCTACAAAACAATTGAAGTCACCCACCCACACTATAGAGGAATCCACACTCTCATCTAACAACCCTTGCAG
Source organism: Lissotriton vulgaris (assembly GCF_964263255.1). Taxonomy (NCBI): domain Eukaryota; kingdom Metazoa; phylum Chordata; class Amphibia; order Caudata; family Salamandridae; genus Lissotriton; species Lissotriton vulgaris. The sequence goes on from NC_141693.1 coordinate 1,022,556,948, forward strand.
AGTAACATAGAACTGGTCATCATCCATGTTGGGACCATATGTGTTCAGAATTATGTCTCTCCAATTAAGTTTCTCCTGTAATAGAACATAGCACCCCTCTACATCACTCTCACTATACACATGACAAAACGGTAATCCTGGGGCTATCCAAACCGGCATCCAGGGCATATGAGGAGTAGGTAGTAGAAAACAGTTGCCCTTGCCACTTTTTCGCCAACTTTTGTGTCTCTACCCCCATCAGGTGCATTTCCTGCAAACAGGCTATTTGTCTACCCTGACGTTTGAGATAGGAGTGGACCCTATACTTTGCGTATAATCTCCAAGACCCCACACATTCCAGGTATAAATGCATATTGACTCAGCTATGTGGGATTTTGACCTCACCACTCCCCACGTCCCATCCCCAAAACAGGTAGGTTTATCTGTCCCACAACCTATGTATGGATTCTAATGTATTAAGACATGGCCATGCACATAAACAAGTCAGTTCCCCTAACTGGAACGGCAAAGACATTAACATCTTACCCTCCAGCCTGGACTGACAGTAAATAAACAACTTAACACACTGCCTATCCATGTATTCTAGCACTGTGACGACCCACAGCCTAACCCCACCCTCCCCAACTGTACCATACCACAAATGTGGTGAGGGCCCCAGACTGCCCTGCCCTAGCAGAAATAACTGTGCAGCGGCATCGACTCCCCACACCAATCCTAGTATTAAACAATAGGCAGAATTAGATACCTCGCCTGCAATCAGAGCTATAACCTCACCCCCCACCTGCAATAAAGAGGATTAGTTAAATCTTATCAACAAGAATACAAAAACAACACTGATGCCTTTGTTATGCCCCCTCAGGTAGCTAACTCCTCCAACTGTGCCACCACCAGATCAGCCTGGGTGTCGATGTCCACCCTGCTCGACGCCCCAGACGGGGCCCTGACCATGGTGCCATCTTCTTGCACCACAATATGTCCATTGCCTTAAGTTACTGTGACCTCCGAGTTCCCCAGTTGGGACTGTGCATTCCTCCCACTGTCCGTAGGCTTGATTGTCTGGAGCCCTTCCGTTCATGTGGGACCTTGTCTCACATTTTCAGCCATCACCACACATCCTCAGGGAAGTCAAATGAAGTGGGACTTTCCACCTGAAACCACCTGAAGGCAGGCCGAGAACAGTAACATATAACGGAGTACGTTTTTAACTTCCAGGAAGCTTTTTTAACTTGTTTGCACTTAATGAGTGTAGTTGGGGTATTCTGATATTTTGTGATTCTCGAAACCTGTGTCCTCTGCTTCTCGAGCAGCTCTTATCACACAGTCCCTGTCCCTGTGATTGAGTATGCATGCAATAATGACTCTTGGGGGTGCCCACGGCTTAGGAAGTGTTACTAGATCCCGGTGCACCCACTCAACTGCAAAGAATGGCAAGAGGCCCGCAGGTCGCTCTGTCTTGATCATCCAGCGCTCAATAAAGGCCTCCGTCTCGGCCTCCTCTGCACGTACCGGGAAGTCCAACAGGCATAAGTTGTTCCGAAAGGATCTCTTCTCTGCGTCCTCTGCCCTTGCCTCCAGCATCGCCTTCTGGTAGGTGACCGTGGCCAATTGCCACTTGAGTGTCGCCACTTCTGTCTGGAGCTCCAGAATGGACTCCTCTACAACCTGGACCATATATAGGATACTTTCCATAGATCCTCAAGAAGAAGATTTACCTCAAAGGCCACAGTCTAGATCTTGCCCTCTAATGCCATCCAGGATCCCTGGATTGCTGCTAGGAGTTCGCCCCTCGTGGGTTCATCAGCTGAGGTGTCCAATGGCAGGTCTCTTCGTACCCCCCCAGCCGGGTGGAGCGCTGACCACAGGTCCCCAGTGTAATATATTGCTTCATTGTGTACCCCACCGCGGCCCCACCAATTTGGTCTTGCCCATGAAGCAACCCTGCACTGCTGTGATATCAGGGGTTAAGCAGGAGATGTGACCCCAAACACAGGCATCACCGCCGGGCCAAACAGTGATCTGCAGGTCGTTGTCGGAGCAGGGGCGGATTGGCATGGTGGGCATTTGGGCATCGGCCGAAGGGCCGGTGTCTGTGCCCTCTGTGGGCCGTTTTTTTTCTCCCCTTTCCCAGTCCACAGAGAGTGGACTAGGAAAGGGGAGAAAAAAAATCGGCCCACAGAGGGCACTGAGACAGAGACAGGGAAATGAAAGCAGCCTCTCTGTGCGGCCGTACAGCGATTATCAGCTGTGGCCTCTCCTTCACCCCCTGCTCTGCCAAGCAATCACGCTGAGGCTGGGCTGGGGAGGGGTGATTGTTTGCAAGCATCGGCCTCCCAGGGGGCCAGGTGTTGCTCAGGCCTATGAGCCATTTTCACCTCGGCCCCCCCTGGGGCCCACGCAGCCCAGAAACAGTGTTAGTCTTAACACCTAGCCCACAGCCCTTCACATTCAGGGCATAGTGGGTGAGGAAGAATGGGTCTCGCTGTGGGGGCCAGGTGATGTTTGGAACTCGCACCATCTTCACCTCAGCCTCCCCCTGGCTACCTGGCTACCTTGGATGACCCAGGAGCTGTGTTTTGTGCTCCCCTGACAGGACATTGCCCTGAGGCCTGGAGGGCCGATTAATTTACTAATTGCAGGGGCCTTACCTCTGTTCATGTGCTCCTGAGCTGAATGTCTGGGGAGGGCTAAGTTGGTTCGTAATAGCAGGGGCTTTCCTGCTTTTCAGGGGCTCCTGCGCTTGAGGGATCGAATAATTTTGTGACAGAAAGGGGCCTTGCTGTTTTTTTTAGTTGCTCAGCATGTAGGCCATTGTCAACTTGGCCCTGTGTCCTGCGCAAGAACAGTATCCTCCCACTTTCATTCCATGTCTTTGCAAATGGTTTTTCATGAATGGGCACGCCCCTTGAATTTGGGCCACGCCCCTTAAATATGGGCCACGTCTCATGAATGTGGGCCACTTTTTTCGTCAGTGCCCGGGCCAAATTGTGATCCCAATCCGACCCTGTGTCGGAGCCCCGCCCTTTCAGCCTGTCTAGGATAATGAATGTGGTGCCAGTACATGCTATACCCTAGGTCAATTGGCCCCCTCAATTGCAGTCCCACAGCAGGTCCCAGAGGCGCAGCCAGAGGTCATCTCCATGCAGGGCACATATCTGTGACCTTAAGAAGGGGCCGTGTCCATCTGGCCCCCATATGAGGTAGCACTGGCCTTCCACTAATTGCTGCCTTGCCTCCACTCAACCCAGAAAACCAGATTCAAATCCCACTTGCACGTCTACCTGTAGCGCTCCGCTGTGCTCCCCCCTCCGCCTCCATTTTGACTGTTGTTGTTGTCCTCGTGTGCCCGCCCCGCCTCCCAGCTGAGACGCCCTCCCACTGTCCTCAAATAGCGCTTCTCCACCTTAGAGCGCTGTGACTCACTCCTCTCTTCGAGCCGAGTGGTCGCTCCCAGCGTCCCCTGCTGGTTCTGGTATCGTAGCGCTGCTTTGCCTGTGCATCTGCCGACTATTATTGTCTGCTGCCTGCCTCTTTGCTTGATTTACATTGCTTTGTGATTGTTACTGCTGTTTTGCGCGTCTACCTGTAGCGCTCCGCTGTGCTCCCCCCTCCGCCTCCATTTTGACTGTTGTTGTTGTCCTCGTGTGCCCGCCCCGCCTCCCAGCTGAGACGCCCTCCCACTGTCCTCAAATAGCGCTTCTCCACCTTAGAGCGCTGTGACTCACTCCTCTCTTCGAGCCGAGTGGTCGCTCCCAGCGTCCCCTGCTGGTTCTGGTATCGTAGCGCTGCTTTGCCTGTGCATCTGCCGACTATTATTGTCTGCTGCCTGCCTCTTTGCTTGATTTACATTGCTTTGTGATTGTTACTGCTGTTTTGCACGTCTACCTGTAGCGCTCCGCTGTGCTCCCCCCTCCGCCTCCATTTTGACTGTTGTTGTTGTCCTCGTGTGCCCGCCCCGCCTCCCAGCTGAGACGCCCTCCCACTGTCCTCAAATAGCGCCTCTCCACCTTAGAGCGCTGTGACTCACTCCTCTCTTCGAGCCGAGTGGTCGCTCCCAGCGTCCCCTGCTGGTTCTGGTATCGAAGCGCTGCTTTGCCTGTGCATCTGCCGACTATTATTGTCTGCTGCCTGCCTCTTTGCTTGATTTACATTGCTTTGTGATTGTTACTGCTGTTTTGCGCGTCTACCTGTAGCGCTCCGCTGTGCTCCCCCCTCTGCCTCCATTTTGACTGTTGTTGTTGTCCTCGTGTGCCCGCCCCGCCTCCCAGCTGAGACGCCCTCGCCCCTCCCCCTCCACCATCCACATATGACAGTAGTTCCCGCGTGCAGCGTTCACGCGCAGCAACCGCGCCCCATTCGCGCCGAAGGTGCGCCAAAGGTAAGCCCGTCTACGCCCGTCCGCGCCTGGACCGCGCCCAGCGCCATACCCCCTGCCCCTCGCGCTGCCCAGCCCTCCCGCTTTACCTACGATGCTTCCACCCTCCTAGCCCTTAACCCCGGTCGCGCCCCCAACTGCGTCCAAGCAGCTCCCGGACACGCCCATGGACCTTTCTCCTGCTACTCCTGCAAATTCAGCGGCACCGACAACATCGCCGCAACGACCACACCACAGATTCCCGACCCCACCCACCTACAATGCATCTTGCTCAACACCCGATCGGTCCACAGGCACGCCATTGACCTATGGAATCTACTAGACACCATCTCTCCAGACGTCGCCTTCCTAACAGAAACATGGATGAACGCTTCCTCCGCCCCAGACATCACCATTGCCATCCCTGAAGACTACAAGATCACACGCAAGGACCGTACCGGCCACACAGGAGGAGGAATTGCTATCGTCCATAAGAAATCAATCCGCATCTCAACCAGCTCTGACGCCAACCTCGCCAACTCTGAACACCTTCACTTCCAGATCCACATCGACCCCAAGACCACACTCAGAGGCACCCTCCTCTACAGACCACCAGGACCCCGCGCAAAATTCAGTGAAGACATCACGGACTTCATCACTCCACACGCGCTCCCCTCCAAAGATTACATCCTTCTGGGAGACCTCAACTTTCACCTTGAAAAGAACAACGACCACCACCACCCTCTTGGACAACCTCGCCAACCTCGGACTTAAACAACTGGTCACTTCCCCCACCCACATCGCAGGTCACACACTCGACCCCATCTTCACCTCCAGCAATCATGTCTCCTTCAGCCACACTACGGATCTCATCTGGACTGACCACAGCTGCGTTCACTTCACCTACAATAAGCCAAAACCCACCAACAACCTCCAACCAACTCTGCAAAGAAACTGGAACAAAATGACCACCGACCAGATCTCCGCATCGCTCCTTCTAAACACCCCAGCCCACTCTTCTAACCCAAACCAAGCCGCCGCCAACCTCACCCTATGGTTATCCAACACCGCCGACACCTTAGCACCTCTGAAAAAACGTCAAAGCAAACCTGGCAGCAAGAAGGCCTCATGGTTCAACGATGATCTTAAGAAGTCCAAGAAACTCTGCCGCTCCCTTGAAAAGGCCTGGAAAAAAGACCCAACAACCAGCACCAAGGACGCCTTCAAAAACGCTACCCGCACTCACCACCAACTAATCCGAAAGGCCAAGAAAACAGCATTCAAGGATCGACTCGACAACAACGCCCACAACAGCAAGGAACTCTTCAACATCGTCAAGGAATTTTCCAATCCCTCGGCCAACTCCAACGACATCACCCCCTCTCAAGCCCTCTGCGACTCCCTAGCCTCATTCTTCCACAACAAGATTGCAGACATCCACAACAGCTTCGACAACCAACCCGGAGACCATCCCACCCAACCATTTGCTGAACATTCTCCCCCCGTGAACACCCTTAACAACTGGAACCCAATCTCCACTGAGGACACCATCCGCCTGATGAATTCCATCCACTCAGGATCCCCCACAGACCCTTGTCCTCACCACATCTTCAACAAAGCAGACTCCGTCATAGCTCCGCACCTCCGAGACGTCATCAACTGCTCCTTCAACTCCGCCACCTTCCCGGAAGACTGGAAACACGCTGAACTCACCGCCCTTCTGAAAAAACCCACAGCGGACCCCACCGAACTCAAAAATTACCGCCCCATTTCGCTCCTTCCATTCCCGGCCAAAGTCATCAAGAAAGCTGTCAACAACCAGCTCGCCGCTTTCCTCGAAGCCAACAAATCCCTCGACTCCTCACAGTCCGGCTTCCGAGCAAAACACAGCACTGAGACCGCCCTCATCGCAGCAACAGACGACATTCGAACTCTACTGGACAATGGAGACACAGTCGCCCTCATCCTCCTCGACCTCTCGGCAGCATTCGACACAGTCTGCCACAGCACCCTTCTACAACGCCTCAATAACATCGGAATACAAGGAAAAGCACTTGAATGGATCACCTCGTTCCTCACCGGAAGAACCCAGAGAGTCCGCCTTCCACCATTCAAGTCCGAGGCCACTGGAGTCATCTGCGGCGTACCACAAGGATCCTCACTAAGCCCCACCCTCTTCAACGTATACATGAGCCCCCTCGCGGCCATCGCCCGCCAACACAACCTCAACATCATCTCTTACGCGGATGACACTCAACTAATCCTTTCTCTCACCAATGACCCCAGCACCGCCAAAACTAACCTACACGAAGGAATGAAAGAAGTTGCCGATTGGATGAAACAAAGCCGTCTGAAACTGAACTCAGACAAAACAGATGTCCTCATCTTAGGTACATCCCCCTCTGCATGGGACGACTCTTGGTGGCCGGAAGCCCTTGGAAAAGCACCCATCCCGACAGACCACGCACGGAACCTAGGCGTCATCCTGGACTCTTCACTCTCAATGAACAGACAAGTCAGCGCCGTATCCTCATCCTGCTTCAACATTCTTCGCATGCTCAAAAAAACATTTAGCTGGATCCCCACCGAAACCAGAAAAACAGTCACCCATGCTCTGGTCACGAGCCGACTGGACTACGGAAACACCCTCTACGCAGGTACTACCGCTAAACTCCAGAAGAAACTCCAACGAATCCAAAACGCCTCAGCCAGGATCATATTAGACATCCCGTGCAACGAACACATCTCTGGTCACCTGAAAGACCTCCACTGGCTACCCGTCAATAAGAGAATCACTTTCCGGCTGCTAACCCACGCACACAAATCACTCTATGACATCGGACCAGAATGCCTAAACTCACGACTGTACTTCTACACCCCCTCCCGCCAACTACGTTCTTCCAGCCAAGCCCTCGCTACTGTACCTCGCATCAACAAGACCACCATGGGAGGCAGATCCTTCTCATACCTGGCTGCTAAAACATGGAACTCACTCCCCGCTCACCTTCGCCTTACCCAGAACCACCTAGCATTCAGAAAGCAACTTAAAACGTGGATATTTGACAAGTAATCCTCCTCCCCTCCTAAGCGCCTTGAGACCCTCTGGGTATGTAGTGTGCTATATAAATGCTCTGACTTGACTTGACTTGACAGGCATCTGGTACAGAGTCCAGGCCCAGGCTCCCTCTCCTCCGATGACAAGCCAGGGGCTACCGCAGTATCAGCACTGTTGTGAACTGTAGGAAACTGTCCCTGATATGCTACTTATATTGGGCCGCTGCACTTCAGAGCATGCCCGGTCTGTAGGTCCTAGAAAGCTGTTCTGCTCACCTTGCTTAGAGGAGGGGATTTTGCTGAGGGGGGCCGCCACCCCTGCCGTACCATACTTCTCACCTCTACGCGGGGCTGGGTATGTCCGGTGGCTCCAGTCACCTCAGGCGAGTCACTCTCAGGTTCCCAACGTGCAGCAGGCCCTGTTTGGCTCTGTCTGTTCTTGCCCAGCAGTCGCAGCCATGCCACCTTGGCCTCTAGGCAGCCCAGGCACTTTCGAACCTCTCCTTCTTGTCATAGGATATTTGTGGGAGTCAATCTGGTGGGCGGCAACACAGGTAGATCGCCCCCTGTGCCTGCTCCTGTAGGATTTTGCGGGACAGCCTCAGAGCTGCTCAGGGACGCATCCTGTTGGCCATCTTGCATGGCCACGCCCCTTATCTGTAATTTTAGAAAATAAATAATGACAGTTTAACATCGCAGTTTGTTCAATAGAGTGTGAAAACGTAATTTACAAAATGTTATTTTCTAATTTCGCATTGTGATATCAGTACTGTTTAACATGAAAGGGGTACAATGTACATTTAGAGCAAAACAATTGTTTTATTAGTGTTTAAATTTTAACCTGAAAGAGAGTTTGTTTTCTGCTCCGTGGACCTCCGTGGACCTCCGCGTAGACCCGTTACGCACACTACGTCCGGGGTTAGTCTTTATCAGGATTAATTACAAAAACCAAAATATGCCTTCACAGGATTTGTTTCATAATACTTCAGTTGATACAATTCAGTCACCAAACAGTGATCTTCAATAAACAAAATGCAGGAAATACAATTTGTCGTGTTATTTATTCACAATTTTTAAAAACTGAAATATGGCAACATACATACTACTCCAATATTCGCATTTAATTATCGGTAGTACAAAAACAATTTTCGCTCCTTCATATGGACCCGTCAAAAGACCATATATCACATTCAATTTTGAATATCAATGAACCCATTTGAGGTCATAACAATGATCTTTATATTTGCGAAACAGTGTTTAACTGTCGACGTTTCGGTCCCCCGTTGGTCTATACAATCCTTGGGACCATCATCAGGACGGACAAGTTGCACATCAATATCTTTACCAATCACTTCCAGCCGGAAGTTCAGATTCTCCACGTAACTTTAATGTCCTCTGATCTAAAAAAACTTACAAAAATCACCACTGTCTTTAATATAATATCGAGGCTCCACAATAGCGTATCAATCACTTTAGTTGTTGGAGTTCTCCACGTTCTATATCCGTGTCCTGCCAGTAACAATCAGGCGAAGGCAGTACAATTATTAATACCTCCGTAAAAGACCCTGAAACCATACCTATATTACTAAAGTGGGTGAATAACTGAAATGAATGAAGATTGAGGTGAGAAGAAAATGATTCATCAAATTCATCAGGGATGCCATGAGGTCTCAAGGATTCTCGTTGTTTTAGTGAATTAATAGCTATAGTAATGTCACCAATGGAAATGAGTAGATCTAAATTAGACTTTTCAGATTGAAAAATTAGAGGCAGATTACATAAACTCAAAAGCAAGTCTATAAATTGGTTATCAATGGGTCCTGCTTTACTGTATGGAGAGAAGTACATTCTAGAAATTCATCAACAATATCTGAAGTAGATAATGCAAGTTTCCCATCTTTACCATGATTAGCATGAAATTAATGACGCGTGCCTCCTTTAAAGAGGCACGCGTCAGACCCCTGTTAAAAAAGCCCGGGGCAGATCCATCCAGCCTGAAGAACTACAGACCTATTTCTCAGTTGCCATTTCTGTCAAAAGTGTTGGAACAGCACGTGCTAAAATCCCTGTCATCCCTCCTGGAATCTCACCATCTTCTCCAGGAGCGGCAGGCTGGCTTTCGGGCCCACCATAGTACAGAACTGGTAATGTTGTCTGTACTGGATGAGCTCAGATGCATGGCTGACAGCAAAAATCCAAGCGCCCTGATATTATTAGACCTTTCAGCGGCGTTTGATACTGTCAGCCATGCATTGCTCCTGGGCAGACTGACTCGGCTTGGGATAGGAGAGCGAGCCCTCGAATGGCTAACAGCCTTCCTATCTGGGAGGACGCAGAGAATTCAGGTTGCAGATCAGGTCTCCGGGGAGGGTGTTTTATCTTGCGGAGTCCCGCAGGGCTCCGCGCTCTCTCCACTCCTATTCAATCTGTACCTGCAGCCATTGATAGAGTCCCTGGCAAATATGAACTGTAAAGTTTTTAATTATGCCGACGATACTCAGCTGTTGCTGAGTATCGACAATACATCATCAGCTCAGTCCACGGCCCAAGACATACTGCGATTTACAGTGAACTGGATGTCGTCCAATTTACTGAAAATCAACCCAGACAAAACAGAGGTTCTTGTAGTTTCAACCTTGACCTCTCCCTGGAACGATCTGTTTTGGCCACAAGAACTCGGACCCACCCCAAGACCGTGTACTAGTGTTAAGAGCCTCGGCATGAAGATTGATCAGGAACTCTCGATGGCTAACCAAGTGTCTGCTGTAGTTGGTTCCTGTACCAACCTAATCAGGAAATTGCGGAAGCTCGTTCCCTTACTCTCATTGAATATGCTACGAACTATTGTCTCGGCTACAATAGTGTCGAGAATTGACTATGGCAATGCGCTATATCTTGGCCTCCCAAAAAACTTATCCAATCGTCTTCAGGTTACTCTGAATGACGCAGCACGCCTGATATTTGGTGTGCCAAGGCGGACTCATGCCTCCCCCTTGCTCTACAGGCTTCATTGGCTGCCTGTCGTGCAAAGAGTTGAGTTTAAGAGCTTGTGCATCTGTCACAAAGCAATCCATGGACAGGCGCCAGCCTACATAAAAGAGAGACTCGAACTATACAAACCCAAGCGCGCCCTACGATCCTCCGGTTCCTTTCTGCTGTCCTGCCCACGTTTTAAGCTGGCAACTAAAGGAGGCAGAGCTTTTTCAGTTCAGGCTCCGATAATCTGGAATAAGCTACCGGAGGTGCTCCGTAGAGAGCCCAACCTTCTCCACTTCAGGAAGTCTTTGAAGACTCTACTCTTCAAAGATGCATTTACTTCCTAGTTTCTGGCATTCCAGAATCTCTCTATAGTCATCGTGCTTCTTGTTGCTGCACTTGGTTAGTAGCGCTTTGAGACCTGTCGGTGAGCTGGCGCGATATAAAACCCAGTACAAATACAAATACAAATTAATTTCTGTTATTGTTAATGCAAAGATAATCAGCCAATAACTTCCTAGATATATTTGGATTAAAATAAGGTACGTTTTTTTAACTGAAATTTACAATCCAGCTTTTACTTAGTAAGTAATTATATCTATAACAGAACCTCTTTAATGTAAGTTTAAAGAATTATTATCAGATGTGATAAATAGACATTCAAACTCAGCAATTTCTGTTTTGAAGTCAGAGAGTTTCACATGAAATTATTTATTTTCATGGGTCATCATGGAAATTGCTGAACCTCTAATATGCACGTTAAAAGCACCCCAACCTATAATATTGGAAATTGCACCACCAGTATTAAGAGAAAAGTAGTTGGCGATAGCAAACAACCTTTTAGCCGTATAATTATGATTGATATGATGAGGGAATCCCTAAAGCACAAATTACTTCTCTATTTTTGAACATTGGAATAGTGAACCATACGCTAATTCCCACTACTTACGTTCGTGACCAATTTCTCTGTTCTATCCCCCAAATATAGTTTAGAACTATATTTAACTTTTGCAGAAAAATAGCACCACAATTCATTTCTAACTTGACTACGTCTTGGTATATTTCACTTTCTCATAGCCTTTCCACAACAGAGTGCAAGGTTTCCTATTCTCCCAAATTGCCCGTGTGCTAATCAATCCCCTCAAAGCACAACTCATCCCATGCTTTTGTGCACTTTATACAATACTAGCAGCCCATCCCGACCTTGTCCTGGTATGAATTGCTGCCGGCCAGTAGTATATTGTTTTTTAGGATTTCGTTTAGATAGCATTTCTTATCTGTGACAGGCCTGTGAAACGCTCCGATTCACAGTGCACTGCTGATGCACTTAAGAGTGCGCGTTCAGTAGTGTGTGAACTCGAGTTTCCCTACTTTATTTTTCCTAGCAATATTATATAGCGCACACTCAACAACATGGCATGAGCACAATTTACATTACAGAAGAACACATTCATTTGTGGTAGGCACGGGGAGACAAAGCGATTTGCCTGGAATCACAGGATTTTGAGCTGATGCATAGATTCGAACGTAGCTCCCCAGCTCTAAAGTTCGCAATTCTAGAACTTGTGGCGGGAGGTTTGTCTAAAAGTGTATGTCGGTGCTGGCCATCAATGAGAGAGACCTGTGCATTTTTCAAATGGGTGGTGAAAAAATATGAGTATGTTGCTGGAGATGTGGGCCGCCGTGCCACCAATGTACTTACTGGGGAGGGTAAACACCCATTATTCCGCAACTTTCTTTCCGCATACCATCACTCTGCATACTTTCATTACGAAAGTACCATGACTCCGCAATGCCATTATAACGCATGGCATTACATTTTATATGCTTTTACCATGCATACATTTACAACTAAATTTGTTGCAAATGCATGAATGGTAAAAGCATGTTTTTTTAATGTTTGGATAAGGTAAGTATGGGTATAGGGGTATATGTTTTGGGGTACTGAGGTATATGTTTTGGGGTGTTTGGGTATTTTAAGGGTTCAGATATAGTTTGGGGTTATGGGGTACAGGATTAGTTTTAGGGTTTAGGGATAGGTATGGGTTTTGGGGTACAGGGGTATTTTTAAAGTTCAGGGATAGGTTTGGGTTTTGGGGTATAGGTATATTTTAAGGGTACAGGGCTAGGTTTGGGTTTTGGGGTACAGGGTTATTTTTAGGGTTCAGGGCAAGGTTTGGGTTTTGGGGTACAGGGGTATTTTTAGGGTTCATGGGTAGGTTTGGGTTTTGGGGTACAGGGGTATTTTAAGGGTTCAGGGCTAGGTTTGGGTTTTGGGGTACATGGTATTTTAGGGTTCAGGGGTAGGTTTGGGTTTTGGGGCACAGTGGCATTTTTACGGTTCAGGGCTAGGTTTGGGTTTTGGGGTACAGGGGTATTTTTAGGGTTCAGTGGTAGGTTTGGGTTTTGAGGTACAGGGGTATTTATAGGGTTCAGGGCTAGGTTTGGGTTTTGGGGTACAGGGTTATTTTTAGGGTTCAGGGCTAGGTTTGGGTTTTGGGGTACAGGGGTATTTTTAGGGTTCAGGGGTATTTTTAGGGTTCAGGGGTAGGTTTGGGTTTTGGGGTACAGGGTATATTAATAGGGTTAAGATGGGTTAGTGTTTAAGGGTGTTGGGGTATTTTATGGAGTAAGGGTGGGTTATGATTATGGGGTGAAGGGGTATTTAAAGGGAGCAGGGTGGAATTAGCACACAATATGAGTCATGGCATGAAGGGCGGAACGTACCACACGCCCCCAGCACATACCCACAGCACAACACAGACACGCCCACAAGGGACTACTTTGCTGGCACGGTTCTTTTACCTTTTAAATGTATATGGCGGGCGTCTGCATAGCCTATGTCCTTCTGCTGCAACTGCCCTTTCCAACGCTGTATTGGGTGTTGTGATTGGTGCTGTGGTTCCTGAGATTACCCGCTTCAAAGGTTTGGGCTCTCTCTTTATTATATTAGTATGGATGGTGGTCGTATTTCTTAGCTACAATCTTGGGTTCTGCTAATATTAAATCTTATAAGTTGGGAATGCTCTACTTACAGCAGCTGGGCTTCCCTGCGGCATGTAGTGGAGTAATCAGTTTATTAAAAGATGCTCCTTAAGGGTGAGGAAAAGATATGGAGTATCTATTTAATAGGTTGTAGACCCAGTGCTTTTGTTCTGCTAATTTGTATTTGATGTTTTACTCTCCAGCCTAAGGAGTTTGGTTTTAAGTCTGTATTTTCGTCATTTTCTTCTCCAGAGGATGTATATGATGAATTGCTTAATTAATTAATAATTATCATTTAATTGCTTTATTAGTTTGATCAACATCTATTGGATCTGCGATTTGACTTCTATGTTGTCTGTGTAGACTGTGTTTAATTTGTAGAGTATGGAATGTTATCATTTTTCCATTTATTTATTGATTGTTGTGGTATTGTTATACATATGATATACTTTCATGGCGATCTAGCTAAATAAAGTGTTATGGCTGACTGACTAGGAGAAATACTAGCATTCATACGCCATCTGGACTTAGAATCACAGGAATTATTTAATTCTAAACACGTTGAAGTCATAGCATGGTAAGAGATATCGATATTTCCAATTATGGGGTTAGTGATGGAATGAGCTTAATCCCTTGATGATAATAAGTAATCGATTCTTGAATACGAGTTATGAGGATTGGAAAGAAAAGTTAGAAAACATAACCCCCAAATATCAATACATTTTGTATTTAAAAAATTGTTTTAAGTAAATAGAAAGCTTTAGGAGGTTTAAATTTAGTAGAAAAGAGTCTTTCAAGAAAAGAATGACATATTAAATTGCAATCACCTCCAACAATAAGGGAAACATTGCCAGTTGAAGAATTTCCGAAGTAATTTTGTTCCAAAGAGTCAAATCATCAGTTGTTGGATAATAAATATTAATTAAATGGAACACATCTCGATCTGTTTTGACTTTAGCAAATACAAATCTACTATCATATCAAAATGCTTGTCTAATATATGTAATTGGAGTTTTTTCGGAAATATGATTGCAACTCCATTTGTTTCTTTTTTAACCTATGGCGGAGAAGAAATAATGTTTCCGCACCATTTTCTAATTCATATAAGCTAAACATTTGTCATCTTGAGTTTCTTGAAATGTCATGTTTAGCTAAGTCATCTAATATTTTCATACGTTAAACTGGATATCTTAAACCTTTAATATTAAAAGAGACAATTTAATCTGTTTAGAACTATCCATGAAGTAAAACAACAAAAATAAAAAGTGAAAACATTAGAAAACAAAAGAACAAGAACAGTGGGAATGAATCAAAAAGGTTATAGTAGACTGAGAACTAGAGCATTGAGAAAAAAACAAAACAGAGAAAAGACAACCTAGAAAAGACAACAAAGAACATTACTGATAATCTTGAGTCACACATGTGCCTGTACAAGAGTAGCCACTGGAAGAACCCTGCAACTAATATATTCTACATAAAGAAGGCCAATATATAAGTGATGATAGATCTCTTCTTTGCATCAGTTTGTAATTTAATTTCCTCTGCATCCGTGCAGAGAGGAAATGGTGATCCAGAAATGCTTGCAGGTCTTCAGGATGATGAAATGATTTTCAGATGTTGTATTTCCAGATGTGCACAGATGAGGGTTCAAAAAGACCATATTTGAAATAAAATTTCCTAGTCTGGGTCATAGTGCAGTGAATTCATTATGAATGGAAACTGTTTCCTTTGCAAAATCCGGATGTATAAAAATTATATTGCTATTAAGCATTAACAAAGAATTTCTCTTGTAGCCTTTCTTATCCTCACTTGGTGGTTGTGACGAAGAACCTGTCTGGGTTTGGTTTGACCAAATTTATGGTGTGACTGTATGCAACATGCTTTATCAATCTAAAATTTCTCAGCACATTTTTAAATTTAAAGGATTAGTCAATAAGTTCTCCAGAAACTGTCTGCAATTGTTGCACTCTGTCTTCAGGCAAATTGAAAATCTTCATATTGTATTATCTGTTTCGATTTTCCAAGTCTATCAGTAGTTTAGTCATAGTAGTCCTAACCCCTTGATATACCTCTGTAAAAAAGAAAGAATTCAGAGATTTTCATTTTTGATGTGTGTTTTTGTATCATTAGAGAAGTAATTTAGCTTGGGTAGACATTGCTAAACAGGGCCGAATTTTTCGGGACACCATTTTTAAAAATGGCAGATGTGTTGCAGTGCTGATGTAATATTTCAGGAACTCTGTTTTGGTGTCAATGCATAGGTTTTAGGGGTCAAGTTGTCTTATAGAAAAAGAAAATAACTCCTCAGAGCAACCCTGCCACCATTTACCAAAATGGCGGCTCAATAATGATGTGTTTTAGCCATCATATTGACAATTTGTTTTAATATTGTTTTTATTTCAGGTTTTCAGATGATTCAAATTCATAAACATGAGTGAAGAAGGTGTTAGCAGAAGATCTATACCTCCTGACAGAGTTTTGCTAACTACAAAATCTGAGGACTCCTTCAATGAAAAAAAATCTGTCATATGCAAAACGAATCAGAAAGAAAAGCTAATATCAACTGCGGCTCGACAGAAGAGAGTTCGAGATGCTGCAGAAATACGACAAGACGAAGTTCACAAAAGATTGAAACTGTTGGGTGAAGTGGATCAAATAATTTAATATTGTAACAACAAGTGCTACAAGTTGGATACAATGAAGCTTGGAAACGATGTGTTCATAAATATAAGAAACCAATGAATAACAACAAGAATCTGAGTCTACTGAGAAAGTGATGACAACCAAACCCAATTCCCATTTACTTAGAAGATCCATGGCTAACCCTCGTCCAATTCCAACAATTGTTCAGAAAGCAGAAGATATTTAATGTGTTATCTGTGGTTTTGCTAGAATAAGGGCCAAAGAGATTGACAAAAGAACAAAGTACAGAGTATGCAAGTCTCAAAGGGCAAACATGTTTTTATCTGCAGCTAGTTTCTTCCAAGATGAAGTCTTCAGCCAAGTAGACGATCTAAACAACGAGGTGAATGTAATTGCAGTAGATTTGTTTGCCCACCAGAACTGCATTTGTGCATACATGTGAAAATATGAATGTATAATGTGCTCCCAGCAGCAACGTAACTGCCAGCCTTTAGTTAAGTTTGCACTCTTTGAAAAAGCAAAGGAAGTTATAAAGCCACTCTTTACGGCTACGGGTTCACACTCAATGAGATCAGAGAAATAATGGTCATCATTATTGAAAATGTATTGATCCATAATAATTAAATTAAGATTTTTCTAAGCTGCGAAATTGAGATCACAGGATGCAGTAAAATCAGCACAAACCATTTTAAGAAATGTCCTGTCAGATTTAGATTTTGGACTTTCTGATGTCCTAAAGTTCCACAAATCCTGGGAGTCAAAAAGAATGCCTGTTGTTTTCTTAACACTTTTTACATCATTGTTTAATATCAGAAAAGCAAACCTGTTACAAACTAAAGTTCTTGAGTTTGGAACAGAACCTGACAAAATGGATGATGGCTTTGAAGATATAAGCAAAGAAGGTGAAGACAATCCCATGAACCGACAGGTTTGTGCTGTGCAAATGTACTGTTTTTTTTAATTCATGCTTTATGAATTACATCACGTCAAAAAGAAAACACCGCGACACATGATGCCTGTCCACACAATCTAGGATAAGTTCAAAAGTAGCGAGCTAATCACTTCAATGAATAGGATAGCTATATCAACAAGTTATAATGACATAGTAGGGAGCAGGAACTTGTTAGCAGCTCAAAATGTAAAATATTGTGAAAACAGCAGCACGCCACTTTCAAGTCACTTTACTAGGAAAGGATTTACAATTGCTGCTCTTGATAATTTTGATTTGAAAGACAGCTCTTCTTTGACTGGAACATCCAGCACACATGATTCTGCCGTGCTGCTTTTTCAAGACTGTACCAATGAAGTAGTTGCTGGAAAATATGTTGTGTCAGCTGTAGCATAAACAAACGAATCTGCAAACTTATAACCCAACTGCCTTGCTGACGTGTGCAAAATCAATACAATGAATCTGTAGTCCAGCCCACAGTGGGTTGGATCCCCCGGCGAAACAATCTTGGTCTCCCAATCAATAGAGAAACAGTAAAGTTTTTGCAATCCAAACGGTTTTATTGGATAAACTTGAATTCAATACTTTATTGTATTACTATATTCATAATACCATCATCATTTTCCTTTTTGATTTACCGAAATCCAACGCATTTCGGTCTGATGCCCTTCATCAGGGATCACTTTAAAGTTTGAGATGGTCAAGGTTCATCATGTGTATGAACCGGTGTTCACTTCTCGATCCAATTTCGGTAAATCAAACAGGAAAATGATGATGGTATTAGGAATATAATAATACAATAAAGGATTGATGAAGTTTATCCAATAAAACCGTTTGGATTGCAAAAACTTTGATTACTGTTCATTTCATAAAACCTATATCTAAAAATCCTCTATTGATTGAGAGGCCAAGATTGTGCACCAGGGGATCCAACCCACTGTGGGCTGTACTACAGATTCAGATTCTCCACGCTCTCGCTCAAGGAGCGATACACAAGTAGCACATCAAATGCAGACCAACTTCATAACTAAACATTTACAAAAATAAGGCTGTGCAGAAGCAATATTTCTGATACAAAATCACTACAAGCCATCAGCATGTCCTGGTCTACCAGAACGCTTCAAAGTGGCAGAGGACATAGATCTTCTTCTACCTGATGCTGCAGATCAGAAAACTGATTGAACTGAATTCATCATATCACTTATTCGGTGCGGACTGAAGGATGAAGAAAAGCCAGATCTGGAATTCATGCTCTCATCACTCAGAATACTGTCCCACTGAAGAAGGTTAGGTTTTACCAGTAATACCATCTCCAGTCACAAACTACGAACAGTAAAGCCATCTCAAAATAAAAAACTTCTAAAATGTGCATGCGCAGGTTGAAGACCAGCCTATCCTGCCAAATCTCTGTGATTAAGGTGTTTTCCATATTGTAGCTGACATTTTTATGAGCAATCCAATAGAATGTGATGAACTTTATCTAAAGATGGGCCTCTTCCATATGACAAAAGCTGTGTTGCAGTGTGCAGGAAGTTATCTCAGTGGATGTGGCATAGACAATGGATTTAATGAGGCTGAAATCTTTGGAAGCAAAAATGTCCAGTCAGTATTGAGCAGAACTCATTATGGTTACAAGGTCTGCTCATCATATCTGAGGCCATAGAAACATTGTGTAGGAATGCTTTCTGGAACAAGAATGACAAATTAGGTTTTGAATATCTTATCTCAGAAGTGAACAAGGTGCAGTGTGCACTTCATTCAGAAGACATAATTCAAAGCCAAGCAATGTTCAGTACACTCAGTTCAAAATCAGAAAACCTGAAAAACAAGTTTCTATAGTTTGTCAAAGAATGTGAAGATAAATCTGAACTTTCAAGTACTGGGGAAATGTTTACACATGATAGCTCTAGTGGAAAACTTGGTACATGCTGATTGGGAAGGCGATTGAGAGCTGCATGTTGAGACTGTGGAGTCCCTGATTACTGTGTTTCACAAATTTGATTGCATAAACTACCTGAGATATGGGTCCTGGTACTTGGAAAGAGTGAAGAACCTAGAGGTGGAAAATGATACCTTCACAGAAAATTCATCAAAAGACATTTTGTGGTGAAAGACATAGAGGAAAGGTTCCATGCTGTGGCTTCAGCTATGAAACTGGAACAGATTATCCAGAGATCACAGAAAAGTTCCAAGGGAATTGTTTGTCAGACACGTAGAAGTGAATATGTTGCTCAATTACAGCCAGTATACCCTGAAGTCCTTTCTATCTGCAATGCTTTTAGAGAGATCACACATTCTAAACTAATAGACCATTGTGATTGTTCCTCACTATGAACTTGTGGGAAAGAGAGAGTAATAAACATGTTGACAGTCTCCTTCATTTCATGCAACAGGAAGGAAACCCCTTTGAAATGACTGAGCCTGTGTGACCATACAACTTCATGACCAAACAATATGTGGATAATGATATAAAGACACCACTACTCACGTGTCTCCTTCCTGCGAGGCACCGCACTCCCTGCCCCTGTGTCCCCTGGTGCCCTGAGTCTGGAGTCTGTGGACCTACTTAAACAGATCCATGTAAGGCAGACATCAATGCTGAGTGTCCTCCATGCACACACCGGTCTGTTGACACAACTGGTGTCGTTCATGGAGGGCATCTCATCTGGCATTTCTGCCCTACAGAGGACCAAATAGTCCATGGCCCCCTCCCTGACAGCAGCAGTATCCCTCCTCCAGCAGTCCCTGACCCCTTCAGCGTCTGCCCAAACAACTACTCCTAGCACCCAGGGAATGGGTCGTAAACACACACACAGGCATCCACAACCACTCCGCAGTCCTCAGATCCCTCTCCCTCCAAGAGCCCTTCCCTTGCTTTACCTGCAACCCCATCTCCTAAGAAGCTCTTCCTGTGTGACCTAGGCCTCTTCCCCTCAGATCCAGCAGATCCAGACTACAGGGGGAAGAGGAAGTCCCCACACACAGAGAAGAGTGCTCCCCACACCCAGACACCCTCCCCCAGGTGCAGGCAGACTGAGACCCCCACCCGCAAGACACCCCATACCCGGAAGAGCAAGACCCCACCCCCACCCCCCAGCTCCACTGCACAGTCTCCTTCCTCCGTTCACCAGGGCAGCACACCACAGGCTCCCCGCCACTCCCTGTCCCAGGTTCCCCACCCACAGATAGATCATCCCTAAAATGCTCAGGCCCTCCACAACTCCCACTTGCTCTTCCACTGACACCACCACCAGTCTGTCTGTTGCTGTAACTACTGTGGCGAGCGTGTCCCCCTTAGCTGTCCTGCCAACCTCACCTGCACCCCCTTCCACTCCCATGGGGTTAGGCACTGCAGTGGATTCCACACCCACCCAGTCTGACATGGGCACTGCAGTGGGGACCATTTCCACTATAACTGACCTGCCCACTGCAGTGGTTTCAGCACCCACCCCATCAGCCTTGTGCCCCACAGTTGTGACGGAACAAACCATGTCAGACACCTCCACTGCAGTTGCCACTGACCCTCCTGCACCCAGCACCCCTTCACAGCCTCCTTCTGATGAGCCCTGATCCTGTCCCTGCGGTGCCTGGCCTGCCCCATGTATGCCCCTCAGAGTGGATTTCCCCAGTCCTTATCAGTGCAGGCAAGCAATGGGTGACAGGTGTCACTCACACCATCATTGGACTTTGGATTTTCCAAAGGACATTGGACTACATTTCGTTTTTGATTTTCCCTTCCAGATGGCAGATTGCTGAATAAAGCATTTTTAGTTCTACTTCTGCATTTGATTTAGCTGTAGATTTTGTTGATGCCGTTTACCCTGACCTTGGTGTGATGATGCAGGATTTACAAATGTCTGTTACTGAGGTATTAATGTGGTGTACTCCATGTGGCCCATGAAATAAGTTTTATGTTCATGTTGGTACCCATGTCATCCTTTGCAGCTGAGTGGGTGTGTCATGAATAACTAATTTAGCACAGGAATGGTAACATTTCATTGGCATGGCCACATCTGTGGCTTGCACACATGTACATATGATGTGCTTCACAATGTCCAATTTGACACTTTCCCTGACTGTTGTGCCATCTCCACTGTACATGCAGGTGTGGGCATCATTGCTGTAAAGTCAACTGTGTTCTCTGTGCAACTTGGTAGACATATGTATTGTCTATGTGCAGGTGACTTAAGGGGCAATACCGTACTCAGGCGTATGTTACCAGTGCCTACATTGGGTGGTAGATGAAGGTTAACTGTACAGGTGTTGTGCTGATATGCCCAGGAATCATACATACTGTTTGGCATGTGCTGCTATTATCATGATGACACCTACCTTGTGGTCACTGTGATGATGGGGGATTTTCACCCTTTGCCACAATGCTCAACTTTAGCTGCAGTTTGTGTCCACACATTTTACATTGGATGTACACACTGATGGGGGTTATCACACTAGTGCTATTTCAAAGCTTGACTTGTGTAGCCGACACTCTAGTGTTGCTCACACATGTGATGGTAGTTACTTTGTGTGTCATGAATCAAAATCACTGTTGGGGCTATTTGTCAAGCACTACACACTGTTGGCATGATGTTGTTGTGAAATGTATTTGGCTGACATGCCTGTGGTGGATGTTTGATGGATATGTGTCGCATCATCCTACCTCTGGGTGGGGGTGTCAATATTGTCTTCCCCACTGACCCCTATGGGTGGGTGAGGCAGTATTGATAGGCAACAAGCCCCTATGGGTGGGGTGGCATCAGTGATAGGCAACATGACACATATGGGTGGGGTGGCATCCGTGGTAGGTAACAAGCCCCTATGGGTGGGGTGGCACCAGTGATAGGCAACAAGCCCCTATGGGTGAGGTGGCATCAGTGATAGGTAACATGACATATATGGGTGGGGGGCATCAGTGATAGGCAACAAGCCCTTATGGGTGGGGTGGCATCAGTGATAGGTAACACGCCCCTATGGGTGGGGTGGCAGTAGTGGCGGCCATGGGTTCCCTCAGGAGGCGTGGTACTGGTGGACAGGGTGTGGACCCCCTGGGTATGTTTGTAGGGTGGGTCTTGGACTTACCGTCTGCGCCGTCCGCGTCTGTTCCTGATCCGGTAATATATGTACAGGACTGGTATGAGCTGCACGATTGGATTTATGCTTCGTCTCGATCCGTTGGTAGGTGCTCCGTTTCAAATCCGTGGAAGGGGTTAATGGCGCGAATCAGAGTTTTTATGCAGCTCTTCCGGGTGCTGAGACGTGCTCTACGTGGCGACCCGTCCGGAACGTAGGAACTGTGCATCGTACTTGACCACCCGGAAGAAGCAGTGTTTATGTTGCCGTGCGGCGCGAATTGAGTGATTCTGGGTCAGGCTCAGACGGATATTGTGGATGGAATCGGAGCATGCGTGTCAGTTGGGAATTTGGCACTTGTCCGCATCGTACTTCCTCGCCCGGACGGTCCCGCTCCTGGTACGGTTCGGTTGTAAGGTAAGGCCACTGACACATCTTGGAGGGCTGACCGACCGAGATCGGACTCGACCCCTTAGATGATTGAATTTGTATGATTTTTATTGACAGTAATGTTTTTTTTTTTTTATCTTGTTAGCAAATTAATATGGAGGAATCAGAAACGAGATATAATAAGCATGATTGGCAAAGGAAGTATGACTATTAATATATTATATAAGAATTTAAGTTTATGAGGACATATGATATTACAAAAGACTCACAGGAACTTTAAGATAGAAGATTCTGGGGTAGATATCGGAAATATATGAAAGTGTCTTTGGAAAAGAATATGTATGAGGTCTTTCTTGTAAGCCACAAAAGACGATGGCCTAGTCTAGAGGGCACGAGGCCAATAGTCACAGATGTTTGGAGCATGGTGAATGATTAAAAGGACAGGGAATTAATCTATTGCCAACAGAACAGCCAATAAAATGAGTGAAACATAGAGGATTTAGGCAAATCTATGCAAAAATTGAAATGAAAATAGAATATACTGCAAATATTAAAAGAAAACATAATTGACTTATTCTCTTTCATTAAACTCAATAATGTAGAGTAGATCTTGTAATTGTTGTTTAACCATAAAGCATCGATACCATTTCATGGGTGCAGGAGAAAAAGCTTACAAATAAATAAACAAGACCATGGAAGCAATTATCAAACCAAAACATTTAAGCATCCTAAAGTAATTCCAAAACACCACTGGAAAATAAATACAAGAGTATTTTTAAACATTTTAGACTCACTTGTTTCAAAATAAACATACAAAAATACACAAAAGTATAATATGGATTTAGGATGAAATAAATGATAAGAAATAACAAATCATAAAATTCTCAATGTATATTAGATTAAATATTTTTAAACACATTTACAATGTTTACAGTTATCTCCCTGTAAGGTCGAAAATAAGAAAAACATTTAAAGGAGAGAGTTTTATACGCTACTACGCCACGTTTCATCTATGCTTCCTAAACAATGAAACATATTTTTAGAAATCTCATATGTCTTGGATTACAGGGAAGCTTGCTTGCCTTCTTCTATTTCCACCCTGGAAACACTTCTGAAGTTAAGTGCAGAAAATTGAGGTTTAACTGTGTTTTCAGAAGGTGAATGGGAAGGGAACGCTTCATAGTTCATGGGGGTGCAGAGGACGGAGTTTTCTGCGCAAAGGCACATCTTGTTCATGTGGAGAAATAAAAAACAACAAATAATACCCAAATTGCAAAAACCTATTTTTGCCATTTTTAAGTGAAGCAGATTATCCTCCTAGTGGGCTATCGATTTACAAATATGTGTACATACTCATGGAAATACCCAACTGGGATAGATTTGCATGGAAAATCCCAGTGATGTTTTTGTAATTTATACAAAAGTTAGAAATCTACACAAATGTAGGAGGAAACATTGGGGTTTATTTCTAGCATTTACAGGTCTTTTTGAATTGATCCACAGTGCTTAGGACAACTCAGTAATGATAAAAAAGAAACAGTTGATGGCCTACATGGGGTGCAGCTTGATTATATTGGGTCAGTGTTAGGGCCTTATGCTACACTACTGGTTCAATTGGATGATTTACTTATTCCGGGATATCTCGGGCTGGCTGTCTGAAAATTACCTAGGGTGACATTTTTAAAGTCATTAATAGCCACTTGTGCACGGTGCTTTGGTATCCAATGGGACGTTAAAAAAAAAATCTAAATCAAAAAGCACCAAATGATGGCCTCTGTGTTTTAGGGTACACATTAAATACATCAAGCATAGTTATAGGCATAAAAACTAAGGTTTGAGACCGAAGTTAGTTGAACAGAAAGTATAAAATAGGTGCACAACAAATCCTTCAAACAAGTTACCAGGATAAAAACTAAAGTCTGAGACCCAAATTAGTTGAAGCTAAGTAATAAGAAAGATGCTAAGTTAAATATTGGAAACATATCTCAACTGTAGCAATTTGGATATCACGTGGTGCATAGAACATAAACACGTGTTTTTCTTTCTAATTTACACTAGTCGCCCTACAGGACCCTGAATAAAGGGTATTTTTACATTAACTTGTTATTTGTCGCCAGTCGCGATATGGGTTTCATTTCAGTAATTTCTAAAGAAGTAGAAATGTATGCAATTCTGTAAAAGCAGGCCAGGTGTATGAATTATAAAATGTATGTAAATTATCTGCATTAGCCTACCTTTTATAAGGTCTCTGGGGCTAACATCTACCAAAATGTTTAGGAGAGAGTGACTGGCCAGGCTAATGTTAGCCATTGCCTGATTGGCTGCATTAAAGCAGAGCAATTCAAGTCTTAGAAAGGGAAATATTTTGCAACAAAGAGCTAGACTTGAGTGACCATAAAGCAGTACACAAGAATAAACTATTGTACATCATTAGATTTGACATAAGATGGATAGTTGTTCAGTTATACCAGGTGCAAACATTAAATCTTATCCTCAGTCTGACATCAACCCACTCAGATATTCAAGACAATTCATTGCATATGCATGGGTATAGTAAAAAGAACATTATTGTTCTTGGGTGTTGCAAGATGTTTGCTGTCTTAAAAAGCATTACCTTTCAGTTTTTGTGGCGTACAGTTTCATTAAAAGAATAATGAGCGCCAGCAGGGAAATTTGTTGCCCAGGGGAGAAATGTCTGAAAAAGAAATACATCGCATTTGATTATTTTGCAAGTAGGTAAAAAAAATCCTATTTAATTAGGCACCTGGAACTGTTCATTTAAAGCAATAACACTTTTATTGCATACCATGTTAAGGGCTGTTCATATCCAAGACAATCTACTTCCTTTACAAATGAAATGGATGAATTTAAAAAAATGTCCATTTCATTAAAGGTGTGCATATGAATTTGGGACTCATAAATAGTAATTAGAAACTAAATTGCATGAATGATGCACAAGCAGGGTGAGAGCTGTTGCTCAGAAAATGACACAAGAAATGTTTAATTTACATTGAACATCTGTAGCCTCCCTCACCGAAATGTAATTAGAACATTATCTGTTTCACACTTGTATTTTCACGGATTTTGAAAACAGTGATTAAAATTGTACTTACTAGATGCCTCATATCAAGCAAGGGAGTGTCGTATTCACAGTAAACTATTAATCAAGGCTCATAAACTGTACAGTAGAATTTATGTTCATTAAATTATTTAGTAAAGTGGTTGCAATTTGCACACTGACTTTGATCAAAGTCATTGGGGCAGATGTATCAAAATACCTATTTGCGATTCTCAAATAGCGATTTTTTGAGAATTGCAATTTTTTGCGATTTCTTATTATTCCTTATTTGCGAATTCGCAATTAATTAAGGAATAATTTCCCATTAATTTCTATGGGCCCATAGGAATGAATGTGAAGTTATTCTCAAATTGCGATTCACAATTTGAGAATCTCAAATTGAGAATAATTTCAAGGGTGCAAGGGTGTCATAAGGACACCCTGATGCACGCCTGAAATTTACATGTGTGTGCATATGGCGCACATACATGCCCTAAGGGCATGTATGTGCGCCACATGCCACCTTTACAAATGCAAAAAAGTGCATTTGTGAAAGAATTCGCAAATTACCACCAACTTCAAGTTGGTGGTAATTTGCGATTTCTTATTGAGGATTCGCAAAAATAAAATGCTTGATGCATAGCATTTACGGAATCTCAAAATTGCGATTTCTTAAATGCTTGAGCAAAATAAGGAATCGCAATTTTTGCGATTCCTTATTTTGCGATTTGGCTCATACATACCAAAACACCGTTTGCGATTCGCAAATGCTGGAATTCTGCAAATTCCGGCGTTTGCGAATCGCAAACAGCTTCTTACATCTGGCCTATTGTTTCACAAAATTCCGATTCGTAGGGTGTTGCAATTTGACCTAACTCATTAATATGCATGTTGTAGGTCATAAATTGCAAAACACTACGAATCAATAGCATCACAAAGATGGTAGCCTGCTGTTGTCAGAAGATCACGATGCCTGTGATTGGATTTAAATAAAGAGGAGACATTCAAGCCCCTGATTCAAGATGGCCGTCTCCCAATAACTGTCAGGGAGCCCGTTACAAACTCAGAAGAATGCAGCCTATTTGAGGGCTTTTTTATTTTTAACCTGCACCTACTTACTTGCAGTCCCTGAAGATACCCATGGTGCTTTTGTTTGCCATTATAAACAGTACTGGTTGACGAGATGAGCCAGGTAACTGCATAAAGCTCTCTGTTCACTGCAACTAAAATTCCTGTCAGAGGAGGCAGAGTTATAGTAGGAAAAGGTGCGACTTCAGCCTAGGATCTTTCTTCTGCTGATTTTACATGCTGCACCTGTGTAATTACATTGGTTTGACCTTTTTCACTTGTTTTGTTGTTCTCATATTGTAATCCTGCATTTTCATTTCTCATTTTGGGCTACATGACTGGCAAATCAGTGTCTTCTAACGCTTATAAGCATAAAGAAACCTTATCTTCGCCTAAAATTGTAGACACCTCTGAATTATCACTAGCCACAATTCTAGAAGAACTACAGGCTGTTCAGCCTAATTCTGATAATATTGTTGCAGAGATTAAAAACATTGGCAACGATATGGCTGGTCAATTAATGAAAGTCTCTGATAATGTAATTAAAATGGGAGACAGCAAACCTTTTACCTACAATCCCGGCCCCCTGATATACCTTGGTGACAAATTTGTTGTTCAGAGATTTTCATGTTTGATGATCTGGGCCGAATTCTTCTGGACAACATTTTTTAAAAATGGCAGATGTGTTGCAGCGATGATGTAATATTTCAGGAACCATGAGACCTATACACTATACATACAAATATATATACCTATATACTATACATAGGGTTAGGGTGTCAAGTTGTCTTATAGACAGAAAAAAAACTCCTCAGAGCAACCCTTCCACCATTTTCCAAAATGGCGTCTATAATGGTGGTAGAGACATATATAGAAATGAAACAAGTAATAGTGGTTTGTAATCCTTTTATATATACACCAAATACGGTTTGTGATCTGAATATGAAGCAAAATTATGCTCATCACACTGTTTTGGACACATCTTCTTAGTTCACTTTATTTATTTGTATCGGCAATCGCTTGTGGTACATTTGCACAATGTTGAACATTTGAGAACAGAGACATCTTTTTGTAGCAATGGTTTTCCAAGTACATGTATATATAAGTTCTGTGGGTAGAGGCTTCAGACAATCTGTCGGTTTTAGAACCCCATCAATATCTTTCCAACCAAATTCCCAAGGATCTTTCTGTACATATTGCATGATCCAAACTATTGCACATCTTCTGATCAAGTAGAAGTAGAACACTCTTTTAATGTGTCCACGCACAGAATATGACATTGATGGAAGGTCAATTAGTGGGACTATTCTCTTGAACTCATTGTACCAAAGATCGTCACATGTATGACAGTCAGAGCTCGTTTTCCACACACGCACCATGTATTTTTCTATGTCTTTAAAGTCACATCCTTCTTATGTCTCAGCAAATCCTTTAAGAAACTTCACAGGTACAGCAGTTAAAGCTCCAAGCTTTGTTCCAATTTTGCTCATGGTGCCATCATCGTTAAGAATATGTGCCTTGATAGGAACACTGGGCACATGTGGATCAAGTTTCTTGTACAGAATATTAAGCAGAATTAAGTGTCTTTTCTCGACTGTTCCATAATTTATCCATAACACTGATAATCCTGGATTTATGTACTTTGCAACAAATCTAAGTAGCACAATAAAAACATCAGTGTCATTTGACAGAAAAATGACTCATTTGGAACCATTTCGAACAACCCACTCACTCAACATGTGGCACTGCACGAAGGTCAGCTTCCTTCAATTAGCTGTTAAGTTCTTGAACAATATGGCTTGTAGCTTTTGAATATTTCTCTGCAGGCACCAACTCCTCATTGACAATCATTCCACTTGCAATATTTGGAAATTCAGTGTTCCCTTCACCATCAGCAATGTTTTGGTGAGTTAAGATCTCCAAGTTCATCTTCTTCAATATTGATGACCAGAATGTATCAAGTTGCACAGGTATAGGTGTCGAATTTTTGATGCAGGTAAGGTCAATTGTTCCACTTGCAGACATTTGTCTGATTCTCTCACATTCTATGACAGTTAGTTCAAGATAACTGTCAAAGAAAATAAATGTGCAGTTCTTGCAAGGTGTAAACTGACTTTGATATCTATAGAACAGTCTCAACAACCTCTTTGAAGTGTTGCATGGATGAAATCTTGACCATTCTCAATTTTCACATATAGTCCACAACAATAGCAGTTTTCAATAAGGACACCTTTTTGAGTTGAAATACTTCAGGTGAAAGGTTTTTTTCGAGCTCTTATAAGAGTTTGTGTTTGGTTGCAGCAACTCCATCAAGTAATGTGTTTGTTGGAACAAGAACATGTAAGAGAATGTCCTTGATAAATTCACCCCTTTCTTTTGCTACATCCATCTCCCTATGTGTTTACGAAAGTACTTTTTTTGTAACCTGTTTTGTAGTGGCTGATTGGACAAACATCTTACTATGGCAATTAAAGCGTGGACATTGAGCTTTAGTGATTATGTGAAACAGCTTTTTCTTTTTCAATACATATCACATCCCTCATGATTCAGTTTTGCCTAACGTTTTGATCCATGTTACAGGACACAGGAGCTGCCACGGACCTCTGCGATGGGAGCCAAGGGGAGTGTGGTGGTGGTGGGGACTGCCTCACTATCCGTTGTATCCTGGCTGCTGACACCCGCCCCCACAAGGGAGTCATCCTCCAAGCTGCTGTGGTCCTCAGCTGCGGTGGATGGTGCTGAGGACTCCTCAGTGTGGCTCCCCTCACCCTCCGTGCCACTGGGTCCCTCCGACTCCTCAGTTGCAGGCCCAGGCTGTCTCTGCGGCTCCTCCTGTCCTGTCCCGTGTCTCTGTCTCCTGTGCCCGTGGATGTATCTGAATATAAGTAGGAAAAGAAGGACCACATTAGTTACCTGCACTGACTGCACACAACACTGTAAATACACCACATCACAGGCCATGCACTGGTATCCTTAACTGATATTTGCTCAAAATTCACACACAGGTGTACATAGGGCAATAGCCAGTCTGAACATCAACCATGGCACACATATCCCTCCTGGACCTGTACCCATATGTCTGTTAAATGCTGGCTGATAATACCCCAAAGTGCACACATGCACCACATACACAGTTGTTGAGCATGCAAATGACCATGTAGAAGTACAGTACTATTGACATACATCACATCGCATGCCAATCACTCAGTACAGGGGTATGGATGACTCTCATTTCACAATCTTGTAATGCCTAGCAGCACAAAACATAATGATGTCCTTACATCCTGAAAGTTAATGACACAATGGGGTGCATGGAGTACCTCTGACTCCAATGCAGGATCCCTCTTCTCAAGTCAATGACATGGCATAGACATGCATGGTAAGTCAGTCTTTACTGTCACATGTCATGGGGAAGTGCATCCGGACAACATCAGTCTGCACTGCATCACATTCATGGGCCGTGCCCATACCAAACTCTGCAGCTGACAAGTGCACCAGTCTGTCCACTGCCACACACTGTTCTTGGACCATGATAAACCTCCATCACTCAAATCTGACATATGAGTGACTGCAAACACAACTACATGAACATGAGCACCTCACAGTCTGCTGACAATGAAGCACAGCTGTGTGAAAGTCACTCTTGCATACAGCATTGTGCACATTCAACTGACCACACCGGTATGATCACCATTGTCACAACTGTCACAACTCAGATGTCCTGCTGACACTAAAATCCTCAACACACCAGTGGTCACCAGTTGTCACAAACAGGAAGCCACACCACAATGATATTGTGTCAGACACCTGATGGCACATTTCAGGAAGCACAATCAGTAGGTCCATACACGTGAGTGTGAGTACAGAGTCTCCCAATGCTGTGGAGTGGGCATGACTGACCAGATAAACCTAAAACAGTGTCTTGGCCTGGACTGTAGGCAGTTGTCTGGGCAAGTATGACATACTTCCTAAACATACTCCTGAGGACATTACATGGACTCACCTGATGCATGGGTATGTTTTAAGAATCCCTCACACATGTGACCCAGACCAGCCCTTTGAACACATATGAAAGGCACACACAGAACACATGTCAGAGACCAAGCAAAGTGCAAAGAATAGACCAACCCACGATGCACTCATCAGAGTCCCAGTAACATATGCTGTGCAGGACCCTCAGCATAACTGAAAGAAAGGACACAGTGCCCAAGTAAAAAAGAATCACAGACTGTAGGGGCTACAACTGTGGATCAGATGAGGAGTGTGACTGACACAATTGAGGGACATGAGTCCTGGACTCCAAGACCAACATAATGTGGGAGTATGACCAGGCCAAAAGACAGCAAATGGCATGTCAGACATGTTCACAGATCAGACATGGACTTACCCCCTCCTTGCTGCTGTCTGGCCTTCAGTTGCCCATCCATGTCCGGGAAGACCACCTCCAGAATCCTGAGCATGTGGGGGGTCAGGGTCCAGTGTCCACCCCTACGGCGAGGAGGCGACAGCTTCAGCTGGATCCTCGTGATCCTCCGGATCCAGCCACATAGGTCCTGCCACCTCTTCTGACATTTGCGGATCTGGCGCTTGTAGACCACCCCTGATCTCACTACCCGTGCGATGGTCCACCAGATTTCATGCTTCTGGTGGCATCAACCTGTGAGTATGACAAAGTGAAAAGGACATTACCACACATGCCACATAATTGTGCTGCATACAGTTGGGAATAGATGTAGTCACCACAAAGCTAAAAGAGGTACACAGGTAGTGCACCCATATGAATGTGCATATGTGCTGTTGGTCTGAGATGGAAACACTGGCTATGAATTTAAGGCTAGCACTCCTGCTCTACTGCAGCAGGACACCTGTTCATCCCATGTACCCACATAAATAGGTAGCTGAAAGTACTCAGTGCATATGCCTCACACTCCTGTGCACACTTCTATTACTTTTACAAAGACAACTTGCAGAAAATGATAAGCAGTGTACTGCACACTCACCTGCTCCCCTGGTTTCCCATACAGCTTGCTGTACTCTGGGAGTACCCCATCTAGCAGGGCCTGGTTCTCCTCCTCAGTGAATGCTGGGGTCCTCTCCAGAGTACGTGCCATTGCAGGATCCAGAGGAAGCATAGAGAGCAGCAGCAGTGGATTTGGGAAAGTGGTCCTGTAGCATGTAGTGCAGGCAAGTGAGCTCCCTGGGGCCTGCCAGCCTTAAATCAGTGCTGCAGAGGCAGATTCGGTGACATTGCCCCTTACTGATAGGCCCGACACGGTTGCATTCTATGAATCTTTCCAATCCATGGAAATGTAAGACTCCTACACGTCTTCCGCATCGTTCAAATCACTCACCTTCAGGGCACCCTAGGATTGCAACATTGTTGCACGCATCCAACTGAATTTCCAGCCCACGACTTGAAAGTTTTTTGAATTTGCGTCCGTCTCCATGACAGCCCATTGCCAATGAGTGCGCACGGCTTGGTAAACTGACTATCCAACACGTCCGTCTGGATACGATTCTATGGGCTATGCGTGCGCACAGCTCGGTCCATGTCTGTACGACGCGTCTACTTACAAGTCACCCGCCTCAGGTCACATTGCAAACGTGTCCAACATGCATGAACCGAGCCGTGCGCACGCATTGCCTATTGGCATCAATGTGATCTGATGTGGGTGACTGTAATGCATACGCATCGTGCAGTCAATGGACAAGGTGTGAGCAATACTCGGTCTATGCATGTACGGTGCATCTGCATACAAGTTAGCCGCGTCGGATCACATTGGTTTGACTTGCAGACGGTTTACACACAAATTTCAGTGCCATGGCCACATCTTCAACCCCACAGCATGTCCCACACTGCATCCCATGGCATGTAAGGCTGCATCACCTGAATATGTATGGGGGAGGCAACATTTCTAATCTAGAATGGCACTTAGGTAAAGCCACTCCCAGGCTGGGCAGGGGTTCATGGTGTCAGATTGGTTTTGGTGTGGTGCACCTCACAAATGTAATGTCCAAGTGTTGGCTTATGGGCATGAGTCATGGACACAGTACCAGTTTAGAGATGTGTATGACCTGTCACATACACCATGAGTACAGGGTTGCATGTCATGTACGTCACAGCCAGACCTATGGCCACAATCATGATGTACCCACACCGTCTGTGTGCATGTTGTGTCTCTGATGTTTGTGGTTCCATGTGCCCAATGTGAAACAGGGTCCACCAAGTGCCTTGTGCACCCAAATTCATGCTGTGTGTGTCTCAGGGATATCCATGTATGGCCTGCAGGGACCACAGGGGCCACAAACTGTGGGACTCATGATCGGTTGTGAGATGTCCATGATACAACATGTCATTCCAGTTCACATGTGGCAATACAGGGACCATGGCTATCTCCCTGACATGGAGTTGTGATGCCTGTGGAACAT
The DNA here is from genome assembly GCF_964263255.1 of Lissotriton vulgaris. Lineage (NCBI taxonomy): Eukaryota > Metazoa > Chordata > Amphibia > Caudata > Salamandridae > Lissotriton > Lissotriton vulgaris. The sequence continues at coordinate 1,022,589,918 of NC_141693.1, forward strand.
CAGTCCTCACTTGTCACTGTGTTGTGTGTTTTTCACGTGACAGCAGTCCATGGGTACTGTGCCACAGCTCAATGATTTGCCATTGCACCACAAGGAACTCATGCACATATGTGTCAATGATATGTGAGATGATGGGCATGAAGGTGACATATGTGTCCATAACCAACCACACACACCTTAGTTAATTGTGAATAGCTATGATGTATAATGTGATTTTTTGTTAGGTGAGTACCACATGGGTAGCTGAATGTATAATATTACTTTACTCATCTCTGTACTGCAGGGCCCCAGCAGTCCATAAACCATTCCCTGACCTCGAGACCATAAAGGAATGCTACAGCATCTGACGGTACTGCTTCACCAGGAGCATGATCGATGAGTTGGCGGAGCGATTGGCACCAAATCTGCTACCTGGCCCGACAGCACTGACACCAGAGGTGAAGGTGATGGCAGCCCTGCACTTCTTTGTCACCGGTACCTTCCAACACACTGTGGCTACTGTTGGTGGTATGTCACAAACTATGTTCAGCCGTGTGCTACGAGATATCTTGGAGGGGATGCTGATTCACCTGGACTCCTACATCAAGTTTCCTAAACCGAGTGAACTCGCAGAGATCAAGGATGCCTTCTATGAACTGGCGAGGATGCCAAACGTGATAGGCTCAATCGATGGCACACATGTGGCCCTGATACCACCACGGGCACAGGAACAGACCTACCGCAACCGCAAACATTACCACTCAATCAATGCTCTTGTGGTATGTCTGGCCGAGATGGTGATTACACATGTGTGTGTACATTTCCCTGGTTTGGCCCACAATGCCTACATCTTGAGGAGGAGTCGCTTACCGTTGAAGATGTTACAGATGCCAAACCAGCGTGCCTGGCTTGTTGGTATGTACTGTTTACCATTGTGTGTGTTTTGCTATTTTGTCTCCCACCCCCTTACAATACTCAACTAATGTGTGATTCTTTGTATGTAGGTGACTCTGTATACCCCAACATGCCATGGCTGCTGACACCCCTGAGGAACCCTGTGACAGCATCTGAGATGCGCTACAATTAGGCACATGGCAGAACCAGGTGAGTCATTGAGCGTACCTTTGGTCTCATGAAAAGCCGCTTCCGCTGCCTGGACAAGACCGGAGGGGCCCTCCCATATGAGCCTGCAAAGGTGTGTAAAATCATCATTGTCTGCTGCATTCTCCACAATATGGCAGAACAGAAGGAGGTGCCTCTCATCCAGGTTGACGACGACCAACATCCACCACCTGTGGAGGATCCTGGCCTGGGCCACGAGGCAAGAGATGATGATGATGAGGGTGACGTACGCACACAGCTCATCAACAACTTCTTCAGCTGAAGGTGGGTTCACAGAGTTGTCATGTCAATGTCTTGAGTGAGCCTGTGATGTGTTTGTGCAGCTCAGTTGCTGTTTGAGTTTGTCCGTGTGGTACTTGACTGGAAGCGTGCAGTGATGTGTCCTGTCAAATGATCTATAGTCCACAATGGTGTTGACATGCTAATTTGTTAGTGTGTAAGTTTCTTGTGACATGTTTATTGCATTTCTATCCTGTTCTGGTGTGCTTCTGACTGTGTCTCATTTCTGTCTTTCCCAAGGTACTTTGCCCGTTGCTGGGGCAAGTCTGAAACCGACAACCAGAATCCACACTTAAAGCGCCATTTGACGACACTTGGTGACCATGTGCCCACTGTCATGTAGATTCACCTTGATAATGATGTGTAATAAACTTGTTTCTGAATTGTGATGAACCTGTGCTTCACTTAGTTATGTGTGTTGTCTGTCTTCACACATCTGACTGACATGTGGTTACCTCACTGTGGGCTTGTTGGCAGTGACTGTGAAAAGGTGTGGTGTCTGTGCATTCCACCGTTTATCTGGCAGCTAACTTTGTAGGCAATGTGTCACATGTCCATGGTGAGTATGTGTTGTGGTGCCCTTTTGGTGTGTCTCCCTCATAGGTGCCACATCAACATGAGTCACATAATGGTAATGCCATTGCTGTAGTAGTTTGCATGCACTGTGTGCTTCGGCATTTCATCATCTCCATGACACATACCAAATTTGAATCACAACATAGGCAAGTATAGTGTAATAGTGATTTTATTTACATACATGTGTGGAGATAGTGCTGTACATAAGGTTTAGAATCCAAAGGTAGATGAAATATCCAGAGTGAAGTCCACATTCATCTTCTACATTAGTACAACATGGACCCTCCATGTCATGTTGGGGAGTTGTGTCATGTGCAGCAAGGTGAACGCTTTGCACACAAAAACCAATATCCAAAACAGGTTCTGGGTTCCTGGGGGATGTACATGGACAACTGTGGCTCACTTGTCCTTCTTTGGACGACTCCTCCTCTTCTTCTGGGGGGGATCCTCAGGAGCAGGCGCCAAGTTTGCATCAGACTCTCTACCAGATTCATCCTCCCTCCCTGAGATATTTGTAGATGTTGTTGCAAGAGATGTTGTGGGCACACAGGGAGAAGTGGCCGTATTTGGGCTGATCTGGCGGAGACAGGTCAATATGTCCATATGCACCGCAGTAAGTTTTTCCCAGTTTGCCCCCATGCGTGCATGATGGCCAGCCTGCTCCTGTTGCATGTCCTTGAAGACCCCCACTGCCTGGCTGAATCCTGCGGTGCTATCCTGATACGCATCTATGATGCATACTAGTTGGTGGTCATCAGGCAGTCCAGGACCCTCTGCAGACCGTGGCCTCTGCCTAACACCACTTCCACCACCCCTAGACACACGGGCTGTACCTACGGTAGCAGGCACAGTTGACCCGGGGCCCCCTTGGGTGCTGCTACTGGTGTCATTGTTCTTAGCCTTCTGGGTGGCCGGGCCCATGTCCTATTTGAACTTGGTCTCCTAGGTCTGTCCGTGTTGGTGTGGGTGTTAGGTCTGTGGCCAGATGGTGTTGGCGTGGCTGCAGTGGGTGCTGATGTTTCTGATGGTAGGGCTGCCTGAAAACTCACACCGGATCTTCGTCATCTGAAGAGGACAGAGCCAGATCCATACCAGAGAGCTCATCCTTCACCAGAGTCTGGGCCAGGGACACATCTTCACTTGCTGCTGTTTCCCCAGTATCACCTGTGTTTGGAGGAGACAGACATTGTCAGTTATGTAACTACAGACATCAAAGGTTGAACCATGTATATTGAAACAGGGAGGGAGGAAGAGGTACTGATACATTCATCTTGCAATGGGAAGTACTAACAATGAAGGAGGGAGCAAGGGATCACTCATCCTGTGCAGCCATGGTATGTACATGATTTCATTCCTTAGTAAATTCCCTCATATATGTATACAGGAATGGGGCTTTGCTTCTTGAATTGCTGCCTCAGTGTACTGTAGCAGCATTTACTTTGGGTCTCCATTGTTGCAAATATGATGTGCCTCCACCTGGAGGTAGACTGGCTGCTTTCCCAGTAGTGTCCAGAGGAGATATTAGCTCTAGGATCACATGGGGCTGCTACAAGTTGACCAACAGTGACCAACCCTGGTGCGGTGGATCAGTATCTGGATCCACACACACACCTTTGTTTGTAACTTCATACATCAAAATGTTCAACAATTTTACTTTGCCTTTGGGTGTTGTGTGTGTTGTTGACTCACAGCACTTGAGCACAAACACACACTCTCAGTTTTCTCCTCTGGGCACTACTGGGGAACCAGCCAGGTTACCTCCAAGTGGAGGCACAGCATATTTGCAACAAGGGGGAGCCAGTGATGCTGCTGATACAGTACACTGATGCGGAAAAGCATGATATCACGCACTATGCATGTGTACATATGTGAGGCTTTCAATGGAGGCAACACAATCTGTAATGAGCCAGATTGCACAGGAGGAGTAGATAATTAACCCCTTCTTGATCTTTGTAACAGTGTTTGATATACATTATATTTGCAACGTGACGTCATGATGCATGCCTGAACATTGCATTGTTTTCAATCGTCACGGACAGAGATTGATGTTGTGGTAGCACATTGTCCTGCCAACATGAAGCCTGTCAATGTGCATGTTGATGAGTGCACATACCCAGCTCATGTATGGATTTCCATATACATGGTCATTGTTACTCAAGGGCCATCAGGTGGCTGACACAGGAGTGTGATCCCTGTTAACATTGACTCTGCTTCCCTGTGAGGGTGTGTGCCTGTGCTGACAAGATGGCTGACGTGGAGTTCTGTTATTTGGTGGTGGCCAATTCCCAGCAGGGCCTTTTGCTACCCACAACAGAGCCCAGTCCCATAGTACTTGCCAGCACATTTACAGCCCCTCTGAGGTGAACATGGTTCAGTGTGGGCTTGCTGGGCCGTGTAGGTTGCTGAGGTTTGTGAGTGACTGCAACTCCCAGCATGCTCTTGGCTACACCCCCTTCCCAGCATGCCCTCACTTCCCTCCTTCTGACTCTGCTTCCTTGTGAGGGTGTCTGCATGTGCTGGCAAGATGGCTGACAGTGGAGTTCTGTTGTTTGGTGGTGGCCAATTCCCAGCAGGGCCTTGTGCTGTCCACATTAGAGCCCAGTCCCAGAGTACTTGCCAGCCAATTTACAGCCCCTCTGAGGTGAGCATGGTTCAGTGTGGGCTTGTTGGGCCATGTAGGTTGCTGAGGTTTGTGAGTGACTGCAACTCCCCGCATGCTCTTGGCTACACCCCCTTCCCAGCATGCCCTCACTTCTCTCCTTCTGACTCTGCTTCCCTGTGAGGTTGTGTGCCTCTGCTGACAAGATGACTGACAGGGAAAACGTTGGATAGCGGGAGGGTAAAAATTACTATTCCCACTCCAGAGAGTGCAACAGTAGGGAAAACATTGGATAGCGGGAGGGTTAAAATACCGATTCTCATTCCAGAGAGTGCAACAGTAGAGAAAGCGTTGGATAGCATGGGGTAAAAATTACTATTCCCACTCCAGAGAGTGCAACAGTAGAGAAAATGTTGGATAGCGTAGGGGTAAAAATTACTATTCCCACTCCAGAGAGTGCAACAGTAGGGAAAACGTTGGATAGCGTAGTGGTAAAAATCACTATTCCCACTCCAGTGAGTGCAACAGTAGAGAAAGCGTTGGATAGAGTAGGGGTAAACATTACTATTCCCACTCCAAAGAGTGCAATAGTAGGGAAAACATTGGATAGCATAGGGGTAAAAATTACTATTCCCACTCCAGAAAGTGCAACAGTAGGGAAGGCGTTGGATAGAGGGAGCGTTAAAATTACTATTCCCACTCCAGAGAGTGCAACAGTAGAGAAAGCGTTCAATAGCGTAGGGGTAAAAATTACTATTCCCACTCCAGAGAGTGCAACAGTAGAGAAATCGTTGGATATCGTAGGGGTAAAAATTACTATTCCCACTCCAGAGAGTGCAACAGTAGGGAAAACTTTGGATAGCATAGGGGTAAAAATTTGTATTCCCACTCTAGTGAGTGCAACAGTAGGGAAAGCGTTGGATAGAGTAGGGGTAAAAATTACTATTCGCACTCCAAAGAGTGCAACAGTAGGGAAAGCCTTGGATAGAGTAGGGGTAAACATTTCTATTCTCACTCCAGAGAGTGCAACAGTAGGGAAAGCGTTGGATAGCGTAGGGGTAGAAATTACTATTCCCACTCCAAAGAGTGCAACAGTAGGGAGAGCATTGGATAGCGTAGGGGTAAAAATTACTATTCCCACTCCAGAAAATGCAACAGAAGGAAAAGCGTTGGATAGCGGGAGGGTTAAAATTACTATTCCCACTCCAGAGAGTGCAACAGTAGGGAAAGTGTTGGATAGCGTAGGGGTAAAAATTACTATTCCCACTCCAGTGAGTGCAACAGTAGGAAAGTAAATACTTCATATATGAATAAAAATAAATTAAATATTAATACCAAATACAAATTAATTAAAAGTAATTAACAATGTTATATAATATATAATTAATCAATTAAAAATTAAAAATAAAATAATTATTACAAATAATTACCTATTAATACAAATTATTTACCAATTAACAATTAAATAATTATTAAAAATTAAAACAAAACAAAACCAATAAATGAATAACAATATTTATTTATTTATTTACAATTAAACTACTTCCCACCCTATTCCCCTATAAACCCACAACCTGCTACAGAAAATGCATTAATAAAATTAACATAATTAACTATTAAACCATTAATAAAAATTAATTAATAATTATATTTTTATTAATTAACAATTAAACATTTATATATCAATTAATTCCTAATAAATACCAATAAATACATTTAAAAATGTAATTAATTATAATTAAATTACTTCCCACCCTATTCCTCTATAAACCCACAACCCACTACAGAAAATACATTAAAACAATTCACATAATTATCAATTAATCAATTAATGAAAATTATTTGCCAATTATATTTTAATTAATTACCAATTAAAAATGTGAATATCAATTAATTCAAAATAAATACCAATAAATACATTTAAACATTTAAATAATTATATTTAAATTACTTCTCACCCTATTCCCCTATAAACCCACAACCCGCTACAGAAAATACATTAATAAAATTAACATAATTATCAATTAATCAATTAAATAAAATAATTAACAATTATATTTTAATTAATTACCAATTAAAAATGTGAATATCAATTAATTCAAAATAAATACCAATAAATACATTTAAACATTTAAATAATTATATTTAAATTACTTCTCACCCTATTCCCCTATAAACCCACAACCCGCTACAGAAAATACATTAATAAAATTAACATAATTATCAATTAATGAATTAAATAAAATAATTAACAATTATATTTTAATTAATTAACAATTAATTATTAAGTAACAATTAATTCAAAATAAATACCAATAAATAAATTAGCATATTTAATTAATTATAATTAAATTATTTCCTACCCTATTCCCCTATAAACCCACAACCCGCTACAGAATTATAGTACGCAAAAATTAAATACCATAAAATTAATTAATTAAAATAAATTATAAAATAAATATACACTTTTCACACATATACTAAAATAAAAAATACCTAAAAAAATTAATATTAACTTACTTACCTCAAATTTGATATTTTTGTTGTCTATATTCTGTCCATTCTATATTTTTGTTGTCTATATTCTGTCCATTCTATATTTTTGTTGTCTTTATTCTATCATTCTATATTTTTGTTGTCTATATTCTGTCCATTCGATATTTTGTCCATTCTATATTTTTGATTCGATATTTATGCTATTTTATTCGATATTTTTGTAGTCTATATTCTGACCATTCGATATTGTGTCCATTCTATATTTTTAACTCGCTATTAATGTAACTCGATATTAAAAACTCAATATTTTGACTGTATACCTTCTGGAGGAGCTTCTTGACCCTCCTGTGCACGTCATACCACCTGTTCTGGATGTCGTTCTTTGTGCGATATGCTGGTGCTTGTGCATTCACCTTGTCCATGATCCTGTCCCACATCTTGGTTTTCTGTGACATGGGGGTCCTTTGTACCAATGCGCCAAACAAATGTGGCTCCTCTCTGAGGATCTCATCTACCAATATTTCTAACTCAGTGTCTGTAAAAGGTGGATTCTTCTTAGGGGGCATGGTGATGGGTGGTGGTGAGGAGTGATGTGGGTGTGTGGGTGCAAGTGAGGGTGGGAGGGTGGGTGTCTGTTTTGGTAGGTGTATGTGTGAGAGCTTTTGGAGGGGTTCTGATGGTGCGTGGGTTGTGTGATGGGTGAGTTGTGTGTGTGTCTTGGTTGGTGTCTCAAATTGTTCTGTGTTGGCTGCACTGTTGTATTTGCAAAGGATCATGGTAGTATATTTTTGCCTTTTTATAGGTGGAGTTGTGGGTTTGTCTTTGTGCCAATTTAAAAAAAAATGTATTTATAGACTTTGCCATTGCTTTTTTTGTGTTTTTGCCATTGTTTTTTTGTGGACATGTAGGAGACGTTCTTCTGACCAAGTAGGACGCTCATGTTGGCTTGTGCGGGCAGCTCTGTGCCTTTCATGTATATTTGGCTCTGTGTTGCATGCAAATCGATTGCGGTGGTATCTCTCGCTTCAGGTACGTTTTCTGGCTGTGTCGGTCGTGCGGCTTGGGCTCCGTGTGAATCGGTGGGTTTTCATGCATTTTGCATCGCACAGGTCATGTCGGACATCGCGGGTACATATCGGTCGAAATTTGTACGGCTCAGTCGTAAAGCTTGTTTTCCGTATGGCTCGGTCGTGGATCACGGGCTATGCATCGTACTGCACGGGTCCTAGGGTGCCGGTCGGTGTCCATCAGACTCCGTTCCGGGTACGAGTCGGTCGGGCCGATTTGCGACCCGAATCGGAATCGACCCCAATGTGTTGAAAGTCAATAATTATTACGATTAGAATAGATAAGTTAATTACAGTTATTAAATCTACTATGTACATACATATTTCCCCTGGATCAGAGAAGAAAAAGGGCTTTGCAATCCTTTATTCCAACAATAGGGAAGGTGTAGCTAAGCACATAAAAAACCAGTAACTATGTTAAAATGTTAAAACAAAAGGAATAGACAAAACACGGAGTAGGCCTACTGAAGCTTTTCCCTGTAGGTTTAGAGTTAGTATCAGGGTTGACAATCATCTAGGGCCTTTCTCCTCTGGTTCCAGGCACAGAGTAAGTTGCGCAATATCCCAAAGGCGAGGATCTTCATAGTATCAATTTTAAAGAGCCTTATAGCTTCTTGACAATATCTCACTCTCATAATTTTTAGTGCTGCTACCAACCATTTCTTTAGTGCATTCCTGCATTGGGGTCAGAGGAGGATGAAGTGCTTTACTGATTCCACTGTATTGGGGCAGTTTGGGCAAAATGTCAATCTTAATTGTGCCTTATCCCATTTCGAATTGTGAGTTCTCACCTGAATTGCACATATAAATATTTAGCATAAAAAGGGTGTATTCGGTCCATACATTGCTCAAAGCCAGGTACACACTTGTGATTCAAACCTGCAGCACAGTGCTCCCCACATATCTTAGATTGCAGCTGCAAGACATAAATTGCATGGTCGGTTTTACAATAAGTATATGCCCTTGATTTTCCTAGGTATCGTACTAAATGGTATGTTATATTCTCTTGTGTTGGCGCCTATGGTGCAGGCATTGCATCTTGTACATTTATGAAGCCTTGTTCTCTTGCTCTCTCTGATAACCAATTGCCAGATCTGGTGATTTTAAGACTTGTTTTGACCAGCTCATCTTTCATCGATATTGCTCAACAGTGTCTGATTACGGGAGTTCTGGGCATTAATACCCCTATTATAAGGTCAGCTTGAAGAATGTGCCACTTTTTTCTCATCACCTTTCTTATTTCTTGGCTTTGATTACTGTAAGTGGTTATCATTCTAATCATTCCTGTCTCTTGTAGTTTCTTTTTATTTTTGGAATTGGTAAGAATATTTTCTCTAGTTAATGTCTTTGCTTTTTCTGTTGCTGCTCTTAAGACACTCTCCTTATAGATTTGAATCTGCCAATCATTGCACTCTGACAAGCTACTACTTTTGTAAGTGAACTGCAATTGCGCTTTGCCCGTGTAATTTCTCCGGACGGAAAGGTAGCAATTTGGTGTTTGGGGTGAAAGCTAGAGGCTTGTAATAACGTGTTTCCTGATGTTGGCTTTCTATGAAACTTGGTGACTATTGTATTGTTGTTGATGAATACCTCTAGATCTAAAAGGTTTATCTTATCATGGCTGACTTCACCAGTGAATTTCAGATTTAACATGTTCTCATTGATTTTGTTGATGAAATCTTATGCACTCTCCTCCGTGCCCCTCCAGATTGCAAAGACATTGTCTAAGAAACGTCGCCATGTTCTGTAACTTTTTTTTATACTCCATATAACCTAGAAATAGAAAACGCAATACATCATGCTTGACAATGCAATTAACAGTATACATTCTATTCAAAACTATGGCCGAAGCATAATAACATTTCATTACTTTGCTTTCATGTGTGATATCATAACAATATATAGTGCTATATATGATAAAGTACCCTGACATACATTATTAGGATATTGCAAGTTACTGACGAGCTTCATAACCAAAGAGAGGGAAAAGATTAATGGCCGAGTTCCTTTATAGGTTATGAAACTTTGAGGTGATTTGCAGTATCCTTATCATGTACACCAGGGGGTACTTTATCACATAGGTCACACCATCACCTTTCCCATAAACCACCTAACACCTTAGAGCATAGTTCTTTCATATGAAAGAGCAAGCTTGTTTGCAAACATGAAGAACAAAAATAAAATCTCTAATGCAAAATGTTACACATCAAAAACCTGTTAGTTATTTGTTGCAAACAGATATTAGAAACAGTTCAATACAAGCCAGTTTAAAAAACTAGCTTGAATGAATAGAAACCTACAGAAAGATTCCATTTTTTCTCTATCTAAGGAGTGCAAAAAATTAACATATTCTCTCTGCTTATCATTGTAAGCTAAAAATAGAGCAGAAGAAATAAAAGCAATGTTCATTTTCGTTGCTTTAAACAGCTGCTTCAATTATGCTCCATGACCTGGCCTGCCTTTCACCTCGGTTGCTGGCAGCAGACATTGTGACATCAGAACATGACTGTAAAAATCATAATAGTCAAGTTCTGACGTCTTTTCATTATAATCAGCCACTGGGTGCATCATAAGATGGTGATCATAAAGATATTGGAGACTGCCATACTGCCACTTAAAAGGAATTGTAGAATCCCATGATATATATATATATATATATATATATTTCACACACCTCTTCGATAGAAGAATTGAGTACGCACTCACAAAAGTTCTTTCTTTTTCCCAAAAGGTTTATTTCGCAGTTGTTTTCCAGCGTATCAGCAAATAATTCCGCCGCGTTTCGCTACATACATGTAGCTTGCTCACGGTTAATGCAATGATGAAATTGAGTCCCTCCTATTTCTACGGAGGTCCCGCCAAACATTCTGTTACACAATGCATCACTTCCTGTTTCATGATACCGTACGTTACTTGGGAAATGTAGTTTTTAACATATTTTTGACCAAAAACACAGATTTAAAAAGCTAGTATGTTTAGTCAGTAAATAAGTATTTTTTGTATATCCTTTCATATGTGATATTATAACGTGTTCAATTTGGTTAAGGGACATCCATCTGTCTTAAGAGAGGACGATACACGACCATATTTAGAAGTTATATAGAAATTTCGACAGATTATCCGTATTTATGTTTTTCCAAATTATAAGAATAATTTTTGTAGCCCTCCAGTGGGTGTTGATGTCTATTTGTATCTAAACTGATATCCTCATTTTGATATTATTCCGTAGTTATTTAATGCAAGGTTTTTTTACCTAGTTTATTTTATTATAACCATTTCTCGCCCTCTAGTGGGCTGGATATATTGAGGATTAATTATGATTTTTACGGATTCTATCATCACATTTAGTACTCATAATAATTGATTAATTATACCTGTTTATGGATGTCCCTACCAATAAATATTCCCACCAAAAGAGAACTTTATTTTTTTTAAAACCAGTTCCTGCCTCATATTGTTTGTTTATGTCTATATATTAGTGCTATATATATGTATTGAATCCATTTCCATTTTTCTAAGTATATTGCATATTGTTTCTATTCCTGCTATTCCTCTATATTTTCCGAATTACTCAAACAACCATATTCCAAGAATCCACATCATTTTTTACAAATGTACATACAGTTCTTCACTTTGGTTCAGACCCATCGGGGTCATTGTCCTGAAATTAAGTATTTGCCGTGATTCTCTGCATCTCAAAGTTCTTTCTCTGTCACCACCCCTCTCATGTGGGATGATGGTTTCTAATGCTTAAAATTTTAACAATGTCCAATCCCCGTTATGAGTACTCTCCATGTGTTTCGTGACAGCATTATTACTGTCTTTGTTTACTGTCGCTCTTAAATGCTCTAAAATTCTCTTTTTTAATTCATTCTTTGTACTTCCAATGTACTTGAGAGAACATGAACATTCTATCACATATACCACGTGAGTACTTAGACATGTAATCAGTTCCTTGATTTTCCATTTTTTGTTATTGGGCATCAGTACTTCCTTCTTGTTTACTGCTAATTGGCACACCTCACAGTGCTGGCATTTGATAAAACCTTTTGTTTTCATCCATTGTATTCCTTTCTTTTTCTTGGTATGATCCTGATGGTGACTCTGTACAAGTCTATCTTTCAGGTTTTTGGCACGTCTGAAGGTTACCTGTGGATGTTTACCCATTATTTTAGTCGTTGTTGGGTCTAATTGAAGTAGTTTCCAGTTTTTCTTATGATGCCCACAATTTGCTTGGATTCTCTCGTATAATCTAGAATCAATCTTACTTTTCTTTCCTCTGTTTTATTCATGGTTTGTGTGGCTTCACGTTTAGTTGTTAAGGCATCCTTCCTTTCTTTCTCATTTGCTCTCTTCCAACTTTTTTCAATAACTTTCTTATTGTAGCCCCAGCTTTTTAATCTCCGTGCCATTGCATGGCTAGTCTTTTTCCATTCGCTTTCCTCTGAACAAATCCGTCTTAATCCTTAAAATTCACCATACGGAATATTTTCTTTTACAGAAGGTTTATGAAAACTGCTAGCATGTAACATGGAGTTTGTGGCAGTCTCCTTTCTGTGTAAGGTGGTTTCAATTTTATCATTTCGAATATATATTTCTGTATCAAGAAAAATCGCTTTGTTTTTACTGATGTTATAAGTAAATCTTATGTTGGTGCTGGATGAATTTAGGATTTGAAAATAGGCCTCAAATTCTTGACTAGTTCCTTCCCATACAATCAGAACGTCGTCGATATATCTGACCCATTTTGCTATTTTGTTTACATAGATGTCATTGTCCGGGTGCCATGCAATTTGTTGTTCCCACCACCCAATGGTGAGGCATGCATATGCCGGGCTGAATGAGAACCCCATTGCACATTCCTTGGTTTGTTGGAAGATTTCCTCCCCAAATAGAAAGATGTTTTGGGTTAAGCACATTTCCACCATATCAATTAGCATTTGGTTATGTCTGTTGAATTGAATGTCTCTTTCTTTTAGAAAGTAAGCACAAGCATTTAATCCGATGTTATTCTCAATATTAGTATATAATGATACTACGTCCATGGTGATGAGCATGTAATTTGACTGCCATGGTAGTTCCTCTAGATGTTTCAGAAGATATATATATACACATTAAAGTCATACCAATAAAAGATATATTCATTTCATGTTATACCTTCCCTTTGTGGAAAGTTGGTTTGTGGGTTGAATGGGGGGTGAGCCCTGTTCAAGCAACAGCCACAATGCCTGTCAGGGTGAACCACAAAAGTCACTAAATTAACATGTGCTTAACCCTTGTAGCTTGGCACAAAAAGCAGTCAGGCTTAACTTAGAGGCAAAGAGTAAAGTGTTTATGCAGCATGCAAACTGTAATAAACTGAAAAATCATGCACTAACTTATAGAAATCGAGTACATTTAATAAATTATTTGACATAAAGCAACAAAAATGTAATCACTCGATCTGGAGTTAGGATTTTTTTAAGTTTAAGGTTTGAACTACTGGCTAATATGGGAGTAGCAGCCCCGGCGTAGCAGGGTGGGCCCGAGCTGCAGGGGGCCCTTCAGCACTGTACTCAGGCCTGAGTGCTCTGGATTAAATCCAGAGCGTGGGCCCCTCCGTATACATTGGAGGGGGCCCCCATCAACTTTCGTTACACCACTGCTGCCTAAAAGATGAAAGCGTCAAACATGGAAATCTAGTCAAGCGAGTCTGGGTCAAAGTCAAAACTTATGGCTAGCCATGATGGAGCACAGGTTGGATACAAGAGGTGGATTAGGCCCAGTCAGTGTTTGCTTTCGGACTTAGAAGAAATTTCAAACGAAAAGTTCTGAGAAGGTAAAATTCATCAGGGAAAGGCTCCAGACGGTGTCCAAGGAGGATACATCGTCATCAGAAAGCCAGTGGACGAAGTTGCGGTGAAGAATTCTTCACTCAGACTTATTCTCTTTTTTGAAAGTCGAGAATCTCCAGTGGCTCGAGGTAGGAGGCTGTACCTGATGAAAGTTCCAGGAGGCCAGAAGTCCCTTTGGCAAAGGACCGCTGAACAGAAGTTGCCACTGCGGACAAGAACGTGGTGGGAGCTACCGGAAAGTCAGAATGACAGGTGATGTACCTTGGGCGGATACACAAGCAGGTTGGTCTCGTCTTCCCTCAGTTCTCAGACTCCTTTTTAGCCAAAAGATTTCCAAGTCCCAGAATTTGGATTTTGGCTATCTGTGCACCCTAAGCACAACAACCAAGGGCCCAGGGATGGAAGGGCACCACTTTGGATTTTGGACTCACTCCGGCAGGGTCAGGGAGCGGGTTCAAGATGGTGTGAGCCCATTATGTCCCTGAGACTCTAATCAAGAGGCTAGCAAACTAGCCCTTGCAGTCACTTTGGTAGTGCTGGGTTCAAGTGATGAAGCAGGACTCAAGCAGCAGGGCAGGTCTGTGAGTGTTCGAGGCATGCACCAGGCAGCAAAGCAGTCCTTCCAGGTGCTGAAAAACAATCTTGTGGAGTACACACCAGCAGGCAGTCCTCTGAGAGTCCTTCCACATGTCCAGAAAGTGAACTGAAGAGTGGGTCTGAGGGTCCCTCTTTTTTTATACCTGTGCCTTCTTTGAAGTAGGAGAAGCTTCTAGAGGATTCCCTTTGAAGTCCTTGACGTTTCATGGCTTCCCTTCCCTGGGTCCAAGCTGGATACAGGGACAATCCAGTGGTGACAAGTCCTTTGTGTGAAGGCAGAGCATAGCCCTTTCAGGTGCCAGTGAGGCTGTGCCCAGCTCCGCCCCCATCCTGTCATTTGATGGCCTATTCAGGCACACCTAATCCCTCTATTGTGCGACTGTCTGGGAGGAATTAACAAAGTCCAACTGTCAACTACACTCGGTCATGTGACCTAGAACAGGCTACAGGCTCTAGATAGCAGAGTATTTTGCCAACTTTCTGAAAGTGGCATTTTCAAAATTGCAATTTAAAATGCGACTTTGCCATTAAAGAAGATTTTTAATTACAATTCGACAGACACCACACATGAATCGCTTACCTGTTTCCAATAAAAAATGAGCACTTATTAAATATAACAAGGCAACCCAATGTTATCATATGGGACAGGCAGGCCTCAAAATAGTAAAAAAAACAAAGTTAGGAGTTTTTTCACTACCAGGACAAGTAAAACTTAAAAGTACTTTTCCAAATTTTTAGTTACAATTCACGCTGCCCTATGGGATACCGAGGTCCTCCCTTATGGGTGACATATGCAAAAAAGGGAATTTTAAGGCCTGGCAAGGGGGTTATATTGCCAAGTCGAATTTGCAGTTTAAAATTGCATTCAGGCTGCAATGGCAGACCTGGGACTACATTTTAAGTGGCTACTTAAGTGGGTGCACAATAAGAGCTGGAGGCCCTCTAGTAGCATTGAATTTACACGGCCGGGGTATATCGTATTCCACTCTACAAGGGAATTCTAAGTAAATTAAATATGTCAATCAGGTGTAAGCCAATTTAACCATGCTTAATGGAGAAAACACATGCACTTTAGCAGTGGTTATCAGTGGTAAAGTGCACAGAGTCCTACAGCCAACAAATATGAATTCAGAAAATGTAGGAGGGAGGAAGGCTAAAGTTTTGGGAGACACCTTGCAGAGAAGGCCAAATCCAACACCCTGCATTTGACCAACTCATTCTATTAGCTTGCTTTAAGCAAAATAGTGTGGTGCAGTAATCATCATGTAGTAGAGCCACTCCTTGTTTAATTTCCATGCTTCTCATTAATGTATGGACATAGATATTAAATGTAAGGTTCCTCTATATTTTTATTCATGATTCATTTTCATATGCATCCCTTCATTTCTAAACAATGTGTTTTTCATGGTCTCTTCCATCTTTTACCATTTTATTATAAAGCTTAACTAGCAACTATTAACCACCCTTCTACCTTTAGCCTCCATCTCTTAACCATCAGCATCCTACTATTTGCCGCTTGCTAGATGTGAAAGGGCACAGGGTATGGAGTACATAAAGCAAACCTGACTGTTTGAAACCCTCTTTTTATTTCTCATCCTGACTATTCTGAAGCTTTTAAGCCATAGGATGCAAGAGTGGTTCCAGAGAAGGAATGGACCTTCATTACATTGCCACCTAGCAGTAATGCCATTTTTCTACAAAGACAGCAGTTTGTTTTCCAACAGGTCCCTACCAAGAAGATTATTGATTAATGGTGCACATAAACAGTCAAGTGTTGAAGTGTTCATAATAGACTGGCATATTGTGATGGCTGCGTGAGGGAAAAGGGTAACTTATTCCATGCATTAGGGGAAGAGTATGAGAAAACTTGAACTCTGGACTTGCCTCTTCGAATAGACGGAATGGACAGCAAAACATCTAGCACATAGAAAGTATCCCTGGCTGCCCAAAATTGATTCCCCTGTTTTCACAGGATCCCTGTGGATCACTGACATAATATAGAATGACAAAATATAGACTTACCAAAATATAGTCACCAAAATATAGAGTGCCAAAATATCGAATTGCTATCTACAAACAGGTAAGTACAAAAATATCGAATCCAAAATATAGTCTGTAAAAAATATAGTCAGTCAAAATATCGAATTTTTTTAAATGTCTTAAAAGTAATTTAAAATTAATGAAATAATAAATATAATTAACTAAAACATACTTAAAAATACTCAAATAACCTTAAAATTAAGATATAATTATTTAAGTTATTAATAAAAAATGTACAATATTTTACCGTAGGATAGCAGGAGGGTAACATTTAATATTACCACTCCAGTGAGTGCAACAGTAGGGAAAGCGTTGGATAGTGTAGGGGTAAAAAATACTATTCCTACTCCAGTGAGTGCAACAGTAGGGAAAGCGTTGGATAGCGTAGGGGTAAAAAATACTATTCCCACTCCAGAGTGCAACAGTAGGGAAAGCGTTGGATAGCGTAGGGGTAAAAATTACTATTCCCACTCCAGAGAGTGCAACAGTAGGGAAAGCGTTGGATAGCGTAGGGGTAAAAAATACCATTCCCACTCCAGTGAGTGCAACAGTAGGGAAAGCGTTGGATAGCATAAGGGTAAAAATTACTATTCCCACTCCAGAGAGTGCAACAGTAGGGAAAGCGTTGGATAGCGGGAGGGTAAAAAATACTATTCCCACTCCAGTGAGTGCAACAGTAGGGAAAGCATTGGATAGCGTAGGGGTAAAAAATACTATTCCCACTCCAGAGAGTGCAACAGTAGGGAAAGCGTTGGATAGCGTAGGGGTAAAAATTACTATTCCCACTCCAGAGAGTGCAACAGTAGGGAAAACGTTGGATAGCATAAGGGTAAAAATTACTATTCCCACTCCAGAGAGTGCAACAGTAGGGAAAGCGTTGGATATTGGAAGGGTAAAAATTACTATTTCCACTCCAAAGAGTACAACAGTAGGGAAAGCATTGGATAGCGTAGGGATAAAAATTACTATTCCCACTCCAGAGAGTGCAACAGTAGGGAAAGCGTTGGATAGCGTAGGGGTAAAAAACACTATTCCCACTCCAGGGAGTGCAACAGTAGGGAAAGCGTTGGATAGCGGGAGTGTGAAAATTACTATTCCCACTCCAGATAGTGCAACAGTAGGGAAAGCTTTGGATAGCGTAGGGGCAAAAATTACTATTCCCATTCCAGAGAGTGCAACAGTAGGGAAAGCGTTGGATAGCATAGGGGTAAAAAATACTATTCCCACTCCAGAGAGTGCAACAGTAGGGAAAGCGTTGGATAGCGGGAGGGTGAAAATTACTATTCCCACTCCAGTGAGTTTAACAGTAGGGAAAGTAATGATTTAATATATTATTAAAAATAAATTAAATATCAATACCAATAAAACATTCATTGAAATTAATAACCAATTTAATATTATGTAATAATTAATTAGAAATACAACTACATACTAGTTATTAAAAATTAATAACCTATTCATAATTATTTAACAACTAATTAATTTTCAATAACAAAAACTAATTAATAATAAAAATTAATAGCAATTAAAAATTAACAGTACATTAATTATCAATACACAAAAAGTATTTTTAATATGTAATTAATTACAATTACATTACTTCCCACCCTATTCCCCTATAAACCCACATCCCACTACAGAAAATACATTAATACAATTATCCTAATTATCAAAGATTTAATTAATACAAAATAATTACCAATTAATAAAAAATAATTGCCAATTAATAGAAATTAATTACCAATTCAAAATTAATTAACAATAAATTTAAAATCAATACCAATAAATGAAAAAAATTATTTACTTAATTACAATTAAATTACTTCCCACCCTATTCCCCTATAAATCCACAACCCGCTACAGAAAATACATTTAGAAAATTAACATAATTAACAATTAATCAATTATTACAAATTAATAGGCAATTAATAACAATTAATTACCAATTAAAAAATAACAATAAATTCAAAATGAATACCAATAAATAAATAAAAATATTTAATTAATTACAATTAAATTACTTCCCACCCTATTCCCCTATAAACCCACAACCCGCTACAGAATTAAATTACGCAAAAATTAAATAACATAAAATTCATTACTTAAAATACATTAAACATACATTACAAAAATTAATATACACTTTTCACACATATACTAACATACAAAACACTTTAAAAAAATTGATATTATTAAAAAATCGATATATTTAATGCCTATATTGTATACTTCGATATTTTGACTTCTATATTTTGAAAATCGATATTTCTTACCTTAAATTCGATATTTTTAACCACTATATTGTGCCCATTAGATATTTTGTCCATTCTATATTTTTACTTCGATATTATGTCCATTCTATATTTTGGAATCAATATTATGACTGTTTACCGATCCCTGTGTTATCCTTGACTGGGCCTAGACCCTAGATTTTTGACTGTCCAATGTAAACTTTTTTCTTTGGCTATGCATTTTTACTAGAACAAAGCCATGAATTAAGCCTTGCTTTGCCTATTTCTAACAGTACTATGCTTTGGTTTCCAAACATGTTAAAAGATCACCATAGCTTAATTAGAACTTCAAAATGAGATTTAAATGAGCTATAGAGACCCAAACAGAATTTATGGAGATCAGAACAGTGTTGCATTCGCCTTACAATTCTATAGTGCAACGTCTTGGGAGGTTTGATTTTCTGAGCATGGTCTTTGGTGCTTTCCTTGCTGGTCTTAAGTACAGGGAGTTGGAAAATAACATACCTGAAGTGCGCTTCCCTCACTGTTAAGGGTGCTCTGACCAACCTACTCATGTAAAGAATCTGCATATGTCCTTTTGAAATTTTATGGGAAAGAGTCTAGCCCTGGAAGGCCACAAAGTCAGCCCTATGTACCATTTGCCTTCTCTCTTAATTCAAGTGCTCTGCTTCCCAAAGTCAGTGGCTACTGCCACCATATGTAAAGCGCATGCTGAAAGAAGCATATTTTGTGAGATTGCTGATGCTGTGATATTCTAAGGTCTATGATCAAAATGTACACTGCTTCAATTCATTCAGTCAGAAATTGAACTTCCCAGTAGTCTTTATGTATTGAAATACAGCACCCAATCAGTTCCACAGTCAAATGTGACATTGTCATTTTTTATTGCATGGAAGACATATCACGTGTGAAGGTGGTGGAAAACTGTAATATTCACTCTTGATTTGTAGTGTATATTAGCATTTGTACAAGGGACACTGCCCTCTTCGGGGTTGTGAAGGTACAATGATTTGTGTCAGAACTGCTTGCACTAGTTCAGATTACTGGGGGCATGCTCTGCTAATGTAGCTTTGACTGTATCCTGCCTACTGGCATACCTGCAAGATATGTATAGCTCTGACCTCTACTCCTCTGTAGGTGTCCTATTCTCTGATCATGGTGCTGAAATGGGTGCTTTAGAATTAGAATTTTTTTGTTCGCATATAAAAACCTGAGGTAAAACTACAAAGGTTTTATTACCTCAGGCTTAACTGCAATGGTCCTCAACTATTACCATAATGAGCACGTTATTCTCCGTCGCGTTTGATTACTGCTTTTAAGTTTTCGGATCCAGTCTGGCGCATGTAGTGTACTGACTAGGTGAGAAATCTGTGGTTAGAGAATCCACCAGAAAGAGTGTTACTGAAGGTAAGTAACTTGTTCATTAAGTACATATCATCGTCATTAAGTGGATTGTAGGAACAAAAATTGACAGCCATATATAGATTTAAAGTTTAGAAATGTGCCAGAGGGCTCAATAAACGTTGGAATGGTAACCTAATATACCCATATTATCAGCATCAAATACAAATGTATCTGTTCCAAAACATATTGGCAGTGGTTATTGTGGGAACTGCTTTCTTGAGAACGTGTAGCAGAGGCCAGTAAATGAAATAACGGATGAAAGGCTTCCTTAAATCAGATTGTGGGACTCAGATCCAACTAATGACATAAATCAAGTTAGTATTGAGCACCTGAAGAAAATGCAATGCTACACTTTCAATCCCCTGCTGTAAGCAGCCTGCTTTGGCCATCTAGCTGTTCTGCTGGCACCAAAACATACTCTAATGAATCAGATTGAATGCATGAAGCATAGCACCGTCCACTCGACTATAATTCACCCGAAGTGAAGCACTACGCTGATTAAACCGAGATAGACGGGCTCAATATGCACCGAGAATTGACTCGCACAATAACTCTATGCAGCTTTCAGGCGGGGCAGGCGGGAGGGGTAAAATAGAGGTAAGCCTTAGCAATTTTTTCTGTGAATTTCCATGGCAGGCTGCAGCTCTATTCATCATGGTGTGTGCTTGCTACAACAAGAATCTGTAAAGGAAAACCTTCAACTAGAGATCCAGATAAAAATTTGGGGGCAGATTTATGAGGCCCTTGCGCCACGTTTACGCCGCTGTTGCGGCACGCAAGGCGGCGTAAACGTGGCGCATCTCTACGAACGATTTACAACGTGACGCATCTAGGCAGATGCGTCACGTTGTAAAGCCCTGCGCCGCTTGTGGGCGTTCCGGCGCAGGGTGGGCGTTCCGGGGCAGGTGCGCCTCGCAAAAGTGGCTGAGTGAAATCTATGAGATTTCACTCAGTCACTTTTAAGCCAATGCTGCGTCAAAAGCCTGCGCCTGCTTGAAGCAGGCGTAGGTCTTGACGCAGCATTGTTAAAATGGGGCACACCCGAGCCTTGCTGGAGCTGCGTCGCGCTTGCGACGCAACTCCAGCAATGCGCCACATTTCCGGCACAGATGCGTGACGCATCTGTGCCGTTTTCGCACCATGGTGTGCCGCATTATAAATGCGGCGCACCATGGCTGGCGGAGCTGTGGCGCACTGTGGCGCATGTTAACTGGCGCATCCCTGGGGATGCGCCAGTTAACATAAATCTGCCCCAAAGTATTTAAGCGAGCCATTCATTAATTGGAAGGGAATGGTCCATGCATAGAGCAAATGGATGACATTTATTTTCATGCCAGGAAAGACCTATCCTGCTCCCTTCCTTCAGCAAATCAATAACAATGAGATCACGAGAAGAGGTGAGATGGTGCTCAGGTAAGGCAGCTCCAACATTGATGGTATTTAGCGGTTATTGTCCAGCGAGACAACAGTGCAGCCCGATACTTGCTGTTTTTTACACAACATCAATTTTATTATTTATGTGTTTTGCACCCAGTGAGACCCCAGTGCATTTTGGTAAATGCAGCCTTTCATTTCACAAGCTTTCAGAGTTGGCTCTCAATTTAAAGTCAGTATCACTTTGCATGTAAACAGTCTAGTAACAGGTATTTTACCATCTTTATGTACATGCATTGCTCCTGAAGCTAAGATGAGACAGAGCTGTGAAGTTGCAGGGCCATTTCTTCAGCATTTATCGCTCCTGTCCTAAGCCTTTCGTTGGCCTGCATCGGTTTAGTGCACACCATAGCTATACCATCCCAAGTGTACGCAGGGTGCTGAGGTGAAGAAAATCCACTCAATTAGCATAAAAGATTGACTTAACCTAATTACTGATACCAGATTCCACTCAATCCTGCTTAGTAGAAATCGCCATTAAGCCAAAATAGCTGCTTTCATGCAGTGGTGTATAAAGTATGCCAAAGGGCCCCAATGCCGTCCCAGAAAATGCTCACCACAGCCGCTGGTTGGCAATAAACTACTGCCATCATTATTTTTTACAGCTTCCCTTAGACGCTATGGCCATGATTCCACTGTTCCTTTTTTATTTATTTATTTATTTAATGCGATTTTCTATAGTGCGAACATTACCCGAAGGTGTCAGAGCGCTTTACATAAGAACCAGTTGCGATACATAAGGATTTAGGATTACATGAGCTACATAAAAGATACAAACAGAAAATTTGCAAATATAAAAGTTGTAAATTCACTCAAGGAAGAGATACAAATGGATAAACTCTAAGGATCACATAGAAATGGTAGTGTGTACAAAGGTCTACTACATATACTAGTGGTTAGAGTTATCTCTATATACATATATATACAAATAGTAGATTTGCTCAGGATTACATTTTACTAGCGATTAGGTTGGACAAGTATATATCACATATTTACAGAGTTAATTAAAAGAAATACAAAATATAAAAAGGGGTAGAGAGCGGTAGGTGGGGGAGAAGAGTTGGAGGCTGGCACTTCCTCTGAATGAAATCTATGGACCTGCCATGGGCCTAATTGTCAACTCAGTCACAGCAGCTCCTGCTCATGCGCCGTGTCACCTAGGATGAATGACTATGTATATGGTGTCAGAAGTGTATCACTTGCGGGGTGATCTTGACAAGTATTGGCTGTTTCTGATTGGCTAATTTACAGGGGTCCAGAGGGGCGAGCGGACGGATGTGAGAAGGGGTGCAGAAGAAAAGGAGGGTACGGGGGAGGAAGTGCCCAGCGGGTGTCAGGTCCTCAGGGAACACCCACGCAACCAATGGGCGTTGCTTGAAGAGGTGGGTGTCGGTTCTGTCCGATGCGCATCAGTACAGGGTGTGGGCTGCGAGAGGGTCTTCGCACCTTGGTGTCATTAGGGAAGCTTGACTCCACAGCACGGGGTAATCTAGCGGAGAAACACACCATGCCAATCAGGAAATAATTTACTGATGAAGTTCCAGCAGCGAGGCCCAGGGGTAAACCTTTTGGGGCTGTTGATCGTGGACAATAAACGCTCCTCAACTTTCGGTTTCAGCATGGGTGGCAGTGATCGGGGTGGAAATGCTAGGGTGGCAGTGTTCGGGGTGGGTGCCTCTTGGGTGGCAGTGTTCGGGGTGGGTGCCTCTTGGGTGGCAGTGTTCGGGTGGGAATGCTAGGGTGGCATTGTTCGGGTGGGTGACTCTTGGGTGGCAGTGTTCGGGTGGGAATGCTAGGGTGGCAGTGTTCGGGTGGGAATGCTAGGGTGGCAGTGTTTGGGGTGGGTGCCTCTTGAGTGGCAGTGTTCGAGGTGGGAATGGTAGAGTGGCAGTGTTCGGGTGGGTGCCTCTTGGGTGGCAGTGTTCGGGGTGGGTGTCTCTTGGGTGGCAGAAATCAGGGTGGGTGATTCTTGGGTGGCAGTGATCATGAATGGGCGTCTCTTGGGTTGCAGTGTTCGGGGTGGGTGCCTCTTGGGTGACCGTGATCAGGTGGGGGAATCTTGGTGACAGTAATCCGGATGGGTGCCTCCCTCAGCACTTTCTCTGCATTGTATTGTAAGAGAAACAATGTTGCAGTTTTCCCCCCTCAGAGGCGGGGGGAGGGCAATATTTCGATCCCACCTGTTTTTCCTGTAATTTATTTATTTATTTTTATTTATTTAATGCGATTTTCTATAGCGCGAACATTACCCGAAGGTGTCAGAGCGCTTTACAAAAGAACCAGTTGCGATACATAAGGACTTAGGATTTCATGAGTTACATAAAAGATACAAACAGGAAAAAAAATGTGCAAATTTACAAGTTGTAAAGTCACACAGGGAAGAGATACAAATAGAAAAAAAAATGCAAATGTACAAGTTGTAAAGTCACTCAAGGAAGAGATACAAATAGATAAACTCTAAGAATCACATAGGAATGTTAGTGAGTACAAAGGTCTACTACATATACTAGTGGTTAGAGTTATCTCTATATACATATATATACAAATAGTAGATATTCTCAGGATTCCATTTTACCAGGGTTAAGGGGGTACAAGGTGCAGTCCAGGTCACGGATTGTCCAGTAAGTCCATTTGCGCCAGAAAGACCGTCATGATGGAGGATCTAGGTTAAAGGCCACTACGACAACACTACAAAATGGTGTTGCTGTTTGGTGAGAGCCCAATCGGAAAAGCTGTATGAGTCCACGGGAGGATGTGAGGGGTAGGCAGAAGTGCGGCCCCCTTCTCTCTCTTCAGGTCCCCATACTGATTCCAGGGGCCCCTCTCACCTCAGTCTTTTATCTCCCAGTGTCCGTGCTGTCTGCAGGCCTCTGTGCCCCCGCACCGCCCTCAGAAGAGGCTCCAGCCTTTACTCGGGAGGGGGGGCCAAGCCACTGCCCCCAGACCCTGACCGTGGCACTCTGATCTCCGTGTCTGCTGCCAGGCATCAACGCAGCCAGGCTCTCACCTGCGGCCACTATCCCAGCGCCAGAGGCTTCGCCTGCCCCTCGGCCAGCGGAGCCCCGCTTCTTGGCACCCCGAGTCGCTCGCAGGCCTCAGCACCCACGCGCGCCTTCCTCAGGTTCTTCACCGCTCCCATGGTTTCAATGGTGATGCTCTGCTGTGGGGGGTCGGAACCACAGTTCGTGGTGCTCGCTGGGCCCTGTTTCAGCTCCTCCGGCCACTGGGGTCACCATCGGGCACCACTACAGTCCAGTCTCAGCGCCCCGTCCGTAGCCACTAGGCCCAGCGCCGGACGCTCAGGCTCACTTCTCAGCCGGCGGTGCTACGTCGTCTTGCACTGCCGCCCGGTCCCTCCGCCACCGTCAGTCGGCCATCCGGGATCGCCCTGCCTGCTACAGCTCCGCTAGCGCTGGCGGGGCTCCTCTGTATGGCCTTAGGATTGAGGTGAAACCTCCAGCCTTGCTTTCAAGATTGACTCAAAAGAGACTTGCCTGATGAAATAAGGAGCATCTTTGAGTCTGACTGTGTGATATTTAAGGCCCACAGCGATGCAACTGCCACCACAAAAACTATCAAATGAATAAGAACAATTTGCAAAATCTGAACAAACACCGAGTCAGGTTTAAAGCTTCAGTAATATCATGCGCTTGAAAGAATGAGTAGTGTCACAGAATTGTTAAGGTGGACGTATTGCACTCTGAATGAGACATAAAAGCTAATCTTAGGAATGCATTGTTATGCTGAAGCACAGAGAAGGGGTCAAGTTTCAGCCCTCATTTGGAAGTATTTATATAATTATTGTCAAGGCATTCCTATGACAGATTTACATGTCCTTTCAGGAAGATGGCCCTTTTTAGGGATCCTCTGTGACAGCGCATGCACAAGATATTGTTTACTGCAAGGGACTAGGAGCTCGTCCTTTCATACCATTTGTAGGCTTCTTTGTCATGATTATCTGCTGCCTCCTTATTTGACAGCGCATGCATGCTTCAGTTCCTCTTCTTTCATCTGGAGCATAGACCAAGTACTGTTTGCTTAATCTTGATTAGGATCCTTCCACTGCTGGTTCTTTGATTGAGGTACTATTTTTATTTTTTCTTCGCCTGTCGTCCTTGTTGCTTCCTTAGTCCCAACCCTTCCTTGCCAATTTTGCTTCTTCCCTCCCACCCTCACCTTTCTGTTTTCAATGTTGTATCTTCCGTCCCACACCCATCCTCCTGTTGTCAGTGTTGCCTCTTCCCTTCCACTCTCCACCCTCTTGTTGTCGATGTTGCCTCCTCCTTTCCACCCCACCCTCTCATTGTCTGTGCTGTTCTCTGTCATAAGAAAAAAGTGAGTCAGTGCACTTTTTTTGCTTCTCTTTCCCTGGGTGATCCGTGATGGCCATTCCCCCCCTGTCTCCCTCATGTTCTCCGTATTACCCACCTACAATAACAAAAAAGCTTTATAGCACAACACAACTAGCACTAGCCACATCATAGCTCTTTTTTTTTATAACTTTAACCCATGCTGCACAGCAGCCAAGCTGCTGTACGAAATTGTTAAAATACATAGAAAAAGACAACAGTTCTCACTCAGGCAAGACCTATTGGCTTTGCCACTGCTTGTTGTTCTTGTCCCTTCATAGCGTAACTCTGTTTGGCACATTACAGCATCAATAGAAAGTTTCCGGTGCTAAGGAAGTGACTGGCCTTTTACTAATACTTTTCCTATAGGCGAGTGGGGCATAGTCTGCAGGCCCCTAACCTAAGTCTGACTTAAATTAACACCAGAAATAGTCCTTCATATGTCTGCCGTTTATAACACAAAATCCTGTTGAAGCTCCCTGAAATGTTATCAGGGATCACAGACTCATTCCTAAAATGGTGTTGATCAGTTCTGGCTCATGAGAGCCAACAGCCTAAAATTGGTAGCTCATCATAATGAGTGATGACTGCCACAAGAGGCGCCATGTTATGGTGGTTGTCTTTCTTCATCTTCATGCTGCAACTTGCACAGATACACATCGCCATCTGCATACTGAAGTGGATGACAAGCAACTAGACATAAGAATTAAGGGTAATATAAATTAACTAGGGATTCTATGAACAGCTCTTTGAAAAAATCTTACCCCTAGATAAAAGATAGCAAACTGAAGAGTACTAAGATGGAGATTATGGTATTTGGTTAGCCCATCTTTTCAACAAAATGAAAATTATTTTTGTATAGCGCACTACTGCCCAGAGGCATCTAGGCGCTTCCTGCTATGGAAAGAGAAGGAACTGAAGAATATGGAAGTTAGTGGAGAAGATCATAACGAGGGGAAAAAAATAAAGAAACTATTGATTAAAAAGCCATATTTTCAGGGCTTTCCTAAAAGCATGAAGACAATGTTCCTTGGGGAACATCCTTTTCAACGCAACTTTTACGACGCATGCCTTTACATCGCAAGTTTTACAACGCATGTCATTACAAAGCATTGCGCTGGGGGGCGCTCTAGGATAGGGAATAGATTTAATTTACTATCCAACACCTTCCCTACTATCCACGGGGACTGGAGTTGGAATAGTAAATTAAACTATTCACTATCCAGCACCCCTCAACACAATACGTTGTAACAGCATGCGTTGTAATACTTGCGATGTAAAGGCATGCGTAGTAAAAGCATGCGTTGTAATGTCATACAACCATGTTCCTTTACATCAGATAGAGAGGAAGGGAGTTCCATCTTCTGACTGTACAGTGAGTGAAGCTTCTACCTCCTCAGTGAGCTCTCTTAACTTTGGAAATCATCACATAGGCTAAGTAGGACCACAAAGTTCTGGACGGGCGGTACCAGAGGAATTTCTGTTTCAAATATTCTGGGCCAAAGCCATTCCAGGCGTTAAAAATATGCAAAGTGCTTTGAAGTCAATGTGCTTGGTGATAGGTAGGCAGTGGAGCTGAGCCAAGGCTTGAGAACCAGAATGATGCTTGGGGATCCTAAGTATAATATGTGCCTTGGTGTTCTGCAGGACTTTTTAGTTTGTTTATAAGTCTCTGCTGTCAGTTAACATATAATGCATTGTAATATTCAAGTTGTGAAAGCAGAGAGGGGTAACCACCATCTTTTACGTCTCTTGCTGAATGAATGAACAGATCATCCTCAGAATTTTGAAAATGAAAAAAGAAGAGGAGGTCACAGCATTGATATTTTTATTGAAAGACAATTTGTTATCAACAATGATACCCAGGTTTTTAGCTTTAGAAACCAGCGTGGGTAGGGCTCCTAGTTCCTGTGGCCACAGAGAAGGGGAAAGATATATTGTTGCCGAGCAGGAGCACCTTGATTTTGCCGGAGTTTATTTTTAAACAATTATTGGACATCCAATTACAAATCTCCAGCATGCAGCTGTGGAATCTGTTCCCTGTGCCCTATAGGTTACCAGCCACTGATGCAACTAACTGAGTGTCAACTACGTGACTAACAAGTGAGAATCCTAACTTTTTTTGATCAGCGTAGCCAGGGGGGTAACACAAAGATTAGAACGCGTAGGGCTCAAAGATGAGCCCAGCAGTACCCTAGATGGTAGTGAGAAGGTGCTGGAGGAGAAGTCATCCAGGGCCACAAATTGTTCTCTCTACAACTGTAAGTATTTTAAAATGGCCAGAGCAAAGCCCCTGCTACTTAGAGAAGGGAGCTGGTAAATCAGTATAACATGGTTGACCGTGTAAAATGCAGCTGAAAGATCCAACAGGATCAAGGCTGCATTTGATCCTGAATCTAGATTAGTTGTCAACTCTTCCAAAGCAACTATCAAAGCTGCTCTGTGGTGTGTCCACCCCTAAAGCCGAACTGAGAGTGGTCCAGTAGATGATTAGACTCAAGGACTGTTACCAATTCTTTGTTAAGCACCTTCTCTACAATCTTGGCAGGGAAAGGGAGGTGTGATATAGGCCAATAATTATTTGGACTCAAAGGAGACAGGTTTGGTTTCTTAGGTAGATGCAGGATGAATGCGATTTTCCACGCCTTCAGAAAATAGCCTTGTCTGATCATTTCTTTTAAAATAATTGTCAGTAGGTTGGTTAGTAGATTGAGAACTTTGGAGGACAGGGATCCGAGGGAGTACTTGACTTTATTGATAAGAAGAGGTCCAGGACTTGATCGACCAATAGGATTGAAAAGATGAAAGAAGCGCTAAATCAGACCCAATGTTACCATTTTTATTTTGAGACCAGGATGGGCCTTCTGATTACCCTTCCAGAGCATCAGACCCCAGCGATGAAGCGGTCAATGTGCTCTTTGCAGTGAAGATATTAGATATGTCTTCAACCTTTGCCAAGAAGAAAGATGTGATAGAGTCACATAAAGATTGGTAACTATCTGTCTTTTCGAGATTTTTCGATGTTTGTTAGTTATTTTACTTTAGTAAATTACTCTGTGGTCCAGCTTTTTTGTATTTTTGTTGTGTTTGTAAAGTAGGCTGATATTTCTGTACAAATTAAGGCTTTATGTTTGCAAATTTTCAGTTAGTAATGTTCTTTTTCTGTTCTATCATAATTAAGCCTCCATTCATGCTCCTGTTTCCTACAGGCCTGTTTACATTCTCTCACTTTGTCCGAGAACCTGTGCTGTGATGAAGAGGCTCTCTTGTTCGTGGTGATTTTCTTCTGGGGCTAGCTATCCAATAGCCAGATCTAGCCAGGAGTGGTAATTTGGATGTAGTGGGTGTAGAGGCCCTAAGAAACTCTGCTAAGTTAGTAGAATCTATTTGGTTTCATGGGCGAGTTTTTCGCAGGTGGGACTGCGGACTTCGAAGGGATGGCTGCAGTTTTTATTTTTAAAAAGCACAGCATGATGGTCCGACCACATTAGTGGAAATGCTTCTGGAAATGATATCGAGGTATTATCAGAAAAGATCTTGTCTAGTCTATGTCTGGCCAAGTGTGTAGGTACACTGACCAGCTGCTCCAACCCAAGGCTACTCATCAGGAAAATAAGGAGTTTAGATTCTTTGTCATGGCTGTTTTCGAAGTGGAAAATTAAAATCCCCTAGAATTGTATAATCTGCATGATCGATCTTGGTTTCAAGCCATTGGCTGCTGGATTATACAAAAAGAGGATGTAGTGGCACAAAACAGAGATAAGCACTGGGAACAACGGTAGCGGCCCTACCTCCCCAGTGTGGGTGTCAACCATTGGCCAACACTAGGGAGGCACCTAAAGGCCCCACTGATGCAGAGCACCAGAAAGAGTCCTTTATTATTTTTTCAACAATGACTGATCGGGAAGTGTTTCCCGAGCAGTGAGAGTCTTGTTTTAGGTCTTGCTTGAGCCAGTGCATGCGCGGGTTTCAAAGTGCTACCCACCACAGGCTTTTGCAGGTCACCAGCTGTCTGTTACGCGCACCAGCGCGAGCGACGTGCACAGCTGGCATCTGGCTTTCTCACATGAATCCCTACCCCTACCCCCTCCCTTCTCCCACTCCCTCGTCAGCTTCATGCCTCACTGCTGTGCGTGCATCCCACGCGTGCTTAGCACAGAGCGCTTCATTACGAACACTTTCGCTTTCACTGCGATGACTTTCGCTTTCACGGCCACGCGGCGTTACTGTTCCAAGAATAACTGAGTCTGTGCAGAGGAGATAAGTATTGCACGCATTTTTTTATTTTGATTGTAAACTGCTGTGCGTTCTGCAATTACTGACTGTACTTTTTCAACGTAAGCATAATTGCTGACATAATTTTAGTTCTTCTTT
The DNA here is from genome assembly GCF_964263255.1 of Lissotriton vulgaris. Taxonomy (NCBI): domain Eukaryota; kingdom Metazoa; phylum Chordata; class Amphibia; order Caudata; family Salamandridae; genus Lissotriton; species Lissotriton vulgaris. Next base: position 1,022,620,320 of record NC_141693.1, read on the forward strand.
AAGCTTCAATTGCAGCACACCTTACTCTTGTATATCTGCTGTTTCCTCTGTTTTATGTTCTCTCGTGCCTGTCTCTTGCTCCAATCCTGGCTCTGTTATCTGCGCCGCCCCTTTCACTCTTCTCTCTCATGATAGTATCTCTCCTTTTACCCTTGCCCCCTCCCCTTCCCATTGCTTGCCCGGTATCGGCTGCTCCTATGTCCGCTCCTGCTCGCCCCCCTTTCCGCATGGCCCCTTTGCTCAGTGCCGCTTTCGTGGGCAACGCCGCCCCTCCCGGTGGATGCCGCCAATCCAGAACCGTGACTCTATTATTCGAGCAGCAGCTGGTGTCTGCTGCAGTCGGCGTCACCACACCAGAAGGCAAGATTACATATTTACCACTCTGAAATGAAGTGGCAAGTCACGCCAAACAATTGAAGATGTAGAGCCGCACACCCCCGCTTCTTCACGAGCCCATGCCTTCCATACGAGCCCTAGCTTTATCTTAAAGTGCCTTCCTCCCCTTTAGCAAAATACCGCACTTACAGCTACAGTTCCAACTTCACACCCCAACTCTTCTATGTCGCCGTATTGACGTCAGCGTCTGCCACATTACGCTACCTTCAAAGTGATGTGATGTAGCCAGAATGGCTGCCCGTCTCATTGATAACCTTGCCAGCCTCATTGATACCCATGACTAACAGCCAGTTGAAATAACGTGATTTTTTAATACATACTGCAGTTATGCTGGTTCTTAGTGCACTAAGTATCAGGTGTTACCAGTACCCATTTGCATAGCCAACTCTTACACAGAAAGCTGCCAAGTCGCTTGCTGAAGCAGATGTCTGTCCAACCTTTGACCGTCAGGTAAACAAGACTGTTTCCACCTGCAGTGGGATCATCAGGATCCTCAGAAAGATCTCCCATTATCTTTCTCCAGCTGCTCGGAAACAGGCTATGCTAGCATTAGTCTCCTCCAGACTGGACTATTGTAATGCTCTTTATTTGGGCATTAACAAGAGACTCATTCATCGTCTTCAAATGGTCCAGAATGCTGCGGCGAGGATGGTATTCAACCTCCCTAGATTTGCCTCGGCCGCACGTAAGAACTTACACTGGCTTCCGATGCACTGTAGGATCACCTTTAAAATGTTATGTCTGTCCCATGAAGCCTTTTTGGGCACTGGCCCGGAGGGTATCAAGTCACTTGTTCATCTTTACACCCCCACTAGATCTCTTCACTCTTCCAACAAAAATTTCTTGCGGTCCCAGGTTTGCCAAGGCAAAATGACGCGGTAGAGCGTTTTCCACTGCGGCGCCCAGATTGTGGAATTCTCTCCCTCCAGAGCAAGCAGGGCAGCCCTCTCTCTCTGTTCCGTAAGGCCTTAAAAACCTGGCTTTTCTCTGAGGCATATTTGTAAAGCTGTCCCCTCTGTTTTGTGTGTTAGATGACCCGCGCTGGCACCTTGATGCCCTTAAGCTAAGTTGCGCTTTACAAGACCATATTCATTCATTCTTTCACTTCAACCTGCTCAGTGTCTGGAGGTTTCTGTGTGTGAGATACTTCAGGGCTCCTCGTGTCTCCGTCCCCTCCCACGATATGACACAAAGAGAAGTTGCTTATTCTTCATTCTAGTTTCCCTTCTCATTATTTCATTTAAATGAACACTGACAAATGTTCGCCAGGTCCATTGAGTCCGCACTTCAGAGGCTATGAAATTTGAGGATACAAATTAATCACAATCAAAGCTTGTGACCAAAGCCGAGGCCTCTGGCATTCTGACTGACTTACATTTTTGTAGGAACCACCAACTTAGTGGAGTCTCTTGGCATTGATCTAACCATGGCATCGCCAAGCAATAACTTCAGATTTTTCTTCTCTTTTTTATGGGATGCGCAACCAACATCTTAACTTATATTAAAGAGGTTAAATACATGTGCAGCACATCTGGACTGTACTATAAAGCTGTTGCTGCATAGACCAACAAAATGATGCTAGCTAAATTTCTACATCTCAGAAACATTATTTACACTGGCAAAAAGCAATGACATTCCTGTGTACTATTCAAACAGTTTAACGCACTGAAGAGAGCTAGGCACTTATCAAAGATTTTTACCTATCAACTACTGCTGGGAGTGCAATGATTCCTGTGTGGAGAACAATATGTAGAAGAGACATGGTGAATGTAACACTAAAGTAATGGTACTATTGTAAATTACTGCCCGTTCACAAATCACATTTGTTCTTAAGCATACTGTATTTACTCTCACAATGTAAATCATTGTTTCTAGGTCATTTATCGAAGTACAATTATCCACAATATAACTAGCACTTATTTTGAGCCTTAACCCTTCTTTTTTTCCCGTAAAATTAACATGTTATCATTGAGATGTTTCCTATGCAATGGATTAAAGAAGCTTGCAAAGCACAAGCATTGGCATAGCCGCTAGGACTCGCCTTTGGGGCCTTATAAGTGTTTAGCCATGCCACAGTTGATGTTGTTGCACCAAGGACATTGTGCTGCATAACTAAATACTTATAAGGTCCCAAAAGCGAGACCTATTGGCTATGCAAATGCTTGTTTCTTTTTAGTGTAATGACAATCTGCACGCATGGTGCACTGATGTCATTATACAAAAGTGAAATTAATATATCGCCCCCTGAGCACTGACTGGGGTGGGAGAGGTATTGTTGGAAAGGGGAGGATCTCCACTTTCCAATGAAATCTCTCCCTAGTGGATCCCTGCTTGGGGATCGTCATAGGATAGAGATCCCCAAGCAGGGATCCACCCACTGGCACCAGGGAGTTTGGGGGAGCGGCCCCTTGAACATGGACTTGTGCTCCCCCACTGCGATAGGAGATCAGTCTTTCTGACCCCCAGGTTCTAGATGGGGGTATTTACCCCCGATCTGCTCCCCCAGGGAAGCAGAATGCCCAATAGACACCAGGGTTGTTTTTTTAGCATAAATATAGGGGGTGGGGTGCCCATTAAGGGCATGGCCATCCCTTACCCTGAAGAATTATTGTGGCAGTCTTTCAGGTGGGGATAATTACCTCTGATCTGCCCCCGTGGAGCAGAAAGCCATTAGACACTAGGGTTGTTTTTTAAAATAATTATAAGAGGACGGGAGATGCCCATTATAGGCATGGCCTTGCCTCACCCCCAAAAACTATAATGACAGTCTTTCGGCCCTTCTAGAGGGCAGATGGGGACGATTACCTCCAATATGCCCACCCTGGGGGGGGGGGGGGGCAGGAAGCCCACTAGACTCAAGGGAATGGTTTGTTTGTATTTAAATATAGGGGTGGGAGCTGCCCACCAAGGGCATAGCCATATCCCCACAACAACAAGAGAGGTAGTCTTTCTGCCTCCCTGGGACCAAATTGGGTAATTCCACCCAGTCTGCCCCCGGGGGTCAGAAAGCCCATTAGAAGCCAGATATTTTTTATTTTAAAATATTGGGGTGGGGGTTGCCCAGTATGGGCATTGCTATGCCATCACAGAAAGTAAATGGGGAATTAGTCTTTCTGCCCCCCCCCCCAGGGGACAGGAGGGGTAATTACCCACTATCTGGGTTATATATAGGGTTGGAGGCTGCCCACTATGGGCAGGGCCATGCCCCCACCCCAACTAAATGGGGAAACTGACTTTCTGCCCCCCTGGAGGGTGGAATAGGGTAATTAGCCCGATCTGCCCCTCAGAAAGCCCACAAGACCCAGGGATTTTATTTTAAAGTTAGGGGTGGTGCTGCCTGGCCATTCTTCCACCCCAGGTAAATGGGGAAACAGTCTTTCTGCCCCCCAGGGTGGCAGATGGGTGTAATTACCCCCGATCTTCCCCCGGTGGGTCAGATAGCCCACTGTAAGGCAGCAATATACATTTTTTTTTTCAGAACAAAATTTTATTGCAGTACCGACAAAATACAAAGGGGACACCGTCCCGCATTACATCGCAGGACTAGCGAGCATATTATGAAAGAAGATGTGTAGTCAGCACAAGCAGTAATAGGTTATACACCCGCCCCCCCAACTCCCAACTCCCTACCATCCCCCGCGGGTCCCAGCCAGTCCCCCACACAGTGTCTTCAAAGTCTCAAGGCACAAAGCAAGAAAGTACGAAAAGTGCGTGCTCCCTGTCGCCCAGGGTCCAATAGTTAAAGTTCTTCTCCAGCGTCCTGGGCACAGGTGGCTCCAGCCACAACCCTCTATAGTCCGCCCATCTTTTCCATATCTTAAAATGTTTCCGGGGGCAGCCCCTGGCCTCAAAGACTGGACGCTCCAGCCCCATGCAAAAGTCCAATACCCGTCTCCACACTTCCAGCAAGGGGGCCCTGGGGTCCTTCCAGGCCCGAGCTATATCTCGTTTGGCCACAGTGAGGCCCAAAACCAATAAATGACGTTTGTATATGGTGCCCCCCACCTGTTCCATTACATGCAGCAGGCCGAGCTGCGGTGATCGGGGAAGGTCCCATCCCAAAACCTCAGACAAGCAGTCCCATACACCCATCCAGTACCTCGCCAGTTTCGCACATGACCACAGTGTGGATAAACGTCCCCACCGCCCGTTCGCACCTCAAGCACTCAGGGGAGGCAATCAAACCTGCCCTCCACAGTCGTTCTCTGGTAAAGTAGGCTCTATGTAAGTATTTAAATTGGATAAAGCGTAGACGCATCGCAATGGCCGCCCCCCTCGGGGCCTCCAGGGCCTCCCTCCAGTCTTCCTCTTCGAGAGCTCCTACATCTCCCTCCCACACGGAGCGTAGCCCATCAAGGGAGGAGGAGCAGTGTGTGACTAGGGTCTGATATATGTTAGAATTTTTTTTTCCTCCAATTCCCCCATAAACACCTTAGCCTCTAGGGGGCTGAACTCGGGCAGGGACTCTAAGCCCACCAGAGAGGGGGACAATGCATGTCGCAGTTGCAAGTATTTAAAGAATTGGGTTTTGGGCATAGCATATTCCTCACTCAAGGTCTGGAAAGACTTGAGGGTAGTGCCCTTCATGACATGGCCTAGTGTTGAGATGCCTATGTCATCCCAGCCCCTGAACCCCTGTAGGGATGCCAGTGTCGGCAGTCGCCCGTTCCACCACAGCGGGGTCTCCCTCGTCAACTTATTTCACCACCCCATGCGGCGCAGAGCCGCACGCCACACTCGGAAGACCACCTGGGTAACCATTGGGAGCCTCTTCCTGATAGTCGCCGAATACAGAATGGTATGCACCGTGTCTGGATCCATCAAGTACCGTTCAAGGGCATAGGTCGGGTCACTCCGATTCCCGTACCACCAGTCATTAAGCACCAGTAAGTGTGACGCCTGATAGTATGACAAAATGTCTGAGGTGGCCAGGCCCCCGCAGTACGTGGACAGGAAGCAAGTGCGAAGAGCCACCCTCGCCACTCCCCGGCCCAAAGAAACTGACTCAGCGCAGCGTTCACCTGACGAAACCACTGCGGCGCTATGGAGCATGGGTGGTTTTGCAGTTGGTATAGGAGGCGCGGGAGGGCCACCATTTTAAAGATCGACGATCGGCCGTAGATATTCAAGGGCATTCTGGACCAAGTTTTCATGTCCAACCGTACTCTATCCCAAACGGGCACCACATTGCGCTCCCATGCCACATTTGGAGCATCTGTAAGGAAGACGCCAGGTATTTAAGTCCGCCTGCCGCCGTCTGCAGTATTGACGCCCATGGACCCAGTCTCTCACTACCCCCCAGCACCCACAGCTTAGACTTTCGCACGTTTAAGTGCAAGCCTGATACTTCCCCGAAGATTCGCATTATCTCCAGGACTCTGGGCCCGGATCTATTGATGGCCGTAAGGAAGAAGAGGACGTCATTGGCGTACAGTGCAATGCGATCGGACGGACCCATCTCCCACTCTAGCCCCCATAGCTGCGCATCCATCCGCACCCACGCCACCAAGGGTTCCATAGCCAATGCGAATAAATAGGGTGAGAGAGGGCAACCCTGTCTGGTGCCCCGTCCGATGGGAAAGGGTTTTGACACCGCCCCGCCACTCTCACAGACGCTGTCAGGTCCGTATAAAGCAGGCGCAGGTATGAGAGGAAGCCAGGCCCAAGATTGAGGCGGGACAGAAGCGCCCGAAGGTACACCCAGCTGAGAGAATCGAATGCCCTATCTATGTCGGCTAGAAGGAGCGCCGCCGGGATCCCAGCGGCTTGGGCTGTCTCCACCACCACCTGCGCGCTGCGAATATTGTGTCTTGTCGCCCTATGGGGCATAAACCCCGCCTGATCAGGGTGAACTAGGTCGGTGATATATGGGAGGAGGTGGTTGGCTAGGGCCTTAGCCAATATCTTCGCCTTAAAGTTTAAAAGGGAAATCGGCCTGTATGAGGAGTGGTGTTCAGGGGGCCTACCGGGTTTACAGAATACAACAATTTCGGCATGTCGCCAATCCGCTGGGAGGCGACCACACTCCCTGGCTGCCTCCAACGCCAACCTATATCGCCCCTCCAGTTGGAGATGAAAGGTTTTCATGAATCCACACGGGAACCCGTTAGGTCCCGGGGCTTTGCCAGAGTTCAACTCCCCAAGTGCCGTGCCTAGCTCCTCCAAGGCCAGGGGGAGTTCCAGCCGATCGCGGCCGTCATCCGAGAGCGCACGCAGCGGGAGATCCGCCAAGAATTTGTCAACGTCCTCCGCAGGGAGGACCTCCCGGGAGGCATACAGATCCGCATAGTACTGTGCGAAGCTGGCCGCTATGTCCTCAGGGGCCGACATCGGGTCCCCCCGCTCATCCCGAATACCCGGCAGAGTCTGAGCCTGGAAGGTGTGCTGGCAGAGTCTGTAGAGCATGGTGCTGGATTTATCCCCCTATTGATAGATTCTGCTCTGTGTGGCCAGCCACAGCTGGCGCACCTCATTGAGTAACAGGGATGTGTATGATTGCTGTGCCAACAGGAGCTGCCCCACTGCCTCGTCTGTGTCGCCCATATTGCATTCTCTCTCCAGGTCCCGTACCCGCCCCGCTGCCTCCTCCACCTCTCTCTGACGGGTTCTGCGGGCCACCGCACACCAAGCTATGTCCACCCTCCGGAGCACCGGCTTCAGTGCCTCCCACTGGGTGGCGGCGTCTACCTCAGGCCTATCGTTCTCCTCCCAGTAATTAGAAATGGCTTCACGAAGATGTGATCGATAGCGATCCTGTTGCAGGTGCCACGTAGACTGGCGCCCTCGGAAGGGCTGTCGCCTCTTGTCTAACGAAAGGTCTAGGGACACAGGGGAGTGGTCCAAGATACCACGAGGAAGCACAGCCATAGAAGCAACCCTCGCCAGCCAGGGGAGCGGCACGAACAGGTAATCTAATCTGGAGAAGGACTTGTGCACTGCAGAAACATAGGAGTATTTGTGGCTCAGAGTGTGCTGGTAACGGAGTCAATCCAACCCATGCCCTGTGCCAGGCCACTAAGTTTCGTCGGTGCTGCCGCCGGGAGGTCCCTTCCGGGCCTATATCGATCCATCCGTCCATCCATCACGTCATTCCAGTCTCCTCCCACAATCGCCAGCACATCCAGGATATCGGCCCACACCTCAAATAACTTCTCAATGAGCGCTTCTTGCAACGGGGGCGGGGCATACACACTGCCAAAGACCATCGGCTCATCCCCAACCATACCCTTAACAAACACAAATCTACCATGGGCATCGATCTATTGCGTCTCGTGTACATAAGAGAGCCTGCGATGTACCAGGACCGCCACCCCTCGGGACCCCCTCACAAAGCCTGCATGAAACACTTGTTGATAGCAATACCTCTGCAAAATGAGGGTCTTGGTGCCCTGGAGGTGCGTCTCCTGTAGGAGGAGGACGTCAGCCCTTTCCCTTTTCCCCAGCTGCAGCACCGCCCCACGCTTTATTTTATCTAGCATCCCCCGGACATTCCAACTCACCACTCGTAACAACGCCTGCGGGAGGCCTGGTCTCTGGGCGTCAACCATTGTCAATGGGGAGAAAAAGCAAAAGCCTGGGCTCTCGGAGGCACACACACATACATTTCAATTGCCGAAGTAGCGCAGACACTGTGTCAAACTTATCTACCCCCCCACCGCCCTCCTCCCCCTCCCCCACCACCCACCCCACCCAGCAACACCCACCTCACCTCCAACCCCAGCCCCATCCCCCACCTGCCCCCCAAACAAACCCCTCAACTTCCTACTCCCCCCCCCAATACCTCATAGAACACTGAAGTATCTGTCACGGCATGGGCAACCTCGGGCCCAAAACAGAGCGCCCGAGGCCAACCATACCAATGGATCCCAAATACCCACTAAACTAAGAACTCCCCCCTTCCCCCTAACATCTCCCATTCACGTAGGAGGCAGGTAGCCCCTATATTGGAGCACCCCGAACCCTTCTCCCAGCCCCATCAATCGTTAGAATAACCAATTAATCATGGCAATCTACGCAGCGTTCAGTCATCTGTAAAGCAGAACACAGGTGGACTACTCCCTTCAGCAGGAGCATCTGGTATCCGTAGGTGGGCATGGCCCCCCATAGTCCCTCAGCTACCCCTTCCTGAGTGGTCTGAGTCAGTAGGCGCAGCAGACCGGGACCCACTGCAAGAGGCAGTGCGCTTTCGAGATCTGGACTTCCTATTCTTTTTGCTTCGGGCGTTCTGGTCGCCTCGGTTCTGCGATGAATCACTCGTGTGTCCCGGATCAAGGCCCGGTTGAGCATGGGGCCTGACTCTCACCATTTCATCCGTCCACCTGAAGACGTCCTCTGGCGTATCAAAAAAGTGAGTCCGGGATTGAAAGACCACTCGTAGGCGGGCCGGGTAGAGCAAGGAATATTGAATCTTCAGGCCCCGAAGTTTCGCCTTGGTGGCCAGAAAGGAGTGCTGCTGTTGCTGTACAATTCTGGTGTAGTCGGGGAAGATCATGATCTTTCAGTTTGCAAAGAGAAGGGAGGCCTTGGCCCTCGCCTCCCGCAGTATAGTGTCTCTGTCATGAAAGTTCAGGATTCTAGCGATCACCGGCCTGGGCCGCTCTCCCACCGGCGGCTTCTGTGTCATGGCCCGGTGGGCGCGCTCAATCACAAAACAGCAGGACAAGACATCCGGGGGGAGCCAGCTCTCCAGCCATTGGGACATAAATTGTTCCATGTTGTCCTTTTCACAGCCCTCCGGAAAACCTACAAAGCGAAGGTTGTTTCTGCGCGCCCGTCCTTCGGCATCCTCCACACGAAGCGCCAGACCCTTTTGAATATTCTCCATCGCCGCCATTTTCTGCTTCAGGGTCCCGACATCGTCTTCCACCACCGAAATCCTAGACTCGGCCTCCGTAATTCGCGCCACAGCGTTGCGCAGGTCCTGTCTCAGGAGGGTCACATCTGCCCCAACAGCCCCAATGTTGGCGTCCAGCATATCCCTTGATTGGGTTAACGCCGCCATTAGCGCCGCGTTGTCCGGCCCCGACCCCTGGCCACCTTGTGCTCCGGGACCGCCACTCGGTTCCGTAAACTTGTCGATGGGCCCCTGCTTAGCGGGCCCACCCCCCCCTCTGGTCATGGCCAAGGCTTACTCCGGTACCACTGCCCTCAAAACGTCAGCGGATCCTCTTGGCGGGGCAATCCACACCTCCAACAGCTGCCAAGGGTAGTTCACTGGCCAGATACCCCAACTGCCGGCACACGCCTCATACACACGGCCGTCGTCTGATCCGGGGGGGGGGGAGATTGGCTCCCGCAGAGCCCTGCAGGTCGAGACCCAGCGTGAGTAAGATCCACCAGGGACACCTCTCCCTATGGGTTCCACCGCTTCAGACTGCACGCGCCCGCCTTGTGGTCCTCCACGGCCGCCCAGGGGTACCCCAGGCCCGCATTCAGGTCCGGCAGCGTGCTCAGGACAACAGCTTGAGTTTAAGCCAGTCCCACCGGTCCCCTTCACCCCTCGAGCAATCACACCAATGTGGGGGGGGCCCCCGGGGGAGGCACTCACTGTTCGTCGTCTACCTCCACAGGGTCAGCCCCAGGTCCACACCAGGCCAGCAGGCACGCCTCTCTAGGCACGGACACGAGCCACTCTGGTCCGTTCGACAGGCCTCCAGTCCACTGCCCCAGTGAGCACAGCTGTGATGTTCCCAGCGATCTAGTCTAGACGCATATCCGACCCCTCTGCTCCTTGGGTCCCACTGCGTCTGCACTCCTGTCCGAGAACAGATGTCGGTTTCGCCAGGCGGGGACCACCAAACTCGACCACCAAACTCGAGGCCCCGGCTCCCCCAAGGCCAGGTAGGCCGCTGCTCCTCACCGGCGTCCTCTGGGCACCAGTCTCTTCTGCCGCCACAGCAGAGTCGGTCAGGGGCCTCCTCGTTGCGCCGCTGGTACCAGGCAGCCCCCGGCTCGGGCAGAAGAATTGCGCTGCCGGCCCTCGCGCGAGCTCTCCGGCCCGGGTACGCCAAAATTGAGGCCCCGGCTTTGCCGTTCGGGACTAGGCCACCTGCTGCTCCGGCCGGTTGCGCTGCTCTGGACGGTCCCGGAGCGCCGGCTCCAGCACCGGATGACTCCCAACACCGTCCGCCACAATTGCCCCACAAGCAGTGTGCTGTTCGGGTCCGGGGTCCAGGATAATCAGTCGGATAATTATCGGGCCGGCGGGAGCTCTAGAAAGCTGCGTCCGCCATCAACGCCCGCTAAGCCACGCCCCCAGCAATATACATTTTAAATAAAATAAAATGTTGGATGTTTCCCATCCTAACATCTGGCCTCACATTCTCCTCTGACACCTCAACACTCTTTCTCCTCCCCTGCGGACGAAAGCATCCCATCCCAATGGGAAGTGTGGCTCACTGGTTAGAGCAGGCAGACCCTGAAGCAGAGGTCAGACCCGGGACCAGGGTTCAATTCCCGACGCGGCAGGGTGTTGAGCTCAAATGTCCACGGACTCGATAATTCACGCTTCGGTGCCTGACCTAATCATGGGTTCACACTCTGCAACTCTGGGCATTAAGCTTGCTTAATCTCCACAACGGCCCCCCCGCGGCGGTATGCCTGGCTTTCACCTTGGGGATGCCCTGTAGGGGCTATCTCACAGGGAAAAACCAGGACGGGTTCCCAAGGCAAGCACGGAGATACCCCTTCGGGGGTCGATTCTGGCGCTATATAAGAAATTTAATAATAATAATAATAATAATGGCAAGCAAGAGGACTTGATTCTTTTGAGTGTTGTTTTTGTGTTTGGGCCTGGAGAGTGTGGCTTTCTCCCAATAGCATCCCATTTGCAATGGTGAACAGCTGCACTTTTTGAGCTTGGATAGGCTGCCATCTGGAAAAATTCACCAGACCTAGACAATTCTGAAACATAGACATCTGGGGGAGTCCAGGGTGGTGTGCTTCACATACATCCCACCCCATTTTCTTACCCACAATGCAAACCTCAAATGTTGACTAAAAACACAAATTTTCCTCACATTTCTGTGAGGAGAGCTTCTGAAATCTGCAGGGAGACACACATTTCCTACCACACAGCATTCACCCAAGTCTCCCGATAGAAAATGGCACTTTACTTGTGTGGGTGGGCCAAGAAACCTTGTCACTAAATGCTCGAAAGTGCTACATAGAGAGATCAGCAGTTAGGTTAGCTGTGGGATTTGGGGTTATGCCCAGCTGCCACTTATGGAAACCTACCAACCACAGACATTTTTGAGAACTAGACAAACGGGATTCCAGGGTGAATCCCACAAGGTGTTCTTACCCACAAAGCCCTACAAACCTCACACTTTGCCTGAAAATATGCATGTTCCTTACATTTTTGTGATGGAAACTCCTGGAATCGGAAGGAATCTAAAAAATTCCTAACACCCAGCATTACCCCACTTGTGCCGATAAAAGCACTGCGCCACTTGTATGGTTGGGCCTAGTGCCAGTGACATGAATGCATCAAACCGTGGTCAATAGGGCTTCCATTGACCTTAGTATGATCTGTTCCTGTCTTGGGCACTAGGTCCAGCCACACAAGTAGGGCAGCATTTTTATCGACACATGTTGGGTCATGCTGGGTGGTAGGAATTTTGTAGACTTCTGCGGATTCCAGAAGTTTGTTTCACAGAAATGTAAGGAAAATTAGTGATTTCAGGCAAAGTTTGGGGTTTGCATGGCAATTGTGGACTAATAAAACCTCATGTGATCCACACAAGGTACACTACCCTGGAATTCCATAGTTGTCTAGTTTAAAAAAATTTGCAGGTTTGCTAGGTTTTCCTATATGCCGGCTGAGCTAGGGCCCAAAATCCACAGCTACCCACTTTGCAAAAAACGGGTGAGTTTTTAATGGAAAAATGTGATGTATTCATGTTGCGTTTTGGGCTGTTTCCAGGCATAGGCACTATGCCTACCCATACAAGTGAGGCACCATTTTTATTGATGAAGGACTTAGGGGCATGCTGGTTGAAAGGACGTTTGTGGCTGCCTGCAGATTTCAGAAAAAACGTTTTTTTGTAATCAAAGTTTAGGTTTGCAAGGGATTCTGGGTAAAACAACATGGTGCAAGCCACGCATGTCACCCCTTACTGGATTCCCCCAGGTGTCTAGTTTTCAAATTTGTACAGGCTTGCTAAGTTTCCTTAGGTAGGCTGAGCTAGGCTCTAAAATCCACAGCTACCCACTTTGCAAAAATAAAGTCCGTTTTGAGTGGATAAATGTAATGTCTCCATGGTGCATTTTGGGCCATTTGCTGTCGCAGGCACTAGGCCTACCTAAATAAGTGGTAAGTGGCTTACCATTTTTATTAGAAGAAATGTGGAAACAGAGAATAATAGGATATCTGTTATTACCCATTAGATTTCACTGTATTTGGGCCTTCCAAATGTAATCCAGTGTGTAAGAAAGAAGTAATTTTAAAGAATGTTTTCTAAATCATATAATAGTATGGGTACCCACAAATTCAGAGATGTAAAAATAATCACGGCTCCTAAACTCCATATTTAGTGCCCATTTCAGAAATACATAGGTTTCTTTGATACCCATATTTCACTCTACATATTTCACCATATGACTTGGTCTATACTCACAGAGAAGGAGGAGGTACTGCTGATTAACACATACATCAACTCGAAAAAGAAAAAACAGGATTCAAATACACTGATTGAACACCTGTACCAACTGATGAGCACACATACTACTCCAAAACTCATTCTGTCTGGTGATTTCAATCAACACTTACTAGGTACCTCCCCAAATGAAGACGTACAAGTACAATCTTTTTCTTGGAATATTCCAATTCAACTGTACAGCCCTCAAGGGAGAAAAGCCAAGGGTGTACCGGAGCTGCTAAATGATTTAGAGAGCATTGGCCTAGGGGTGTTAAATGGCAGATTTGTGGATGATTCCCCACCGTGCGCCTCCTTCCTCTCTGGCCGTGCAACCTCCACAATTGACTACACGCTAGTGTCTCTCTAATTTTTCCAAAATATAAAAGGCTACTGTCTAGGTGACAAAGGGGATAATGACCATCGGCCTCAAGAAATATCACTTTACGTAACACCGGACAAATAAATTCCAAACCCAGTTGGAATGTATGCATGCCACACAATAAACCTCAAAAGAATCAAGTCATCAATAGCAAATCCCACAGAAGTACTTATGGCAGCAAAACAGCAATTATATGAGCTTAACCAAACTACAGGGAACCACATTTATATCTGGGAAACCTTCACGGACACGTTTTCAAATTCCTATTCATCTGTCATCCGGCACTCCCTGCCCAAGGATCCAACAATCGCAGGGTGGGCCACGAGGGTGCAAAGGGTGTCCCTGAAAAGCCTCAAAAAAGCCATAAATAAAATACTAAGGTTACTAAGGGACTGGCTGGGGGATAAGGCTCTACACCAACAGCTCCGCAAGAAAAAGGCCGAACTCAGGAAACTGAAATGGGATACAAGAAAACCACAAGAAAACAAACTTTGGGCTAAACTCCATCACGACTTCAAAGGGAACAACGATGCGCGATTTTGGGCAACAATAAATACAATTTTACAACCTGCACATGATGGCCTAACATCATACATAACAGAAAACAATTGGACATCCTTTTTAGAACATCACTTTAATCAGCAGGTTCTTGGACCAAACACCAGCATGGACAAATAACCTGTATTTCAACTTCATACTATGACGACCGACGAGGTAATAGAAACTGAGATCGGTGCCGACCAGATCAGAGAGCAAATACGTAAAGGGAGGAAGGATGTTGCACCCGGGCCAAACGGGATCCCGACAGCTCTTTTTAAGCAAGACCCAGAATATTGGTCAGAATCCCTAGTTCCCATCTTCAGCTCAGTTAGGCAAACTAGGTGTATGCCCGCATCATAGAAGGGCTCCATTATATCACCAATCTATAAAGCGGGGGACAAAACACTACCAAAAAACTACCGCTTAAACGCGCTACTGGATGTATTTTGCAGGGAACTTACTAATTGAATTACTGGAATGGGCCACAGAGCAAAATATAATCCCCCCCAGCCAAACAGGGTTCTGTAGAGACACTGGAACAACAGCAAACGTCTTAGCCATGTCTCTACTCATAGAGAAAGCGATTCTAACCAAACAAACTCTCCGCTTTTGCTTTGTGGACTTTAAGGCGGCATTCGATAACATTAACTGAGCCAACCTTTGGACAAAGCTGTCTCACTGCGGGATTCCTTCGTCCCTTTTGAACCTTCTAATAGAATTACATTCCAATACATGGATACAGGTCAAGCTTGGCAACGGCTCTTATCTTTGAGGCGTATTCAAACAACTAAAGGCCTTAGACAGGGGTGCATTCTCGTACCCTTTGTCTTTAACCTTTACACATATATATAAAGAAAGTGGTCCTAGACACAATTTTATAAAAAACAATACCAATGATATGAGTATTACTTATTCTTAGTTAACAAAAAGTCAGACTTAATCTGCACAAACGAACAAACGGAGATGTATTCTTAGCTAATTCAGCTGGAAAAGCAATGGACCCAACACAACAGTATCTAGACAAATTGTACTGTAGTTTATTTACATATTCATAAAAATTGTTTCAACGAGAGGAAAAAAGGGAAAGTTGGTGCTCAAGTGATGAGAAGAGAAAGGTTGTAAGCAAAGGTTTATAATAATTCAGTGCAACAAAGGAAATATTTTTACATTTGCACATGTAAAGCCTACCCATACACAGTATATATACACTATTATACAGGGGGACAGGGAAGGGCTGATGTAGGCTTTAAAAAATAAAATGGGGGATCGTCGACGTTTCGACCCTGGCGCAAAAAAGGGAAGTTCACGACCTCTGCTGCGGGTCTTCTTCAGGACAGTGGGGGGGCGGGGGACAGGAAAGCACCTGAAAGGGTAAGTATAAATACATTTTACAATTTAATCGGAAGGGATTCCAGTGTTAAAGAATTTAAAAAGGGAATGTTGGGTACATTACCATGAAAGACTTGGAAGGTGTAGCAATGCCAGATCAGTTGGGCAGTACACCTATGAGGGGTAAGAACAAAATGGGGAGACTGTCAGCCCTTCTCCAAGGCACAGTCATCCCACAACCAAAATACCAACCAAGAGGTGTGGACTCACCTCTGACTCCGAGTTCAGTGGATGAACGGTTGGTATACAACGAGTAGCCGATATTAATGATGCTACAGGAGGGAGAGAGGATTCAATCACTCTCTCCCTCTTGTAGCATTATTGATTACGTGAATCATAATCACGTCCTCCTCGCCTACAGTAACCGGTACATTACTCAATTCCTTACCGGACTAGGGTGAGTTTTTTGTATTTATGAGAATTGCTTGCTAGTCACCACGTAGTACCATGGGACTGATTGAATCCTCTCTCCCTCCTGTAGCATCATTAATATCGGCTACTCGTTGTATACCAACTAAGCATGAGCGAATTTTGCGGATCTCGCGTTCGCGAATTTGCGGATTTTTGAACTCGCAATCCGCAAAATCCGCGAATTCTTGCGAATTTGCGGATTTTTTTTTTTTGTGTTCGCAAGGATTTCTGCCAGTTCGCGAGGGTTTCGTACCAGTTCGCAATTGCGAACTTACATTTCGTCGCGCAACGGTCGCGAATTATGTTGTTTCTACGTCTGGTTCATCATCACAGGTTCCCAGCACCCTCTGTTTCACCACTGCAACCCTCTGTTACATCAATGCCACCCTCTGGTTCATCATTACTGTAGATTATGGGGGGGGGAAAGCAAGCACACCATCCCTGCTTCAACTCAGATGAATTAATTTGGGGTTAGTTTATTAATGTGTCACTGTTTTAAAATTCCAGTCTGGCACCTGCTTCCTTATCTGTAATTTTGCTTTCTGTTGCAGTGCATTTTTTTTCCCCAGGACCTTCTTTGTGGCCTACTGTCTTGTAGCTATTGTATGAGCCTGCTGTGAGGGTCAGAGCAGGGTCATACAATTGTTGCAACTAGCAACTGAATTCTGGAGGGGCCCCAGTCAGGAAGCACTACCGGGAATTGTTACTAATGATGAGTTTGAACTCTTGCCCCTGCCGAGTGCTTTCACTTTTGAAAAACTCGTTTTTCTGCAATTTCGCGGGGTTCGCGGGGTGCGAACACGCGCAAGATCGGATTCGGAAGCCGCAAATTCGTGCGAATATGCAATTTGTTTTTTTTGCGGCGTGTTAGTTGGCAAGGTTTTGTGCGTTTTTGCGAGCCGCTCGTAGCGCAAGACGCGAAGTTACCCTCGCGGTCGTTCAAGGGCGCAGCCATCTTGTTTGCCTGACGTATTTCCGTTTCCGGGCGCGAAGTGTAATCTCGCAAAGTCCGCGGTTTGCCAGTACAGTCTCGCGCGTGTTCGCAAGGAAAATCTCGCGCGAACTTACCCGCGCGGTCGTGAACGGGCGCGGCCATCTTGTTTCTCATTCATTGCTATGGTTCTGGGCATGGTCTTTGTATCCTCTGTCAATCTCTGCCATCCTTTGCTTGTTTGAAGTTTTTTTTTATCTATTTTACTTATTATCTATCCCTCTATTTTTCTAGCCCTATATTTTCTGTGTTTACTGCTACTTTTGGTTAATTTTAAACTACTTTTGTAAACTCTTTTCTTTTCTTCTCTTCCCTATTCTATTTTCTTTATTCCTTTCCGCCCAGACCATGGTGAAGGGAGCCGGGAAGCATCCCGAGAAGGGGAAGGGTCCCGCACCCCGTGTCCGGCTCCCGTGCGGGCGTTTGAGGGGGGAGCTAGTGATGCCACGGGAGATCTTTACCCCGGAGGAGGTGGCCCAACTCATTTTTTATGTTCAGCGCCGCCTCCCCAGGACCATCATGGGAGGCGGCAAGATCAGTGCCGGGTACGGGGCCCGGGAGCGCCGGAAGCGGTGGGAGAAGGTGTGCCAGGCCATTTACCACCACTCTCGGGTCTGGCGCACCTACAACCAGGCCACCCACCGCTGGACGGATGTCCTGACCCGTGAGCGAGATCTGCTCGACCTCCTTGGCCTTGAGATCCCCGGGCTTGGTGAGTAGTAGTAGCTATGTCTTTACTACTATGTTTTCTCCTGCTGTGTTATTATATTGCAAATTTTTGTTTTTTACCAAGAGCAATAATGCTGCTCATTACATTGTAGGTACATTTTATTTCAAAATCTTCTGTGCATTTCAGGTACACTGCTCTCCTTCTCAGTAGTGTTGCTACTATGCTTATTTGTTTTAGATTTTGTGTTCATTTCATTGGCCTGTGAAATTATGTATGAGTGTAGTTGAAAGAACTGCGCAATGCTACACACTAAGGTTCAGATTTTTAATTACCGGCGCATCCCTGCAAAGTTGCAGGGATGCGCCAGTAATTGTGCGTCACGCCACCATCACCCATGGTGCGCCGTATTACAATGCGGCGCGCCATGGGCCCAAAACGTCACCAAAGCGTTACGCATCTGTGCCGTAAAGGTGGCGCATTGCTGGAGTTGCGTCGCAACGATGGTGCAGCTCCATCAATTCTCTGGGGTGCCCTATCTCCCCAATGCTGCGTCAAGCCGTACGTCTGCTTCAAGCAGGCGCAGGGTTTGAGTCACGCATCATTGTCCTCAAAGTGACTGATTGAAATCTTGTAGATTTCCCTCAGCCACTTTTAGGATGCGTTCCTGCGCAGGAACGCCCTCCCTTGCGCCGGAACACCCCTATTGGCGCAGGGCTTTACAACGTGATGCATCTCCCAGATGCGTCACGTTGTTAATATACGCCGCACCATTGCGCCTCTTTTGTGCTGTCGCTGCGTCACAAAAGTCACGCAACAATGGAGCAAAAGAGCCGCAAGGGCCTTATAAATCAGCCCCTATAGACTCAAGTCCAGTCCTTCCTTTGTACACATGGCGATAAGAAGAAATAGTGGTGGTGGATTAATAGTTTGAGTATTTTAATGACTGGTGAATGTAGTAGGAAACTTTAGTGTTGTCGCTGATCTTCAATCACAATGGACTTTGGCTGTCACTTTGCGTGCTGCGGACTGCTGCCTGCCAATCCTAGGCAAACCTTTTTAGTACTTTGTTTAGTGAGTTACATAGGGTAGTTTCCAATTCGACGGTCCGCAAATCAAGCAATACTAAAGTAATGACGTAGTCGACCACATGAGATTGGTCAATATTATATCCCGTGGAGTCGTTCCCTATTTGCTATTTCGCAAAAATATTTTGTTACTTTGTTAGTTCTTTTTTAAATGTTTGATTTGGTTGAGAAATAAATATCATCCATGTTTTCTGTTTTTCTTTCTTTCATGTTGTACATCAGCTTCCCCCAGGGGCAAGAGGAGGACACAGGAGGAGGAGGAGGAGGGTGCTGTTGTCGATGCAGGCCAGGACCGGGCAGTCGAGGGCTCCTTTGCTGGCCCCAGTAAGTTTTAATTTTAATATAGAGTACTTATTTTTTCCTAGCGTTCCTCATTCGATTTTTTCTAAATCGTCTGTGATCTTCTTGTAGACAGGATCTAAATTCTTATCCCTATGACTCCGTGTGGTATTACTAGATTATTCTTATTAGTCTGTCTGTGTAGCTAACTAAGATTGCACATTTGGCATTTCCATTGGACTCCCATTCTAGTCAGCAATAGCTCTATGCACTGAGTGTAGTCCTCTGGGATTGTCCATATTGTCTTTTCAAGTATTCTAAATGTTTATGCTTTGACCATTGCCAACAATAAAAAGGTGAATGACCACCACCAAGAAATAATAAGATACTACTTTACTTTTGGTTTGGATAGGACAATCCATTCTACTACTGTTGCAGGGACAAATCTGCACAAACAGAACTATGGACACTAAATAATGCATCGCTTAGCTTATCAATTATAATAGGTGCTGTAACTGTTAGACTTTCCACATACCTCAGTGATAACAGACTTTGTAGTTGAACCCCCAATCTCCTTACTGACTAGATAGTGTGGCAGAGTCATTTAGCTCCCAAAGTCACCGATGGCAGAGGCACGGACTCATGCTTGCAAAAATTCGAAAACCTTTAGCTCATCCACTCTAGTCTGGAGGACCAAAAACCACAGAGTCTATTTAAGTTTAAAAGCTTTATTAAAAGTAAACACATTTATTAAATTCAAGTTTGTCATAAAAGTGAACGTGTAACTGAAAATGGAAAAGTGCTTAGTGCTGACGATTAATTGGACACATTTCTTGTGGTCGAGCCGAGCTCTCACCTGGTTTGAACTTGATCCTGCTCGTGTTCTTAGAAGTCAAGGTTCTGTCTGTTAGGAGAAAAAGTGGTGCGTGTTAAAAAGTAAAAAGCAAACATTCATCAGTTGTGCCAAAAAGTGCAGCAAGACAACAGCCTTCCCTGGAAAAAGGGACATTTTTACTCTAGAGTACACAGTCAAAAATTATTAAATTGTACACTTTTTTTCACATTTCTTTCTTCCTCCTAGACCAAATATTATATAGTAGTGAGTGGTGTATTCTAACATTATTAAATGTACTTTGTAGGTGGAACATCTGGAGACGGGGCCAGCGCGGAGGTGGTGGCATTGGACGAGGAGGACAACTCTGGGGAGGAGGCGGTGCAAGTGCCGGAAAAGGACATGCCTGTGAGGGTTCACACGGTGGTGGCGGGCAGAGGTAAGCTATACATTCCTTAGTCATTGAGATTGAAGACTGCAGAGTGTGCTTTCTGCACGGGTGTATTATAAAAAAAGCAGGTAGTAGCCTCCTCTAAATGTACTTCGACTTAGCTGTGAAGTTTTTGGCGAGAAGAATCCCAATCAGATCTGAGGTGAACTTGATGGATGGGATGAACGAAAAGCGAAAGAAGGGTGTAAGTAAGTGTGGAAGCACGAGAAATGTAATGATGACTGGCAAAGAAGAATGATATGTGTTTGCTTGGTCCCCGAGGTGGCTGGGAAGGTAAGAAAATGGTATGGTGCATGGCTGGGTGAATGATGAAGCAAGGATGGGTGGAAGGAGAACAGCCTGGGTGGGTGAGACAGAAACTGTATGTGTGCAATATACTTTGAATGGATGGATGCCTGGATCATTCATGGTACTATCTGACTCTTAGATAGCATATGTGAATCTAGAGAGAGTAGACGGTCACTGGATGAACTAAGTGTTACTTTGAAGAGCATGTAACACCGCACCCGCACGTCCGTTCCAGTGTAGGAAAGGCAAGGAAAAGAAGTTGTAACGTTGTCCAAAGACTACCATGAATAGTAGCAGTAGTTTGTATTGCAACTGCAAGCACAGCATATATCCAGTTATTACGGTGGGCACTCCCTACCTCCCTTAATAACTTTAGTTTAGTAGTAGTACGTCATTCATGTGTGGGGGTATCACTGTTCACTCAATAATAAGCAAAGCACCTAAAGTCATCCCATATGTCATCAAATACATCCCATGTGAAGTGATAGATAATCAGATAATTTAGCTTCTTCATTTTCCTTTTCTAATACTCATTTGCACTGTAGGGTGAAAGCTAAATTAATTAAGCAGTAGCCCTTTTAACAGAGTATTCTCAGTGCCACCCGTAATAGAAAAGTAAGAGCTTCACCACCTGCATGTACTGGACCGGTACAGTAACGCAAGTCTGTCTCACTCACCATGGTGTGCGTCTGTTTTTCTCGGGTGCAAGTTCACTGCGCTGGCATTATGCCGGCTTGCATAAGATAACGTACCAATTTTCCTAAACAAGAGAGAAGAAGAAGAATAAGAGTGGTGTACTGTCATAGTCGACTGTAATAGAAGTCCATAGTGCTCGTAGAATTTGTTCCTTAAACTCCCACTAATGTTAGAGCAAGGATGAAGAAGTCGGAGGTTACATAGATACTGTCCTCAATAGTTATGCACTGTGCTTTCAATTTGCTACTTGTACTGTGACAACTTTCTGCTCAATCATTTTGTGTTAATCTTAAGGAGCATTGGTTACAGACTATGTCTTTCTTTTTTCATGTAGTTGCTCCTTCCAAATCCAAGACACCATCAAGGAGGAAGGAGCAGGCTCGAATGGCCCGGCAACGGAGGCTGGATGCCACTGTTGCTGAATATCGGCGGCTGGTGGCCCTGGAGGAGGAGGAGACGCAGTCTGGAACAACAACAACGTCCACTGGGACAGCTGCCTCCTCCTCCGTGCGGGCTGCCAGCCAGCGCAGTGCTCCAGCGGTACGGAGCCGGGCTACCAAAGCCAAACGCCACCGCCCAGCAGCAAAGAAAGCAGCTGCCCCTCACAGGATTTGCAAGGCACACCGGCGCCGCTTATCCCTCAGACTGTCCTACCTGGAGCAGGAGGTCCATAATTATAAGAACGTGGTGGAGGGCCTCCGCTTCGAACTTGCCACCCTCCGCAAGGAGTATGATGCCCTGGCTGCTAATTCCAACAGCACCCTGCCATAGTGTCCCTTGCCCCTTTTTTAGAGACTTTTGGGGGGTGGGAATTGGGAGTTGTGATTTTTGGGGACTTTTGAAGGACAATCGTTGGGGTTAGGGAGGGTCTTGCGGGAGATTCTTTTGTTAGGGCTATAAAAATATACTTTTTGAAACTTTATCTGACCATACCTGTTTTTTACTGCTTTTGAGTCTGGTGGGTGGGGGTTTAACATAACAGTAAGTTTGTTTTCCTGAATAGTCCTAGGACTTTAGTAGTACTACCGTCAATCAAATCTCTCGTCTCTCCTAATACTCCATTATACTACCTCCAACCAAACGCCTATCTTACCTGTAATTTCTGTTTGCAAGTAGGGCTAGGCCCAGGGCTGGCTCCACGGGAAACAGCAAATAAGGTTGGCAATCCTGGGCGGATAAAATTTCCTCATAGCGGTGGTACTAGTGGTGTGACACAGTGGCAGTTGCTTGCCTATGAAAAAAAGAAAATGAAATCTGGTTTGTCCTCCTGAGCAATACAAAGGTACAATACAGAATATAGCAGGTGACAGAAGTACACTAGAACAGTGCCACGTTGTAGCCTAACAAATGTTAAAGTATAACTAATTCGGTTGAAGTTCTTTGACATTAGCCATGGGTCTTTGTCAAGCAGAGTAAGAATATATCCTCGGATTTCTTCACCAGCCTGTTGCTATCACCTTATCCTCCCCAGCAAGTGTGTGGATTTATTGCTGTAATTTAGTCACACATCAATCAAAACCACACAGCCCGGGGGAAGAGGGTTAGGGTTTGAAAAATGGATGGGTACGGGGGTTTTTGGGAAAGGTTTTGGGAGACAAGAAAAAGTAGCACAGCATGGACGAACAATTGTGAACATAAACAAATCTTTGGGTACAAACCTATCCCTCAATCTTTGAAAGTGCATACACTACTGTAACTGCATGCATGTCAGTTAAAAGTAATTAGTACTTTCGACAACTGTGGAAGAAAGAATGCGACAGTACAGGGCGTGGGTGGAAATATTGATAACTATATTCAACATAAGGTCTCTGTAGCCAGATACCTGAGAGCCTTGCTGGTCACTATAAATCCATTCACAACAACACTCAATGGGGTTGGTCTGGAAGGTGTCAGGTTTACTCCCCGTGATCCAGTCGATGCAAATATGGTTCCACCTCCAAATGTCACCAACACCCAGAAGTGTAAACACAGGGTGTTCGAGGCATTAGGCGGGGGAGAAAAATAACAAACTAAAATAAAAAATGTGGGATGGGTAAAGGTAGGGTCAGCAGGGAAAGGATACCTGTAACAGAAGACAAGACAGGCATCAGTGAAGTGCTGTCCTAACATACAAGGGTACTCTCATATAGTCTCACTAAATAGTCTGCAAGTCTCCCGCCTACTCATGGGAAATGTAGTTTCATAGTACGGTAGGCGCTTAGGGGCTGCGTAACCTGACAGAAGGTATAGTAGATAGAAAAGGAGAAATTGCTTTTTTTCTAGGTGTCCCCTCACTCACCAGGGTTGCCCCTTGGTGACATGCTTCATCATTGGGGCCATCCCAGTCCTCTACGGCCTGGGGCGTGCTGCGACTTGCGAATTACGTAGGAACACTTACAAATGACTATGTGTGGTGCAGATGTGATAGTGGAGTGGACTAAGTGATGTGTTAAGGGATCAATGTAGAAGCAGAGAGAGAGCCAAGAAATGCAGTCACAGTCAGAGAAAAAGGCAAGGGATACTGTATCTATGTGGTTGTAGTGGTCCTGTTGGAAGTGGTAAGTAAGTTGCCCGCAGAAAAAAAATCCTCCTATTAGCGGCACTCCTCCATTGCAGCCGACGCTTCGTCCATCGATGTTGGTCACCAGAAGACACCCTGTCCACTGCCTGCCTGATGCTGAATTGTGGCTCGCTACTGTGAAGCCTGACTCCATCCTTTTTTCCCCATTGCAGAGACTGAAACCCGGCCTGTAATTATTCAACGAAAAACAGGAAGTGATATAATATTACAACACCACTGATAAATAAATATAAGGCATGTAGGCTGTGGAGTGCAAAAAGTCACAATTTGTTTTTCCTAGTAGACAGTACAATGTTTTTGAAAGTGCGTACTCTGAGTCACCTTTTGAAGGATGTATGGGCAAATTAATGTATCGGATCTTGCCCCTCAAGCTAGGTGTACTGTAAACTGTGTTTTAGAACAAAATTAGATCTTCCTAGCAGTGCTCCCACCCAGACCCTTACTAAAGCCAGTCGCAAAAATGTAGAAGACCCCCAATCAAATCTCAAAAAACGAGGCCTAGCAGAAAACTGGTGACAAAACTAACTTTGAAAGTAAAAGTAGGCCGAAGTACCCTAATTACCCATTACCCACCGTGGATTGCATTCAAACCACTTGCAAGCAACCAAGCAAAAGTAGCCATAGCCAGCATCGCTCCAAGACTCGAAATCCCCCCCACTCAAACACATGCAATAGAAATACTGCTAACCCTAACGAACCCTAAGTTAAGAATAGTGGCAAAGGCTTTCTTTAACTATGCCAAATCCCCCTTTCCCACCATGGATTTTCTTCAAATGACTTGCAACCAAAATTACACATTCTCACGAGTGCTCTAAGACCCCAGAACTCAGTTTGAAAAATCTAGAACACCCCGAAACACATGCAATCCTGCTGCTAGGGCTAACCCTAACGAACCCTAAGTTACAAAAAGTGCCAAAACTAAAGGCTTTTCCGCGCGGATTTTGTCCCAACCACTTCTACCCGGTATTAGACCTTCCCAGGAATGCCCCAAGACCCGGCAACCCACCCGCCAAGAAGCGTAACACCCCCAAACAGGCCAAAAGCAAAATCTCATACTTGCAATATTTCTGGGCCTTCGGTCCAAACGCGCTGCGTAGCTAGGCCATAAGTCGGGGTTGGCACGACGGATTTCCTGAAAAGCAAATGCAATCAAGATTAAAGTGTCCCAGCAGTGCTCCCAGACCACGAAACTCACCCGCAAACACCAGGAAGCCCCCCAAACAGGCCCCCGAAAACGCTACA
Source organism: Lissotriton vulgaris (assembly GCF_964263255.1). Lineage (NCBI taxonomy): Eukaryota > Metazoa > Chordata > Amphibia > Caudata > Salamandridae > Lissotriton > Lissotriton vulgaris. The sequence goes on from NC_141693.1 coordinate 1,022,645,167, forward strand.
TAGAGCAAAATGTCAGAAATAGCCCCAAAAAAAATCGGCCTGGATTTTGTCCCAACCACTTCTACCCGGTATTAGACCTTCCCAGGAATGCCCCAAGACCCGGCAACCCACCCGCCAAGAAGCATAACACCCCCAAACAGGCCAAAAGCAAAATCTCATACTTGCAATATTTCTGGGCCTTCGGTCCAAACGCGCTGCGTAGCTAGGCCATAAGTCGGGGTTGGCACGACGGATTTCCTGAAAAGCAAATGCAATCAAGATTAGAGGGTCCCAGCAGTGCTCCCAGACCACGAAACTCACCCACAAACACCAGGAAGCCCCCCAAACAGGCCCCCGAAAACGCTACATAGAGCAAAATGTCAGAAATAGCCCAAAAAAAAATCGGCCTGGATTTTGTCCCAACCACTTCTACCCGGTATTAGACCTTCCCAGGAATGCCCCAAGACCCGGCAACCCACCCGCCAAGAAGCATAACACCCCCAAACAGGCCAAAAGCAAAATCTCATACTTGCAATATTTCTGGGCCTTCGGTCCAAACGCGCTGCGTAGCTAGGCCATAAGTCGGGGTTGGCACGACGGATTTCCTGAAAAGCAAATGCAATCAAGATTAGAGTGTCCCAGCAGTGCTCCCAGACCACGAAACTCACCCGCAAACAGACGGAACCCCCCCTAAGAGCACCTCAAAGGCAAGCAAGTCATCAAAAACACAAAAAAAATTCCGCCTGGGATTTGGTCCAAAACACTTTTATCCGGTATTAGAGCTTCCCAGCAATGGCCCCAGAGCCGTCAACCCAGGAGAAAACGAGTAGAAGACCCCCAAACAGCCAAAGAGCAAAAGTACAAAAATGGGGACTTAGTCACTTTTTCACAAATTTCCCAAATCACTCCGCGCGCACTCTGCAGCTAGGCCCTAAGTCCCCTCAGCCACCATGGATTTGCTTCAAACCTCTTGCAAAGTAAAGTATATATAGCCAGCAGTGCTCCCACACCACGAAACTCACCCACAAACACCAGGAAGCCCCCCAAACAGGCCCCCGAAAACGCTACATAGAGCAAAATGTCAGAAATAGCCCAAAAAAAAATCGGCCTGGATTTTGTCCCAACCACTTCTACCCGGTATTAGACCTTCCCAGGAATGCCCCAAGACCCGGCAACCCACCCGCCAAGAAGCATAACACCCCCAAACAGGCCAAAAGCAAAATCTCATACTTGCAATATTTCTGGGCCTTCGGTCCAAACGCGCTGCGTAGCTAGGCCATAAGTCGGGGTTGGCACGACGGATTTCCTGAAAAGCAAATGCAATCAAGATTAGAGTGTCCCAGCAGTGCTCCCAGACCACGAAACTCACCCACAAACACCAGGAAGCCCCCCAAACAGGCCCCCGAAAACGCTACATAGAGCAAAATGTCAGAAATAGCCCCAAAAAAAATCGGCCTGGATTTTGTCCCAACCACTTCTACCCGGTATTAGACCTTCCCAGGAATGCCCCAAGACCCGGCAACCCACCAGCCAAGAAGCATAACACCCCCAAACAGGCCAAAAGCAAAATCTCATACTTGCAATATTTCTGGGCCTTCGGTCCAAACGCGCTGCGTAGCTAGGCCATAAGTCGGGGTTGGCACGACGGATTTCCTGAAAAGCAAATGCAATCAAGATTAGAGTGTCCCAGCAATGCTCTCAGACCACGAAACTCACCCACAAACAGACGGAACCCCCCCTAAGAGCACCTCAAAGGCAAGCAAGTCATCAAAAACACAAAAAAAATTCCGCCTCGGATTTGGCACAAACCACTTTTAGTGCTTCCCAGCAATGGCCCCAGACCCGTCAACTCACCTGCAAAGAGGTAGAACAACACCCCCACAAGTGCTGAGTCTTTCTTCATTGGGCGTAAACCAGCCCTCTGCTTTGATGGAAATAGGAGTCTGGAGGAGGAGGATAGAGGAGCATGTTCTTCTGAACTTGTGAACCTGAGGAATGCAGACTGCGGCACCTTCAAATAAATTAGCAAACAAGTGAAGACAGTTCTGCTGATGGGCTTGTTTTTGTGATTATCTGATTAAAGTTTGAATTATATTAACTGTGCACAACAAAGAAAGACAGACACACAGGAATAAAAGTGAATAAGGATGAAAAAGAAAGTTATTGATTCGTTGTCTCATTTTCAGGGCTCGAAGTCGGTATCACGGTCCAGGAATAAGAATAAGGCTTCGTCATCATACTCTGCGAATTCAGCCAGGGTGAGGTCAGTGCCACCTGACAGAGTAGAAATTCCCTCATCTATGGTGCTGGCCACCTCCTCTTCATCCGGCACGCTCTCTTGTACTCTTATATCTGGTGGTATGAGGTGCTGATTCATCTTGATCATTGTTAACCTCTCCACATTTTTGGGCGAGAGGCGGCTCCGTTTGGGAGTTACAATCCCACCAGCCGCACTGAAAACCCGTTCAGAAGACACACTTGCGAGTGGGCAAGACAAGTAGTTTAAAGCCAGGTTGGTGAGCTGTGGCCACAATTCTTTTTTCCCATGCCAATACGCCAATGGGTCAGAATTAACATAGACCTCTGTGGAGTCATTCAGATAGTCCTTCACCATCGACTCAAGGTCCTCCTCCAAGGTTCCTCCACTTTGCGTAGCTCTTGCTGTGCCTCTGACCTTTTGAGAACCAAACCCACGCAGAGCTAGCCAATCCTCTTCAGCCTCCAATGTTTCTGTTGTCTTTCGTGCAGATGATCCGGTTGCCGGTGTCTTTAACGGCTGAGAGGTCACTTGTGCCACAGCCACAGGTGCAGAAGTGGATTGTTTTGACTGGGGATGGCCTGCTGATGTACTGCCATTTCCTTCAATTTCCAGCCGTTCTGTTTCAAACTTCTTGGCTGACAAGGCTAGCCAACGTTTGTACTTTGTAACATCTTCATCAGCAAAAGGAAAGAATGCTCTGCCTGCCAGCGCCTTTTTGTAGCGTGGATCCAGAATAGTAGCACAAATGTAATGCTGTTCTGAGTGGATCTTTTGAAGACGTTCATCACCTTGTAGGAGCTCTAATAATCGCTCAGCCAGAAGCAAAGAAGAGTCTTTATTTTTGTCATCTTTTCGAAACACAGAACACACCTCCTTCAGTTGGTCCTCCAGCATGTACAACAATGGGATAGCTTTTCCCATATTAGAGTCCTCCTTGCTGACTGCACGCGTGAAGACCTCAAAAGGACGAAGCATGCGTGTTAGGCTTTCAACTATGTTCCATTGCGGCCCACCCATCCTCAGCTCCTCTATACCCTCTTTCAAGAAATATTGATCGAGTTGCGTATACTGCTCATACAGACGCTCAAGCATGTAGAAGGTTGAGTTCCAACGTGTTACCACCTCCTGGATGAGTGCTTTCACTGGCATTTGACATTGATATAGCATGCTCCTCAGCTGCTTGCGGGCCTTAAAAGAATGCCTGAAATGCTTGCAAATTTTTCGGCAGTTCTCCAATACACTGTACGCTGCACTGCGTTTATTACCCAAGAATTTTTGGACAACCAGGTTTATACAGTGCGCCAAACACGGCACTCTGAAATAGTAACCGTCCCTCATGGCCTTAACTATATTGGAGCCATTGTCCGTGGAAACATAACCAACCTTGCGTTTTAGTGGGGACAGACAGTTAAGGACCTTTGTGTTAAAGACATCCAAAATGTTTTCTGCTGTGTGACGTTTCTCCAAACCAAACATGGCTAGTGTTGCATGTTTCCGAGCACCTTTAAAAACAATGTTAGTGTCAACACCTGAGTTTAGCTTTGCTTTAGCCCCTGAAAAAGAGACCCAGTGTGCAGTGATGCACATGTAATCAGCGCCTGCGCCACTGGTCCACATGTCTGTTGTCAGATGTGTAGTGTGAACAGCACTCTTCTGCAAAGCTGCCCCAATCACCTTCAGAACATCTTCATGTAGTGCTGGAACCGCAACTCGGGCAAAATAGAACCGGCTAGGAACCTTCCATTTAGGGCAGAGCGCTGTCACTAATTCTAGAAAACCAACCCCTTCTACAAAAGAAAAAGGGAGAAGGTCCAGAGCTAGCATTTTAGCCAGCTTAGTGTTATACAGACGGGTCATTGGGTGGTTGCGTTCATATTGCGCTTCTGTAAACAACATCTTTTTAATGTTGCCCTGGACCAATGATTTACGGGATGATGATGATCTCTTCGACCCAGTTACGCTCGCTGATGAACTTTTCCGCATTGATGTCTCACTCTCTCCCACACTCTTAGTGTGGCTCCCATGGGGTGTGCTGCTGACATGGGAACTGGGTGTAAGTGAAGTGTTTGAATCGTCTTCTTCTACCTCCTCGTCATCAGCAGATGACAAATCAACGTTTTCATTACGTGCAATTCCGGCTTTCTTGACCGCCTCTAGGTGCGGAAACCATTCAACAGGGTGCCTTCTCTCAAGATGACCTCTCTGGCCTCCGGTACCATAGTTAGAACCAAGCTTACCACGACTAAATCGAAGCTTACAAAGGCTACAAATGGCTACGTTTTCCTTTTTTGGGCAAACACTAAAGAAGTCCCAAACTGGAGACTTGAAATGTCTTCGGGGGCCGGAGGAGGCGGCGATACTGGTGGTGGTGGTCCTGCTGCTAATGACAGATGAAGTGGAGGATGTGGATTGCCGAACTGCAGTACGTTTTGCACTTTCACCACCACGAATTGAGGTCGAGGATGAGGTGGGTACCTTCTTGCGAAGAAATATGGAAGCGGTAGGTTTTGGTGTACTACTTAACTCCAAATCTAATGATTCCATTTCCATTGCCTCCTCGCCGACATCATCATCACGCTCAGCAGCTTCTCGGGATAGGGTCAAAATGTCTCTTTGCTGCATGCCCGGTGGGGCTGCAGTGACCTTTGTGATGACTGGCTCGTCGTCATCGTGAGAGGCTTCATCACCAGCAGTATCTGTCACTTCTTGTTGAGCCTCATCACACTCCATAGGTTTGAGTTTTTGGACGACCTTCCTTTTACGCTTAGGTACCGGTGCCAGATCATGGTGTGCCTCTGCCTCACTGTCAGACCGCAGTTGTGGTTCCCAAGACAGATCACTTGCACCAGAACGAGGTGGGCTTGAAGAAGATGTAGACACCCCCCTTGATCTTTTCCTTGCTAGGGATGTGGAAGACAATGAATGATCATCAGGAGGAGTGGCTTCCAATGATACCTCCGCTTCATTGTCGATTTCCAAATGTGCCCCTACTTCGGGAGGAACAACTATTGTGGGCACTTGTGAACGTCCATGCACCTTTGCTTGCCCATCTCCTTTTGCTGCCTCTCCTTCCACATGTACTTGGGCGTGTACTTGCACATGGTGTTGTTGTTGCGGCTGTGGTTGTTCAACACTTGTCAGATGAGTTACAACAACCTGTGTTGATTCAGGGACATTGCTGCTACTTTCTTGCGATGAGCCAACATCACTGGTCGATGGTGATTGGAGAAGTACACTGACTGCCTCTGAAGCACTCAAGGGCTTTGACTTAAGTTGGCGTGGTGGTGGAGGCACTGAACCCAATGGAGCAGGGGTGCTGCTCTCAGGTTGGTCCCCAGCAGATCCTGCTGCTGCAGGCGTACTTTTTTTTTTGCTCCCAAAAAAAGTGGCGGGTGGCACACCAGCCTCCTTGGTAACTTGCTTCTTCTGCTCCTTACTAGCAACTTTCTTGCTAGAGGAGCTACGGAGAACTTTCTTTGGGGGCGGGGCCATCTTCTTCAGAGCAGGTCAGACAGCAGGCCGCAGTTGCACGAATTGTAGAGTTGTCTGAGGCCAGACGTGACGTCGCGTGACGTTATGCTGCACACACACACCGCTGCAGGACTTCTTCCTGGCATTGGTGGTTCTCTTGAGTCTTGTGCACCTAAAAAAAATGGAAGACAGAGGAACATCAGTTCAGTTATAGAGCACAAAAAAATCGAAAAACACTGCAAAATCAGCACAATCCCAATCCATCCATGCCCTCCATAATGTTTAAATTCAAGACAACCCACAGAAAGACTAGGCCCATGCTAGACTGAAATACCCCTGGTGAAAAGGCCACAAGTACAGGCCCAAAAATCGAAAAACACTGCAAAATCAGCACAATCCCATTCAATCCATGGCCTCCATGATGTTTAAATTCAAGACAGCCCACAGAAAGACTAGGCCCATGCTAGACTCAAATACCCCTGGTGAAAAGGCCACAAGTACAGGCCCAAAAATCGAAAAACACTGCAAAATGAGCACAATCCTATTCCATCCATGGCCTCCATGATGTTTAAATTCAAGACAGCCCACAGAAAGACTAGGCCCATGCTAGACTCAAATACCCCTGGTGAAAAGGCCACAAGTACAGGCCCAAAAATCGAAAAACACTGCAAAATCAGCACAATCCTATTCCATCCATGGCCTCCATGATGTTTAAATTCAAGACAGCCCACAGAAAGACTAGGCCCATGCTAGACTGAAATACCCCTGGTGAAAAGGCCACAAGTACAGGCCCAAAAATCGAAAAACACTGCAAAATCAGCACAATCCCATTCAATCCATGGCCTCCATGATGTTTAAATTCAAGACAACCCACAGAAATACTAGGCCCATGCAAGACTCACTACCCCTGGGCATAAATAAAGGTTGAAAAGTAGGCAAAATGGTTGGAGGCCTAACAACAAAGCCTGCATTCAAAATGGCCACTTGCCTGCCAGCACATGGCCAGTGCCTGTAGCTGCACTCAAAATGGCCACCAGCCACATGGCATGTCCCTCCCCATGAACACCCCCAAAAATCGAAAAACACTGCAAAATCAGCACAATCCCATTCCATCCATGGCCTCCATGATGTTTAAATTCAAGACAGCCCACAGAAAGACTAGGCCCATGCTAGACTCAAATACCCCTGGTGAAAAGGCCACAAGTACAGGCCCAAAAATCGAAAAACACTGCAAAATGAGCACAATCCTATTCCATCCATGGCCTCCATGATGTTTAAATTCAAGACAGCCCACAGAAAGACTAGGCCCATGCTAGACTCAAATACCCCTGGTGAAAAGGCCACAAGTACAGGCCCAAAAATCGAAAAACACTGCAAAATGAGCACAATCCTATTCCATCCATGGCCTCCATGATGTTTAAATTCAAGACAGCCCACAGAAAGACTAGGCCCATGCTAGACTCAAATACCCCTGGTGAAAAGGTCACAAGTACAGGCCCAAAAATCGAAAAACACTGCAAAATGAGCACAATCCTATTCCATCCATGGCCTCCATGATGTTTAAATTCAAGACAGCCCACAGAAAGACTAGGCCCATGCTAGACTCAAATACCCCTGGTGAAAAGGCCACAAGTACAGGCCCAAAAATCGAAAAACACTGCAAAATCAGCACAATCCTATTCCATCCATGGCCTCCATGATGTTTAAATTCAAGACAGCCCACAGAAAGACTAGGCCCATGCTAGACTGAAATACCCCTGGTGAAAAGGCCACAAGTACAGGCCCAAAAATCGAAAAACACTGCAAAATCAGCACAATCCCATTCAATCCATGGCCTCCATGATGTTTAAATTCAAGACAACCCACAGAAATACTAGGCCCATGCAAGACTCACTACCCCTGGGCATAAATAAAGGTTGAAAAGTAGGCAAAATGGTTGGAGGCCTAACAACAAAGCCTGCATTCAAAATGGCCACTTGCCTGCCAGCACATGGCCAGTGCATGAAGCTGCACTCAAAATGGCCACCAGCCACATGGCATGTCCCTCCCCATGAACACCCCCAAAAATCGAAAAACACTGCAAAATCAGCACAATCCCATTCCATCCATGGCCTCCATGATGTTTAAATTCAAGACAGCCCACAGAAAGACTAGGCCCATGCTAGACTCAAATACCCCTGGTGAAAAGGCCACAAGTACAGGCCCAAAAATCGAAAAACACTGCAAAATCAGCACAATCCCATTCCATCCATGGCCTCCATGATGTTTAAATTCAAGACAGCCCACAGAAAGACTAGGCCCATGCACCACTCACTACCCCTGGTCAAGGCCCCAACAACAGGTAAAAAATCGAAAAACACAAAATTTTACACAAAAAAAAAATCGAAAAACACAGAAAAATCAGCACAATCCCAATTCATCTATGGCCTCCATGATGTTTAAGTTCAAGACAACCCACAGAAAGAATCAGTCCACCCACCACTGAGTACCCCTGGGGAAAAGGCCCCAAAACAGCCCAAAAATCGAAAATCCCAAAATTTTAGTTGCAGCAACTGTAATGCCCCAAACAAACTTACTTGTAAAATTTCTAATCCAACAGTGATCCAAAGAAAGTCAAAAAGGCCTCAAATCCAAAGATCCAGCAGCACCAACAAAAAGTAATCCTTCCAGGTCCACATCCGAATGAAAAGTGACCAGGAGATGGACAAAGCACTGGGAGGAGCCTGCTGAACAGGAACAGGAAGTTGAAGACTATGGGGCACTTCCTTCCTCCCACCCCCCTGCCCCCCTCCCCAAAATGGACTCCTCGCTAAAAAAGTGCAGGCAAATGTCAAACTAAGGAGTTATTCACATAAAAATCATCATTTCTAGAAGGTTTATGCTGCTTGCTGGTGGATTTCTTGTGCAGAATTGCAAATTTATATTTTCGCTCGCCGCATCTCAAATCTCGCAATTGCGAAGTACCGCGAGACGTGATCTCGCCGTACTCGCGTTGACAAACTATCGCTGGCAAGCCGCGATGACGTAATCGCGCTCGCAAATTCCCGCGGGATCACACAGCAAGATCCAAAATGGCGCAGCACTCGCAAACTATCGAAAAAAACAACTCGGCAAACGATGATAAACGCCGCGCGCCGCAAAAATTGTATCACCAACGCCGCGCGCCGCCAAAAAAATCCGCTGCGTGCGAATTTGCGGATTTTGCGGGAAATCCGCAAATCTCGCGGATTGCGGATTTCCCAAAAATCCGCAAAATCCGCGAGCGGAACGGATTTTCCGCCCACGCTTAATACCAACCGTTCATCCACTGAACTCGGAGTCAGAGGTGAGTCCACACCTCTTGGTTGGTATTTTGGTTGTGGGATGACTGTGCCTTGGAGATGGGCTGACAGTCTCCCCATTTTGTTCTTACCCCTCATAGGTGTACTGCCCAACTGATCTGGCCTTGCTACACCTTCCAAGTCTTTCATGGTAATGTACCCAACATTCCCTTTTTAAATTCTTTAACACTGGAATCCCTTCCGATTAAATTGTAAAATGTATTTATACTTACCCTTTCAGGTGCTTTCCTGTCCCCCGCCCCCCCACTGTCCTGAAGAAGACCCGCAGCAGAGGTCGTGAACTTCCCTTTTTTGCGCCAGGGTCGAAACGTCGACGATCCCCCATTTTATTTTTTAAAGCCTACATCAGCCCTTCCCTGTCCCCCTGTATAATAGTGTATATATACTGTGTATGGGTAGGCTTTACATGTGCAAATGTAAAAATATTTCCTTTGTTGCACTGAATTATTATAAACCTTTGCTTACAACCTTTCTCTTCTCATCACTTGAGCACCAACTTTCCCTTTTTTCCTCTCGTTGAAACAATTTTTATGAATATGTAAATAAACTACAGTACAATTTGTCTAGATACTGTTGTGTTGGGTCCATTGCTTTTCCAGCTGAATTAGCTAAGAATACATCTCCGTTTGTTCGTTTGTGCAGATTAAGTCTGACTTTTTGTTAACTAAGAATAAGTAATACTCATATCATTGGTATTGTTTTTTATAAAATTGTGTCTAGGACCACTTTCTTTATATATATACATTTACCCAGGTCCTATTGATTGATTGGGTTCACCCCATTGGTTTCTTTAACCTTTACACAGCAGATCTGACAACAGCACTTACTGCTTGCAATGCGCATGCCCCCCGAATAGGAGGAAAAACTAAAAACAATGTTGTTCTATCCAACCATACTCAAGTTGGTCTACCACTGCTACTCAACACACTGCTTAGGTACGCCGACGAGAATTATCTGAAAGTCAATATCGATAAAACAAAAACACTGACAATAAATGGAAAACGGCCCCACTCTTGGTTACTAGGTAAAACTGCAATCCCCAACTGTGATGTGTATAAATGCCTAGGTGTTATGATCGACAAGGGGGGGTCACTTCACGAATTGGCTCAAAGCCCTTAAAAGGAAAGGAATGGCGATTGCGACCATGCTAAGACAAGTCAAAACAAAACTGACAGGACCAACATTCGCTCCACTTCTCTGTGTTGCTGAAGCAAAAATTCCATCATCAGTTACTTATGGCAGCGAGGTTCTGAGAGGCAGGGATGCTCTACTACTGGACACCACTATGACAAAAGCATACAGAGTAATGTTAAACTTACAGCCTTATACGTCGCCAGCACAGATTCGGCTCGAGCTCGGTCTATCTAAGCAACTCATCACAAGGCGAGGCTCGTACATCAAGTGCTGGCATAAAATTAAGAACTTTGCCATAAAAACACTGAATCACCAGCCTTGTCAGGAACTGTGCAGCACACCTACCTTGCCGGCCAAAGCCTACTTGGAGGAATCGCTCACCATAACGGGACTAGTCAACCTATGGGAAATCCCAACAACGCACCTGCACCTTAAAAACACATCACCAATAAGGTTGTTATGGAACTCTAACTTATAGAAGACAAAGTTGCATTTTCACACAGGAGCCACGCATGGATAACCTTATCCAATTATACATCATTTGGATCACAGGCATACTGTGAATTAGGGTATTCAAGAAAGTCTAAAGAAGCCTTTCTAAAGCACAGACTAGGGATCCTGCCGGCCACACATCATCTTCCACCATGGCTGAGAAAGAACTACAGAAACTCATGCCGGCTATGTGGAGTCAGAAAGGAGGACATTGAACACATAATATGCTCTTGCGCAAAGCTTAATAAAGAAAGGGTTGGCCTGCTAAAAACTCCTTTTACCAAACGAGGCATACGCACTCGGAGACAAGCAGTTCTTGCATGCTTCAACCCACTAGATCCGCAACTGAATGGGAAGCTTGTCAAGTTCCTTTCTTTAGTAACATCCAAGCAAAAGATGCTTGATACTACAACTAGTGTATAATTTTTCACAGGCTCCCAGCAAAAAGACTCTGGACACTCTGTACATTTAACTCACGCACGTGTGCACTGACACTTAAACAACCTTTTAACAGAGCATTGATAGACAAGTTATTTTATCAAAACATTTTAATCGAATGTATTTTTGTAATAGTTTTAATTAATCAAATACAATACATTTTTACTTACTTACCATACTCACAGAGGTAAAGAATGAAAAAACATTGTTCGATGCTGCTCACTTGTTCGCTCTGTGTACTTTGGGCTCGTGGAAAACCTACAAACCCAATATATCCCCACAACTATAAAAGGCCTGGAGGACGTAATGGTATATTGTTTGTAAATCGGTCATTGTGACACCAAGTTACAAATTAAAACTTTGTCAACAGTGGCAGTTTTTTCCTACTTATTTTCAGTATTTCTATATTTCAATAGTTAGTTTCGTTGGGAAAACCTTGGGAGATCTACACATAGGACCCCTTGCTGAATTGCAAATGTTGTCTATTTTCTAGAAATCTATAGCTTTTCTGGATCACCCACAAGTTTCACACTGGTTTCCATCACAAACTGGAAGTAGGTTGAGAGCACAAAAATAGGAAAAATGGGCTATCCCTTTGAAAAATGCCACAAATGTGCTAAAATTGTGTTTCTTTTATTCAGCTCTGCATGTCCCTGAAAGCTGGAAAGATGGTGACTTTAGCACAGCAGACCTCTAGTTAATACCATTAAAAAAAAAAAACACAGACCTTTTTATCCAGAATACTTTTTCACATTTTTCCACCAAAACTCTAAATGTTGCTATATTTTGCCTATTTTCTCCATCCCCACTTGGGAAATCAATAAACCCTAGTTACTTTTAGAATTTCCAGGATCTGGAAAAAAGGGACATAAATTTGGCATGGATAACTTGTGTGGAAAATTCTTTATGGAGCCCTAAGCGAAAATTGCCCAAATAGTAATAAAAAGGGCTCATTGGGGGAACGGTCTGGTTGCTAAGGGGTTAATAGTACCCTAACTGAATACTGTAACACGAAATGTATTGATTAATCAAAGGGAGAGGAACAAAAAGAGGGTTAAAAAAAATTTGTAGGTATGCCAATAACATTTTTAATGGACCATATATTGGATATGTACTTTGCTATTAGCTTAAATTATTCATTATTGTGAAAACATTTTGGTGTATGCTCATTTGCAAAGCACACACACTCATGACTAACCCAAAGTTGAAGATTTATTTCAAACACAACATTTTTCACGTATTTATAATAATGAGCCAGCCATGACAACAGCTTGTTGAAAAATGTATCTGTTTTTGCATAAATATTTTTATTTAATCTACTACTGAATTTACTTATTTTTACAAAGCCTGGAACGCAATTTCTAGGTCCCAGTGAAATTTGCAGCGAGCAACAGTGCTCATCAAGACACTGTTTACTTACTGCTCTTGCAGTGGCTGCTGGTGATCTTTGAAAAATGTAGTGCACAATACTTCCCCTGAATGAGTGATGCAAGTGTGTCTGGTCTCTTCTAGGGAATGTGCAATTTCAGACTTTTTTCATTAGTGGCGTCCATATACCATGGTGACCTGTATGTCAAAAATTACCTCTTGCTCTTCAGGACCAGCATTTTGTAATGGTTGTCCCCTTCCCTAGTCCATGGTTGTCCGCCTTTATGACAGAAATTAACTCTAATGTGCCAGTACCAGCAATTTGCCATTGATACCCCATGCCAATCATTTCCTCCTATATGCCAGCGCCACTAATTTTCCATGAAGGCCCCATGCCAAGAATAACCTCCAGTATGCTAACGCCAGCATGTAGTGAAGGGATTCTCAATATACCAAGTATTACCTCTAGTATTCACATTGCCAGTATTTCATCACAGGTGCGTGTTATGCTAAGAATGACCCCCAGTGTGCCAGCACCAGCATTTTGCTTAACCGTTATTCAGTTATGTTATGTTATGCAGATATGTAGATTGCATTATCACCCGGGTGGGTATCCTGGGGCTGAGCAGGTGTGTGTGTAGCCACACCTAGGGCCTAGTCGTACTGCTCGAAAAGCCAGGTCTTTATGCTTCTTCCACAATTCAAGAGGTGATGGGGAGACTCTTATGTGCAAGGCAGGCTATTCCACGCTTTAGAAGCAATGTAGGAGAAGGCTCGACTGCCAGATCTTATTTTCGGTATGCATGGGATTTGTGCAAGGATTAGCGAAGGTGTCTGGAAACTTTGTGAAAGCAGATGCTATTGTTGAGGTATGCTGGGACAGTGGTTTGTAGTGCCTTAAAATGGTGGCTGAGGACTTTGAAATGTGCTATTTTGTGGATGGGCAGCCAGTGGAGCTCCTTCAAGTATGGTGTGATGTGAGTTTGGCCTGGAAGGTTGAGAATGATTCTGGCTGCCGAGTTTTGAAGAGTCTCCAATCTTCTGGTAAGTTTTATGTTGATCCTGGGCTAGAGGGTGTTCCCATAGTCCAGCTTGCTTGTGGCCAAGGTGTGTGTGATGGTTTATGATTGCTGATTGGGGGCCATTTAAAAATGTTCCTCCGCATCTTCAGGAAATGCAAGTATGAGGCTGTGACAGCACTGACTATGGTGGTTATGTCGAGTTTGTTGTCTATGATGATCCTAAGGTCCTGGTGTGGAATGGGTCTCAGTGCTAGCTCTGTTGGCTACAAGGTGGAGTCCCACAGTGATATGCTCTTCCCAAAGATCCTGGTTTTGATCTTGTCAGTGTTCGGCTTTAGACTGTTGGCCTTCATCACAATTGCATGATTATAATCATGCAGGCTTAAACCTTGATACAGGTACTGGTTGTCTTGTCCATGAGGGAAAGAATGACTTGCATGTTGTTGGCATAATAGAGAACATTGATGTTGTGAGAGCGGATGATGCTAGCTGAGGGATCATGTATGGACTGGAGAGGGTTTTGCTCAGGGAGGATACTTGCGGAATTCCACAAATGAGGGTATGGGCATCTGAGGTGTACAATTCCAGGCTGATTGACTGGGTCTTTCCAGTAAGGAAGGAGCCTATCTATGTGAGTGCATGCCCGTGGATTCCGATGTCATGTAGTCGTTGGATGAGGATGTGGTGAGAGACTGTGTTGAATACTACAGAGATGTACTGGAGGATGAAGGATGCAGAGTTATGCAGATGTCATCTCTGGCGGCAATCACGCCAGCTTCTGCATTGTCGTTGGATCTGCAACCAGATTGAGTCGTGTCGACGAGTTGGTGGTCATTGAGGTATTCAGTGAGGTGTCTGTTGATGATTTTCTCCAAGACCTTGGTTTGGAATGGTAGCAGGGAGATTGGTTGTAGTTGGTGGGTTTTAAAGGGTCTACTGAGGGCTTCTTCAGCAATGCGAGGACAGTTGTATCTTTCCAAGTAAGGGGTGGAGGCATTCAGATTGGGTGTGAGCATGGCGCTGATGGGTTGCTGTGCTCTGGAGTATGAGTGGGAGGGTCAGAGATCCGATGTGGCCTCTGAGTGTATGGACTTCTTGGTGGCAGCTGTCTCATCTTGGGTGATGACATGCCACGTGGTTAGCACTGGTTAGCACTGGTTCTTTGGGTAAGATCAGGAGGTGTTTGACGAGGACTGTTGGGTACGGTTGCGGGTTGAAGTCGCAGGAAAGGGCGGAGATTTTGTTGAATAGAGGGAGATTGTTGCAGAGGCCTGTGAGGGGATGATCGAGTTGGAGGAGGCTGATGGTGAGGTGAAATCTTTCACAATGGCAAAGATTTCTTTGCTTCTGTTGGTGCTATCATCAACACGGTCCGCCAGAGCTGCACGTTTGGTAGTACGGATCATTTGGTGGCAGTATCTTAGGCCAGATTTGAATGTACTCCTGTCTGCATTACCCTGGCTCATTCTCCATTTGTGCTCCAATTGTTGGCAGTGGCATTCTATGAGTCTGAGTTCAGTATGCCAGGGCTGAACGGTAGACTTACAAGCATTTATAACACCATATTGTCACTAATGCTGAAGAACTTTGACTCACTCAGACTCAGATTCTTACTCACTTGCACTCAATTATTCTCACTCACTCTTACTCATTCTCACTGCTCACATTCTCACTCACTCATACTTTCTCACTCACACTCATTTGCACTTCACTCACCCATACTTTCTCACTCTCACTCATTTGCACTTACTCTTTGCCTCACTCCCTCATTTTCACTTGCACTCTTATTCACTGTCACTCACACCTATTCATACTCATAATCCGTAACACTCGCTTGCGCTCATTTTTACACAGAAATTCTCCCTCACTCACTTGTAGTCACTCTGTTAGTCATTCTTACTCTCTGACTCACTCGCGCACTTGACTCTCAATCTCGCTCCTTCTCTCTAACTCACTTTTACTCACACATACATGTTCACACATACAGACACTTGCTCAGACAAAGGCTACCTCTCACATATATACACTCTCACCCACACACACATCATACATTTTAAATAATTTTATTGTACTTACCTCAACTGATAGCGAGAATCCTGCCCCAACTCTTGATGCACCATTTTATAATGCCCTAATATTAAATAACAAATTATTATTAACTATTAGTGTAATACAAATGGGCTGAAAACAAGGATGGTTATAAGGGTGAGCCTCCCCGGTGTTTATGGCACTGATTTTACCACCTTTGAGGCCAGGAGTCACAAGGGGCAAGCCAGGGGTTGCAGTTGCCACCCCTGGTTGACCGCTTGAGGTACCATATCACAGTTCAGCGATTGCTTTAAAAATTTCAACCCAGTAACGAAAGAAAAAAGTCCTATCCTTTTCCCCCTGGATTGCCTGCAGTAACAGCAAACTTGTACAAAGATTCCAGTTCACAATCTTTGGGGAAATTATTTTATAATAAGAATTCATTGATATGATGAAGTGGTTCATAAACATTTGTGCTAAAAGTAGTGTAGTGGACAAAACTGGTAATGAAATGAACTTAAATCCTTCATCTTCGTTAGATGGTCTACAACTACCAAAATGACGAATTTACTTGTAGGCAATTCTGCTATAAAATCTTTAGATACTCTATGCTAAGGTTTGTCTGGAACATGCAATCACATCACAAGGATCATATGTTCAGTATATTCTTGTTCTTGTCACTAATAGAACATATTTAACATATTTTGTAGCATTCATAAATTAAGTTGGTCACCAAAATATCTTCTACTGCTGCTAATATTTTAGCTACTCCAGGACACCCAGCAGTTTTAGGATTTTGAAACATGTTTTCCTAACTAAAGTGAGGGCAAGTATATGTAGCCTTGAATCAGTCACTCATCCTTACTGTTCTCTGATCCAAGTTTGTTTAACTATGAAATGTAATTTTGTATGTACTTTTTAATAAAGGCTTCTATATTAATTAAAAAACAGTGGGGGATCAATCAATCAGCCGAATACACTTTATTCGTTTTTTACATAAAACCATAAAAGTAATCTAAAACAGTACACTATACAAAGATTTAACATAGTCGGCAGCTCGCACTTACAAATCACTAGTACAGTACATAGGAATAAAGTCACAGAATATAAAACAAGCATTGGCATAGCCAATAGGTCTCGCTTTTGGGACCTTATAAGTATTTAGTTATGCAGCACAATATCCTTGGTGCAACAACATCAACTGTTGCATGGCTAAACACTTATAAGGTCCCAAAGGCGAGACCTATTGGCTATACCAATGCTTGCTTTTTATCGTCACCTCCACACAAAAAAAATAGTATCATGCATGGTAGAACTGAAAGGCTTGAGCAAATGGCAGTGGCTCTTCAAAAACTTTAAAAAACATGTATTTGTGGAGGACTGGCGGCAGCTGTTGGAGTGAAAGTAACACAGGCGAGCAACAGAGGAGCTAGAGGCATGTGTAAATAAATAAGAAAAGAAAAAAAGTTGGCCTGGTGGAAGCACTGCATGAGATGGGGTTGGCGGAGCAATGCAGAGCGCGCCGGGTAGGGGTAGTATGGAGCAATGCATGGCATGCTGGGTGTGGGTAATATGGAGCAATGCAGAGCATGCAGGGAAGTGAAGGAAACAAGACGCGTGGCCGCAAGACGCACTCTGTGGTGGGTGAGGGGCAGAGCGAGGCGCTTCATACTTGAACAAATGGCAGTGGCTCTCTAAAAACTTTAAAAAATATGTATTTGTAGAGGACTGACGGCAGATGTGGGAGTGAGAGTAATGTAGCCGCAGAGCATAAAAATATCTTCTACAACAACGTCTTTTGAATAATGGGGGAACCAAGAGATTTAGAGTACAAGATAGACAATGACCTGGTGGTATGTGTTTCCTTAAATAAATAAACAGGAAATGGGCCTTCTGTGGTAGTGAAAGAAAGAAAGCGAAATATTTGGTTGGAGATATGCATGCAGTGGCTTGATGAGGAGGAGCTTGCTATATACTTTTACTACTATAAGTCACGGCCATCCTTTCACCTGCCAATGCTTGTTTGAGGCGCAATGGCAAGGTGACAGAAAATGAACAGAAGACTACGTAATTCAGCCGTCAACATCCGGCAGGCTGTATTTGAACTGTAGACTATTTGCACAGTCAATACCAAGTGAAAATTGGATTCTATGCACCGTAAGGATTGAACATTTTTACTAGGTGAAGCAGTCCTTTAAATTAAAAAGTTAAAGATTCTTTTACTGGTCGGTTATGTGCAGTAAACTTGTGCTCTCGTATAGCGCTCAGCACCTTGGGATAATGTCTGTGCTTTATAAACGTGCATGATTCTTTAGACACAGATATAAATACACTCACATATCTACCAAGCTGGGTTTAAACCTTTTAAGCGAATGTTGCTTTGTAGAGGTTGTTAGACAGATCGGTGTGCGGCAGTGTTAATATTTTGCTGTCTCCTGTACACCCATCAACTAGTGGTAGGGCACAAGGGGAAGGCATACGACTGGTGCCAGGGCGTACAGGGCCCCAGCAGCCCCCCTACAAAGAGGCCACTGACTGGTGGCCTCGGAGGCAAAAGATAGGCCATTTCAGTGCAGTTCGCAGCCTCCATGATTGTTCGGTGGGCCCGTGACTCGTACATTCTACAGCCCTGTCTCATACATCGATGTCCGATGTGGGTGTCCGTGGTCTGCAGGGGACGGCGGGACTGCGAGGAGACCTCTGCCCCTCCCATAGCGCCGGTGGGGGTGTGGGAGAAGATTGGCCCTTTGCTCTACCGCTTTTGCCCCTTCATGTTATACAACAACCATAACAAGTTCCGATCAACACGTCAAGTCCGGGCGTCCACACCTACCCCTGTTAGTGCCCTGCCCCAGCGATGACTAAAATGCCGGGGATCAGCCTGCCCCACCGCGGCCCCACGTGGAAGATCCTGGCGGCCGGTGGAGTCCTCCAAGGCGCGGCTTTGCTGAGTCACTTGCGAGCGGGAGTAGCATAGACACTCTCCTCTGGCCAGATCCTCTGCCCTGCTTGGGCTGTACAAGTACTACTATGTTGTGAAATCAAACAAGCCTTTTACTGCTACAACCGTGTCTTTATCCATGACCTATCCAACCCTTCTTTCCTTTTCAAATTCAGGTGTGAGTGCAGCTGCAATACCAGTCTGGCCCCCACTAACCGCAGCGCCGCACATCTTGTTACTGTCTGCAAGCGCTTTGACTCCTTGTCGGCACTAGAAGGCGATAAACAAATGCTCTATACACGGACCATGACGACGGAAACCTGCTTTTTAGTGGGGTTCATAACCGACTGCTGGGAGGCGGTTCATGTTGGGTGTATCGGGAGCAGTTTAGGGGGTAAGGCAAAATTGCTGACTGCTGTCGGGTCTCAGCTGCACCGTGGAATGGGCCTCCTCAGTGTTAAGTTTAATTGGCGTCTGGGCGCTATACAAATCAAGCAGGTTCCTTGCGCTAAAAGGAGGCAGCAGGGGGAGGGGCGAGAGGAGGGGCCGAGCGAAAGCGTTTCCCTTGCGGGAGCGTGCAGTGCCAGGAGCGATAATTGCTACCATATGGCGCCGTGCGCTCCTGCAAGGGAATCGCCACACATGCACGCGTTGCCATTGAAGGCAATGGAACGCATGCACGTGTTTGGCTGAAAAACCAAAGCGATAGCAAAAGGTCTTTTTGCCTTTGTAGCGCATGTGCGCTGCGTAGGCGAGACCTAAAAGAACCACTTAAGTCCCATCAATGCAAATAGACGGAAGTACACCTACTACCCCACGGAGCACTGCCAAGGCCAGTGGCCTCTGCTGCCTCCCGCCATTCCTTTTCTCCTGTGCCCACACTTGTAATCATTGCGCTTACAACAGGAGAGCTGGTGCATAGTTCAAAGTAATTTACCAGAAAAAGATATGCTTGCAGATCATGACATGAGACCACCCTTTGGCTATTATTACTATATTAAGGTTCATTACATCTTCTCTCCTCTGCCATATGTCCTCCTCACTCACTCTGACTCACCGTGGACTACATTCCATTCATGTACATACACCCTCTGCTTGGCTGGTGAAAATGACCCCAATGCTTCTATTTGTCACAGGTCCTAGAGGCATTGGCATTTTCTCCTTGTCCGCTCCCAAAGCAAGTCCACTAAATGTCCTCCACTGCAAACAAGATAAAGCATCCTCACATCATTGTCCATTCCCAGAACATGCCTTGCCCTGAGTACTATGGTATGCCATAGGAGGCTTCCCACAAATACTCTCAACAGCTTCAGGACTTTCGAATCTCTTACAGACCTTTAACTATTTGCACCACGGCCATGTCATACACGTTAAACAGCAGTTGCTTGTTGGCAAACCAGGCCCCCCTACAGAACCAAGGCAACCACCAATGGAAACAATCTAGGAAAGCTATGCTACTCCCCCTTTCTTTCACCTTTCAGAGCATTGTTCCACACATTAGTGTCCTTGCCAAATCAATCAATCAGAAATGTTAAGTGTGACTGCTCACCCGTGAAGGTCTCAAGGTGGGGGGGGGGGCAGAGGGGCTACAGTGGCAACTGGGTGCTGCAGTTCAGTCAAAGAGCCAGGTCTTGAGATCCTTACTGTATCGGGTCAGCAACGGGGATAGCCTGAGGTGGAAAGGTAGGGTGTTCCAAGTTTAGTTGGCGAGGTAGGACAAGGATCTTCCACCAGTTCTGGTCTTGCAGAATCAGAGGGACAGTGGCAAGGACCAGTTGGGCGAAGTGGAGGTGTCTAGTGGGTACGTGGAATGAGAGGAGGTGGTTCAGGCATGCTGGGACGCGATCGTAGAGGGCTCAGTAGGCGTGTTTGAGGAGCTTGAAGGTGACTCTTTGGTTGACTGGGAGCCGGTGGAGTTCTTGTAGGTGTTCGGAGATGTGGCTGCGGTGAGGGATGCTGAGGAACAATCTGTCTGCAGCATTTTGAATGTTCTGTAATTTCCTGAGGAATTTCCGGGTGATGCCTGTGTAGAGTGCATTGCCGAGTCTGCTGCTGATGAGTGCGTGGGTGACCGTCTTTCTGGCTTCAGTGGGGATCCATCTGAAGGTCTTTCGAAGCAGGCGAAGAGCGAGAAAGCATGATGAGGAGAAGCTGTTGATCTGGCAGCTCATGGTGAGCTAGGAGTCCAGTGGGCCGCCAGGAGTCTTCCCAAGTGGAGGTGTTGGGTTCCAGGTTGAGCATTTCAGTCTTGTCTGAGTTGAGCTTGAGGCAGCTGGCTTTCATCCAGGTGAGGACGGACTTCATCCTGTCTTGGAAGTTGTTTCTGGCGAATGTTGGCTCGTAGCTGAGGGAGTGGATCAGCTAGGTATCATCGGCGTAGGAGATGATGTTGAGTCTGTGGTTCCTGACTATGGCAGCGAGTGGGGTCATGTAGAATTTGAAGAGGGTGGGACTCAGGGAAGAGATCTAGGGGACTCCCAGCCAATCTCCCTGGGTTTTGAGAGGACCGGTGGTAGTCTGACTCGCTATGTTCTACCGTTGTGGAAGGAAAGGATCCAGTCCAAGGCTTTGTCACGGATGCCGGCTTTGTCGAGTCTCATGCTAGGGCATGGTGGGAGATGGTGGGAGAGAGGTCCAGGAGGATGGAAGCTGCTGTTTCATCGCATTTAGGAGGGAGCAGATGCCATCCATGGTAGTGACGAGGGTGCATTCGGTGCTGTGGTTGCTTCTGAAGCCCGATTGAGAGGAGTCTAGGATGTGGTTAACTTCGATGAACTCTGCGAGTTGGGAAATTATGGCCTTCTCGATGACCTTGGCTGGTAAGGGGAGCAGGGAGATGGGTCTGAAATTCTTGAGGTCTGTCGTGTTGACTGGGGGCTTGATCTCGTTGTGTTTTCAGTCGTCGGAGAAGGAGGCAGTCTCGATGGAGCAGTTGATGGTGCAGCGTAGTTTGGGGGCGATGGCAGGTCTGTGGAAGATGTGGTGCGGGGGGTGCTCTGGAGTGAATGCTGTTCATGGTCTTGAGAGTGTTGTCTGTGGCAAGCAGGGTTCAGTTGAGCAGGATCTGTTGGGAGCATCATCATCGTCGTTGTATGTGGTGGTGTCGGAGTGATGGGTGGGTCTTTGGTGTCAAAGCAAAGCTGCTGTAAATATGCTTGATCTTGTGGTGAAGTAGGTCCCGAGTTTGTTGAAAAGTTCTTGGGAGGGTGAGACTTCTGTGGTCTCACTGTTGTGTTTGGCGAACTCTTTGACAATAGCGAAGCATTCTTTGCTGTTTTGTGCGTTGGCGTTGATTCTGTCTTGGAGGGTAATTTTCTTTGTGGTTTTGACAAGGATGTGGTGTGCGATGACGGCGGTTCTGAAGGCTGTGTGGGATTCCAGTGTTTTGTTTTTCCTCCATCTCTTCTTGAGCTGTCTACACGTGCATCTGGACTCCTGGAGGGCAGTACTGAACCAACAGAATTTCTTGGAATGTTGTTTGCCGGGTGATTTCTTGTAGGGTGTCAGTGCGTCGGAACAGTTGGAGATCCATTGGTGGAGGTTGCATGCTGAGGTATTGGCATCTATGGGTGCCGGCAGTGAGATGTTCTTATGTGGCCTTGTTCCAGTTGTGGCGGGGGCGGTGGGTGCAGTGTTGGACGGTGGGTTTGGTGGAGGCAAAATTAACCAAGTGGTGGTCGGTCTAGAGGAGTTCAGAGGTGTGGCTGTATGTGGTGGTTTTGCTGGCGGAGAAGATGGGGTCGTTGGGTCGTCCAATTGGGTGGTCAGACAGAGGTCGAATGGTGCGATCCTTGCTGGTGATCTTGTAGTCGTTGAGGAAGGCGTTGGCGATGTCCGGGGCCCAGCTGGGGTTCGTCCAGTTTTCCATGAGGAAGGCTATGTCGGGGGAGACTGAGTCGAGGAGTTGCCAGATTTTGGTGGCCTGTTTGTGGAGGGAGATTGTGTTGAGGAGGATGCAGCTTAGTCAGTCAGTTGCACTGTGGGTCGGCCAGGCAGTGGGAGAAGCTGGAGTGCATAGGTGGGTGAGGGTGCAGTTGCAGTTGCAGTTTCGGCAGGATAAAGGTCCTTCGGAGACGCAGAGTGGCTTCCAGTGTTGAGGGCAAGAAGGGTGCTGGCGTCGTATCGGTGAAGGGTCCGAGAACCTGGCTTCATTATGCTGGGGGCAGTCCAGGCGCAAACGGGCTTGTCTTTGGCACGCTGGCCACCATTAAGTAGTGTGAGGGGGAGGGCTGGACAGCTGGGAGGTTGGAAGTGGGAAAAGCAGCAGTGGAAGGGGGGGCTGCAGGGGTCAAGCAGCGGCAGGAGCACGGTGCAGAAAAAGTAAAAAAAGTATGCAAAAGGGGAAAAATTTGAAAAAGTACAAAAGGAGTGTAAAGAAGGCAGATGGGAAAAAGAGGCAGAAGAACAAGGACAGAAGGCAGACCAGTAACAGAGCAAAGATGATTCCCACTAGGCCACCAGAGATGAGGCGCAGGTGGGAACCTGCGGGTGGAGGAAGGCCTTATACCACCAACCAACAAGGGTTAGTGAACCAGCCAGGGGCATAAACTACCAGGAGGAGCTGCGCAGGGAGGGAAGCAGATTACTCACAAGGTCAGTGGAAATGCCAAAACAGTCTAAAGCTGAGAAAATATGAATATTCCACTGGACCGCCACACCACAGTGATATTCCTTTAAATTGCTCCAGAAGTGATCACCGCTTAATCAGTTTAGGCTGTACCACTGCAGACAGTGTCAGCAAGTTGTAAGGGACAGTCCTGACAAAGCCAAACCTCATAGTCTACAAAATGTCCTACCTGTCCGCACCACACTACAGGCAATGTTGAGTTGTCCCAG
Source organism: Lissotriton vulgaris (assembly GCF_964263255.1). Taxonomy (NCBI): domain Eukaryota; kingdom Metazoa; phylum Chordata; class Amphibia; order Caudata; family Salamandridae; genus Lissotriton; species Lissotriton vulgaris. The sequence continues at coordinate 1,022,668,477 of NC_141693.1, forward strand.
ACATACCTGTACCTACGATACATGCACACTGTTTTTACCACCATCCTGTCAATCCACGTTAGAGGTTTTCCCTCAGATTAAACAGGACCGGTTATCCGCTCTCTGTGTTAAAATCAAGTCTGGCTCAACAGCGGACCCTCTGAAACCTGAGCAATTTATGAAAATATTACCTCTTATTTCTCCCCTGTTTGAACAAGTGATCAACTTATCGCTTAGCTCAGCTGTTGTGCCTATAGCATGGAAACAAGCCAAAGTACTGCCACTGCTTAAAAAAACGTCTCTAGATGCCAAAAAGCCAGAGAAAGTCAGGCCAATTTCATTGCTCTCCTGGATTGCTAAAATTTTGGAAGCTTATATTAATTCCATTCTTTCAGAGCATCTGACCAGCAATAATATACTGGATTCTTCGCAAAATGGTTTTCGTCCTGGCCAGGGTACTGAGTCGGCGCTTATGGCGGTAACAGAGCATCTGTGGGCAGTGCTGGATGCAGGACAGACATCGGCACTGATCCTCCTGGATCTCAGTGCTGCATTCAACACTGTGTCCCATACTATCCTGTTGCACCGCTTGGAAGAGGCGGACATCAGTGGCCTTGCATTAAAATGGCTAGTGTCATTCCTTCCTGACAGGACCTACCAGGTGATTGCCCCCCTGTTTTCTTCATCTACCTTTCCCATCAAGCATGGTGTACCACATGGTTCCTCTTTGATTCATCTGCTCTTCAACTTATATGTTCAACCTCTGGCTGTATTGGCCAAGAGCAGAGGACTGAGGGTGTTTCCTACGCCGACGATACGCACCTGGTGGTAGCACTGTCAAGCAACTCCAGGGACGCCGTTGCTAAGTTTCAAGGTGATCTTGTGGCAGTTGCCAATCGGATGACAGCTAACTGCCTCCAGCTGAATGCTAGTAAATCGGAGGTGTTGCTGGTGGGAAAGGACCAAGGGTTATGGAACGAACACTGGTGGCCCAGGAATCTAGCCCCCCCCCCCCCGCCCCCCTCTGAAACAGGTTGTAAAGAACTTGGGGGTGTGGATGGACTCCACACTCAGCTTCCAGACTCAAATGAAGAAGGTAGCAGGCACATGTTTCAGTCTATTACATGGGCTTAAACCCATTTTAGGTTTCTTTGATGCCCCTACTAGACAGATCATTATTCAAGCACTGATTATATCTAGGCTTCACTATGTGAACTCTCTTTATTTAGGGGTGAATAAGGCAGAAATACAGAGGCTCCAGAGAGTACAGAACGCCGCAGCCAGAGCTCTTGTGGGTCTTCGCAGAGTCTGTTCGGTGACCTTGCCAGTGGCTCAGCGGATTGAATTTAAGGCTCTCTATATAGCCTTCTGTAATAAATTACTTCTCTACTGTTCTCCACTGAATATAATGTACCATGACATCATAGAATGCCTGGGTCTCTCTCTGGCTCACAGTGTCAGTTGGTCATCTCAGGCTGAGCTGCTTGGAGCTTGCTCCTGGTGGGGCTACATCTGTACTTCCTATCTTCTCCTACTCATCTATCCTAGAAGAGAGCTACAATAAAGGATTATCTAACTATACAGCTGGACGGTGTATCTTCCTTTACCACACCTTCAAAATCCTGAAGTTCTCAGCCCCTGTGTGTAGGAAGGTAGATACCTGACTATGGTTACCCCCGACTTTTTGCCTGGTGTTTTGCTGGTTTTCTGACTTAGTTGACCTGGGGCCCTGCCAATCAGGACCCCAGGCCTATTGCTCTCTCTCTAAAATGGATTCCATGTACCTTAGGTACATTTCCAGTTGGAACTGGGCCACCTTGTCAGACCCTGTAACTCAGGGCATCGGTGTACCCAGGGCCTACCAGGGGCTGAAGGATGTATTATGCCACCCCTGGCTGGCCATCTAAATTTGACACAACTGGCTGCCCGACAGCTGGGGCAACGTGGTGTACTCGCCCGTTGCTGTAGGTATAGTATCCCTATGCCTAACCTTAAAATGGGCACCCGAGTTCCTATCAGTCACTCCTATGGCAGGCCTTGACAATCCTGAAGGCAGAGTGCAGGGGACCGTGTGAATTGGGCTCCGGCACGAGCCGAGCCCGGTTGCAGCTTGCGGAACCAAGATCCAATGGCTGTTCCATGATAACGCGTATCATATCGGTAACTTCGGTATAGCGTTATCAAGACATGTCGAGTAAGGTGTCATACGAATCGGGATGCTGCCCCCTCACCAATTCTGGCGACGAGGTTAGCATTCCGCCCTTCTAGAGGGACACGACATGTACGTAACTGTGAACCCCGGTTAAAGTTAACTGAAGCCTCAGCTCCACAAAATGGATGCTGCCACCACAGACACAAGTCTGACCTCCTGCTGCTGGGAGTCCTTCCAGCGAGGAGAGCTTGGACAAAGGGTTTCCTGTCAAGGGCGGTGTTCGCACCGTCCCAGACAGGGTTTGTGTATTCTGGGTAGGTAGGGCTTCGCAAGAAGGTGACTGCGGAGTGGCACCCCGGTGCTCACTACGCATCTGCCGGCTAGAACCAGTTCCAGGGGCGCACAGCCCCTGACCTGGGGAAAGCCCAGCAGGGGGAGAGGGGTGTAACTACCCCCCTTCCTGGTCCCACCCTTAGGGCCGGACCTAGTCATGTACCCGCCCCTTTCTTTAGGATAAAGGCCGGAGCGGGGACCCTTCCAAATTAGATCATCTTTGAATCAAGAATACTTTCTACGAAAGGACTTCAAGACTCTTCTCAAGATTTCTCCCTTGTGGCTAAGGAGTAGTCACCCTGCACCAGCGGGCACCATCTAAGAACTCTGCGGTTTGCTGCAAGTCCTTCCTCAAGGATCCGACGGACCAGCTCGACGAGAACCGGCTTCCCTGGCACCTCTGACCTATACCCACGTCGTCAGCTCAGCTGAGATCTGTGGGTGCGACGAGACCTCGAGGGACCGGCCATCATCAAAACCTGAACGCTTTCTTAACCAGCACGACCATCGAAGCAATTCTCTGGTGAGTGCTCTGGGGTCCGAGAAGCCCCGACCCTGAGCAGCTCCGGCACCAAAGTGCAGTCTCCCAGCATCTCCACGATCTGCGTGGGGCCCTTCTGCTCGCTGCTCAAGCACGTTGTCTGGTCACTAGCCGCTGGCTTGTGTCCTTCTTTGACGACATCCGACAACCAACGTTGCTGGTCTGGTTGCTCCAGACTGGCCCTTGCTCCCTTTTTCGAGAGGAGCACTCCGGACCCTCCTGGTCCACTCAAGACGCCATCTTAGGCCCACCACGTGGCCCTGAGATCTGCCAAGGCTTGTTGCCCCAATCCTGGGCCCAGCGACGCCGACAGCATCAACCTTCGTGGGACAGCTCGCACCTCCATCCTGGTCGCCGACAACGCCTCCCGGTCCGTGAGACTGCAGAGCCTAGCATCGCCCACTCACCTAGTCGAGGTGACGGCCATCCGGTGCCTTCCTGGTACCCTCTGACTACTAGCTGGTAGTACGAACTTGGTCCCCTCTGCTTTCAGGTATCAACTGTAGGAAGGTGGATATCTGACTATGGTTACCCCCAAACTTTTTGCCTGGTGTTTAGCTGGTTTTTGACCTAGTTGGCCTGGGATCCTGCTATTCAGGGCCCCAGGCTGATTGGTCTCTCCTTAAAATGGACTCCATGTACCTTAGGTGCATAACACAATTGGAATTGGTTCACCTTATAGGCCCCTGTAACAGTGTACCATAGGTACCCAGGGCATAGGTGTAGCCAAGGCCTACCAGGGGCTGCAGCATCTATTGTGCCACCCCTGGCCTGGCCTCCATATTTGACACAACTGGCTGATCACTCAGCTGGGGTAAGTTGGTGTAATCACCTCTTACTTAGGTACAGTATGTCTGTGCCTAACCCTAAACTGGACACATATGTTCCTATCAGCCACTCCTATGGAAGGCCTCATCAATCCTGGAGGCAGAGTGCTTGGAAATATGTGAGATGGTGCTCTAGCATGAGCTGAGCCTGTCTGCAGCTGTCGGGAACCACTCCCTAAGCTGTTCTGGGATATTGCCATACCATATACTCTTAAGTGCATTATAATCCTCGCGGTTATTTGCTATCTTTGGTTTGGCTTTATCAAAACATGTCGAGTAAGGTGTCATACGAATTGGAATACTATCCCCTCGCCAATTCTGGCGACGGGGATAGCATTCCACCCTTCTAGAGGGACACGACATGTGTGTAGCCTTAACCCCGGTTAAAGTTAAACAGAGCCTCAGCATCACAAAATGGATGCTGCCACCACAGACACGAGTCTGGCCTCCTGCTGCTGACCGAAACTCGGCAGATGGTGGCCTGGACAAAGGGTTTCCTGCCATGGGAGGTGCAAGCACCACCCCAGACAGGGTTTTGTGTATTGGGTAGGACAGGGCTGAATAGAATCAGACATGCCCGGGGCACACAAGGTGTCCCCGTGCATAGGCCAGACCAAACCGGTCCTGGGACTTTCCAGACCCAGGCTTGGCGCGGAACTGGACAAAGGAAAGGGGGTGTAACCGCCCCCCTTCCTGGTTCCTCCCAGAGGAGGGACCTAGTAGGTGATCCACCCCTCAGATTGGGAATAAGAGTGGGAGCAGTGCCATTGCACAGCAGATCATCCTGAATCAACTTTACACGAAGAAGAAGACTGGACTTCGACATTCTGCTGCACAGAAGACTGAAGAGAATCTCCCTTGTGGCCTAGGAGTGGCCACCCTGTGAACACAGGTACCAACCAGCAACTCGACGTCTGCTTTGCCGCCGCCTCCCGCCGGAGCCCGAGCCCAGAGCCCAACAAGACCCAGACTCCCAGACCTCTCAGAGCCCGATCCACAGTCCCTGCAAAGAAGGGACCCGTGGAGGCACCGAGTGACGTGGGACCGGACCTCTTGGAAGACACTCGAAAAGCTGACTGCGCAGCTTCTGAGGCATCTTCGACGTTGTGCTTTGGGGACTGAGAACCCCCACCACCGAGCAGCCCTTGCACCGAAGATCAGCCCTCCAGCATCTCCACGATCTGCGTGGGGCCCTTTTGCATTGTGCCACTTGACGAACATCCCCGCCACTAGCCACGTGGTCAGCGGCCATCTTGGCGACGAAACCGATGATTTACACAGCAGGTCTGGTTGCTCCAGACCTACCCAAGCTCCTGTAAAAAGGAGCACCCGCTCTGACCTTGCTGGTCCGAGTGGTAAGCATCTTTCAACTTCTGCCTGGCTTGCCTTTGCCAAGGCCTGTTTGCTCCGATCAAGTTGCCGACACCGCCAACAGCGAGAAGCCTGCGTGGGACAGCTCGTGACCGACTCCTGGACGTCCTCGACCCCGGGTATCCACGTGGCTGCAGAAAGAAGCTACCCCGACAATGCCTGTTTGCACCCGACATAGCCTGGTTCCAATCTGGTTCCACGGTAGTCACTGGCTAGTGACTTTGAACACTGTCCCCTCTGCTTTCAGGTCTTTACATCTTCAGATCCACCCTTGGATTAGGCATGAGCGGATTTTGCGGATTGGCAATCCGCGAATTTGCGGATTTGCGAACTCGCAATCCGCAAAATCCGCGAATTCCCGCGAATTTGCGGATTTTTTTTTTTTTTGTGTTCGCCCGTGTTTCTGCCAGTTCGCGAGGGTTTTTACAATTTCGCAATTTGCGAACTTACCTGTCGGGTCGCAAGTTTTGCGAACTTGTTGTTTCTACGTGTCCAACCTGTTTGGGACACTCTTCTTCATCACTGCCACTCTCTGTCACCACTGCCACTCTCTGACTACTCATGCCACCCTCTGGCCCACCCATGCCACCCTCTGTTTCATCACCACACCCTCTGGTTGTCCAGTGTACATTATTTTCGGCAAAGCAAAGCACACCTTCCCTGCCTCAAGTGACCTGAATTAATTTGGGGCTGATTAATGTGTCACAGAATATTTTTTTCGCTGGCACCTGCTTCCTTAGTGCGCCCTGATTAGTGATCTTTTGCACTTGCTAAGTGCTTTCATTGTTGCAAAATTAGTTACAACACCTGCCCTGCCCCAACTGACAATAATGAATTAGGGGCTGATTAATGGATTTTAACTTCCAGCCTGGCTCCTGCTTGTCTCCCTTAGCTGTAATTCATGACCTTTGTGGCATATGTGTAACTATTCTGAGGTTCAGAGCAGGGTCACATAATAGTTTCAACTGGCAACTGAACTCTGGAGGGGCCCCTCAGGAAGCACTACAGGAAATGGCTACTAATGATGTGCCTGAACTTTTGAACCTGGTAAGTAGTTACTTTCAGTTTTGCTTAGATCGTATTTCTGCAATTTCGCACTTATTCGCGGGGCGCGAACTCACGCGAACAGTGCGAGCAGTGCGAGCAAAATCCGCTGCTCGCGGATTTGCGGATTTTGCAGGAAATTCGCAAATCTCGCGGATTGCGGATTTCCCGAAAATCCGCAAAATCCGCGAGCGGAACGGATTTTCCGCCCATGCCTACCTTGGATCCACCGGAACTCTTCACATCGAGCCGCCTGCAGCATCTTCAGCTCCAAGCACCATCGACAGGCGTGACGAAACCCGACACTACTTCGACCCTGTGCACCCGCTTCCTGTGGGTGAGGTAACTCAGCTCCGCCAGTGCTCCTGCACTGGTACACATCTCAAGGGCCTGTGTCTTAAGTTTCAGCTCCGTAGGTCACTCGGAAGGTTCCTAACTTTCTAACTTTGTACTTTTTACGCACCATAGACTTTACATTGGAAAGTGCGTGCACTTTGAACACTGCACCCGAGTCCCGTGGGCCTCTCCCGACTTAGTCACTGCTAGTCTCGAATAGCTCCAGCGATTCCCAAGGCCCTAGGCCTGTTCACTTTCCTATTGGTATCTCTTATACCACTTTCTTAGTATATGGTTTAGGTGGCCCCTAGGGCTCATCCATTGTGTAACTTTTGTGTATTTTAAACTGTCTTGTGATTAACGCTTGTGCTTCTGTGCTCATAAAGAGTCCAGGGGATTTTATAGTTAATAAATCAATATATATTTTCAATATATATCTGTGTGGTGTCCCTTTCATTTGGTATTCAAGGGGGTTGTGTATGGTATAACAGCTGGCTTCACATGCCTTTCAGAGTTTAGCCTAAGACTGCTTTGTCCACGTTACCACTAGGATAACTGGTCTACAAGGTTGAATTACAACCATCATCATAAGGGTTGCTTGGCATGGTACAAAGTGATCACTAAGAATTAGTGAGCATTATATACCAGGCCAACTTCTCACATTGGTGGCAGCGGTGGGATCTGAGCTTGCTGTTGTTTTACCATTACAATCTTTGAGATTATCATTTGAAAGATCATACAGGTACCTGCTAGGTACATATAAAACAAGACTAGTATACTTAAGTTCTACTGAACTTAGCTGTTGTAGAGCAAAGGGAGTAGCACACCCTAGCTACAACTACTAGATAGGTTTAGTAGGTAAACACCAGTGTAGGTAGATTGCAACACATCCACCCACACTAGAGCAATGTCTGGAGCAGAGGGGTCCAGTGGACTTACTCCTGTTGAGAGTGACCCTCCAAGGGCACCATCCAAATTTGCTATTTTTTCCTTTAAGGAATTAAGACAGCTTTGTGTCTTAAGGGGTCTGAAGACAGGGCCTTCCCCTACTACAGACCACCTAAGAGAGCTCTTAGACCAGTCTGAGATTCTAAAGCCCTCTAAGGCAAACCCCACAGGGAATGCTGAAGGAGGCCATCCTTCAGAGGATGACACTGTAGACACCCCTGCCCCTATCATCCTGGTAGATGAGGAAGCCTCCACCACTGGAGCTCCTCAGGTAGATGAGGAGGAAGAGGAAGAGGAAGAAGAGGAGGAGGTGGAAAGCAGTGAGTCAGATGATGACAGAAATAGTCAGGTGCTGGTCAGTAGACTGAACCAGGCTAACTTAAGCTTACTTGGGAATGAATCAGGTAACAACCCATTCAGACCCCCAGGTGGACTTAACCAGAAGCCTAGAAGGAGAAAGACTCACTCAGGTGACTCTGACAACTCCCATGCTTCTAGAGGTTCTCATGGTCACTCCAGAAAGAGGATGACTAGCCTCAGAGAAGGGAACATGAGGCCAAATTGAGAGAATCTCAAATTAGAGAGGCTGAATTGAGAGTCCAGAGACAAGAGTTAGAAATTGCCCTGGCCCAAGAGAAACTTGCTAGAGCAAGACAGCCTAGAGAGAGTGGGGTAATAGAACCCACTGGTGGCAGCAATATCCAGAAGGATAAAGACAGGTCCTTTGATACAAGAAACCTGAGTAAGATTGTGCCCCCCTACAAAGCTGGGGATGATATCCATAAATGGATTACTGCAATGGAGAGAGCCTGCAGAGTACAGCAGATCCCTCAGGAGCAGTGGGCAGCAATCTTGTGGCTCTCCTTTGAAGGTAGAGGCAGAGACAGACTCCTCACAGTTAGTGATGGGGATTCTAGAAACTACATGGTCCTGAAAAATGCTCTGATTGATGGGTTAGGCTTAACCACTGAACAGTACAGGTTAATGTTCAGAGATACCCAGAAGACACAGACTCAGGACTGGTCTGAATTTGTTGAGTGTGCCACTAAGGCTCTGGAGGGCTGGTTGCTGGGAAGTAAGGCTACTGACTATACAGGATTGTATAATTTAATTATGAGAGAGCAAATCTTAAGTAATTGTCAAAATCAGCTTCTACATCAGCACCTGGTTGACTCTGATCTGACCTCCCCACAAGAATTGGGTAGGAGGGCAGACAAATGGGTCAGAACCATGATCAGGCCTAAGAACCAGGGTGGTGACCAAAAGAAAGAGACTACCAAGCCTCAAGAGAAGGGTGGGGATAAAAGTAAGGAAAAGACTTCCCAAGGCCCCAAAACTCCAAGAATGGGGGTGGGTCCCAAGACACTTCTACAACCCAGCAAAAGCCTTAGTGTCATACCTGTAAACAGGTGGGGCATTATAAAACAGACAACTGTTGTCCCAAAAATGGCAATAAGGAGAATATACCTCCAGGTAAGGCTCCAACACCTCCTGTCACTGTTAGCAGTGGTCCCCCAGGTGGTGGGAGCACCCCCAAGAATTTGGGTGGGTTTACTTTTGGAGGACAGGTGGACTCTGGCCTATCCAGGTCCCCTAACTCAGATACTCTTGTCTATGAGACTGGCATGGGGTTTGCCAATTTCACTGCTTGCCCAAACACTTTGAGCAAGTATAGACAGGAGCCCCTCATCAATGGTTTGAAAGTTGAGGCCTTCAGAGACACAGGGGCTAGCATCACCATGGTGGCTGAATGTCTAGTCCCCTCAAGGCAACTTTTACCTGATGCCAGATATCAGGTGACAAACATTGATGGCATAGAAACCAATCATCCCATGGCAGTAGTCAATCTTAGCTGGGGAGGTGTCACTGGCCCAAAGAGAGTGGCAGTGTCAGCAAACTTGCCTGTAGATTGCCTACTGGGTAATGATTTGGAAATCTCAGCCTGGGCTGAGGTTGAACAGCAAACCCATTCTAGAATGGTAAATCTCAATGGAAAGGTTAGTGGGGCTGTGATGGCTACAGCCCCAATCCAAGATGTCCTTCCTGAAAAGGTTGGGAGGGCTGAGCAAACCTCAGCCCCATCTTTAGATAACCTCCCTCCTGAAAAGAGTAGCAGGGCTGTACTGGTAACAGCCCATACCCAAACTGAGTCTCCTCCTGAAAAGGTTGGAGGGGCTGTGATGGCCACAGCCCAAACTCAAACAGATACATGGGTAGTGAAGCCTGAAATGATGGATCACTCCACCCAAACAGAGAGCATTGAGGAGGAAGAGAAATCTCCCTCCCACCAGACTTTAGGAAAGGATCAGCCTCCTCAGGGAACTGATCTTACCCCTGATGAAGGAACTGTCCCAGAGGTTGTTAGGCCTGACCTGACAGAGCCTCTGATGGCAGTGGACCCTTCTCAGGAGGGACCCAGTCTGGAGCAGGTAACCTGCCCCTCTCTACCTTGCCTTACTCAGCCCAGGGCTGCAGAGGACAAGAAGGACAGTGAGACCCAAAGGGCCCCCTGTCAAATAAAGCACCCCCATCAACAGATTAGGGGCACCGAAACTAGTAGCCCTAGTGAGGTGAAAACTTTAAAAACTCCTGAGGGATCCCCCTTAAGTAGTTAGGGACCTCCCCCAGATGGATATTGTTGGGCACAGCCAAACCTGGGACCAAAAGGCCCCAGACCTGACCTGTCCCTCCAGTAAGCCAAACAGAGGGACCCAGCCTCCAGCTTTAGGTAGCCAGAGGTTGACCCTGAGAGCACAGTGCAACTCAGTCGGAGAAAGAAAGGCACACATGGTGGAGAGTGATTGGAGGAAGCTGAGCCCTACAGAGGAAACTCACTTCAGTACTCCATCTCAACACCAGCCTTTGACTTTGCAAAGACACACCACAGGTAGAGATTCCCTATGGTGGAGACCCTCAGATACCCTTAGGGTGAGGGATTGCTTAGTGGACCATGAGACAGGGGGTTACCAAGCCAGAGCTGGTACTTCCTTATATGGTCACTTAGGCAATATAGGCTTACCTGGTCAAGGATAGCCTTATCTCCTTTCGTTTGGGGGGGGGGGGTTATGTAGGAAGGTGGATATCTGACTATGGTTACCCCCAAACTTTTTGCCTGGTGTTTAGCTGGTTTTTGACCTAGTTGGCCTGGGATCCTGCTATTCAGGGCCCCAGGCTGATTGCTCTCTCCTTAAAATGGACTCCATGTACCTTAGGTGCATAACACAATTGGAATTGGTTCACCTTATAGGCCCCTGTAACAGTGTACCATAGGTACCCAGGGCATAGGTGTAGCCAAGGCCTACCAGGGGCTGCAGCATGTATTGTGCCACCCCTGGCCTGGCCTCCATATTTGACACAACTGGCTGATCACTCAGCTGGGGTAAATTGGTGTAATCACCTCTTACTTAGGTACAGTATGTCTGTGCCTAACCCTAAACTGGACACATACGTTCCTATCAGCCACTCCTATGGAAGGCCTCATCAATCCTGGAGGCAGAGTGCTTGGAAATATGTGAGATGGTGCTCTAGCATGAGCTGAGCCTGTCTGCAGCTGTCGGGAACCACTCCCTAAGCTGTTCCGGGATATTGCCATACCATATACTCTTAAGTGCATTATAATCCTCGCGGTTATTTGCTATCTTTGGTTTGGCTTTATCAAAACATGTCGAGTAAGGTGTCATACGAATTGGAATACTATCCCCTCGCCAATTCTGGCGACGGGGATAGCATTCCACCCTTCTAGAGAGACACGACATGTGTGTAGCCTTAACCCCGGTTAAAGTTAAACAGAGCCTCAGCATCACAAAATGGATGCTGCCACCACAGACACGAGTCTGGCCTCCTGCTGCTGACCGAAACTCGGCAGATGGTGGCCTGGACAAAGGGTTTCCTGCCTTGGGAGGTGCGAGCACCACCCCAGACAGGGTTTTGTGTATTGGGTAGGACAGGGCTGAATAGAATCAGACATGCCCGGGGCACCCAAGGTGTCCCCGTGCATAGGCCAGACCAAACCGGTCCTGGGACTTTCCAGACCCAGGCTTGGCGCGGAACTGGACAAAGGAAAGGGGGTGTAACCGCCCCCCTTCCTGGTTCCTCCCAGAGGAGGGACCTAGTAGGTGATCCACCCCTCAGATTGGGAATAAGAGTGGGAGCAGTGCCATTGCACAGCAGATCATCCTGAATCAACTTTACACGAAGAAGAAGACTGGACTTCGACATTCTGCTGCACAGAAGACTGAAGAGAATCTCCCTTGTGGCCTAGGAGTGGCCACCCTGTGAACACAGGTACCAACCAGCAACTCGACGTCTGCTTTGCCGCCGCCTCCCGCCGGAGCCCGAGCCCAGAGCCCGACAAGACCCAGACTCCCAGACCTCTCAGAGCCCGATCCACAGTCCCTGCAAAGAAGGGACCCGTGGAGGCACCGAGTGATGTGGGACCGGACCTCTTGGAAGACACTCGAAAAGCTGACTGCGCAGCTTCTGAGGCATCCTCGACGTTGTGCTTTGGGGACTGAGAACCCCCACCACCGAGCAGCCCTTGCACCGAAGATCAGTCCTCCAGCATCTCCACGATCTGCGTGGGGCCCTTTTGCATTGTGCCACTCGACGCGCCATCCCGGCCACTAGCCACGTGGTCAGCGGCCATCTTGGCGACGAAACCGACGATTTACACAGCAGGTCTGGTTGCTCCAGACCTACCCAAGCTCCTGTAAAAAGGAGCACCCGCTCTGACCTTGCTGGTCCGAGTGGTAAGCATCTTTCAACTTCTGCCTGGCTTGCCTTTGCCAAGGCCTGTTTGCTCCGATCAAGTTGCCGACACCGCCAACAGCGAGAAGCCTGCGTGGGACAGCTTGGGACGTCCTCGACCCCGGGTATCCACGTGGCTGCAGAAAGAAGCTACCCGACAACGCCTGTTTGCACCCGACCGCCTGGTTCCAATCTGGTTCCACGGTAGTCACTGGCTAGTGACTTTGAACACTGTCCCCTCTGCTTTCAGGTCTTCACATCTTCAGATCCACCCTTGGATCCACCGGAACTCTTCACATCGAGCCGCCTGCAGCATCTTCAGCTCCAAGCACCATCGACCGGCGTGACGAAACCCGACACTACTTCGACCCTGTGCACCCGCTTCCTGTGGGTGAGGTAACTCAGCTCCGCCAGTGCTCCTGCACTGGTACACATCTCAAGGGCCTGTGTCTTAAGTTTCAGCTCCGTAGGTCACTCGGAAGGTTCCTAACTTTCTAACTTTGTCTCGCACCTCCATCCCGGTCGCCGACAACGCCTCCCGGTCCGTGAGACTGCAGAGCCTAGCGTCGCCCACTCACCTAGTCGAGGTGACGGCCATCCGGTGCCTTCCTGGTACCCTCTGACTACTGGCTAGTAGTACGAACTTGGTCCCCTCTGCTTTCAGGTATCAACGATCACTGATCCAGGCTTGGATCACTACGAACTATTCATCACTGGTCGCCGGCCAGCAACTCCTTTTCTTCCGGCTCCTGACTCGTCAGCGAAGACCCCCGACGCCTGTAAGACTTGTGCAGCCGCAGCCCTCGTGGCTAGGTAACTTCGGCATTCCGGTGCCTGCATAGCCTCCTTACTCTAGGGTCCCGAGTCCCCCGCTTCCGACTTGCCTTATCGGGTCCGCCCGAGACCACTAAACTTTCCGTGCCCTCGGGCACTTGTTTTTAATTGTGCACTTGAAGTATTTTCTAAGAGCTTTTGGTTCTGTGCTTAGTACCCTGTCCTCATAAAGAGTCCAGGGCTGTTGTGATTCTTAATAAATATACTGTTTATTTTCATAACACTTGTGTGGTGTCCTTTCACTTGGTGTTCAAAGGGTATGTGATGGTATTACAGCTGGCTTAACACGCCCTCTAGAGTTTAGCCCGAAGACTGCTCGTATCCACGCTACTAGGATAGCTGGTCTAAGGTCGACTTACAACCAATCACCATAAGGGTCGTTGGAACGATACATAGTGGTCGCTAGAATAGCGAACGCTGCATATCGGGCCACCTTCTCACATTGGTGGCAGCGGTGGGATTTGAGCTTGCTGTTGTTTTACCACGCGTATCCTAAGAATATCTTGTGAAAGATCGCATAAGTACTCCAGGTACATATAACTTAGCTTAGAACACTCTGAGTTCTACTGAACCAGCTGTTGTAGCTCCTCAAGGCTTAGCACACCTTGGCTACAACTCTTAGCAAGGGATCAGTAGGTAAACCCATAGTGTAGGTAGGTGCATCACTTACACCACACTAGAAGCAGCATGTCGGACAAAGGAGGAAACTCTGAGTCTCCCCTTGTGTCAGTCGACCCTCCACAGGTCATCTCCAGATATGCTGCACTTAGCTTCCACGAGATGCGACAGATCTGTACATCTCGGAAGTTAAAACAGGGTGCAAACCCTACCATTCCGTTTCTGATTGGTCTCTTGGAGACTTATGATGCTAGGAGAGCGGGTAACACCGACCCTTCTCATCCAGGAATGGAAATGCCTCCCCTCGAGGGAACCCGAGGTGACCCTGACCTTATCCATCTCTCCGCCGAGGGTGAAGAGGAGGACGAGGAGCCAGAGACATCTGGGGACGAGGCAGACAAAGGTCCAGTCATAGTTAGTCAGCTAACTCAGGACAACTTAAGCCGGCACGAGATTGGTACTAGGGGACCCCTGGGCCCTCTCTCGGGCCAGCTTAACATTGGGAACGGACGAGTTAGGTCTCTGTCGAGAGGCTCTAACAGATCAGCTCGAACCAATGGCTCTCGAGGTTCTGCTCGAAGAGGGATGACATCACCTCAGAGGAGAATGTACGAAGCAAAGGAGAGGGAAGTCAATCCGCGGATCGAGAGGGAAGAACTTGCCCTAGCCAAAGAGAGACTCGCCTTTGCTCGAGAGCAAGAGTTGAGTGGGACAATTCCCACTGGTGGCAGCATTCCCCCATGGGAACCCAGGAGTTTAGACACTAAGCACCTGAATAAGATAGTGCCCCCCTTTAAGCAAGGGGACGACATCCACAAATGGATTACTGCTTTGGAGCGGGCCTGCACTGTACAGTGCGTCCCCCAGAGTCAGTGGGCAGCTATCTTGTGTCTCTCCTTTGAAGGTAAAGGTAGAGATAAGCTCCTCACTACTAGAGTCGAGGACGCTAACAATTACCAGGTCCTGAAGAACACACTGATTGATGGGTTCGGCCTAACCACTGAGCAGTACAGGTTGCTGTTCAGGGATACCCAGAAAACTCAGTCTCAGGACTGGTCTGACTTCGTTGATTGTGCCACTAAGGCTTTTGAAGGCTGGCTACTGGGAAGTAAGGTTACTGATTTTAAAGGATTGTATAATCTAATTATGAGAGAGCAAATCTTAAGTAATTGTCAGAACCAGTTATTACAACAACACCTGGTAGACTCTGATCTGACCTCTCCACAAGATTTGGGTAAGAGGGCAGACAAATGGGTAAGAACCAGGGTCAGGCCTAAGAACCAGGGTGGTGACCAAAAGAAGGAATCAACCAAGCCTCAAGAGAAGGGTGGGAATAAATCTTCTGATCAAACCACAGGGCCCCAAAATTCCTCTGAAAAGGGTGGGTCCCAAACTTCTCCCAAAACCCAAAAGAAACCTTATTGTCATACCTGCAAACAGGTAGGCCATTACAAAACTGACAGCAGTTGTCCCAAGGCCAACAACAATAAGGAGAGCATACCCCCAAATAAAGCTTCCCAGCCTCCTGTTACTACTAGTAGTAATCCCCAGGTGGTGGGAGTGCCCCCAAGAATCTGGGTGCATTTTCTTTGGGAGTGCCTGGGGACTCTGGCCTAACCAGATTCCCTGACTTAGATACTCTTGTCTGTGAGACTGGCATGGGGTTTGCCAACTTCACAACCTGTCCCAACACTTTGGGCAGGTACAGACAGGAGCCCCTCATCAATGGTTCAAAAGTTGAGGCCTACAGAGACACAGGGGCTAGCATCACCATGGTGGCTGAGAGCCTAGTCCCCTCAAGGCAACTTATGCCTGGTGCCACATACCAGGTAGTGAACATTGATGGAGTGCAGAGAGACCATCCCATAGCAGTGGTAAATCTCAGCTGGGGAGGTGTCACTGGTCACAAAAGAGTGGCAGTGTCACCAAACTTACCTGTAGATTGCCTACTGGGGAATAATTTAGAGACCTCAGCCTGGGCTGAGGTAGAGCAAGAAACCCATTTTAAAATGGTAAACCTCCATGGTAAGGGTAGTGGGGCAGTGATAGCCACAGCCCCAGTCCAAGATGTCCTCCCTGAACAGGTCAGGAGGGCTGTGCCAGTCACAGCCCTATCCCAGAAAGATGCCTTTCCTGAACAGGTTGGCAAGGCTGTGATGGTCACAGCCCAAACCCAAACTGAGTCCCTTCCTGAAAAGGTTGGTGGAGTTGTGATGGCCACAGCTCAAACTCAGACAGATAATAGTGTTGTGAAGCCTGAAACAATGGATCACTCCACTCAAACAGAGAGCATTGAGGAGGAAGAAAAGTCTTCCCCCTCCCAGACACTAGGTGAGAGCCAGCCTCCTCAGGGAACTGACTCTACCCCTGGTGAAGGAACTGCCCCAGAGGTAGTCAGGCCTAGCCTGGCAGAGCCCCTGATGACAGTGGAACCTTCCCAGGTGGGACCCAGTCTGGAGCAGGTAACCTGCCCCTCTCTACCCTGCCTCAGTCAGCCCAGGGCTGTAGAGGTCAGGGAGGCCAGTGGTGGACCCCAAAGGGCCCCCTGTCCAAAAGAATTTCCCAATCCGCAGATTAGGATCACTGAAGCTAATAGCCCTAGCCAAGTGAAAATAAAACACACTCCTGAGGGATCCCCCTTAAACTTAGTTAGGGAACTCCCACAGCTGGACACTGCGGGGCACAGACAAACATGGGGCCTAAGAACCCCTAACCTGACCTGTCCCTTCAGTAAGCCAAACAGAGGGACTCAGCCTCCAGCTTTAGGTAGCCAGAGGTTGACCCTGAGAGCTCATAGCAACTCAGTACTGGAAAGAAAGGCACATATGGTGGATAGTGATAGGAGGAAGTTGAGCCCGACAGTAGTGGAGTCTCACTTCAGTACTCCATTCCCACACCAGCCTTTTACTTTGCCAAAGCACGCCACAGGTAGTGATTCCCTATGGTGGAGACCCTCAGATACCCTTAGGGTGAGGGGTTGCTTAGTGGACCATGATACAGGGGGTAACCATACCAGTGCATGTACCACCTCATATGGCCACTCAGGCAATATAGGCTTACCTGGTCAAGGATAGCCTTATCTCCTTTCTTTTGGGGGGGGGGGGTTGTGTAGGAAGGTAGATACCTGACTATGGTTACCCCCAACTTTTTGCCTGGTGTTTTGCTGGTTTTCTGACTTAGTTGACCTGGGGCCCTGCCAATCAGGACTCCAGGCCTACTGCTCTCTCTCTAAAATGGATTCCATGTACCTTAGGTACATTTCCAGTTGGAACTGGGCCACCTTGTCAGACCCTGTAAGTCAGGGCATCGGTGTACCCAGGGCCTACCAGGGGCTGAAGCATGTATTATGCCACCCCTGGCTGGCCATCTAAATTTGACACAACTGGCTGCCCGACAGCTGGGGCAACGTGGCGTACTCGCCCGTTGCTGTAGGTATAGTATCCCTATGCCTAACCTTAAAATGGGCACCCGAGTTCCTATCAGTCACTCCTATGGCAGGCCTTGACAATCCTGAAGGCAGAGTGCAGGGGACCGTGTGAATTGGGCTCCAGCACGAGCCGAGCCCGGTTGCAGCTTGCGGAACCAAGATCCAATGGCTGTTCCATGATAACGCGTATCATATCGGTAACTTCGGTATAGCGTTATCAAGACATGTCGAGTAAGGTGTCATACGAATCGGGATGCTGCCCCCTCACCAATTCTGGCGACGAGGTTAGCATTCCGCCCTTCTAGAGGGACACGACATGTACGTAACTGTGAACCCCGGTTAAAGTTAACTGAAGCCTCAGCTCCACAAAATGGATGCTGCCACCACAGACACAAGTCTGACCTCCTGCTGCTGGGAGTCCTTCCAGCGAGGAAAGCTTGGACAAAGGGTTTCCTGTCAAGGGCGGTGTTCGCACCGTCCCAGACAGGGTTTGTGTATTCTGGGTAGGTAGGGCTTCGCAAGAAGGTGACTGCGGAGTGGCACCCCGGTGCTCACTACGCTTCTGCCGGCTAGAACCAGTTCCAGGGGCGCGCAGCCCCTGACCTGGGGAAAGCCCAGCAGGGGGAGAGGGGTGTAACTACCCCCCTTCCTGGTCCCACCCTTAGGGCCGGACCTAGTCATGTACCCGCCCCTTTCTTTAGGATAAAGGCCGGAGCGGGGACTCTTCCAAATTAGATCATCTTTGAATCAAGAATACTTTCTACGAAAGGACTTCAAGACTCTTCTCAAGATTTCTCCCTTGTGGCTAAGGAGTAGTCACCCTGCACCAGCGGGCACCATCTAAGAACTCTGCAGTTTGCTGCAAGTCCTTCCTCAAGGATCCGACGGACCAGCTCAACGAGAACCGGCTTCCCTGGCACCTCTGACCTCTACCCACGTCGTCAGCTCAGCTGAGATCTGTGGGTGCGACGAGACCTCGAGGGACCGGCCATCATCAAAACCTGCACGCTTTCTTAACCAGCACGACCATCGAAGCAATTCTCTGGTGAGTGCTCTGGGGTCCGAGAAGCCCCGACCCTGAGCAGCTCCAGCACCGAAGTGCAGTCTCCCAGCATCTCCACGATCTGCGTGGGGCCCTTCTGCTCGCTGCTCAAGCACGTTGTCTGGTCACTAGCCGCTGGCTTGTGTCCTTCTTTGACGACATCCAACAACCAACGTTGCTGGTCTGGTTGCTCCAGACTGGCCCTTGCTCCCTTTTTCGAGAGGAGCACTCCGGACCCTCCTGGTCCACTCAAGACGCCATCTTAGGCCCACCACGTGGCCCTGAGATCTGCCAAGGCTTGTTGCCCCAATCCTGGGCCCAGCGACGCCGACAGCATCAACCTTCGTGGGACAGCTCGCACCTCCATCCTGGTCGCCGACAACGCCTCCCGGTCCGTGAGACTGCAGAGCCTAGCGTCGCCCACTCACCTAGTCGAGGTGACGGCCATCCGGTGCCTTCCTGGTACCCTCTGACTACTAGCTAGTAGTACGAACTTGGTCCCCTCTGCTTTCAGGTATCAACTGTAGGAAGGTGGATATCTGACTATGGTTACCCCCAAACTTTTTGCCTGGTGTTTAGCTGGTTTTTGACCTAGTTGGCCTGGGATCCTGCTATTCAGGGCCCCAGGCTGATTGCTCTCTCCTTAAAATGGACTCCATGTACCTTAGGTGCATAACACAATTGGAATTGGTTCACCTTATAGGCCCCTGTAACAGTGTACCATAGGTACCCAGGGCATAGGTGTAGCCAAGGCCTACCAGGGGCTGCAGCATGTATTGTGCCACCCCTGGCCTGGCCTCCATATTTGACACAACTGGCTGATCACTCAGCTGGGGTAAGTTGGTGTAATCACCTCTTACTTAGGTACAGTATGTCTGTGCCTAACCCTAAACTGGACACATATGTTCCTATCAGCCACTCCTATGGAAGGCCTCATCAATCCTGGAGGCAGAGTGCTTGGAAATATGTGAGATGGTGCTCTAGCATGAGCTGAGCCTGGCTGCAGCTGTCGGGAACCACTCCCTAAGCTGTTCCGGGATATTGCATATCGGGCCACCTTCTCACACTGAGGTCTTGATGAATTTGCTCTCTTTGTAAGCCCCTTCTCATCAGCTACGTACCATGGGCCAACATTTGCTGTCGGTCCCTCGAGTCAGGAAGGCACGGGCCGGGGGTCGGTCCTTCCTGTACAGAGCGACGACTCTTTGGAACTCTCTGCCCCTCCATATTCGTGGTCTCAACAATCTGATCGACTTTGGGAAAGCTATTAAAACTTTTCCTTTTCCTACTATATAGGCTGCTGTCGGTGTTGTTGCTTCCTTCTGCTGTTAGCGCCGGGTCGCCCCTTGGCTGGGGCAACTGTCGCGCTCTATAAATGTTTAAAATAGAAATAGAAATCACTGTTAGTATTTTTGCATCTGGCAACCTGACTTTTCCATTTTCATAGTATATCTCAAACCCCAGGATTTATAGTTCGGTGTGTGGCGTCTACTATGGGCACACACAAATGCGTCATTAGCTCTAGAAAACTAACCAGCCATCGCTGATAGTTTGTAGAGCCAGTTGCTCCCACAAAAAAGACATTTTCTAAGTTGTGTGCCACTGTCATTGCTCCAGTCACAAAAGTAAACAGCCAGTATAAAAAAGACCTGATCTTCTGAAATAAGGCACGAGAGATAGAGTTGCCGATCAGCTATGCCTTGTTCATCGGCTACTCCTTGCCCGCAAGGCAGGAGAGCTGGGGTAATGACTGAAAGGCTGTGCACAGGAGAAAGGGAATGGCGGGAGGCAGCGGAGGCCACTGGCCTGGCCAGTTCTCCATAGGGTAGTAGGTGTACTCCTGTCTATTTGCAGTCATGGGAATGAAGTGGTTATTTTTTGCTATGTTGATGGTTTGGATGATCTTGGGGCATACAAGTGCCCCCAAACTGTATGCTCAACAGATCAAAATCACCTGGGTGCAGTGGCAATAAGTAAAACACAGATTTTATGTAGCTCTTGGCCACACATGTTGCTACCCCTACCCGTCTCACCAGGCGAATGCCAACATTCACTGACAGGTATGTCACTGATAATAATCATTCAAGGACTGACCTTGTGGCCCGGACAGATGTTGAATCAGTCTGAACTGTCTCTGCTCTTTCATAGACTCTACCCCAGTGAGTGACTCTATCAAACTGTCCAAGGGCCACACATCAAATGGCCCCGCCATTCTATCTTCATTCAGTTCCTTCAACAGTTGTGTCCCCACTGGCTCCAGGTAGTCCATCACTGAATTTAGGTTCTCCTATTCCTAGGTCCTTCGTACTCCCAGCTTAAACCATCCCATAAAACCTGTCAGTAATAGTTGTGCATCCTCCCTGTTGTCGTAATACCGAAGCCCAAAGGCCAGTCTATCGACTTTAACAAGAGTATGAGCCCTTCCCCAGAGGTAACTGTGCTGCCCATCTTCTCTACTCTTCAGTTGCATATTCACCTTGGCCTTCCTTGTGCCCCTGTCTGGATTGCCCTACACTGTGTAAGTAGGTGTTACGCCCCATACGTGTATTCTAGAAAAGTGACGTGATTTGAACCTTACATGGCAGATCATCAAGCAGCTATAACCCACCCTATCATATGTGGTGATAAAGCACAGAGCTAAAAGAAATCCATGCAGATGCTGCATCACTTTGGTGTTCTGCTTAACCTGCCATTTGGGCTTGAAATGGGTTTGTTGGTGTACATGGTAGATGATTATTAACACGTCTGAAGCTCTCACTGAACTGAAGTTGGTGATTTCCTGAGTTGAACCACAGGAACACGTTGTTGCTTGATTGTGAGGGATGGGGGGGAAATAAACCTAGGAGGCCGGATGTGCTTCTCAATTTTGGCGTATTTATTCGGGAAGACAATGCAACAAAAAGAGTACCAAGAGAAATCAACAAAAAAAGAGGGGGGGACTTAATTCGGGGTCAGTGGCTTTGGTCTTTAAGTTATTCTCCTCTCACTATCAATCTTCTTCTTTCTCTTTTTCTTTTCTTTGGTTCCAGGTCCGGCTCCAGTGGTATATCGTCCCCAGGTTGCCAGGAGGGAAGACAAGGAGAGCAAGGTAAATAGAAGGTCTAGACGATTAAGTTATAAGGGACAGGAACCATCACCACTAACCCTGGGCGTAGTTTGCGTAGTAGCGCTACGCTTAGCTACGCGTAGCTACGTGAAGTGTACTACACGAGCTACGCAGTGCACTGTGCAAAATGCTGTTCGCACTGAGCAATCAGTGCAAACTGCATCTTGCGCAGTGCAAGCGGTCGTTTTTTGCTGTTCGAGTAGATTTCTACTCGAGCAGTAGCTTTCTCAACGCGGACTGGTAGTTTCTCATCGCGAGTGGTCGCGAGCATACGTGATCACTCGCAATGAGAAACCTCACCTCCCCGTGTTGAAAATCTCACGAGAAGTTTATTTTCCACGCTCTGGATCAGCAACTTGATGTTGCTGATCGCAAATGAGGAAAAAGTCTCACCGGCATGTCATTTTACTCGCTCGCCGTCGGCAACTTGACGTTGATGACCGCGAGCAAGCTAAAAATGACCGCTACGTAATGCGTGTTTGCACTGTGCTTTATGCAATTCACGTAGTGCGAAGTAGCGCAAACTTCGCAAACTACGCAAGCGTAGCATAGTACTTCACCCAAGGTTAATCACCACACCCTGGAGTGCTGGGGAAAAACTCTTTCACTCTTCAATTACCATCTTCTCTGGTTCACACTGATTCAGAACTTATTGGCACGTAATTGGTCCCAGATTTCCATTATATTTTGAATTGTATCTGTTCCTCCACAAAGTGGGTATCCACTATTCTATCGGTAGGCATTGTTAGGAACAAAAGTGGGATTGTACCAGTCTCCATGATTTACCATTACATTGCTCCTCCTATTAGTTTTTTTGTTAAAGCACCAGTACTTTTCATATGTGTCAAGGCCAAGCTAGCTTGCTTATGTACATTTCTTTTTAGAGTTGTACACTGTCTGAAAAGGAAAAGTTTTTTAAGAGCTCTCCATTAATAGCTTTGATGGACTAATAACTCTTGGATAATTTATGAAAAATAGTAACACTTCACTAGGTGATAGATGGTGCGTGTACCCATTTGAAAAAGTAGATAACACTAAATCAAGCATTCGATTCTGAAAGACGTCTTTGCACTGAATCTCAGATTTTTCTTCCTCGCAGCAAAATGGAAAAAACCTTGGCCAAGGTCAAAAAGATTAGGCAGCATGACTTGTGACTGCTATCATGCATTGTATGAGAATAAAACAACCACATAGGCTACCAAGAGCTACATTTAGTGGTACTGTAACCTCTAGCTGACTTCTGCAGGTACTCAGACTGTGGAAACATGATAGCACTGTTTGTTGAACTCTGGAGGCTTTGTTCTGTAGCAAGTCTAATATTGATACTTCGGCTGAAGATATATAGAGCCAGTTTCCTACAGATTATAATGGGATAACACTGGAATACATTTGGGACCTTGATGTATAAAAAGGTAGCAGGACACCGTCCTCAGTAGCAGCACAGTCGCAAACATGGGCAAGTTTCTTCTCCTCACTGGTGAGTATAAACCTCAGGCTCTTGAACAATTTCGGAATAGCTGTCTTTGTCTCTGCCTTTACCCTGGATAACAGTATGTTTTTAAAATGTTTGTAGAGCACACCTGCTACCCAGAGGAGTGTTCTGGCACTAAAAGCTGGTCGAACTGAGAAACAAATTGAATACCCATAACTGTACTTGCTCAAGTAAAAAATATTTTTTAATTCTGAACTGAAAGTGATTAAAGCCTAAAGGAAACCAGAGAGGGCTTTTAGATGCTTTGCTCTTGTAAACTATGGGCTCCTCCACCAATTAAGTTTCTGAAACAAGAAATCATCAAATTAAGGTCTGACGCAGAAAAAATGAGCTATTAAGAATATATATTTATGGAATGTATCCTAAAGATTAAAAGGCCAGAGTTAGTTAACACTCAAGGTACTAGGAATAATGTCTTGAACAAGATTTTTTTTCTCCTAAGCACATCAATATTCTGCATGAGTTGTAGTTTAGCAGTAAGTTTATGTGGTAGCAATATAAAGACTGTTGCAGTAGTCAAGTCTTGAAATAATGCTGCAAAACCTGTTTATGACATCCTAAAGGAGCACAGAGGAGATTTTTTTTAACAGTTTCAAAAATGAGAAACCATTTAGAAACCATGTTTTTATCTAGATTGGCAGGGTAAGGTCGTCATCAAGCTAGAAAACCAGATTTCTCATTGTGTTACTTGAAGTCGGTGGATCGCCCAACTCAGACCACAAATTATCAAACATCATATTATAAAACACTTCAGTATAGTCAGGTTTAAGTTTCAAGACATTGCAATTAATCCATTTAAGCTACTTCAAAAATACAACTTTTAAAATAAGCCTAGTTGATTTTCATTGGGCCAGCTAACGCAATGATTAGGCAAGTTTCACAAGCATACATCATAAAACAAAGTAGCCAAATGCTCGGATCAGTAAAAAGGGAAGGTTGATATAGATGTTAAATAGTGTAGGGCTCAGTAAGGAGCCTCGGGGAACCTCATGTTAACACCTGAAATTAAAGAGGCTCTTTTGAGCACTTGCGTTCTATTCTGTGAATATGAGTTTAGCCAATCCCAAGCTAAGCCTCTGACGCCGGTCATTTGGAGCCTTGGTTTTAGGACTTCATGAGATGTTGTGTCTAAAGCTATAGACAAATCCAAAAGAATCAGAGCTGAACCATCTTCCTGATCTAGAACCCAGCACAGTTCATCACCCACTGTTACCAGTGCCAATACTGTACTGTTGTAAGATCGAAACCGGATTGTAGCAGGTCAAGAATGGAAGTTGACTCTATGACAATTGAGAGACTATCGTTTTCTTGTTTCTCCAAAATATTGATGGCATAAACAGTAAAATATTAGGGTGTTAGTTAGGAGTAGAAGAATGGGGTGATGGTTTTTTCAAAATTGCACACCCGTGCTGCTGCAAGAGAAGTACTGCATGGCCGAGTGAGGGGTGAGGCAAGCTTGTCAATCTCCAGGTGCAGGATCCGAACTTGGCTGGAATAACACAAGAGGAACTAAAACTTATGGAAAGGGCAAGCACTTTCAAAAGATCAAGTGTGAAAGTAGATGTTTGAATGAGCTGATGCCTCACTAAACCTTTGCTTGTAAATGGAGGGTCCAGGTTGGAACTTACTCAGGCATATCACTTTTTGATTTCTCCAGAAAGTGATATTCTAGGTTCTTGCATGTAACTTCGTGGTTCAAAATATCATGAACATTACATCTCCACCAGATAAAGGAATTAGTGATATTAATATATATATATAAAAATATATTTAGTGGAGTTTGTTACAAATTTAATTTTATGAGTCAAAAACCTGGATTTAGCAAGTTTAATGATCTGTGCCACAGGACAACAAGATATGGTGACTTGTTTTCAGTACTGTAGACATGTTGTCATATACATCAAGCTTCTTACATTCTTTTTTTAAAATGTAGTAAATCATCCACAAATGAAGGTATATTGCTGTTAAAGGGTATGATGCACTGACTTACTGATCTGCCACATTAATCCAAAGTGGCTGTTTACATATTAGGTTGGAGACCTCAGCCTCCTAGTATTCTACATACACTGAGATGATAGTAATGAGTGGACATAAATGTATTTTTAGGAATTAGGCATGTGCTTCATCCTGTTGCTCATAGAGCAGGGAACTATAATCCCTTTGGGATGTGGAGAAACACCCCAGAGCTTGTGATTACATGTTAGCTGATGCATTACATAAATGCAGTCACTCAGTTCATATACTAGGTACCAGTCATAAGCTGCTGACGGTGATAACCTATGTTTGACTGACCATTGAAGACAGACGTTTGGTGGTGGCGAAAATGAAAACAAAAGCTATTGTTTTGTTATGCAGATTTATAAAGGGCACTATCGCCCGGATTGGTATTCTGGTGCTGAGCAGGTGTGAGCCTAGCCAGATCTAGGGCCTAGTGGGACTACTCAAAGCCTTGTCTTCAGTATCTTCTGGAATTCAAATGTGAGGAAGAGGCTCTTATGTATGACTACAGGTCGTTCCACACTTTCGTAGAGATATAGGAGAAGGCTTGATCTCTCCCCTCCAAGCCCCTCCTCGGGATCTGGTTTTCCATATGCATGGGATGTCTGCAAGTAGATGTCCGGATGAGCGGAGGTGTCAGGAAAGTTTGTGAAATCAGGTGGAATTGTTGAGATATGGTGGGCCAGTGTTATGGGGTGCCTTGAAAGTGTGGGCGAGGAGTTTGAATTGTGCTCATTTGAGAATTGTGAAGCCAGTGGAGCTTCTTCAGCTTTCATGTGATGTGAGTGCATCGATGTAAATTGAGAGTAATTCTGGCCTCAAAGTTCTGAATGACCTGCAGCCTTCTGGCGGTTCTTTTTTGTTGATCCCGTCATAGAAGGGTTTCTGTAGTCCAGTTTGCTTGTGACCAGGGTGTGCGTGACTGTTTTCCCGGTGCTGATTGGGAGCTATATGGAAATCTTCCTCAACATCATCAGGGTATGGAATCATGTGGATGTGACTGCATTGACTATTAGCAATACAATTAAAATAAACACTCAATTTTAAAGATCAAAAAGTAATTTACATGCACGCATATGCAATTCATATGTGGATGGTTTAAATTAAATATAAGTACGGTCTACTATGTAATGTTTTGCCTGATCATGTCTATTTAACTAATCCATACATCCATACTAGTTCATACAGCCACAGTTGATATACAAGTTTACATTTTATAACAGAATAATTTTTTTAACATTCCAAATACTTGCCTTCAATGCCATAATACATTTCCTATTGGAATGCTTAGACTCCCTTAACGTAGATTGGGTTTCTCATATTAAAATCTTATAACTAACTTACATGCTTCTTGTGACAGCTATTTTCAGGTAATTATATGTTAGTGTTTAGTGTGCAAACTAATGTTGATAGTGTTCTGTTTGTGAAATATTTATTAACAACCTTAATCATGACAACTTCATCATACCTTCATAAACACAAATTGTATTTGAGTTTTATGAAGTGCATGTGTCTCCTTATGACTGGTTCAGAGAACTGCATTGTTCAGCAAAGATTATGATTCTGACACTTCTTACGTAGATTATAGGTCCTAACCAAAATAAAGTATTTAAAATCCAATCAAGTGTGTGGGAAGAACACCTATACGGTATTGCATTGTCGCCTATATGTATTGTGGAATTTTGGGAACGTTTTTCTTATTTGTTGTAACTTCAATAGACGAGCTTCATTCATGGCTGTGTCTATTTGATTCTCATGAATATGTTTGATTCTTCACAGTAGATCTTTAGTAGAGATGGGATACAAATTTGCTGAATCAAAAATCCCCCTGATTCTGGTGTTATTTCTGAATTCATATCAACAGTATTTCATAAATATAACCTGTATCTCCTGCAAATACATAAATATGATCACATTGTCATAGTAGAACTATTTTAGGCTATAATTAGAAATGATTAGCAAGAAGTCTCTAATGTGGCATTGAGTTACTGTTAATTCAAGGCATGCCTAAAGAACAATTTTTGATCCCTAAATATATCCTTCTTAATATCCAATATGCTTGGTATGTAGTTTTCATGAAATGTTAAAAAGATCTAAAACAGAGAATTCTAAATTGACGTGGCACCTGATCCCTGCTACTGCTCAAAATGTTCAAATAGAAATGGCTGGTCAGAGCATCAGTCACTGCAGACAGGCAAGTGAGGAATGCATCTGTTCAGGTTTTTAAGACTCAAGGAAAAGAAGACTTTTGTAGACAGTGACTTTACATGGTAAAAGCAGCGCAAACATCTAAAGTTTCTGTAGAGAATGATGTCCTTAAAACAGGACATTTTCTTAATGAAGCAAATTAAATTGTGTTTTGAGTTCTGCTCCTAAACCCTCTACGTGCTGTGGCTATTGCCCTCTTCTCATTGCTATATTGTAACCACATTTTTACCTCCATGCAGGTCTGGCTCTGCTGCTCAATGCCCAGATAGGTAAGTGGCCTTCATTACTTGTTTCTGTTCCTCAGACAGATGTGTGCATCAGATAGGACTAAGTGAGTTGAAAATAGCACCCTCATTGTAAATGCCACTTTAGTTATTGCCACATTCTACCCCTGCCACCCAAAGCACTCTTTGAAGTTTAATGCATTAGCTAGAGTGTTTTATTTTTTAAGAGTGGCCCTTAGATCAAAGCCTCCATTAAGCCCGTGAATGTGACCCTCACCCTGCAATTTAATTTCCGTGCCTTGGCTTGAATTCAACCTTCCTGCTGTAATACTGTGAGTTTGAATGACCTGGTAGTTTTGTGTAGTCTGAAGGTGATGGTGACTCGATACATGTGCTTAGGCTCAAGAACGTTCAGTGTTAGCACTGTGATTCTTTTCTGACAGTGTAAACCATAGAGATAACTGATTTGGCTCATGCAAACAAAGAATTCCTATCAGAGTGAAAAATGTTTGACTTGACCTAATTGAGCTACGAGTATTTCTGCAGAGACACCTTAATGAATTGTTGGTGGGTTTCCGCCTCTGATCATGTGACACTTTCTGTGATCTAAGGAGTGAAGATCAGATTTTTAATTTTAAGGAGAGTTCTTGCACTTTTACGTCCCTCTTCAACATTCCTCCCATGTTCTCCCAAAAAGCCTAATAAGGGAATTCAAATACCATAATTAGGGGCCCTCAAAGTCTTTGTGAGAAGATGAGGTCAAACAGCATTGGCCATTAAGAACTGACCATGGACTATCACTGCTAGGCGACAGCTCTATGTAGTCTGTCAGCCATTGTACTTGTACAGTATTCTGGTGTCTGCATGCCTCCATTTTATTATTTGTTCCACAGCTAGGAGGCTTGACGATGTAGTTTGGAATGGAGAAGCGCTGTAGGGGAAGATGTGTGAGAAAAATATTACCTACTAGGGCATGCAATCCAATAGATAGTACCTGACAGACAATGTTAAATGTGTGCAATAACTCCCTTAATCCTATTCACAATGCAGGCTCCGCCTACCAGCTAACATGCTACTTCACCAACTGGGCCCAGTACAGGCCAGGCCTGGGAAAATTCAAGCCAGACAACATTGACCCATGCCTGTGTACTCACCTGATCTACGCCTTTGCTGGAATGTCTAACAACCAAATCGCAACAATTGAGTGGAATGACGTGACTCTCTACAGCTCCTTTCAGAACCTAAAGAACCAGTAAGTAATTGACCACATCAGTAACTCTATAGGAGCATTAGTCTGCAGTTACATTTGTGACTTAAAGGGTCTCCAAGAATAACAAAGAGGAGATAAAATGGTTAGTCAAAGTCTCCTCTGTTCTCTGGAGATCATCATTATGTAACACAAATATCTAATGAAGAATCAATAAGTAAATATGAGTTAATAACCAGGCTAATCCTTTTATTGATGCATGCATGATTTGCAGCAAGTAAATTACAGAGCTAAAGCTAAGATGAGAAGGTGAAATCTGAGAGTCCTGGACAGGTGATGCTCACTTCTGACCGTATTATTCACTGATTGTCAGTATTTCAGTACAGCACGAATATGTATTTCAATCACGGTTGCATTTCAGGAGTCCTTCCTCTTGTTGTATGTTCTAATGGTACATCATAATTTATTAAAAAGATTGCGTTCTTAAACTTTCTCTTCCCATCATTCTATCCATAGGAATGGAGCACTGAAGACTCTCTTGGCGATTGGTGGCTGGAACTTTGGCACAGCACCGTGAGTTTTAAAAATGTGGTACCTGCAAATTGCGTCTATTACCCACTTTGCACAGTGCCATCACTCTTCAAAATTACCCTGACCCTTGCATCTTTCTCCTTTTTAGATTCACCGCCATGGTTTCAACTTCACAGAACCGTCAGACCTTCATCACCTCTGTCATCAGCTTCCTGCGTCAGTATGGGTTTGATGGGTTGGACTTTGACTGGGAGTACCCTGGATCCAGAGGAAGCCCACCCCAGGACAAACAACTCTTCACTACTCTGGTCCAGGTGAGGAAGAGTAATCAGACCTCAGGTTTACCGAGGGCAAAGCCTGGGGTGAAGAAAGGAACACCAACTTGCACAGGCAGAAAGTCACAAGCCAGATGGTGAGGGGGCAAGAGCAGCAGTGAGTTGAATAGATAAGCAGATGAGCCGGTAAGTTTGAGTATGGGTACCTGAGGATCCATCACAAGGGACACATGGTTTGCAGTAAGTGAAGAAGCGATGTTGTAGGCCAGCTATTGGGAGGGCCAGGGCAAAAAAAGAACACACTGGACAGAGAGGATACAACTGAGTCATCCACTCAGTCAGCCAGACATCTGGTTTGCAGAGATAAGAGAACCAGCTAATGAGCAGGGAGATAAGTTAGCCAACTACCAAGCAGATAGCAAGGTCACCAGGCATTTCTTGGGTGTACAAGGGTGCCAGCCAGTTGTTGCCGATACCAGTGCTACATTCATCCAGCGGGGCAAAGAGTACCATTCAGCAACAGGGAGGCAATGGTACAAAGATACCAATAGGCAGACAAGGGTTCCATCTGCTACATGAGAGACTAGGGTACTAACTAGCATGTGGAGTGATAGTAATGTCAGTCAGACAGCGACAAAATCTCCAAACAGCTCTTACTGTCTTGGTGACTAGTGGGAATCTAGGTCTTAGTTTTGAAAACAAGGGTGGCGGAAAGACTAGGAAAGAGTGCCATACATTGGTTGAGGAGACTGGAAGGATGATTTAACACTGGGTGTACCGGAGATACTAGCGCTCATATAGAAATCACACTCGTATGGACGTTCACAATACAATTATGTTGGGTGCTTACAGACCAATTGAGAGAAGAGAACACCCTACTTCCCTACATACAACCTTACGGTTGAGTACTGTATAAGAATACTGTTTGTAGCACACCACTTATCACAGTCTATTCAGACAATATTCATATAAAGAAAATATAACAACAATCCATTGGGCTCATGGTGGTCTTTGTTTCTTGTTTATTCTCCCAATTCCAATCCCTTTTGGGGATTGGAATTGGGAGAATAAACAAGAAACAAAATGGGCCAACCAGGCAGTTGAGAGCAGCAAGGTCCGTGTCTACAGCAGCCCTCCGTCAGCACCAGAAGCACCCACCGGATTCACTCACTGCGAGGGTCTTTTGTGCAGGAGGGGGCGGGAAGAGGACCAGCTGCGGCCGATCAGCGCCGCTGAGCAGGCTGGTCCTCGCAGTCCCGCCTCTGTCCGTGTGTGGGGCAGTCAGAAGCAGCAGAGTCCAGATGGTCCCAGGCAGATGCAGACAGCAGGGGTCCAGGAACGGTGAGCGGCTCCCGCGAAGCGGGGGCCGCGAGAAGTGGCGAAGTGGCCAACCAGGCAGTTGAGAGCAGCAAGGTCCGTGTCTACAGCAGCCCTCCATCAGCACCAGAAACACCCACCGGATTCACTCACTGCGAGGGTCTTTTGTGCAGGAGGGGGCGGGAAGAGGACCAGCTGCTATTATTTAGATTCTGACAAAAATAGCTATTACAAAGCTTAAAATATGAAAAATGGGTTTCTATTAACTTCTCCCAATTCAACAAGGATATCTTAAAAAAATATATGCAGCTTAGCTCATCCAACTGCTGCAGGGCTAGCATCCCTGACTGTGACACTCTGTGGAGAACTGCCATATTCTTATGTACAGAGTTTGAAATAATTATTGGGGTTTCTGAGTAGCTACCCCTACCCCTTCTTTGCATCTTGATTCCTCTGCCTTTCCCAATGGTTTGATTTTCTATTCCACTTTGATGGTGGAGTTCATGGTTTCCAAAGCAAAGTCCATCAGATCCTTGTTTGATGAATATTGTACCAGCACCATAGCTCTGATCCTCAGGGAACTTTGGAAATTTCCAGGGACATGTGTATGGTGTCTTTTTCTCTTTTCCCTGACGAGATGTTGAAAGCAGTTGTCTATCTTCAGCTCTTGACCTATGTGGAGCTGTCTTCTCTTGCTGGAGAGGCTTGCACTGTCTAGAACAAGAAGCCCTTCTGTAAGGGATGATTTTAATAAAGACTGTGTATTGTGCTAGAAGATATGTTTTTAATTAATCAATACCCAGGCTGTCTGGAGAGAGGTATTTTTTATGAATTTACCCATAAATGCTAGAGTATCCATTCCCTCCATTATAAACTCTATTTTCAATTTCTTCCTTTCTTTATAGGAAATGCGGGCAGCCTTTGAGCAGGAGGCAACTCAGAGCAACAAGCCCCGGCTCATGGTCACAGCTGCTGTGGCAGCAGGCATCTCCAATATCCAGGCTGGGTATCAGATCCCTCAGCTCTCCGCGTGAGTACAGTGTTCTTTCTGAGGATGGGTTTAATAATGTTGTAGGCAGGGGCACCAATAAAAATGACACATTAAAATTTGAAAGTTTAATGCTTAGAAGGTTGGTCTTAATGCTTAATCCTGCCTGACTCCCTACAGGCCAGGCAGGGCGCTACGATCTGCAGACGCTACCCTCCTCACTCAACCACGCTGTAGACTGGCTACTGTGGGTGGTCGCGCCTTTTCCTATACTCTCCCAGCATTGTGGAACAAGTTGCCAATGGAACTGCGGAAGGAAACCAACTTGTTGTCCTTCCGAAAGAAATTAAAAACAGTGCTCTTTCAGCAAGCGTGGGGTGGCCTGTAATTTATGACCAGCTGCTTTCTGTACTCGGTTGTGTGGATCCTGACAAAGCGCTTAGAGACCCCTGGGTTATTACGCGCTATAAAAATCAAATAAATAAATAAAAATAAACAAAATGCTCACAGTCTGTGTGCATTCTGGAAGTAAATGAGATGGGCAAGAAAAGTAGGCTGTTGCATGGCAGGCATCTAATAGGAAATCCAAACACTAAAGAACAACCTGATCTAATGGTGCATCAGGATAGTACACCCACAGGAAATACAACTGTATCTGCCACTTGTCTTGTAAGTTCTGTACAGTGCCCTTAATATATGGAACAGCAACCTATTTATGCATATGCCTTTTCCGACAGGGCTCTCGACTACATCCATGTGATGACCTATGATTTACACGGATCTTGGGAGGGATACACGGGGGAGAACAGCCCCTTGTACACCAATCCTTCTGCCACTGGGGCAAACGCGTACTTGAATGTCGTAAGTATTGTGACAGACCAAAAGTGATGACATGCTGTTTAGTGACTGTCTGAAATTTTCAATTCATCTTTGTCAAGTGCCCAGTTTTAGAGACTCTCAAAGTATGTATGAACTTGTTATGACATTTTGTGCACCACTCTCATAGAATTTAACTTGAAAACAACTGTTATCTTTGTAGGATTACGTGATGAACTACTGGCTGAATAATGGTGCCCCAGCTTCTAAACTCATTGTTGGATTTCCCACCTATGGACACACTTTTGTTCTGAGCAATCCATCCAACAACGGCATTGCCGCCCCAACATCTGGAGCTGGTCCTGCGGGGCCGTACACCAGACAAGCTGGTTTCTGGGCCTACTATGAGGTACATGTACTTTGACACATTCATTGACTTTGGAGTTATTTCTGGCCAGTACATTATACCACTCAAAACAAAAATAAAATGAATGAACATTTCCTACAATCTCTAATCTTTACAGATCTGCACGTTCCTGAAGAATGGAGCTACTGATAACTGGTCATCTGCTGAAGAGGTTCCCTACGCATACCAGGGCAACCAGTGGCTTGGATACGACAATGTGAAGAGTTTCACGCTCAAGGTATTCTTTACAGATTGGCCTGTTCCATGGTATTTTGCAAAGGCTGGAGGCAACACAAATTAACTGATGTTTATAGCAGTATGCTCCATCTAATGCTTACAGGCTCAGTGGCTGATGAAGAACAACCTGGCTGGTGCATTGGTGTGGGCCATTGACCTAGACGACTTTACTGGCACATTCTGCAACCAGGGCAAGTTTCCTCTGATCACTGCGCTGAAGACTACTCTTGGAGTACAAGCTTCAGGTTAGGAACATTCACACATTTGAAGGACATCCTCCTGTTTTCTTTCTTTTCAGTTTTCATCCTTTATGAAACTGAGCGCTTAATGAAGATTTAATTTTCTGCATGTATTAAACATACAATGACAGGGCACCGTATTGTAAAAAGAGGATTTGTGGTAAAGTTTAACAACACAGATCTAACTGGGAATTTCCCATACGTTGTCAATAGCAGTACATAATGAAGTTGAATCTAGCCAGAGTTTACCACCAGTGGCGTTTCTCCTGTACAGTGTCTCCAACCCTCTCCCACTAAGGGTTTATTTTGTTTTGTTGGTATTGAAAAACCAGTGCACTCCAAACTGGACAAGCTGACACTGCCAAGAGAAGGATTTTTATAATTTAGTACAACTAATACTAAATGTTGTGTGAGACATGGACATCATTCTAATGGATTCATTTAACCTGCTAAATCACTTTGGAGTTTAATGAATGCAGGACTACCGCCCTATTTGGAGTGTACCACTACCACCACATGTACACTCGAAATAGGACGGAGGGGAACTCTGTCAAACTCTACATAGCACCCTAAGCATGTAATAAAACTGATATCATTAAAGTGTAAAGGAATAGGAATTGAACACCTGCCTCAGAAGCACCTAGCATTTAGGTTCAGAACAGTAAGGTTGCTTTACAGAGCTGGGAGGGTCTCTAGGTGTGTAAAACCTCATGTGCCTAATAAAGATTTTTTGTTAGGAATGAATGTAGTATCTGCTTAATCTGGAACCAGATTGTCCTTATTCCAAAGAAACACAGCTTGTTACCGTAGATATGGTGTGAAGCCAAGACAATGGACGGTTGTCCCTTTTGGTGGTTGCCCACATTCAGACAGCATAAGTCCACCTGACTCATAAAAGGGTCATAAAGAAGGTCCATATGATCTGGGCAAAAGCTGGGGTTGTGAAAATGGCTTTGGTTGCTTTATTAATGCTGAATGCATGCAACAGTTTTTCAACTCTATGACTGGAGACATTGTAGAATTTGGGTTTCGTAATGCAAACATGGTACACCTGGGAGCAAACATTCGCAGAAAGATGAGGTTGTGGCAAAGGCACATCTGCCCTGGCTTCAGTAACCGGGGGCTTGGCAGACTAGATGCATATGATGGTCAGTTTCCTTCATAGTATTTTGCCTGTGTCTGGGTGTGTTTCTACAGTGTTTGTGCCTGGCTTCTTCTTGCAATGAAGCCCCTTATTTCCATGTGCCCGTTGAGGATTCATAATTTTGACCTCATTGTTTTCTTTTTCTCTGCCTTTTCTCTCCAGTAAGACCATGTGTTCTCAAAACTTCAGAACCATGCTACTTGTTGCATTTCACCGCTACAAGATGCTCAGGATATTCAGATGGCACAGTTCCACATTCTGGGCATGCCATACAGAAACAATTAACAGTATTTAAAAAAAGAAACATTCATAATTATGAAGTGGAAATTTAATTAGGCCGCAACATTAGATTCATGGGCTAAATTAGCAGACCATGTTTGACTAGAGTTGGATTGCAGAGTATTTCCACTCATTGGTACCTTTTATTCATGCCCTTTTAGGTTGTACCGCCCCTGCAGTCCCAGTCACAGCAGCTCCAGCCCACAGCGGTGGTGGTGGAGGAGGCAGCAGCGGTGGCAGCAGTGGTGGCAGCAGCTCTGGTGGCAGTGGATTCTGTGCTGGTAAAGCCAACGGCCTCTACCCGAACCCAACATTGAAGAACGGCTTCTACAACTGCTTGAATGGAAATACCTATCAACAGGCTTGTCAGACCGGCTTAGTCTTTGATGCCAGCTGTTCCTGTTGCAACTGGCCATGATTAAATTCACACCACAGAGCACATTGCACAGCATTCCTCCACTGTATGCTCTTCTGTAATGGGTGTGGCAACGCTTTCCTATCACATTGAGCAACCTGGCTGTATGCCAAACAAAGTGCAAATGCCTTCTGAATACATTATATGAATGGTCTTCATCTCATCTTCTGCAATGAATGCCTTGTGTTTTCCTGTAGTTATGCAATTCATCTCTGTATCAGGTTACATTGGGTGCAACGAAATAAAGTATGTTAAAAATCCATGCTTCATTTTCTGCTTTCAGTTTTAAAAGCAATCATTTCGGTCTTCCAGTTTCTGTAATTATTACAATCATTTCCTCTCTACAGGTGAGCCATACTACATCACTGTTGCTAAAATGACTAATTATTAATATGCATATGGAAAATATTTGAGTGATTAAATGTGTGTAATTACAGAGTGTGAATATACAATTTTCACCCAAAGGAGTCATATGCCTAAAAAAAAACAGACGATGTAAAACTGAAAAAACTGACACCTACCTATTTTTCCTCTTTTGCAAAATTTAGGAGTCTCCTAAAACAAGTGAAACTCAAATATTATATATTGGTGTTCTGGTCACTTTTGGGGCCTAGTGATTTTAGCAGATATGGAAAGAAGGACAAATAAGTATATTACATTAGAGAGTCAGTGATAGTGCCTTATTCTTGAGCAAAATAGCCTATTAGATTACTAATAAATTTGGCAGTGTTTGACAAATGTGCTAAAAGTGATTTTAGAATATTTTGTAAAGTATGTTCAAAGGATGGGGAGGGGGGGTGATTGGGCAGTGTAGGAAATGGGAAATGCTAGGTAAAGTTGTGACACATTTGAAATGTAGACAAGAGTAACTGATTTATGTTTGAATGAATCTTTAGATCATTCACAGTTCATGAAGCAGTTCTCAGTTTGCGAACCTCTGAGTGATACATTAAGTCAATTTTCTACTGCCCTTTTAACTTTTGGCGATTTACAGAAATTGACAGGCAAATGTGACAAGCCAAGTTGTGAATCATAAAAATGAAATGAAGAGTGTGGAGATTAAGCAAGTTATTGCCCAGAGTTGCAGAGTGGGACCCATGATTAGAGTCGGCACCGTGGCGAGAATTATCGGGTCCGGGGACATTGAGCCCAAGACCCTGCCGCAACGGGAATTGAACCCTGGTCCCGGGTCAGATCTCTGCATCAAGGTCTACCGCTCTAACCAGTGAGCCACACTTCTCCACATCCTGTAATCCATAAATCACAGCTCTCATCCATATGTTTGCTAGCACTGGGAATCCAGCCAGTGGGCTGAGGGTGCACTGGGAACATCCGAATGCAATGAACAAGTGGGGTTTGACACGAGAAAACTTGTTGCAGGACATGGTCAAAGGTCACGCCCTACACTCAGAACAGCTGAGTGTGAAGGGGATTATAGCTACAAGAGTACTACTATTACAAGGATGCAGCGGTGAAGAACATATAACTGCACAAGGGTTTCCTTACAGATGTGGTCAGTACATGAAAATCAAAAAGCTGTGTGGTGCTACCACAGACTACACCCCTGCTGCAATGAGGTGTTAAAGAGCCAACTGTGAGAGCAATCACTACTACAACATATTATTAGAGTCTGGAGCACACAGAAAATACAGTAATTCCCAATTTTGTTAGAAAAAAAGAGTCTTATTTATTTCCAGTCTCAGTGAAATATATTGGTGTCTCACAATATTATGTTTATTCTTAGTATTTGAACATGCAACAAAAGACATTTATAACAATTGTTCGATTTGAGTGTTGATACACATGATGTGATATACTGAAAGAGGTAGTTTTTAGGTCGAGCATAAGCATACGACCTCTTGTATACTTTAGTATACACCTCTGTGGGCCTTAAGCCAATCCCAGGCTTCTCATTTGTTGGTTTCAGTGTCCTTTAAAAATCCTTGCTTGATAGTGGTCAGTCCTGCCTCTTTGTCCCTCCTTTTTTTCCTCCAAGGAGCAGGGACTTTGTACATTATCATTACACTTTGTTCTTTTAACCTGCTCGTGTGGGGGGGAGGGGGACTATTGTATTATGGGGCATATTTTCAAGCGGGTTTATCTCCGCTTTTTTGGCTTTAAAAGCAAAAAAAAGCAGAGATAAAATTATCTCCCTATTACCTAGCTGTCGCTAACACCAGTTAGCAACAGCTAGTAGGAGATAGCGACCATCTTGGGCCCCACTTTGCATGTCAGTGATATTTATCACTAATGACATGCAAAGTGGGCGTGCCAAGATGTTAGCGACTGGAAACAGTCGCTAACATCGCTATCTCCTATTACCAACTTTTGGAGATATTCGCGCTAAGCGCGAATATCTCCAAAAGCTAACACCTGCCCTGAGCAGTTCTTAGCCATGTTATCCAATGGGAGGTGGATAACATGGCTAAGAGCATTAGCTCGATAATGCATGAATATCGCTGATTTTTCAGCGATATTCATGCATTGCGGCCGATTTTTATCGCATTTGCGATAAACCTTGGTAATACCAAGGTTTATCTGCGATAAAAATCGCCGCAGCTCAGCGGTAATTTTTTGTCTCTAACCAAGCAATAGCGATAACTATCGCTATTGCTTGGTAATATGCCCCTATGTTTTTAACGTCATGTTACACTGTGGTTGCCCAGACCCATAGCTGCTTACAGTTTATTGCAGCATTCGTCCTTCCCAGTTCCTGCCATGTGGCTGACATTCTTTTGTTTCCTTTCCGAAGGCAGCTCCCAGGCTGCATTGTTTACAGTTTGCTGGTAATCTGTGGAGGTGCAGTTTACAGAGGCAGTTCTGCTTTCATATGCATTTGGTTCTGCTCTTGAAAAGCCACACAGAGTGTTGCACACGCTTCTTCAGAAGCATAAACGTGTGTTAGCTTATTTGAAGTGTTTCCTGTTTCGGAATACTGGTGCTGTTGTCCCTGTTTCTTTTCTTATATTATTTCTCAGAGAAGATAGACACCTTCAAAGGTTGCGTTTTCTCACGTATAAGATTAAAATAATTTAGAGTGGCTGATAATGGAAAATATACTTTATTGTTACATTCAAAATATACCTGGGCTGCTTCTGTCACCTCCAGTTTTGAAAGCTGCAAGACTTGTGCCTCACTTCATATCGTTCAGAGCCTTTATTATTATTGAGCTCGGCAAATTGAACCAAATGCCCTAGTATTCTCAGAGGCCAAGGAAACATCTGCATTAGTTTAACATTGCATGGTAACTAGCTTCTTCCTAAGTTATTTAAAAGTTTGTCCGGCTCTCGCTGACAGCGCTAAATGGTGTCACTAATATGTTTGACACTGTTGAGGGGTAGAATTAGCCAGTCTGAAGCCTGGAGCCCCCTTTTAAAAATGGTGAAACAAGTGGCGGTCACCTGGTCACCTTCGCCAACTGTAGCGCGGCGGGGCCTGGGGTGAATCTAGGCCGCAGTCGCGCATGAACTAGACACGAGACAGATGGTTTCACTCTTGAGGTTTTTACCTATTTACCGGCTTGTTCCCCCTTCACCCTCCCCCCCTCTTTCATGCTCTCTATCACCCTCCCCTACCGCTTTCCCTTCTTCATTCTTTGTCTACTTCCTCTGCTCCTATCCCCTTAATCTCTCCCCTTGCCTGCTACGCCGCCTAGCCCCTGACCCTTGTGCCCTTTAACTAAGCACTCCTCCCCTTGTTGGGGAAATCTCCAATTACTTATACTCTGGAGCCTCCGTGATTCCTCTGAGAGAGTCCACAGCGCCAAGGGCGCCACTCACAGTTGAGGTATGGTATTGCGCCCCTTGCCAAAGCACTCCCTCTCCCCTTTTTGGTGAAGGATCCAATAGGTAAGCCTTGGAGTCTCGGAGACCCCTCTGAGCGAGTCCACTGCATTAATGGAGCCTCTCGCAATGGAGTTGGGGGAATGATACAACTTCCCCTGGGATCACAGCTTACTGGACTTTGAACATAACTATTACTCGTCTACCGGTTTATGCCCTCGTCACCCTTCCCCTCTACTTTCATGGTGTGTCTCTCACCCTCCACCTCCTCTTTCCCTCCTTCATTCGCTGTCTACTTCCCCTGCTCCTACCCCCTCTCCCTTCAATCTCTCCCCTTGCCTGCTTTTTCCCTTATGCATATTTCCTTATTGTTTGTCTCGACCTAACATGTAACTATGTTGCTATGCTTTAATAACTGTGTAACCTTTGTAACGATGTAACCTGCAACTATGATCTGATACTCATGTAAAGCGCTCTGATACCTTCGGATCTAGCCAGCACTATATAAAACCTTTCAAATAAATGAATAAATAAATAAATAAATAAATAAATTAGTCCTCATAGATAAAGTTGAGCAGACAATGATTGTAACTTGATATTATCAATGGATCATTTTTCTACTAAAATGCCTGCCCTTAGTTTTAGTTAGATATCTAGTATAGTCTTGCAATTTATTCAGGGGTCATTGCAGACTATTTGGCATTAAAGCTAGCAATACTAAATTAGAATAAGCTAGATTACTGATTTTTACTTCCATGAAAAAGGGTGGAAACTATTGATACCAACTAAAATCTCTACGAGATCAACATACAAAGGGACAATGATGATGGTTCAAAATGTAGCCCTGATTTAATCCACAAAATTTAAGTATTTTAGGAAAACTACTAGTCCTGTTATCTAATTTGACTGATATTCACACTTCAGTGTGAGTTTGTATAGTTAGGTTCAAAAGGGGTTAGTCAAACATTAATATGTTCAGAGACTCACTCTTGACAAAAATGCAACAACATGTGTTTCCGCGCAGTGGAAGTCCCTTTGCAACGCAGGACTGGTCACCTTTCTGTTGCATGTAGCTAATGAGGTGCAACTAATGCCCATACAGTGTTACCATGTTTAACAAGCATTGGTAAATGCAATATGTTTTGCCTATGTGATTAATAATATATATTTTTTTAAGTTTTAGCTTGGTCAGCAGATGTGTAATATAAGTTAAAAAAAACGCCGCAAAAGTATTATGACTTGCTTAGTGAGAAAGGCAATATATTGTGCAGGAACAGGTGGTAATATAAAGTGCTCCTGTGGTGTTGGCGCTATGTAAAACGGATGTATGACGTTACAACGCATGCTTTTACCAAGCATTCTGTTACAACGCAGGTTTTACTACGCATACCATTACAACGCATAGCGCTTTGGGGTGCTGGATAGTGAATAGTTTAATTTACTATTCCAACTCCAGTCCCCGTGGACACTAGGGAAGGTGTTGGATAGTAAATTAGATCTATTCCCTATCCTAGAGCGTCCCCCAGCGCAATGCGTTGTAATGGTTTTCGTTGTTAAACCTGCGTTGTAATAGCACTGCGTGGTAAAAGTTGCGTTGTAAAGGATGTTTCCCATGTAAAACTGATCCTAAAATAAAATTGTGAAAACTGCTTTAAATGCAGAGCCGATTAGTTAGCTGTGTGCTTGTATGAAGTAACTGGTGGTGATATAATGTGCTCCTGCACCTTCAGGTGATGTTGACACTATATAAAAGCGCCCCACAAAGGAATTAAATACAACACATGTTACATAGCAGCACTGTAACATGTTTTTTATTTAATTAACCATGGGAAGCCATCAATAGTTCTCAGCCAATGTTCGTACTGACCTTTAAATACTTTAAAGGAAAAGACCTTCAATATTTACACAGCAAAACACAGCCTCCTTGCCAAGCTGAGCTCTGCTACCTAGGTTTATCATTGACAACGTATTTAGCATTTAACACACCACCAGAGAAGGTTATATCACTGCAAGACTCCAGAATGTCATTCCACCAACCACAGGCCTAAACAAAACCACCTACCTTTGAGAATGAAGTGGCCAACATGTCCGACTCCGTGCTAGTATCTTCCAGTGTCGAATGTCTCACACTAAACAGGGCCTAGAGGACATCTGGACATCAGTGTTCTGCTATTTAAAACATTTACAAACATCAGTATGCAGAATGACTTTGGTCTGTTTAAAAACCAGCGTAACATATGAGCCAACATGCATCGGCCATTCAAGACTCACCTATTTGTTGACAACTAACAGCACTCCCAACCTTCAGCACATGGATCACCACTAGAGCATGAAAGCATATGTAGACAGCTATGGGTCTGAATGCTATTTTACTACAGCACCACCAATACATTCAAGCACAGAATGTTTGCACCCCTCGGAACAAGCTGCAATATAAATGACAAGGTTTTAGTCTAAAAATGCAATGAATGCAATGATGCAGAGATTGCTTAATAGCTGAGTTTGTTCTTCGATTCTATTCCCAGTTGCTGCTGAAATGCAATTAGATATTCCACTATTATCGGAGCAATGCAAGTGTTATGTTAAAAATGCAACTATTTTGAAGACAAAACTTGCCCAGTCGCCATTTGTAAGCGATTTTATAGCACCACTTAGCTTTCAGAAGAAAAATAAGCATTGGGAAATGCATTAGATTTTGCCTATGTGCTGTCGTTTGCTGTAAGTTGTAGCTTGATGAGCTGTTGTGCAATATAAGTTACTGAAACTTAATTAAATTGTTATGACTTACAATTACAATAGCCGAGTGGAAATAACAGGTAGTGAGCAGGCTGCCGTACAATTTACTGTGTTTAACAGGAGAAAGGCACATGCTTCGTAAGTAATGCATTGATGACAGATGGAGCACGGACGGCGCATGAAAGAGATAGGTGGGAGGTCGGGAGTAGAGACTGGGAGCAACATGACAAAGAGAAGTGAGAGGTAAAGGGGAGAGAGACAGGGGTGCGAAAGGCAAGGGAAAGGGCAGGAGAGAGTGGAATTGCTGAGGTCAGTGAAACTATGGAGCATAGTAGGGGGGTTATACGGGAGGTTTAACTATACATAAGAAAAATAATTAAGATGGTGGCCCGCTGAGCAGCGTGTGTTAGGAGGACCCCAATGTGTACTGTAGACACCAAAACAATACTCTAATCCGCCTTGTTGCTTCCTCTTTGCAGCCTCTTTGTTGAAGCACCTCTCTCATGTCAGTAGCCGCAGATTTTTTTAGCCGCAACATTTTGAACTAAAAGCCGGGCCATATCTATCATGCATTGTGTTTGTTGTGAAGAAGGCCCCATCAGTCACTTGGAGGAGGAGGTCTGGAATTACTTTCTAAACATATTTCCCTCTTTGCTGTAATTTAACAAAGTGGAGATGTGATTAGTCCACCACAGGGGAGCAAGAAACTGGAACCCTTGTATGAAAATGGGGGGACCTGACTGTATGTCTACAGCATTTGCTGTTGTCCTTCACCGTTGCAATTCTCCATTCTCTTGTATTTTGTGGGTGGACTAGAGGGCCAGAGGGGGGTAGGTGTGGTTTGTGGACAGTAAATGGTGAGGGGGGGGGGGGGAGGGAGTGAAGCCAGCAACACAATGGTGGGGTGGCGAACGGAGTTGGTAAATTGGGAGTAACGGAGGCTGAGGGGCACAAGGAAAACAGACAGCCAGAGAGGCCACAAGTAACACAAGGGGGGCTGGAGAGGTAGATTTGAAAGAGACCATGGATGTCTGGAGGCTGGAGGGAGTCAAGAAGAGCACAGACAGCTGAGGGGTGGATGGGCTGCATACACATACACTCTTAAAGAGTGCATGTCTAAAAGAGAAATGGGCATGCTTGAAATGCGTGCAGCCTTAACCTAATAAAAGAAGTTCTCCTTGGCGATTTGTTATTAGCACAACTGCTGCCTGAATCCAAGATGGCAGCAGTCTCACCAGGTCCAAGCTAAGCTTGGTAGTTGAGCCACTGTTAGCGCGTAGGAGGAGGGAAAAGGTGGAGGGAACAACATAAGGTATGGGGACGAACTGTAGAGAGCCTTAAAGAAGCACAGGGCAAGCGGAGTACAGGCTAAGCTAAGCTCTGTATTTGAGCTAATGGTGGCGCATGGGAGGAGGAAAAAGAAAAAGGGGGACTACAGAAGGGATGCAGACCAACTGTAGAAAACCATAAACAAGCACAGGGCAAGTGTTGTGCAAGCAAAAGCTTAAAAGAAAGTTCTCCTACA
This sequence comes from Lissotriton vulgaris, assembly GCF_964263255.1. Classification (NCBI taxonomy): domain Eukaryota; kingdom Metazoa; phylum Chordata; class Amphibia; order Caudata; family Salamandridae; genus Lissotriton; species Lissotriton vulgaris. The sequence continues at coordinate 1,022,711,600 of NC_141693.1, forward strand.
GCGGATGAAAACAGTACTTGGACCTCAGGACAATGATCGTCGTTACAACGCATAATTTTACAACGCATACCTTTATAACGCATTTTTAACACCGCAACATCCATTACAACGCATTCCATTACAACGCATGCCATTACAACAAATTCTTTTAAACTACCTTTACAACGCATTCCACTACAACGCATACTACAATTACACCACATTCCATTACAACACATACCATTACATTGCATGTATGGTAAGTATTGGATAGTGTAGGGGTAAAAATTACTATTCTAACTCCAGGGGGTGCAGCTGTAGGGTAAGTGTTGGATAGTGTAGGGGTACAAATTACTATTCTAACTCCAGGGGGTGCAACAGTAGGGTAAGTATTGGATAGTGTAGGGGTAAAAATTACTATTCTACCTCCAGGGGGTGCAACAGTAGGGTAAGTATTGGATAGTGTAGGTATGCGTTGTAATGGTATGCGTTGTAATGACTGCGTTGTAATGACATGCGTTGTAGTGGTATGTGTTGTAGTGAGATGCGTTGTAATGGTTGCATTGTAATGGTATGCATTGTAATGGATGTTGCGTTGTAAAAGTTTCGTTGTAAAGGTAGTGCGTTGTAAATGTTGCGTGGTAAGTGTTGTTTCGCGAGCAAACACATGAGGAAGAACAGGTAATAGTATGCTACAGCCAATAGAATCAGAGAAAAAGTAATTGGCAAGCACAGGAACCAATGAAAATCAAGGAGGCCGGATCATGTGCAATTGTATAGAGAAAGAGTTCTGAAATAGAATGCCATCTTACTTTTTCATTTCAATCCTCCTTAGGGGAAATATTGTTCCTCTGAAGCAACCTCTTCTCCTACACATCCACCATATTTAGGGGCCTTCCTTTCCCTCTGAAAACGATCACAGTTAAAACGAATTGAGAAAACGTTTATTAATACCTACAAACTCTTGAGTTGCAGGTTCTCCATAAATTTCCAGGGCATTCCTTTAGGTGAGCCACTTCCTACCACTGGAGCAGGATTTACCCACGCTCTTATTACCCCACGGTGGGTAATGTTACTTTTAGATAAATAGATTTATGAGTGCAAGTATACTTTTCTGAAATCCATACTCCAATAAATCGAGTAGTTTGCGAATGTAGGTTGAACATACTGAGCAAATGGATTTGCGATTCTGGGCCCTTAGTAAAATAAAATCATCCTAAGCAGAGATAACCCGACAACCAAACTTGAATGCAGAGAGGACGGGCTCTTCCAAAGTAAAAGGAAACAAGTGTGTTTGTCCTTTGTGCCTTCTGAGGTGCAGTACCGTGTTCGCTGCTGCTACCCGTAGCAGACCTGAGGTGGGCCAAGCCCTGACCTCTTGTGGAGAACTCCTATTAATTCATTGTATTGTGCCCTCAGTAAATGCGAGTCGTTAGGAGTGTGGCACACTTTGTTAGGCGCACAATGTCCAGTATTTGGCAGTGACTGCTCGCTCTGCACTGTCTTGTTCTCCGCTCCAGAAGAAGACGCAAGCTGCAGTGAACACTGCCACAAACTGCAATTATATTTATTTAAAAGCTGATCATCACTGCTTAATGATGGGTGGTGTAGAAATATCTCATTCAGCAACCACAAGGACTCCATGTGTCCATTCACCAAAACCCCAATCAAACATGACAATCTTGGTTTTATTGGGCGGCCGCTCATGCGCATTTCTTGCGAGAAATGTGCATGCGCGGGCGCCCGCGTATGCGCATTTGTTTTGGAAGAAGTCGGCGCAAAGAAGAAGATGGAGCCCCGGGACGCCGCATAAAAGGTAGGTGTTTTTCTTTACTTTTTAACCTATTAAAAATCCAAATTAGGGGTGTAAAAGAGGGATAGAGGGAGGAGGGCGGCGCGTAGTGGGGCTACGCGAAGCGCGTGGGTGGGCGTAGATTCATGCCCACTTCACGAAGCTTCGTGTAGTCCCACTACTCTCAGGGTTAGTAGGGAGCCATAAATAAGCACAGGGCAAGCGCTGTGCAGGCAAAAGCTTTAAAAAATTTCACCAAAACAATACTTGAGCCTTGGGACACTGATAAGGGCAAACACACGAGGAAGAACAAGAAATAGTATGCTACAGTTAATAGAAACGGAGGAAAAGTAAGTGACAATCACATTAACCAATGAAAATCAAGGGAGCGGGATGTAAGCCCCTTTTAAGATTTATATTGAATACAATAGATTTTGCAAGCACTGTGCAGGCGAAACCTAAAAAACAAGTGCGCACAGCTTCAGATCCATAGCATCAGCAGACCCTAGAACATCAAAGTTGGTGACATAAAAATGTCATTATTTTCACATAGCCTTAATTTTACCCTCACTCTGCAGACATACAAACTGGGCTGTTCCACCATCCAAAACCTGACACTTGCATGCATATTCTGACTCTATGATCATGTACATGCCAATAGCTCAGCTGGTGCTTGAAAGTGGAGATTTGGCAAAATGTGAATCCAACCAAAACAGTAAGGAAAAATTAATTCAGGACAGTATTGCACTCTTTTAAACAGGAATTTGTTGCAGTGCTATTCATACTTTCTACGGTATCCGGACAGCGGACACAGAGAAGACTTTGGCGATGCCCGGTGGAGCCGCTTGGTTCGGCTATTGGGGAGTCTGGCCCGGGTCTCTCCCGAGGCCGTCTCCTACCCAGCTGGACATCGGGGCATGACTTACCTCTCCACGCTGATACTCCTCTTTTCGACTCTTCTGCCTCCCTCAGAGATTTTCGTCCTCAGGATGACTGACCAGCCTCAGCGCAGCTCCGGCTCCATTGGATGGCTCAGGATGGCGTCGGATTGCTCTGGGGCCCGTTACCACTCTTGCCGGGACTTCGTGATGACTTGACCGATGCCCAGTGGAGCCGCTTGTTTCGGCTATCGAGGAGTACGGCCCGGGGTCTCCCGCGGCCGTCACCTACCCAGCTGGACATCGGGGAAAGTATTCCTCATCCCTGCTGCTACTGCTATTTAATCTTCACTCTGCTCACTTCATCGGAGTTATTCGCCGCAGAAGACTGATGATGGGGCCTCCCATGGCGCAGCTTTCTCTCCTTCGGTGGTCTACCTCTCCTCACTGCTGCCCCGCTGCCTTTTCATCCAGGCCATTTGCCAGGATGAGTTTCACTGTGTCCCCGACTTCTGAAGACCCATGAGGTCATCAAAAAGTATGGGGGCGTGGGTGCCAGGACCGGCAGATTACCTACACCGATGCCCCAGTGGTCCCCAGCCTGCTGCCTCACCACCCATAACTTTGAACTACATACACTAGATATCAAAAACAATGCCCAACTCTTCTACAGCACGAATCCAGACTCAGCGGAGACAGCAGAGCTAATGCTAAATAATATACATAGTTAGACTGTGCGTTAGTATGTTGGGCAAACACAACATGTTCCGATCGGCATGTTTCCCTTAATACAGATCCTCAGCAGCTGCTATATGGAAGAACCTATCCTATTTCAGGTTTGCATTGAGTTCTTAATTTGAGCCGGACCGCACTTGTTCTGTTATGTTGCCTCGCCCATATCTCTGAGAAGCATTAACAGTTGCATCTTATTTTGAGAACATAATGCTAATCTCCAGCCCTAGAAGCCTGAGAGTAGGCAGGAAGTATGTCATTCTTTGGGGTTGTGAGGTTAGGATGTTAAATCTAAATTCCGAACGGCTTGTAAAGCCACAGCGATCACTTTTTTTACCCAGAAACGTGAGAAACTGATATGTGGCAACTTGGGTCATGTAAGGGGAAAAAGTTACTGCGTGGACTATGCAAAACACTGAGCAATATAATGCAATTCAAACGGCAGGCTCATTCTGGGAATCGTTTCAGAGATATTACAATTGCTTTTGGCTCATAGGAGTAAAAAAAAAGAGGCTGCAGTGGTAGTCACCAGGCAGAACACAGCCCCAGGACTGCAGGCAGGAAGTAAGTCGCGGCTCCTGTGGGGTTGTGAGGTTAGGATGTTAAATCTAAATTCCGAACCGCTTGTAAAGCCACAAAAAAGTTACTGCATGGACTATGCAAACAAATGAGCAATATAATGCAATTCAAACGGCAGCCTCATTCTGGGAATTGTTTGTTAGAAAGAAAAACAAAGCTTGCGTACGACTCGCGCTAAAGAGGACAGCAGCAGGGGGAGGGGAGACACAAGGAAGCCTGCGCCTGCTTCCCTTACGGGAATGAGCAGGGGCACCATATGATTGCACTTTAATTACAAACATATGGTGTCAGCGCTGGAGCCCGCAAGGGAAAAGCCACACGTGCATGCATTGCCATTGAAGGCAATGGAACGTGTGCACTGTTGTGACTTAAAAAGGGGACCGATGGCTAAAGGTCTCCTCCTATGCAGCGCATGTGCGCTGCATAGGCGAGACCTGAAAATGAGTGTGTACTAGTTCTTGAAAAGGGAAGGAGATGAGCGCAGGAACCCTAGCTCCACCAAATCCCCCAGCCCTATATACTGGAACGTGTAAAAGAAAATACATCTATTAGTCGGAGCAGGCTCTAGGCCTCACTGCTGATTTCAAGAAGTTAAGAATGTAAAAAACGGTGTTACCAGATAAGATTTGTAAAAAGATAAAAGCTGGTCGCACCTGCCTGAAATACAGTGAATTCAGGATGGGGATGATAAACATTTCCGGGGAATCTTATAAAAATTACAAAACAATAGAAAGTGAAGCATGTGCTGTGGAGACTTACCGTCGCACCCACAGAACTCTAAGCTCTGACCTCTGCTACACCCACATGGCTGTGATAAGAGGAGGTGGAATAAATCAAGGCGAAACCTAGTTAATAAAAAACGTTTGTGAGTACTAAAGGCCCTAAAAGATATTGCTCAGTATATTGTACAGTTTTCAGTGCGACAAACCTGTGAACACCAGATTTCCTCCACTCACATTCTTCATGTTCCAGGGGCTTCTAATTTAAAAAAAAGTCTCCTTTACCCAGCCAGATCTTTCTTATGCACCAATTCCGGTTGGAAAATAGGTCAGCTCTACCCAACCCGCCAAAGCATTTCTTAATATAATTGAACTATGGGAAATGGTGAGCATGGTCAAAGCCCATGCACGCATTTACAATTCATTTACTTAAAGTTGGACCCTGATGCAGCCAGAGGTTCAACCACAATGTTAGGGGGTGGAGAGCCAACAAATCAGAGAGGTAGAGCGCACCCAGCACTTCATGAACCACAAAACATGAAGTTCCCTGAGACACACATAAAAGCCGTTTTAAGAAATAGTTTTCAACCACTTGTAATTCCTCTGTGGTAACATAGCCCCAAATCTATCGGCCATAGGAGACTTTTGCAATACATTTTGCCTTGTGTATCTGCAGGATTGCCGCAATCGGTCTACTACCTAATCTTGAGGCAAAGTTGAAAATAACTGTGTTAGGACGCACTAAATCACCCTTATTGCTCTGTTTTAAAGCGCCCCATGTCATCTATCAAGACCCTAAGGTAAGATCATTAATCACTGTATTGTTATTTTCAGGTTGGCTCTGCCTGAATAATGCATATTACCTACTCTTATTTTGACCTGGTTTGTAATTAATAACAAAATCATAATCAGGAAAGAACAAGGGCCATCTAAGCTATTTGGGAGTTAGTATCTGGCTGATATAAAAACCTATAAATCAACAGATCCTTAGTGCTAAAGTGTGAGAAAACAAAGGCTACTTTTGTTTGGCCATCTGAGGAAGTCATATGAAATGCAATTAGTACTGAACACAAACTTTTTTGATCTCCAGAAAATCGCTCTTGAAGCTATAAGGGTACACTAGGAATTGCTTGAGGATCTGAGTGTGAGTAGAGCGTATAGTGTTGTGATGGGGAGGGGAGGCGGGGGGGGGGGGGGGGAAAGGGGGAAAGCCCAAGGAGCTGTTTTTGCAGGATCTGAAGGGAATGGCACTTGACTGGCTTCTTTCGTTTCCCTATTTTGGCTGACTCCTATCTGTTGTTTGACTGAAATGACTACTGTTACTAGGTCTAAGATTTTGGACACGGTAGACTCAGAATGTATCAGTCAGGTTGGAATGACAACAGCAATCTGTCAGAAAGAACAAACCTTTGAAATTGAAACTGTATCTAACAGGAGCACCGAACACTTTGTCAACTCTCCAATTCCACAGACAAATCATACAAGAAACAATATGCTGGTTAACCGTACATCCAGAAAAACGGAATGGGATAAGAGACAAAACAGAGACACCGGCTATCACCACGCTGAATTGATGTTAGGCTGAGCACTACCTTGAACTAGATAAGTGCTGGTTTCTAACATATAAGAAGAGCTCTTAAAGGTCTTTTCACCCTTGCTATGCCTTCAATATCATTTGTCTCATTCGATATACCTTCAAGATATCTGTGCGCTTCCAAATCTCCAGGTTTTGACGGAACTCTAAGTTTTCTTAAAGCTGAAACACATATATTATCTACGAAATATGTATTGAGTTTATGGAATTCGCAAACCTTTCCAGTAGTATGCCTTGAAAATGGCATGAAGTGCAGGTTTCCAGACATACAGGTAGAAATATCATGTGACATAATCCCTGGGATGCAATTTCTCCAATGTGTCATCCTACATCCCGAACAACTATGCATTTGGAAAGGGAGCCCAAGGTGCAAATGCACATTTTTTTTCTTTTCTGTTTTTTTCTGCATGAGGAAATCGGATTGGTGTCAGTACAACGCGCTCTTTTACGTCGCATTCCGTTACAACGCATATTTTACAACGCAGGATCCATTACATCGGATGCCATTACAACGCATGGCATTACATAGCAGATGCTATTACAACGCATGGCATTACATCGTAAGTATAGGTAAGTATACCTTTTTTTAAAAATGTTATTAAGTTAATTTAATTAATTTTATTTAAACAATTTAATTAAAATACATTTTAAAATAGTCATTCATTTATTTTAATAACATAATATCTATTTAATAAATGTAATTTTAATAAAAATTGTAATTAATTTAATTTAATTAAAATAATGAAATTAGTTTAATGTACATATTTTTAAAATTGAAATTAAATTAAATTAATATTATTAATTTATTTAATTTAATTAATTTAATTAATTGAATAAAAAAATTTTAATAATGTAAAATAATTAATTTAATTTATTAAATATATTTTAATTATTTTAAAAATGGTAAATATAATTTAATTAACCCAAAACCCAAAACCTACCCTAAAACCTAAAAACACCCCTGTACCCCAAAACCCAAACCCTGCCCTAAAACCTAAAAACAACCCTGTACCCCAAAACCCAAACCCTGCCCTAAAACCTAAAAACACCCCTGTACCCCAAAACCCAAACCCTGCCCTAAAACCTAAAAACACCCCTATACCCCAAAACCCAAACCCTGCCCTAAAACCTAAAAACACCCCTGTACCCCAAAACCCAAACCCTGCCCTAAAACCTAAAAACACCCCTGTACCCCAAAACCCAAACCCTGCCCTAAAACCTAAAAACACCCCTGTACCCCAAAACCCAAACCCTACCCTAAAACCTAAAAACACCCCTGTACCCCAAAACCCAAACCCTGCCCTAAAACCTAAAAACACCCCTGTACCCCAAAACCCAAACCCTACCCTAAAACCTAAAAACACCCCTGTACCCCAAAACCCAAACCCTACCCTAAAACCTAAAAACACCCCTGTACCCCAAAACCCAAACCCTACCCTAAAACCTAAAAACACCCCTGTACCCCAAAACCCAAACCCTACCCTAAAACCTAAAAACACCCCTGTACCCCAAAACCCAAACCCTACCCTAAAACCTAAAAACACCCCTGTACCCCAAAACCCAAACCCTGCCCTAAAACCTAAAAATACCCAAAAACCCCAAAACATATACCTCAGTACCCCAAAACATATACTCCTATACTCATACTTATTAAAAAAATTACTTAAATTAATATATTTAATTTATAATATTTAAAAACATAAATAAATATTTTTATTTATAATTAATAATAATTAAAACAATTATATAATATTAAATAAAATAAAAAATAATTATAAACTTACCAATACTTACAATGTAATGGTATGCGTTGTAATACCATCTGCTATGTAATGCCATGCGTTGTAATGGCATCCGATGTAATGGATCCTGCGTTGTAAAATCTGCGTTGTAACGGAATGCGACGTAAAAGATGCGTTGTAAGTGTTACATACCGAGGAAATCATATGGAGAAAAAAGTAAACAGATCCGCAGTTCTCTGGCAGATCTAATAATTCTGACTTAGCTGGTGTCTCTAGTTGTTGGCAATCTCTATTAATGGCCCAATCAGACCTAAATGACGTCTCATAATGAACCCCTAAGAGGAGCACTACAGTATTTCCTAGATTTCAAGCACTTGCACCACTAGCTGACCTTCTCTGGCTGCCGGTCAAGAATCATGTACGACTTCAGGGCCGGCTTTACCACTGCTGACACCCAGTGTAACTATCCGCAAACCCCCCCCTCCCCGTCCCACCTCCCCCCATGACCACTTCCTCGGATTCCCTCACTATCACCAGCAAAAATGCCCTTCATCTCTCCATAGCCCTTCTCTCACATACATTTCATTTATTTTAAAGCGCTGGGTAAGGCTGGCTTTACTAATCCACTCAACTGTCCATATAAAATACAGATCTTTTCTTTGCAGCAGGTATATAAACCCTCTGCGCTACCTTATGCTCTAGCAAGAACATTATTCACAAGAGTTCTCTTGACTTTTTTATTGCTGCCTAAAAGCTGGATGCACAAGTCACTTTGCAGAAGGTGCTTTTAAATAGTTATTGCTAAACACAGCTCTCCCCCCCCCCCCCCCCCCCCCAGGTCAGTGCCCCCCTTCTGGGTCAGCCCCTAGTGTGGAATTCCAACTGTTCTACAAAGGTCTCTGCGCTCCCTGGGTCTCTGTCTAACGGAGTGGACCAAGTGCGCCCTTGACCTCTAGTCTCTGACCTTGCCAACCATCATTTGAAAGAAGTTGAAAACTATGGGCCTCATTTATGAAAAGTGACGCATCGCTGCGTGAAAACAGCGATGCGTCACTTTTCACTGCGCACTCCTTGCGACACCAATGATGCGTCATATTTAATGTATGAGGCATCATGTCGCAAGGACTTACAGATACGTCAGTATTTCTGACGTATCTGTAAGCGCAAAAGTGACGCATTGCTGGAGTGTGTCACAAAAGTGACGCAACTCCAGCAATGCGTCCTTTCACATGGGGAAAGCCCCATGTGAAAGGGCTTGCGTCAGTCTTACGCCTGCAGTGAGGCAGGCGCAAGATTTTGACGCAACAGCATCCTAAAAGTGACGCAGTGAAATCTCATAGATTTCACTGCGTCAATATTACGAGGCTTTTTGCGGGTGAACGCCCCCTCTGCATACATTATACCTCACGCAGGTATAATGTGGCGCAGGGGTTTAAAAAGTGATGCATCTACCTAGATGCGTCACTTTTTAAATATGGCGCAACAAGGCGCATATTTTACGCCGCTGGTGCGTCACAAAAAGTGACGCACCGGCGGCGCAAAACTGACGCAAGGCCTCATAAATAAGGGCCTATACTTTTTACTTTAAAGTTCTAGGGGTCCTAACCTTTTCGTGTCTTACTCTTTTCTGCCTCGGCCTATCACGTTCTAGTCCTGGTTATGTTGCTGTCTACCACAACGCCATTTAACTCCCTTATACATGCAGCCTACAGATTCATAACATAACCTCATATGCACTAGTAGGCAATTAAAAATATTGGGCATATTAACTCGATGTGAGCCCTACACAATATTAATAGAGTACTCAGTAAAATCCAACAGAATCATGTCTTTACAAAAAATTGCAGCCTTAAGGTGTCTTTCATTGGTAACAGATATGGCTGCATTCGTTGATTTGTATGTGCCTTCACGTTACTCGGGTGTTCACCTGATGATCTATTCCTTTTGTTTGACTACAGGAGCATTTTGCAGCACATAATACCGCGCACTGTACTGTGTACTTGCTGTGTTAGACGAGCACCCTGTTGCCAGAATCTGCATTTGCATTTCTGCGTCAGACCTGTGCCTGCTTCAAGTTTGAGAGCTTCTGCACACGGGCGGCGAGAGAGGAGGATGGGAAATTCATGCTGCGTCAGGCGCTGCCTGGTTTCCTGTCAGACACTGGCAAATAACCTTCTTGCATTTTCACTCCAAGCAAGGAGCATTTGGATCAAGGCTTCTAGCACAGAAGAAAATACCAGTGGGCTTTGGGCAGATTCTTCGTGTGCTGTGCCAGACAGGTGGGCAGCATTTATCAGTTTCTGAATGAAAAAGGAAATATCCAAATGGCTTTTATTCCAGGCTTCCTCGTCATACTAAGCAATTAACGTCATCAGAGGACACAAAGGTCTGATGTATCACTGCTGGTGTCAGGCTTACTGATGTTGCAGAGTTCAAGCACTTGTTCACAGGGGAGACGTTACAACGTTCAGTCCATTTCACGAATTTGGCATAGACGCACGTGTACTGAGAGGAAAGTGTCTGTTATTCATCTCGTGATGGAAGACGCGACCCATGAAGGCGTCAGTGAGGGCAGGAAATCCGGGCAGGCTTCAGTACCTTATCAGAATAAAGGACAGAAAGATAGATTTATTATTGGTAAAGAAAGTATTGAGAGAGATCAATAGGTTTGTCTTTTGTGTAGTGCAGGGACAGAGAGACAAACAATATACGGACTGACATAGAGTACTCACCCCACACATGTATACCTACATACAAACCAACACTCCAGCAGACACATTGTCGCTACGTTCAACAGACATATTAACCACTAAATAATAACCATATCAGCATCGGTGCATCAATCAACCGTGATACATTGTCCCTCAACAGGAAACAAAGGGGCAGTTGTTTCATTGCGAAAAAGATGATCAAAAGGTCGCAGAAGGTAATGTGTTTGAGGGACACAGAGGGACATAGCAGAGGGGTGTGCAGGGTGGGAAACATCCATTAAAATGCAGTCATTACAACGCACTACCTTTACAAAGCAGCCATTACAACGCAACAGCCTTTACATCGCATCTCACTACAACGCATGCCATTACAACGCATGTCACTACAACGCATGCCATTATAACGCATCATAAGGTAAGTAATGGGGATTTTTTAAGTTTTAGGGTGAGTGTGGGTTTTGGGGTACGTGGGAATAGTATTTTTTTACCCCTACACTATCTAACACTTTCCCTAATGTTGCACTCACTGGAGTGGGAACAGTAATTTATACCCCTACACTATCTAAAACTTACCCTACTGTTGCCCTAAAAGTATTAAGCATTGTAATGGTATGTGTTGTAATGGTATGCGTTGTAATGGAATGTGTTGTAAATGTAGTTTCTAAAAGCGCGTTGTGAGGGTATGTGTTGTAAAATCATGCGTTGTAAATGTTGCGATGTAAAAATCGCGTTGTAAAAGCATGCATTGTAAATCTTGGTGATGTGCATGGAATGTACCTCAGGGGAGCACTGAGTAATGCTTCACAGGGAAACACCGGGTGATGTGTCAAGGTGCATTGGGCAGTGGGCCTCTGGGGAACACTGTGTAACTTGCCTCTGAGGTGTACTGCGTGATTCATCTCACCGGATCACTCTTTGATGTTCCTCATAACGAGCATTTATGCCCTTCCTATGTATCAGAGTTATCAGATCTGTGTATTTGATATGAAAGCAGCTACAATGCCTCTGTAAAAATCCGGGGGAACATGAGGAATTAGCTTGGGAATTAGATCAATAAATAGAGATTCCCCAAGTAATTCCTCATTTCTTATGGAGCCCTCAGGGTCTCACTTGTAATGGCTCAGATTTTCTACACCCCCAGAGTTAGGGAGGGTGGGAAATCTGACTTATTTTCCAGGTGTCTTGTAATGCCCACTCTGATAAATCTCATGAACGCACTGAGTACAGTGCATCAAGGGAGCACTGGACATTGTACAAGAGGTAGGCAATAAGTGGTGTGCATCAAGGGAGCACTGGTGTATGTTTAAGGGGAGTTGGTTCTGTCTTACATGGGGACACAGAGTAATGTGCAGCAGTTATGACAAGTTGATTTAAAATGTGGCTGCTTTGTGGTGTTCAATATGAAATACATTTCAGTGAGTCTTTTCATTCCCCCCCTGCTTGTGTATTTTTCCCCTCCCCGTGCCCCCTTGCTGGTCCCGCTTCCCGCCGCTGCGTCCCCGCCCCCCCACTCCCATTCGTCCGTCGCCCCCACCCAGCTGCTCCTCCCTCCCACCTCCCCTTCTTATGGCGGCCGATATGCGCCCGTCCGCGCTTGGACCACGCCCAGCATCAGTACCCGTGGACCCCGAAGACACCATGACACCTGACTGCACTACGACACCAGCATCCTCCACGCACTCAAACCCGGACGAGAACACACCTGATACAGGGCCACCCCAAAGCGAACCCAAGGGCCGTTCACCTGCCAGAGCTGCAGCTTCACCAGCGTCCGACCCGCGAAACCACCAAACAACGAACCTAACCACCTGAAGTGCATCCTCCTCAACACTTGCTCCGCCCTGCAAACACGCCGTCGAAATCTGGGACCTCCTCGACTCAACTGCACCAGACGTCGCCTTCCTGATGGAGACCTGGCTGAACCCCACCTCAGCCCCCGACATCGCAATAGCCATCCCGAAAGGCTACAAGATCGCCTGCAGAAACCGCACCAACAGAGCGGGAGGTGGAATTGCCATCGTCCACAAGAACACCCTCAGCGTCTCGACCAGCACCAATGACACCCTCAGCACCTCCGAACACCTGCACTTCCAGATTCACTCTGACCCCAACACCACCCTCAGAGGAACCCTAATCTACAGACCCCCTGGACCCCGACCGCAGTTCAGCGACTCCATCGCCGACCTCATCAGCATCCACGCCCTCGCACCCACAGACAACATCCTCCTCGGGGACCTGAACTTCCACCTCGAGAACAACAACAATGTCAACTCCACCACCCTGATCGCCAACCTCGAACTCAGACAGCTTGTGACAACACCCACCCACGCCGCCGGTCACGCGCTAGACCCCATCTTCTCCACAAGCCCCCACGTCTCCTTCAACCACACCACCGAACCCCACTGGACCGACCACTGCTGCATCCATTTCACCTTTAGGATGCCCACCACACACCACTGCACCCAACAGATGCCGCGTCGCTGCTGGGGCAAAGTCACCGAAGAGCAGCTAGCCACCGCCCTCGCCCAGAGCCCACCAGCCGACCCCACCGAACCCGACACCGCCCCCCTCAACCTCTGACAGTGGATCGACAACTGCGCCAACACTCTCACCCCGCTCAAGACACCCTCCAACAGCCACATCAGCAAGAAAGCCACCTGGTTCACCGAAGATCTCCAGGCCTCCAAGCATACTTGCCGGAGACTGGAGAAGAACTTGCTCTGCGAACGATCACCAGACAACTACACGGCCCTCAAGAACGCCACCCGCCGACATCATCAACTCATCAGAACCGCCAAGAGGGCCGCATTCAAGGACCGCCTGGATAACAACTCACACAACAGCAAAGAGCTCTTCAGCATCATGAAGGAACTCTCCAACCCCAGCTCCAACACCAACGACATCCCCCCTTCGCAGGACCTGTGCGACTCACTGGCCACCTTCTTCCACCGCAAAATTGCAGACATCCACGACCGCTTCAATGCCACTACCGCCCGCCAACCACCGAGACCTCCACCCCCGCAACCACCAGCCGCCAGATTGTATGGACCAACTTCATTGACGATGACACCATCAAAATCATGAACTCAGTCCACTCTGGATCCCCGTCTGACCCATGCCCACACCACGTCTTCAACAAAGCCAGCACAATAATCGCCCTCCATCTACGGAAAGCTATCAACATCTCCTTTGAGACAGCAACCTTCCCGGAGGGCCGGAAGCATGCCAAGATCAACACCTCACTCAAAAAGCCCAAGGCGGACCCCAAGGACCTCAAGAACTTCCGTCCCATCTCCCTGCTCCTGTTCCTGGCGAAAGTCACAGAGAAACAAACAACTGACCCGCTGCCTCGAGGACAACAACATCCTGGACCCATCCCAGTCCGGTTTCCGTAGAAACCACAGCACCGAAACCACCCTCATCGCCGCCACCAACGACATCAGGACCCTGCTCGACAATGGAGAAACAGCAGCCCTCATCCTCCTGGACCTGTCAGCTGCCTTCGACACGGTCTGCCACTGCACACTACGAACACGCCTACATGACGGCGGTATCCAAGAGAAGGCCCTGGACTGGACCACATCCTTCCTTTCCGGCAGAACTCAGAGCTTCTGCCTCCCACCCTTTCACTCCACCGCCACGGAGATCATCTGCGGCGTACCCCAGGGCTCTTCCCTCAGCCCAACGCTGTTCGACATCTACATGGCACCCCTCGCCCACGTCGCCCGACAGCGCGACCTCAACATTATCTCCTACGCCGATGAAACCAAGCTGATCATCTCCCTCACCAAGACCCTCACACCGCCAAAACCAACCTCCATGAAGGAATGAAGGCCGTTGCCGAATGGATGAGGAACAGCCGACTGAAGCTGAACCCGGACAAGACAGAGGTCCTCATCCTCGGCTCCTCCCCTTCAGCCTGGGACAACTCCTGGTGGCCGACCACACTGGGAACAGCCCCGACACCCACTGACCACGCACGCAACCTGGGTGACATCCTCGACTCCACCCTCTCCATGACTAAACAGGTCAATGCCATCTCCTCATCCTGCTTCAACACCCTACGAATGCTCCGCAGGATCTTCAAGTAGATCCCCACCGAAACGAGAAGAACAGTCACCCAGGCCCTCGTTTCCAGCAGGCTGGACTACGGAAACGCCCTCTATGCAGGAACATCAACCAAGCTCGTGAGACGGCTGCAATGCATCCAGAATGCCTCGGCACGACTGATCCTCAACATCCCCCGCCGCAGCCACATCACACCCCACCTGAGAGACCTACACTGGCTCCCCGTCAACAAGAGGATAACCTTCAAGCTCCTCATCCACACACACAAGGCCCTCCACAACGCCAGCCCAGCGTACCTCAACAGACGACTCAGCTTCTACGCCCCTACCCGCATACTCCGCTCCGCCGGCCTCGCCCTCGCAACAGTCCCACGCATCCAAAGAACGACCGCCGGCGGCAGATCCTTCTCCCACCTCCCCGCCAAGACCTGGAACACCCTCCCCACCAACTTACGGCAGACCTAAGACCTACTGGCCTTCAGAAGACTTCTCAAAACCTGGCTCTTCGATCAGTAGCAGCACCCCCTCTCCTCCCCCCAGCGCCTTGAGACCCTCACGGGTATGTAGCGCGCTTAACAAATGTCCTGATTGATTGAATTCCTTGATCGATCTTCTAGAATATTTTCTTATACAGTGGTTACACTTCAATGTAAGCAGAAAGTTTCCCAAATAATAAATCATGGTATTAGGATATGCCACAGATGAGAGTCTCTGAACCTTGCCTAGCCAATACATTGTATTCTGTAACTGATTCTATAAACACAAAACCTGTTTCTATCATCGCCATCCCAATGACAACAGTACATGCCATGACAACAATGCCTTTTACAAGCAAACCTCCATTCCTGAAGCTTAATGCTAGCAGCTCCACAAGAGTAGTAATCCAAGATTGCTGTCACCTCCTGTAGGTTTTGGCTGAAATGAACGGCTCTTTACTGCATACGAGTCACATTTAAACAGCTGGATCTGTTTCTGGTCTGTAGTGGGTGAAAAAGCATTGCCCACTTTCGAAAGATATTAGTGCGGTTTGGGCCAATATATTGCAAAAAGCACCTGCAATATATTGAAGGCACCTGTATGCCTTCATATGACTTTGAGGCAGATGGTACCTTTTGCTCTTTGATGTGGTGACTGTTCAGACTTCGCCCGTGCTTGCCCTTGTTTTGCTTTCAATCACACCCTCTTCATCCTACCCATCAAATTCAAACCACAGCACTTGTGACTTGCCAAGTCTGGTATTCAAATGTCTTTCAAATATATTGATGTCTCCTCCTAATTATTACATTCCGTTTAATGGCCCTTGTACAGGTACATAGTGAGAAGGCAGCACACTGCTAAGGCACATTTAAAGAACTATGGCACGAGATTAAAATGTAACCATCGTAGCTTGAATATGTTTATGTGGTACAAGCTTCATAATATGTCTTTGGGAGCTCTGCGACCATGTTGCCTATAAATAACAGGAGGTGGATGGGTAGCTAGCCAATGATCATTTAGACAATAGTATTTTCATTGCAGACTTGAAAATAAGATTCGCCCTGCATTTATGCTTAGGGAAATCAGGCAATTACCTTAGCCTTAGAATAGAAAGAATTCTCCTGTCCAGTTTTCTCCATCTGACATCTAGGGGCCCATTAGGATGTCGGGCGGATTGCCCCCGCCAGGCTGGCGGAAGCCACCGCCAGCCTGGCGGGGGCAATGCGCCCGACATCCTCACTCGTTTTCCCCCGCCATATTAGTATGGCGGGGGGACCTCGGCGGATGGAAAGACCGTCCACCGCTTTTCCGCCCCGGTCGCCTTGCGGCCGGGGCGGCAAAGGAATAATATGGTGGGGGTGTCTATCAGACACCGCCAGCCATATTATGATGAGCATTTTACAATGCCTTTCCGTGGCGGCAATGCCGCCACGGAAAGGCATGCGGTCTTCACTTTGGGAGCCCCCTGCGGGCCCCCAAAGTGAAGGAGGGGTGGGGGGTGCACACGGTGGGTACCTGTGGTACCCCCCTGCATTTGCATATACAATGCGGTAGGCACCGCACGGTGCCTGCCGCATTGTGTATGCAAATGCATACATTCATTTATGGCATTGTGGCGGGCGGTGCAGAGAGCACCGCCCGCCACAATGTTATAAATGCAGGATGCAGCCGCCACTGTGGCGGCCGCATCCTAATACCACCCACAGGACCCCCGCCCTTATGGCGGGCGGTCCAAATCCCCGACAGGATGGCGGGCGGGCAAAGTCCGCCCGTCATCCTAATGACCCCCCTAGTCTTTACTGGTAGTTTATTTCCAGTTTAGTGAAGGAGTCTGGTGCGTCTTAATGGCTGGATGTTTGGGGTGGTATAGCCTGAGGAGTTTATGCAACAAGCACTGGGTTTTAAATCTGATCCCATCCTCCACTTTCAGCCAATTTAATCACTTACAACCTTCGGTGATACATATTTAAATAGGTCAAAGCCTAGCCAAATCTGGCCTTTTGGGCCAGTTATTAATTTATTAGAAAGATATATGGTCATACATACTATTGGCGTCATCCAGCCTTGAGTTGACTATTACTCTTATTACTATGTGACAGTACTAGACAGGGATAACTTGAATTTCATTAACAGACCAGAGGCTACCATTATACAATAACCTTTTATTGCTGCCCAAACATGCAGCCATTTAAAGAACAATAATACATGATAAAGCATTAGAATGTCCTGACAATATATATATTTAGGGCACTCAGTCGTCATCTTCTTTTATTAGCTGTTCCACTGATGACTTGAATTCTCTTTCATAGTCCGTATAGGCGAAATAAGATGGTATGTATCACTTCCCACAATTGTTGTCAGTGCAGAGACCAACCAACTTGTACCCCACCTTTCTGTCTCTCTCAGGACACATGTTTGAACAAGGAGGTCAGGTTAAAAAAAACTTGTAGTGGATTGCTTGTTTGCACACTCTTGAGACCCAAGAAAAGCTTCTTTTCCTCTTGGCGCCATTTAATTGAATTCATCCATGAACTGATTTGGGCCAGACTGTTTATCAGGCCACCATAGTGTATGCTCTCGACATTGCCCTTCACCAAGTGCCGGGCATCATCGGCATACAACTGGAAGGACAAACCCCATAAACTGATCAAATTCATATGAGGCAGATGTTACCCTTAAATAGTACGCTTGAAAAAGGTTATCCCTCTGGTACCTCTGAGCTTGAGTTTTGTGACTCAGCCTGGAACGAACCTTGTTCAATTATCCCGCTCTTTCTGATACAAATGAATTGATCATTCAATTTCAAGACCTGCCACCCCTTCTTCTATCGTGGTTCAGGCACACAAATAAGTATCGTCATCTACAGGGCTGAAGGCTGCAGAAAGTTCTAAAAGCAGCAGAACAGCCAGGTCTCCACTGTCCGCTGTAATACAGATGAGACTGCCAATATCCAGGTCCAAAAGTTCTGTTCCATGACCCTAAAAAAGCCTGATTAGGTTTTATCAAGGAGCTCATGCTTTTTCAAATGCTTTTGTAATTCCTTAGAAAATGCTTCCTCAAAGATATTATTCACAGTGGGTAAACCAATTACAGGTCTTTGAATTGAATTACTGTTTTTGGTCCATGTGACATTTCTTTGATAATGATGTGAGGATTGCTTCTATGAATCTTCAAGGTATAATCTCTTCATGCAGAATAGTATTATTCAATTGTTTTATACTGATCCATCAGCTGGATCAGCACCAATTCAGGAATAGTGTTAGAACAACATCTGTGGGTTTGCTGCAGCCTATACGGCTTAGTACTTATTTCAGTGAAATCTGGGTATGTGTGGCTCTTGATCCGGATAAAAATGAACATCTTAGTGATGCATACAAGAATTAATTGATGCCTTTGCTGATGCATTTGGGGTTTGAACCCATTGGATGTAGCAATCACTAGAACGCTCTCCATAGATTTTTTTGGCAAAAGTGCTGCCAGAGTGATGTATGGAATGCATGAATTCATCTCAGCTAATAATAATAACAGGGGGCCACATCCCAGCCCATTTTTATTTGGCACACCATGACACCCCAATTTGGACCCAGCCATATGCAAATCAGCCTTGACCCTGCTCCAATGGGAGCAGTCTAATCCTAACTGCCAGGCCAGGTCCTCCCTGAACCGAAACACAAGCAAACCAGAAGTTGTTTCACTATGATTAAGGCTCATCCACAGAGTATAGCTTGATTCCAGTGGCACAGGATGCGCTGGACCCACGTCTGAGCATACCTGCCCGCTTAGGGCAACACTTTGAAGTATACAAAAAAAATGGTTGATGGAATACTTGAATTAATCTCAGCCACTTGTAATTACTTGAGGCAGCATGCCATTCGCACTGTGCCGTCTGCATATGCAAATAAGTATTGACCTTTCTCCAGTGGGAACAGTCCAGCCCGAACTGCCAGGCTAGGTCCTCTGTGAACCAGATCATAAGCACCATTCTTATAGGGCCACATGGCCCCCTCCTCTTTTAGTTACATTTCAATCCTGTGGATGGGATCCCAGGAACCTAATTAGGCTTGGGGATGGGGGCTATGCCCCCTCCCTTTATTGATTACTTGGCTCCAGGTAATGGGGTCCCTGGGGCCTAACTTGGCTTGGGGGAGTCTGGCTGTGTCGCCAACCTCCCGTTTTTTATTATATTTGGTCCTGGAGATGGGGTCACTGGGCCCAAGAAGCCTCATGGAGGGGTTGTTTGCCCCTCCCCTGTTTAAATATATTTTGTCCCGGGGAATCGGGCCCCGGAGCCTGATAAGGCTGAGGGAGGGGGGCGTATGCCCCTTCCTCTTAGAATTCACCATTGGGGGATGGGGTCCGTAGGGCCTATTAAGGCTTGGGGAGAGGTGCCTCATGGCCCGTCCATTTTTTTGTTGAATTTGGTCTTGGAGGATGGAGTCCCTGGGGCCTAATACGGCTTGAGAAGGGGGGCTGCATTCCCCAAGCCATGCACTGATAATTATCCTGCATATTAAATCACTAATGAAATCTTCTATGACTTCATTGATAATGTCACTGCAACATCTGAAGTGAAATCAAATCATGGATGAGAAATATGTGCATGGCGTGTGAGTGAGCTATAGTTACTTGGGATATATATATAACTGGTAAATTATGTGTTTTTTTAGAGTTTAAAACATTACGTTGTTACAGAGCATTTCATTTCACCTAACTATAACGTTACTTTAACCTTTGGTTTTTCTAGTGTGAATATATATATATACCAACTATATCCTACTGGTAGTTGCCAGTAGGTAGTTATAGTTAGGAGCTAGTGTCCATAGTAAGAGAGTTTTTTCATTTGCCAATAACTTTGGCGTTATTTGACGAATCCTCATGACATTTTCAAAACTAGAATGATGCTCACTTCAGCTACTGTCTTGAAAGTTTTGTGCCGATCCGTCAAGCAAGACCGAAAAAAGAGGGGTCATAAAACGCATTTTCCCCATGTTAATTCCCATAGGAATGTTAGACACAGCTACAGCCCGAACTGCTGAACGGAATTCCACCAACTGTTTGCAAAAGGGTAAATATTGATCCAGGGCAGTGCCTTTTTGCGATTTGGTGTAAATCCATTTAGTAGTTTTAGAGATATTAACCATAATCCATATTTGAGGATCCAACGGTCCTCGTGCTCAACTCTGATTGCCTGCCAACATTTCAAACCAGGAAGTGTTGGCAGCCATCTTCTGACTCGGCTTCAGCTGAGTCCCAGCAAAAAAGCAAAAAATAAGGGGGCAGGGTAGGAATACCCCCCCCTAGGCCTCCTAGGGGGGGGTTTCAAAGGGACCCTGCCAAGTCAAAAAACTGTTAAAAATAAAATTCACTGGGAGCAGTGGCTCCTGCCGCAAAAATGAAAAAAAGAAGCACCAGCTCCTGCACTTCTTAATTAATAAGCCCTGCATGGGCTAGGTCCTGGGGCAATGAAAGGAGGGGGTACAAGGGTTACCACTCCTGGGGCTTGTAAATGCCCCAGGTCCACTCCCGACCCAGTGCTTATGTGAAAATAAAGGAGAGGGGGGGCTCAGACCCCTACGGCCTCGGGGACCACCATCTCACTAGGGCCAAATAGCTCGTATAAATTGGGGGCGCGCGGACCCCCCCCCCCCCCCCCCCCTGTCCTGGGACCGCCATCTCCCTGGGGCAGGTTCTACTTAGTGAAAGTTTCCATCGAGAACAATGAGCCTAAATATCCAGTTGGTCCAGGAATATGGGGGAACCCGGATGCTCATAGAATATTATGGTTTGGATAAGGTGAGGAAATATCAGAGAGAGGGTGATCAATGCCTGAGGCTGCACAGGTTGGACTCTGAATATATTATAAATTTGGCAGCTACAGAGCCACTGTGTCTCAACATGAGTAAGGATCTGGTGGTACATCTGGAAGTGTAGCATAATGAAACTTGGATAATTTGCTTTTAAGTCTCCAAGTCACTGATAAAGAGAGATTATTTATTGAATGTTTGTTCAATATTGTTGTGTATATATTCTTTTTCTTTTTTGTTGTTTTTCTCTTTTTTCACATGGTGAATCCCTTGGGGAAAAGGGGTTGTTTCTGATCGGCTGTGATTTGTAAGTATTTGTCCACTAGGGCATCAATTGCTGAGATGCATGAAAGGCTAAGAGTGAAGTATGATAACATGATATTACAAATGAACTAAGCAAAACATGGCTAGCCTAACGAAACAATATAATCATGCATTGAATCACTTTGATCATTCTCATTTTATTATTTATTTTCTTGAAAAGTCGATGGATATAAACTGAACATTGTGGAAATGACGAATTAAAAGCTGTGGTGTTCAATGAATATCTGACAGCTTTGCCCACTTGGGCTCTAATTGGTTGGATGAGAGTATGTATATAGCGCAGAAAATTGAACATGATGAAAGGGTAACAATAAATAAACTGTAGAAAAGTGTGGTTAGCCTGAGAAATGGCAAGATGTAATTATATATTGAATCATGGATAACATTTCATCTCATTCTCAGAGATCGCTAGAGATGAATTAAACATCACTGAAATGATGAACTGCAAGCTGTGATATATAATGTAATACTATTGCATTGTATACATATTTTTAGGAAGTTTAATAATATAGTTTTATAAGAAATTGAATCTAAGAATGTAGGAGAAGAAATTACATAAAGATGTATTGTATTTTTCTCATTTTTATTCTTTGCGCGTATGCTCTTTCTCTTTAAAAATCGCTTTGTGTGTGAGCACGCCCATCCATGAGCAAGGCTTGAGGTGACTAGCCAAAACACGCTGGGTCTGTGACATTCCTAAAATTATACAATAAAAAGGACATTTTTCACACCAGTTCTGACCTGCGGCATTTGATTCCTTTAATTATGTGGGACGAGAATGCAAAGGAGATACAGCGGGTGTCTGTTTCATGCACACAACACCGCTCGAGAGAGATGGTAACGTGTAAACAAAAGTAAACGGTGTTTATATGTATGTATGCGTTTATACATATATATATATATAGACTAACAACTCAACCCACTGGGGTTTTAGGTACATTTAATAAGAAGTCCCAAGCATGCCAGCTCACTGCAGCAAGACAGAGCACTTCAACTACCAGCGGGCCACGGGCGTCGCCGCGCCCACATGGGCGGTGTGAACAATAGTTTAAAAGTACCGAAATTGAGCGTGCTAGGACTTTTGAAGCCTGTGCCTCTGAAGAAGTGGTCTCCCATGAAACGCGTCAGGCTGAGGCTGGATATTATTGCAGTAAAGTTTGTTCTTTTTCCTCACAGCAGCCTCCAATAAAGAATCGTGGCAAAATTACCTACCTGTGATGTGGCTTACATATATATATATATATATATATATATATATATATATATATATATATATATATATATATATATATTTATATTCCAAAACAAATTAGCATCCGTTGCGATGTTGAAGCAAGGAAAGCACTCAGGTCTCTACTTTACAAAAAGTGTTTATTGCAGACCCCCTAC
Organism: Lissotriton vulgaris; assembly: GCF_964263255.1. Classification (NCBI taxonomy): domain Eukaryota; kingdom Metazoa; phylum Chordata; class Amphibia; order Caudata; family Salamandridae; genus Lissotriton; species Lissotriton vulgaris. Next base: position 1,022,734,387 of record NC_141693.1, read on the forward strand.
CCCTCCAACAGACGCTTTTCGCCTCACAGCTTCATCAGTGTTGCCGTGTGTAAAGAACAATGACCATTTTATTTCAAACCTTTCCACAGACAACCAGTAAACAGTGAAAGTGGACTATTTGCATAAATACCACTATGGCGGCCATCTTAAAACATGTTTTGACTGGGTCATTTCATACGATAAAATGGTCATAACAAAGTGCAAGTGCAAAAATAAAAACATTTTTTCAGTCATCCAAAGAATAATTCATTATGTGGAGAAGAGAAAAAGGGAAGAAAATGAATCAGTTCCTAATTACTAATGCATAATATACGTCTCATATTGTGCATTAATGATACCTATCCTAAGGATATGTACAATTGTAATATCTTGTGCACAATATAACTAAAAGGCAAGAGTATAAATGCCATTTATGACACTAGATATCTCTGTCAATATCTAAGATTATCACCAATCCAATCTCCATAACCTCCATAACCTCCATAACCTCCTTAACCTCGTGACGCAAAACGCGTCACGAGGTTTATGGATTAATAAACCCTTTGCTCTGGAACCTTGACCTGACTCCCGTGTTTTGTTCCTCTAAGTGCTCGTTGGTACGCCGTTTTCTGCTGTGATATTGTTTCCGGCTGCTCCGCCGGATACGAGCCACTTCTTTAAGCGTCCGGTTTGCTAGCAGGAGCTTCTTGAAAGGATATATATATATATATATATATATATATATATATATATACTACTATTGTAAAGGAAGAACAGGCGGGTAAACTCGGGAACCACAGCGCCAATCCACACACCCGATACATCGTTGTAATTGTCAGGGTGTGCAGATGGACATAGGTTATATAAATGAAAAAAATATAAGTTAATTAAAAAATTTACGAGAATAAAAAAAGTAGTCCCATGGAAGTAGCGCCGGCGCGACGTGCGTGCTGACATCAGGAGCGTGGGGAGGAGCGGCATCCAGGAGCGCGAGGAGGAGCGGCGGACATGAGTGCGGGGAGGAGCGGCAGACAGGCGGGGAGGAGCGGTGAACAGGCTGGGAGGAGCGGTGAGAAGCGGCGGACAGGCGGGGAGGAGCGGTGAGGAGCGGCGGACCGGTGAACTCAGGAGCGCAGGGAGGTGCGGCGGATGAGGTAAGGCTCCGGGAGACTCACGGACAATGTCGGGGTGGGCAGGGGCCTTGAAGCCAAGGTCGGGACGGGCTGCTACTCCGGGGGACCCACGGACAATGCCGGGGCGGGCGGGGCGGGCAGGGGCCCTGAAGCCTAATTGCTCCTGGTCAAGGTCGGGACGGGCTGCTAGTATATAGATAATATAATATATATTTCCATCAAAAACAAGCTCTTGTCACTCTTTATTGTTTATCGTTATTCTTGGATCAAGATAAAGAGAGACAGGCACTTGTTTCTGATGCAGCACGACTTGGTTCAGCCGGAGTTCAGCAACCCCACACGACAGCAGAACACACTTCGATATATATAACACAGTGGTGGTTGCCACTGTGCAGTGATAGCTAGGACCTAGTTACCATAGGAAGAGCATTTTTTGGTTTGCTAAAACCTTTGATAACGTTTGCCGATTCCGCAAGAAAGTTTCCCCCCAAAAAGTTAATCCACCTCAGTTTAAGAGTGTCTTATCAAGCTGGGGCAGAGCAAAGAGGTGGATCCAAAAATGCTAATTTCCCCATGTAATATCTGTAGGGATTTTTGAACAGAGCTACAGCCCAAACAGCTGAACCGAGTTATACCAAATTTGGCAGATGCTAGCTTTTTACCCAGAAAGCATACTTTTTGTGCTTTGGTGTAATCCATTCATTCATTTTTGAGAAACTAAGGTTCAAAATGTATGTTTATCTGAACACTCTGTTTCACAGGAATCTTGCGAGAGTCCTGTGGGCATGCATCTTAAATAAAAGAGCGATCTGGTTGTCTGAGGGGCCTTTTTACTCCCACAGGAGCAAGAGGCGCCTGTAAGTCACCTGCGGGATCATAATATAGTTGGCTGGCTGCAACAAGAGGAGAAATGGTGTGGCAGTGTTAGAAATGGGGCTTCTGCCTGGCAAGGGTATGCAGCTAAGCCAGGCAGAGCCCACTACTTTAGTCAGAGTAAACTAGATACACACCTAGGAAAACCTGTGCTCACCCTCTGGTAGTTTGGCACACAGCAGGCAGGCTTATAATAAGAAGCAATGTGTAAAGTATTTGTGCAACACACGCGCACACACCAGTCATACAATGAATGCACCACAAAAAACTCCACTCTGGTTCAGAGAAATAGGAGATATTAATCTGAATTAATAAGACCAAAACTACAAAAATTCAATAAATAGGTCAAGAGATAGCCCTTGTAACTGAATCAAGGAAAAATCAGATTTACAAGCGTTATCAATGTACGCCTAGTACTGCATTCCTAGAAGAGCCAGTGCGCTTCAATTAGAACATTTATGGTATTGCTGGAAGTTCGGTCATGTCCTTAACATACAACTTCAGGCTTGTAATGAGTTTAAGGGATCCAAATAGCAGCTGCGTAGAGTGCAGCACAGTAACACAGCGACCGCTCAGGTCTGGAAGTAGACAGAGAAAAGTGTGTGCCCTCAGCTGCGATGAGCACAGTACAGTAACACAGGGACCCTTTGGTTCCAGTTATAGCCAAAAGAACAGTACGTGAACTCTGCAGCGAGGAGCGCAGCACAGTAATAAGGACTGTTTGAGTCCGGCCACACACCATACATACCTTCAGTGAGGTAGCCGGAGAAGTCATTGACAGCGCCGACCTCTGATACGGCGCTTCCGCAGTGGTGATGGAGCCTTGGTGAGTTGCTCGGCTTGGCTGAGTGCGGCTGAGGTGGCAATGTTGTTGCCGAGTTCTTTGGTGGCCTCATTGCCCCAGCAACAGGTATAGGAGGTGTTGCGACACTCTCGTGCCAGTGCTGCGTTTATGGTCAGCACTCCACCACCACTCAAATGTAGAGTGTGGCTTAGGGCCACAATTTCAGCATGGAGCGAAAAACAGCCTCCACAGTGGACTAAAAATAATAAAAAAGCTTTGCTGGGTAAATCACAGCACGCTGAACCTGCATCGGTCAGGCAACACTGCAGTTCCAGAAATGCAGATCTTGGCATGGCGAGGTCTCTGATAGAACAGAAGAACAGAAGGCAAGCCAACATGCCCTTGGAGTCACTCTGAGGCTTAATCCTTGGTCCTCAGCAGGATAGTGGTCAGGATGCAGCAGGGCAGCTCAACAAAGCATGGGAAGCAGTTCCTTAGAACAGTCAGGCACAGCAGAGTGGCAATCCTTCAGCAAATCAGCCTTTACTCCAGCAGGGTTTCTTCCAGGTCCAGTCGTGTCAGAGCCCCAATGCTTATACTCCAAAGTGCCTTTGATGTAGGGAGTGACTTTGAAAGAGCCTTCTGACATGCACAAGGATCCCTTTCAGCTCAGGTCAGCCTTGGCTCCAAACTAGCAGTTGGGGAGAAATCAGCCATTTGTGTGAGAGCAGGACACAACTTATTCAGATGTAAGTGTGAACCCCCTCTTTCTCTTCCTGCCCCGTATGCAGATGTATCTCATGTCACACCCAACCCTTCCTGTGTTGCAGCTGTCTAGAGAGTATGTACAAAGTGTAGCTGTTACCCAGACCCAGCCCGGACGTGTATTGGAGGCAGGCTGCGGGCAGACAGAACACAGTTAAGAGCAGAGAAATATCCAGTTTCTAAAAGTGGCATTTCTAAAATGGCAATGCAAAGTCCAGCTTTATCACTAAAGAGTATTTATCATAACTATTCCAAAGATATTACACATGAAGTAGCTACTCCTTTCCAATCAGGAATTACAGCTTAAAAGCTATTTTAAGGAACATGTAAAACTTAAGAGTGCATGTCCTGCCTTTCAGTTACACTACACCCTGTCCTTAGGATCACTTAGAGCCTGCCTATGGGTGGCTTAGGTATAATAAAAGGGGAGTTTTAAAGGCTTGGCATGGTTTTAAATGCCAAGTCTACGTGGCGGTAAACTGCACACACAGGCCCTTCAATGGCAGGCATGAGACACGTTTGAAAGGCTACTTCTGTGGGGGTTACAACTAGTGCTGTAGGCCTACTAGTAGTACGGGGGTACCACTTTACAAGGGACTTACAGGTAAATATGGCAATCAGGTATACACCAATGTCACAATGTTTAGCGGAGAAGCACATGCGGGTTAGCACTAGTTAGCAGTGGTAAAGTGCTCAGAGTCTTAAGCAGCTCACCACGTTTGGATCACGGCATGAGTCACAAGCATGGACTAGTCATGGACAGTATGTTTATCTGGCACAGTTACAGATATTTACATTTTTTTAAGCACTGACATAATATAGGGGGTTCGGGTGTGAGGTTTCATTTTGTAAAGGATTGTGGTAAATGTAGTGAGCACACATACGCAGTAATAGGATTAGAGAGTGGGAGGCGGTGGGGACGCACATGATGGCTTGCACCAATGATCGTAGAGGCTGGGTGGAAAACATCTATTTATATTTGGAAGCATTAGCATGGCCGCAACGAAGAAACCAGGAGCGCTTAAGTGTTGGTGGTTGAAGAGTTGCAAAATCCACACCAGGTATGCACGGGGGTTCGATTAGGTGACAAACCTAACATAGGGTTTTAATGTATTATTTTTTTGGGGAGTTGTTGAAGTGGAATAGAGGTGGCTTGAGGCACACAGGGGTTTGTTGTTAGGATATTAGGGGGTTAGTTGAGGCAGAACGCATAGAGTAATTATGTTTGTTTAAATTAGGATGAACTTTTTACGTTTAGGGGTCAGAGTTGTGGGTTACACCAAATGGTTTGGTTGTGGCGAATATGGTGGGAGTCACGTTATGGGGGATTCTTGTGTTAGGCATTATTAATGTATACAGTGCTTTGGGGATCTCTGTATGTGATACATTACCAGTAGATCCGCACACATACTTACTCCGAGTGGTCGCTCCCAGCGTCCCCTGCTGCTACTGGTATCGTAGCGCTGCTTCGCCTCTGATTCTGCCAAATATCATTGCCTGCTGCCTGCCGCTTTGCTTGACTTGCATTTTAATTTATATTTATTGCTGTTGTCTCCTTGGTCGCGCGTCTGCCTGTAGCGCCACGCTGTGCTCCCCCCTCCGCCTCCATTTTCATTGTTGTTGTGGTCCTCGTGTGCCCGCCCCGCCTCCCAGCTGAGACGCCCTCCCACTGCCCTGAAATCGCGCTTCCCTACCTTAGAGAGCCGTAACTCACTCCCCTCTTCGAGCCGAGTGGTCGCTCCCAGCGTCCCCTGCTGCTACTGGTATCGTAGCGCTGCTTCGCCCCTGATTCTGCCAAATATCATTGCCTGCTGCCTGCCGCTTTGCTTGACTTGCATTTTAATTTATATTTATTGCTGTTGTCTCCTTGGTCGCGCGTCTGCCTGTAGCGCCACGCTGTGCTCCCCCCTCTGCCTCCATTTTCATTGTTGTTGTGGTCCTCGTGTGCCCGCCCCGCCTCCCAGCTGAGACGCCCTCCCACTGCCCTGAAATCGCGCTTCCCTACCTTAGAGAGCCGTGACTCACTCCCCTCTTCGAGCCGAGTGGTCGCTCCCAGCGTCCCCTGCTGCTACTGGTATCGTAGCGCTGCTTCGCCTCTGATTCTGCCAAATATCATTGCCTGCTGCCTGCCGCTTTGCTTGACTTGCATTTTAATTTATATTTATTGCTGTTGTCTCCTTGGTCGCGCGTCTGCCTGTAGCGCCACGCTGTGCTCCCCCCTCCGCCTCCATTTTCATTGTTGTTGTGGTCCTCGTGTGCCCGCCCCGCCTCCCAGCTGAGACGCCCTCCCACTGCCCTGAAATCGCGCTTCCCTACCTTAGAGAGCCGTGACTCACTCCCCTCTTCGAGCCGAGTGGTCGCTCCCAGCGTCCCCTGCTGCTACTGGTATCGTAGCGCTGCTTCGCCTCTGATTCTGCCAAATATCATTGCCTGCTGCCTGCCGCTTTGCTTGACTTGCATTTTAATTTATATTTATTGCTGTTGTCTCCTTGGTCGCGCGTCTGCCTGTAGCGCCACGCTGTGCTCCCCCCTCCGCCTCCATTTTCATTGTTGTTGTGGTCCTCGTGTGCCCGCCCCGCCTCCCAGCTGAGACGCCCTCCCACTGCCCTGAAATCACGCTTCCCTACCTTAGAGAGCCGTGACTCACTCCCCTCTTCGAGCCGAGTGGTCGCTCCCAGCGTCCCCTGCTGCTACTGGTATCGTAGCGCTGCTTCGCCTCTGATTCTGCCAAATATCATTGCCTGCTGCCTGCCGCTTTGCTTGACTTGCATTTTAATTTATATTTATTGCTGTTGTCTCCTTGGTCGCGCGTCTGCCTGTAGCGCCACGCTGTGCTCCCCCCTCCGCCTCCATTTTCATTGTTGTTGTGGTCCTCGTGTGCCCGCCCCGCCTCCCAGCTGAGACGCCCTCCCACTGCCCTGAAATCGCGCTTCCCTACCTTAGAGAGCCGTGACTCATTCCCCTCTTCGAGCCGAGTGGTCGCTCCCGGCGTCCCCTGCTGCTACTGGTATCGTAGTGCTGCTTCGCCTCTGATTCTGCCAAATATCATTTGAAGGAAGGATGGTTTTTTGGATGTCAGAGAAAGGGCGCACTGCCAGTATGGAAGCACTGTAGGACCAAGTGGAATGTGGTGCAACTGGGTGAGTGGACAACCATATAACCACTCAAAGGAGAAGCAAGCAAGCTGTACTAATCCAAAGTGACAAGAGAAAACATACCCTATGCACACACTTGACAGGTAAAAATTGGATACAATGTCCAGACGCAAATGTTCAATATAATACAGAGAAACAACAATAATTATGCAAATTGTTATGAATAAATGAATAGGTGTCAATAAAGAAGTCTTGGTCTCCTTGTTTTAATCAAACACAGCTTGTGAACAACCAGCCGACACGTGTTTCATCGCATCTGGCGAATCTTCAGGGCTGGAAATAATACAGAAAACAAGGAGCTATACTTGGGGATATATACATTTGTATGTTCGACCTTGAATAACACTTCAGGTCAGCCGTTGAGACAAGCATCACATTGGATAATCTCATGCATAAGTCTATGCCCTTGAGATGGTTGTGGGAAAACATCCTTTAGTGTGCTAAGGTGCTTAAAAATAGCTCATGTATACCATGCAATTGAGGTGAGCCGTCGTGCACTTAAGCACCCTAATTGATGAAGTGAATTTACGTGTATATCTTTTGCTGTTGTTTCAAAATTGTGCACGGTGAAGTGCTAAACTAAGTTCTATGCCGATGTGCGAGATCATGCGTACAATAGGTGCTTAGTGACACAGTAGTAGAAAATTTCGACACATACCTCCATTGGTTGTGTTTGGACTATGCGGTCTGTCGTGATTAATAGTGAAGGGTAGATTTTGAGAAACAAGAGAAGGAAAGACAATGGGAAAGAAGGGGGGAAGAAAGGAAGAAAGGTCGAAAAGTTAGATGAATAAAGATGTAAATAATTGTAGATTGATCACGTGACTAGGCACAGACTTAAGGTTTGCTCTAGTAAATTACAATAGAGATAAAGGTTCTTTTCATCAGTAAATTCAGAATGAGAGTTGAATAGCGATATAGAATAAAACACGGAAAGCTCACCGCTCTTCCGGTGATACTTCCGACCCGGAAGGGCCCAAGACCATCCAATCTCTATTTAGAAGTAAAGTGCAATGGCTGCAATAAAGTTGAAAAATATAGAGTTATATATTTACTGGTGTTAAGAGAGTGGATTAGTGGTGCTAATCATAGTTATTCTTGTAGACAGCGAATTGTAATAGGTGCCTTCTTATGTTTGCGCTCCTCTAGTGAGAGGACTCAACCTGCACCGAGTGATTATATGTTGGACAACATTGCAACAGCTCCTTTGAGCTAGCATATAGAAATCCCCAAACATAGTATGTTGGGATTGCTGACAACCGTGAAACATTTTTATTACTTTGTCTAGTAAAAAGACACCACATTCTATTTGAACCGCTCAAGGTATTGTAAAGTAAAAGCCACTATTTAAGTGAGATCATTGAAAGACAAGAATTACTGTTCTCATTAGGTGTGTCATGTTACCTTGCAAGCGAAATGCGCTTGTTGTGGGTCGCCCGGGGGAAGGTATAGATGTCAGTCACTTTGTATCTGAAATACGATATATGTGGGTCGTGTTAAATTGGAATATAAGCATGCTGGCACAAAGCATGTGTCTCTACGTTGTACTAGGAACATGAATTCAGGCAGCCTACCTGTAATTCTAATATTTCTCGATCGATAGGGATTACTCCGTAGCCTCGTCCGGACTTGGTGTCTGTAAGACAAGCAATCCGGACAGGCGGGTTAAAATCTCCAAGCTATAGCTATTTGGCAAAAAATCATCAAGCCCCCATGAAAGACCTCGCGGTTACGTTACCTTGTGGACGTCTTGTTTCTTTCCTCTTCTCCCGGGTCTCCGTGTTCGAAGTGCGAACACGTGACCCGGAAGTGCATGTGCTTTAAGTAGCGTCCGGCCCCCTGGGTGACGTAAACGTCATCCAAGCTAGACAGATTTAAAGAGATAGAAGCAGTAAAGGGAAACCTGGACAGGGGTGTGCCTTCATCAAAGTTATATGTCAATTAGATTTTAAGGTCATCACGCCGGGAAAGGATTGATTGTAAAATTCTTTTGGGGGCATACCTATTGCTTATCATTATGTAAAGTAGTACATGCAGAAAATAGAAAGAATTGCTCGTGACGATCCGCAATGTGCGGTAGGTGAATATTATCGCAAGCATAGTGCTAATAGATTACATGCTCAGTGCTCTATTGTATCTGTCAGTGAGCAGAAATTAGTGAATAAGCTTGAGAAGATGTTGCAACAGTCTCGCATATTCTCACAGCGGTTGTGGAGAAACGTGAAACGATCTCTTCCCAACCTCTCTTACATATCTAAGAATTTCATTAAGTTAATCCGATCATAAAAGGAAAACATCATTACTAAAGTATAACCAGAATGCAACCCATGGGTTACACTGTGGTTATCTTTGTAGTTATCACATTCATATGAAGCAGAATTACATTCGTTGTTAGAAAGGCGAACTAGAACCTAGTAGATACCTCATGACAACGTAGTAGTGATGAACAAAACTGATTACGAAGGAGAAATTCACAGCCAACTAGCAGACGCTACTTGCTATGAACCAATACCCTTCAATCCAATAGGTCCTTTGACAACTAAGATCAATGACAAATTATTGCTGTGGAAACAATGACCAAGAATACTTATATCTTAAAATTTTCCGACCTACATACCCTTGGCTTTACACACTCCCCAAAGTACACAAGAACCAGCCCTTCCCTCCGGGTAGACCAATAGTCTCGGGCATAGGGGGTCCTACCGAAAGGATGGCTGAATACATTGATCTCTTTCTAGGTCCCTTAGTACACAATCTTCCTTCATACATTCAAGACTCCAGACACATTCTGAGCATTCTTTCTGATATTCACTGGCAACCAGATACATTTCTTGTCACTATGGACGTTGTGTCCTTATATACTAGCATCAATATCGATTTGGGACTACTTGCTATGAATAGATGTTTAGGTAACAGACCAGCCTCACTGTATCAGCATACTGCAATGTTATCAGAAATGATGGAATTGGTGTTGAATAACAACTTTTTTGTTTTTGATAAAAAATGGTATTGCCAAAAGAAGGGAGTGGCGATGGGATCAAAATTTTCCCCCTCGTTTGCCAACCTTTTCATGGGTAACTTAGAATCTGATCTTATCTGGGGGGACAAGGGCCCCCAATACATTGACTCTATAATCTTCTGGGGACGCTATATAGATGATTGCATTCTCCTATGGTCAGGCTCAGAAGAACTACTCATGGAATTCTTTAACTACTTGAACAGTAATACGTGGGAAATCAAATTCACCATGACGCATAGTCAAACCAAAATTGAATTTCTAGATATAGAACTATATGTGGCAGACAACACTCTACATAGCAAGCTCTTTAGAAAATCTACTTCATGTAATTCTATATTACATGCAAATAGCTCTCATCCTCCGCACCAGGTAAAGTCTATACCGTATGGTGAATTCCTAAGAGCCAGAAGGCTCTGTAGTGAAGAATCCCAATTTAAAGACTGCGTACATGACATGAAAAACAGGTTCTCCAAAAGAGGTTACGCCAGTAACGTGATCAAACAAGCAGAAAGGAGAATCAACAAAACTGTAAGAACAGACATTTTGCAACCTAGAAAACAACCTTTGCCCACAAACAACACAATTAGGTTGATCACTGAATTTAACGCTTTTCATCACACTTTGAGAAAAAGCATGATTAAACATTGGGGAATATTAAAGAATGAGAAATCTTTGATTCCATTTATCACAGACAGGCCCCAGATCTGCTTTAGGAGAGGCAATACCCTCAGAAACAGATTGAGTCCAACTGTACCACCTGGTCTACAGGCAATAGATTGGCTTTCCACAAAAAGCAAGGGTTTTTACAAATGTGGATTCTGTGCCATGTGCAGGTGGGCTAAACACAAGACAAAACAATTTTCTAATCCCAAAGGTGAATGTTTCTCTATAAACACCAACATCAACTGTCTCACCAAATACGTAGTTTACATCATAGAATGTAAGTGTGGTAAACAGTACGTTGGGAGCACCATACGTGCCCTCAAGGACAGAATTTCGGAACATATGAGGGCAATCATCACACAAGATCCTAGATACCCTGTAGCACTGCATGTGGCGGGTTGTCAAAACTCTGAGAGTGAGAAAGTTGTCTCCTTCTTCGGCATTGATGTAGTAAACCTAGGAATTAGGGGAGGCAATAGAGAACTGAAACTAAGACGCACGGAGGCCATGTGGATCATGAAAATGTACGCAGTCGGCTAAGAGCCTCAACTTCGATTCGGAGCTTCAATTTTTCTTAGGCGACTGAATTCTTGAATAGCATTAAGGAAAGTTAGATAAACTTACTATGTACTGACATAACAACTATGATACATGATGATGTTTTGATGGACTATACTGTTTTATTGACTCTCACTAAATTTGTTGTTTGTCATGAGGTATCTACTAGGTTCTAGTTCGCCTTTCTAACAACGAATGTATTTCTGCTTCATATGAATGTGATAACTACAAAGATAACCACAGTGTGACCCATGGGTTGCATTCTGGTTATACTTTAGTAATGATGTTTTCCTTTTATGATCGGATTAATGTAATGAAATTCTTAGATTTGTAAGAGAGGTTGGGAAGAGATCGTTTCACGTTTCTCCACAACCGCTGTGAGAATATGCGAGACTGTTGCAACATCTTCTCAAGCTTATTCACTAATTTCTGCTCACTGACAGATACAATAGAGCACTGAGCATGTAATCTATTAGCACTATGCTTGCGATAATATTCACCTACCGCACATTGCGGATCGTCACGAACAATTCTTTCTATTTTCTGCATGTACTACTTTACATAATGATAAGCAATAGGTATGCCCCCAAAAGAATTTTACAATCAATCCTTTCCCGGCGTGATGACCTTAACATCTAATTGACATATAACTTTGATGAAGGCACACCCCTGTCCAGGTTTCCCTTTACTGCTTCTATCTCTTTAAATCTGTCTAGCCTGGATGACGTTTACGTCACCCAGGGGGCCGGACGCTACTTAAAGCACATGCACTTCCGGGTCACGTGTTCGCACTTCGAACACGGAGACCCGGGAGAAGAGGAAAGAAACAAGACGTCCACAAGGTAACGTAACCGCGAGGTCTTTCATGGGGGCTTGATGATTTTTTGCCAAATAGCTATAGCTTGGAGATTTTAACCCGCCTGTCCGGATTGCTTGTCTTACAGACACCAAGTCCGGACGAGGCTACGGAGCAATCCCTATCGATCGAGAAATATTAGAATTACAGGTAGGCTGCCTGAATTCATGTTCCTAGTACAACGTAGAGACACATGCTTTGTGCCAGCATGCTTATATTCCAATTTAACACGACCCACATATATCGTATTTCAGATACAAAGTGACTGACATCTATACCTTCCCCCGGGCGACCCACAACAAGCGCATTTCGCTTGCAAGGTAACATGACACACCTAATGAGAACAGTAATTCTTGTCTTTCAATGATCTCACTTAAATAGTGGCTTTTACTTTACAATACCTTGAGCGGTTCAAATAGAATGTGGTGTCTTTTTACTAGACAAAGTAATAAAAATGTTTCACGGTTGTCAGCAATCCCAACATACTATGTTTGGGGATTTCTATATGCTAGCTCAAAGGAGCTGTTGCAATGTTGTCCAACATATAATCACTCTGTGCAGGTTGAGTCCTCTCACTAGAGGAGCGCAAACATAAGAAGGCACCTATTACAATTCGCTGTCTACAAGAATAACTATGATTAGCACCACTAATCCACTCTCTTAACACCAGTAAATATATAACTCTATATTTTTCAACTTTATTGCAGCCATTGCACTTTACTTCTAAATAGAGATTGGATGGTCTTGGGCCCTTCCGGGTCGGAAGTATCACCGGAAGAGCGGTGAGCTTTCCGTGTTTTATTCTATATCGCTATTCAACTCTCATTCTGAATTTACTGATGAAAAGAACCTTTATCTCTATTGTAATTTACTAGAGCAAACCTTAAGTCTGTGCCTAGTCACGTGATCAATCTACAATTATTTACATCTTTATTCATCTAACTTTTCGACCTTTCTTCCTTTCTTCCCCCCTTCTTTCCCATTGTCTTTCCTTCTCTTGTTTCTCTAAATCTACCCTTCACTATTAATCACGACAGACCGCATAGTCCAAACACAACCAATGGAGGTATGTGTCGAAATTTTCTACTACTGTGTCACTAAGCACCTATTGTACGCATGATCTCGCACATCGGCATAGAACTTAGTTTAGCACTTCACCGTGCACAATTTTGAAACAACAGCAAAAGATATACACGTAAATTCACTTCATCAATTAGGGTGCTTAAGTGCACGACGGCTCACCTCAATTGCATGGTATACATGAGCTATTTTTAAGCACCTTAGCACACTAACGGATGTTTTCCCACAACCATCTCAAGGGCATAGACTTATGCATGAGATTATCCAATGTGATGCTTGTCTCAACGGCTGACCTGAAGTGTTATTCAAGGTCGAACATACAAATGTATATATCCCCAAGTATAGCTCCTTGTTTTCTGTATTATTTCCAGCCCTGAAGATTCGCCAGATGCGATGAAACACGTGTCGGCTGGTTGTTCACAAGCTGTGTTTGATTAAAACAAGGAGACCAAGACTTCTTTATTGACACCTATTCATTTATTCATAACAATTTGCATAATTATTGTTGTTTCTCTGTATTATATTGAACATTTGCGTCTGGACATTGTATCCAATTTTTACCTGTCAAGTGTGTGCATAGGGTATGTTTTCTCTTGTCACTTTGGATTAGTACAGCTTGCTTGCTTCTCCTTTGAGTGGTTATATGGTTGTCCACTCACCCAGTTGCACCACATTCCACTTGGTCCTACAGTGCTTCCATACTGGCAGTGCGCCCTTTCTCTGACATCCAAAAAACCAATCTTCCTTCAAATCCATTGAGTCAGTTTAGGGCTGCCGCCTAGCACTCTTCAAACAATCTTACCCGAATTGTTTGTTTCTATTAGACCTATAATAGAATTAGCTCATATGGATCGCGGCAAAGCAGCAGAGGAACTCTTTGATAATCTAGCGAAAGGCATGTCCACCACAACTGCCACCACCAGTACGAATCCTCCACGAAAGGAAGGCCTTAGAGACAAGTTTATCAAACTTGAACGCCTCAAAAAACAGGAGAATGCGAAGTGGTGGGACGGCACTACTCTTAAACAATACCTAAGATTAAAAAGAATACCCAGGGGCCTCAGAGGTCAAATCTTTCCCACCTATGATGACTTAGACGCAGACCTCATGTCAAAGTGGGAAGATTCACTCACAGCGAATTCAATGACCCTTATAGATATATTAATAGAAAGTTCGGACCGCAAAGTTACTAAGCTACAAGCAGATATTGCTGTGGTCGAACAAGAAATTAAGGATCTGAATATCCCTGAAGCGACAATGAAGAACTACGATATCCTAGATGATATCCTTCTCAAGCAGCAAAGTGACATCAAAAATAGAAAAGCGAGACAGATTAGACGAGATGAAAATGACTACCAACAAGGCAGGGTATTCACCTACGCCAGTAAATACGATCTACTTATTCCAAATAGCAAAACTAGAAATGCTAGCAATCAATCTACAGCAGGAGCTAGTTCGATCTCGTCCAGCAATGCCTCTATCAGCAGTGCGGGACTAAGCAGTGGGGAACCAGAAACCCCAGCCACGGGCAGTGTGGCGACTTTTTCTCAAGAGGTTCAGAGAATCAGGAGAGGCAACAGGTTCCCAGTCCAGAGAGATCCACCCGAACCAAAACCCGTAGGGGTAGGAGATCAAAGAACAGAGTACAGAAGCAAGCTCAGATCAGGCACGAACAGGAACTGAACCCAACTAACCAGACAGAAGTCCAAGTAATCAACCTTTCCTCACATGAACTTACTTCAGATATGATTTCACTGTTGAGCAAATGTCTGAGCTTCAATCCGTATGCCACAGGTGATCTCTGTAAACTTAAAATAGACCTGTTTAAGTTTATTAGAAATTTAAAGCTGAAAAAACATTTTTCTGATAAAACCAGCACTGATGTAGGTAGAAAGAATATTCCTGTGCTTGTCAATACAGATGATTTTTTGTCAATTAAAGATGTACAAGCAACGCATTTACTCTTGTCTATTACTGATATGGAAGATTCACCATACGACATGGATAGACTTTCAATGGAACTTGACATAGACCCAGACTACAGTGTATCTAGTGGTTTAAAAAGCAAATCTAGATGGATACCTACACTGTCAGGAGGAAAAGCAATAGATCAATTTCACAAGAGGGTACTAGAAGACATTGATAGAACTAACACTAACAATGCAGCAAAATCTTTCAAATATCTGGACAACCTGACAATAGGAGAACGAGCAGCCTTAACTTCTCTCAGTAGCAATGTACACATTGTTATCAGAGAGGCCGATAAAGGCGGCAACGTAGTAGTGATGAACAAAACTGATTACGAAGGAGAAATTCACAGCCAACTAGCAGACGCTACTTGCTATGAACCAATACCCTTCAATCCAAAAGGTCCTTTGACAACTAAGATCAATGACAAATTATTGCTGTGGAAACAATCAGGTCTATTAAATGACCAAGAATACTTATATCTTAAAATTTTCCGACCTACATACCCTTGGCTTTACACACTCCCCAAAGTACACAAGAACCAGCCCTTCCCTCCGGGTAGACCAATAGTCTCGGGCATAGGGGGTCCTACCGAAAGGATGGCTGAATACATTGATCTCTTTCTAGGTCCCTTAGTACACAATCTTCCTTCATACATTCAAGACTCCAGACACATTCTGAGCATTCTTTCTGATATTCACTGGCAACCAGATACATTTCTTGTCACTATGGACGTTGTGTCCTTATATACTAGCATCAATATCGATTTGGGACTACTTGCTATGAATAGATGTTTAGGTAACAGACCAGCCTCACTGTATCAGCATACTGCAATGTTATCAGAAATGATGGAATTGGTGTTGAATAACAACTTTTTTGTTTTCGATAAAAAATGGTATCGCCAAAAGAAGGGAGTGGCGATGGGATCAAAATTTTCCCCCTCGTTTGCCAACCTTTTCATGGGTAACTTAGAATCTGATCTTATCTGGGGGGACAAGGGCTCCCAATACATTGACTCTATAATCTTCTGGGGACGCTATATAGATGATTGCATTCTCCTATGGTCAGGCTCAGAAGAACTACTCATGGAATTCTTTAACTACTTGAACAGTAATACGTGGGAAATCAAATTCACCATGACGCATAGTCAAACCAAAATTGAATTTCTAGATATAGAACTATATGTGGCAGACAACACTCTACATAGCAAGCTCTTTAGAAAATCTACTTCATGTAATTCTATATTACATGCAAATAGCTCTCATCCTCCGCACCAGGTAAAGTCTATACCGTATGGTGAATTCCTAAGAGCCAGAAGGCTCTGTAGTGAAGAATCCCAATTTAAAGACTGCGTACATGACATGAAAAACAGGTTCTCCAAAAGAGGTTACGCCAGTAACGTGATCAAACAAGCAGAAAGGAGAATCAACAAAACTGTAAGAACAGACATTTTGCAACCTAGAAAACAACCTTTGCCCACAAACAACACAATTAGGTTGATCACTGAATTTAACGCTTTTCATCACACTTTGAGAAAAAGCATGATTAAACATTGGGGAATATTAAAGAATGAGAAATCTTTGATTCCATTTATCACAGACAGGCCCCAGATCTGCTTTAGGAGAGGCAATACCCTCAGAAACAGATTGAGTCCAACTGTACCACATGGTCTACAGGCAACAGATTGGCTTTCCACAAAAAGCAAGGGTTTTTACAAATGTGGATTCTGTGCCATGTGCAGGTGGGCTAAACACAAGACAAAACAATTTTCTAATCCCAAAGGTGAATGTTTCTCTATAAACACCAAAATCAACTGTCTCACCAAATACGTAGTTTACATCATAGAATGTAAGTGTGGTAAACAGTACGTTGGGAGCACCATACGTGCCCTCAAGGACAGAATTTCGGAACATATGAGGGCAATCATCAAACAAGATCCTAGATACCCTGTAGCACTGCATGTGGCGGGTTGTCAAAACTCTGAGAGTGAGAAAGTTGTCTCCTTCTTCGGCATTGATGTAGTAAACCTAGGAATTAGGGGAGGCAATAGAGAACTGAAACTAAGACGCACGGAGGCCATGTGGATCATGAAAATGTACGCAGTCGGCTTAGGCCTCAACTTCGATTCGGAGCTTCAATTTTTCTTAGGCGACTGAATTCTTGAATAGCATTAAGGAAAGTTAGATAAACTTACTATGTACTGACATAACTATGATACATGATGATGTTTTGATGGACTATACTGTTTTATTGACTCTCACTGAATTTGTTGTTTGTCATGAGGTATCTACTAGGTTCTAGTTCGCCTTTCTAACAACGAATGTATTTCTGCTTCATATGAATGTGATAACTACAAAGATAACCACAGTGTAACCCATGGGTTGCATTCTGGTTATACTTTAGTAATGATGTTTTCCTTTTATGATCGGATTAATGTAATGAAATTCTTAGATTTGTAAGAGAGGTTGGGAAGAGATCGTTTCACGTTTCTCCACAACCGCTGTGAGAATATGCGAGACTGTTGCAACATCTTCTCAAGCTTATTCACTAATTTCTGCTCACTGACAGATACAATAGAGCACTGAGCATGTAATCTATTAGCACTATGCTTGCGATAATATTCACCTACCGCACATTGCCGATCGTCACGAACAATTCTTTCTATTTTCTGCATGTACTACTTTACATAATGATAAGCAATAGGTATGCCCCCAAAAGAATTTTACAATCAATCCTTTCCCGGCGTGATGACCTTAACATCTAATTGACATATAACTTTGATGAAGGCACACCCCTGTCCAGGTTTCCCTTTACTGCTTCTATCTCTTTAAATCTGTCTAGCCTGGATGACGTTTACGTCACCCAGGGGGCCGGACGCTACTTAAAGCACATGCACTTCCGGGTCACGTGTTCGCACTTCGAACACGGAGACCCGGGAGAAGAGGAAAGAAACAAGACGTCCACAAGGTAACGTAACCGCGAGGTCTTTCATGGGGGCTTGATTATTTTTTGCCAAATAGCTATAGCTTGGAGATTTTAACCCGCCTGTCCGGATTGCTTGTCTTACAGACACCAAGTCCGGACGAGGCTATGGAGCAATCCCTATCTATCGAGAAATATTAGAATTACAGGTAGGCTGCCTGAATTCATGTTCCTAGTACAACGTAGAGACACATGCTTTGTGCCAGCATGCTTATATTCCAATTTAACACGACCCACATATATCGTATTTCAGATACAAAGTGACTGACATCTATACCTTCCCCCGGGCGACCCACAACAAGCGCATTTCGCTTGCAAGGTAACATGACACACCTAATGAGAACAGTAATTCTTGTCTTTCAATGATCTCACTTAAATAGTGGCTTTTACTTTACAATACCTTGAGCGGTTCAAATAGAATGTGGTGTCTTTTTACTAGACAAAGTAATAAAAATGTTTCACGGTTGTCAGCAATCCCAACATACTATGTTTGGGGATTTCTATATGCTAGCTCAAAGGAGCTGTTGCAATGTTGTCCAACATATAATCACTCGGTGCAGGTTGAGTCCTCTCACTAGAGGAGCGCAAACATAAGAAGGCACCTATTACAATTCGCTGTCTACAAGAATAACTATGATTAGCACCACTAATCCACTCTCTTAACACCAGTAAATATATAACTCTATATTTTTCAACTTTATTGCAGCCATTGCACTTTACTTCTAAATAGAGATTGGATGGTCTTGGGCCCTTCCGGGTCGGAAGTATCACCGGAAGAGCAGTGAGCTTTCCGTGTTTTATTCTATATCGCTATTCAACTCTCATTCTGAATTTACTGATGAAAAGAACCTTTATCTCTATTGTAATTTACTAGAGCAAACCTTAAGTCTGTGCCTAGTCACGTGATCAATCTACAATTATTTACATCTTTATTCATCTAACTTTTCGACCTTTCTTCCTTTCTTCCCCCTTTCTTTCCCATTGTCTTTCCTTCTCTTGTTTCTCAAAATCTACCCTTCACTATTAATCACGACAGACCGCATAGTCCAAACACAACCAATGGAGGTATGTGTCGAAATTTTCTACTACTGTGTCACTAAGCACCTATTGTACGCATGATCTCGCACATCGGCATAGAACTTAGTTTAGCACTTCACCGTGCACAATTTTGAAACAACAGCAAAAGATATACACGTAAATTCACTTCATCAATTAGGGTGCTTAAGTGCACGACGGCTCACCTCAATTGCAT
The DNA here is from genome assembly GCF_964263255.1 of Lissotriton vulgaris. NCBI lineage: Eukaryota > Metazoa > Chordata > Amphibia > Caudata > Salamandridae > Lissotriton > Lissotriton vulgaris. Next base: position 1,022,753,454 of record NC_141693.1, read on the forward strand.
GGTATACATGAGCTATTTTTAAGCACCTTAGCACACTAAAGGATGTTTTCCCACAACCATCTCAAGGGCATAGACTTATGCATGAGATTATCCAATGTGATGCTTGTCTCAACGGCTGACCTGAAGTGTTATTCAAGGTCGAACATACAAATGTATATATCCCCAAGTATAGCTCCTTGTTTTCTGTATTATTTCCAGCCCTGAAGATTCGCCAGATGCGATGAAACACGTGTCGGCTGGTTGTTCACAAGCTGTGTTTGATTAAAACAAGGAGACCAAGACTTCTTTATTGACACCTATTCATTTATTCATAACAATTTGCATAATTATTGTTGTTTCTCTGTATTATATTGAACATTTGCGTCTGGACATTGTATCCAATTTTTACCTGTCAAGTGTGTGCATAGGGTATGTTTTCTCCTGCCAAATATCATTGCCTGCTGCCTGCCGCTTTGCTTGACTTGCATTTTAATTTATATTTATTGCTGTTGTCTCCTTGGTCGCGCGTCTGCCTGTAGCGCCACGCTGTGCTCCCCCCTCCGCCTCCATTTTCATTGTTGTTGTGGTCCTCGTGTGCCCGCCCCGCCTCCCAGCTGAGACGCCCTCGCCCCTCCCCCTCCTCTATCCATATATGACAGGAGTCCCCGCGCGCAGCGTTCACGCGCAGCGACCGCGCCCCATCCGCGCCGAAGGTGCGCCAAAGGTAAGCCCGTCTACGCCCGTCCGCGCCTGGACCGCGCCCAGCGCCAGACCCCCTGCCCCTCGCTCTGTCCAGCCCTCCCGCATTACCTACGATGCCGCCACCCTCCTAGCCCTTAACCCCGGTCACGCCCCCGATTGCGTCCTAGCCGCTCCCGGACACACCCATGGACCTTTCTCCTGCTACTCCTGCAAATTCTCCGGTACCGTCACCAACTCCGCTACGAACACACCTCAGATTCCCGATCCCAACCACCTACAATGCATCCTGCTCAACACCCGTTCGGTCCACAGGCACGCCATTGACCTATGGAATCTACTAGACACCACCTCTCCGGACGTCGCCTTCCTAACGGAAACATGGATGAACGCTTCCTCCGCCCCAGACATCACCATTGCCATCCCTGAAGACTATAAGATCACACGCAAGGACCGTTCCGGCCACACAGGAGGAGGAATCGCTATCGTCCATAAAAAATCAATCCGCATCTCTATGTCAGATATGATCAAGCACTCTTACCTGAGCTGAACACCAACCTTACCTGTAAGGTGCTTGATCGGTTTTGCAGAGACGCTATGGACCAATCCCCCAAAACCCTACCTTTTCAGCCAGTGATTCTTATCAACACACTAGGATGTTGGGTAGCAGTCAGGGAGAGAGGCCGGATCTGACGCTACTTGATGTCTAGTAGTCGACCTGAAAATATATACAAGAATATATTTAGCAAGAATCCTAATTACTTTAATCTCCAATTCTACTCCTCTAACTCTTCCTTGACTTATGTGGAAGCAGTCTCCTACCTGCGAACTACTCGATAAGGCTTCGCGTCCAGGATGTCGTTGTCGTGGTGTGTGCAAGGGTTGAGGTTTTCTTGGTTGAAGGTGGTTGACTTGTCCGCCCCCAGATTAGGTTTTGTAAACGCTATGGAAAGAAACAACACTTATTTGCACTTTCCTTACACCTTTTCTTTTGTTTGTAAAATACCCTTGAAGAAATACTACTCACTTCCTTTCCCTGCTTGGTAGGTTTAAACACGACTTTTTCCGTAAAGATTAATAGTTTAGTTCACTATTAAAACCATCGAGATTCCGGCTGAAAACTTTAGAAAATTCTGTGAGGATAAACATTATCTATACATTTGCTTTAACATGTAGCCTTTAAGTTTTCAAACATTCTAAACATTCATGTTATAAATAGTCTTTGACTTGGTTCACAAAAGAACATCCCGGAAAAAACCTTTAAATAATATTTGCAAATGTCCAAACGAAGTCTCTTGAATCCTAGCGTTGGGCGCCTTGACGAAAAAAAGTACTTAGCTGTTTGAGCTGAGCTGTCCGATGATTCCTGATGGATGGCTGACTCTGACTCAGGCCTTCAACGATGTACGCGAGATCTGCAGGATAGCTGACTCTGACTCAGGCCTTCCAAGATGTACGCGAGTTCTGGATCACAGGTGTTGCTTCCTTGATGCTCCGAAGACCAAGCGTCTTCTGGAAGCCTGGGTGTGGCTTTTATAGTCTAGCCACACCCTGGGACGTCGGGGAATGGCTGCGTGCCACGCCCTAACCTGCCGAGCACTCCGAGAACGGAGCACCGAATCACTTTGCATCGCGCACCAAAAAGATGCGTGTTGTTTTTAAAGCGCGTCTTTCTTTTTCTTTGATGCAATACCAGAGCGCGTCTTCTTCCCCTTGATTGACAACATGAAACACCACAAGAATCTTATATACCAAACATGACAAAACGTACTAGAGCTTGAATTAAGCATAAAAACATGATCAGTGAACCTTTACTAATGACATATCGATGACCATAATAACATAGTTCACAGCAACTGGTTTTCTTTACATTCTAACCCCCTTTCTTCCCTTAGGTACAGGAGTGCAGGTTGCACGGGACAGGGGTGGGTTTTCATGAAGGGTGTTCTAAGCTCATCATGGGTTTGGAAAGACAGTGTCATGACAGTACCCTCCCCGTAGAATCCCCCCTAATACCATTGGAATTGGCTTCGGTTTGTCTGGGAAACGATTATGGAAAGTCTTTAGGACTTTGGGAGAGTTTTTTAAGTTTTCTAGGGGTTCCCAAGAGCGATCTTCTGGACCATAGCCCTTCCAGTCCACCAGATAAAACAATTTACCTTTCCTTCTCTTGGAGTCTAAAACTGCCTTTACCTCGTATTCTAAATCACCCTCTACCTCGATTGCAGGTGGCTGAATAAGCTTCCAAGTGTCAGGATCATAAGGTTTCAGTAGTGAAACGTGAAAAACTGGATGAATGCGATAAGAATCAGGTAATTTCAATTTCATGCTGACAGGGTTAACGATCTTTTCTATTGGAAAAGGTCCTATGAATCGAGGTCGAAATGTTTTATGAGTTTTTAATCTTAAATTTTTTGTGGCTAGCCATACTTCGTCTCCTACTGAATAATCGGGCTGTTTTGACCGATGTTTATCAGCAAATTTCTTTTGTACTTCTTTTGCATGTATTAGCTGCTGCTGAGCTTTTTGTTGAATCGAGACCAGATTATTTACAAAATCAGTGACTGCTGGTATATCATCAAGAACCTTTTTATCTATACCTAGCATATCTTTAGGATGAAAACCATGGACACAGAAAAAGGGGGACATACCAGTAGAAGAATTGTTTGAATTATTATAAGCGAATTCAGCGGCCCAAATAATATCAGACCATTCCTGATCATGTGTGGTTAGTAAACAGCGTAGAAACTGTTCCACCGTCTGGTTTGTGCGTTCAGTCAGTCCATCAGTTTGTGGATGATAACTGGACGACATGCGCATTTCCATCTTTAGTGTTTTCCCTAAACCTTGCCAAAAATGTGACACAAACTGTGAACCCCTATCTGATAACACCACCGATGGAATTCCGTGTAATCTAACAATCTGTGTGACAAAAATATGTGCTAACTCCAAGGCAGATGGAAGCTTTTTTAGAGGGATGAAATGAGCATATCTAGAAAAGTGGTCCACTATAGTAAGAATGGTGGTAAACCCAGAAGTGGTGCGAGGCAACTCTACAATGAAATCTAAAGATACCGTATGCCAAGGCTGAGGAGGAATTGGTAAAGGCATAAGTAGTCCAGATGGAGATTTATGAACCGCCTTATTTCTGCTACAGACAGTGCATGTTTGCACATATTTCTGAATGTCCTTAAACATGTTCTGCCACCAAAAATGTCTTTTAAGAGTTCATACATCTTGGTAACCCCTGGATGAATTGACAGCATTGAATCATGGTAATTTTGCATCACTTTTTCTTGTAAATTTGCATTGGGAACAAAAACTTGATCATTCATAAACAACAAATTATCTTTCCATTGCAACAAAGGAAAAAGCTTATTCCATTCAACTTTTGTATGACTTTGTAAGGCTTTCTCAATATCAGGTAAAACGTCAGAATTAACAAGACCAATCTGAAATCTATCTTCTGAAATTATAGGGTGTAATTTTTCCTTTTGAAGATTCAGGTCATCACTTAAACCGATTCTAGACAAGGCATCGGCTTTGTTGTTTTCTTTTCCTGGTCGATAAGTTATGATGAAATCATAATCATTAAAAAACAAAGTCCAACGCAGTTGGCGAGGAGTCAAAGCTTTAGCGGATCTAAGTGTTTGTAGATTTCTGTGATCTGTATATATGGTCACTGGATGTCGAGCCCCTAGCAAGTAGTGCCGCCATTCTTTGAACACAGCTTTTATAGCCAATAACTCTCGATCTGCAATTGCATAATTCTGTTCAGGAGGGGTTAACTTTCTTGAATAGTATGCAATGGGGTGTAATTGTCCAGTTTTAATGCTTCTCTGAGACAAAATCCCTCCTATAGCAAATTGTGAAGCATCAGCTTCTACTATGAACGGCTGGGAGGGGTCAGGGTGTTTTAACACTGGGGCAGTCACAAATAGGTCTTTTAGATCTTGAAAAGCTTGTTCGCTTTCTGAAGTCCAATCAAATTTTGTGTTCTTGCGTAACAATTTTGTGATAGGCGTAACTTTTTGAGAAAAATCCTTAATGAATCGCCTATAGAAATTCGCAAAACCCAGAAAACTCTGTATCTGTTTTACTGAAGAGGGACTGGGCCATTCAATGATTGCTTTGACTTTCTTTGGGTCCATTTCTATTCCAGCCGGGCTAAGGATATACCCCAGGAAGTCCACTGTGGTCACATGGAACAAACTTTTTTCAAGTTTGACAAACAAAGAATTTTGTAAAAGCTGTTGAAGAATGGCTCGTACTTGCTTTACATGCTCAGATTTGTTTTTTGAATAAATTAGGATATCATCAATGTAGACAATACAGCAAATATCCCAAAAATCTCTGAGCACCTCATTTATAAAAAACTGGAACGCTGCTGGTGCATTGCAAAGTCCGAAGGGCATTACCTGATATTCATATAAACCGAATTTAGTTCTAAAGGCTGTTTTCCATTCGTCGCCCTCTCGAACTCGCACCAAATGATATGCGCCCCGCAGATCCAGTTTCGTATAAATGGTGGCATCTTTAATCTGATCAAGTAAGGTCGGAATCAAAGGTAAGGGATATCGATTCTTTACCGTCACATTGTTGATGGCTCGATAGTCGATGCAGGTGCGCAATTCTCCTCCCTTCTTTGGGATAAAGAAGAGAGGAGAAGAGACCGGAGACTTAGAATGCCGAATGAACCCATTGGCCAAGTACTCATCCAAATAATTACGTAGATGTTCATTTTCTTTCTCTGTTAATGCGTAAATACGACTACAGGGCAAGGATGCCCCAGGGACCAGATCTATTTGACAATCAAAGTCTCTATGAGGAGGCAATGTCTCTGCCTTTTTTTTGTCAAATACATCCGATAAGTCCTGATATTCTTCGGGTACCCCTGCAACCACTAGAACACTCTTGGATCTCTTTGGGAAGTCATATCCTTGGATTAACAATTCCGAACCTGGGAATTGTTTGAAACACTTAGCATGACAGTAATCAGATTTGAATAAAATACTCCTGTTAGTCCAATCTATATAAGGATTATGTAAAACTAGCCATGGAATTCCCAGTATCAAACCGAACTGAGGTGCATCAATTATGTCAAAAGTTATTTCCTCTGTGTGTTTTTCTGCACAAGTCATGTTTAAAATTTCGGTATGGTATTGTATGAGCCCTGACGTGAGTTCCTTTCCGTCCACAGCTCTAACTACTTCTGGTGAATCCTTAACTATTTGTTCTAGACCTAATTTCTGGAATAATTTAGTGTCAATGAAATTTCCAGTTGCTCCGGAATCAATTAAGGCATCTATGGACCAGGACCGTTCTTTATTCAGTTGAGACTGAAGAAGGATACGCATACTCAGGTGGCAGTGAGAGGCAGTTGGAGTTAAGGAGGCCAAAGTGATAGATGGACTCGGTAGATTGACCTCTGTATCTACCGAGAGAGCTAGTTTTCCGACTGTTGCATAGCTGCAACTTCAGACATCTTGGTCTTAGGCCTTGCAGGACGTGTGGGACAATCTTTTATAAAATGCCCGGTTTTCCCACAATACATACATTGGTTCAGTTTTCGGCGCTTCTCTCTCTCATCCTTAGTGAGGGGTCCTCTAATGGTGCCTATTTGCATTGGTTCAACTGGATCAAGTTTAGAAGGAGAAGACTCTGCTCTTACATTCCCTTTTTCTTTGAAGACCATCATTCTAAAGTCTGTTTTCCCCCTCTCACCTTTCCTTTCTGAAATCCTGTGATTTAATTTAACAACCAGATCTATAAATTCCTCGCAATCTGTAGGTGGATCTAAAATTTGTGTTATCATATCCTTTAAATCATCGCGTAACCCACGATAAAACAGCGACACTCTTTTCTCCTCAGGCCACTCTGCTTCAATAACCAGCCTGTTAAAGATTGAAATATAATGCAGAAGATCTGAATACCCCTGCTTTAAGTTTAACAGTTCATGATCTGCAGATTGCACAAATACATGTTTTGCAAACAATTTCTTCATTGCTCTTTTGAATCTTCTAAAATCAGTTAACATGGGATCATTCCTTTCTACGTAAGGAACGGACCATAAAGCAGCATCTCCGCCCAAATAGGACAAGATGAATGCCACCTTAGAAGAATCATCGGGAAACGCTGTAGGTTTTGCAACAAAATGTAACTGACACTGATTTAAGAAAATGGTGAATTTGTTACAATCCCCATAAAACCTCTCAGGTGGTGCTAATGGTATAGAAACTGGAGTAACCACCTGAATTTGAGGATTACCTGACGTATTAGTGTTAGCTTCCCCACTATACAGAGTATGCATAGTTGGCTGAAAGACTGGTGGTTTCATATAAGATTTTTTATCAGAAGTAAAGGTCCAGGTCTGAGGACTTGGAGTAATTCTATTCTGAATAGCAGTTAGATCCTTCCTTAATTCTACATTTTCTGCCCTGATTTCTAATAGTACTGTGGCTAAATCCTGTAACGTGATTTGAGGAGATTCATCCATAGCGTCTGGGCAAAACTTTGCCGTGGGCTTGGTCTTCTGTCAGATATGATCAAGCACTCTTACCTGAGCTGAACACCAACCTTACCTGTAAGGTGCTTGATCGGTTTTGCAGAGACGCTATGGACCAATCCCCCAAAACCCTACCTTTTCAGCCAGTGATTCTTATCAACACACTAGGATGTTGGGTAGCAGTCAGGGAGAGAGGCCGGATCTGACGCTACTTGATGTCTAGTAGTCGACCTGAAAATATATACAAGAATATATTTAGCAAGAATCCTAATTACTTTAATCTCCAATTCTACTCCTCTAACTCTTCCTTGACTTATGTGGAAGCAGTCTCCTACCTGCGAACTACTCGATAAGGCTTCGCGTCCAGGATGTCGTTGTCGTGGTGTGTGCAAGGGTTGAGGTTTTCTTGGTTGAAGGTGGTTGACTTGTCCGCCCCCAGATTAGGTTTTGTAAACGCTATGGAAAGAAACAACACTTATTTGCACTTTCCTTACACCTTTTCTTTTGTTTGTAAAATACCCTTGAAGAAATACTACTCACTTCCTTTCCCTGCTTGGTAGGTTTAAACACGACTTTTTCCGTAAAGATTAATAGTTTAGTTCACTATTAAAACCATCGAGATTCCGGCTGAAAACTTTAGAAAATTCTGTGAGGATAAACATTATCTATACATTTGCTTTAACATGTAGCCTTTAAGTTTTCAAACATTCTAAACATTCATGTTATAAATAGTCTTTGACTTGGTTCACAAAAGAACATCCCGGAAAAAACCTTTAAATAATATTTGCAAATGTCCAAACGAAGTCTCTTGAATCCTAGCGTTGGGCGCCTTGACGAAAAAAAGTACTTAGCTGTTTGAGCTGAGCTGTCCGATGATTCCTGATGGATGGCTGACTCTGACTCAGGCCTTCAACGATGTACGCGAGATCTGCAGGATAGCTGACTCTGACTCAGGCCTTCCAAGATGTACGCGAGTTCTGGATCACAGGTGTTGCTTCCTTGATGCTCCGAAGACCAAGCGTCTTCTGGAAGCCTGGGTGTGGCTTTTATAGTCTAGCCACACCCTGGGACGTCGGGGAATGGCTGCGTGCCACGCCCTAACCTGCCGAGCACTCCGAGAACGGAGCACCGAATCACTTTGCATCGCGCACCAAAAAGATGCGTGTTGTTTTTAAAGCGCGTCTTTCTTTTTCTTTGATGCAATACCAGAGCGCGTCTTCTTCCCCTTGATTGACAACATGAAACACCACAAGAATCTTATATACCAAACATGACAAAACGTACTAGAGCTTGAATTAAGCATAAAAACATGATCAGTGAACCTTTACTAATGACATATCGATGACCATAATAACATAGTTCACAGCAACTGGTTTTCTTTACATTCTAACCCCCTTTCTTCCCTTAGGTACAGGAGTGCAGGTTGCACGGGACAGGGGTGGGTTTTCATGAAGGGTGTTCTAAGCTCATCATGGGTTTGGAAAGACAGTGTCATGACACTCTACCAGCTCTGACGCCAACCTCACCAACTCCGAACACCTTCACTTCCAGATCCACATCGACCCCAAGACCACACTCAGAGGCACCCTCCTCTACAGACCACCAGGACCCCGCGCAAAATTCAGTGAAGACATCACGGACTTCATCACTCCACACGCGCTCCCCTCAAAAGACTACATCCTTCTGGGAGACCTCAGCTTTCACCTTGAAAAGTTCAACGACCGCAACACCACCACCCTCTTGGACAACCTCGCCAACCTCGGATTTAAACAACTGGTCACTTCCCCCACCCACATCGCAGGTCACACTCTCGACCCTATCTTCACCTCCAGCAACCACGCCTCCTTCAGCCACACTACGGATCTCCTCTGGACTGACCACAGCTGCGTTCACTTCACCTACAACAAGCCAAAACCCATCAACCACCTCCAACCAACTCTACAAAGAAACTGGAACAAAATCACCATCGACCAGATCTCCTCATCGCTTCTTCTAAACCCCCCAGCCCACTCTTCCAACACAGACCAATCCGCCGCCAACTTCACCCTATGGTTATCCAACACCGCCGACACCTTAGCACCACTGAAAAAACGACAAAACAAACTTGGCAGCAAGAAGGCCTCATGGTTCAACGATGATCTCAAAAAGTCCAAGAAACTCTGCCGCTCCCTTGAAAAGGTCTGGAAAAAAGACCCAACCACCAGCACCAAGGACGCCTTCAAAAACGCCACCCGCACACACCACCAACTAATCCGAAAGGCCAAGAAAACAGCATTCAAGGATCGACTTGACAACAACGCCCACAACAGCAAGGAACTTTTCAACATCGTCAAGGAATTTACCAACCCCTCGGCCAACTCCAACGACATCACCCCCTCTCAAGCCCTCTGCGACTCCCTAGCCTCATTCTTCCACAACAAAATCGCTGACATCCACAACAGCTTCGACAACCAACCCGGAGACCAACCCACCCAACCATATGCTGGACCTTCACCCCCCTCGAACATCCTTAATGACTGGAACCCAATCTCCACTGAGGACACCATCCGCCTGATGAACTCCATCCACTCAGGATCCCCAACTGACCCATGCCCTCACCACATCTTCAACAAAGCAGACTCCATCATAGCACCACACCTCCGAGATGTCATCAACTGCTCCTTCAACTCCGCCACCTTCCCGGAAAGCTGGAAACACGCTGAACTCACCGCCCTTCTGAAAAAACCCACAGCGGACCCCACCGAACTCAAAAATTACCGCCCCATCTCGCTCCTTCCATTCCCGGCCAAAGTCATCGAGAAAGCTGTCAACAACCAGCTCGCCACTTTCCTCGAAGCCAACAAATCCCTCGACTCCTCACAATCTGGCTTCCGAGCAAAACACAGCACTGAGACCACCCTCATCGCAGCAACAGACGACATTCGAACTCTACTGGACAATGGAGACACAGTCGCCCTCATACTCCTCGACCTCTCCGCAGCCTTCGACACAGTCTGCCACAGCACCCTTCTACAACGCCTCAGTAACATCGGAATACAAGGAAAAGCACTTGAATGGATCACCTCATTCCTCACCGGAAGGACCCAGAGAGTCCGCCTCCCACCATTCAAGTCCAAAGCCACTGAAGTCATCTGTGGCGTCCCACAAGGATCCTCGCTCAGCCCCACCCTCTTCAATGTATACATGAGCCCCCTGGCGGCCATCGCTCGCCAACACAATCTCAACATCATCTCCTACGCAGATGACACTCAACTGATCCTATCACTCACCAATGATCCTAGCACCGCCAAAACTAACCTACACGAAGGAATGAAAGAAGTAGCCGAATGGATGAAACACAGCCGTCTGAAACTGAACTCAGATAAAACAGAAGTCCTCATCTTAGGTACTTCCCCCTCTGCATGGGACGACTCTTGGTGGCCGGAAGCCCTTGGGAAGGCACCCATCCCGACAGACCACGCACGGAACCTTGGCGTTATCCTGGACTCTTCACTCTCAATGAACAGACAAGTCAACGCCGTATCCTCATCCTGCTTCAACATTCTCCGCATGCTCAAAAAAACATTTCGCTGGATGCCCACCGAAACCAGGAAAACTGTCACCCACGCCCTGGTCACGAGCCGACTGGACTACGGAAACACCCTCTACGCAGGTACTACCGCTAAACTCCAGAAGAAACTCCAACGAATCCAAAACGCCTCAGCCAGAATCATATTAGACATCCCGCGCAACGAACACATCTCTGGCCACTTGAAAGACCTCCACTGGCTACCCGTCAATAAAAGGATCACTTTCCGACTGCTAACCCACGCACACAAATCACTCTACGACATCGGACCAGAATGCCTCAACTCACGACTGTCCTTCTACACCCCCCCCGCCAACTACGTTCTTCTAGCCAAGCCCTTGCCACTGTACCTCGCATCAACAAGACCACCATGGGAGGCAGATCCTTCTCATACCTGGCTGCTAAAACATGGAACTCACTCCCCACCCACCTGCGCCTTACCCAGAACCACCTAGCATTCAGAAAGCAACTTAAAACGTGGATATTTGACAAGTAATCCCTCCTCCCCTCCCTAAGCGCCTTGAGACCCTCTGGGTATGTAGTGCGCTATATAAATTCCTTGACTTGACTTGACTTATGTTAATACATACATGCCAACAAATGTACGTCTTTGTGGGTGTTCTTAGCTTTCAGAGCTATTTATTCCATCTGCAGCCGTATATTTCTAGTGATCCTAAGTCTGTGAATCAGGATGTGAAATTCGGCACCACAAATCCCTATATTCTGTTCATCTAAATTGATATTAGGTGTATAAAAAAGCGTGTAGAACTTTATTAAAAAAAAGTCCTTTTCCATGAAATGAACGCCTACAAAAGGCGCCTTCTGTAAAACAACCCACTTGTCACCTTTGATGTCATGCAGTAGATCCCATCCAATGACAATGCTCTCATTTGATCAAAGCTATCTTAGTGCCTGCCTTTGATTATGGCAGTGCCCATATATTGTAAAATGTGGATTACACCGGGGCCCGATTAGCCATTTTGCTAATTATATATAATATATATACGAATATGAAAGGATGCTATTCACGTCATTCCTCTGCAGGGCCAGGGTTTTGATCTCGGTGTGGCTCTGAACATTCCTGCAGTCTCTTCTTCCCAGCCTTCTGTTTCTAACGGTGTTCTGGGTATGCCGCATTGTGATTATGCAATGCCTCTTAGTTTCTGAGAAAGAGAGTCGCTAATTGCTCTGGGGCAGGGAACACGTTCACATTTATTCTAACACATTAAGGTAATTGTATCAAAATGCTCCTGGAAACAAACGCATAGTATACAGGTAATTAAGGAGAATGGTCACAGCTTTACCATCTGCACCTGACCTCATTGTAATAGCAATTAGCAAAGATGTATGCAGCCATTGTCTTGTTTTAAATTTAGCAACATTTTTACATATAATTTATTTTAAAGGCGAATAGTCACCGATCTTGAGTACATTCCTGTGAAGATATTGCTTGCACAGAAAGTGATATTTGAGTTGATGAGAGCATGTGCTGGATTCCACGGGATTTCTCTTTGCATCCTAGATAGATTTATAGAGGCCAAGACCTACTTCCAGGCACTGGCAAAAATGTAGAGGTTTCAGGAGAAACTTGAAGAGTGGCAGCATAACAGCAGTCACAAGCCAATTGAAGAACATTGTGATAGTTTCATGTGCTGCACAAAACAGAAGGTGCCAATTTTCATCCCTGCACAGATGACCAAAATAGCACTGGAGGTACTGATAATCTCCATTTTGGCGCTGGTTTACTTCTGCTGATTTGTCTGTAAATGAGAGGTGGAAACAATTGGGGGCTTATTTACAAGCCCGTTGCGCTGCTGGCGCGTCACTTTGCGCGACAAACCAGCAGCGCAACCTGCTGTGTTATATTTGCAAATGCAAAAACAACAGTTGATAGACAGAATGCATATTTGCAAGCACACGTCAAGCCACCCTGCATGGCTTTATGTGTGCTTGTAAATATAGCCCCTTTCCACGCAACACTTTGAGTGTTAAAGGGTGACTTATGTTGCTGTGGGTGTTTCCACGCAACACCCATGTACACTGATGCATTTCCAGATTTATGAGCAATAGTAAACCTGGAAGTGCCAGGCGAGGCACAACGAGGTGAAATGTTTTAATTTCTCCTCGTTATTTCCCTCTTTCAGTGCGTGCTGCATTCTTCAGCACACATTGGGAGAGGAAATCACCTCATTTGAGGTGCCCCTTCCTGCACCAAAACAATCTACCCAAGTCTAACTTAGACTAGTAAAGTTAGACTTTTGGTCTAAATTAGACTTTTGGTCTAAACTTTGGTCTAAGTTTACATTTATGAATCAGGCCCAAGGTTTTTTAAGGATTATATTACTAGCTTCTTTGGTTCTGTGTCTGCTACGCAGAGAGTGAGTGGGCCCAGGACTGGCATCCAGTGAGCTCCAAGACACAGTCCGGTGGTAATGATGCGCTTTGACATTTTCCTGCCTCCTGCTGTCCTGCCTGCTGACCTGAAAGGGTTTGGCTTTGGGCGGGTAGGACACACTGCACCTACTGCACCCTAAGTGCAGGGAGAATCCTGACAACATTGGTTCAACGCCATGCTCCTCAAATAGGCTTACTTGTCCGCTGCTGGCCCGCCGGTGCAGTCCATTGCTGCAGCATTCTTCTCCATGGGGAAGACGACCTTCATTGTGCCATTCTTTTTCTCCTTCTCCTCCCAGAATCCCCCTGTGAGCTTTGTGGGAAGGCTGTACTGTTTCTCAAACAAAGATGGCTGTCACCCTTTTAGCCCAATATTGTAACCAACATGGAGAAGCCACATGTTTCTGTTACTATTGCACGGCTCTAGCCTATATAAGGGGAGGAACTCTTCTACTCCTTGCATTGCAATGCTTCAGGTAGTCTTCATTGGGTTGTTGTGGTTTTATCTAGGACCCTAATTAAATATTTCATAATAGCCAATGCAAACCAAATGTGGCAAGGCTACTTCCTTAGACTCCTAGAAAGTTCAGCGAGTTCTTACAACATACTAAACCTCCAGCAACCTGGGAATTCTCTGTGCTTTTGTTTTGATTTGTCCTAGAACTCCTGCAAGCACTGAAGGAATGGCCCGTTCTTAGTGACATCTTTTTATTGACGTCTTATGTCCAACCTTACGTCAAACATGGCACCTTCCAGGTATAAATATACCAGCGTTTGCCTTAAGCAACACACGGTGGTGGGGAGTAGAGCGGCTATCTACTTATCCGAAGCCCAGCTGATGCGAGTGCCGAAGGAAGCCGTCCCTCCCATTTGACGCACTGAGAAAGACGCTGTCTTTTTCTCCTGCTGAGAAAATCCCGCCCCAGTGTTTCCAGTCACCCTTGCGGGTTGCTGGGAGATCGAGTCCTGAGAGCGAGATAAAAGACCTCCTCCATTCTAAAACCAAGGTACGGAGCTGATTAGATCCCTAGAGAATTCTTGAGTCAGAATCTTGGCAAAACTAACTTAACTTAAACTGCAACTCATTTACTCCTTCCCACGTACTAGGCTTAGGTTAGGTACATTGGGGTAGGCGTATCTAGAAGCACCAGTTGAGTACGTTTAGTCAAACTATTATCGTTGTATGTAACTGTATATATTTTATACCTTTTAAGTATCATATGGCTCAGAAACCATATCAATGCTTTTACAGTATTATTTCATAATACTCCTTTTACTGTACGCACTTTACTTTATAAAAAGTATTGCAATTGTGGCAATTCATTTCTCTTGCATGATAAAGAAGACTGCTCAATAAATAACACCTTTTATTGAAAACGCCCGTCTCTCTATTTCTCTGCACTCTGGTGAAACTAATTATGCACGATTGACTGAGTGAAATAGCTATCTATTGTTTTCACACAACTCTGGAGATATACTCCCTATTCTGGGGGAGCAAAGTTGTCATGTTTATGCCGTTGTCAGCAGCTGAATCCCTTCTTGTTTATTCAGGGAAGGGCACTCCTCCCTGTTCATTCGAGAACGTTTCTAGTGACCTCTGAGCTAGCTGGCAAACCTAAATTAAGTCTAACATATTCAGTAGAGACGTAGTCGACCTCAGTCCTACGTCTAAACTACCGTTTATGTTATTCCAATGCGCAGAGCCTATTGGGTAAATAGGAACTACACTACAGTGTTTCTCGCTTCTGATCCTTCGTGTTTCCCCATGACCCTTTCTTGCTTTTCTCGTGTTTTTCCTGCTTCCTTGTTCTTCAGGTTCATTCTTCGTTTTCCAGCTACTGACCTTTGATTCCTGTTGGTGTCCAGGAATGGCAGCTTTTCCGCCAATACTGTGACATCACGAGGCTGCAAAGTGGCTGCCAATCAAACACCAGAAGCTGGTGAGAGGCCATGGGCAGCCTGTTGATGTGCATTAAGGGCTGTTTAATTTATTTATTTTTCAGAATTTTTTTCTAAAAGTTTGATTTTGGTAATTATCATGTGCATGCTCAATTATAAGGAAAACAAAGAAATGAATCAATGGTAGCCTTGTGTTTAAGGTCCTAGACTCTCACTCTGAATATTAAAGAGTATTACATTCTGGTGCATATGTGGCCATGGGTCAGTTGCTATCGTGGCCCTTATTGATGATTAATATGTGCCATTGAGATGCATCAAGAAAAAGGGCAACCCAATAATGCATTGCAAGCTTGGATATGAACTACGAAAAAGGGTTAAAGGCCAACAAGGTAATCATGTATAAAAAAATTACTTGGGAATGATTTGCCTGAATTATTTGTCCAAACTGTGACAGTAGAAATTAAATCAAAACACAACTGTCAGTGGAGTTGATGAAAGAATTAATCCTAATGAACAGCCACACACAACATTTAGATTGGAGACATATCCTTGTATTCAATATATATAATTCAGGGGTGCAAATCACATAATTCCACATACACATTAACCTTGTCAATCAAATCAATGTCTCAGTAATAAGACCAAATATTAATGTTTTATGAGTCCACTCTGGGTAATATCAATGTCTTTACATCATGAAATTTGAGCAATTAACTGCTGAAGAGCCAGTAAATTCCTATGGAAAGACCATCCACAGGACCACAATAAATTGGAAATAAAAAGATGAGTCCTCATGAATTTATGTAGCAGCAATGATACCTCTCACAGAAAAATACATGTTTTTCAAGCACTTCAGCTGATAATGTTTATACTTGTGAGCGTACCCACATGCTGGTTCATTCACTGGAGCTTCATTCACAACTTGTCCTCCCAATTATTTCATGGTGGCTCTTCAACTTTGCAATTTGATTAATTCAGGGCATATACAGCATAGCCCATTTCTTTCTTTCTCTTCCTTCACACAAAAGGCTAATCGACCCTGCATTTTAACTTCAGTCAGTTTGGAACTGGGGAAGGGGAGGCAGGGAATTCTATACACTTCATATCCACTGTCTAGAAGCTTCTCCCACCTTTCAGGGGAAGAAGAACTGGACATGTAACTTCATTTTAAACCCAGGATCCAGTGGTGACTTAAAGGGCCAGTCTGCTGGCCTCCTGATCTGATCCTCATGGGCACAAAAGGGTCCCCAAACGGCTCCTGGACCCAGCTGCAATGATTTCCTCACCCCCTCCCAAATGTTGCCTCTCAGGTCCTGGACCCTTGGCATGGCTCACAAGCTCTTAAATCAAGCTTTTGGGCTTATCGCCGATTGCCAAGGAAGATGAAAGCAGACTCCGCGACTTTATACGTTCGGATGGATGCAGTATAAAGAACGGCGTTATAAACCCGACTAAAGAAAGGAATACTCTCCATTTCCGTCCTAAGAACGGCGTGATAAACCCGACTAAAGAAAGGAATACTTTCCATTTCCGTCCCAGGAATAAGATACCGCAGTTGTTGAGACCTTCTTTTATCTACCTGTGTTGCACCGTTGAGGGCATCATCAACCATTAAAAGCTAATTCGACTTCCTGGAGAATAGACAACTACCTCTGAACAGATTGGAGTAATTGCACCCTGTCTTGTAACGCAAACTGGTGCCCCTTAACATGTATCCTGTCCTAAAATCTATCAACTGATAGGAAATGAGTACCAAAGAAATATAAACCTGCTTGTGTTTTACCGTCCCCTGATATCTTTGATCCACAAGAGAAAAAAGGTCCTGAGGAAGGTGGTTTACCCACCGAAACGCGCGTCGACCGATCATGTGCGGGGGTCTCGAATCCCTTCTGAGACCCTAGTATTTGACAACTTGTGAACCTGTCAATTAATACTTAGTTTCTCCCTTTTTCCCTTTTTGGTAGTGTGGGTTGTTTGTGGTATGTATGTGTGTATGTCAGTGAATTGAGTTGAGTATTTAATATCAGGTGGTTTTCTTAAAAATCAATTGTGTACTATAACTTTGTATAATTTTTCAATCACTGGTGCGTTAATAATTGTGTTTGTTCTTAAAAGCAAAAAATATTCGTTTGAAAAATGTATTTATGATGAATTATGTCTTTTTTATATAAAAAAGTGAAATGAAAAACTGCATTAAATGAAAATAAAAACTATGATAAAGTAAACATTGTTATATAATTCTGTCACCTTTCTTTAAATAATTCGATGTATATTGTTTAGTGATATCTATGACCATTGAAGGAACAACTTTCTAGAACGAGGCCTCCTGATCTGATCCTCAGGGGCACAAAAGGGTCCCCAAACGGCTCCTGGACCCAGCTGCAATGATTTCCTCACCCCCTCCCAAATGTTGCCTCTCAGGTCCTGGACCCTTGGCATGGCTCACAAGCTCTTAAATCAAGCTTTTGGGCTGTTTGCATGCGCGAATGGGCCTGTTCACACTGAGACCATGCTGCTTGCACCGGAAATAAGTGTGAGCCACCTCAGTCCATTTCTTCGCACCACAGCATCTACCACACACAAGGGACTGCCAACGCAAAGCACCAGCCTGCCTGTCCACGACCCCCGACCTGCTCTTCACGCCATGGCGACAACCGCCTGTGACACTCTCCTGGCTCCCTGCAACCCTTTTCAGTGGAAATGGGACTCTTGGCACAATACTTGAGATGGTAAAACCTCAGCAGGACTAATTTGGGACTCTATACAACCTGTGCCACATTGCGGTAGGCTTGAACTTTTGGCTGAAATTTGAAATATGGACTATGCCATCACAATTCATCACACAATATAGGGTAATGCAAGATACTGATGTGGAGAAGGTTTTGTGGTCTAAATTACTTCTATGAGCCATTAGAGGGGAGCCTGAAGTCAAGTATATAAATCTAGTTGATCATGAAAATTGTCTTGGTCTATGTCATTGCCGGGTTAGGTGAAACTCGTGGAGTTTTAGTCCCCGGCATTCTGCTGAATTGTCTAAAAACACAGCACGATTCTGCAAGCAGCAGAGATCGGTTTAGAGCCAGGAGGTTCTCCTGTGCTTTAAAATCAGTGCAAACAGCACCACGCGGAGCGTCAGAAGGTGCTGATTCTTTCCGTCACTTGAGTACATTTTCTACTCAAGTGGCAGCTTTCTCAAAGTGAGCCTTAATGACCTACCATGACCACCCGGGTGAAGAAATCTCACCAGGAAATGATTTGGGGCCAGATGTCCGGCCATTGTTTGTGGTGGAAAAAGGACAATCTGCCCATTTTCGACTGCAAAATAGGTCTTCCCAATGTACCAACCATATTTTGCGAGTCGCTAACCTATTAGCGACTCGCAAAATATGGTTTGCGACTCACTATTAGGAAGCGGCGTGCCAAGGGCGTCCCTTCCTAATAGCGAGTCTCAAACCCATGTAGAGATTGTTTTGCGACCCCATTTGCGGTTGCAAAACACTCGCATTTTCCCACCCTTTGCAAAAGGGTGGTAAGCCACTCGCAAACGTGAAGGGGTCCCGAGGGGACCCCTTCCCCCTTGTGAATGGGTGCGTAAATATTTTTTAAGAGCTGGCAGTGGTTCCAGGGACCACTGCCTCCCCTTAAAAAATTAAACTGAAAAGTTTCAGTTTTATTTTTTAAATGCATCCCGTTTCCTTTAAGGAAAACGGGATGCATTTACAAAAAATAAAACAGCTTTATTTAAAAGCAGTCCCAGACATGGTGGTCTGCTGACCCCAGCAGGTCATTATCCCTGGGAGTGCTAGCCATTCCCAATCGGGTCACAAATTGTGACAGTCTCATTAGTATTCATGAGGCATGCAATTTGCGACCCCCTTGGGAATCGCAAACAGTGTCTGAGACACTGTTGTACATTAAGTTTATCGAGTCACAAATTGCGAGTTGCAATTTTGCGCAATTTGCGACTCGCTAAACTTAATGGTCGTACATCCGGCCCCCATAGCTCAATTTTCTTGCTTGCGCTCACCAACGTTGGTGAGCCACACAAGAGAAAAATCTCTACCACGCTGTGGTTGGTGGAGTTTTTCCAAAACTATGTGCTCCAAAACTCTGCTGACTTAGGCGGAGGAGTGGAGTTTTCCGCCCACCCCTACATCTCAGTATCTAATTAACCATGGTGAAAATGTTTGAGGAGGTAATGTTTCAATTTCGTACCAGTAATTGCATTACTCCAAATTGATGTTTGCCTACAATAATTACATGTTTAGACCAGGCCAATTGTGTTTTTAAGGGGCTTGAGTGAACTACAACAGGAAGTGGTGAGGGTGGGAGGGGCTTTAATGTTGTTTAACTTTAAAGGGGTGTGTCTTTGTTGCAAGAAGGCCTCAGTATGTAATTAATCTAGGTGAAAATGTATTTTGGGTAATGCAATTACCCATGAGTAGTTAAACTATCTCCTTTATTGTAAACTAATAGCCGCAGATTCCTCTCCTTATAACACTCCTCAGCTTCAGAGTGGATATGGAAAATCTTGAGCAGTCCCTTTGCACACTGGTAGGTGGCATCAAACGACTTGAGACGTCATCCATGCTGGATGTGATGTAATCAGTGCTATCAGTGCTATTATAGGCACCACCCCAACACGCTGACATTCGTTTTTTTCTTTCCACGCCAATAGCACGGATCCGGAAAAGCTGCAGACCATCTTTTTCAACGTTTTTGTCAGACTTTTGAGCATTTTTGCTCCCAGTGTGCTAGAGATTTCCCCTAAGAAGCCAATGGGTTTTAAACCCTGTGGGGCCTGTCAGAGACAAACATCTGTGATAGACCCACACCTGGTTTGCCGGTGGTGCCTGGAGTCAGAACACGAATTCAGGAACTGTCCCAAGTGGCTCCTGGTGGCCTACCACCAGAATACTTTGCACCATTTCAGGTACCGGCTGAGTGGAAGGCCCTAGGCTTGCCCTCAAATCGTTCCTGTATTTGTCATCGTCAAGGTAAAAGCCATTGTCAGGAAAGTCCAACAAACATAAAAAATCCAAGAAGTTAAATCAGCGATCCAAGTTATTGGACGAGGTGGGGGAACAATGCCACAAGTCAAGGGCCCGCTACTGCACTCCACATGCAGATCATGAGCATATACACCTCATATTTTGGTGTGTGGACCCCTCTGGAGCACCTTCAGGACCCACGTGTATATGAGGCACACCGACCAGACTCCGTCAGCAAGTTCGTTCTCGGTGTCAGTAGGGCACTCTGGATCCTTCCTAGATCTAGATTGACTCAGGTGAATCCACAACCTTTGCTGGGGTTCGGTCATGTGGTGCCAACGGGTGCCTCTGGTACCAAGCCCATCACCATTGCCAACTCTGATAGAGAGCTATACCAGCACCAACCGATGAAGACACCAGTACCGATTGGACCCCAACAACTGTACGGGTCATAGACAGTGCCTCCTTTTCTTGACAGGCCCTGTGGGGATTTTGAATGGGGTGGATCTGAGGATCCTCATGGCAATCCTGACCCCAATGAAGATTCTTTGACCCAATTAGATGATAACTGTTATTTGGACCTGGTGGATGCCAGTGACCTGTACACCTCGCCAGACACTGGTGTAGTATCTCCTCCTAGTGTGGCTATGGATGAAAAGGTCTTCTACGGGATGGTAGTAAGGAGGGCAGCTAAGGTCCTCAACCTCCAGCTGCCCTCTAGGCAAGCCAAGACTAATGTTTTGAGGGAGATGTTTCAGCCGGGGATATCCCACACAGAACCCGTACAGCCCTTCAATAAAGCCCTCTCTGATGTCCTAATCGGGGTCTGGTCCAGCCCTGCATGGGCACCTCCCTGCTCAGGACAATCACATGTGACCATTGTCCCACTCCTGTGGATGCAGTATTCCTCACCCATCACCCCACCCCTGAGAGCCTGGTGGTACACACCATAAAATCCAAGGTGAATCCTGGTGCATTCACTTCCACATTTCTACTCCATCAGAAAAGGAAGAAGATTGTCTCTTCTTTCAGCCTTGCACTGCGGTCGGTGAACACAGAATGCCCCTTGGACTGATATAGCTACACTGTATTTGGACCTGGTTGCGAAAGTGCTGGCTCTTTTGTCCAAAAGATCCACTGGGAGGGTATGGGCATCAGAAGTGAGTCTGGGTTGATATCCCACTATTTTCTGGTGCCAAAGAAGGATGGAGGACTCCACCCTATTCTAGATCTGTGCCCTCTCAATGCCTTCTTAAGAAAGGAGAACTTGAAGATGCTATCACTTGTTCAGGTCTAGTCCGCGTTGAACCTTGTAGACTGAATGGTAGCATTGGACCTGCAGGATGCTTAATTTCACATGCCTGTACTGCGGGCGCTTTGGCATTACCTGCGGTTCACAGTGGGTCTGGAGCATTTCCAGTTCGCTGCGCTCCCCTTTGGCCTCACCTCAGAAGTTCATGAAGGTGATGGCGGTGGTTGCTGCACATCTGCGGAAGGTGGGGGTACCAGTCATCCCTACCTCGACAACTGGCTGTTGAAGGTGGGCTCGCAAAAGGCAGTTGTTACCCACATTCAGTCTACCCCAGACCTCCTGCATTCACTGGGGTTAACTATCAACATGCCGATGTCACAGCTGACTCAGATGAACCCTTTTATCAGAGCAATTCTGGACATAGTGCAATACCGTCAATACCTCCCCTCCCTAGAGTTCTGAAAAAATTCAGAACCGAGTGGGCCAGAGTCATCCTGGTGGCTGCGGTTTGGGCAAGGAAAGTATGCCATCCAGAACTCCTGAGCATGAGCATCTGTCATCTGATCAGGCTGCCCTCTTGGGAGGATCTACTGTTGCCGCACCAGGTCAGGGTCCTACACCCGAACCTGCGCATGCTCCACTTTCATATATGGAGATATTCGGCAACAGTTGGGGTATTCCATATTCCTCTATTAGTGAGTGAGGTCCTCATGGCATCCATAATAAAACTCTGTATATGCCTGCCATTGGGACAAGTTTGTTGTTTGGTGCACTGAGGTGCACATCAACCCACTTTCTGCACCCCTGTTCAAAGTGTTGCTTGTTTGGCCTTAGCCCAGGAAGTTCTTGCGCTGGACACAGTTAAGGGGTAAATTATGCCCACCTTAGCATTTTTGTGGATGCTGGACCAACCCTCCTTGTTTAAATCATCAATAATGACATCTTTTCTGAAAAGTCTTTAGCATATGTTTCCTCCCACTCCTCTTGTTACAAAACTATGGAATCTAAATTTTGTTCTAACGTTTTTAATGTGTTTTCACCTTGAACCTGTCCTCTCACACTCTTGACAATAAAGATAGTCTTCTTGGTGGCCATCACATCAGCCAGGAGAGTCAGGGAGCTGCTGGCTCTTTCTGTCCAACCTCCATTCATCAGATTTTTCCCAGACAAACTGGTATTTCGAACTTGTGCATCTTTTGTCCCTAGATTGTGACACCATTTCAAGTCAGCCAAAACATCATGTTGCTGACTTTCTTTTTTCCACCTCATCCCTTCAAGGTGGAAGAGACTCCACTGCCTGGAACCTAAGAGAGCAGTGTCCTTCTATATTTGCCGTAGTAACGAAAAAACAGGTGGGCAATCAACTGTTTGTACGGTTCACTCGACCATGAAGGTGAAGGCAGTGAAGAAACAGACCATTTCCAGATGGGTAATACACTGCATTAGGATCTTCTACACATTGTCCAGGAAGTAAGCCCATGAGAGCTTGCGGGCTCATTCCACCCAACCCAAAGCTGCTGTGCCTGCATTAGATCACGGAGTCGATGTCCTGCACATCTGCCAAGCTGCTTCATGAGCATCTTTTGCACACATTTAAAAAGCAATACTGCCTGGACAGTCAGGTTTATCATGATGGGCACTTTGCCAGTCTCGTCTTCCAGGATTTTTTGGTCTGAGCCAATTTGCAGACCCACCTCTGGGAATGTATTGCTTTGGTATCTACTCCAAGGTAAGGAATCTGTGGCTAGAAGTCCCAAGTGAACAAGTTAATTACCATCAGTAACGCCTTATCTGGTAGAGACTCTATCTAGCAACAGATTCCCTACCGATCCCCCACGTCTGCAAGCCAGTTTTTCATCCTAAAGAGATCCTTTCACACCCTTAGTATCTACACACTGGTTGAGTAGCCTTCTGTTGTGCCTCTATGTTTCTGGTGCAGAAATGGTCACGAAAAGAAACTGATGTCATAACTGTAGGGTGGTTCCTTTATTGGCACTGCGAACGTCACATCCGACTCAGACACCTACAACACTGACGTGGAGCCACTGAGTGCTACCTGCCGGTGTGCAGTGGTATTGCCTATGATTTTCCAGATCCAGTCTGACACCTGGGGAATAGTCTAAGGTAAGGAATTTGAAGGTAAATAGAGGCTCTACCAGATAAGGTGTTATCGAAGGTAGGTAACTTGTTCTTCAATTATACACATGTTCGATTGGATGGAACATTGTTGTACTAAGACGTCAAAGATGGAGCTGACATTACTGCATAGGGTACTTTGAATTTTTAACACTGTTGTCACTGTTAATTGAATGCACTTGATTGTATATCATTTGTGTTTCTTGAGCCAACGACTACCCATGATCAAGGCGCCTCTGGCCAAAATGCAGATATAATGCATTTGCAGCTCCAGAGTGCACATCTCTCTTTTGCAACAACAGACTCTTGGTTTTTTTAAACAGGGTTGCTCACACTGTGCGAGAGTACACCAACATTGACTGGGTTTATCGAGGAGGTTCATGAGAAGATTTACCCGCTAAATTACTGATATATTCATATTTATATAACTCTATCTATCTATCTATCTATCTATCTATCTATCTATCTATCTATATATCTCTATATCCATATATTTATATCACTGTCACAATTTTTTTAAAAGTTATATCATTGGAAAAGGAGTACTGATCACCTGTCACTTTCCTCCTATATATAATTCTCATTTTATGGCCCTATAAGGAGAATCAATGTGAATCCAAATATTACTACTTTACCTGCTGTTTCCCCCTCAAAAAAAATTCTGAAACTGATCTGCGTATTTAAAGGGAAACTGAAATGTTTGTAATTTACCAGTTGTATATCTTGGTCTGTGTAATGGAAAGTTCCCCAGAGGTGCAACGGGTGTGTGTTCCCCCAGGGAACTTTGGTATTAGAGAAGGGGCCACTGATGCTTGTATGGCCCTTTCTGTAATACTGATCGCACTGGTATAAATGTAGCACCAGTGATAGCTTCAGAGGATGTTCCACCATTTACAGAGGCAAACAGGCCCTTAGGATGCGCACTGAAAGTGTTCCATAAAATGGTGGTGCATTGTCAGTGCGCCCCTGAGGAAAGCCCTCTGGATGGGTATAAAAGGTCCCATGGAACTCCCAGATATCTCCACGTAGGTGGGGGGTGTCACTTACTGCACCTACCTGCAAGAGGATGTCCCACCTCCCCTCTTCAAAGTCCGGGAAGAAACGCAGAGCGGCTTTGAAGAAGCCGCTCAGTATTTCATTGAATGCGCTGCCCCCAGGGCGACCACGCATTTGTTGCTGCCCTAAGGCAGCACATTAATTGAAATAGGGCATACTGTCTCTATTTGCGCTGGGGCACATGTTTAAAAATGAGCCTGGCACAATCACGGAAAGTGTTCCCTATTTGTAACATGGACCCTGAAGTTCCTAACCCCACATCAGTGGAGTTTAGGTTTTGCATACAAGTGCAGATGCACATGTTCCCTCTTGATTTCTACAAAAGAAAAAGATGTGTTTATATTCCTAAATAATGTCCTTCACTCATCCATCTTAATGGCACCATTTACGCTTCTCTTTTGTATGTACGTGTTTATGTTTTTCATGTGTGGAATGCAATTCAAAGCTCCTTTGTGTGTGTTCATTAGTTTCTAAAGGGCACTCTCTTCTTCCCATCTCACATTTATGATTGCAGAAATGCTGACCACCTGTTTGACTTTCCACAACTGGAAATGACGTGCATCAAATCATTTAAATCTGGGACTACCACTTACAAGTACCGATTACATGTTTTTAACACTCAAATGTCACTTATAGACACAGAAAAAAATTCTGAATTTGCTCAATGAGGGCTCTATGGTGTGTTTTAATGTGATGCATTGGGATTTTCGGGCCACATGAAAATGCTTTTACATATGTACAAAACACAAATTGAGATTCTGTAGTACTTTACTGAATCATAATTTATGTTTGCGATTCGTTATTTGAAAGGGGCATGTTTAGGGCGTCTTTTCCAAATACTGAATCTGAATGGGATGTATGAATATTTAGCATCCAAACTATGGTTTTAAAACATTCATTGTTTACCGACTGCTTAAAGAAGGTAGTAACCCATTCGCAAATGGGAAGGGATCCCCAGGGGACCCCTTCCCATTTAAGAATGGAAAACAAATCTTTTTTGAGAGCGTGGGACCACTGCCTACTCTTAAAAAATGAAACTACAAAGTTTCCTTTTTTTCTTTTTAAATGAATCTTGTTTCCTATAAGGAAAATGGCCTGCATTTAAAAACAAGCATTTGCAATGCAATAGGTCTTGCATACGTGGAATGTGAGCTACTGGCAATGCAAATGCTACTTTTTTTGTTTAAAATGTTGCCAGTAGTAGCATAAGAAAAATAATCCCACCAATGAAAGCAAGGGTGCACTACCACAGGCTGTTACTAGGTGTGAGACACCTAGTAACAGCTTGTGGTACTGCACCCTTTCCTTAATACCTTATACAGGAATTCCATTACCATGAGGCTTAAGGAACAAACCCGAGCATTTTTTCCTTTATTAGTGGATTTGATTTTCTTTTCTTATTGCAAAGGCGACAAAAGCTTTAAAAAATGCTCGGAAATGATTGCGCTCGTTCTTTAAGCCTCATGGTAATGGAATTCCTATATTATGTCTTAAGGAAAGGGTGCAGTACCACAGGCTGTTACTATGTGTCCCATGGCCACCTAGTAACAGCCTGTGGTACTGCACTCTTTCTTTAAGACATATATTTAAATTCTATTACCCAGATGGAGTGGCTTATGGTAAGGAAGTGCAGGAGCAAGAGAGCACTAATGGAGGAAGCAGTGATAGGGGCAGCACTCGGAGAAGCTGCGGGGCTGGGCGAGAGAGCACCAGAATAAGGCTTCTCTCTGGTGAAACCACCCTGGAATGAGGCAGCACTAGTTACCCAGGACTGGGTAGCGGCTGCACTGTGCCTGCAGTTAATAAGCAAAGTTCCTCAAACCAACAGATAAAGAATAAATCTATAAGGGGACTGTTAAAGGCCTGTGCTCCTGTGCCTTGAATGAAAGTGAGCTAGTGGCTGCCAGAACGAGTCAGGATGTAGCAATTAGGAGGGGCACTGGCAGGACCCTATGGCAAACAGCAGGTGGTAATAATGTGCTGTAAGTGATTTCAGCAGGTCTTGCAGACGGTGCATGCGCGCTGTAGGCTTGACCTAAAAAAGATTGCTTTATTATAAAGCAATCACAGACATGGTGGTCCGCTGACCTCAGCAGGCCACCATCCGTGTGATGGCTGCGATTCCTAGTGGGTCGTGTAGTAGGTTCCCTTTAGGGCCCACTTTGGTTCTCCCTTATTTTAGCCAAACTGCACGATTAGGATGATTTTGCTTTGCACAGCTACACGTAACACGTTTATTTTGTGCTATGGTATTATTTTAGAAATACGCTGTACATGTTATTAATCTTCAGTTCTTCATCTTGGGAATCAGTTGGAACATTTTGTACAAGGTTGAACAACATGATGCCCTGTTGTTCTGTGCTTGGTTATCTACATCGACTAATGTTTACACACAGCACAGAGGCGCAGCTGCTGTTTTCCAGCATGGCACTTCTTATCATACAATCAAACACTGGGAGGGGACCTGCCCGCAGTAATTTTAGTAAATGGCCTCGGAGAGGTCCTTGGTATTATAAAAATTGCCCTGAACCCAAGCAAATCATATAACAAATTGGATATTATCAAAATTTATTTTTTTATTTTTATGAATTCATTTTCATTATGTATGGATATAAATAGTTTAGCATCAAAATAAATAAGCACCTTAGCAACAATTAAATAGTGGTTCTGACTCCATACTTGCATACCATTAACACTCATACAAAAAACATTCACACCTCATACATCATACAACACTAGGCAGAGATGATTTTAGATGACAAGGGGACCGATGATCAGATGTCCGGGTTGGTTCAGTGGGTTCCTAAATAGGAACAGACGCCAACGCGCGTTTCGGTGTGTGGCCCCGTCCGGGGCAACACCTTCATCAGGGCAAAGTGGGGTAGAGAAGGAGGAACCACAAGTGTACAAAAATTCTGTATAGGGAAACATATTAAAAACATATATTTTAGAAAGCATACTTGCGTGGGTTCAAGGCACAATAAGGCATAAATACTTAGATACTCATGCAAATAATGACTAACAGTTTGTCCAGTCTTGACTAGGCCCAGAGACAACAATTAAACAGTGAGAGCAACACATCAATATATAGACATCTTAGATGAGAGAGAAAAAACACTTTAACGCATAAATGGGGATATCAACAAGGGGCACCTCCAAAAGATGAGTACAAAATGTGTTTAGCCAGACATGACAGTAGTGCTGTATTAAATTTTACCTATTGGTGGCGAATGAGGCTGGCGTATGATTAACGAAGTAGGTGATAATTTGCTAGTGCCAGGAAGTAATCGCGTTGCCTTAGGAAGTATCTGTGATAGATGGAATCCTGTCCCCAATTATACGTGGCGGAATCCACCCCAAGGGGGGTGACACAAGGATAGATAAAAATGTATCCCTGAGGTGGAAGAAAAGGCACATCAGTATACTTATCTTACCGGGGGATGGTCTTGCCTAAGGGGAGAAAGGCAAGGTAAAGGATCGCAGTTTTTAAGGGCATACCTTCAGATCGAGGGGGAGATACCATGGATGACTTTAGATAAATGCTGACATCGTCTGCTACTGGTACGAAAGGAATAAACCTGAAACGGAGGAAACGGCGGCTTAATTAAGCGCAGACTACAAGTATCGTCCTGACTCAGTAAAAAAACACTTGATAACAACATGGGATGTTATTCCGGGGGTACCTTTTCAATGGTGGAGTGAATGCCACGGTTGGATTCTGGTCAGTGCTGGGGCCGCCGTCATACAAACTGAGACTTGCCCTTTGAAAAACAGAGAGGGGAATTCTTGTAGAGGAGAAAGGTGCTAGAACAGGCGCATCAGTCTCGCGCAACCTAAGATGCGGACACCCTAACTACAAATGCCAGGTATGAGGTCTGGGGCTAATCCCAGAGGTTACTGATATATCCCTGTGCTCATGTAGTGAGGGTAGGCTTAGGCAGATATATCATAAGCCATGATAAGGATTTTCATTGTGTACAGTTTGCTTGTAGTGCTGATTACTTCGCTCAGTTGTATATGTTTTCTAATCGCAGCAAAGTTGCTTCATAATAGAGCAGGACAATTAAAAAAAATATTCTAAACTTTCTTCGTGTGTTTCTTTTGTTTATTATTAGACCTGCTTGAATGAGAAAATGAAAGGTGATGATCTGTTTCCATAGTTCCCTTGGGGTCTAGAGAGCTGTGTTCTAGGTAGCCAATTCACTGTTACTCTGGGAGGTTTAGAAGACATAGTGAGCTAGTCGGGTTTGGGGCCATAGGTACTGATGTGGTGTGAGGACTCACTCCCACCATTCTGAATCCTTGTGAGCCCAGCCAAAGTTCTGTTTCCAAACAGACTCCCTGCAACAGTTGAAGATTGCGACCTACCTCATTAATATGCATGAGGTAGGTCTGAGGTAGGTCTATTTGTGACCCACTAGGAATCACTAATGAAACTCAAAAGAGTTTCATACATTAGTAATACTAATTTCCTAATTGCTATACATCTGGTCCCTGGTTGTCTGCTTTGTCTTTTCAGGGGTGTCTCTTGTTTCCCATTGAGCATAATGAAAAGCTGCTTTTCTGTTTGTCTCCTTTCCTGCTACACAATTGCTCCATGAATAACCCACCAACTATCGAGCAACACTGTCAATCTTGGCCTCAGGGAATTTCCATCTCAAGATATGCCCTAATCATCATTCTAACTGATCCCTGTGTTGATGCTCTAAGGTCAGGCTGATTGCTCGGCTTTTAAAACATTGAAGCATCTTGGCTTGTTTGGAATGTCTCCTATATTGCACTTACTCAGGATAGTGTTATTTGCCAATCGCAATACTGAACTACAACACTACAAAATGTCCTCCATTCCTAACTTCAGGCCCACTTACTGATACATGTTTAAATTGCATGTATTCTCTGGAGCTACTTTTTCTTTATTTATATATTTGATAAAACATTTGTTATTTTGGTTCTTTTACCAAGTTAAATATTCCCCCAGCCTTGCCACGTCAGACTCACTCCCTCCATTCACCACCACCACTCCTACCCCCTTCCTGGCCTTTCTACTGTCCTGGCGTTTTGCTTCTCTTTCCTACTGCCCCCTCCTGCTCTTATCTGATTGCATACAGCTGAGCGGTATCAATACCCACAGTGTACATCAGTCTAGTGGTTAGAGCGAAGTTTGTGCTATGTATGTCCAGCCCGTACATGCATTTTAAAGTATAGCTGAATAGAAACAGTAGGTATCTCAAAACATGAATCCTTACATTTCACTTTTGAAAATGCCCAGTGTAGTCCCTTCCACTCGGTAGTGTGTCTTACTGTGCATGTATTGTCGCAGCTATCCCTTTGTAGTTGGTTACATGTGTGATTGATGTCTACTATTCTAGTCCGCACCAGTCAGCATCTGTTTAAGGGTAGGAAAGTGACTAACTCCATGGCTATCGCTCACAATGTATGGCGTGAGGAGGGTGGACGCTTTCTGCCGAAAAAATGCTAGACGCACTAATGTCAGCTATTGTCACTTATAATAGTATATCCTGAATAAAAACCCAGAGATTTAGGGGAGGGGACGGGGCTGTAACAGTGCCTACAACAAAAAACCTAGAAAGACAGAATATTCACAAGATACGATAGGTTATTAACACTACCTCCTACCACCACTGTCCGCGCTCAACCCTAGCCCCCACCTTGCTATACATTGTTCTCAACATCAGACATATTTTCAGGCATATAATGCCAGGGGAACATCCTTTACCACACGGATTTTACTCCGCAGTACCCTTTCAACGCGTCTTTTACAACGCAAGTCGTAACCACAACTTGCGCTGGAGGGCCCTGCAGGACAAGGAATAATTTAATTTACTATCCAACACCTTCCCTACTGTACGTAGGCTGGTGTTGGAATAGTAAATGAAAAAATTCCTAAGTCCGCACCCCTACAATGCAAGTCGTGGTAACGACTTGCGTTGTAAAAAACGCGTTGTAACGGTACGCGTGGTAAAACCATGCGTCGTACCGTCGTATAATCAAAAAATGCCACAGTACATAATGCATGTTATGACAAATAGCATATATAAGTAAAGACATCAACCCACAAACGTATTCAGTACCTCATTTGCATCTCATTTCCGCCATTCACAAGCGAAAGCCAGGGTCAGAGGTAAGGATGAGGATAGTGGGAGCGTGGGGCCACGCCCACGCTAGGTAAGGCTCATTGCTCCCCTCTGCCTTTCCTAAGAGTGAGGGGAGGTTTTCTTCAAAATAGAGGCCCAGCTACCGGCTGCTCCAATGCCATCTTCACCTTTGGAAGTCGCAACATAGCACCTGTGAGCTGTCCCTATACTTCTTGGGGTGCAAACAATATGGGCCACAAAGGGCCCAGGCAGCTGAGAGCTTCTCTGGTGCCCTGTTGACATTCATGAGCAGGTCAGTGGGGCAGCTTTGACATGGCCGAGAAGTTAGCGACAAATGGAAGTGCTGAGTGGGAGAAGAATGTGGGATTTCACCTGTACTGCAGGTTAGGCACAGTGTGCACTGTGAATATCGAACCCACAATATCGGTGGGACAGAATATTGAGGACAAGATATCAATAAAAAATATTGATAGATAAGTCTAGATTTGTTTGACTGAATTCCCCATATATGTACCTACTTGGTACATTTATTTTCAAGTTTTGTAGATGTAGAGCAAGAAATAGAAAATGACTCTTCCCTATATGCACTTAGCTTTGCATGCTTTTATCTCTCGATATTCTTGTACCCTGATGTTGTTGGTGTCGATATTCAGTAGTAAATCTGCAAGCCACTGTTGCGCTGACTGCATGGTACAGAAATCCATCCACTTCAATGCAGCTTGCTGCCACAGGACATCAATATACTTAAAACAGGATCAGAGAGCCATGCTTGCAGAAATACCAACCTCAGCATGGATGCTGTAAGCTGAGGCAGAGAACTTTCAGCGGAATGTCAGTCTTTGCCCCATCATGCTGCTCCTATAAAGGGGCGGCTCCTGCTAAGCCAGAGAAGCATCGTCCGACTGCTCTCAGAGTAGGAAAAATATAATTATAATAACGTTGTTGTTATCATTTTATTTTTCATAGGTTTGGGGCTGGGTTAGTGTGGGACCGAGCTGGTGGCACAGGAGGAGGAGTGGTTTGCACACTCCAAGTGCGCATAACTGTTTGGCCGGCCATCAAAGGCAAGCTTAACGATCATATGCACTTTGCATGTTCACCACCAGGCTGTAATGCATAGTCTGGTGAGGTACAGGCCCAGGCTCCCATTCCTCATCTGAGCACCGAACCGCGGTGCTTGGACCAATCACCACACTGCGTTGCAGCTTGGTGATTGGCTTAGGGGAGGAAGTCTGTGTGATTCCTGGTTCGGGCCGCAGAGAGACGACGAGGGACGACAGAGGAGAGACGTGACGAGGAGGTAAGTGTATTTTTTTGTATTTTGTATCCCCCCCCCCCATGACCCCCCGCCCCTCCACTCTCGTTCCCTGTCAGCCGCTACTGCTCCTATGTACTAGTTTTCCCACAGTAACACTACAGGACAACACTAAAAACAGTCTATTCAGAGGCTGTGTTTTGTTGTTGTTAAAGGTGTTCATGTAATTGATGATTTTGTTTAAACAGTTTCCTTTTGAGCATAATAATATAGACAGCTGCATATACTGCACGTGCCCTTTGGTTTGTGCATTTTGGTGAATTATCTAATGTTCCCTAATTGTCCTGTTTCACACTACCTTTTGGACAAATGCTCAGTGAATCCTCTTAAAGGACATTGAGTCTAATGTATTTATTTATTTGTTATTTATGCTTCTCAAAATGCACCTGTTTTCAAACAGCAAAGCTCTGGGTTGTGTGCTCTTACCTAAACAATTTATCGCGCTTTTTGGAACAAGGCTCCTGTTGGCAAGATATTCATCAACCAATCCCATAAAGAAGTTAATCGCAGCCAAGAGCAATCCATAACAGGTATGCTAGCTTGGCAGAAGAGTTGTCAGTTCGTATTCAAAGCACATACTTGAGGACAAGACCATTACTTTAAAGGTATTCATTAAAGTAATGGTGCACAGGTCAGTATATTGATCAAATCCATCAGCATGTGTTTTCCGAGAGTAACTATATTTTCCATATCTGGCAATGGTAAGAAAATAGTGCGGGAAGGCGATTGAAAACTGTCACTGTATTTGCTAATCTTTTGTATAGTGCCGATGAGGCGCTTCTAGGCAGGTTCGTGGTGCTGCATCTTTGGAACAGCCGTAGATTAAGTCACTAATATCGCACTCAGCCTTCCATCCTACTAAGGTCGATATAATGAGTACCATTGAGTTGGTAATAATAAACATATGCTATTCAGTGCCAAAATAACCTCCAGGTTGATCATGTGACGTTTAGGCATTACTTCTTTACATTAATAAAATTAATAACTTAATTTAACATTCTTCTTATGTTTCAACAGTTCCACAGATGACACTGGCTGAAACTGAGTTTATCTCTGGCTCTTCCAACCGTGACTCTGAAGTTCAACTAGTGTGAGCTTCTTCTGAGCAGAAATGGGAGGATTTTGCCCAAATTCTTCCACTAAATGTTAACAAACTATTAAGCAAGTTTGACCTGAGCTTGTTCAGTGTGATTCGACAGACACTTGAGAAAGTGCTTCTACTTATGAACTCTAGGTTTGCGATTCTGCATTGTCAGAACGTTGTGCTCTCTTTTTTTGTTTGTGGTGAGTTTAGCTTTAGCACCTTTATCTAGATTACCATCCTCAGGACCTCAGGAGTTTGGAATACCACCAACAACATTCACCGAAATGAGAAACGTGGGGATAACCATAGATTTGAACTTTCCCTCACTACTCAGTGTAAAGAAAAGTCCTCAGGAGCAACTTTTACATCACGAGGAACCTCATTGAATGTTGCCTCAGTTGGGAATCTAGGAAGCTGCAGGAGACCACCTACCTGATCCTGTCATGTTTTGACTACACAAACAGATACTTCCTTTGCATTTCTTCTTTCTTCCTGTCAGGGCTACAAATGATTTAGAAGGATAGACAATGTATGTAAGTACATTTGTGTGGCTACACATTACCTGTCATAGAAGCATATACCGGGTTTCCTGTTGCTAGGCATCTACTTTCAAGATGCTCTTCATACGATTTGAGACCATCAACATCAAAGATCCAGCATTCTGGCAATCAAAGCTAAAAAGGTTTTTACAGTTCAGAACTAGACTGGCACCACAGCGGGCACCACAATTGATCTTACTGACTTACTAAAAGAAGGGAATGGGGGAATCTCATTCTCAGTACAAGTGGATAAAGTTCTGCAATTTTTGGCTGGCAAGAATAGCAACTGTAAGAACTTGGACTATCTGTTGAGAGTGTAAGTCCCCACCTCAAGTAATAATTACAATCCTTGTCAGGGTGAACCCTCAAAGGCACTAACAGCCAGATTCATGAAGCTACCATTTTGCGAGTAGCAAATTGTGAAAAATAGCGTATCGCTATTTAAGACTCGCAAAATAGCATTCATGATAAAAAGCGCGGAAAAATTGCGATTTGCAATCGATCGCAATTGGCGATTGCGATCTAGCCGCAATCGCTAAATAATCGCAGTTTCGGCAATTTCCCATGCCGAAATTGCGATATCGCAAATAGCGATATCGCAATTAGCGATCTCGCTAACTGCGAGATCGCAAAAACGGGAAGGCGCATTTCGAGCCCACTGATGACATCACAACCAGGAAGTAGGCTCACCACACCCAGAAACCGAACACAGAGCCAGGGAGTGGCAGCAGGAAAGTTTGGAGCTCCAAAAGCAAGACCCTGCAGCACCCCAGCCTGAAGGAAAGTTCAGAAAGATGTCCCAGGATGCAGCAGGGAGCAGTGGGCAGGAGAGGAAGAGGAAAATGAAATTTTCCGAAGCTGAATTGGAGTATGTAATTGAGGGGGTGTGCAATGACTATGGGAAGCTGTTTGGTAAAGACTCTCTGAGGGTACCAGAGCCCGAGAAGCGCAGGATCTGGCAGCGCATCCGCGCCAAGGTCAATTCTGTCGGTGTCACCCAGCGCTCCATCGACGACATCAAGAAGCGCTGGTATGACCTGCGAGGACGTTCCAAGGAGCGGATTGCTTTCCGGCTTGGGGACCAACTGGGCACCGGTGGAGGGGATGCATTAGCCACACCTAACACCCCATTGGAGAACATGATTGAGGAGACCATAGCGCCAGTAGCCTGCGTGGGGGTCATTCAGCTGGACTCCTCTTGACCCGGCCAACAACAAAGTCAAGGTAAGTGCCATGCGACTGTGACCCAGTCCCCTAACAATGCCCATACGTCCTGAACTAGCACCATGACATCCACAAATATGCAGACCAAGCTCACCAAAAAAGCCCCATTGCATTGTGGTACTTGTAGTGTAATCATGAGCCCGCAGTCAGCCCAACAGTGCCAGAGCACTCATTGCTAAGTCTAAACAAAACCCAGTCATGGAAAGCAAGGCTGCGTGCATGTGTTAAATTTTCCTGTGCAAGACACATCACATTAATCATGCACCCTTTCACATTACAGGTGCAGGTGATCAAGCCAGCACCGATAGTGGTGCGCTACACATCGCTGAGAGCCCGGAGGACACTGAGGGTGAGGGACAGTCCTCCCAACAACCTGGCACATCACAGCAACCAGCATTGCAGCCAGCACCACTCACAGCACCAACACCCCGTGCCGACAGGGCCACCCCTGCATCCACTGCAGTGCAGCCAGCACCAGCTACAGCACCAACACCCCGTGCCGCCACAGCAGTGGTACAGGCTCCACCACAAGCGCCTCGGAGGCAGACGAGGCACACACCAGCTGGCAGGTCACAGACCATCGCACAGAGGCGCCAGCAGCGCCAGGGCCCAGCAGGCACCGGCAGGGCACTAGAAACACCAGACCCAGGCCTGGTCATTGAACGCCGCATGCTGGCGGTGCATCGCACGCAGGCACGCCACATGGCAGCAATGCTTGCACAGATGCAGGCAAATGGACAACATATTGCCCAGATGACAGCAGCTGTGAGACAGAACAACCAGATGCTTGTCTCACAGCAGGACATGACCCGTCGACGCCACCGCCAACTACTGGCCCGCCTATCGGCCTACACTAGGTCTAATCATGTTGTTGGCCACGCCACATCTCAGCTGGCACGTCGGTCACTTGCTATGCAGGCACAAATGGTGCAGTGTTGCCAGGATGTGGCCAGGTCACTCGACCTACTCACTGCAGCTGTGCTTGGCAGACAGGCCACTGGCCAGGAAGAAGCAGAGGGTGGTGACGACGCAAGTGAGGCTGCGTCGACCAATAGCAGTGCCTCCTTACCACTGTTGCCTCCACCTCGCCGCAGCAGCCGGCCAACATCAGGGAGTAGGGCCAACACCGTCCCTGAGAATGCGGAGAGACGACTTGGGGCGTCTCGTCGTCAACATCGCTGAGGACTGTAAAAATATGAGGGAGGCCATGCAGTCGAGTCCTGCAAACCCCCTACCCCAGCATGGGGAGGTATGGAGGAATACACTCCCCATCAGACAATTTGTTTTTTGAAGGCCTATTTATTGTGATGTAACATTAAAGAAGAAAGGTCAAACTTCATACACACTCATGTCATTATTTCATTCGTCATGCATGGGTGCAGTGTTGTGATAGTGGTATGTGTGCACTAGAAACAGTTTGTAGTGATGTGGTTGCGGCGCCTGTGTCCTTCCGCAGGATCTTCATCGCGGGCATGACGTACATGTGGAGGTGGCCGGTCGTCCACTTCAGATTCACTGCCAGAGATGTCAACAGGTATCCGGCGCTTGGTTGCCATGTTATGTAGTATTGCGCAGACAGCCACAATGCGGCAGCACACTGCTGGACTGTAATACATGGCCCCACCTGTCTTGTGCAGTATGCGGAACCTGCTCTTGAGCAGGCTAAATGTCCTTTCTATGCAATTCCTTGTCCGTATGTGTGCAGAATTGTAACGCCGTTGCTGGGGTGTGGCAGGGTTGAAGTAAGGGGTCAGGAGGTATTCACGGAGGGCGTAGCCACTGTCACCTGAATGAGAGGAGCAGATGGTGATTGGCTGTGCTGCGCAGTTACTTCATAGCAATGTGACATTGTTGACAAAGTGCACTTACCAAGTAGGTGTCCTTCACCGAACTCTCCCCTTACCAGTCGTGAGTGGAGGCCGCTATGCCGGAATATGAAGGAGTCATGGGTACTCCCTGGGTACTGGGCCACAATGTCAGTGATGTATGACTTAGCATTGCAGACCATCTGTATGTTCAGGGAGTGGTAGGACTTTCTATTGCGGAACATATACTCTGTGGCAGCTGGAGGGCAGATGGCGACGTGGGTACAGTCTATACATCCAAGTACATGAGGAAAATGGGCTACATTGTAGAATTGTAGCTTGGTCAAGTCCAATTCCTGTTGGCTCGTGGGAAATTTGATGTGACGCTGTAGCTGGGTGAGCATGGCGGCAACGAAAGTGTGGAGGCAGCGTGACAGGGTGGGCTGGGATATCCCCCCAGCAGCCGCTACTATCCCCTGGAAACTCCCGGAGGCCAGGAGGTGCAGGCTACACAATACCTGCACATGTGTAGGCACCGCATTGGTACGGCTTGTTGGGTGCTGCATCAGGGGGTCAAGGTCCTGTATTTGCTGGATTATCATTTCCCCATTCAGCCTATGTTTTGCATATATCTGCTCTCTGGTTTGGCCCAGCAAGGTGACCCGCTGGAGGAAAATTCTGTCCTGGATCCTGCGTCTCCTCTGTGCTGCTCGCTGTAGCCTTAGACGCCTCACCACCATGTACATTCCTGGCATTGTGGCACTCCAAATGCTGTTGCTGAAAGTCCTTATGTGTGATTGGTCAGGCCTGAACCTGTTGCTGATTGGCCAACGGTTTTTCAAATGTAATTTTTTCATGGCTTTTATGGTTACCACCTGCTTTGAGTTCTCCTTAATTTGCGCCGCGCAAATAGCGATTTTTGGATTTTTCGCTATTAGCGATTTTTTATGAATGCCGATTGCGATTATTTAGCGAATTCGCAATTTATTTAGCAGAATCCGTGGTTTGTCGCATTTTCCGATTCGCTAATGATCGGCTACCGGGATTCTGCGATTTTTATTGCGAATTCGCTATTATGTGTTACCGAATTCGCTATTTTGATGTTGAATGCCGATTACGTCAATTGCGCCCGCAATTGCATTTTCACAGCGATTGCGGGCGCAATTTCACTTCATGAATATGGCAGTAAGTTAGCCCGAGCACGACCCCCTGGTAGCTATGGCACAGGGCAGGGCAGCTTAACTTCGGGCAATGTGTAAAGTGTTTGTACAGTCATAAAGTCGAAATGCAACTATAAAATTCCAAAATGAACTAGGAAAATAGAGTAAATGTAATAGCACCAAAATGACAAAAATCCAATAAGAGCAAAGGGAGACATACATTTTTTACGTTTTAAGTAGAAATTATGCAAAGAAGCAGAAAGTGCCACTGATAGTCATGATCACAGTAGACCGGGACCTAGGCACAATTTGATGTTGACCCTGATGGAGTGCAGGTCGGATACACTAACCAGGTCCATCCTCGTCAATTTATATTACCTTCACACGTTAGTCCTTCAAGTCCTAATCCACCACAGGAGTACACTTTTAAAGCCATCCAAGACCTCAGGGAAGGCATTTAGAGACTCAAAAGGTGGCAAGCAGAGGCCAACAGGAGAGTCCACTTCAAGTAAATTGCACTGGACAGCTGGGCAATTGCAGAAAAAGCCCTCTTGATGCTTGCTGTTTGCCTGCAGCATTAACCCGAGGTCAACATTTTATTCTTGGATTCCATTCTTTCTCCTAGGTACAAGAAGAATAGGAGGCCCTGCCTTGTAGGCTCTTCTCAGGTCACAGACAGCAGAATCAGTCCTCTTCTGATCTTCCACAGGTCCGGTAGTGTTCTGCAGTGGGAACCTGGAGATGGCACATTCATGCCTGGCATGAGTTTATAGTTGAGAATGATCTCTAGGGATGCCCTAACCAAAGAGGTAGAGGTTCCTCGGACTACCCCTACTCACAATGGGCATTTTGAAGAAGGCTGAACTCTTTGGCCAGACTAAACATAGGCTCTGAGGCATGGGGAGGGGGGATGGGAGTGCTGTATGGTAATCCTAGTGTCCTCCCACATCGACTACTAAAATGTAGTTTGAGGCAGGTCCTGTACCCACAGCAACCTCAGAGACTGAAGTATGGTAGAACAAAAGCTGAGTTTTCAGCAACCAGACAGTGAATACACACAACTTGTTTTGGCATTCATTTCCCTCCTTTGAAGTGTACATCAAATGTTATATGTAAGGCCAGCAAGACTGTCAAACATTCTTTAATACTGTAATGTTAAAAAGAGGCGCACTGTGTTAGAGGTTAGTTTGGTTTGGGGATCAAAAGAAGGGCCCTGCACAAGTTTCAGCTAATATTTGCTGTGACATGGGAGTCTTCTTTGAAGTGCACCTCAAGTGTCATAAAAAACCCAGCAGGCCTGTGAAGCAGGATGTGACACTTGGAGGTCAAAAATGATCATCACAGACCCCCACTGTGCATATTCTGTCAGGTTCTGATTGGTCATCTCTGTCCATTCAGGTTAGCCTATTGCTTGATCCTGAAAGCAAGTTCACTTCTATTTAAATTCTAATTACTAGCTGGCAGACATAGGATTGATAAAATACAGATTTCAATTTCAGGGGCTTTAGGCAGGGCACTTTGTAAAAGTTACTTTTCCGTAATATTTAAAACAAATCTGACTTCAACATTGGAGTGGATTTTAAATAGCTATTACAAATAGTTGTTTAATTATTTTTCTAGGAAGTCCATTCCCGACATACAGTATTAGTCTTTAATATTGCTCCAAGTGTTTTCCTATGACACAGCCAGCCTTGCTACAGCAAAAATAACTTTGAGGGGCTAAGCACTGTATCAGTATGTTTAACATTAAACTTTACACGTCCTACTTTTACATGCCATACACCCTTCCTTATCTTATCGTTAATAAGACCTAATTAGGAATGACCTGTGAATATTTAAAAGGAAGGTTTAGGCCTGTCACAGAAGAGTAATTATGACAGGACTAATTTGAAGTTTTAAAACTGCACAGCCAACCGACCATTGTAAACCTGGAGACATACCTTACACTGCCTCTGCAGTGGATGGCACAATGAGTGCTGCAGTTTGCTGGTATAATTTAATTTGCAGGCATTGGGTGCACTCAGCACCATATAATAGGGCATTGTAGTCAAATTAAATATACCAATCAGGTGTATATCAATTTTACAATGTTGAAAGGAGGAGCACAAGCACTTTACCTCTGGATAGCAGGGGTAAAGTGCACAAAGTTCTACAGCCAGCAAAAATAGGTTCAGCACAAAGACAAAAAATCCAGTATGCCCCTGCAGAAAGGACAAATATCCAGCATGAACTATGAACAACCACCTGCAATTCATGAGGACTGTGGATACCTGCCTCATTTCCAGATGAGTCCACAAGGACATGGCAAGAATACACCTAACTAAATCCTTAGACATTCAAAGATAATGATAGTGCCCTGCACTGCATTGGCTAACCTCTGCAGCTACGCTATGACTGTACTATAACCAAAAAGCTAACAATGATATGAAGCGAGTACAGTTTACGTTCCTGCTGGCAACCCCAACTGTTGGTGGAATCTAATCTAAACATTGACGTTCTTTGACATGCAGCACCAATTTTTACTGATAGGTCTTCTGAGTTATCTTAGTTTGCAGGTACCGTGCCACTGGCAGAGGTATATTAAACTGTCTCTGAAATGTACATTGGCATGCAGCACTGATTTTGACTGATTTTCTCTGAAAGGTAATCATAAATTTCTGTGTAGTAAGAAGTGAGGGTACTGGAAACGTTATGCTAACTTAAGTGTCTGCATTTAGTAGATCTAGGCAGCTAAGACCAACTAAAATTTAAATCCAATTCAACTGCTTGCATGAACTAGGCTACTAGGAAATTTTTATTGTCTCTAGTAAATTTACTCTACTATACTTACTGTGTTTAATATGCTAAAATTGACTAGAACTGAACTGTAGTTGAAGTGAATTTCCTTGCTCGAGCTGCCCATCTACACTGGTAACAGAGCTGTACCACTATTCCTAGAATGCAATTACAAATTCTAAGAATATGTTTACATGACCACTCCAGGGTCTCTTTGCAATATCACTTGCGGTATTGCTTAAATGACTGCTCGCATGACTGTTTGCATTGCTGCTCACATTATCTCTTTGCTTGCATGATACTTCACTTTTTTTAAGTGTCTTAGACCTTATTTGTTTTGATGCAAATTCATGCATCAGTCAGCATTAGGGGACATTTTTGATTTAAGGAATCTGCTTTATAAATTAACCAGTGGATGAAAATAGCATTTCTGATTCAGCAGTAAGGCAGAAATTTCACAATTGTGGCATGTTTTAACGTATCTTCTTATAATGGAACAAGTCTGTTCACTTCCTGTTTTAATTAAAAAAAATGGAAAGGAAATGACTGCCTCCTGTATCAGCTCCAGTATTTGCCAGCTTAGTGTTAGGCATCCCTCTGCTTTATTAGAAAATTCAAAAACAAGACCAAGTTTATGGCATCTCTATGCATTATTAGAAACATCAAAAACAAGACCAAGGGCTTCATTACAAGTTTGGTGGACAGGGTTACTCTTTTACAAACGTGATGGACATCCCATTCTCGGTATTACAATTCCATTATCTCCTATGGAACTTGTAAAATGTCAGACAGTATATCCTTCATGTTTGTGACAGAGTATTCCAACCACTTGACTTGTAATCAGGACCCAAGTATTAACTGTGACTACCTGTACACTTTTAAGGCCTTAATTATGATGTTGGCTGGAAAGCCTCGGATGGCAGGTAGGATGCTTTCCATCCGACATTCTTGGTTTGAATTTTGACGCCGTATTCTATTACAGCTGTTGGAAGTCAAACCGGCTGGTCATTCCGGCTGGCTTCTGACAGGCTCAAGGAACCCGTCGGCCAGTCGGAATCCACCACCACATTCCCATACGGACAATGTTTCTGCTGTTGGGATTATGATGTTAGTTTCGGACAGGCTTTCCATGTCGGGTTTTCTGACATGGAAAGTTTGTCAGAAAGTACATTTTGGGGACCCTAGCAGGGCCTCCCTAATACTGTCTCCTCCGGTTGGGGGCTGAGAGGGCATCTATGGTCCATTTGTTCAAATCCCTGCAATGCCTGCCACAAGGTGCAGGGATTTACAGTGACACCAATTTTTCTATGGGAGCTTGTGCTGCGGCCGGTTTTCAGAGTGCTGCACAAGCCCCCATAGGGAAATGGGAGTCTGCGACAGCCGACCAGAGGTCAGTCAGTCTCCAGGCCACAGGGATGTCGGTCGAAGGAAACTCAGACCCACATCCTAATCAGCCCCATAATGTTTTTGAAATTCTTAGCAATAAATCAATATCTTTTATTCCATAGTACAGAACCCCACACTTGAGTGCACTGCAAGGCTCAGTAAAAGACGTTCAAAAGCCCTTTGTTCTTAATCCCTTGAGGGCAAGCCTCAATGGACTCATTTACATCAGTGGTCAATATTCTAAAAATTATCTGGAGCTGGATTCTAGGCTAGTAACATTATTACAGAAAAAGTTACATTGATTTGTTCATCCGGAGCTGTGTAAACATGCATCTACTCAGCCAGATATATGCTCACTTGCTTTAAAATACTAATTCTTCTGTTGCACACCTGCAAATCCTAGTAGAGAGGTCGGGTCATCCTCTGTGTTTGAAACTTTCAGCAACCCAGCCAATATTTTATCCTCTCTGCTTTAGCTTCCCTGCTCTCTCATATCTCCTGAGTGACTCTTCTTTTCTTCCACTCCTTTTCTTCTTCATGTGTTTTCCTCGCTGTCCTGTCTCAAGCTAGGGGCTCTGCACACTTCTTTACATAAACAATCTCAATATGGATGGAAATAATGACTTCCCACCTTGGTATACATAGAAATCTTACATTGAAGTAAGCCCCCACTTCTCACATGCATCTCTTTCCTTCAAACCTAAAGCTGTCCTTCAGGTTCTATACATTAGAGGCAATACAGCCATATCCTTTACACTGATTATAAACAAAATGTGTTGCTATTCGTTAATGGGAATTATTGTGTTTCATTGAAGCATTAGTTTCTTTTAGAAACTTCTCTAATAACCAAAGTGAGGTTATTAAAATAATGATTTATTTAGAATCTAACAACATTTCAATGATGTTTTCAGGTCCCAAGGAATCATAGGATACTACCATAACTAGAGATATTTGGGTCTACTCTCCATTTTATGTATTAATATAATACCACCTTGGAATTCCAGTCTAATAAAAGTATTTCTTGAAAATATAGATTTCTGTTGTCAGCTCAGTCAGCAATGCCCCTATTTGTTGTTGCTCCAACACATTGGGGCTTAATTGGTTTTCAAGTTATGCCTACTTGCTTATACACAAAAAATAAATTATGTAGTAATGACCACTGGCTTGTGATAATAAATACCAAATATTGTTAGACATGTATATCGTGGATGAAATGTCGGAGGTTCAAAGGTATCATGGGACAGAATATCAATGGTAAGTATATCACTTTTTAAGTATGTAAGACATATCGATGTTTAAAATATTGGATACTTTAACTATAATGGTACATATTATTGCTTTATGTATATTATTTTCCTTTGTATTTTTGCTAACATTTGTATATAACTATTTGTTAAATTATTGTCAATTTAAATTAAGTTTATATCTGTTTTTTGGGTTGTTAGATTTATTGGTGTGTTGAATTGGTCCTTTTGTTTACTTGTAAATATAAATGTAATTGTTATCAATTAATAATCTGTCAATTGTGTAATGTTAGTTTATTTATGGAACCATTGGCTTTGGCTTTATTTTTTATGATTTATTGGGCTTGATTGATTGTGTGTGTAGAGTACATGCACTATTAATAAACATATGAACAATAAATAATTTGAATATTAGATTGAATATGTTTTTAAAATCAAATACATAAAAATAATGATAAATAATACATTCTAATTAAATGACATTTCAAATAATCTCATTATTAAATTGTAATAAAACATTGTAAATAAAAAATTTCAAATAATATAAACATTTTATATTTTATAAACCATAAAATGCCATTTAACTGTGAAATTATTTGGAATAATATTTAAAATACAAGGTATGTCTTGCAAACCTCTATTATTTTTAAATATTATTAATGTTATATGAATATGAATAGCAGTTGTATAATTTATTTTCACAAGTATGTACTTTATAATAAAGTGTTTATATTAGTGACGTTTAATATGTGAACATAACATATTGTTTATGGTAAGAGGTTTTGAATAGTATATTTAAAAACACCCATAATATATATGTAGTTTCCCAAATGTTTAATATTTGTTTATGTTTTATATTGTTAATTAATTGTAAAGTTTTTCAAGTAATATATAAAATTAAAACAGAAAAATAACCCATTTGCTTAATTGTAATATTTTATTAGCATCTTTGTGGTATATACATTTTAAACAATAAACAAGTGGGCATAACATTAATGTAATTAATGAACCTGTTGCAATAAATTATTTATAAACAATTATGTTTATTTTTTAAACATGCTGTAAAAGTAAATTAAATAATAAACATATCTGTAAAGTGATAATTAACTGTTTGGAAAAAAATATCGTTTGCCAACCAAATATATATTTTTATAGTAAATGTATACAGAATAACTGTAAACATTAAATAATGTGTCAAAAGTTATTGTTTACATCTTAAAAAAACTAGTAATTTGTCATAACCTGCATTTATTAAAAATAATTTTCTTTTTTCTCCATTAATT
Organism: Lissotriton vulgaris; assembly: GCF_964263255.1. NCBI lineage: Eukaryota > Metazoa > Chordata > Amphibia > Caudata > Salamandridae > Lissotriton > Lissotriton vulgaris. The sequence continues at coordinate 1,022,797,864 of NC_141693.1, forward strand.
CATAGTAATGCATGTCTATTTTTTAACATGTTCCATCTTTTTGTTTTACCATTTAGTCATTTAAGTCCTGAATAAATCTTGGCGGATGGACTACTTTGTTACAACTGTGACAGATATCCCATACACGGAAATATAAATGCCACAGGATAGAATGGGATTCATATTTCGGCGGACAGGATATCCATCACTGTAGTGACAGGTAACCCATCCGCCGAGTTCTAAATCAGGCCTTACTCTCTTTCCTTCACAACAAGGATGGCAACTGCAGGGAAGACAGGTTTTCATTGCAGATAAGGTCACTAAATACTCCCTTTTTAACTATTACTATTAGGTCCGGTGGGTATAATAAGAAGTTCATTTAGGTTATTTGTTTAGGATTACTGTTTTTGTTAGTTAGGGTAAAATTTCAAGCATGATTTCTTTATGGAAGGTGTATTTTATCCCTCAAAGAAAATGTTTTCAAATTTGCTGTTTCTCAAATATTTTTCTTTATGTTTTTCAATTTTTGTGGATCATTTCTATATTAAACTACTTTTTTCCAGGTTTTCCCTAAATCTGCTATGGCGTATCATTATGAAGCAGGATTATATTTTAGCAGGATTATATTTTTGTATGTTTCTGTTTTTTATTGATTCCTGCCTGTGTATTTGGGTTTAAATGTATTCTCTGAGTTACCTCTTGCTTAGAAACTGTGAGTATATTTTTTATTACTTTTTTAAAATGACAATGTTTGCTCAGTTACTCATTTATATTTTTATTATTTCCGCAAATACATTTCTCTTTTCAAGTTATGTTACTTATTGTATTGGTATTAAGTTTCAATTTTACTAGGGATTTTGCATTGATGGTATGATTTGTTTTAGTTCTTGTAAATAATGATTAGATGTGTGTGCCTGTAAACTGAGCTGTTTTCCTTGCATCTGTGTTATTTTTTTTTAGAAACAATTTAGCATTTTGATATACATTTTCATTGCTTTTACTTCATTCAGCCTTGTATAGTTAGTGCATAATTTAAATGAATAATTGATGGAAAAGAAAAGAATAGATTATTAATTAAATATTGTTAAATTATTGATTACTCCACAGTTTAAGTTTTGTGGGTCATTGGTTTTGTCAGTTACAGTGTGTCACAGTAATATGTTTGCTATGGTTTCTAAATGAAGTCATTGGCTATTTTCAAGTAGCTAAGCTTTTTAAATTAGCATTTCATACACTTGTCTAATTTAGAAACATTAGAATGTAATTTTAGGGTGAAAGCTTGTTTTTAGTATGAATCTCAGTAGTTTTTTTTAAATCTCATGTTGATACAGGGTATAGAATTTTCATCCTAATATGTCTTTGATGGAGTACGGCCATTTTTGCACTGCATCATTTGTTTTTGCTTCCTGTCTGTGCCCTGCAACCATGCATTCAACTGTCTTAAACATAATCAAGAAATTGAGTTCTTTTTTTCTTAATTAGTTCTATAGGAATGTGAGTCAAAGACTTAGGGCCCGATTACAAATTCGGTGGTGTGGAAGCTAACTGCCAAAGAGGCGCCCCTCTCCCACACCGCCAAAGTCGACTGCCACCAGCCCACCAGATTACGAGTCATTTTCTGGCCTGGCGGGTGGACGGCACGGCGGTCCTGTGGCAGTGCAGTTCAAAGGCTCTTATGTGAGCCTTTGAACTGCAGCGCCGAAGGATTGCCAAACAAGATCCTGCACAGTATAGACTGGGCAGTCCATGCCATGAAGGAACTGAGGTGCATGCACACAGGGGGGCACAACAGATGCCACCATGCATGTTTCCCCAGGACCTAATGTGGCATAGGGCCCCCTTAGTTTCCTCACCGCCTCCCTTTTCATGGTGGGCTCACCTCAATGAAAAAGATAGCGGTGAGGAAAGTCGTAATATGCTTGGCGGTGCCCCGGAGCATGACCAGAATATTGCGATCCTCAGAACGCTGACACCACTGAGGGATCACGGATCCCCAGTTGCTGCAGTAGTCCAATGGCAGTCTGATCACCAAACTCAGAATTCAGCAGTCGAACTGCTGGTGCACACTGCCACCGCTGCGCCAGCCCGGGTTTGGCAGTCCACAAAACGGCAAACTCCGAATCGGGCCCTAAACAATAATTCTTAGCTACCTCACTTAGTGGTACAATGACTAAGATAATCAGTTTCTATTTCAAATGCAAGTTCACTATTATTTGTATAGAGAATGTTTAGGGGGGATTATTGTGGATGTCTCCATACATTAAGGGCCTTATATTTCGATGTTGCGTATAAGGGTCCCACAGACTTCGAGTCAGGGGTCCTGACCTCTGAATGTTGATGCCACCGCACATGGTGCAGAGGCAAGCTCTCTTTTCTGTATTGAAGCTTGTACTGCGCCCCCAAAGACGCTTTCCGACAGGGTTTCCATGGCAGAAAGCCTGGCATTGAAACCCTGCCGGAAACCAACATCGTAATCCGGAAGGCGTAAAACACCGCCCATAGGGATTACATGCCAGTTCCGACTGGCTGATGGGCTCCTTGAGCCCGCCAGAAGCCATCAGAATGTCCGGCCAGTTTCAAAATTGATAGCCTCTATTGTAATGATACTGTCAGTTTTGAAACCGCGATGAGGCACGGAAAGCCTTTGAACTGCGTTCGGAGTCTTCCCGAGCCTTTTCGTAAGGTGGCCCTTAATGATTCAAATGTAAATAGCACTGTTAGATTGTTATTTCTTTTTACATCTATAACATTGTATGGAACTTCTTTTTCGATGTTGCGGATAAGGGTCCAACCGACCTTGAGTCAGCGGTCCTGACTGCTGAATTTTGATGACACCGCACATGGTGCAGTGGCAAGCTCTCTTTTCTGTATTGGAGCTTGTGCTGCGCCTGCAGCACAACCTTCCTTACAGGAAATTGAGTTTGTGTTCATCCCTGCACCACGTGGTAGGCACCTCATGGTGCTGGCCATGTGGTGCAGAGATGAACAGAGGGGCACGGCCTCCAAACGGAGGCTGCTGGCTGAAGGGGGCCCTGCTAGGAGCCCATCAAAGACGCTTTCCGACAGGGTTTCCATGTCAGAAAGCCTGGCATGGAAACCCTGCCGGAAACCGACATCGTAATCCGGACGGTGTAAAAAACAGCCTGTAGGGATTACAGGCCAGTTCCGACTGGCAGACGGGCTCCTTGAGCCCGTCAGAAGCCATCAGAATGTCCGGTGAGTTTCAAAATTGACAGCCTCTAATGTAATGATACTGTCAGTTTTGAAACCGCGATGAGGCACGGAAAGCCTCTGAACTGCGTTCGGAGTCTTTACAAGCCTTTTCGAAAGGAGGTCCTTAATGATTCAAATGGAAATAACACTGTTAGATTGTTATTTCTATTTACATCTATAACATTGTATGAAACATTGTTAGTTCAAAATACACTACACTTTTTCAAGGTACATATTTTTTTTCTTTTTTATTAAATCATTGATAGGAGTTGATGGCACGTGGCACTTTCTTTATTAGCGAATAGATTAATGGAATGTTACTGATGTGATACTGGCTATGGATGGTATATCTAACAAAAGGGTATTGGGCAGGGTTTGAATGTGGCGTACATTAGCCCTATGGTACATTGTGCTAAGGTTAGTATTCATTATTAGATGTGCTGAAAACTCATATAAAGTAAAGGCTTCCTTGGTAGGTGTGTATGTAAGGTGAGTGGGAATGACTAAATCTGCAAATCTTTTAGGTTCAGGCATAACTCCTCATCCTGCTCTTTATGTACAGGTGATTGTCCTTTTTTTAAATTAGATTAGATGTAAAAAGCATCAGTCCTGTTACTTGGATTAGAATATTTGGTAGTTACAGCCTGATTCATCAAAGACCCGTTTTGCGAGTCTTTAATAGCGATTCTTAAGGAATCGCTATTACAGACTCGCAAAATGGGAATCATGTAGGAATCGCAAAATTAAATGCGATTCCTACACATTCCTTATTTGCGATTAGCAAATAGCTAATCGCAAATAAGGAATAGCTCCTCATTCATTCCTATGGGCCAAAAGGCCAAGAATGAATGGGGAGGATTCCTTATTTGCGATTAGCAATTTGCTAATCGCAAATAAGATAGCGATTTGAAGGGTGCCAGGGGTGTCCAAAGGACACCCCGTAGCATCCCTTAAATGCACATTTAAACAGGTGTTGCGCACACACATGTCCAAAGGACATGTGTGTGTGTAATATGCAACTTAGAAAAATGCTTTTAAAAGCATTTTTCTAAGTTTTCGCTATTTACCACGAGGTTTGACCTCGCGGTAAATAGTGGCCCAAAATTGCGAATTCGCAATTTTTAAATGTTTCAAGAATAGCATTTAGGGAATCTCTAATAGAGATTCCTTAAATGCTATTCCTCGCAAATTCGCGAGTTCTTAAATAGCGAATTGTGCATTTGGGATGATGAATCCCAAATGCAAAAATTGCACTCGCAAAGGGCCAGATTCTCAGAATCTGGCCTTTTGCGAGCGCAATTAAGCTTGATGAATCAGGCTGATAGTCTTTAAGTATTGTCAGTGTTGGAGCACATTAACTTGTGTAAGTTTATTTTAAACTTTGTAATATATTCAGAAACCCTTGTTCGTTCACATATGATAGGTGGTTGTGCTTATTAAAATTCTCTACATGCTTACTAGTAACCTTTCTGTTGTAAATGAAGGCACAGAGGGTTCCATCTCCTCATCTGAGGGTGTGAAAACTCACAAGGCTAAAACTAGGAATCCAGGGCAGAGGATATGTATCATTTAAAATTAGCACTTCTGATCAGAGGATCAGCTGCTAAGGCAGGGATTGCAAGGGGAGAGCAGGCGATGGATAAGTAGCAGAGACTTTGACCAAGAGGACTCTTATTTTTGATTGCTTCATGCGTAGCATTATTCAAAAGAGTGGGAACCCAATATACCCTTGCAGGCTTGGGCAATGAAGTTTTCAAAGAAAGGAGGGATTACCTACAAGGGATTTTGTTTATCTAGATCATTTGAAATTATGTGGACAATAAAGCTATTTGAGATCACACCCTCTACAGTGGTGGACAGCAGAGTCAATCAACAGAATAATGGAATGTCATAACAATTCTCAATTGAAAATAAAAAGTGAATCATACACAGGGCAACAAAATATCTTTCAAAAAAACATTCATATATTTAATATATATATACTTTATCATTTATCAGGGAAAGAGCAACAAAACCTAGTTTGTAAGGTGACGTCAATTGACCTATACAATGTACTATGTTGACATCTTCTCTATGTCATTTAAAACAATCAATGTTATACAGAGAAAGATGCTCTAGTCGACGTTTCGGTCTGTCAAGGAAGTAAAACCATCAGACCATCTTCAGGACAAAAAGTTGACTGTGGCTCCAAAAGGTTTAGTGATGGACTGTAACCTGTAACTTCCGTTTGGCAGGTATATCAGTTCTGAGTATTTTGATTAAGATTAAAAATGTAAACCTGTCACTGTGATTAGAACAGGTTTTGGATGATGGTGCAGCTATCAACTAGCGGCACAGCTTTAGTCGGTGCCGTTTGTGTTTGTAAACAGGTTTTCCAACATGTTGGGAAAAAATGGGAAAAGGGGTTTTAGCACAATTGCACCTATCCTGTATACTGCCTAGTTTTTTGTATGGTGCCACGGATCGGAGATTCTTTTCCCTAGACATCACAAGAGAAGACGCCACGCGATGGAGCTGGCCTGATCTACACTTACAAAGTCCTGTCACACTGGGCTATCTGACCCTTATCTTCTCATCTACTGGAATTGGAATGTCTTTTCACCTAATAAACGAACAAATCTAAATATACACTGAAGTTTTTTCCGGATGGAATTACAGTTATTTGATCAATATCAAGAAGAGTTCACCCCAATTGCCCTGAAGAAGTCCGTGGAGGACGAAACGCGTTGGCTACAGGATTGAAGCAATAAATTAAGATTAAACTTCAAAAAACATCTGAAGACTCTGCTACTGAACTCTTTTAGCTTTTTTGACTTGCGTTCAATGACTACTATTGTACAGATTCCTAATACATTGATGTGTGTGCTGGATCATTTGTTGAAAAAAAGGTTTTCCAACATGTGTAGCCTTCAGAAATAGACGGTTTAGTTGTGTCTTGGTAAACGAGTTAACTGCAATTTGCCTTGGCGTAATGTCGAGACATCAGCAACAAAGGGCCTCATTTATGAGAAGTGACGCATCACTGTGTGAAAGCAGCGATGCGTCACTTCTCAATGCGCCCTCCTTGCGACACCAATGATGCGTCATATTTACCGTATGACGCATCATGTTGCAAGGAGTTACAGATACGTCCGTATTTCTAAAGTATCTGCAGGTGCAAAAGTGACGCTTTGCTGGAGTGTGTCACAAAAGTGACGTAACTCCAGCTATGTGTTCTTTCACATGGGGCAAGCCCAATGTGAAAGGGCCTGAGTCAGTCTAACGCCTGCTGTGAAGCAGGCGTAAGATTTTTACGCATTTGCACCCTAGAAGTGGTTCAGTGAAATCTCGTAGATTTCACTGCGCCACTTCTACTAGGCTTACTTACATGGGAACGCCCACCCTGCATACATTATACCTGACACAGGTATAATGTAGCGCAGGGAATTACAAAGTGACGTCACTTTGTAAATAGGGCAAACCAGGAGGCATGGTTTACGCCGCCGATGCGTCACAACAAGTGACTCAACGGAAGCGCAAAACTGTTGCAAGGCCTCATAAATAAGGCCCAAAGTTTAGAGTGCCTGGAGAGAAGAACATTTTCCCCTGGGGTGTTACAGTGTCTAAGCACAAGCACTTTAGAGGCGGTGATCACGAGAGACGAATTTAAGTGAATTGTGAACTGACCATCATGTGAACAGAGAAGGCTGTGGGTTAGCCCTTACCGTACTCTGATGAAACCTTCAAGGATAATTGGGGAAACCTACTCAGGGCGCAACAATGCTGATCTCCAACAAAAGGATATTTGCAGCATGGAGCTCGAAAAAAGTACCAAAGTAAAGACAGAAATCAATAACGGAAGGAGAGAAAAACAAGCATTTGCAATGCAATGGTCTCGGCATCATTAAAGGTAGAGCAATTGGCATTGCTCATGACATTTCTTTTTTTTCTTTAAATCATAAATAAATGGCATTGTCATTTACATTGCCAATACACACCACTCTGCACCTGCACTCACTGCTCTGCACACTCACTACTCTGCACACTCACTACTCTGCACACTCACTACTCTGCACACTCACTACTCTGCACACTCACTACTCTGCACACTCACTACTCTGCACACTCACTACTCTGCACACTCACTACTCTGCACACTCACTACTCTGCACACTCACTACTCTGCACTCACTACTCTGCACTCACTACTCTGCACACTCACTACTCTGCACACTCACTACTCTGCACTCACTACTCTGCACTCACTACTCTGCACTCACTACTCTGCACTCACTACTCTGCACTCACTACTCTGCACTCACTACTCTGCACTCACTACTCTGCACTCACTACTCTGCACTCACTACTCTGCACTCTGCACTCACTACTCTGCACTCTGCACTCACTACTCTGCACTCTGCACTCACTACTCTGAACTCTGCACTCACTACTCTGCACTCTGCACTCACTACTCTGCACTCTGCACTCACTACTCTGCACTCACTACTCTGCACTCACTACTCTGCACTCACTACTCTGCACTCACTACTCTGCACTCACTACTCTGCACTCTGCACTCACTACTCTGCACTCTGCACTCACTACTCTGCACTCTGCACTCACTACTCTGCACTCTGCACTCACTACACTCACTACTCTGCACTCACTACTCTGCACTCACTACTCTGCACTCACTACTCTGCACTCACTACTCTGCACTCACTACTCTGCACTCACTACTCTGCACTCACTACTCTGCACTCACTACTCTGCACTCACTACTCTGCACTCGGCACTCACTACTCTGCACTCTGCACTCACTACTCTGCACTCTGCACTCACTACTCTGCACTCTGCACTCACTACTCTGCACTCTGCACTCACTACTCTGCACTCACTACTCATGACATTTCTTTTTTTCTTTAAATCATAAATAAATGGCATTGTCATTTACATTGCCAATACACACCACTCTGCACCTGCACTCACTGCTCTGCACACTCACTACTCTGCACACTCACTACTCTGCACACTCACTACTCTGCACACTCACTACTCTGCACTCACTACTCTGCACTCACTACTCTGCACTCACTACTCTGCACTCACTACTCTGCACTCACTAGTCTGCACTCACTAGTCTGCACTCTGCACTCACTACTCTGCACTCTGCACTCACTACTCTGCACTCACTACTCTGCACTCTGCACTCACTACTCTGCACTCTGCACTCACTACTCTGCACTCACTACTCTGCACTCACTACTCTGCACTCTGCACTCACTACTCTGCACTCACTACTCTGCACTCACTACTCTGCACTCACTACTCTGCATTACCACTCTGCATTACCACTCTGACAGGGGGCAGCCACCAGCACATTCTGCCCTCGCAGTTCTGCAGATGAGGATTGCACAAGACATGTTGTTCTGGTGGACCGTGGGGCTTCTGAGGACGCGTGCCTGCATCCCATGGGAGCATCATGTGTGCTGGCGGACATTTTATCTTCTTGTCCTTTTTCAAGGGAGAAGGAGACGACTAGCTTAGTGTGCTGCTGTGCACCGGTGTTGGTTTGCAGTGGGCGGCTGTGTGCTCATATGTGGCTTTGGGGTGGGCTCCTGTGCCCAGGTGTGCTTTAAAAAGGGAAGGGGAATAATATTAAATCAGAATTCTGCCTCTTGCTGACCTAGATCAACTTCCAAGCATTACTCTTTACAGCAAGGTGGAACTTAGTGAAGGGCAATCTCTAATAACAGCTGCAATTGGTCGCAGTTGGTATGTTTCATAATGTCTTTGGCACAAGCATGTGGATTGCCGCCCGAAGGGGTATTTGAGGCTTAGCCCTATAGCAGCCAAAAAGGGAAATAGGAGGTTTGCTAACTGCTCTGCAGCAGCCGCACTTGACACATTGTACAGGTAGTGACACGATTTACTTTATTACCCACTATTATTTACTTATTGAATACGCCGCTACTAAAAGTAGAATTGTAATTTCCTACCTCACAATACATACAGCCATGATAAAGGCTTGAGTGAAATGTGCCTGCTCTGCATATGCTGATGACGATCAAGAGATTCAATTATTAATGACAACAATACTGTCTTATAAAAAACCTAACGTGGGGCGGGACTGAGAAAACGAAACCTATCGTGGGGCGGGACTTCCGTTTTGTGAAGCCCGCGCCCACGGAGTGCCTGGAGGAGCACCGAGGGAGAGCCCCGCGGTCGGAGGGCCTTTGACCGGTGAGCGGAGGGGGGGGGGGGGGGGGGAGAGAGAATGCCTGTATGTCTGCGTGTCCGGAGGGCCTTTGACCGGTGAGCGGAGCGGGGGGGGGGGAGAGAATGCCTGTATGTCTGCGTGTGTGTGTGCGCGACGGCGGAGGGGTGGGGGGCGGGGTGCGACGGCGGAGGGAAGGGGTGCGACAACGGAGGGGTGGGGTGGGGGGGGATGCTCGGTGCACGTGTGTGTGTGTGTGTATGCATGCGACGCTGGGTTCGCTGTATGTGTGGGTGCGTGCGTGCATGAGCGCTCGTGTGTGTCTGTCGCTGTTTCTGCGCATGCGCGTGTGGTGTAGCTGCTTCCCAGGAGACAGCAGCTGAGCGCGTTCGCGAGCGCGTGGCCAGCGGAAATCGCCTCCAGAGAGGCAAAGCGCGCGACAGACCCTGTCTCCTGGGAAGCATCGTCCCTGACATAAGATCTCGGCGGAGACGCGCTTACGCGCGTCTTTTAGCCGAGACCTAAAAAGGCTCTATCTGAGAAAGAAAAAAAGCAAAGCCAAAAAAAAACCTTCTTCAAAAAGTAGTAACAAACAATATTGCAGCAACGACCATCAACAGACAAATGGCAACAAGGAACAAAAAAGAACCCTGAACATAAACAAAAGAACATAAATGCAGGTTGTTGATGAACGCAATGAAGACAGAAACTCGAAGCATAGCAATGCACCACTTAGCTATTCACTAGGCCTGGGCGGTGAACTCTGCTCCCTTCATGGAGTTTGCAGAGTATTCCACACTACGGGAAAGCGTCAGCAGGTAAGGCATGGCAAGCCATAAGATGCTATAATTGCTGAGTGACAAGACGACATAACTGCAAGGTTGAGAGAGAAAACCAGCATTTTGGCATTTAATGAAAGGAAGTGGAGAAACAATATATAGAAGGAGCAAAGCCAGGACCAGAAACGCCAGTAAGCTATGAATAAATCACTGGAAGAAGGTCAAGGTGTTGTCATCCAATAGCACATGAACCTCGAGATAGTGTATAGCCGTAGAAAAGCATCACAATGAATAACAATTACAGATATTTGGACTACTGCCTGAGTCAGAGAGCAGGCAGCCAGGCTCAAAGAAAAGTGCAGTGGGTAAGGATGCTGGCAGATGTCATTCAAGGGAAGGTTTCCAGATTGCTGAAAAAGAATGTTCAGGCCATATTCAGACAAAGGAAATCGTAAATATAAAGTTGCAGACGTAATGTATTGCACAGGTACTGATTAACCATTTGTCCCCATTTTCAAAAGTGGTGCATGCAGTCTTGGCTTTTCAGATATACCGCTGACTGAGTCATGTAATTGCCTTTTGAGGCTATTTTCCCAATGCCTAATTGTTCATAGTGTACTATTATCCTATGTGCAAAGGCAGCCCGATGAACAAAGATACATCTCTTTCTCTTTTGTTTCCTTAGAGAGAACATTTCCCCCCTGCAGAACCCTCTGTCCTTTACACCCCCACAAAGTCTGGGGGTGAGCCATTCCCCTTCCCACATTGAAAGGGGAGTTACTGCAGCCTTTTGCTGGATTAAAATTCCAACGTTTTCCAGGGTGGGAAAGGGTCTGGGTTGTGAATGGACAAACACTCACAAGACTGTGGTAGTTCACACACTTACGAGGCATACCACTCTTTGGTGTGCCCCGTGTCACCTCTCAGGGTTCATGACTGCATAATTCTATTCACTCCTATTAGAGAATTACACATTAGTAAACCATTTATAGCTGCAGGTATTTGGCGGTAGCTGTGAGGCGTACATATAACCGTTTAAGGCTGTAAATGTAGATGGGTGTTAACACTGTACATACAGATTTCTCATGGACTGTAGGATCACCTTACACAATGACCACACTGCCAACGGTTACATTCACACAGGACCCTATTACACATATATGAGTGCAAGGTCTGAGGCAAGGAATTAGAGGCATAGATTTAAGCATTTGGATCATGGCATGCCTATAATGTGTCTAGCAAGGATCCTTAGTTGGAAGTTGGTGAAGTGCAAATAAGACAGGCCATCAACACTACCCAGAACAGAGAGAAGGTGAGAGTAGGTTAGAATACTAAGGGATGGAGTGGGACACTTAAAAGAGAACAACTGAAAAGAGAACAACTGAAGCAGTCCTAGGTTGATCAGGGAGAAACAAGGAGATATCCTGACTTTCTTTCTCCACCACAGGCAACCGTGGTTGATTTTTGTATGTAAACAAAGCGAGAGGTGTTCATTGGGGTTGGTCACAGAGAGAGATGGTTGTTTCTTGACACCCTTCCTTAATCTTCCATGGGCAGAACTGCTGTTGAAGGATATCCCCAGAGATTTTCGGATATAAACAGTTTGGAGAAATGATTGCGGCTTTGAGGTGCTGCCAAATTCATTCTTTAGTGTATAAAGTGAAGGGAAAGAAATCTGCCTACCCTGGACTTTCTTATGCGTGAACAGCTATTTTGACTCCTTAATTAGATAGTTTAGCTTGTTAAATGTGTGCTCTTCATCTCTTCTTGGAAAGGACTTGGGCCTGATTTGGAGTACGCAAAATGGGTAACTCCATCACAAACATGACACACATTCCGTCCGCCATATTACAAGTGTGTTATATTCAATGGCATTTGTGATACTCTGGACGGGATATTCATCATTATTTGTGATGGAGCACCCCATCCGCTGAACTCTTAGTCAGGGTCTTAGTATCTCTGGGTGAGGCATTGCTATGTAAAATCTCTACTAAACACATAAATCTAACTAAATGCTAAACTCCAGGAATTAAAACTCAAATAGCCTGATCCTGTTAAAACAGAAGGTGGAAAAGCTGCATCAGTAATTTCAAACCTTGCAAGGATGCAGATTTCCATCCATTTGGAATTAAAACACGTTTTTTAGGTAACACCTGGAAACATGCGGAGGAAATATAAATTTTATGGTCAAGAAATGTTCCCTAACGTGTACCCCACCATCTCCATGTACTAGCTTGAAGTGCATGTTACTTCCCTCCTGTGCCAGCTATGAAGACGCAAATACATTTGCGTCCAACGTTAACATGTCCTCTTTCAGAGCCGCCAAGAACGGGTTGAATATTCCGTTTCTAAATATGCCATGCCAACGTCTTTTTTGTGGCATACTTTACACGTTTTCCAGCCCAGGCGAAGTAGGCCCTGAATTCTGCCATCAAGCCTTTTCCTGCCTTCTGACTCTGAATGCCTCAGCCTGGTCTGCCTCTGTACCCGTGACCTCTGCCTTACTCCCTGCGCGGCTCACGGCGCTTAGCTCAGCCTGTTGCCTGCCAAGACTGTATTCAACCTTCGAATTATCTGCTCCGCTCCTCGAAAATACATTCCTGTCTCGTAGTTCAGGTAAACATCCTCCCAGCTGCAGAGCAAAGGGCCCGGCCTTATTGTCTCCGTGCAAGTAATTCATAGCTCCTGTTTCCATGGTAGGCCCATGCCCCCTCGCATCTCATGCAGACACGTAGACGCTTATACACGCACTCACAACCAGTATAGAATAGCCTCCGTCCGAGAGACCTTTCCCTTCCAGATAATACAGTTCCTTAAACATGAGATATTAGATACGATTTGGGATTAGGTTGATCTGACATCCCAGACTTATGTCTCCACTTGTAGGGCTAAATGTCAAGTCCCCTTCACCCTCCAGTTACACGTCAATCACACGTCATGCTGCTGGGCGCGCATCTCTGCCATGTATTCTGCTGACACTGCAGGATTCTCTTATGGATCCACCTACTTGTGACATCATGTTAAATGACGTTTCTAGTACACGCCTATTGCAACGCCTTTTTTTGTTACGTATGAACATTTTTATCTCTCTTCTCAGCTGTCACGCCTTCTGCATATGCCTTTACTGTAATGCATTGACTATATATATGAATAACTGTCAATAAAGTACTGTCTGTCAGTCCCTTCCCGAACCTATGTGGTGACGGAATGGTATGCCACCTTGGCTTGAGCCAAATACCCAATTCCTTTTTAAGGAATAAAACCCTTTTTGAGAAACCTCAAATATCACGGATTTTGCCTCTTATTTTCTGAGTTATTCTTATTGAACTTTACCGCATAAATTAAGCATGGGTAATTAGAATTTACCACATAATTGGCGCCCGAATAGGGACCCCTCCCCCATCTCACGCGCCGGAGGTGCGTTGCAGGCCTGGCCCCCTGCCACAGCCGGACGGACAACTACGCGTACCAGCAGGATTTCCTGTATCTCCTTCAGGCCAACGGAGGTGACTGAGGCTGCGATGAACACCCAGACGAGGCGGTGAGGAGTGCGGAGGATCCCGACCAGAGCCTAGCTGAGAGAGCAAGATCCGAGGTATACGGAGGCCCACCAGGTTCCGAAGTTCCGAAGTATCTGCGTCACGAGTCGAGTCCGAATCCAGTCCGGTCCAGTCCAGTCCAGAGTTTCCGAGGCCTTCTGTTTCCGTGCTTCCCGGTGAGTACCGTTGCTGGGGACGCATCTAGACGTGCGCATTAGTTTGTGCCGGTAAAGACGGGTTTGGGTACACAGACCTGGTATGCACTGTTTAGCAGTGTATCTGTACTGTTTTTAGCAGTATATCCTGTCTGCACTGTTTACGGTGTATCTGTACTGTTTAGCAGTACATCTAGTACCACGTAGTTAGTAAGTTTTATTCTAATTATTGTTGTTCGTTTTGAAATGTTTTAATGTGTTATCTAAATGTCGTGGTATGAGTGATTGTCCGGTCTTCTTTATTGTGATTATTGTGTTCATTGTGCTCACATCTGAGTAAGAACCAAGTAGCCAGATTTTAAGATGCCGTTATTCTCCAAATTAAGACAAATAAAAACGAGAAAAGGGATACTAGAAGAAGCTGTTCCCATTCCACCTAGGGACACTCCAGGGTACTTTATGTACCACAAGCACGGCCTAGATGCCGTTTTATATCTCGATTTATGGGTGGATTATACTAAAGATCTAGCAGAGAATCAGAGATGGCCCGCTGCTGGGACATGGGATGCAGATTGCATCATGAGAGTAGAAGAAGCATTATGGAAAAAGAAAGCCAGGCAGTCACAGAAAGATGCCATTGAATTATGGCGTAAAGAATCGCATAGGCGTACAGAAAAAGCACACAGAAAAGAAGAGAAAAGTAGAGAGGAGTCTGAAAAGGCCCGAGAAAACGTATTAGTTGAGGAAGGTATCCGAGTAAAAATAGAACAAGTAGATAGACAACGAAACACCCTTATGAATGGTATGTATCCTCTTTTGGCTGAGGGTTTGCCTAAGGCCACCCCGGAAGTACCGAAAAATCTACCACCCCCATTGCTCCCGACTAAAGTGCATCAGAAAACAGCAAAGGACATTTTCCTTTCTTCCTATCTAGACGATGTAGCCCCCGAATATGTTAATACCGCACCGCCACGCACACCTCCTCCTGGCGGCCAAGGTGGTCAGCCCCCACCTCCGCGACAAGCTACTCCTCCCGTTCCTCCTGGTCTTCCAGCCGTTCTTCCACCTCTCCCTGGACCTAATCCCCCTGCTTTACACCCAACGAATCCCTTCGGAGCCGGTGCCTCAGGAGGCGCGTCCGGAGGGGAGACAGGTTTCCAGACCCCGCCACCCACACATCGGTGGACTTATAGAGACCTGGCACAACAACGTACACCTCGAACAGCCGATATTACAATATATGGAGATCGTCTTGCAGACTGTAGATATGATCCAGTACCTGGTAAAAAGAATGACGAAAGAATGTTGCTCGCATCAGTCCGATTGCGACGAGTCACAAACTTTTTATTAACACTACCTGGAATGGTAGATCATCTAGATAAAATATATCAGTTTGTCCAAACAGGGGTAGGGCCTGAAAGTATTAAGGAGGCCTTGGCCTACCAGAAAGTGGATACTCAAGCCAAGATATTACGGTTTCTTATAAACTGTCTAATAAGAGAAGTGGATAGGCCGGGTATGAACCCGGATGACGTAAAAGCACTCCATAGGTGGGGTCAGAATATAGCAGATGGGAATCATGACAAACAGGCCTGTATAGATAATATGTACCGAAGAATCAGAAATGCAATAACAAAGATGCATGAGAGGAGACAGCCCCCACCAGAAATAGATTCAGACAAACTTGAATCCTCAGAGGAGGAGAACGAACAAGAAGAGACACCAGAACAAACACAGTTACCAGTTAGGGAAATGATAGCTTATGTAGGTAAAGGAAGACCCTATAATAATTCAATGCGTCCAGTACGTCCAGAAAGTAAAAGAATTTTTCAGGAAGCTATGTGTAACCCGAGAACTCCTGAACACTTATTCCAAGCCACTGACAACAGGCTTCGAGAACGAATGGGGTACCATGTACTCGATTCTATGGACGAACAAGAATTAGCCAGGTCAGCAGTACAATGGGCTGAGGATTCTGGGAAATATAGTGATGATGCGTTAGCACACACGTTTTTGAACATGACACCGAGTGAACAAAGGTTAGCTGGTACATACATGATACAACACCTACTTCTATTGTATAGAAGCCAACATTCCGATCCAGGTCCCCTGCCTGATATATCAGCAGAACTGCTCATGAATAAATGGAGAGGTCTAGGTACCGATCTAATTAAAGTGATTTTAGAACATCGACACAGATATAGTGCCTTCTTGTGTCCACAGACCGATTCAGCACATCCCATGGGAAGACAAATGCATTACATAGATAGACAGAATCCGTTGCGAGAAGTGCACCCAGTTCAGAATACAGACAATACGCTTAGACGCGTGTTTGTGTACACGCCCATAACTAAAATAGAATTGTTGGAAATGAAAAAATTAGTACTTAGCCATGACAAAGATCCCGCAGGTTTTCACCGTGAAATAAAAGACATGTTACTAATGGGCGATTACACCTATCCCGACCTTATGAAAATATTGAAAGTATTACTGCCTCCTGGCATATACGAGAAACTCAAAGAAAAAGAATGGGAGGTGGGAGATGCAAAGATTGATTGGGCTGCATTAGAAAATGAAGAAAATACTCGAGTTGCAGGCCTAGGGCTTGGAGACAAAGTTAAGGCGTTACCAGGATTGTTAGTACAAGTATTGCCACGTTTATTAAGTACGAAAAAGGAAGATTGGGGTGCAATCTCAGCCTGCAAACAGAAACCCGATGAAGACACTAGTGATTTCTACACCCGATTTGAGAAATGTTTTGGTATTAATAGCGGCCTGAAAGCAAGTAGCGAGTCATATCCACATCTTTTTGTAACGAAATTAGTTGAGAATTCCCTGCCCCAGGTTAAGAACAGGGTACTGAAAGTCGAAAGCACTTGGCAAGCTAATACTCCTTCACAAATGTTACAAATGTTACAGTACCATCAGAATAGAATTAGAGAAGAACAAGAACACGAACAAAGACGTATGAAAGACACAAAAATGAAAATGTTAGTTGCCCAGTCAGTTCCTGCTGACGGTCATAAAAAGGGTGCGACCCAGCCCAGTAATTCGACGGCTCCTGTTAAGGGAGTATGTAACTATTGTAAACAGCCAGGTCATTATATAAACGATTGTGCAGTCCTGAAACACAATATCTCCACGGGTAAGACCAAGGAGAGACCGCGTCCACCTAGACAAGATCAAGCCCAACAACAAGTACCCCAGAATATACAACATATTCCGCCTATGCCAGCTTCAGCACAGACCGTAGCAGTACCACAGCCACAGCCTATTACCGCAACACAAAACACGACACAACAGATGTACCAGTATGCACAAAATGATTACCCCGATTATCAGCGATACACATGAAACAGCCTAGAGAGGGAGTTTGGCTTGCCTCTTATTGAGGTTCCTGTAGATCAAGAGGGTCCTTATGTACACAAGTATTAGGGAAAGACAGAAAGTTTCTCATTGATACAGGGGCAAGCAGAACCACGATAAGCCACAATGAAGTTCCAGGGGCACCCCTCTCAGGCTCACAGAATGTGTCCCTTGGATTTTCAGGAAAACCCATTATTAATGAAGTATCACAACCCCTTCCTCTTGCAGTTGGTCCTTTGACACGGACTACAGATTTATTGCTTACCAAATCATGCCCAGAAAACTTGCTAGGTATAAAGACATTGAAAGCTCTAGGAGCTATCATATGCTGTTCCCCGGAAGGAGTACGATTATTCTTGCGAGATTTTAAAGGCCACTATGTATTGAGAGACATGGACCACCGGTTACAGAATGTCCCTGCACATTTGTGGGCACAAGGCCCCACTGATGTAGGTTGTATGCACATTACACCATATCGAGTCACACTCAAAGCAGGAGTGGTATTACCACGGATTCGACAATACAAGTTACCCCCAGATGCTGTAGTGGCTTTACTGAGAATCATTGACGAGCTCATTGCACAAGGAGTGGTTGTGGAAACTGACTCCAATGTATGTAATTCTCCCATCATTCCAGTTCTTAAACGTACTGATCCAAACGCACCACCTGTCTATCGATTAGTTATTGATCTGCGTGAATTGAATAAATGCATTGTACCACAGTATCCCGTGGTCCCAGATATCTCTTCATTACTGACAGCCATTGATTCAGAAGCGACGTTCTTTACTGTAATTGACCTCAAGAACGCCTTCTTTAGCGTCCCAATCGATCCGGAAAGCCAATACCTGTTCGGATTCAGTTTAAATGGACGAAGTTTCAAATTTGCACGCGCACCTCAAGGATTCACAGAAAGCCCCAGCATCTATAGCCAAGCATTGAAAAGACAACTCGACAGTATCCACATGCCAGTTAACACTGCCCTACTTCAGTATGTCGATGATCTGCTGATCACCGCTCGAAGTGAACCCGAATGTGAAAAAGCATCACTAACGGTTTTGAATTTCCTGGCTGACAAGGGGCACAAGGTATCCCCTTCGAAGCTGCAATTCTGTGTTCAGCAAGTTGTGTACCTGGGTCACTTGCTGTCCAAAGTGGGGAGGCAGCTCACTCCTGACCGCATTTAGTTAATTGTAAACATGTCACCACCCAAGACACAGAAGGAGGTGCGGGCTTTCATAGGCCTCACTTCGTACTGCAGACAATGGATTCCCCAATATGCATTTCTAGCAAAACCACTCATTCAGTTGACAACTCAGGAGGCAGCGACATCGACTGTCCTCCCTTGGACTCAGGAACACACACAAGCTTTTGAAGACTTAAAGAAAGCCTTATGTCAAGCACCTGTTTTAGCAACACCATGTTACAGTAAACCTTTTACACTTTTTGTCACAGAACGTGAAGGTACTGCCTTGTCAGTACTCACTCAGGAACAAGCAGGGTCACACAAACCATGTGCTTACTTTTCTAGCACATTGGATCCAGTAGCCCAGGCCCTCCCTGCGTGCTTGAAATCAGTTGCAGCGACAGCTTTAGCAATCAGACAGAGTGATTCCATAGTGTTAGGACATCAATTGACAGTACAAGTTCCACATTCCGTGGAAGTCCTTTTAAATCGAACACAGACCCAACACCTGACTATAGCAAGACTGACAGGTTATGAATTGACATTGTTTCAACCACACATAGAAATCCGACGCTGTAGCACATTAAATCCTGCCACGCTTTTGCCATTAAATGGGGTAGATCCATTGGCACATGATTGTATTGAAGTCATTACTATTACAACAAAACCCAGACAAGACTTGACAGATGTTCCATTATCAGATCCAGACCTGACACTTTATGTGGACGGTTCATGTATGCGAACAAGTACAGGAGAATTAGTGGCAGCCTATGCTGTCACGACAGACACCGAAGTTATTGAAACCAATTGTATCAACAGCCTGTCAGCCCAAGCAGCAGAGCTCATCGCTCTGACACAAGCATGTATTCAAGCCAAGAATAAGAAAGTTAACATATACACTGATTCACGTTATGCATTCGGAGTCGTTCACGACTTTGGAGTCCTCTGGCGAGAGAGAGGTTACTTGACTTCTCACGGTGCCAACATTCAACACGGTCCCCTCATTCAAGCTCTGTTAGATGCAATACATCTGCCTACTGCAATCTCTATCATGAAATGTAAGGCACATACAAAAGTCACCGATACGATCTCCCAGGGTAACGATCTGGCAGACCGAACAGCTAAACAAACTGCTCAGAATCGAACTCATGTAACTGACTTAACAAAAATAGTACCGATACCGACACACTGCATGACAGTCAGGGATCCCGCACATGATGTAATTGACATACAGACACATGCCACACCAGACGAAATCAAGAAGTGGACTGAACTAGGAGGGATCCAAACAGATCAGGGATGGATGACGAAGGGAAAATCTACATGGTTTCTCCCCGACTCTATGGTTCAGGTCATCATTAACACGATACATAGTCCAGCACACCTAGGAGAAAAAGCTATGCTAGACAGTATTCAGCACATATGGTACAATAAAAACTTACGAGCAGCAGCCAAACAAAAAGTGCGTACTTGCATGATTTGTTGTCAGTTTAATCCAGGTAAAAGCATTCCCGTAGAGCAAGGTGGATTTCAGCCTCCCGATCACCCTTTTGAAGTCCTCCAGATGGATTATATCCAGATGGAACGTTGTCGAGGTTTCAAATATGTCCTCGTAGTCGTATGTGCACTTTCCCGATGGACAGAAGCATATCCAGTCCCAGATTACACTGCTCCGACCACTGCTAAGCAGCTGGTTCGTGAATTCTTCCCACGGTATGGTTTGCCCCGTATCGTGTACTCAGATAACGGTCAGCCATTCTCATCCGAGCTTGTGAAACATATTACACTCCTGTTAGGCTATCAGTGGAAATTCCACTGTGTCCGGCATCCCGAGGCAGCAGGTCTCGTGGAGCGCCATAATCAGACTCTAAAAATCCGACTTTCAAAAATCTGTAGAAAGAAAGGCGTTGACTGGATAGTCGCTTTGCCAGTTGCCCTTTTCTACATGAGGATGGTGGCGCATTCTCGAACCGGGCTATCCCCGTATGAAGTGGTCTTTGGTAGGCCACCGAATATGTGGGGGACGCCCATACCTCGCAAAATCACAGATGTTGACTGTATTATGTTGACAGATTATCTTGCCTCCTTGATGTCTGCACTACAATCTTGTCGTTCACAGGTAGCTGCAGCTTTTCCCGACAACACCGAGGTGAAGCCCCATGAAGTGGTCCCTGGCGATTTTGTCTTCGTGCGCAACTTCGACCGGAGAAGTCCACTGGAGCCCCGCTGGCAAACCCCGAAATTGGTTCTTCTAACGACGAGGACAGCTATTAAGGTTGAGGGCAGGAAAGGGTGGCTGCATTCGAGCCACGTCAAGAAGCTTCACGGACTCCCTTCGGACTTGGACTCTAAGCCCTGCCCTCCTACACAGACTGATTCAAAACTCCCTTTGGTTGAGAAAACCGCCTCCGAAGAATACAGACTAAAGTTACGATCTAGCAAGTCAGACAGTTTAATTGTTTAAGTCCTCCCCTAGGTGAATCGGTTAAATTAGTTTCTGACATGTACCCCCTAGATCGAGATAGAGAGAGAGATAGACAGAGACAACTCAAGAAACGTGCATATCGTAAATCACTTCGTAGTCACTGTATAGTGACGTTATTGATTATGTTTTTCCTAAGTCTTCTGATTATTGCTGCTAGTATCTTACTGCATATATACTATCCTATTTTCAAGCGTGCACCATATGCTTATAACGTCACTGCCGAACATTCCTTTAGTGAATTACCTCCACATGAACTGTCTTACAGACTTGCGCTGCGCAACAACACATTCATTAGTATGTTACATCACTCCCATCAGACTAATAACGCTACAAATTGTTGGATATGTGGCCGACTCCCTCCCTATCAGAAATACAAGGGAGTTCTGCCCATCTTTCCGTACCCGTTCACTCATAATGGCTCATGTGGCGCATGGTTTAGATTGATTAATTCCCTAGATTCTGACATTGCTGTATATGAAGGAAGCTGGGCTTGGGGAAACCTGAACTTAGTTCTGCTTAAAGTCTGCTACCTTGACAAGAAGGGACTTCCCGTTAGGACAGGAACTGATCTAGAAAATGAAGTATATGGATTAGGTAATTATACAATTAACCTCATGATTCTAACTGTTGAATCCGAAGCTGCACCAGTCCTACCTGCTATGTCAGTATTACCAGTTACAGGTGAATTATGTGTCCGAAAGAATGGTTCAGTACATCTAGGTCATAGTAAATGCACTACTATGGTCGAATTCAGTGATCAAGGCAAGTCTACATTCAGAGCTACACGTCATTCCTACTTCGTTTGCGGCCATACCGCATACATACGCTTACCTCCAGATTGGGATGGTACCTGTTACATTGCATTCCTTTTGCCACCTGTTTTCCTAGCCCCTCCTGATTATCACAGAAATACTAATCTAGTAAACAATAGACTCCGAAGGGATCTCCCGATTGTCGATTACACTGAAACGGCATGGGAGCAATACACAGACTTCAATAAAGGTTTTTTTCCCTACTTAGGTGCTGTCTTCAATAGTAAACTGATACGTAAATTAACTAGAACACTCGAAGCAGTAGTGAATGAAACTACTTCCGCTCTAGGCAACTTAACAGAGGAGCAGTCTGCGATGCGGGTTGTTGTCCTTCAAAATCGTCTTGTTATTGACGTCATCTTGGCAGATAGAGGCGGAGCTTGTAAGGTCATCGGGTCAAGTTGCTGTGTTTTCATTCCAGAAAACGCGCCAACTGTATATAAAGCTATCACACGTCTTCACAAAATTGCAAGTTTGATACATCAGAATCCAGGCACCTGGACTTGGTCCGGTTGGTTCTGGACAACGTTGACCGCTTGGGGATGGAAGATCCTATCCTTCCTAGGCATCGCCCTTCTCATAGTATTCAGTTGCTGCCTGTGTCTACAATGTGGGCCGGCGATTTGCGGCCTGTGCGCCACATCATGCATTCCGCATTCAAATTCCCTTTCACAACGCGAAAAGAAGAAAGAAGAGCAAATGATGTTACGTGAACAGATTGATCGATTCATGAGGATCGATGTATCATGAAGGGTCCGTAGGGAACAAGGAGGGAATGAGGAAATATAAATTTTATGGTCAAGAAATGTTCCCTAACGTGTACCCCACCGTCTCCATGTACTAGCTTGAAGTGCATGTTACTTCCCTCCTGTGCCAGCTACGAAGACGCAAATACATTTGCGTCCAACGTTAACATGTCCTCTTTCAGAGCCGCCAAGAACGGGTTGAATATTCCGTTTCTAAATATGCCATGCCAACGTCTTTTTTGTGGCATACTTTACACGTTTTCCAGCCCAGGCGAAGTAGGCCCTGAATTCTGCCATCAAGCCTTTTCCTGCCTTCTGACTCTGAATGCCTCAGCCTGGTCTGCCTCTGTACCCGTGACCTCTGCCTTACTCCCTGCGCGGCTCACGGCGCTTAGCTCAGCCTGTTGCCTGCCAAGACTGTATTCAACCTTCGAATTATCTGCTCTGCTCCTCGAAAATACATTCCTGTCTCGTAGTTCAGGTAAACATCCTCCCAGCTGCAGAGCAAAGGGCCCGGCCTTATTGTCTCCGTGCAAGTAATTCATAGCTCCTGTTTCCATGGTAGGCCCATGCCCCCTCGCATCTCATGCAGACACGTAGACGCTTATACACGCACTCACAACCAGTATAGAATAGCCTCCGTCCAAGAGACCTTTCCCTTCCAGATAATACAGTTCCTTAAACATGAGATATTAGATACGATTTGGGATTAGGTTGATCTGACATCCCAGACTTATGTTTCCACTTGTAGGGCTAAATGTCAAGTCCCCTTCACCCTCCAGTTACACGTCAATCACACGTCATGCTGCTGCGCGCGCATCTCTGCCATGTATTCTGCTGACACTGCAGGATTCTCTTATGGATCCACCTACTTGTGACATCATGTTAAATGACGTTTCTAGTACACGCCTATTGCAACGCCTTTTTTTGTTACGTATGAACATTTTTATCTCTCTTCTCAGCTGTCACGCCTTCTGCATATGCCTTTACTGTAATGCATTGACTATATATATGAATAACTGTCAATAAAGTACTGTCTGTCAGTCCCTTCCCGAACCTATGTGGTGACGGAATGGTATGCCACCTTGGCTCGAGCCAAATACCCAATTCCTTTTTAAGGAATAAAACCCTTTTTGAGAAACCTCAAATATCACGGATTTTGCCTCTTATTTTCTGAGTTATTCTTATTGAACTCTACCGCATAAATTAAGCATGGGTAATTAGAATTTACCACAATGCGACAGTTGACATGTACTCTTGTAAACCGTTTGAAAATTCAATTTTTGAATCGGAGAATTTAGGGGGTGATTTAAATCCAGGTGGCCCCTCTGCTATTCTGCCATGTGGACGGCATAAATGACTTCATTCTTATGACAGAGGGACCGCCCGCCTAATATATAAATGACTGCCAAGCAAGAGGTCATTCATAAAAGCACTGTCAGGTACCGCCATCACAGCGGTCCCTGCTAATGCATTGTACTCTGTGCTACCGAGCTGCGTCAGCAGGATGCAGCCCTGTAGGGCATAGTATTCTTTTTTCTTTACAAAAAAGAAAAACCCAAAATGAGATTTCCTTTTTGTAAAGAAAAAGCACAATGCTCCCCCCTCCATAGGAGTTTTCTCTCATGACGGGGGAAGCATTATCACAATTTTAGTGTTCCTTAATACTACATTTTACCTGATGGTAGGAAACAGAAAAGAAAGACTGCATGTCCACCCATCTGTATTGGACAGACGGACATGTAGCCATTACTCTGACTGCCGTTATTCCTCAGGGTTGTTGGAGAGGTTTTGTCATGGCATGGACAGAGTACTCTCCACCATTACCAAACTGAATGTCCACTCCTACTTAAATTGAGTGGGCGTGCCTTCATGTTGGTGGGATATATACTCTGCCCCCATAGTCACAAATAATTTAGCTAGCGGAAAAAAAAACAAGGTGTCCCGAAACGACAGCTTTCACTGGAGAATGGAAGCCACAGAAATTGGCTGGTGCAAAGAGTGTTGCTCAAGACCATCAATGCCATTTACTGAATGTCAACTATTATCTGCTTTAAAAAATGTTGGTTTTCTACATATATCAAAGTCTTTTAAAGATCTACAAAAAAGGATAGGAGAGAGTAGAAAGTACAGCAATTTCACCTCTATGACATTCTGTCACTGATTTATTTTAATAACTTTTACTACAAGGAATAAACTCAGACTGCCTGACACCTTGTTGGCGACCTATGTATACACCTTCTATAGTCTCAGAACTGCCGTCTTCCAGTTTGTGCCCACTGCATTAATGTTAATAAATATCAGGGCTTCGCATGGATCTACCCTGAACTATAAGTTGTTTACTTAATTATGCTTCATTCACTGACCCAAACGGCGCACTTACCACAGAGCATTTTTGCAAAGTTTAGAATCAAATTTAGTAATACTTCTGAAACCCTAAGAAAACTCTGCGAAGCGTGATTTTATTTTAATGATTAGTCCCCATGCAGCTAATAATTGACAATGGAAGCACAAGGCATCCGCAAACAAAAGTATATTATTTTTTTATAAAAATGAAATATAGCACATGGACCACATAGCCCCAGTTCTAATCCACCGTCTTCCTTGGTGCCATATCCACAGGTAGAAAAGGAGCGTTCAAAGAATATAATATTACAGTTATGAACATCACACATTGCATGTTTGATATAGAACTACATTGTGGTTGCACTGAGAGGCCTTGTTCATTATTCTCTGCTGGCGCTATTCTACAGCTGTTACTGCCAAGGCTGCTGACAGTCCACTTCCTGGGTCTGGCTCCTCAGTGGACTAATGCATCCACTGCAGGGGCCTGTGTTCAACCGCATGGTCACAGGTTCAAATCCGGGCAGGTCCACTCAGCCTTTCATCCATCTGAGGTCAATAAAATGAGTACCATTGAGTTGGGTAACAATAAACATCTGTTATTCAGCACCAAGATGTCCACAGGTGAATGTGTGCTTTACAAATACATCTGTTATGTTCGGTGTCGGGCATGTCTAGTGTTAAGCAATGGATATACATATGATGGATGTTCTTAGGAGTGTTGTCTCCGTCCGTAATTGTAGGGCGAGTCATACAGGCTACCCTTTTGCATTAAATTATCTACAGTGGCTGGCAGCAGCAAAGAGTTAGGTTACACAGCAGTAAAGCAACAACTGCTAGTAAAGCATCATCTGAAGCAGTGGCAAGGGTTGCTCATTTACCAGTGCTTAATTTGAGCTGATGGTTTCCAGAGCTCAGCACTGGTACTTAATTGTCAACACCTGCACTTATGACAGTCTGCCACATGGTGGCACTGTTTGAAGTGCACAACAACAGTTCTTTATTTAATCAATACACATTAAAAATGAATGATATGTGAAGGTCAATCCATTATTATAGCTTTGGGGGCTTGGAATAGTCTAAATCGTCACCATTAGAGGAATGTGATGCTTGGTAATTGTATTGGTACTTTCATTGGCAGGGGCATTGGGGGTGCAAGCTGCAGTGGCCGATAAGGGCCCTGGCACTTATTTCTTTACAAATTAAGGTCTGTCATTAACCCATCAACCAGTCCATCTTGGTCTTGCCACATCTTGTGCAATACAAAATGAACATTGTTCTCACTTTAGCTATTGCCCTTTTCCAGTCCTCCTTTTCCCTCTCTAATTACCAAATGGACGGAAGGAAGGAAGGAGTCCTACAGAGGGAGCTCAGTTCTCGCCTGGCCGCTCACGAAGGGACATAGTCAGGAACCATTTCTGCTGAGTTCTTCTTGCAAGCAGAAAGTGCCAGCCATGATCATGGTCTTGTTCTGCTGAATCCTCATGAATTGTCGTGACAGACTTCACATTATATTAGCAGTCACTGCCCGGGTAACTCCTCCTTCTAGTTTAGTGCCAGAAAATGGAGCCTTTAAAATCGCGCCCTCATAATATCACAGGAAAAATATCAATGAACCACATATCAACAAAGTCAGTAGAGCTTTCCTATACTTATTACTTATCTCCATATATATATGTACCTTTAAGATATACGTCTTCAAACGTGGAATTAAGGATGGTAGATAAATATCGCTAATAAAATGTTTTACAGCATTAGCTTTTTTTCAATAAAAATATTGTAGGGAAAAAGTAGACTAAGAGCGAAGTTGTCAAAAATGGTATGTTATGAAACCATATTTTTGAAAAATGTTGTGGCAGCAATATAATGAACAAAAATGTCTTGCCTTCCATGGCAAATGCAAGTTCACTGGGAGCAGGAGCAAGAGTTATGCTCCTGCTAAAGTAGACTGAGGCGGGGGACTAGTATGGAGTTTTTAGGGTTCGGGGAAGGTCAGCGTTATGGAGTAGTAGGGGCTTGGTAGGGTTCAGGGGTTAGTAGTGTTAAGGGATTGTTATAGGCTTTTAGGGTTCAGGAAAGAGTCGCATTAAAGGGAGGTAAGGTTTTTTTTAGGGTTCAGGGTACACCAAATTGTCTGGGAAGGGTAGCATTGAGGCATGGTTCAGTGTTTGTAAGGTTCTAGCATGGGTAGTGTAATAGCTATTATAAAGTATACTGTTTTTTGTAAATCTTGTAAATTTTTATTGCATTTTATCAAAGTATTTATCGTTCTTATTTTATATTGGTGTTTCCTACTTGTAATAGCTTTGTCAAAATTGTTTTACCAGGGAAATGCTGGAGAACATATTTTCTCATGAAACAGGGTATTGTATTGCCATCCATGAACATTGTTTTTTTATTTATTTCTTAATATGCTCTTGTACTCTTTTATAGCACATTGCCGAAAAAAAGATTTATTAAAGTAAAGTAATAGCAAAAGGAAACTGCATGGTCCAATTGACAGAAGAAGTACCAGGGCCCTCATTTATGAAAAGTGACGCATCGCTGCGTGAAAACAGCGATGCGTCACTTTTCACTGCGCACTCCTTACGACATTCCTGATGCGTCATATTTAATGTATGACGCATCATGTCGCAAGGAGTTACAGATACGTCAGTATTTCTGACGTATCTGTAAGCGCAAAAGTGACGCATTGCTGGAGTGTGTCACAAAAGTGACGCAACTCCAGCAATGCGTCCTTTTACATGGGGAAAGCCCCATGTGAAAGAGCTTGCGTCAGTCTTACGCCTGTTGTGAGGCAGGCACAAGATTTTGACGCAACGGCGTCCTAAAAGTGACGCAGTGAAATCTCATAGATTTCACTGCGTCACTATTACAAGGCTTTTTGCGGGGGAACGCCCCCTCTGCATACATTATACCTGACGCAGGTATAATGTGGCGCAGGGGTTTAAAAAGTGACGCATCTACCTAGATGCGTCACTTTTTAAATATGGCGCAACGAGGCGCATTTTTTACACCCTGGTGCGTCACAAAAAGTGACGCACCGGCGGCGCAAAACTGACGCAAGGCCTTCATAAATAAGGCCCCAGAGTTTTACTTTTAGTAGTTTTCATGTATATCGATCTTCAATTTGAGTAGACCCAATCTTATTCCAGCAATATTTTTCATAGATTAATTGTAAATTTCTGTTGTTATAGACACTGTCTTATTCCTGTGATCATTTTCATGAATGGATTTCCGGTGCTATCAGATTATTGTCTCATACTGGGCTTTTAACCCCTTCCATGCTGATGACGAACCCCAGCCGTCATGCACTACGGTGCTCGTGTGCTGATGACGGCTGGGGTTCGTCACGGCCCGCCCCTGTTCGTGCTGTTTACAGCACACCAGGGGAATCGCGGCCGCATGGAAAGGGTTAAGCATAACCGTGTCTAGTCTGGCCCAGCAATAGTGCCTTAAACAGGAAGAATAATAGTAGCAATATAATTACGGAAGCAATGATAATAACAACAGCAAGGCTCTTGACACTAACTCCAACCCCTATCAGTCTCATAGCCATCATTCATGCTGCTAGCCAACCAGCTGACTCCTGAGTTATGTTTTGCACCATCATGCTGCAGGATGAGTACACTGCTCAATCCAAACATGTTGGCTAATGTTGAGGGTGAAAGGTCATATCTACTCCACGAGAACCTCAGGCCGCCTCCTTTAACCTCCCTAGTATGTCATACACCACTGTCTCACAGATGACTGAAAATTCGAACAACATTGAGACTGATTGATTTAATTCATCATGTGGTAGAAGAAATTCACCTGTTATTGCCAAATGCATATTCAGTGTCCTTTTATGGCTTAAATCCTGACGGTAAAGAAAGCACAAAGGAGATGGTACAGGTACTCATATTCTTGGATCTGTCACATTAGCTCCCTTTCCTTGCTAATGCTAGGATGATGTAGGTTAGAGTCCATCTAGTAATCAGGCACGCTCTTTAAATCTGTCAATGGTTTCCTCAAGAAAGGAGTGATGACAGTATGTGTCATGGCCTTGGGAATTACTCTGCGTATGAGGGAGACCATTAAACATGGGTTTGATGTCTAAGGGAATTGGTTCATGCAAGTGACAACTCTCTGAAAGCAAGTTCAGTGCTTTTATTTTGAGGTCAAACTCTTGTATGCAAATTACATCCATTCAATTGATGGAGTAGCTCAATACCAGCTGTCACACTAACTCCTGTGAGGAGCCTTGCCCACATCAGTTAATCAAGGACATCCTACTCTCCACTGCTAGAAACATCATCAGCAAACCCTTTTCCTCAGGTAGTTTCCTGTAACCTGTCCATCAATCCCATCTTAATTATGGATGGAAAACTTCACAGGGAACCAATCTCTCTAAATATCTATTCCCTGGTAAACTGATTGAAAGAGCAGCCTTCACCGAGATCTCCAAATTCTTGCAGGAAAATAACCTGATTTTAGAACACCCAAGAACATTTATGAACTTGTAGAAGAATGTAACCTACCTTACTCCTAGTTTGGGGGGATTTTACAACCACAAATGACAGAAATAGAGTTGTCACTCTTTTTCAATGCATCTTGCATTTGTCTTCCATATGGTCCAGTACACCGGGCTACTAATTTGTTATAATCTTGGTGTTGAAAGGCACCATCATGAACTGGAACTCCTCTTGTCTCTCCCACAGGTCATGGACTGTTTTTCTTCCACCATATTCTTGAAATGACTCCTGTATCCTACCACTCATTTGGCCTCAGGAACTTGGACCACTTTTGACTTTGACAGAGGAAATCTGACAGTGAACAAGGAATCTGGACTATCTCTAGTGCCTCATGTAAATCAATTTACCCAAACGGCCTTCTTCACCAAGTAAACACTGTACTGCATTTATCCAGCGCTATGAGGCCTCCGGGTAGTAACGAGCTCTACAAAACTCAATTTCATTTCATTTCATTTCATTTCATATCTAGAATTCCTTCGGTCCATGCCAGTGTCTCCTTGGAGCTATTGCTACTGGATTATATCATCAATCTATACCTTGAAAGCCACTCTTCGTATTGGAAATACAACTGCTGCACCAACACCTCTGTCGCCTAAGGTATCATCTGGTTACCTATGATCAGTTACCCCTCTTTCTAGACTCTATGCTTTGACGCAGGGCTATTCAGGAAATCGAACCACTTTTCATCAAGTTAAAACACTAGAGATGGATTCAAAATATGACCTTCTGTTAATGATTGGTCTCCCGATCATGATTGGACCGCCCTCATGACAATCTCACACATTCAAGAATGGGTGTAATGCTTATACATCTTTCTCTGTTCAAACTGCCAAGCTATAGAACCCATGGGCAAAAAAGAATGTCTGCCTCTGGGTTATCTGGAATTGAGGCAGGTGATAAAAACCTGTTTTACCCACAGAGATAACACCTCTACCTTTAGAGAATAGTAATATTTTCAACTGTGTATATTCCCCGTCACCCATTCAATGCACTGAAGGCACAGACATAGCTCACAACACTAGAAAAAACGTAACTCGTTGAGACTCACATGTAGTAATCATCCAAGACTCACACATGACACCATTCTCATGCTTTACAGTCTCCTCTGTAAACAGGCACCTGCGAAACCCCCATAACAGACATGAATCCACTTTATTTTGGCTCATTTGAACCATAAAAGTGCACAATGTAGAAGAATATATATGAGTAAAAATATTATAAATTCTCAGCCTATTTCATAGCCATAAATAAATAGTCATACAACATCAATCGTCAGATGGAATATCACAAAGCTCAGATAAAACCAATGGAACAAAAACCTCAAAAGGAGTCCTAAAAGGGAACTCTTTAGGGGTCTGCTATGTCCTCCTGGGTTCTCTGAGCAGAAAATCACCCATATTGAGAACAGTCAGTACTACGATCAAAAGCATGTGGATCTATCATAAACTAAAGATAAATCCGTTAAAAAAACATACAGCATCATATGAGAACTATCGCCCTCTGCTTATTAGCACAATCAATATATGTAGCAGCAGAGGAGCAGATCTTGATTGTGTGTAAGGTCTGCAGGTAAATAAAAGTGCATCTACAGTAACGAATGTTGGCCGCTCTGAAAATAGGCAGTAAATAGAATTTCCTCAGCAACGAATAGAATTTACAAAATAAAATGAAATGTAAGGTAGTCTGTGGAAATTGGTCATTACATGGGCATAAAGGAAGTTGCAAAAAATAAGTGCCTTGTGATGGAAAAGCAGCAAGAAAGCGCACTGTGCAAATACTGAGTCTCATCAATAAACATTTGTGGTGTAAGTCTAACACCCATACTAAGTAAGGGGCAGGACTTTCAACCAGACAAATCCCCATATAGGTCTGGACCGTTGGTTTGTCTACAGCCCTCTGTTCTCCAGGCATCCCTCTAAAAAAGCATGCTTCAAAGTCCTACTATTGCTACTGGATTACATTATAAATCTATATCTCGGATTCCACTCTTCATATTGCAAATACAGCTGCTCCACTCACACCTCTGTCGCCTAAGGTGTCATCTGGTTACGCATGATCAGTCAACCCTCTTTCAAGGCTCTATGATTTGCTCGAGGGCTATTCATGAAATCGAACCACTTTTCATCAAGTTGAATCACTGGATATATGTACAAAAAATGACTCTCTGATAATGATTGGTCCCCCGTTCATGATTGGACCCCCTCATGACCATCTCACACATTAAAGAAAGAGTTTAATACTTATACGTCTTTCTCTGTTCATACTGCCAATCTGTGGAACTCATGGCCAAAAAAGAATGTCAGCCTGGGTTATCTGGAATTCAGGAAGGTAATAAAAACCTATTTTATCCTTAGAGATAGCACCTCTACCTTTATAGAATAGTAATATTTTCAATTGTGTCTATTCTCTTTCACCCATTCAATGCACTGAAGGCACAGACATAGCTTACAACACTAGAAAAAATGTAACTCATTGAGACCCACATGGAGTTCCCATCCAAGACTCACACATGACAGCTTTCTCGTGCTTTACAGTCTTCTCTGTAAACAGACACCCTGGAAACCCCCATAACAGACATTAGCTGCAAACACAAAGATGGTAAATATATAAACAAAGGGGTCGATTACGATGTAATTCGGAAAGGCTCCGAATCAGATTCGGGTCTGGGAAATCAGATTCGGAACCCGTCTTTCCGACCAATTCAGAAAGCTTTCTGAATGACTGGTTACGATGTTCGCTAAGCGTACATACTGTCCGAGTCAGTTCTGAATGGCATTTGGAGGAATCGAGTCATTCGGAGCAGACTGGTACAGGTCAACATTCAGCGTTTCCGACCAAGCGTTTACGATGTCAGATTAGGACTGCCTTTCCGAATCGGTTGTTCCGACATGGATCGGCTGGTGGAATCCAACTTTGGGGGCTTGTAGCAGGCCCCCCTTTACCCAGAGCCTTCAGAATGGGGCCTGTGGGGGTACCCAAGGGACCCCTCTTTGCAACCATGCACAGTGTGGCAGGCACCATGTGGTGCCGGCCAAAGGTGTATGAATTTCCACACCCACCCCGTACTTCAATGGGAGCCTTTGTATTCAGTCAGAACACAGGCTCAGATTGAAGTTAATTCGAGTCGGATCGAAAGATGTTGGGAAGCATCGTAATTGGTAGAAGGACTGGTAGAACCCGATTCGGTCTGAAACGTTTCCCAAATCGATTAGGTCAGAAGAGTTTCCAACCGAAATCGTGATCGGCCCCAAAATGTGACGGTATCATCTCTTTTTCACATTTGCTAAACATGGTGCAGCTACATTTTTGTTACAAAGTGATTGGAGCACATTTCCAGACCTCAAGCATGACTCAGAAACCCTTCCTACATAGGCCACCCTATAAACATAGACTCTACTAAACAAGCAGAACAAATTGAATAGCCTCCTACTGATCCAAAAGATGTGCCTCAGGATTACATCTGGTGTAGGAGGTGTGACACAAACGCTGCTAAAAAATAATACAAATGCCTCTTTTGTTTCCAATGATTTGAAAGTGGTAAATGCAGATTGTAGTGGAAGTAGGATAAGAGAGGAGGTACAGTAAGAATGTAGAGGCGTTGTAAATGGACTTCAGTAATCTGCTTATTTAGGGCTTCACAATCTCCAATATGTCTACAGGGTGCTGTTGGGTCACACCGTGTTTGTATTGTAGGGTGTAGGACGCTTGGTTCAGTTAGCACCTCCTGTATATTAAATATTTCCTTGATATTTATGAAGTGTCTGAAAGAGGGGGTAGTAGATATGGGGTTACATTATCTTGTTCAATGTTTCTTTGTTGTTTGTGAGCACTACCATGAGTGTGGGTCCAGCAGAGTAGAATAGGCCTACTTCCAATGAAATGCTCACCA
Organism: Lissotriton vulgaris; assembly: GCF_964263255.1. Classification (NCBI taxonomy): domain Eukaryota; kingdom Metazoa; phylum Chordata; class Amphibia; order Caudata; family Salamandridae; genus Lissotriton; species Lissotriton vulgaris. The sequence continues at coordinate 1,022,831,063 of NC_141693.1, forward strand.
ATCCATTCGACTACTGGGCCCGCTTCATTAATAAAACCATTTCTTTTCAATGCTTTCAATCTTTTTTTGCTCCATGGACTGTACTGTACTTTGAAAAAGTTGAAATGGGGGCAATAGAAGTCAGCAGGGGTGGGCTCTTCTGTTTTTATAAGCAGATGAGAGGACAGGCTCAAACACTGAATATGTAGCGTGGGCAGCTCACCACAAACCAAGATCATGGGTCTAGCATTTCCAGTATGTGTAGGCAATGATTATCAATAATAGTCGTATTGGTGTAGAATCTACTCTCGACTATCAGGATTTGGGCTATTTTTTTTAGCCTTTCCGGGGATATGGCATTGATCGGGCAGCTGTTAACAATTTGAGGTTCCTTACAAATGCATGAGGTTGTACTGGATCCATTGCATATTGTAAATAAAAACAAGACACCGAAAGTAACTTTTCAAGAACGTACAGCAGACGGCATGAGTGTTTGGCATTCTGCCATGTTCATATTACGTGAATTATTTCTCCCATCTCTGCAATTTGCCTCTTGCCTCAAAAGCTGCTCTCACTTCTCATCAGCGGATCTTTGCAGCCTCTCCCGCGCAATCCCTCCAGGGCTAATTGCATAAAGTGCATGGAAATTGAATTGAATTGAGTTGAATAGATTAAATGAAGCTAGTGTGCTCCTTTGTAAAAACCCAGTCCCTCAGCAACTTCTTATGTAAGGAGAGCTGCTCAGGAAGCTAGGTGGGCCCGGCGAGCCAACGAGGCGTTCAAGAGGAAAGAGATGCCTGCTGTCCATTGTGAGAGCCGGGCGCGTGCCGAGCCTTTATCTGCCCACCGGCAGAGGTGGCATCTGCCGCGGAGCTCAGAGCAGCGTGTGGGAGGCCTGTTTATAGCAGCCATTTCTGAGGAAAACCGAGCAGTATAAAGCCACCTGGCTGGGCACAGCTTTATGAAGCTGTTGCATGTGCTCGAAGTCCTGTGTTCCCCAAAATATCGCCTTCTACAGTTCTGGGGTCACCCACCATGCCATCTGTCTAAAGTACTGACGATGGCCCTTCTGTGTGTGACACTTTTAATTTCAAATTCTATTGTATTACTGCTGTTCAGTTTCACCTACTGCACGTGAGATCTTTGCGGTGGTTGTATGTCATAATATTGTTGATGTAAATATCACTGATGTTAAAATTGCATCCCAAACATTGTTTGCAAAATTATCGGTCCAGTTGGGTGTACATTTTCTATTATTTAACCCATTGAGGCAGTATCTTTTATAAAACATATTTAGGTCACAATATTTTCGTCAGACGATATCCTTGTGCCATACCATATGGTTTCAGATTTGAAAGGGTTAAATGTTACTCCAGAAAAACCTGTCAGACATATAATTGACATATTTGGGCTTTTAGAAAACAGAACTAAACAGTTCTCTGTACCCTTTAGAAAATGAAAATAGAAACAGATGAATATGCATGTCACATGCTGACTGCTCACTTCAGCAGGTCTTTATAGTGAACCATGGACAGTGAATTTTATAATTCTTCTTCATATACACACACACACACACACACTGCCATGGTATTGGGCTTTGTGTAGGCCGGTCCCTCCCCGACTGAGCGCTCAGACTGACTCTTGGCTGAATCTCACACGACTGGAGTATACTTGGTCATCCATTGCATCACTCACTGAAGATGCTGAAACGTGTACAGCTTGCTGAACATTAACATCCCACTCAGATACAATAAAGCTCCCATCACACAGAAAGAACACGCACTAAGCACCAAAGGTAGGCCTCCTTTAAAAAGCACAATACGCATTCACACTCAACCATATACTAACCTTTAAATACTCAACTCACACTATACAGAATACACATCCTCACACACTACACCATTTGACCACCACCCAGTAATAATTAGGGTGGGCAGGCAGTGGGGGTCAGCTTGCCTGCGGTGCTTTTCCTACCCGCATGTCAATAGTTGGAGTTTAGTAAGTTTCACCGATCCCCATCACAATCTTTGACAGCCTGGAAAAGGGTATGGTGGCAGAAGGAGTCTCTCACGCCTAGATCTCTTCCTCGTATAAAGGAAGTTTAGAGTAGAGATGAAAGATGACAGGCAGGACAACTTTTGGCCCTTGGCTCAATATTTCGTGTATCTGTGACACAAGCACAAGGGTGTGGCTACAGAGGGGGTGTTTAAGGTGGGAAAGCCCCTAAATAAAAGAATTATTGGCTTGGCAGTTTGGTCTGGAGGCCATGAGTCTAGTCCAGGCGTCTCCAACCAGTAGCTCGGGAGCAACTGGTAGCTCACCAGCACCCTCAAAGTAGCTCTCAGAGGTGAATCCAAACCAATCTGATTTCAGGGATTCAGTGTTTATTAAAGAAGGCAGCACTGCTCGTTTCATTACCCGTAAGAGTACAGACAGCCAAAACAATGGCAGGACCTCTTGATAACACTCAAACACACACTCTGTTGGCCTATCAATCAATAATTAAACAACAAGGGGTGGTGATGGACAGAGTTTCTGAATTAAGCAGAATACTCTCACCCAGTCAAGAGATCAGGGCTAGATCCAACACCGTTTTTTAGCTCACTGCACCATCCCAGCTCAGAACCTGGCTATATGCAAATTATTGATTTCGTCCAAGGCCTGGTCAGCAGAGCGGAGGTTTCTCTTGGAGGTGTAGAAGAAGATTTCTTTGTTGAGGTATTGGGGTCTGGTGTTGTGGAGGGCTTTGTAGGTGTGTGTGAGCAGCTTGAAGGTCACTCTTTTTTTTCAAAGGCGAGCCAGTGGAGGTCTTGTAGGTGCTAGGTGATGCAGTCTTGTCGTGGGATGCTGAGGACGAGTCTGGCTGCTGCGTTCTGGATGGTCTGGAGTTTGTGGAGCAGAGATTGGTTGATTCTGGCATAGAGGGCATTCCGGCAGTCCAGCCTGTTAGTGATGAGTGCGCGGGTGACGGTCTTCCTGCGTTCAGGGGGGGGATTCATTTAAAGGTCTTGCGAAGAATGCGGAGGGTGTTGAAGCATGTGTAGCCTACGGTGTTGGCCTATGGGTCTGTCACATGAACCATCTTTATCCACTTTAAATCTACCTAATAAGGAGATTGGTCATGTTATGTGCCCTGCTCTTTCAGTCACACTGTGTGTGCCATCAAAGAATAGTGGCAGCAGTAACCAGGGCTGACCCACCAAAGTGTGTGACTGCAAGAACTAGAGTGAAAATGTATTAGTTGGGAGCATGATCAACCAAAGAGGTGAGGGAAGAGAGGATGCATGCCGGACAGGGAAAATTAGAAGCATCATATTATTTTTGTGTGGGTGTGTGACATTGTGTCTTTCCTTAAAGCTACTCCTATTGTCAAGGGCTGCCAAATATGTATGCTGGTCCCCATCATAAGAGTATTATCTCTGACGCAATTGTGCCGTTCATGGTATAATTGTGCCATTGCCATAATATCACATCCTTGACTATTTTGGGCATACAAGTCTAGTAATTACATACTTGCTGCCACCACGGACATATTAAGAGCATGACTGGCTTGCTTTTAGCCATTCCTGACAGAGTGGCAACCGCTTCTCCCATAATAATGTCCATAACTGATATATGTTGGACATCCAGCTGTGGCACAGTGGTAGCCTCGGTTTAATCAGACCCCCCAGGATATAGCGGCATGGATTGGCAAATTTAGCGGCACAAAAATGAAAATTTAGCGGCATTTAGCGGCATTTTATTTTGGGTTTTTTGCAACACCAAACAAAGATATCTTACTGTTTGAGTTATTTGACAACATGGAGCTATGTACATTTTGTTTATTTTCAAATTAATCAATGACTACTGCATACATATATATATTTTTAAACTAAAACACCCCAAGCACTGCAGATATTTGAAGGCCATGAAGACAAAGTACTTGTGTAGCTTATGTAAATGCAACCCTTTGCATGGCAGGGTGAGCAAAAAAACACACCACCATAACGCATGTCTGGAGAGCAGAATGATTTTCGACAACCATCAAACGTTCCCTCCAAAACACACGTGCTGTATTCTCACATCTGAGTAATTTATGACTAAAAGTAGGATTATTACAGATTATTTGCCATCTTGCTGGCTGCTGCCCCACCCCCTGATTGACCTATAAAACCATAGTAAGACAGGGGGCTAGTAAACTACATAATGACAATGGTAGATGTCAACACTGATTGCTAAAATGAGCTTTACTGACAACGAATACAATTCTATCACTTCATATATTATTTTCTCAAAAATGTTTTCATGTTTTTGGGGAGATCAAAATGTCCAATGCAAACGCTTAATCGTTTGTATTTCCAACCTCTTATATGGCCCACAAGAACCTCAATGCCTTGGGAGAGTACCTCGGTAGAGGACCAGGCCACTTCCTAAATAAAGCGTCTCTTCAAGAATGTATGTATGTATGTATTTATTGCTTATTAAGCGCAACTGTCACCCCCAAGGGTATCCTGGCGCTGAGACCGAACCGTGCATCTATTAAGACAGCTACATTACTCTGGGGAACAGATAAGTTTTGAGGCTCTTTTTGAAAGTGAGCAGATCAGGGCAGCTCCTTAATGCCAGGGGGAGGGTGTTCCACATCGTGGCAGCCGCAAAACTAAAAGCGCGACCACCCATTCTCGTTCTATTAATTTTAGGGACTTTTACCAAGAACGCCGAAGATGATCTTAAAGGTCTGGCTGCCTGATACCAGAGGAAGAGGGTCTGAAGAGGTATTGGTCCCAGTCCATGCAGGGCCCTAAAAACAAGGCAGAGAGCCTTAAACGCAATTCTCTGCTGGACTGGAAGCCAATGTAGATCGGCCAAAGCTACCGATGAAGAGGCGGACCGTGGTCGAGACAAGGCCAGTTTGGCGGCCATATTCTGTATCCTTTGGAGCTTTAGGATCAGAATCTTCGGGGCACCCAGAAGTAGTGCGTTACAGTAGTCGATCCTACTGAGAATGGAACTACGCACTACCTCAGCTCTGGAGCCCCGTGGAAGAAGTGGCAGGATTTTCCGTAAAGCACGGAGCAGACCCATGCATGTTGCTACCGTTTTGTTTACGGAGGCATCAAGCTGCAAGTTGGGTTCGAATAGAACTCCCAGGTTGCGAGCTGACTCTGCCGCCTCCACCGATCCCGGGATGGACACTGGCCAGAAATCAGCCGGTAGTGTACGGGGAGTTCGGTCCAAGGAGCAATGGAGTACCTCCGTTTTTGATCCGTTGAATTGCAAGAGGAAACTGCAAAAGAAATAACAAACCCACAGCATTCCCTATGAAAAGGTGTGACTGCCAAAAAGGCATAAATCATTTTTTCGTACGTGTGGGAAATAATCTGCCAACCTCGGCACTCCTACTGCCCTGCAGGCTGGAAAGGAGAACTGCCAGGTCCAGAAGAAGGAAGAACTGGCCCCACCTGTATCGGGAACAAGAAAGGACACCACCCAGCCCCCACTACCGCTTTACTCTCATGCCACCGCACACACCCAAAGCAAATTACAAGCACGGCGGAGAGCGTGAGAAAGTGCTGGGCACGTGCGAGACAAACTTGGGCACTTTTAAAAGATTCACATATCGACACCCCTAGGAGGGCAACAGGGAGTGGTGTCCCAAAATCTAGAACTATGCATGGGAGTGTTAGGAGAAACGTGCCAGGTAATTGACTAAAAAAGATAAGGGTAAAACGTAAACATGACAGGAATGAAAATGATTTACAGGCCCCCACCAGCGTGAAGGACAGACGTACCTCCTCTCCTGTCTGTGTTCGCCCGCCCGGCTGTTCTCCTGCTCCGAGTCCGCTTTCCTGGTCTCTGGAGAAGAGGAAGAGTCTTCGTGTGTGTCTTCGTGCTCTCTCCCCCTCTTGCGGTGCTGGTCTTCTCCCTCTCTCGCCCGTCGTGGTCTTCTCACTCTCTCGGCCGCCGTTCTCGAACTCCTCGCTCCTTCTCGCCGCAAAATCCTGGGGGGGGGGGAATGGGAAAATGGGTGCGCACGGGGCTGGATTTAAGGAGGAAACGGCGGAAACGGCAAATTTCGCGGGGTTTTGCCCAAATATCGCGGCATTTCCACAGATCACCCGATTTCGCGATTTTTTTGCAAATCGCGAAATCGCGATAAGCTGGGGGGTCTGTTTAATGGTGGGCATTATTAGCATAACAGATTCATTAATAGTGTTATGGTGAGCAAGCATGTCATATGATTCCAATTCCTGGGTATTTGAAGCAGAATGTGTCCATCCCTGGCATTTTTACATGGTGGTACGCAATGAAAACGTAAAGCTGATGTTTAGGGACTGTCTATTTTCTAACAATGAAAACTGATTTGATTTTTAAAGAAAAAAATTATCCTTTTTCTGAAAAGGTTTTTCTTTTGGAAAATTTATTTTGATTGCTGGGAAGTGGAAAGTGGTTTTGATAGAAAAATGTGTCTATTTTTAAAAACTAATATGCTAATGAAGACAAAATATTACAATTCTAAAACACTTTTAAAGTTGTTAGATGAATGATAATTCAATTTGAGTTGGGGAGACTTACGAATGTGGTAGTACCCTTTGTGGCACACAGCATGTGATGATTTGAATTTTACTTGATTACAAGCATTCAATATTGATAAACGTTTTCCTAACATTCTGCTGATAACTTCATCTGGAATGTTTGGGTGGTGACTACTGATAAATCTTTCTTAGGGTGGTCATAGTGTAATGTTAATACATATCATCAGCATTTTACAGTGATAAAATATGCTAGTAGCTCGGCAGGACTTTACTTGAGGAGAATTAGCTCTCACTACAGAAAAAGGTTGGAGACCCCTGGTCTAGTCTGCTATCTTTGTGTAGGCTTTTGTTGGGGGGTGGGGGAGGGGGGGGGGGGAAGAGAGAGCGAGAGAGAGAGCGAGAGAGAGAGAGAGAGAGAGAGAGAGAGAGAGAGAGAGAGAGAGAGACCCCCCGAGCCCTATTACGGATAGGATGCACTTTTTCTGTTTCTGTCACAAAGCACCTTGAAATCTGTGAGCCGTGCGCAAACAGGGAAAGTGCGCCCTATTATGGAAAATGAGCTTCCCTCAGGGCAGCTGTGAACTTGTGCTGACCTGGGGGGAGCCCATTCAAGTGAAATACGTAGTGGCTGCTTCAAGCCCGCTACATGTTTCATTTTACAGGTGGCTACCCACCCGCACTTTTAAGAAGGATCCCCTTGCAGGAGGGGGCAGTGAATGACTGCACCCGCCTGCAAAGGGATGTCTGGGAGGTGCAAAGGACCCCTTTTGCATACTGGCAGTGCACCAACATTTTATGGTGCCTGAGAGCTTTTTTGCCTTCGTGCCCGCGTCCATAATACAGAGTGGTCACAGAGGTAAACAGTTTCCCTCATTTGCATGGGGCCATGCCCCCACGCAAGTGAGGAAATGCCCTCTTGAAATAGTGCTGGTGCTACATGTGAGCCTGTGCTTTCTTTATTAACCCCTCCCCTGCTGATGACGGAACCGGTCCGTCATCAGCCGCGATGGCGCTGTGCTGATGACGGAGCGGTTCCGTATTGGCCCGCCGGACGCTCCTGCGCGGCGCGGATTCCGCGCCTGCGCTGAGCGTTCTATTGAGCGGGCGGGGCCACGACAGAACCGCTCTGTCATAAGCACAGCGCAACTGACGCTGGTGAAGGAGCAGTTCCGTCACCAGCATGCGCCCGCCACATTTTCGCCCCGCCCCCTTAGCACTGCGGCGGAATAGCCGCCGCAGTGAAGGGGTTAAAGAAGGGGTCGTGCAGCCATCTGAGGCCACTTCTGTAATACCAAAGTACCCTGGGGTGGAAAAAGTGGGTGCACATGTTCGATGCCCCCCTCCCAAGGGCACTTTCTGTAACACGACGCCTGAAGGATGAATTTCAAAATGTGAAACCAGATAACCTAAAACCAAGACCGCTTCCCTGCTTCTCCAAATTGTGTGACCAAAGTCACATCTTTTTTTTCACAATGCCTCCTTTTTCTTTATTATCATGAATGAGCTCACTTTTAAATACTTCAGTTCAGTATGCCCTCTGTATAGGCACCTGCTATATTTGATTTGCTAGTCTGCAATTTTGCTTCATGTATAATAACCTAGGCCACGTTTAGGTTTTACATTACTACTGACTTTCTTCTTAGTTCAATAATGCCATTGTTGTTGGTTGGGGTGAGCCATGAAGGTTTCTAAAAACTATAATTTTTTTAAATAAATGTCTTTATATGAGGTGATATAATCAAATGTACTGAGTTGAAACGCTTCCGCGTCTCTAAGAAATACACTTTTTTTTAATTTGGGAAACATTGTATCATATTTTCACTTTCTGTTTGTTACACAATATACATAACAAATATTTCTTGCTCATCTCGTGCAAGGAGTCTTGTATTCTAGCGAGGTCCATGGCTTAGCTCTGGCTCATCCCACCATATCAATTTTTCTGCACGCCCTCCTCTATTTGCAAACCTAGCTTAGTACATGGCGCCATCAGTCACTTGATAAAATGATTGGTAACAGGCAAGTGCTTGAAACATGAAGTCCTGCCTAAGTATGGGCGGAAAATCCGTTCCGCTCGCGGATTTTGCGGATTTTCGGTAAATTCGCAATCCGCGAGATTCGCGAATTTCCCGCAAAATCCGCAAATCCGCGAGCAGCGGATTTTATGGCTTGCTCGCACTGTTCGCGTGAGTTCGCAGCTTCCCAGTTCAACTTCGCGCCCCGCGAATAAGCGCTAAATTGCAGAAATATGATCTTAGCAAAACTGAAACTACTTACCAGGTTCAAAAGTTCAAGCTCATCATTAGTAGCCATTTCCTGTAGTGCTTCCTGAGGGGCCCCTCCAGAGTTCAGTTGCCTACTTGCCAGGGCCGTTTCTAGGTGTTTTGCCACCCTAGGCAAGAATTGAAAAATGCCGCCCCCTCTCTTTTTCTACCATCACTCTCTCCCCCTGTCATCCAGGATAGAGAGGCACACCCTCTACTGCCGAACCCTTCTATGTTACTCTCATTTACCATCAGGAAACACGATCATAACAGTCAGTCCTGCAAACAAACTCAACGAAAGGCCCAGGTCAGACCGTTATGGTAGCAATACACTCACAGAATTATGTACACAGATTCCCAATAGAGCCTTGTGTTTAAATACAACCGAGGCGTCAGTCCACCTCGTTTTCAAAACCAGAAACAACAAAAATAGTAACTTGCACCATCTTCCAAGGCCAGATAGTTGTTTTGCCAACACTTGTTTTTTTTAACTGAGGCACCTGAAATAGTTATCATCTCCATTGTGCCCATTTAATAGAGGCTTATCACAACAATTAAAAGATTTTCACGTCAGGGAGATTATAGTTCATGATGCTCAAATCTGCGCTAATCAGAGACTATGGCAAGATGTTAATAAAGTTTGCCGTACAACACAGAATGAACTACTTCTTGGCGCTGTGAATAGAAGTTATTGACAATCTTGTGTTTGTTACCGCTATGAGAGTAATCCCGACCAGAAATTGAGCCGGTGCAAGGCAGAATGCACACTTCACCATAGTTGACAAGTGGTTCCATGTTGTTTAACACCTTCAACCAATCCTGAGTTTGCAGCCACCTGTGCATTGCATTCTGGGATTTGTAGTCTTACTTTTAACAGGGTAGCACTGGCTCAAAAATCCCAGCATGGACATTGACGTTGGCCTAAACAGTCACTACCGGATGACGGTATCGGACATGGCACAAGGCTAGTGGTCAGTTCTTTTTTTTTTCACAGAGTTTTATATAGAGCGATCTTGACTCGAAAGTATCGGGTATCAGAGTGTTTTACACAAGCGCAAGTTGTGTTACATCATGGGGACACATTCATTTTTGCTAGGCACGAACAGCCTATTATTATGACAACAGGTGCAAAGTTCACTGAGCTGTAAATATTCCAGCCCAGAATTCCGAAACATAACAGTAACCATTTTTAATAGCTCAAAGCATGTTGAAGGTGAAGCCAACTTAAGTGCAAATCTCTAATCATTCAGTTGTTAAGTCATTAACCAGTTACCAGTAATGAAATACGTAAAGGTTATATGTAATGCTTACAGGATAAGAGGCAATCGCCACGCAGTTACTCTGCTCAACCTTCCAACAATGTCTTCAAAAAGGTACAGAGCGGATAAAAAAAAATATTTTTTTTATGACGGTCAAATGAGACAAAATGTACTTTATTGAAAAACATGAACTGTTGACATCCATTCTCGTTGTGTGTCGCATGTGCTGTGTTGACAATTGCCAAGGGGTGAGCACCAACACTGCTATTGCAGCCTTGGGCAATTGATTTGTGATGAGAAATGAGTAAACACGGTCTACAGGGTCTGTGCAGCTCTGTGCACAGTGTGCATACTGATCGCAGGTGGTCTGTGGCTGGTGCTGAAGATGCACAGCCCCAGAGTGGGGTTGCCTTGAAAGTAGCAGAGGATGGCCTCCTTTCAAGTAGAGGGCTATCCGCTTCCATCCTGCGTTACGTTGCATATGATTTGTACAGTGCCTGTGACCTCATAAGGGCGCTTCAAAGTACTGAAATCAGTTTTCACTACACCCCTCTCTATGAGCTCTCAGTGTTTAGGAAAGCCGAGGCAAGTGGCTTAAAACAGTCTAAATTCCCTGCACTGCCAGCCCCTTCTCTTGTACCGGCCGAGACGCTGCTTGTTTAGGATTTCATTTCAGCACTTTTTCCACGCATTGGAAAGAGACGAAGGGCCCAGGGTGGGGATTTGGCGCACGTCGCCCCTTCTGGCTGGATCCGGGGAGAGACAGTCTGCGCCCCCTGAAAAGTCCTCAGAAGCAGGGCCGTTTCTACCATTAGGCAAGACAAGGCAGCCACCTAGATTTATGTTCGTAGGATCAAATTTAAAAGAATTCCCCCTTTTGCCGCCCTAGCCCTTTTGCCGCCCTAGGCGGCTGCCTAGTCCTGCCTAATGGTAGAAACGGCCCTGCTACTTGCAACTATTATGTGACCCTGCTCTGACCCTCAGAATAGTTACACATATGCCACAAAGGTCCTGAATTACAGCTAAGGGAGACAAGCAGGAGCCAGGCTGGAAGTTCAAATCCAGTGACGCATTAATCAGCCCCTAATTCATTATTCTCAGTTGGGGCAGGGCAGGTGTTGTAACTAATTTTGCAACAATGAAAGCACTTAGCAAGTGCAAAAGATCACTAATCAGGAAGCACTAAGGAAGCAGGTGCCAGCTAAAAAAAATATTCTGTGACACATTAATCAGCCCCAAATTAATTCAGGTCACTTGAGGCAGGGAAGGTGTGCTTTGCTTTGCCACAATAATGTACACTGGACAACCAGAGGGTGCTGTGATGAAACAGAGGGTGGCATGGGTGAGCCAGAGGGTGGCATGGGTGAACCAGAGAGTGGCAGTGGTGACAGAGGGTGGCAGTGATGAAGAAGAGTGTCCCAAACAGGCTGGACACGTAGAAACAACAAGTTCGCAAAACTTGCGACCCGACAGGTAAGTTCGCGTTTGTGAAATTGTACAAAAACCCTCGCGACCTGGCAGAAACCCGCGCGAACACAAAAAAAAAAAATCCGCAAATTCGCGAGAATTCTCGGATTTTGCGGATTGCGAGATTCGCAAAATTCGCCCATGCTTAGTCCTGCCCACATGCATTGTTTTACCAACTCTATCATCAAAGCTTCTTGGAGCAGAGACGAACATGCGTACATACAATGAAAATACATTTAAAACAAGCAGTTGCAATGCAATAGATCTTGCATTAGTGAGAGTTTAAGCTAGTGGAATTGTAAATGACAATGCCTTTTCTTTATCTATTTTGCTAATTAACACATAAATAAAACGCATTGTCATTTACAATTCCAACAGCTCAAACTCTTGTAATTGCAAGACCTTTTCAAAGAAGTGGCCGGCACTGTTCCGGCTGCTCAGAAAGTGAAAGCACGCATGGCGCGCTGAATGTTGCAGGAAAGCATGGTGTGCCTGCAGTAGGAGAAACTCATTAAAGAAAATAGTGCTTATAGGCATAGTAACCACACTATATGATTGTATATGTATAACTTTGCCTTAGATATCTCATGTTAACTCTGTTACAGGCTTTGAGTTTTCTTTTCCCTTTAAAAAAAAAAAGAAATCAATAAAGTATTTTGAAATAAAAAAAAAAGAAAATAGTGCTTACAGTCCTTCCCGTCTGCCTGGTTTTTCAGCATATTTGTATTTGGGCGATTGAAGCCAGTTTTTGAAAGTGACCAGGCTCATGAGTTAGTGGGAGCACTGGTAATCTCCTTTATTTTATTGAATCCCACGTACTCCGAAATAAGAAATGTCTCTTTCTTGTGAGCTGCCAGTCCCATCTTCATTTAAACTGATGGCAACACTGGTTGACGGAGACAAAGGCCAGTGGAGAGGGCGGGGTTGGAGAGGAATATACATGCATATGCAAGTTAATAACAGGCGTAACAGAGGTGCTTTACATCTCTGCTGACAGCTGGCCTGTTGCTTACCTTTTTTAATTGCCGACAGCAAAGCGCTAATAAAAGGAAGATCAGCTTATTTTAATTTTAGGTCAATTCTTTTAATTTTTGTGGTCACTTTTGTAAAAATCACAATATCCTTGGAGGTCTGTAAATTGAGCTGGCGAACCAAAAATTTGGCTGTCAGGGTACACACAACTTTTACCATGTCCCAGTCCAAACTCTAAATGAGTCCCATTTTCTGGTGTCACGATGTTTGACTACAGAGGCAGGAGACATCAGGGGCCTCATTTATGAAAAGTGACGCATCGCTGCGTGAAAACAGCGATGCGTCACTTTTCACTGCGCACTCCTTACGACATTCCTGATGCGTCATATTTAATGTATGACGCATCATGTCGCAAGGAGTTACAGATACGTCAGTATTTCTGACGTATCTGTAAGCGCAAAAGTGGCGCGTTGCTGGAGTGTTTCACAAAAGTGACGCAACTCCAGCAATGCGTCCTTTCACATGGGGCAAGCCCCATGTGAAAGGTCCTGCGTCAGTCTTACGCCTGCTGTGAGGCAGGCTCAAGATTTTGACGCAACAGCGTCCTAAAAGTGACGCAGTGAAATCTCATAGATTTCACTGCGTCACTATTACGTGGCTTTTTGCGGGGGAACGCCCCCTCTGCATACATTATACCTGACGCAGGTATAATGTGGCGCAGGGGTTTAAAAAGTGACGCATCTACCTAGATGCGTCACTTTTTAAATATGGCGCAACGAGGCGCATTTTTTACACCGCTGGTGCGTCACAAAAAGTGACGCACCGGCGGCGCAAAACTGACGCAAGGCCTTCATTAATAAGGCCGCAGGTTATATTAACCCCAGCTTCCCCACTTTACCCCAAAAATGTTTGATGCAGGACAAATCACTTATGACTCAATGCCTTAAATCCTGAGCTGTATAAAATTGAGAACATTTATAAACACCCATACTAAGTGCTACATAAAGTGTGTTTTAAGTGTATTTCTATCACGCATTCACTCTTTGCACGGTTCCCAAATCACTTTCCAAATCCAGGCGCTGCAGAACTGGTTCAGTTTACAGTGTTGCATTTAAAGGTCAAGGGCGCAGGTATCATTAGTGCAGCAGATACAGTGGTACCAAAGTTTAGGACTGTGAGAAGCTCTCTGCACCACGATGATGGCTGTCTTTTACCACAGAGCAATGGGTAGGTGAGGCATTATTCTTGCATGACTCGAGAGCCCACAGTAACCTTGCTAAGCCACTGTATGGTTCACCTTCCTTACACACTTTAATGAACATGTAAAAAAAGTAGCTCTGAAACCTGAAGAGCCTGTAAACTTCACAGGGTAAAACTTTGGTTCTGCCCTTTGCAGTCAATCAGGCTCCTAGACTTCAAATTATTGTAAACTCTATCCACTGTGTTTGGACAATAAAAGGCATGCCTTGGGCGTGTGGAGGGGTGGAACATTTTCCAAAACAAATAATTCAGTTTAGCTTTTTTCTTTTTTAAAAGTATTTTATAGAAAGTTTCCAAGCAAACAAACTCAAGCACATAAAAAGCACAATTCATGTGACTACCTCTTCCCTTCTTTCTTGTCCCTGCCCAGAGCCTCTCGCTGAGAGGCTACAGGAAATGAAAACAAAGAGGGGTTGGCATGGTAACTGGGTGGTAACAAGGGGAAGACATGGCAGAGGCACCTGATGTACAGCCGGGTCACCAAAGGTTGGCTCCGGAGTCCTGCTAATTTCCCGACCTAAGGTGCGCTTCATTAACCATGTGTCCAGTAAAGGGAGCTTGTTATCCAAGCAGGGAGTGAAATATACGGATCTCTTAATATTTGTTGGGGCCAGTACAGGTTTTTAGTAAAAATAAAAACAAGGAATGCGGGGAGAGAGAGGGGGAGCAGTAGGTGAGCCCGAAAGTGGTGCATGCGTGCCCGCGCAGTCTGCTAATTTTCAAGCACTGCACTCGTGCTTGTGGCGGGTCCCTGCTTGCTCCCTCAAGGTGGATGCCGCCACAAGCATGAGTGTGTGCTTGAAAATGAGCAGAGCGATGGCTAAAGGCCCTCCTAAGCAGCGCATGCATGCTGAGTAGGCAAGACCTAAAAAGGGATGCTAGGGAAGAGACTCCAGGCTGTTGAGTTGCCAAGGAGAACTATGAGGCCCAGAGGATAGTACAGGGGCATAGCTTCAGTTTGGGGTGTGATATCCCATAAATGCATTTTTGGTTTGATAGTTGGATCAGGGAGCCATGAGTCAGTTTTTTACATTGTTCTAATTTCACTATGAGGTTTAAACTTTAAAATGTTTGTTATCAGGATCTTTACTATCTACAGTCACCAGTTTATCAAAATAGTAAATCTGCACCTATAGAAGTACTCCTTGAATGGGTGCAAATATCCCAGGTTTTGGAATTCACAAACATTGAAAGTAGTAGGCTTGGAAAGCTGCTCCAGTCTCAGCTTTCCAGGCATAATACTGGAAATCAAACACCAAAAAGAGATGGGGTAAATACTTGAAAATAGTCTAACCAGTGGCAATTGTTCAGGGAAGTATTCCAACCCACTGATTTTCACCCACTGTGTCACTCTAGACAGAGGTATGCTTAATGCAAATAAATACTGAGTCTGTTCCTTGTGGAAAAAGTCCATCCTGAATCTTTGTCATCTCTTCTCTCCATCCTGCAGCACAATGCTTTTTAAGTTGGGAAATTTAAGATTCACACACCCCGAATTTCACTGACAAAGCTAAGCATCTGCACAGGCAGTTTGCACAGTCACCAGAATGAGCATGAGGCTTCATTGTAGGAGACGCGTAGAACATTGCGAAGACCATTACAGATGTAACACTGACGAGAATTGGTCATAGTGCTTTTACAACTCCAGGAAGAGCAAGCCTCTGATGAAGGATGTGGAGCTAAATTCTTTCGATGCAGCCATGTTAAAGAAAATAATGTTTACTATCCTATTATCAGGATGGATTCATGTGATAAAAATTAATAGAATTCATGAAAGAAGATGAAATAAAATACAATTTCAATTGACTACCGGAATACATATGGTGAATTAATTTTCCTTGAGTGCAGTTGGGGACACTCGCTCCCTACTAGTTAGGGATAGGGCTATGATTTCCATTTCATTTACCTCATACTCAGGAGGATCAACCAACCAGCACCAACAACTAGGTTTAAAAGAGAAATTGGCATAACAGAGAGTGCGTGAGTCTCACCAATGGCTCAATTTGCTGGGCTCAGCTGCCCAGGTGAGACCATATTCTGCAGTACAAAAGTAAGGTGGGATGAATCAAGCGTCATGAGGTCCTATAAAGTGAGTGCAAAGTGTGAAACTGGGAAAAGACAATTTGTGAAGTTTGTACTCTTGTGTGACCATCTCACTACAGGTCATTATGGACATCGTCTCCACGTCTGAACTTTTCACCTACAAGTCACTGCCTTCAGGTGCCTTGCTCTAATTAGTTCAATGACAGCAAAATATTATTACACCACCCGCCATGCATTAGGCTGTCACTAAATAGTGGAAGACTGGAAACAGTGTCCCTAATGACATGGAGGGAGTTGGCCACCATATTTTGCTGGCAACACAAAATACAGTAATTGATTCCAACTAACTACATAAAAGCTAACTACATAAAAGACTTCACTCCTCTCTTACTTCTCCTCTGGACCAAGATCATTAATACTTCCCTTCTGCAAGGATCCATTCCAGACACCTTGAAAACGGGGCAGGTCTTGCCTATCCTAAAGAAACCCACAGCGGATCCCACTGACCCTAATAACTATCGCCCTATCTCCAACATCCCTATGTTAGCTAAACTCCTGGAAAAATGTGTTAACATACAACTGAACTGTCACATTGATTGTTTCGACCTGCTGAACCAATTTCAATCTGGTTTCAGAGCAGGTCAAAACACAGAATCAGCTATGACACATGTATTAGATAACGCTCTAAAAATCCTCGACCAAAATGAGGCCTGTCTGTTAATCCCACTCGACCTGTCATCAACTTTTGACACTGTCAAACACGGCAACCTGCTGAATCTCCTGAAACACAGAATGGGTCTATCTGGAAGTGTATTTAAATGGTTCACCTCTTTCCTCCAAAACAGATCCCAAAGATTCAAGGTCAACCAATCCCGGTCCTTCCCCTCGTCTGTCACTCTGGGAGTTCCTCAAGGCTCCTCCCTCTCTCCTACCCTTTTCAACCTTTTCATGCAACCCCTCACTGATCTTCTCAGCCTCTCCAAGATACAATTCCACATGTACGCTGACAATACCCAAATCTACATCAAAATTCACTCTCTAGAAGACATCAAATCACTCAACTCCACACTACAAAAACCCAAATCTGGCTGGCCGAAAACCACTTAAAACTTAACTCCCTTAAAAAACGGATTCCTTGTAATCACCCCCCTAACAAAACTCAAACTATCACAGACTGGATGAAGCACCTAACAGCTCTCAATGGACAACCACTCATAGTCGACTCAGCAAAATCTCTTGGGGTAACGCTGGACAATACCCTCAAGATGCTGAAACACATCAGCGCCTCAACAAAGGGAGCCAACTTCCCCCTAAGGACCTTGCAAAAACTGAAACCCTATCTGCCCGCCTACGATTTCAAACAAGCTGTTCAAGCCTTAGTTATCCCTCGCTTGGAAAACGGAGCAGTAACCCTATGGGGACTCCCGTGGTCATCGACAGCCCCGCTAAGAGCCACGATCAACTCTGCTGCGAGACTCATCACAGGCTCTAAGAGAAACGCCCACATATCCCCAGACTTGAGAGCCCTCAACTGGCTACTGTTTGAAGCCAGAATTCATTTAAACATTGCTTGTATGACACACAAGGCTCTCTACCACAACACCCCACAATACCTAGCTCAGAAACTGGTGCTCTCAGCAGGCAGCAGAGCTTGCAGGAGTGCCAAGACTCTTCTCCTACAACCTCAACGATTTGCCAAGAAAAAATCGTATAACCGGTCCTTCTCCGGTATGGCTCCAAAGGATATGGAACACTCTGCCCAGTGAAACTAGAATGAACCCTTCCTCTGCTTCCTTCAAAAGAGAAGTGAAAGCTATCCTCATGGCTCAATCCACGTGAACTCTTTATCTATTCACTGTACTTTATTACTTGCTTTTCTTCGCTTATATGCGTCCTTCTGTTTATCTTTGCCATTTTGCACTAGCCTTTTCTTGTTCTAGACTTATCTAGCACTTCCTTATTGCGTGATTCACTATATCGTAATATATTCTGTATATATTTCTACTTGTCATGTAAAGCGCTCTGATACTCGCAAGAGTCTGGTTCGCGCTATATAAAACTTTCAAAATAAAAAAATAAATAGATGGGAGGGAAGGCATGAGGGTAGCAATTTAGTGACAATCCTGCTTAGGTCGAGTGTACCAGATAGCCCAGCTGCCTTGTTGTGAGTGACATATTGGGGATTTACCAAGAAAATACAGCCGCTTGGAGCCCACACATTGTATACCATTGGTTAGCTTTCTTGACTCTCCCATTTGTCTGCTTCTAATTTGTGTCCCAGCTTGTCAATCTTGTGTTTGTCCCTCTCATGGAGCATAGACCTTTACCATTTATGTTGATTGGCTGGCTTCTGTGCTTCCAATGTTTGCTTTTCAAGCACTGTTTTTTCTTTTTAGTCAAGCACCCTGCTGGCGTGAGTAGTTTAAAATGAGTTCACCCCTTTTAACTTACAAGAAAGGTCTCCAACACCATGCCTTGATCTTCTCCAGGTCAACTGAATCTTTGCCACCTTTTTAGAATGGAGCATAAATCAATTTCACATTTCAACACTGCTAATGCTCAGTCAATAATGAGAGTTTAAGTATGTTTTAAAAGTTTTATTTATCTTTTTAAGTTTAGTGGTTTGAGTTTTATTCTCTTTATTTAAATTCAAATTAGTTAAAATAGTTTACAGAAATGTCAAGAAAAGTAATGATTAGCAGCAAGCAGATAAATAGCACAGCATTTTCCATGAAGGAATTTTACCTAAATCCCTACTCTACTCTAATAGATTCTAACCTTTCAGAATCCACAAAGAGTGGATCAGAAAGGAGTGATAATTTTATGGAGCATTTAGAAATGGCAGTTAAGCTATAGTGAACTTCTCATATAGAGTAGTTCTGGATAACTCGTCTGAGTCTTCTCCCAATCAGGAATTAGCCAGAGCAGTTGCTGTATACCTAAAGAAAGTTCTGAAAAAACCCTCAGAAATAGCGTATAATGTAAAGGTAGGAGATAGTCACTAAACAATTAGCTTGGACCAGGCTGATCAGCATAAAGCTCTCAGTGCTTTTCTAAAGAATGGGTGGTGGACTCTGGCTGGATTCTAACTAGGAACACGCATATTAAAAACAAAAAATTCATGTATCCATCCTGTCCAGTATCAGGTCATCATCTGATGATCTGTCACATCCTTCTTCATTCCCACAGCAACATATGAAAGCAGCTAACATTATCTTCAATTGAAATACTAAGGGGCCCATTTGGATGTAGGGCGAATCGCCATCGCCCGTGGCGGTCCGCCATACATCCTAGCCCGCCTGCCACCCATTTCCCTCCGCCACATTAATATGGCGGGGGGGACCGCAGCAGATGGGAAGACGGAAAAGGGTTTCATATGGTGGCGGTGTCTGCTAGACACCGCCATCCATATCAGAATGCAGGCGGGAGGGTGCCTTTCCATGGCGGCGTTGCTGCCACAGAAATGCATGCTGTGTTTGTTTTTGGGGGCCCGTTGCGGGCCCCAGGATGTTGGGGGTGAGGGGTGGCACATGGGGGGTACCTATGGTACCCCCCAGCAGTTCCATGCACAACATGGCAGGCACTGCACGGAGCCTGCCATGTTGTGCATGGAAGTGCACAACATGCCTTCCTGGCATTGTGGCGTGCTGAGTGCACCGCCCGCCACAATGCCAGGAATGCAGGATGCGCCCGCCACTGTGGCGAGCGCATCCTAATTGCCCACATGGGACCTCCGCCCTTATGGCGGGTGGTCCCAATCCCCGAAAGGATGGCGGGCGGACAAAGTCCGTCCGCCATCCTAATGACCCCTCAAGTTGCAAATGCTTATGTACACTGGTTTCACTTTGAGTTCCCATGAAAACACTGTAGCTCACTCTATCAATTATTCAGAACTCCATTGCGTGGCAATGGACTAGTCTAAATCAGAAATATTTCAGTTGCAGTTTCTACAGGTCTACAGCATAGGCTTCATTTTCTATGCGGACACTCATTGTTTTTTAACTCTTAACTATTAATCATTAAGAATAAGTGACAGCTAGAATCTGTCTAAAAGTGATGAGAACATGTAACTTAGGAGGGAAAGAAATAGTTTGTCGAAGTCAGCACAGTCTACAAGAATGACATTTTCTAAGGCTAAAGTAAAATATTTAATTAATATTGCAGTATGCCACATTCGTCTTAGACACATTAAGACGCAAAAATAAATGCAAGACAGAGGAAGAAAGATTGAATGAGGTATAGCTTAACTTGACTATGAAAAAAGATAGAAATGGATGCTTAATACAAAAGAAAAGCAGGCTAAACATATCACATGTTAATTTGCATGTTTAGTGTAAGGCACGTTTTCATTTTTCGGTTTATTTTTTATATAATTTGTGTCAATGTTTTACATACTAACTGCATTATTTTATTCTGCATTTTCTTGCTTTATCAATCCCCACGAGAGTGCTGTCTCCCTCATGCATTTCTCTACTCTTGCACTCCATGTTGCTCTCTGCCACCTGTGTGCTTTCTCTGCCCCTCATATTGTCCTCGCTCTCGCTTTCTCCCCTGTTGGTTTCTTGCCCGAGTGCTTCTCCCATCTGTTCCATGTCGATCTCTTGCCCCTTGCCTCTCCTCCCCAGTCCCTGTCTGTGTCTATCCTCCCACCCTCCATGCTGCTTCTCCCCACCTCTGCCCTCCTTATTTCTTATCCATTACTTCTCTTCCCCACCCACTCCCTCTGTCTTTATCCCCCACCTGTGCTCTTTGTGTTGGTCCCTCCTCAACCACACCCTCCGTGTTACTCACCCGATCCACAGTTCAAGTAATGCCTTTGCACATTTGTTTTCTTCTTATATGCTGATCCAACTCAGATCGGCAAATCAAAAGGAAAAAAAATGAAATGGTTCTGTCATTATGTAGGAGCGTGCACAATGTTGCATGTGCCTACAAAACCATGTGGGTGGCTCAGTCATAGGCTTTTTTTAAAGCATGGGCGGAATATCCGTTCCGCTCGCGTATTTTGCGGATTTTCGGTAAATTCGCAATCCGCGAGATTCGCGAATTTCCCGCAAAATCCGCGAGCGGAATGGATTGGGTCAAAAGTTCAAGCTGACTTTTTGTAACTATTTTAGAATGGCGCCGGCAAGCTGCCAGAGCCTCTAAAATAGTTACAAAAGTCAGCTTCAACAGGAAGCACTAATAGATAAAGTAAAGCAGGTGCTACAGTTGAATCTCAAATTCAGTTACACAATCATTAATCACCCCAAACTTGGGGTGATTAATGACTGTGTAACTTAATTTGACCTTCAACTCAAACACCTGCTATACTTTATCTATTAGTGCTTCCTGTTGAAGCTGACTTATGGCTGAGGGCAGAAGGGCACAAAGTGGGACAGATAGCATGAGTTAGGCAGAGGGCAGAAAGGGCACAGAAACCAGTGGGGCAGAGGGCAAAAGGGCACAAACAAGAGTGGGGCAGAGGGCAGAAAGGCACAAAAACAAGTGGTACAGAGGGCAGAAGGGCATAAAAAACGAGAGGGTGGCAGTGATGAACCAGGCAAAAAAAAACGCGAACACGCAAAGCGCCCCGCGAATACGCAAAGTTCCCCGTAAACACCCACAAACACCCGCGAACACGCAAAAATAAAAAATCCGCAAATTTGCGCGAATTCGCGAATTTTGCAGGTTGCGAATTCGCAAATCCGCAAATTCGAGGATCGCGAATTCGCAAAATTCGCCCATGCTTACTTTTTTTCTCCTTATTTAGCCATTGACAAAGCCAACAGATCAAAAAGGCAAAAGCTATTGGCTTTGACAATGTTTGCGATAGCAGCAGAGTTCTGCTCTCGGCATGAAGCATTCTCTCTAAAATACCCTGCTTCAAGTGGGAAACTTAGAGCTAGGCTGCCTAAAAATAAACATGTATCGTTCAGAATGAAGAACACTTTTTTTTGTTTGGAAAGCAGGTAATCCGGACCGCGCTGAAAGGGTTAGAAGAGGCCAGATGGTTCTGTTAACTCAAGAGTGATTAAAAGTGCAATGTATTTTTGCAAATCCGAAATCCCCCTGAGATGAATTTAAAATTGCCAGCAACGTTAGCTTTAACATGTTAACCAACTGAGCTAATCTGATTACAGTACATGTTTACATTATTTCATAATCGATGCACAGAATAATCACATGCTGAGTTTATACCTTTTACTGATGCATCTGCGGCTGCACTGTGAAGGTGTATCTTTAAATAGAGCACAGCTCTGAGGTCCTTTTTATCCGATTGCACCTCCTAAATTGCATACATTTAACTCAGAATTTCTCAGACTTCATGTATTTCGCTGCACAGCTCAGAAACAGAGAGATACAATCACTGCTCACATTTTTCAAGTGGTGCGGCAAGCACTAATTTGTGACGCCTCACAATGTTCATACCAGTTACTTTTATCACTACTACATGCCTACCAGAATCCTCAGGTGTGTATAATAATTGTTTTATAAAAGGAAAAGAATTGTTAACGTGTTCTATTTGAGGCACTGATGAGATTACAATTATATTTTCATGATCCCAGAGTTTGGCAAGACTGGAATCTGAGATTTGAATCGAGATCTTCTAGTGCTCTATTTGACACTCATATCGCAGCATCACTTCTGCCTTTATCCCTCCAGTCGGTGTGTATCTTGTGTACTCGATAGACAAGTCCCAAGGAGAGAGTACAGTGTGGCACTATGGAGACTGCTGGATATTACCATCTTTTGAGTCCATGAGTGTTGGAAATTACCATCCTTTGCTTGGTAGTCCCCTAGATTTCTGCCTTGTTTTACTGAACCTGTTTTTGCTGGCCATAGGACTCTGCACACTTTACCCATGCTAACAAGTGGTAAAGTTCTTGTGCTTTCCTCTCCTCTCTAAACATGCTGAAATTGACATTTCCATAATTGGCACATGTAAATTACTTGTAGGTTCCTAGTATCATACCACATGAAACCAGACAATTTAAATTAAATGCTGCTAGGGGGCTGCAGCACTCCTTATGGCACCCACTAAAATAGCCCTGTAAAACACGTATCCGGTCCTGCCATTTTAACCTGACAAAACAAACATTTTGCCAGGCCTACACTATCCTTTTCAATAGTTATAAGTCCCTAATGTAGAAGTCAAAAGGACCTTAATGCCAGTGTCCAGTGTCACCTGACTGCTGATGGCTTCCCAGTGGTGAGATGTGGATTGCTCCCAGACAATCAACAAAGCACTTGGGTGTGGGGAGGTGTTTTTCTTCCTTGAGTAGGATGGCTTTGAGCTGTGTCCAGCCCCGTCCTGAGCTTCAAAGGATACCTACCCTGTCACTGGCAGATGTAGCTCACACCGAGACCTGCCCCCTATTGTCTTCCTGGATAACTTGACTCTAACCCCAGTGGCAGCAGGAGCTGCCTCAGACCTGGTTTGTAGTGACCACAAGGGAGGATTAACCCATTATCATAGCCTTACCTCTGGTGGGCACAGGGAGCGTTGACCGGAAGTTGGTAAGGTTCTGGTATGTTGGTATTCGGGAAACAGGGGCACTGTGAGATAGTTTACAGTAAAACACGCAGGAAGTGCTACAAAAGGGGGTAGGGTGCCCTGAGAACCTTTGCCCCAATGGTTAAGGAGTGGTGAAGGATTTCCTCCACCCACAGGCTGGCACCAAGCATAAATGTGGCATCCACAATACCCTATTAGAACACTCTTAGACCTCTGAAGAATCAGAAGAAGGACTGCCCTGCTGTCTGAAGAACCTGAAGGCTGACTGGACCTACTTGCCTTGAACCCAGGACCCCAGAAGTGACTCCAATGTTGACAGTGTTCCATGGGACCACTGCCTGCTCTTAAAAAAAAGTCTTTAAGAGCATTCCCCTTTATGAATGGGTGACCACCTACTTGAAATAGCGGTAAAATGCAAATGCTTAGTGACCGCATTTGGGTTGCTAAACATTCTTTCATACCACTGCAGTATTAGGCAGACGCCCTAAAAACCCCTTTCCTAATGCTGAATCGGTTTCTATTCGCGAGTCCAAATTGTGATTCAGAAATATGTTACCAAATCGCAATGTGGGAATAATACATACCATGATAAATGTTTCCAGTTGTAAACGGCCCGATCTTGTGAATAGGGCCACTTGCACCGGGACAAATGCTTGATACATACGGCCCCTTGTGCCTTAGCTACTCTTGCCTTCCTAATTAACTTTAATATATTATGATGGCTGCATGTTTGTAGGCTCTTTGTACAAGTCAAAGTATCATTTATATCTGTTAATGGAACTTCATTGAAGAAGCATAATTCTGACCACATTTTCTTACCATTGTTTTTCAGTTATAGGGTCAGGCGATTTTGGAGATGTGTTCTTTGTAATTCTGGCTGCTGTAAAACAGCATATTCTAGGGTTTCTAGCGTAAGTGTCAATTGACAAAGACTAACATTACTTTAAAGCCTCGTTTAATTGGACTTCTATGCACAGTCTTTTTACAAATTTTCTCAAAAAATATATTTTTTACTACTATAAATACATTTCTTTGAAACTGCTTCCTAATTAATTTTTTTGTTTACATTTTTGCAAGACCTAGTTTCAGCTGTTTTAAGAAGGCCTTCATGATGATTTGACCTTTTCAGATAATTTCAAGTTTAAGGAAAAATCTGAAGGCATACTTAAAGCAGAAATGAAGGCAAGTAGTGAGTTAGATAATATTAAATGGTTCCATGTTTATACTCTTAAGATTTAAAAATAAAATGCTGGAAAATGGTTATGTTGCTGAGTTCTAGAAACTTGTGACCAATATTGTTTTTTGATTGGCTTTCACTATTAAGAAATCATCACCAAGACAATAGTTCTGAGCCAGTAACATTAGGGAAATGTTTAAGGTCATCAATGATAGAAAGCAATCACTGAGGTTTGTCTGGATTATGTTCTTGTCAAAAATTTGAGAACAGAAACTAATTGAAAATAACATATACTCTACCACAGTGCCCCTAACTCTCGCTTGGATGAGCAAGTGCTATGGGAATGTCACATTCAATCCACCCTTTCAAAAAAAGAGACCCAAGTGAGGTTAAGAAGGATTGAAGACTGTTTTAAAGTCTTCTTGGGAAGCATATAAGAACGTTGCAACTTTAACATTCAGATCACCTACCACCATTATTTCCCTTATATCGTAAATGGCACATATATTTCTTATTTGATCCCCTATTTCCATAACTAAATAATCCTATTTTTTTTGGGGGGGGGGGGTAGATAGACAGTGCTTATCAAGAAACTCACAGGATTTCCATTTTCAGGTAAAATTAACAAGCTCAAGGATGCATTGTAAAAGGTTGAATTGAGTGATTAACATTGTGTAGGTCCAACTATAGACAATACTAAGTCAGATTGAAAGACCTAGACCAGCCCTACTTAGAAGGGACCGCAATTTTATGAAAAAGGTAATAATCACAAGACTCCCACTCCCTATAGCCTAAGATTCTTTTAAAGAGAGGATGAAATAATGAATGTGTTCCATAAATACTTTTTCTTATTTACGATTTGAACACCTCACAGTTCCAATGTGAATGTTGCTGCCAGAGTGACTTTTCAATATATCGGGTAGAAGTAGAGCCAGTCTGATAATGAGACTTCCTTGGCATGGCAAATTGTAAAGAGTGGTTCCAGAGGCAGGACATTTCTGTGACCCATGGTAGATAGATGAACTTTAAAAGAATTGTTATTGAGGATACATCATTTTAACTTGTAAGACTGAGTGCATACACATTTACATATTTTAACTGTTTGGGGAGATTATTTCTGAAAATCATTCCCATTGAATGAAATGCAGAAATCAGAATCAAGTCCACCATTACTGTGTCTGAGATTGACTCTAGAAATGTGCTCCTTTTCTAAAGTTACACTAAGAAAATCATTACAATTGATCATTTTTAGCTAGGGTATGATCAATCAATCATTCTGATTCTAGAATGCACATCTACTCCAGGGTGTGTCTCGGTGCTACGAAGAATGGATTCCACCCTCACCTAAAGCAGTCAAACAACCATGCTCAGAGAGCAATCCTAAGCAACCATATTTTATGGGACTTGCTGAACTGACTTTTGACCTCGATCTTACAGAGATGCACTAGGAGAAGCTTCCAGGCATGTGCCGCTATATAAGGAAAGGCTAAACCTCCCCACTTCTTAAGTTTGATATTAGGGATCCAAAGCGGAGCGGAGGGTTCGAATTGGGTGATAAAGGTTTAGTCAACTTGAGAGGTATAGAGGAACTGAGCCATAAAATGCTCTGTGTGCTGGAGCAAGGGTTTTAAAAAGCATCTTGTCCCTAATCGGTAGCCAGTGGAGCTCTTTCAGCTAGGGAGAGACTGAAGACTGCCTCTGGATCTTTAATTAATAACCTAAATAATAACCTGACTGCTACAATCTGTACACTGTACGAACTGCAGCCTCTTTAGCAGGCAGGCCAATGTACAGTACATTACAATAGCATGCATCACTGTTCTTTGTAACTGAAAAGGAAGCAGGAACAACATTAGAGCAAAACATGATCCAATAACTGCAGCAATTTACGGAGTCCTAGTCAGATGATGATCTATCTTAACTCCTTGGTTACGAACCACAGTAGCTATAAGGAGGGGGTGGGAGAGGCCGCATGCTTCAGCCAACAATCCGCCCCACTGAGGTGAGGGGAGCCAAACAACAAGATTTCAGTTTTATCAGTATTACACTGAAGGTTGCTGGCCCACATCCATTCAGAAACAGTTTTCAACCATTGTTTTAAAGGTTCCTGTGCCTCAGTTGTGTTTTTCTCTATAGAAAGATACACCTGTGTGTCTTCAGGATAGGAAGTTATCCACACCCCAAAGTTTTCTACTAATGGGACCAAGAGAGACAAATACATTCTCAATACAGTAGAGCTCAAAGCTGAGCTCTATGGGACTCCAAATGTGAGCGTTTCGTATTCCAAGGAATAAGGGGTCATCCAAACTGCTTAGCTTTTATTATCTAAGAAGGAGCAAATCAAACCCAATGCTGAACCGTCATCTTCAATGATTTCCAAATGCTGAAGAAGGATGGTATGAGACACAGTATCAAAAGCTGATGATAAATTTAAGAAGATCAGGGCACCTCTTTTCCCTGATCTGGTTCCTGCTTAAAAGAGTAGATCATCTCCAAAAGTGCCATCTCTGTAGTCTGACGAGGCAGGAAACCTGATTGCGAGAGCTGAAATAAATTAAACTGCTCCAAATTTAGTTTGGAATTGACAAATTTTTCCAACTTCTTAGAGGAGGCCAAGAGTTGGGATATGGGCCTAAAGTTTGCCAATTGAGTTCTGCCGCTGAAGTTTTTTTAACAGTGGAACCAGTCTAGCCTGTTAGCAGCAGGAAGGCACAGTATTGGATTGAATAGTTGTAATAAAAGGTTGATTAAATATGGGATTAATCACCTTAGAAATAGTTGTCAGCATCCGTGGAGGACAAGGATCATCAGGCAAACCAGATTTACAAGCACAAATGGCACATTCAAATATGTCCAATATGATTGTGCAAGACTCATGCAAATTACATTGTCTAGTCTTTCTTGTAGCCACCAACCCCCTTTTCATGCTTCTAAGGACAAGATTAGCTTCCAAATTTGATACGATTTTAAGAATCTTATGTTCAAAAAAGTTGGATAGCTCATTGCCCACATCTAAGAAGGCTAAAATTGGCTGTGAAAAGGTCACAGAATGGAGAAAGTGCTTAACAATATCAAATATTTCTCGTGGACTATTAGCTGCTGAAAATATTCTGCTCACAAAGTAGATGGGCTGTGCCTTTTTAATCATTCCATGATAAATCCTAAGGGCTACTCTATACTTATCTTTGTCCTCCAAACGATTGTGCTGCCTCCAAAGCCTCTCCAGTTTCTTACAGTGCTTTTTCACTTCTCCCACCTAAATAGAGAACCAGGATGCAGAAGGATTGTGCCTATTAATGGCAGAGGTTTTTAGAGAGGCCACCTTGTTAATAATATGTAGTAACCAGGTATTAATGGCTATAGCATCACTCTTGACGTCCCTACCAAGCGTGAGAATGGAGATCTCCAATATATTCTTCTTCTCAGAGAACTTAACTTTTGACCATTCATGACAAAGACTAGATATGACCAACAAAGCCCCTCTTTTATTCCAACCCCAGTCAAAATAGATTTAAGAATGGTTAGACCAGGAGATGGCCTAAAACTTCCTGACCCTTACAAGACAGTTGGAGAAGATACGGTCCAGGGTGTGACCCACCTGATGAGGAGGGAGGGTGATATATTGAAATAAAATTAAGAGACGTTAACTTCTCCCAGAGTTCCATTGATTGAACACTGGGCGAGGGCCACTTTAAGAGTGTCAAGGAAATCACCAGCAAATCCCGGGGGCCGATAGACCAAAACCCCAGCTAATGATAACGATTCAGAAATAGAGATACAGAACTCCAAAGCTTCAGCTCCTTTGAGCTCCGACAAAGCAAATATGGAACATTTAAAACAGTTTTTAAAAAGAATGGGTACACCACCTCCTCTGTTATCCTCTCTAACTTCTTAAACAACGGAATAGCCCTGAGACAGAGCCAAACCCGATGTCTGGGGCCCATACCACATTTATCCATGTCGCTGATATAAATATTATAACGGCCTGCTCTCCACTAAGCAGGTGAATATGTGATGGATTCTTATGTAAGGATTGAGTAGAATAGATGGAATTTCGGGATTATCCAAACTCATCTTCGTTTGCTGCCCCATAGCATTTATGTTCCCTGCTGCCCTAACTCCAAAGGAAGATGTGTAGCACACTCACCACATGGCAGGGGCGTAGGGTGATGACCTAACAACACGTTAAACTTACAGGCCATCCTAGGCCTTAAATGTTATAGCTCGTGCCTCGTGTGTGGAGTATCTGATGTTTGATCAGGTCATATGAACAAGAGCCAGCATGGCTGGTGCTGGACGCAGAAACAGACGTGGACAGCGCAGATGGGCTAGCCTTTACCATGCCTTCGGCATGCCAGAGGCGCACCCTATGCATGCGTCCGTTGCACATCCTTTCTGTGGTGCTTCTTATAAAGGGAGTGAACACGCTCCTCCTTAGATGACTAGAGCGCAGCTGTCCAATATGGCACCTCTCTGTGTCTAAAAGGAGCAGGAATGGCCGCCAAATGCAAAATTATACTGCTGCTGAAAGAGTCAAGTTTCCAAACAACTGTATGACATAAAATATGGAAATGAGACCAATACAAATATTGTTTTGATTTGCGAAAATGTACAATAATGTTTAGGCACAGAGTATCTTATCACCGACACTTAGCCCTCTGGTGAATCCTTGGTGACATTCTGTCGAACTCCTTATGATGTACAATAGAAGGATGAATCATTGGTCCATGCCTGCTATACTTGCTAGTTACTCTTTCTACATGTCTAAATTTAAAGGACAGTGGTTTCAAAGGCAACTCTGATGCTACTTCAGAAACATAAGGTGAAACCATTGTCTCCACAGTATCAACATTGTTAATATCTGTTACGTCTACTTTAGGTATGATATCTTCTGAAGGAAGGCTTTCTACTGGTGGTAGTAACATGGGAGGAGACTAAAATATGAAGGGCATTCAGTCTTTATTTTTAAATACAATGGATTTTCTCTACTTCTTTTTTGTTTAGTATTCAACACTATTAGACTCTGTTTACAATATTCGAATGTTGAAATACTTCCTGCTTAATTGTACGTTGACAGCTCTTTGTTCAACTATATATTGTCTTCAAAAAGGCTTTTGAGAGAAAAAATTTGGTCTGGCTTTTGAAGCAACGTTGCTGTATTACGTTTGTCTTTATTTTTATTAGGTTTCTTAGAATTAATTTTTCTCAATGACTGTATCAAAACCAGTTTGAGTAGAAAAGCTGATTCCCTGGTTACATTGAAAGAAACAGTAAAGTCCAGTTTTTGTGCTGATTTGTCCCACGCTAAAGCTATACCAAGGACAGGACTACTGCTCAATCTGACATAAGTGTTTTTAGCATCTCTAGGTTGTTGGGTCTTGACATTTCCAGCAGTGGATATATTGTCATATGTCTATTAAAGATGGGAAGGGATCTTAGGTAGCGTTAAGTCATAAGAACAATAACATTTAGGAGCAGGAGGTTGAATGGTGTTACTGCATCCATCTTTGGAGATGCAGTCTTTCTTTACTTTATTTCGGCCACAGCCATAAAAGTAATACAATTAAAATGAATTAAAAAAAACACAATACAATGTCATCTAGCAACGCAGAAACAGATATACAAGTGCTGACCATACTCAAAAACCAAATATGGCCCATCCAGCCTAACGTACAGATTATGTGTATCATGTTGTAATATTATTTATGTTTATTAAATTTACAAACCAGAAGTAAAAACCTTAAACAGTAGGTACTCTAATAAATACATTACTAGCCATGTGCATACCACATTTAAAATGAAGATCATAAGATTTTATCCATTGTTAAACAGAGGTAGTATAGGTACAAGGATATAGCTGAGGTTACTTTCCCTACCCTGTCTTGCAGGACAGCCTAGCTGAATAAAGTGCAAGTGTTCCAGCTTACACTATAATTATAAAAACACAAGTTATAAAATCAATAAAAACATAGTATACAGTAAAGAAGGGAATTTGCATTACGGCTTGGCAATAGCTGAAGTGAGGGTAAAAGAGCCAATTTTTTGTCGAATTGACCATATGCTCTCCAAGTATGTAGCAATGGAGAAGACAATGACTGGTATTGTGTCCACTCTACATAATTTTATCGCTACCCTATATTGCACAACACCTAAAAGACTGAATAAGGGAACAATCCAATGCCTGCGCAGCTTGTAGTACCTTGGACAATAAAAGAGGATATGGCCATCAGTTTCTTCAGCACTTCTGCAAGCAGGACATATTTTACTTATTCTTTGATAACCATTCCATTTAGCGGTAGAGAGAGCAAGAGGTTGTGTACCTAACCTGAAACTTATATAAAGAACTTTTGTGAATGGGGGATCAATGTCATTCATATAATTTTAAAAGTGCGAGGTCGGCTTGAATCCTATAAAACAATCAGTAATTTGGCCCAAGCCTACCTGTTCGGAGAATTTGGCCTCCTCAAGCTCCCAGTAAATGGCTTTCAGTTTCTTTCTTGCAGAAGATGTCATAGTTTCAGGGGACAACTAATACTCATGTAAATTCATGGAGTTTAAGGTGTGCTTCATATAGATCAACCAGGATAACAAAATTGCTCCGTGTGATCTATCTAAAAAATCTCTTAGACCCACGCTATAATCGGTCAGCTCATTGGTGGACCAACTCCGTATGTAGTACAAAATAGGTTTCAGGTGAGCTAGGGAGGACAATAGAGCAAAAACATAGATGATGCTTGAAAATCAGTGGTGTGCTTTGGGGCAAATTAAGGGCTGCTCTTAGAAATGTATTCTCAGCTACCTCCAGGGCTTTTAAATTGACCTAGCCC
Source organism: Lissotriton vulgaris (assembly GCF_964263255.1). Classification (NCBI taxonomy): domain Eukaryota; kingdom Metazoa; phylum Chordata; class Amphibia; order Caudata; family Salamandridae; genus Lissotriton; species Lissotriton vulgaris. The sequence goes on from NC_141693.1 coordinate 1,022,862,321, forward strand.
CAGAGTTCTGCCCCATATAAAGTGGTAGCTAAAGCATTGGCCCTACAAACCTCAAGAAGGGGGATATTTGAGGGAACGAGGTCTTATTTGTACATTTTTTAATGGCTGCCACCCTGTGCTTTAATATAAGGGTACTTTTGGTAATTTAAGTACTCCAAGTACTTGCATAAGACAGGTAAATGCCAAGATAATCAAAATCTAGTTCTTTGTACAATTCCTTCCCTTCCAGCATTAGTGATCCTTTGAAGCATCTATGAGGGTGGATAACCATACACTTTTTCTTCTCTTATTAATTGCCAGGCCGTAATCTAGGCAGAATATGTTTAACGTACGCAAAAGAGTTTCTAGGCCTTTGGGGGGTTTTGACACTAATAAAGTATTAACCGTGAATAGTAAGGTGGGTATTTTAGTTCCCCACTAAAAGGTAATCAATACAGCCATTTTATAAACAGCAGGAACAATGTAGGCAAGAGGACACATCCTTTCCTGACTCCATTTTCAACTTTAAAGGAATCAGTATTTTCCCCATTTGGATCCGATCTAACTAGTGCAAAGCTTTCGTGGTGGAGCCTAGTTAATAAGTCAAGGAGTGGGCTGGGAACCCCAAGATCACCTAGTGTGTGCCATAACTTTATTCTAGGGACCATGTTGAATGCTTCCTTGAGGTCTACGAAAGCGACTTAGAGGCTTCACCCTTTTATAACACTCTCGTTCCACTTTATTAATTGGAACCTAATAGCTTGGTCATCTGTGCTAAATTCTGGAATGAAATCCAGCCTGAAATTGTGTTAACATGTTTTTTTCATTGAACCACGTAAGGAACTGAACTAATAAAAACGTTACATTTTTTTTAAATGGAATGAGAGTAATTGGCCTGTAGTTATCTGGATCAGACTTCATTTATAGGAATAAGCACAGCCCCTTTCCATGATGTTAGTATCTCACCACCTGATGAAATGGCATTAAAAACGTATGCAAGGTTTGGTGCCCAAATTACTGTCTCGGACTAAAAAGGTCCACCGCAATTCGATCTAAACAGGGAGCCTTTCCTGCCTTCTGTGATCAAATGGCCTCTGTGAATGCCCATCCTATTTTAACAGTGTCTGGTTTAGAAGAAGAAAGTCGTACAGGTATAGGAGTCAGCATAAAGCCAGGGATATCAGGTTTTACGAGGGTCACTGGGGGCTGTTATCTTGAGATTTAACATGGTTCAGCCACTCTAATGGAAGAATGTGTGTGATTCTGGCTTAATGTTAGTTGTCTTGGTGCCATGTGCTATTATATGCCAGATAGCTGCCTGGTCTCCTGAGCGTATTGCAGCCAAAATGTCATTCCAAATTGCTGTGTCCCATTTAGATTTTGCTTGTTTTAAGGCTAGTTTATAGTCTGCTCTAGCTGACTTTATACCTTTTAAGAGAACCAAGGAGATTACTCTTTGCTGACCTACAAACAATGTTACATGGGGGAGGTTTAATAAAGAAAATAATTTTCAGCTTCTTCAACCATTTGCAATGGGCATCCATAATCAATGTAGGGTGCTCCTCTAGGTTAGCCATGTAGAGCAGAATGGGAACTAGGTCTTGATATAATAAGGCATACTTGGACTCATTGTCTGCAATACTCTTCCACTTAGTTCCACTCTGATTGTTACTGACGGAAAGGACACGTAGAGGCAATTGATGAGCTCTACTCCCCCCTCCTTGCTACTTCCAGAAAGGGAGAGACGAAGAGGGAAGAGTTCACTCTCATGTTTAGATAGAATTTCCTTGTCAATGATATTTCCCCAGAATTTAATATCTAGTAGAAAATAATAATTGCGGTTCTGATAATTGTTTCATTTAAAAGTGGCAAAAGACACACAATTGATGGACGGAATGCAGAACAAATCAAAACATTCACCCCCAGTCAAGAGATCTGGGTTAAATCCATCCTACTTTTGCTCACCGTGCCCCCCAGTTTAGACCCGGCCATATGCAAATCAGTCTAACCCTGTGCCTCATGAGAACAGCCCAGCCCTAACTGCCAAGCTAGGTCCTCCCTGGATTGGAAACAAGCATCCTAGAACAGGTTTCGGGGTTTCACCACCCATCAGCCATGATAGCTTGAAACCAGTGGCATAGTGAGCCCGGGGCCCACGTCTAGACACACACTTAGGGCGAGAAAGCAAAAGACACACAATTGATGGAAGGAAGGCAGAACAAATCAAAACATTCACTCCAAGTCGAGCGATATGGGTTAAATCCGTAATTCTTTTGCTCACTGTGCCACCCCAGTTTAGACCCGGGCATATGCAAATCAGTCTTAACTCTGTGCCTCATGGGTACAGTCCAGCCCGATCTGCCAAGCCATGTCATCCCTGGACTGGGAACAAGCATCCTAGGACCGGTTTCAGAATTTCACCCCTCATCAGCCAGTAAAACTTGAATCCAATGGCACAGTGAGCCAGGGACCCACATCTGGGCATACCCGGCGCACTTAGGGCGAGAAAGCAAAAAACAATTGATGGATGGAATGTAGAACAAATCAAAACATTCTCACCAGTCAAGAGATCTGGGTTAAATCCATCATTATTTTGCTCAACCTGCCACCCCAGTTTAGACTCGGCCATATTCAAATCAGTCTTGACCCTGTGCCTCATGGGAACAGTGCAGCCCGAACTGCCAAACCATGTCCTCCCTGGCCCAGAAACAAGCATCCTAGGACCTGATTTGGGGTTTCACCTCTCATCAGCCAGGATAGCTTGAATCCAGTGGCACTTTGAGACCGGGACCCAGGTCTGGGCATACCCGGCACACTTGGGGTGAAAAAGCAAAAGACACACAATTGATGGACTGAATGCAGAAACAAATCAAAACATTCACCCCCAGTCAAGAGATCGAGGTTAAATCCATAATTCTTTTGCTCACCCTGCCACCCCAGTTTAGACCCGGCCATATTCAAATCAATCTTGACGCTGTGCCTCATGGGAACAGTCCAGCCCGATCTGCCAAGCCATGTCCTTCCTGGACCGGAAACAAGCATCCTAGGACCGGTTTAGAAGTTTCACCCCTCTTCAGCCAGAATAGCTTGAATCCAGTGGCACAGTGAGCCCGGGACTCACGTCTGGGTATACCCGGAGCACTTGGGATGAGAAAGCAAAAAACGCACAATTGATGGAGGAAATGTAGAACAAATCAAAACATTCACCCCCATTCAAGAGCTCCATCATTCTTTTGCTCACTGTGCAACACCAGTTTAGACCCAGCCAAATGCAAATTAGTCTTGACCCCGTGCTTCATGGGAACAGTCCAGCCCAAACTGCCAAGCCAGGTCCTCTATGGGCTGGAAACAAGCATCCTAGGACCGGTTTCTGGGTTTCACCCTTCATCAGCCAGGATAGATTGACTCCAGGGGCATGGAGAGAACAGGACACACATATGGGCATACCTGTCCCACTCGGGGTGACAAATGCAAAAAGAACAATTGATGGACAGAATACAGAACAATGTCATACATTCACCCCAGTACAGAGATCTAGGCCTAAATCCATCGTTTATTTGCTCACATGCCATTCCAGTTTGAACCCAGCCATATGCAAATCAGTCTTGACCCTGTGCACAATGGCACTGGGTCAAGAAAAGCATCAGTAAATGTGCTTAATCCTTAGGTAGCTTGGCAGAAAAGCAGTCAGGCTTAACTTAGAGGCAAAGTTAAAAGTACTTAATATCACACAAACAGTAATAAAGTGAACACACAGCACAAGACAAATCCCAAACCATTGTAGACGAATAGAAAATATTTTAACAACTAAAATGATACCAAAATGACATCTAATCAGTAGAAATAGAGTTATGATTTTTTAGGTTTTGGTAGATATAAAGTCAGGAAATCAATCGATTTCCAGCATTCTGAACTACTCACCTTGACAGAGGAGACTACATTTGTCCCAGTATCTTCGCTGGATGTTCCAGTGTTTGTCTGTTTGGCTGTTTCTCCAAGGTCTACTGCACAGACTGTCTTGCACGGAACTCTTCACCCCTCAAGATGGCAGCTGCCATGTGGACCAGAGTCAGCGCTCTAGTCTTCCTGCATAGTGCTCGCGCTTGGTGTTTTCCTCCTGCGCGTGAGCCTTTCAAACTGTGTACTTCAACTGAACCCTGACCGAGGGAACAGCGTTTCAGTGTTGCAATTGACTGAGGAGATTTTTGTCTTCATTTTTTAGCTCCACCCTTTTGGGCGAGCGGTGTGCACGCTGAGGGTAATATTCCCTTATTAGAGACTAGTGTCTCATAGTGTATAGAGACTCTATTCAGTTAATTCAGCGGACTCCAGAGGTAGAACTTCTTTAATCAAGTCTTCCTGAGAAAAGGGACAGTAAGAGTTAATTTATATAGAGTTTTCTAAGTTTCCTCAGCCTACGGATTTTGTTCTTGTAACAGGAAGTCCCATAATCTTGAATTCCTGGACATTAATGCTGGTTTACTCAGTGCATTAGAATTGTTATTTCCATTTTAAGAGAGCTGGTTCAATACAACAAGAATCTTAACTCCAACCTTCTTCACTGAGAGCGGCTAGCCTTCTGTAAGATTCAGGTGCACAGAGCGACTGGGTGAATGAGTGATGAATATTCTAATGATTTGTTTCATAACCGTAATAAGTGATTATTTATTTGTATGCAGGTTGCTTGCGGTGCCACCAAACCTGCACGAACATCTCACCATTCCACTTAAGATTCGTGAGGGAGGCGCAGGCAGGACTCCTGAAGTCAAAGGTAGCCTCTCTTTCTCTCCCATTCCCCTTTCCCCCATGTGGGTGCTTGGCGCAGATCTTTTATGGACTGTGTGGGCATACAGAGGGGGGTTTTGGGAACCAGCATCTGCTCCCATGGGATCCATTGGCACTAAGAGGTGAGTCTCTTGACAGATAGTGCCTAAAGGCAGAAAAAGCCAATTGAGGGTATCTGGTTGCACTGGAATGGGACAAAGCCACACAAGTTCAGGCCAACCGCGATGAAATGCAGTCCGGGCACAGGACCAAGTTCGTCCCTCTGGGGGTTGTGCCTTATGTTCTTGGTGCATGGTCTGCGTGGTGTTGCTTTTACACTCTTCACTGTGCTTTGTTACATTCCAATGAGGCTTTCAGCTGTACAATAAGGCTTTGTGGGGCTTTCACTACTCAACGTCAGTTTTGAAGAAACTTTCAGCTGTGTGGCGAGGCTTTGTGGGACTTTGCACCACTTTGTGTTGGTTTCGATGAAGCTTTGAGCCATGTGGTGAGGCTTTGGAGTGCTTTGCATCACTTCGTCTGGGTACAGATGAAGCTTTAAGTTGTGCTGTGAAGCATTGTGGTGTTTTGCGTCACTTGGCATCAGCTCAGACGAAGTTGTCAGCTGTACAGCAATGCTTTGCAGGGTGCTGCATCGATTTACACCGGATTTGAATGAACCTTCAGTTATGCAACGAGGAGTACTCTCTGATGACAACAAAGGTTCCATCACCACAGGAGGCAGTTCTTAGGATTGAGAACTTACTCAAGCAGAGGCCAGCAGTGCTCAGGTAGGTCAAGTTGCAGGTCCAGGCAGGCCCAGTTGCAGACGGTCTGCTGGGCAGTTGAGGGTCTGCCTTTGGAGCTTATTGTATCCCTGTAGCTCAGAACAGGAGGTCAGTCAACTAACCTCTGGAGTCACACAGATTAACCCGGGATAAACAGGAGGTCCAGTCTTCCTTCTCAGAGAGCAGGGCAGGCCTTAAGAAGCAGAACAGTCCTCTGGGGAACAAAGCAGGCCTTAAGCAGCATGGCAGTCCTCTGGGGAACAAGGAAGGACTTTAGCAGATGACAGTCCTCTGGTAGCAGTTGTCCAGTCCTCTGATGAACAAGGCAGGCCTCAAGCAGCATGGGAGTCCTCTGATGAACAGAGCAGGCCTCAAGCAGCAGGGCAGTCCTCTGGATAACAACACTTTCCTTCTTCAGTAATGGTTACAGGTCCAGGTGTGTACTAAAGAGGGCCTCTGAAGGCCCAATATTTATACCTGGTCCAATCCTTTGAAATGGGGGAATTTTCTAGGCTCACCCCCGCATCTGGTTCTGTAAAGTTTCCAGACTCCTGCCAAGGCTCAAAGAAGTCTAGGGTCACAAAAGATTAGTGTTAGGTTTCTTTGTGTGTGTGTGTGTGCTGGAGGCAAGACCTTTGAAACATACGTGGGGCAAGGAACAGCTGCACCACCATCTGTCCAAGCAGGATGGCCTATTCTGCCCACCCCTTGTCCCTTGTTATTCACTGCCTGGGCCCAGTATGCATTCTTAATGGAGAAACATTAAGCGGCTCAGGTAACTGAATACTCCTAGAAGGCCCTAGAAGATTTTAGGCAGTAAAATGTTAACTTTCTAAAAGTGAAACTTTCAAAATTGTGATTAAGCATGGGCAGAAAATCCGTACAGCTCGCGGATTTTGCGGATTTTCACTAAATTCGCAATCCGCGAACTCTCGCGAATTTACCAAAATCCGCAAATTCTCACACAGCGAACTTTTTTTCTTGGTGATACAATATTGCGGCGTGCGGCGCTCACTTACTCTCATTCACCGTTTGCCGAGTTGTTTTTCTCGATATTTTGTGAGTGCTGCGCCATTTTGGATCTTGCTGCGGAATCCCGCAGGAGTTTGGTGACGCATCGCGAGAGTTCGCAATTGCTAACATGTAGGTGCGGCGGGCAGCAACAATCTCGCACTCGCGAAATTACAAAATTTGCAATTCTGCACAAGAAATCCACTAGCAAGCAGCATAGACCTTCTGAAAATGATGATTTTTATCAGAATAACTCCTCAGGTTGACATTGGCCTGCACTTTTTTGGATTGGAGGCCTTTTGACTTTCTTTGGATCACTTTTGGATTAGAAATCAACTTTCACAAGCAAGTTTGTTTGGGGTATTACAGTTGCTGTTCTGCAGAAAAACGAGTTTTGCAAAACTGAAAGCACTCAGCAGGTGCAAAAGTTCACTCATCATTAGTAACCATTCCCTGTAGTACTTCCTGAGGGGCCCCTCCAGAGTTCAGTTGCCTATGTTTATTTGGGGCATTACAGTTGCTGTTCTGCAGAAAAACAAGTTTTGCAAAACTGAAAGAACTCAGCAGGTGCAAAAGTTCAAACTCATCATTAGAAACCATTCCCTGTAGTGCTTCCTGACTGGGGCCCCTCCAGAGTTCAGTTGCTAGTTGCAAAAATTCTATGACCCTGCTCTGACCCTCACAGCAGGCTCATAGAATAGCTACAAGTAAGCCACAAAGGTCCTGGAAAAGAAAATTGCACTGCAACAGAAAGCAAATTACAGATAAGGAAGCAGGTGCCAGACTGGAATTTTAAAACAGTGACACATTAATAAATCATCCCCAAATTAATTCATGTCAGTTGAAGCAGGGCAGGTGTGCTTGCTTTCCCCCCCCATAATCTACAGTGATGAACCAGAGGGTGGCATTGATGTACCAGAGGGTGGCATGGGTGAAACAGGGTGGCAGTGGTGAAACAGAGGGTGCTGTGAACCTGTGATGATGAACCAGACGTAGAAACAACATAGTCACGACCGTTGCGAGCCGACAAGTAAGCTCACAATTGCGTAATGGTACAAAACCCTCGCGAACTGGCAGAAACCCTTGCGAACACACAAAAAAAATAATCCGCCAGATTCGCAAAATTCGCCCATGCTTAATTGTAATCTAAATTCTGACTTTACCATACAAGAGGATTTTAAATTGCAATTCAATTGAGGCCATACATTATATTTCTACCTGTTCCCAATCAACAGTTATCACTTATTAAATGTAATAAGGTATCTCAATGTTATCCTGTGGGAGAAGTAGGCCTTAAAGCAGCGGAAAACGAATTTCACTACCAAGAAATGTAAAACTTAATAACACATATCCTACTTTTCATAATACAATGCACCTTGTACTGTGGACTGTCTAGAATCTACCTTATGGGTGATTTATATACTTAAATATGAAGCCTAAGGCCAGGCAATAGGTTTCTTTTGAAAGGTCAAATTGGTACTTTAAAACTGCATGACAGGCTGCAATAGCAGGCCTCTGATATATTTTAAAGTGCTGCATAAGTGGGTGGCCCACTAGTAGCATTTAATTTACAGGCCCTGTGCACATGGGTCCTACTAAATACTAGGGACATATATGCAAATTAAATGTGCCAATCAGGTGTGGGTCATTTTCAATAGGTTTTAGGGGGAGAGCACATGCACTTTAGCACTGGTTATCAGTGGCAACTTGCACACAGCCCTAATGCCCAAAAAACTAATTCAGAAAACAGGAGGGCTGATTGCAAACAGTTTTGGGGTGACATTGCAGAGAGGGCCAAGTCCATGTTTGGCTATCTCCAGAAGGGTCTTATATGGTGCCAAACAGAAGGCTTGGATGGACTATATTTTTACATTTATATATTATGCTCCTGTGGGAAAGTATATGCACAACTATACCAAAGAGTTCAATTTGCACCGTTTATGTGTGTCACAGGACATTTAATATGTCCTGCTGGACAAAATACATTTATTTTTTTTATTTTTTGAAGGAGTGAATATTATTTTCCAAATTCTTTATCTATAAGCAATAAAAACATAAGATACACATATAGACGTAAAAATACACTACATTAGATTAATACTGGTACAGTACTGTACTAGCTATAACTAACCCTTTTTATTAAGCACTTATTATGTTTTAAGGGGTACCGCCACTTTGCCCTACCATAAATCACATATATTTAATAGTTACTTTCATAAGTTTGTGATAATTAAATTATCTTTGTTATTTTTCCTTTTTTGTCTATGTTACTTTATTTTACTTTATTACTTCTTATAAAGTTACTTAGCAATCAATCTATGCACATATTTCTAAAGTACATGTATTATTACAAGCAAGCAGAAATAAAGCAATGACATTATCTTCTGCCAAACTAATCTTATACAATTTGCAAACCATCATCATTTAAAAACAAAAGTATCATCACTCTATGTCCTATAATCACAATTATAAAAATACTTTAGTCAAATTGCAATTTAACACCCTCACTTGTTCTTCACTAAATTCTTTCTCTCATATTCTAAATAAGGATTGCCTGCTAGCCAATATCTCAAAAAGCCCTTGAACAGGACAGAAAGCAATAAGTACTTGCCAATGATTTACATTACCCCATCAATTTATTGTTGAGCAGTAATGCCAGATTATCAACATGAGCTAGAATATTAAACTATGTATTCTAAAACCACCAATGAGCAGCCAAGTTAGGATATTTACAAATGTGTATTATTATTGCACCCCCTGTAGGATCACTCCCTGTCAAACAGCACCGCTTATCTGGGGATCTCAAGTGTGTTTCTACTCCAGGATAAGTACAGGGCCCTCGTGAGCTCTATGGTTTGGCTATCTCATTCGATTTTTATGGTCTATTCTCTAAATATTGAAATAAGATTTCAATTATAATTGCTGGTTGCAAAATTAAATTTAAAGCACACACATGCTGATACATAATTGTATGTGTGCCACAATAACATAGAACATGTATTATTAGAAAATCTCTAGCAGAATCCTTAAAAACTAAAGTCTTGTGGAAATGATCTTCCTCATTTGACAAATTCAACAGCTGATCTTATAGTTATCATTAATGCAGCACATTTTGAAACTCGCTTTTTTTCCAGACCCTCTTTTTCACTTTCAAATTTTGAAACTCCCTTGGATCGACCCCTCTAATAGAGAGATATATTTTCTCTAATAATTACCATCATGGATTGTTTTCTAGACAATTGTTTTAACAATAGGGCTTTATTAGAGGTGCCTGCATCTTTTATGTTCCAGGAGATGATCTATGCCAATTCAGTCTTACAGCAGTCAGCACTTATGTAATGTATTTGTATTCGTATTTTATATTGTTGTATTTGTTTTTATAGAGGAAAAATAATGTGGAAAAAATGTTCATCCCTTCATGCTATACAAAACGTCTATGTGTCTTTGTGGAAAAGACTACCAAACAACCGAAATGCGGCTTCAACAATGTTTTAATAATCACTGTTAGCATTGAAGAACTGATTGGATATAATATACAAGTTAAACTGTAAGTATCTTAGATAGTATTTAAATAACAATATGCGCTGAAATAAACGTATCATTTTATTTGTATGGTTTGTGTTTTTTATTGATCTAAAGAAAGGTTATAAAAGTATATATTGAGTATACTTTTCATAATAAATGTGCACTACAAAGACTGGTGTAATGCGTTTGTTAAATTAGAATATTGCTTGGGTGTTACATTAAAAGTGTGGTGTTGTGATCTAATTGGAAGTTAAAACTAAATAGCTTTTAAACCACAGTATGGTTTGAAGAATTGGAGGTTTTAATAATACAAGTTGGTAGACACACTGAAAGGGGACCTATTATTTGAGTGATGGCTTTTCAACCCTTTCCAATTGTCTTTGAGCAGCTACTGTGTTAATAGGATGACACTGTAGAACAAAGAGCACAGACTTATACTGAGCAGAACAAAGATAAACATTCTGTACCATAGACAAGTCCATTATCCCAGAAAATGTGGCTCTTGTTCAGAAAGATGCATTCTTCAGTGTGCAAGTCAGATCCTACAAGTCTATCGGGCAGCCAGATCCTACACGTCTATCGAGCATTATGGCTTGCGCTACTTTTATACGAGGAGAGGTTTCATACTGGATATATTTCAGCATTCTTGCTTTTAAAACGTCTCTCATCTATAGTGACAAGTTTCCCAGGCAGACACAGAAAGTTGCAGGGTTGTGAATCTAATGACCTTAGCTACCAGAGGTGAAGGATTCGTGCTCGAGAGGCACTGAATTTATAATTACGGCTTTAAACACACCTGTCTGCTGAGATAGCAATAACAGAATGTTTCTGGCACCGCATATATAGCGCTCTTTGAAGCAACAGGCGAGTTTCGGGCCTCATTAGAACCAATCAGAGTTTGTAGGTCAGCATTTTTTGGTGCATTGTCATGCATACTGAGCATCACCGTAGCCCTCTTGAGAGCTGAATGAGTTTCCAACACTAAGGACTTTCATTGGATGGTAATGGGCATCTGCCAAAAATTGGCAGATCCCCTGTGTCCTCAATTCACCTGCCTCATCTACAGGAGGGGGGAGAGCGATATGTTTCACTGTCGACCTTCTTAATCTAGCGTCTCTTTTCTCTCCTGTTCTGCCATAATACAGCAGGGGAACAGATATTTCGTTTTTTCTCTGTGTATGGGATGGTGCATTTTGCATCCAGGAGATATATTGCAAATGATTACTACAAAATCGTTTTTATTTTCTTATCTTACTTTTTCAATACTTTTACTTGTTAATGAATTCATTATGCATTTTTAGGAGTGTGTTAATAACCCGAACTGTGTACTGGTATTATTTGAACCAACACAAGAAGTAAAATTAAAGAAACTGTTTTGCAAAGTGGTCCTTTGGTTTGTGCAAATGAAGGGGAGGTAAGTGTCTTTATTTTACATCCTAGAATGAACTGCAATGCTAGGGCATCTGTATTTTAGGGAAGACTAGTAGTCTTGAAGAAGAAGGCTAAAAGAAATGGCAAGATGTGTGGGAGAACAACATTCTCTGCAAGGATGTAGGATCCATGTCATTGAGAGGATGCATAGGCTCTTGAAGAGTGACCGTTTGATCTCTGATCCAATGAGGATGGGGGAGGAGGCCTAAGAAAGTGGCTTGCCAAGGGAGGGCAAGCAGAAGACGGGAGGCTGCATTTCACAAATTCGGGAAAATGGGAAGCACCATAAGTGCCCAGCTGTGTGAACGATGATGTCATTCACCACGCTCACTTTAAAAAAGCCATTTTAGCATTTTATGAGCATTAAATTGCATAAGATTTCTATACAAGGACAATCATCTAAGGCAAGATGTATAATTTTACCTTGCACGTTTGAACACTATGCAGAATTCCTCTTGCCTCTAGTTTACTCCTGGTTTCATTTGGTGCACGGGTTTGACGCAAAGCCATGTTATTTATTGCTGATTAAGCTTTCAGCGAAAATCTATACATGTTTGACCTACGCCTACTCCATTATGCCACCTTTGCATAGATTATAGCGAGGTTGATTCACTACAAAGCTATTTTGCTCTGCACTCAGGGCAACTTTTCAGATTGAGATGCATTTTACACTAGAGCTAGATCGAACCTGCTGTGTGCGCCACTTTGCATCACACAGTGCAGCTTAGAATCATGGTAGCCCCCAAGCAAACATGGACCAGAGTTTGGGTCATAGATGAGACTTCAATAACTTCACTAGAGTGTGGGTTAAAGGTAGAATGACAAGAAAAATGGTGACTGCTTCCAAGAAAGGAGAAGACCCAAGCAAGAACTTTCTATCTTATCCCAAAATTATAGAATGGTCAAGACTTAGAATATCTAGATTTGGTTGGACGTATACATTCCCTTTACATGAGCTGCTATATGATTTTAAAAAAAGTGAGTACCCTGAAGGTGAAACTCATAATGGTGCGCTTGCTATACATATTGTCATTAATCCGCCTTCTTTCTCTAATGGTGTTTTGGGGAGGTACAGTTGCAGGCTCTGTCTGGAAGATGTTGGCCTACAGGAAAAGAGATGAGGGGCAGTATTACAGATGTCGCCCGGGGGCGCAACAAGTTTTTTCACCCGCTTTGCGCGCCCCCGGGGCCCCTTGTTATTATAGAAGAGGACGCAGACGCTTGTGCGTCCCCTTCTATAATACCGATATCGCTGGCGCATTTAAAGTGCCAGGGCTATCAACAAAGGCTGTTCCCTCATTTACTTAGGGGAGTGCCCATGCAAATGAGGGAATTCCTTTGACTCTGTGCCCGCGCTATATTACAGACATGGGCGCAGAGTCAAAGAAGCCCTCAGGAGGCGCACTGACAGTGTGCCATTTAAAAGGTGGCGCACTATTAGTGCACCTCCTGACAGCAGCCCTCTGCAGAGGGTAAAGGGGGTCCCATGGGCCCCTCAGACATCCCCTTGCATGCGGGTGAAGTCACTGACTTCACCCGCCTGCAAGTGGATCTCTAAACTCCTTTGAAAGTGCCTGCGGGTGCTGCTTGCACTGTGAAAACACAAAGCGGCTACCCCCGAGTTTTCACGTGAATGCGCTGCCCTGGAGACAGCAAGAGTTTGTGGCTGCCCTCAGGGCAACGCATACAACATAATGGGGTGCATTATCACTGTTTGCGCCCGGCGCACCTTTTGAAAGATGTGCCAGGCCCCAACAGTGACAATGTGTAATACACCCCATGAATAGATATTCATTAGCCTTTGTGGGAAGGTTGCATAATTGAAAGAGAGACCACGAGTCAGATATTGTGGATTTGAGACAGAGCTCTAATCTGCATCTTTCTTTGGCTCATGCTGTCAAAAGCTAAAATAAAATAAAACAGAAGACAGGAGAGTACCTCCAGAGGAAGAATCAAAGTTTGAGTATTCAAAATGTCTAAAAAAGAGCCCTAAATATAAAAATTTCTAGTAAGGAATAAAAGGCAGTTCATATGTCAACTGGGAAAAATGCGGATACGCCTGTATCAGGGTTCTTCAACCTTTCATTTCTGTAATCACTCACATTCCAAATAAATGTATTGTACCAATACCACAATTAGTTAATAATTAAGTATTCAAATCTTCCTAGAATGTTTAGCTATTTTTGATATTCCTATGTTTAATCGTGTTGTAATAATGCTATTGTTTATAGCACATTGCATTTGAGGTTCTCATATAATTGATATGCTTCTCAGGTATGTCATCCTGCTGGCACTACATCTTTACGCTACATTTAAACATTAAGGGCCTGATTCTGATGCGGGTTGGAAAGCTTCCCGACCGATTGGGTCTGGAAGTAGTTTCCGACCCACTCGGATCGGGAGAGTCTGACCGACGGAGTATGATGCATCCCGATGCTTCCAGATACAATTTGGTTGGACTCCAATTGACTTCAATGGGAGCATATGTTCCTAACTGCATCATAATTGGGCCCTGGGGCGGGGAGACGAGTTCCCAATCCGATTTGGAAGGAGAAAATGCCATTAGGAGTCCTTCCTAACCGCATCAGAATCAGGCCCCTAAATGTTATCAAAATTGAAATTTGTAAGTCATAACTGCTAACAACTAACTAATGTAGGCTTTCACTACAGACCCTTTAGTAAGGACTTTGAGGTAGTCCATTCATTGAGTTAATTCTGTCTTTTGAAGTGTATGTCGAATGTAAGTCAGCGATTTGAATTCAATCAGGGTAATTCAGTCTTTCAATATCCTGAGATTTAAAGAATTAGTACAAGTTTTGTCTGGGTGAAAAAAATTCTTTTGGAAAAAGGTCAGTGTAATTCACTTTAGTAAATCCTATATGTTTTTGCTATTATGATTTAGGGGCGTTAATCAGTTTATACTTAAAAGTGCTCCAAATTTCAACATAACCATGTTAGCCTGTGTGTTGTGTATTTTAACCGATCGCCATTTGGTTGTGCCTTCAGCCCGTCCCTCCCCCCACGCTCCCGCCTCCCAGCCGCCCCGCCCACGCTCCGCCCCCCTCCATCCTCCATTTATGACAGCAGGACAATCGTGCAGCGTTCACGCGCAGTGGTCGCGCCCCAGTTGCGCCGAAGGTGCGCCAAAGGTAAGCCCCTCTACGCCCGTCCGCGCCAAGCCCGCGCCCAGCGCCAGACCCCCTGGCCCCCGTACCTCCCACCCCTCCCGCATTACATACGATGCTACCACCCTCCTAGCCCTTAACCCCGGCCGACTCCCCAACTGCGCCCAAGCCGCTCCTGGTCACACCCATGGACCCTTCACATGCTACTCCTGCAAATTCGACGGCACCAAGAAAACCTCCACGAACACAAAACAGATATCTGACTCCAACCACCTAAAATGCATCCTGCTCAACACCCGCTCAGTCCACAGACAGGTCATCGACCTCTGGAACTTACTAGACACCATTTCTCCCGACGTCGCCTTCCTAACTGAAATGTAGATGAACGCCTCCTCAGCCCCAGACATCACCATTGCCATCCCGGAAGGATACAAGATCATTCGTAAGGACCGCACCGACCAAACAGGAGGAGGCATCGCCATCGTCCATAAGAACTCCATCCGCATCTCTACCAGCTCAGACGTCAACCTGGCCAACGCCGAACACCTTCACTTCCAGATCCACACCGACCCCAAGACCACTCTCAGAGGCACCCTCCTCTACAGGCCACCAGGACCCCGTGCACAATTCAGCGACGATATCACTGACTTTATCACCCCACACGCCCTCCCCTCGGAGGAATACATTCTACTGGGAGACCTCAACTTTCACCTGGAAAAGAGCAACGACAGCAACGCCACCTCCCTTCTTGACAATCTCACCAACCTCGGACTCAAACAACTTGTCACTACGCCCACCCACATCGCAGGTCACACACTCGACCCTATCTTCACCTACAGCAAACATGTCTCCTTCAGTCACACCACAGCTCTCCATTGGACGGACCACAGCTGCGTACACTTTATCTACAATAAGACCACAACTCACAACCATCCTCAACCTTCTCTGCGAAGAAACTGGAACAAAATCACCACCGACCAGATCTCCTCATCGCTTCTTCAAAACCCCCCTGCCCACTCCTCAAACCCCGACCAAGCAGCCACTAACCTCACCCAATGGCTATCCAACAGCGCCGACATCCTAGCACTGCTGAAAAAACGTCAAATCAAACTAGGCAGCAAAAACGCCTCCTGGTTCAACGATGATCTTAAGAAATCGAAGAAACTCTGTCGCTCCCTCGAGAAGGCCTGGAAAAAAGACCCAAACACCAGCACCAGAGACGCCTTCAAAAACGCCACCCGCATACACCACCAACTAATCCGGTCTGCCAAGAAAGCCGCATTCAAAGACCGACTAGATAACAACGCCCACAACAGCAAGGAATTATTCAACATCATCAAAGAATTTACCAACCCCTCAGCCAACTCCAACGACATCACCCCCTCTCAAGCCCTCTGCGACTCCCTAGCTTCGTTCTTCCACAACAAAATCGCAGACATCCACAACAGCTTCGACAACCGACCCGGAGACCAACCCACCCAACCTTCTGCAGGACCTTCACCCCCATTGAACATCCTTAATAGCTGGAACCCAATCTCCACTGAGGACACCATCCGCCTGATGAACTCCATCCACTCAGGATCCCCCACAGACCCTTGCCCTCACCACATCTTCAACAAAGCTGACTCCATCATAGCACCGCACCTCCGAGACGTCATCAACTGCTCCCTCAACTCCGCCACCTTCCCGGAAATCTGGAAACACGCAGAACTTAGCGCCCTTCTGAAAAAACCCACAGCGGACCCCACCGAACTAAAAAACTACCGCCCCATCTCGCTCCTTCCATTCCCGGCCAAAGTCATCGAGAAAGCTGTCAACAGCCAGCTCGCCGCCTTCCTCGAAACCAACAAGTCCCTCGACTCCTCACAGTCCGGCTTCCGAGCCAAACACAGCACGGAGACCGCCCTCATCGCAGCAACAGACGATATTCGAACTCTACTGGACAACGGAGACACTGTCGCCCTCATCCTCCTTGACCTCTCCGCAGCCTTCGACACAGTCTGCCATAGCACCCTTCTACAGCGCCTCAGAAACATCGGAATCCAAGGAAAAGCACTAGAATGGATCACCTCGTTCCTCACCGGAAGAACCCAGAGAGTCCGCCTCCCACCATTCAAGTCAGAGGCCACTGAAGTCATCTGCGGCGTGCCACAAGGGTCTTCACTCAGCCCCACCCTCTTCAACGTATACATGAGCCCCCTCGCGGCCATCGCACGCCAACACAACCTCAACATCATCTCCTACGCCGACGACACTCAACTGATCCTCTCACTCACCAAAGACCCTAACACCGCCAAAACCAACCTACATGAAGGAATGAAAGAAGTGGCCAAGTGGATGAAGCACAGCCGTCTGAAACTAAACTCAGACAAAACAGAAGTCCTTATCTTAGGTACCTCCCCCTCCTCCTGGGATGACTCGTGGTGGCCAGAGGCCCTTGGAAAAGCACCCATCCCGACGGACCACGCACGGAAATGGGCGTCATCCTCGACTCCTCACTCTCTATGAACAGACAAGTCAACGCCGTTTCATCATCTTGCTTCAACATTCTTCGCATGCTCAAAAAAACATTTCGCTGGATCCCCACCGAAACCAGAAAAACGGTCACCCATGCACTGGTTACAAGCCGCCTGGACTACGGAAACACCCTTTACGCCGGTATCACCGCTAAACTCCAGAAAAAACTCCAACGCATCCAGAACGCATCAGCCAGACTCATACTAGACATCCCGCGTAAAGTCTGCATCTCTAGTCACCTGAAAGACCTTCACTGGCTTCCCGTCAATAAGAGGATCACTTTCTGCCTCCTAACCCACACACACAAAGCACTTTACGAACTTGGACCCGAATGCCTCAACACACGACTTTCCTTCTACACCCCCTCCCGCCAGCTACGATCCTCCAACCAAGCCCTTGCTACCGTACCTCGCATCAACAAAACCACCATGGGAGGTAGATCCTTCTCCTACCTCGCAGCTAAAACCTGGAACTCACTCCCCACTCACCTTTGTCTCACTCAGAACCACCTAGCATTCAGAAAGCAACTTAAAACTTGGATATTCGACAAGTAATTCCTCACCCTCTTCAAGCGCCTTGAGACCCTCCGGGTATGTAGTGCGCTATAAAAATTTTTTGACTTGACTTGACTTGACATTAGCCAAGGCCTACAAAAACACTGCAATTAACCAGATACGGTTTGCTATACAATCATATGCCTCACTGCCATTTTGTTCTGGTTATGACCTCACAGATAACGTCATAAAAATATAAATTACACCACAAATTACATCATTCGTATTTCATCTTGGTCAAGTAGTAGACAAATTTAAGCACGTCCCTAAGAGCGCTGTTAAGCCTGCTCATAAAATACAACAGAAGCATTTTCCAGTGGACAAGTGCCGCATACAGAGTGAGCAGGGCATCCAGTAAAAGAAATTCCAAATCTAAAATGTGTGCCCTATTTTTGTCTGACCTTCTTTACTTTCACTGGCTCCATAAAAAAGCATCAAGAGAAGAAAGATTTCGTATGGCTGAGATACCCGCCACCCCCTCTCAACACAATCCCCAAAAGGAGGGAAACCGGAAACAGTTCTTAAAGTTTTTGGATGTGGGATGGAGTGACCATCCCGGCCGTATTTATTAAAACAAAATTAAAACATTAAACGTTTTCATGTTATGTACAATTTCATTATCACATTACGATGTTTGGCTAACCTTAACATAATCTCTAATACAGAGGTTCTCCTAGCCGAACTAGCATCCTACAAAACATTCTCTAAGAACACTGAAATTGTACATCCTAACGTTTAAGGGCCAACGGCAAGGTCATAACCGGTGTCAAGATCCCTAACCAGACTTACCCCTCCCACTTGGGAGGGGCGACAGCACAGAGGCTTACCTCAAGTGCAACTACTAACAATTTCCCTTGACTTGACGGGGGCCCTTAAGACTCGACGCCATTTAAAGGTCGTTCGAACACTTGTGTGTGGTATCTAGAAGGTATCGTTGACCTCTCCCCACCCCACACAACTTACCGCATCTGCCGTCGCAGATGACCCTGGCCCCGGGAAATTCCCCAGGAGGGGGCTGTAACCCCTCCTACAAAGGAAGGGGCCTTGACCGCCTTTCCTTTACTTCCGGCGACCCGCCCTTAGACGGGACCGCCTCCCCACTGAGGGGCCAATGGCCACCTCTCCCGAGCGCTCCCATCCGTGTTGGGTGACGCCCACTCATAGGGATCTACCAATTAGTGCTCACCGATCATGACCTTACCGCCTACCAAAAATAAATACGACAATTCTGAAACCTATGAAAACATTGGTCACTACGACCGAAAGAGCCTGCTAGAAATGCAACACTACATCAACTCATTTTAATCGTAACAACCTAGACTGTATTCACCATACTTTATTATGATTAACCACAAACTGATACTGTCACAGCCTGTAAACGAAATGGAAAAACCAACTTATAACTTCACTTTATTGCACAACAACTTGCTGTCCTCAGGGGCTGGTGGGTGGGTCAAAATTGGCTCTTCGTTCCGTCCCGAGCTCACGTGTAGCGAGGGGGTGCAGCTTCGGAGCACAAGAACAAGAGGACGTCTTCTGGTCTTGCGCCTTCTTTTATCCGTCTTCAGGGTGGGCGAAAAACCCGCCCCTGCCCGCCCCGAGGGCGTGGCCGGCTGCGTCGGTGTCTAGGCCAGCCCATTCTAGGGCGGGAAAAAGCGCGCCCCGGCTACGCCGCTTCGGGCATACCAGCCGAGACGCGCCTCCCGCCCAAAAATGGCTTCCCGGGGGGATCGAGGCACTCAGCCATACGTTCGGGGGGACCGAGTGGTCGCCCCTTTCCATATGGCTGAGATACCCGCCACCCCCTCTCAACACAATCCCCAAAAGGAGGGAAACCGGAAACAGTTCTTAAAGTTTTTGGATGTGGGATGGAGTGACCATCCCGGCCGTATTTATTAAAACAAAATTAAAACATTAAACGTTTTCATGTTATGTACAATTTCATTATCACATTACGATGTTTGGCTAACCTTAACATAATCTCTAATACAGAGGTTCTCCTAGCCGAACTAGCATCCTACAAAACATTCTCTAAGAACACTGAAATTGTACATCCTAACGTTTAAGGGCCAACGGCAAGGTCATAACCGGTGTCAAGATCCCTAACCAGACTTACCCCTCCCACTTGGGAGGGGCGACAGCACAGAGGCTTACCTCAAGTGCAACTACTAACAATTTCCCTTGACTTGACGGGGGCCCTTAAGACTCGACGCCATTTAAAGGTCGTTCGAACACTTGTGTGTGGTATCTAGAAGGTATCGTTGACCTCTCCCCACCCCACACAACTTACCGCATCTGCCGTCGCAGATGACCCTGGCCCCGGGAAATTCCCCAGGAGGGGGCTGTAACCCCTCCTACAAAGGAAGGGGCCTTGACCGCCTTTCCTTTACTTCCGGCGACCCGCCCTTAGACGGGACCGCCTCCCCACTGAGGGGCCAATGGCCACCTCTCCCGAGCGCTCCCATCCGTGTTGGGTGACGCCCACTCATAGGGATCTACCAATTAGTGCTCACCGATCATGACCTTACCGCCACAGGTCCGGATAGTTGACCGGCTATCCGGACCCCCCACAAAACTCCTACCTAAAGGTCATGTTCCAAAGATTTTAACCAGGCTAGGAAGTCTCCTATGAGTAACTCATTCCCCGCCCTCGACAAATGCACACCATCCCCCAGATACATACTGTCATCATTAATACCATTATGCGAGATCGAATGCAATGCCTTGGAACGGAACAACCTACTCACTTTGTTATTCAATTTTCTAACAGAATGATTCAAAGCAGGGATCGAGATAGCCCCCCGCCACACTTTTCGTGGGATCATATGAGACCATGCGATTAGGCACCCCGGAACTCTCCTCGCTAACCAACTTACCGTGGAAAGCATAGCCTCCAGGAGAAGTCGTCTACCGGTGGTGACCAGATCATTGCCCCCCAAATGCACTATGACTATGGACGGCGGTGACCTCATCCGCTCTAACAAGCCCTCAAAAAATTCCTGAAACTGGTCAATACAGAGACCGCCCCTTCCGTAGAAGGACACTCTGTACCCGTATTCCTCAGGTACGTGAACCATGTCACCTGCTTTGAATACGTCTGCAGCCCGTCTCACGTATGAGTGGCCCACGACCCAAACCTCCTTCCTCACAGCCGGTGACGTGCGACCGCTGACCTGGTGTTGGGTCGACTGCTCAGTCTGCCCTGCCGCGTAGGCTTTGCGCAACTGAAAACAAACAAAGACAAGAGGCGTGAGTACAAGATTACAGTTTCACAACATGTGCAATCGCACGTACCTCTTATAACAATTGGAGGACCAGCGCCCCACACGTTTCACTTGTTCTACATTAAGACCTCTGGCTGTAGCTTCAGTGGCAGCCCCTATACGAAAGGAGTGGGTCCCAAATTCGCCCGGGTCCAAGCCCGCTGCGGCAATGGCCATTGCAAGCACCCGTTGAAACTGAAACCTCGTCAGCGGGGTGGCGTCTGCATGCCTCAACAATGTCCCTCCCCATGATGCCACCCTTCGTGCTAGGTAATCTTCTAAGCACTGTACCGGACACATGGATGAGTCGGGGTTCCTGCGGATGATCGTGCAGTCCCCTCTCCCATCTTGGTCAGTCTTGGACCTGAGAAAGGAGACAATCATCGCGTCACCCCTGATCTGGACATGCTCCCTGCACAAGCCCCCCGTCACGTCCCGTTTGTTCCTTGCAACCAGCTCACTAACTCTCATAGCCCCGTGAAATGCCAGCGTAAATGCAGTCCGGAACAAACAGGTCTCGAACGGGGACGAGCATGTGTTCGGGAGCGTGACCAGTAACTGGGACAACCTGTCTAGACCTATCGGTCGTCGTACATCTACTCTGCGACCCTCTAGACGTTGCCACCCACGTAGCGCTTTTTGTACCGTGAAAGACGCTGTTGGGTCCAGGATGCCATGGGCCCTGGCAACAAAGGAAATGGCGGCACGATGCCTTTGGGCCGTAGCCACCGATTTCCCAGCCCTACGTAAGGACATCAGAAAAAGTACTACCAACTCCTCCTGACCCCAAAGTCCTCCTCTCTCTGCCCCCAAAAAGGCTAAATAGGCCTGGAACGCCCCTTCATATGCCTTCCTTGTCCTGGGTGCTAGACTCTCTCCCACGAGGTGACGAAGTTCGGGGCACCGAGAGACCAGAGAGCTTCGGGGAAGGGTGCCGGCTCCGGGTCCGCTGAAGGAAGGAAACCCGAGAAAGCCTGCATGTGAAAACGAGACAGTGCATCAGCAGCCTGATTCATCACCCCTGGGACATGTTTTGCTCTGAATACTACGTTCAGTTGCATACACAGTAAGACAATTTCTTTGAGGAGCCTCAAAATCAATTTACAACGGGCTGCCTGACTATTGATGCATTCTACCACGGTCATATTATCGGACCAGAACACAACAGAATGATCTCTGAACCCTTCTGGCCAGGTTCTCAGGGCCACCAGAATGGGAAATAGTTCGAGGAAAGCGATGTTACTTGTCAGCCCCTTCTCGTGCCACCATAGGGGCCACTTTAGTGCCGACCATTTCGTGCCGAAGATGGCGCCAAAACCTACGCTTCCTGCTGAATCTGTCCATAGCCCAAGCTCTTCAGAGGAGACGGCTGGCTTGTTCCAGACGACCCGGCCATTGAAGTCCGCCAAGAATGCTAACCAAATCCGCATGTCCTGGCGGACCTCGGCCGATAACCTTGTTCGATGATGACCCTCCTTTAAGCCAACCATTGCTTGGGCAATTGAGCGGGAAAAGGGGCGAGCCATTGGTATCACCCTCAAGGCAAAGTTCAACTTTCCCACTAACTGTTGCAACTGATGCAGTGTAACTTTGGATGCCTTTAAACATACTTGGAGGGCTGCCCTGAATTTCGACACTTTGCTAGCTGGTAAACGGAAGCACCCCTCCCTTGAGTCCAACTCGATCCCCAAAAACTCGAGGCAAGTCGTGGGACCCATAGTTTTACCTGGTGCCAACGGCACGCCAAGATGATCCATTAACACACAGAATTCAGCTAAGGCCCGGGCACATTCGGGAGTACCGGCGGGGCCAAGGAACAGAAAATCGTCAAGGTAGTGCATTACATTTCGGAAACCCGTTTTCTTAGTGAACACCCATTGCAGGAAAGTACTGAATTTCTCAAAGTAAGCACATGATATAGAGCATCCCATTGGCATACACCTATCCATGTAAAATGACCCCTGGAACCCGAATCCCAGAAGACGCTGATCGTCTGGGTGTACCGGAAGCAACCGGAACGCTGACTCGATATCAGATTTCGCCATCAACGTCCCGTGCCCCAGGCGATTCAAGATGGCTACCGCCTCATCAAAAGATGCGTATCGCACCGAACAAACTTCTGGCTCAATTGCGTCGTTCACCGAAAGACCATATGGAGCAGATAGATTATGAATCAAACGAAACTCACCCGGGTCTTTCTTGGGGACCACCCCTAACGGAGAACAAACGAAATCCGGTACCGGGGGCTCACTAAACGGGCCGGCGACCCGTCCCCGGCTAACCTCTTTCTGAATTTTTTCTTGCACTACAGATGCATGTTGTAAAACGGAAAGTTGATTTTTGCACATCCCTACACCCTGAAAGTCCCCTACCGGGATGCGGAAACCATGTGTAAAACCGTTCCGCAGCACCCCGGCAGAAGTACGATCCGGGTATTCGCTGAGCCAGGGAATCATTGCCAAGGTATCAATCGGGGTTGGTAAAGGCGCCCCTCGGCCTAGTTTAGACCTGTTTGGCGCCTCCCTTACCCCCATTCTCACTCGTTCTGGCTCTGCACGATGACTCAGGATGGGACGACCCACACGTACTACACTCATGTTTGAATTTACACGATCCCGGAGGCCTGGTACACTTCCCCTTGTTAAAATTAAAACAGAAACCCTTTCTACCTGTATTGCCTGCGGGCCTCGACTGGTCGTCGGTGCTCGTACTTGGTCGAAAGGGCGTCCCCACATTTTGGCGGGAGTAATCAACAACAGTGCTCCCGACCAATGGCATTCTTAACATTCCCGATTCTTTCATTTTATCCCATGTTAAAGAATCGTAACAATCCCAAGTCAAACTCTTGTTATGTTCCTTTTCTTTCCTGAACAAATTGTCATAACAAAACCAATGGTTACCTTGATACGCTGTCGAGTAACCCATAATTCGTGATTGATAAACGGGAAACTCAGGAAGCAACTCGGGCCTACGTTCCCCCAAAATTGATGTGAAAATACCCCATGCATTGCCCCAGTTGCCAATGTTCTCATTGACCTTAAAGGCGGCCATCTTTGCGCGCCAAACACTCGGATGCATTAAGTCCTTCTGACTTTTTACATGCTCCACATCATAATGATCAACAAGCAGGGAAAAAATATTCACGTACTCCCCCGCCCAGATCTTTTCTTTTATAGCTAAAGGCACATGTTGTCCTAATCTCTCTCTACGAGAGGGTGCTGACTCGTCCCTTGCAATCGGCAATGGCCGCTTACCTGCACCGGACACAGCTTCTGCCGATTGCGACTTGTCTATCCCCGCCAACGGCGTAGCCACTCTAGCTGCCTCTTTCTTCTCACGAAGCCCTTTTATCAGCGCCTGTGCTTCGGCAGCCGTGGCGCCATCACTACTATCCCCCAACCATGCTGCTAGCTGTGCTGCCAGCTCGGGGGGCATGTCTTCCTTGGATGTCGGGGTGACGACAACGGGGATTGGATTCCCCTCCATCGGTACTGGGGTCGGCGCCTCGAGCGGGGCAGAGGGAACCGGGACGGCCCCACCGGCTGGAACCTTTCTCGGCCTCTTAGGTCTCCCTCCAGCCGGCGGGGTGCCCGAACCCTCCTCCCCATCTCGCTCGGCCAACCGTTTCTTTATGTCGGACACTTCTTTGCAAAGGGCCCGCACCATCTGTTCGGTCGTCATTCTTTTTGCGCCTTTCTTGGGCATCTCTCCGAGGAAGTATCTAGAAGACAAAGAAAAAGATTAAAACGCTCAAAATTGGCTCTTCGTTCCGTCCCGAGCTCACGTGTAGCGAGGGGGTGCAGCTTCGGAGCACAAGAACAAGAGGACGTCTTCTGGTCTTGCGCCTTCTTTTATCCGTCTTCAGGGTGGGCGAAAAACCCGCCCCTGCCCGCCCCGAGGGCGTGGCCGGCTGCGTCGGTGTCTAGGCCAGCCCATTCTAGGGCGGGAAAAAGCGCGCCCCGGCTACGCCGCTTCGGGCATACCAGCCGAGACGCGCCTCCCGCCCAAAAATGGCTTCCCGGGGGGATCGAGGCACTCAGCCATACGTTCGGGGGGACCGAGTGGTCGCCCCTTTCCAAAAGTCATGTCGGTCTGCTAAAATGTTTTAAACCTCGATGGCCTTCATGGTATACTTCATTCTGCCAGAAAATAAGATAATGATGGTACAGAGAAATGCATATATTTCTCGATCACCCAAGGCCCTTCCACTTACACACATTTACTAAATAAGAAAGGATATGCAGGGTATTTCACCAAATATCGAAAACTGTATTTATTTATGTCGGGTATGATGGGGACTTTATTTGTCACTTTTGCAAGACACTAGTAGTGTGAATGTTTGTTTGTGAAGGTAAAAGTTCAATTTTTCGTTCATTGAACTCAAAACAATATTGGAGGGGCTTGCCACATATTTATTTCATAAATATGAACAAGGGTAACACAACATAATTAAAAGGAAGCTAGGTGTTACAACTGGCTATTTCTGGTTGGCTAAGGCTGACGCCAAAGCTAGGCAGAAACCACCATTCTAGTCAGGGCAAGGGAGTCACACGCCAAGATAACCCCTGCTCACCCCCTTGGTAGCTTGGCACGAGCAGACAGGCTTATCCCGGAGGCAATGTGTAAAGCATTTGCGCCAGCACACAACAGCAACAACATCCTAGGCACACCACAAAAGGAATTCCACACAATATTATATAAAAATAACTTCTGTATTGTAAACACACATCAGATAGTATCACACAGGTACATTGTGCCAACTGGCACGGGCAATATTCGCAAGGGATTATTTACAGGACAGGGCCACATGGGCCACTGTCAGAATCAACACTTTTAGAAATAGCACTTCTAGAACTTAGAATAAGTATAGCACAAAATAACAGTTATAGATCACATCCAGTAACTACTGGGAACAGGTAAGTACCACCTAGGCAACCCTAAACACCTTAGGAGAATGTCACGCAGGGAACCAGGACCTCACTAGGACCACCTGTACTAGAAAGAATAACCACCTAAATATAAAATACCTTTTAGGGGTATAGGTAAGAACACATTACACATGATGCAAAACCAACATTCAGAGGTGTAGGGAAGGAAAAACACATGATGCATAAAACATACATTCAGCGGTGTAATAACAAGGCACATGATGCATCAAAACACATTCAGAGGTACCGGAGAAAACACATGATGCCTAAAACATTCAGAGGTGTGAGGAAGAAAAAACACATGATGCATAAAGCAACACATTAGAGGTGTAAAATCAAGGAAGACACACGATGCATAAAAAAATTCAGAGGTGCCAGAACATAACTCAATAGCGCAAAAACACATGATGCCCAAAAACGTTCAGAGGTGTAAGATCAAGGTGCGTAATCATATTAAATGCATTACATTTCCTAGCACCACATCACATTGCGCAAAACTCACATTAGGCAATTACCATCACATAGATAATCACATTGCGCCTAAATAAAATCACATAACAGCCCCCATCTAATAAAGGGACTAAAGAGCCCTCTGTCCAGAATGTCAGGGCGCGCTGCCAATGCAGCGCCAGTCAGGGGTGCGCCACCGGCGCAAAACCTAAACGTTGCAGATGCCCACTACTTGCTGGGCACCTGAGGACATCCCAAGACCTAAACGGTGCAGCTGCCCACTAATTGCTGGGCAGCTGGGAATCAAAACTGCGACAGGGTCCTCACTGACCCTTAGGCGCAAACTGCGCCCACTGCTGGAGCCACACAGGCTTTGGGCATATCACATGCCCCAAAAGTTGGAGCCACACAGGCTCTTAAACAAATACTGCGGCCAAATGCTGGAGCCACACAGGTTCTTGAGACATAATGGGGCGAGGGAGCCATCTAGCTCCTTAAGGCGAACATGCCCTTGAGCCACTCAGGCTCTTTAAAACAACTATGGCCCTTCTTTAGAGCTTCGTGGGCTCTACCAACTCTAATATGTCCCTGAGCCCCTCGGGCTCGAAAAACAACTTGCCCCCTAGTTGGAGCAATCTGGGCTCGGGAAAAAGGGTGTGGCGGCCCACTGCCATTCGGGGCCGCTCCAGGAATATGCCCCCTAAGCCTCGTGAACTTGTAGCAAAAATGCCCCCCCTGGAGTCGGAGTCCCAGTCGGGGGACTCGAGATAGTATTGTGCCTGCCTTAGGCACTCCGGATCATGCTCAGAGCTCCCCCCAGCCCGTGTCACTCACTGGGCTGTTTTCTACGAGGACTCCGCTTTTCTTCCGGCTGCTTCCCGAGACCTCCCGCTTCTCGGGGCTCTCTGTCCACACTCCTCCTTCTCTCTTTCTCTGGGCGAGTGCACCGGGGCGCAGAGTAGGCTCCTGCCTGCTCCGGTGCTACAAACAGCCGCGTCTTTTCCGTGGGAGGCGGGGTAGGTTCCCGCCCTCCTACTTCCGGTTCCGGTTTTCCCGGAGGCCCGCCCCCGGCCTGCCTGACTTCCTGGTCGCTGGCCGGGCAGCGATGAATGATTGTCCCGGGCTGCGGCGGTGATCTCCGGGGCAAACGAGGGGTAGGCTCCCTCTCCAAAATCAATATTAAAGCGAGGTAGGCACTCGCTAGCATGAATGAAGCGCTCCTAAGCGCCAAAGGCAGATGAAACGCTCCTCAGCGCTACGACACTAACCAAAGCGCTTCCAGGCGCTAGAAGCAGAGCAAAGTGCTATTAAGCGCTGGGAACCATAGGAAAGCGCTCCCAGGCGCCAAGCAACAGAAAGTCACAAAAGTCCTTCAGGAATCCAGGGGCTGGGCAGGGCCCAGGGAGGCAAGCCTTCCCCTGGGCCCAAGCAGCAGCACGCCCCTGGCAGGATTCAAGTTGGCAAAAACAAGAACAAATTGTAAGGGGACACAGCCCCTTTTTATACTGTAAATTCCTTTGTCTAGCAGGGTGCAGGCAGTGTGAGAACCAGCTAGAACTGGTTATAGGGAATTCCTTTCACTGGCCAGGCTAGGGACATCAGACGCACCCCAGGGGGTGGATCCAGCATTGTGTGGGGAAAACCCAGACCCATTCAGGACCCTCAAACCAGACGGTCAATCCACAAGCAGGCCCAGGCTCACTCCTCCCCTCACATCAGCATGCTAAACACTCCATTCACCACCGGGGCAGACCCTCCCAGACTCTTGGAGCCAGGCTCACCAGCCAGCCTCAGCCAATCAAATGCCAGACACAAATTACACAAATATGCCAACTTCTAAAAGTGGCACTTCTACACTAGATACAATCATGCCGCATATACCATTGCGCAGCATTCAATCCCACGAGTTCACACATACCAAACTCGACCCTGCACTCCCCACACATCAGGAACTACCATGGGCATACATATTCCCTATTCATTCCTATGGGAGGGCAGGTCACTCACCACACATACAAAGAGAGCTCACGCACTTTACACTGTACCACAGTGAAAAAGTGCGCAGAGGCCTAAAATCACCACCACCAGGTTCCAGAAACAGGCTAGGAAAAAGCAAAAAAGTCTCGGGATGAACCTGCCAAAAGGGCCGGGTCCAATACTAGGTAATAAACTATAATCTGAAATAATGTTTCTCTTAGTACTCATTTAGTCTAATTGTCTAATTCATAACACATATGTGAATGTTATTGAGAGCCACATTTGGTAATCACAGTCTATTAAAGGTCAAAGGCAGGTCCTGCACTGCTAGGGGCTATATGTATCTGGTTCAGTGGCACAGGACCGATGCAGGGACTGCTCCCAGAGACTACTAAGCATGCCTAAAGACATGCATCTGCTATGCAGTGTACTCGAATTTGGGCGCATGGCAGGTTAGGTTGACAGGCTAGTGTGCAACTCCTGCTGTACACTGCCAAAGGTCAAGTGCAGGGAGGTTGGCCATGCAAGATATTGGATGTACAGCCTGACCATAGGCCAAGCCTGTGGCCAACCCCGCCTGTGCCTGCCTGAAGGCCATTTGCAATGGAAGTTGTAAACTTAGGAAGTTGGGAGCAGGGGTTTGCCTTTGGCCAAGCTCTGCGGTCAACCCTGCAGTGCCTGGCCAAAGGCACAGCAGGGCTGTTTTTTTATGAGGAGTCAGAAAACTGACCAAAGCATCTTTGTTAAGGATATATTATGATCTCTTCTATTCATAGTGCATTAACATTACATAACCAAAAACAGAAATTCACTTAAAAGCCACAGTTAAAATGGAAACCATAAGTCATGCCCTTGCCATGCACTACTCATGACCTTATTCAATAGTGGTATCACCAGTGAAGTCAGCAATGATGTAATTTGAGGTGTGATTTGTAATGTCATGTAAGAAACCATTAGCGGTGCATGGCAGAGGTGTGAGATAGAGCTTGTCTTCCAATCAATAAGTGGGCAATTATCAGTTGATTTTATTTTTTCCCTAAGATACATAAAGGGTAACTGTGTGTTATGGTCCTATATTGTCATTGATGGGATCTGGTGATATAAACCACGAGACCAAGGACTGAGTGTTTTCAATTGTCACCAGTACCACAAGATGGCAATGCAGATGGCAATGCAGTAACTTACCACACCAGTTACTCATTATCCAAACAAAACGTCATTAACACTTCAACTGAATGAGGCAGAATTCGTAAATAGTTTTAAAATAGGTGACAAAGAAGCACAACGAAGGTTAATGCATTTCGCATAATTTTTTAAAAATTTGATATGTTATTTAGAAGCAATTAGCATGAAAATAGTGCTTTTTCAAACAGGGAAAGTTAATTGAAAACTTTAAGTGAAACACTGGACCATATTGTTTGCACTAAAAACAAGAGAAGGTGAAATTATTTTATATAAGTATTTAAGAATATAGGGTTTCAGATAAAAAACAGCTTTGCTTGCTTAAAAAACACATTATAGCTACAGAAATCACAGCTCTGCTATGCTAGCTAACAATGAGCGCTGATTGCAATTAAAATGATCAACCTTCATATATAGACAATTGATTGAACAATGGACAGAGGCTGTTCTCAGAGACTGTAGCTGCCAGATTGGCAGAACTACAGAACACCTTAATAACTTTTAGAGTATTATGGGTTTGTATGGCTTTCAAAAATAAACTGCTAATTAAACAATGAACTAAGCTGAACTCAGAGATGTTTGAAGCTTTTCTTTACTAGTTAAGCCGAGGGCAACGGCAAAGCTTTGGAAATGCTGTTATTATGAAGTCATTTCCAAGTTTCCTCTTCATCACACTGGCAGCCACCAAATCATGCTGCAGAGTTTTCCCATTAGCAGGGCCACCATGATTAAGTGGAAATAGAAGAGCAAATTATGCAGTAGTATGATGCAAATTCTCTGGCAGTATGTTTGGATCCATTGAGCTAGAAACAATAATTTTGTTGGAATCTGCAAATTATGTGGCCTGTGCTGTAAACCCATAATAATGTGGCCAATTCCGCAACCTCTGAATCACATATTTCCATTGGCCCTGATTATTGTCCTTTTCTTTAATCTTTTCATGAAAGGTAAACAAAACCTGAATTGAATAATAATTACAATAAGAGCCCATTGTCAGATGCCCCTTGCACTGTAATCTCCCCCAGTTTTGTTATAGGGAGTGTTTTAAACAATGGAGAAGGTGTTTATTTCCCAAAAGTGTACATTATTAAATAAATAATTTAACAAGGAAACGGAGGTCTTGTGGTTTATAATGTCACCAGAATCCCTCAATGTCAATATTGGACCATCTTACATTGAAACCTGTTATGTGTCCTCTACACATATATATAAACAATGGTAATGGCGAGTGTATAGTTATGGTTGGTCTAACTTCCCATTGAACAGTACATTTTTGCTTTGCTTTCTTTTTTTGCTTTTCACCCTGTGACTGTGAAGGTGGAGTGGGTGCATCCCCCTGGTCATAATGAGCTAGTGGTTGGTTGGTGAGTGCAGATCATATGTTTATTATATGTACGCAAGGACTGAGGGCCAGATGTACAACCGTTTTTTGCAGTCACAAAGGGGATTTTGGCCCCTTTGCGTCCGCAAAATAGGTCATCCCAATTTATTAACCCTATTTTGTGAGTCGCTAATCGCAAAATAAGGTTAGCGACTTGCTATTAGGAAGGGGCATGCCAAGGGCGTCCCTTCCTAATAGCGAGTCCATAACCCATGTACGAATGTTTTGCGGTCGCAAAACACTCGCAGTTTACCACTCTTCTCAGAAGGGTTGCAAGGCACTCGCAAATGGTAAGGGGTCCCCTGGAGCCCCCTTCCCTTTTGGAAATGCATGCACAAATATTTTTAAGAGCAGGCAGTGGTCCCAGGGACCACTGCATACCCTTAAAAAAAATTAAACTGAAAAGTTTCATTTTTAATTTTTAAATGCAGCCCGCTTTCCTTCAAGGAAAACGAGCGTTCATGCTCTTGCCTATTATAAAGTACAAAAGACACCCATTTGTGCAAATAATTCGTTTTTCATTAGGCATCAAACTATGCTCGAGGATTTCCTCGCAGATCCCATTTTTTTATTATTGTGGGCTTTGAGTTTCTTTACTGCTTGACTGGCTCGGTAAATGAAAGACAACTTTGAATAATTGATTTTGTTTGTCGCAGAGAAACGCTTTTGCCAGAAAAAAAAAAAATTGCTCTCCTTTCCATTTTTTGTACATGAATTGAGACATTTTGTCGGTCTAGTTAGTTGGGAGCAGATAGCTTGTTTACTTTGCCTGCAAGCTTAAAAATAAGCATTTAGAAATATTGCAGTCTAATCACTGTTGCCATCTGTTCTGAAATGTAATTAATGGCTACAGCTAAAATATTGCTGAATTCCATTGTTTGAGGTGCATTTGTGAACTCTCATGTGTTTACGAGGACAAACATATATTCATCATGTTTAAGGTCAGTTACTATGAGTCCAGTCCTGACCCCGCCCCTCCTCCCCTATACAGACAGAGCAGACTTAAGAGCATATATTGAAATCCTACTAGTTTCCATGTCTCATGAAAAAAAAAAAACGCACCCAATACAAGAGTTCATTAGGCAGCCTCGCGAACATGGAACATTAATCCTGGGAGATCAAACGTAGCAGCCCCTGTGCTTCATCAATGTCCGTGAATAAATGGAATTTGCCCTTCACCAAAACTTTCTTTTTTGATTGCTGAGCAATCATTGCTTGCGCTCTCCTGTCTTTAAACATTTGCAGCATTTTTACGAATTCCTTCCTCCTCCTAGCTGCGGCAGCAGACAAGTCTGAAAAGATCCGGCATTTAGTGGAAGAGTTAACCGAAAATTGCCTTTGCTTGAAGGCCTTAGAAAGAATAGTCTCTTTCACTCGGATATCTGAAAAATTAACAAGAATAGTCCGAGGTAAAGTGGAGTTGGGAAACGGCTGTGCAGGGACACGATGGGCGCGTGTAATCGTTAAATCCCCTTTGAATTCTGGAATGACCTCCCGGAGAAAGAAGGAGGTAAGCCACTGTTTCATATCAGAACCCTCAATTTTCTCGGGAACTCCCACGATTCTAAGGTTTGACCTCCTATTACAGTTTTCAATTTCGTCAAATTTAAGCTCAAGAGACCTAGAGGTTTTGGAAAGGGATGTAACCTCTTTTTTTACATCACTCATATGATCCTCCAGGCCCGAAATCCTAGTCTCTGCTTCTTTTAGCCGGACAGGAAAGGAGGAGATTGATTCTTCAATTTTGTCTAATCTTTGGTTGATAAGGGCCAGATCAGATCGTTGTGACTGCTTCATCTCCCTCACTTCACCCAGTATCATGTTAAGCATATCTTTAACCGAGATCTGGAATTCTCCTGTGGTCTCTGTCTCCATTCCTAAAATTGGACTTAGCACACCAGGGGAGGAGGCGACCATGAGATCCGATTGTGGCAACACTTCCACTTGTATCTGATTACTTTCTTGCGAGCCCGGTAGATCCAAAGAAGAGAGAGTTTTGGCCCCATTGATAATAGTGGGTTGACTGGATGCGACCTCCCCTTCCGTTAGGCCGTTGGAGTTTGAGTTTAAACCCACCGATGGGAGAGGAACGGGCATTACGTTGTCAGTTTTTCTCTCAAATAATGGAACATTTTTAGAGACTTTAGGGGCCATCTCTAACACTCCGCCTTTGGAGGCCCCCGGTTGCAAAGGATTATCCGGCACCTCGCTCGTTTCGCTTCTATTCGCGTCGAGTACTGCCCCAACTGGCTCTTGTGATGGGTTTTTCGGGGAAATCAGTTGAGATGGGATAAAAAAAGCAGAATCCGTTGTCTCCTCCTCATCACCCGAGGTTCCAGAAATATCAACAAGCGAATCTTCTTTCCCAGCACTTGTATCTGCTTTTTTTGTAGCGACGGCATCATCCTTAAGTTGTTGGCGTCCAATTCGTGCTTTGGCCCGGGCGTTCAATTGCTTGCCCATCTCGCCAGAAAATCAGTGAAATGTTTTTAACTTGTTGAAAATGAGAAGAGAAAAAAAAATCTATCTCCAACAATTTAACCCAGAAAAGCCAGCAAAAGTACTAGAAGTTCTAGAAGCTGGATACCTGCCGAAGCTGCTCGAGTTTAGATAGGCAAAAAATAATGGCTCTATCCAGATAGCCTCTAATGTGCTTCCGTGCTTCTTAGGACATATATAGCACCCAAACAGCGCCACCGAACGTTCATCTGCAGCCTCAGCAGCAGAGGTAAGCCTTACAGATCAAACGGAGCCCAGCCGAGTAGCACTGAACAAAAATCCATCAGGCAGCACAGTCTCGGGTTATGAGTATCCAACAGTCGATACTTTGTATCCCATCTCACCGCAGATCAAGGGAGAAGAGACGCTGCTCGGCACCAGCCTCCTGCTCCTTATCGTGCTTTCAGGAACGCACACTCCGACCTGGGGGCTGCTCCGCTCTGCGTCCTCGGCTAGAACAAATACGGCCATTCAACAAAGAGTCGCCTCACACGGAGAACGCCAGCAGAACGCCATACAGCTCCTCCATTGACCGCGAGGTGAGGAAGGAGTCAGGAACCGGAACTCCGGCTACGAGGAGGCGTGGAACTCCAGTGCAGCGGTCCTCTCTAGGACTTTACTTCATAGGAAGGTCAAGGGGTGCTAATCTAAGGAACCTTAAGGGTAGGGGTGGTCCAGCATGCCCAGCGTGGGGGATGGGCCATAAAGGAAGGGGGGGTTACAGGGGTTGGCGGGGGGGGGGGGAAGGAGGGCAGGGGGCACGAAACCAAAAAAAAAGAAGTCTTGGATATGTGCATGTAATTTCTTTCTTTATAGCTGGGCTAAGTATGTTATGAATACTGGAATGGTGCTTTTGCTGAAAAATGCAGTACCTAATTGGTTCACTATCAGCTTGAAAGTTCGGGTGCGGGGTGCTTTTTGTCTTTACTCTTTATTATGGGGCTGAAAATTATTTCTTTTAACGTAAATGGCCTAAACAATAAGAAAAAAATTAGAGCAATAGAATTATGGGCCAAAACGCAACAACCTGATGTGATTCTATTACAAGAGACCCATATACCTAGGTTAAAAATTGAGGAATTCTCTATGTTTAAAAGCTGGGCTTCTTGTAGAGTATTCTCTTCATGTTCAGAGTCACAGAGGGGAGTGGCGTTATTTGTTAGTAAAAAATTAGAGGCCCAGTTGGGTCAAGTGGAACAAGGGGGCTCAGGCCGTTGGTGTTGGGCCACCTGTGTGATCCCAAATAGAACTAATCCTGTTACGTTAGCGAGTTTTTATGCTCCAACAGAGGATACCCCAGAGATATATGAGGAATTTTTTCATTCTTTGTTGATGGTCAAGGGTGAGATTATTATTGGTGGGGATTTCAACATTACAATGAACAGAGAGCTGGATTCATCCAGCAAATCGAAGACACAATTCAAGCCTAAATCTCTTAGGTCTATCAAGAATAATATGTTGCTATTTAACCTGTTGGACCCTTGGCGTAATCAAAATCCGCACAAAAAAGAATATACTTGTTGGTCCGGTAGATTTAAATCCTCCTCACGAAATGATTTTTTTCTAATTTCACGTCAAATCATTTTTTCTAAACAGACGCTGCTTCACAACGGGTTCTCGGATCATGCTATGATTATTATGGAACTGGGATTGGTAGATAGGGCAAGAACCCCTAAACGTTGGGTCTTTAATAAAAAATACTTGACTGATGATACTTGGCTGGAGGCTATTAAAACTGAGATATCAGCCTTTTTTCTTCGGAATATGGGAACTGCCACCCTCAATTATGTGTTGGACTCTTTTAAGGCATATATTCGCGGCCTGGTGATTGGTAGAGATGCAGCAGATTTTTCAGCAGTTAAGAATAAAAATAAATTGCTCCAACAAAAAATTCAGGCTCTGACTGTACTCAGGCAACAAAATTCTGCTAGATCGGTTCAAGATCAATTAAATGCGGCTAAACGTGAGCTCTCAGGAGCTCTATACTCAGAGTGATGAGATCTTTCGCAAGAGCTCACAAAAAATTTATGAAGAGAGTAACTTCACTTGCAAACTCCTGGCGTGGCAGGCCAGAGAGCAAGCCTCGTCTAATCTTATACACTCTCTATATTCTCCAGACACTCTTAGGGATACATCGGTTCCAGCTGAAATTGGAGAAATAATGGTCGCACACTATAAAAGGATCTATAATACTCAATCGACGATAGATTATCAAAAATTATTGAATTATCTGGAAAAGTACTCTGTTCCCACTCTTTACCCTGCAGATCAAATTAGTATGGCAACTTCATTCACTAGAGAGGAAGTAGAGAAAGTTGTACAACAGCTTCCACTAGGGAAAGCGGCCGGACCGGACGGGTTTCCCTCAGAGTTTTTTAAAGTTTTTTTACTTACTTCTCAGATGTTTTCGTCCAACTATTAAACTTTATGTTGTTAGGTGGACATATCCCGGATTCTTTCAGGGAAGGAACAGTAGTAAGTTTTCTTAAAAAAGGTAAACCCCCCCAACGACCGAAATTCTTATAGACCCATCACGCTACTGAACACAGATTACAAAATTACCACTAAAGTATTATCTACACGATTTAACTCTTTTTCTTCAGATTTGATTCACGCAGACCAGAATGACTTTATTGCCGGCAGGCAGCTGTTGACTAACACTCATTTTTTAGCAGAGGCTTTGGATTTTTTTGAGTCACGTAAGATCCCCGCTTTAATTTTATTATTTGATGCCGAAAAAGCTTTTGATTTGGTGGTTTGGGAGACACTTTTTATTATTTTACAGCACTTCGCTATCCCAAAGGTAATTATAAATTTGATTCGGAGTCTTTATTCAGGGGCTAGGGCTAATATTATAATCAATGCAGAGTCTGTGGGGCTAGTATCGCTTAAACGCAGTACTAGACAAGGCTGCCCACTGTCTCCTGTTTTATTTGCTTTTTTTATTGAACCCTTAGCAACTGCAATTAGGAAAGCTTCTCTTTTATTTCCCTCTATTAATTTGATGTCTAAAATCAAACTTTATGCAGACGATATAATTTTGTTAATTAAGCCGGAAATGCAATGTCAATCTCATGCACTTCAAATATTTGAAGAGTTTGAGGCGCTGGGGGGCTATAGGATAAACAAAAAAAAATACGAAATCCTAGTTTGCGGGGGCATTAATCCTGTAATTCACCCTGATTTAAGATCATGCATTAATAACAAACCGAAAAGATATTTGGGGGTTATGTTCTCTCCCGCAGTTTCAGATCTCTACAGCTTGAATTTTATACCATTGTTGCAGAAGGTACGAGCGATGTTCGAAAGATGGAATCCTTTACCATTAACTATTATTGATCGGGTCGCACTAATTAAGATGTCGGTCCTCCCTTTATTTAATTTTTTATTTTCAACTATACCTTGTGCTCTGCCGGGATCATTTTTCTCCAATGGTGAAGCCTTGTTTTCTTCTTTTATTTGGGCCAAAAAGACGCCTCGTATTGCCTTAAATACTTTATTCGAAGATAAGGGACAAGGTGGGCTGGCCCTTCCCAACCTTAAAGACTATTATAATGCATATTTAGCTCAATTCATGACTAGATTCAAGGATAACAATCAGCAACTCTTTATACATTTTTTCATTGATTTGATTTGTGAAGAAACCCAGATTCCCTCCCCACTTAAATTATTTAAATCACCAAAAACAGTCAGGTATAAGGTGCTGCACTGGTTTTTTAAGAGACGTACAGCACTCCTAAAGAGATACTCCCTTTCGTTTCTCAATACATCCTCTTCCCTCTGCTCGGCTTTCTCATTCTTCGGAGTGGATATTTGCATGGATCTGCTAGAAAAATGGCAGAAGATAGGATTTAAGATGTGAAGCGATTTTATGAAAGATGGCGCTTGGATTAGGATGTCTGATATGTCAACCCTGGTTCAAGGTAATTTCCTATTGCTGGGATCGTATAAGTTGATTTATGGAGTTTTGTTCCAACTAGACCCTTCACTCCTCTCTTCCCCTGCTCCGTTATTCAATGATTTATTCTGTTTAACACGAGAAAGAAAGCCGGGGGAGTGGAAACGATGCTTAACCGCGAATAGGGACTCGGATTTATGTCTAAAAGCAACCAATAAGTGGCAAGGGCAGGAAAATATGGTATTAACCCCTGCTATATGGAAGAGAATTAATGTTCAGAATTTTTCTGCATTAAGAGGTGCCAATTGGCGCAGAATGCTGTTTTTTAGTAAATGGCTTCTGTACTTCACTCCGGCAATGGTTAGTAAAATGTATCCTAACTGCTCTTCCAACTGTTATAGATGTCTGCATTATAATCCTGCTAATTGGTCTCATGTATGTATGTATTTAATGCTTATTAAGCGCGACTGTCACCCAAAGGGTATCCTGGCGCTGAGACCGTATCTAACCATCAGGTGAGGAGTATTACATTGCTCTTGGGAACAGGTAGGTCTTAAGATCCCTTTTGAAAGAGGGCAGATCTTGGCTGCTCCTCAAAGCCAGAGGTAAAGTATTCCATAATGTGGCGGCAGTGAAACTGAAAGCACGGCCGCCCATCCTCACTCTGTTAATCCTGGGAATCCTCACCAGGAACGCCAAGGATGATCGCAGAGGGCTGGCAGCTTGATACCAAGAAAAAAGATTTTGGAGTGGTATTGGTCCTAGTCCATGCAGAGCCCTGAATACAAGGCATGAAGCCTTGAAGGCAATCCTCTGCTGGACCGGTAGCCAATGAAGATCGGCTAATGCTGCAGATGAAGAAGCAGAACGTGGCCGAGATCGAGCCAATTTAGCAGCCATGTTTTGGATCCTCTGCAACTTTAGGATCAGGATCTTAGGGGCTCCCAGAAGTAGTGCATTGCAGTAGTCTAACCTACTGAGGATAGAACTTCGCACTACCTCTGCTCTGGCTCCCCGGGGGAGTATTGGCAGGATCTTACGTAGGGCACCAAGCAGGCCCATACAGGTCGCTGCAGTCCTATTTACAGAGGCATCGAGCTGTAAATTGGGTTCGAACAGAACTCCTAAATTACAAGCCGATTCTGCGGGTTCCACCGAGTCCGGAATAGAGGTTGGCCAAAATCATCCGGTAACGCGCGAGTGAGACGGTCTAGGGAACAATGGAGTACTTCCGTTTTTGACCCATTAAATTGGAGTGAGTTAGCTCGCAGCCATTCTGCTGTAGCCGACATACAGCGGTGAAAGGTGTCCCTCGAAACAGTCTCAGTGCCCTCAAATGAAAAAATCTATTGAGTGTCATCGGCATAATTGACAACTGATATGCCAAATGACTTGATCAGGTCTACCAGGGGTCGGAGATATAAGTTAAAAAGGATCGGGCTGACCCCGACCCTTGGGGGACACCTTGGTTCACCTGTCGTGTGGCTGATCGAAATGGTGGTAATGCCACAGCTTGCTGTCTGTTGCAGAGATAAGATGTTAGCCAACTTAGAGCCAGACCATTTACTCCCACGCTCTGAAGACGGCCCAAAAGAACCTCATGGTCCACCGCGTCGAACGCGGTCGACATGTCAAGCAGCACTAAAAATGCTGACTTACCCGTGTCGACACGCGTTCGTAGATCGTCCAACACTGTAACCAATGCGGTCTTGGTGCCGTGGGCCGGACTGAAGCCAAATTGGGCTGCATCCAGACAGGAATTTGTTTCCAGAAGGTTGGACAAGGCTCTTGTGACCCACTTCTCGAGAATTTTTTATCGCAAATGGTAAGAGCGAGATAGGTCTATAGTTGGCTGAGCATAGAGGGTCTAGAGAAGCCTTTTGTAGCAGTGGTGTTACTATTGCCAACTTCCAACTATCTGGGACTGACGCTGTAGTCAATGACTGGCAGCAGATAGAATAGAGTGGAGGAAACAACTCATCTTGGAATGCCTTCCAGATTTTATGAGGCAGTGGATCAAGTGGTGAACCTGAGGATACGCCATTGGCCAAGACACAGAATTCCTCTAGCGAGGGAACAAGAAAACAGGGAGGGGAATCTTCCTTGTTGTTGTCCCATGCGGGTACCAAATG
Source organism: Lissotriton vulgaris (assembly GCF_964263255.1). NCBI lineage: Eukaryota > Metazoa > Chordata > Amphibia > Caudata > Salamandridae > Lissotriton > Lissotriton vulgaris. The sequence continues at coordinate 1,022,901,725 of NC_141693.1, forward strand.
GCAGGGTGATTCCAAGGGGAGGGATAAAGACGGCCCAGACTGTCTGGGTACTATAAGTCCATTCTGAATGGTCCTAATTTTCTCCTCTAATGCGAGGGCCAAAGAATCACAAAGTTCCTGGGAAGCCGGAATGGCTGGTACTGTACAGGACGGGTTAGACGGGTTAGATAGATTATTAACCAGCTTGAATAAAGTCTGCGATTTATTAGAGGCCTTCGCCAAGGTGTCTTCTAAGATCTTTGCTTTAGCGCTTCTTAGCTGGGTCTTATATTCCTGCAGGGCCGCTTTATACGCTGCCCTATCCAGCTCCTTATACCCTCTCCTCCAGGTTCGCTCCGCCTGTTTGCAACGGAGCTTGTGCTGTCCAAGATCATCAGTGAACCAGACGTTGGCTCCTCTAGGTCTGTCCCTCACCCTTCGTAAAGGGGCCAACTCGTCCAGAGATGTCAAGATTTGCTGGCAAAGGACAGCATAGCTCTTGTCCACACTATCCTCCACCAGAAAATTCCTGGGCAATAGAGTGGGTCGATTCGGCTCCCTAAGAAGGCGAGACCATTGTTGATTGAACTTAGTGCCGCCCGGGTTACTTGGTTTTAACGGAGCAGGCAAAACAATAGACATATTGATCAGTGAATGATCAGTCCAGCACTGATCCACGACCTCTTTCACTACAACCAATTCCTTCTCGGCAAATACCAGGTCTAGAGTATGCCCCTTGGCATGAGTGGGTGACAAGACAAGCTGTGCAAGTTGAATATTGCTACACGCTTGGCAAAGTTCCCTATAGGCCAGATCTTGAGGGCCAGAGGGCCAGAGATTAAAATCACCCAGTACTAAGAATTTAGCATGGGAGTTTGAGAGGTCATAGATCAGATCGACCAATGACTGAAGGGCTGTTGTGGTCGAAGAGGGAGATCTGTAGCATAGAAGGCCTGCTATCAAAGTACCGCCCTGGGCCGTAATAGAGAAGCCCATGAGCTCGAACCCTAACACCTCTTTTACCACCAGTTCCGAAAGGGAGATTGAGTCTCTAAAAATGTAACCTACTCCACCCCCTCTACCAGAAGCTCGGGGAGTGTGTCTTATGAGGTAGCCCGGTGGGCAAGCCCAACCGAGTTCCATCCCACAGTCCGCCGAAGCCCAAGTTTCGGTCACAAATAATATGTCCAGATGTGAAGATTCTATTAGAAGAGCAATCTCAGCAAAATGCTTTACGAGAGAGCGAACATTCAGCAGGCCACAGGAAAGAGTCCTATGAGAAGATGAGATAGACAAACATTGCATACCAGCCACGGTAAGGCACGATGAATCGTAAGTGTCCTCACGAGGATCTGCCAAATGAGAAGTAGCAAGCACGCCGGGAGCACCCGGGACGCGAACAGGCGCAAACGGGCTTACCTCTGGCGCCTGCTCGCCCATATCTATTTATAGTATAATGCTGCGCGGGCTTCCAGCTGCTAGAGCCTCTAGAGCCGACCAATATGGCGCCTGAGAGTGGCCCAAGCGTCAACACCCACCCAAGATGGCGGACGGAGCACCACGACCCTACTACCTAAGTCCCGCCAAATGCGAGTGAGGACACAATTATTATGCAGGTAAGCCTGACTATGCCCCTAGTTGCTGTTGTGACAAGCGCCTGATGAGTAGGCAAGGAAAACAACAGCGCGATTACAAGCAGCGCAATTTAAAAGCAATATGCCCAGGAATATACAAATACGGTTAAAATCTGTCCAGCAATGCGCGCGATGAAATGTTGTTGCTCATTGTTCTAAAATTGTACCTTTCTGGGAAGAAATATTTGCATATATACAAAACCAGTGTAAAATATCAATTTTGGTTAATGTTAAATTGATTTTGTTTGGATTTGATCCTGAATTGATGTTAGAGGGGCAAGTAGTTAAACTAATATATATAGCTATGGCTGTAGTGAGATCGCTAATTCTACAGAACTGGCGTTCACAATATTGCCCCAATCTACATGAATGGTGCTATAAAATGCAAAAAATCAGAATTAGTGAACATTTGTATGCTCAAAGAGTTGGGGCGACTCGTAAATTTGAGAAAATCTGGGGTTTGTACTTCAATTTTAACTGATTCAAATTGATTATGTTGTTTTATTTCTTTTTTCTGTGTTTAACCTTCATGAGATGGCCTGATGTGTGGCTTCTGAATTTGTTTTGGTATCTGTATATTTTGGCTAGCATATGATATGTTAGTGTTTGATTTTGCTTGATTATCCAAGACTTCAATAAAAAATAAAAAAAAATGTTTAAGGTCAGTTACAATGCACTGCCAAATAATATTTTAATTAATCCTGGATATTGGGGTAGAACACATCTGAAAATATAATAATTCAATAGCAAGAAAGTAAAAATAGTCCCTGCTCAGTACCAGGCTGTCCTTAATAATGAAAAGTATGGAAATGATAAAAAACACTTTCACAATCTACTGCCAAGTAGAAAGGAGAATGTACGATACCCTCTGCAAAACATTGTAAGGCAGGGAGGGAATATTTTTCAGCTGTGACCCTGCTTCATTCAAAACTGACATTTAAATGATCTATTTAGATCATCATATATGTACATAGTGCGGGCCAGACCGTCCTTCCTTAAATCGTTTCCCAGTTTTTAACACTGGCTGAAAAGAGCGTCACCATTGTAGGATGGGATGTTATTTTTTCATTGACTGAGCCACCTAACACCAATTATGAACAGCCACGTGACCCCCCTCTCCGCCAATGGAGGTGTCTTTTTCATGAGAATGAGTGAAAAATTCGGAGATTCAGGTGGATCGTTTGATTAGCTCAAAGCCAGGATGTGAAAATGCTGCAGATCTTCTAAACGTCTACTCAAGCTAGTGTAGGCGGTGCCTGGACACATCAACCTGTTCCTTTGGGGATGATCCAGGAGTGTAGAGTGTAATCAGTACCCGAAAGTAGGGTTCAAAAGATTACTTTAATTCACAACACCATACCTGAGTTTCCTCCTTCATTTACACTGCCTCGACTGTCACAGCCTCCATTAGAAGACTATATTGCTCACTTTATAATAATTAATACTTATTTGTAAAGCGCAAACATATTACCCTTTAAGGGTTTCAAGGCACTAGGGCCCTGTGGGGGAGATTAAGTGAGCTACTGTCCAGAGCCCCATGAGGCTGAGCTGAGCTGGCACTGGTGATTGAACCGCGAACCCCGTGCTCTGGGGCAGCCTCTCTGGCCGCTGCACCACACCTCTGCGTTACATTCCATCTAAATATACCGCACTCCACTCTGTTAGTAACAATAAAGTATAAAATGTGCTGATCCCTTAAAAAGCATATATAATACCAACAAATGGGCCTCAATGGGTATAATACTAGTATATCACGTTTTATATATCGACAGGTATAAATATCGACTACCAGAAAATTTTGAAAGTCAGTATATGTAGGTAAGTATAGGTTTACTATAAATAAGTTCAGACATCTCTCCAAAGACCTTTGATGTGGAGCTAAGAATAGTAAATCTATACTTACTTTCACAACATACTGGCTACCAAAAATTTAACTACAATATTTTGAGATGTTGATATTCTTATATTGGACATTCTGACATACAACCTATCCTTTGTAATCTGATCAAGTTCTCTAGAACACCGCAATCTCAATGGGACCTAATTCACAAAGGTAAACGTACACTTTTGTGTAAGTTTACAATTGTTTTTGTTGCAAGTTTAATGTTACTAATATAAATTTTACGACTGTGGAGAGTAGCAGTCCATGTGGAGAATTCCGCACATAAAAAGATAGGAAAGGCCTATCTTTTTCTGAACAGAATCTCTACCACGAGCGTGGAGTCTACGCAGATGTAAAATTACACACATTACATATAAACTGGTAGTTTGTGAATACCAAAAAAATAGTAAACTTACACAAAAGTATACATATGCTTTTGTGAATCAGGCCCTACGACTTTGTGACTCTAGAACAAAAATAACATATTGTTGTCGAAGTCTCACACAGCAGAGTACTATAAAGTGGCAGCAACAATCAGATGCCTCAGTCAGCATCAGATGCCTCATTTCATTTAGGCCTTTGCACATCAAATTATACACACATGTTAATAATGCTTTGCAAACATCTACCATTATTACATGTTAAGCACAACCTACCATTTCCACATGCAATCTTCATCATGGTGCAAGTTTAAATCAAAATGCACTACATTACACATGAGCTTTTATATTAGGCAAATGCAATATACTAAAGATTACTCTTTCCAAACATAAATGCCATTTCATTTCTTTTGCATAGCACGAAATAAGTTTCTATCGATTTAACATAACATCATTATTACGACATGTTTCTAATATCCATATGTTAACACAACACAGGAATATATGCGGGTGCGGACTATCCATGATTATGAACTGTACACACCGGGTTACGTGCACTTGTACTTTTGAGTAAGTAAGACGTTGTTTTAGATAAATCAGTTTCCACCAAGTAGCTTCTGTTAAGCGTTTCTATTTTTATTTCTTAAAAATATATCTATTATTTTTTCTTAAATCTTATTTCATTTCTGTCTTTTATCAACACATTTTTGGTATTTTTGTACAAAGTTTTTTTACATATAACACATGACAATAATTTTACACTGAATAATCCATAAAATATCTGAACAATTTATAACTTCATTCCTTAAACACAGAATATATTCCCTTCAACGCGTTTCGGCCGTTCGCCTTCCTCAGGAATTCTGCATTTTCTTTTTTTACATCAACAGTGGCTATAATGATGAGAGATAATAGTTTAGTATTTTATCTTTTACGACATGTTATTCACTATCAACGTCTACCAAATTACTTCTGTTCTTTTCTTTATATACATGATTCTATTTGTCAATTCTATTGTGATTGTCCCAATGTCATAAGTCGGCCCTACCGCTGGCCAAATACATAGACACAATCTTATGTCCACATGTTGCCAACATCCCAGGACACGTGCAGGACACCAGGCAAATTATAAATCTTGTAGAGAATGTACATTACTGTAATACAGCCCATATTTTAGTTACAATGGACATTGTAGCATTGTACAGTAATAGTCCAATCTTAGGAGCACTACACGCTACACATTGGTTTATACAAACATATAAGATTCAGTGCCCCATCTTATTCATTCTAGAGTGCCTAAACATTGTCCTAAATGACAATGTTTTCGAATTCAATGGCATGTTGTATAAACAGCAACAAGGAGTCAGCATGGGGGCTTCATGTGCCCCCACTATTGCTAACATTTACATGTCCTACTTTGAATCTCAGTTTGTGTTTAATGAAGTCGCGCCCTTCTATGAGTCTGTGACTAACTGGGCCAGATACATAGACGACGTGTTCTTCATTTGGACAGATAATGAAGACATGTTAGAAGACTTCCTACAATGGATAGATACATGTGACAGCAACATCAGGTTTACACACCACACAGATAGGGAACAAGTAAACTACCTAGACGTAGTAATAAAACATCAAAAGGGGTCATTAATTGTTGACCTATTTGTCAAACCCACTGCGAAAAATACGCTCCTCCACTACAATAGCTATCATCCATCTACCCAAAAAAATAGCGTGCCATTTGGAGAATTTTTAAGGCTGAGACGTAATTGTACTAATATGTAAATGATGTATTGAGAAATCAAGCAACTGGTGTATATATTGTATATAAATGTTTGATGAACAGATGAGAAAATTGTATGATATGTATATAAATGTATAGTTCTATAGATAAATGTATATAAATGTAGATACTACAGCACCCAGCAAGGTAGGGCCGACTTATGACATTGGGACAATCACAATAGAATTGACAAATAGAATCATGTATATAAAGAAAAGAACAGAAGTAATTTGTTAGACGTTGATAGTGAATAACATGTCGTAAAAGATAAAATACTAAACTATTATCTCTCATCATTATAGCCACTGTTGATGTAAAAAAAGAAAATGCAGAATTCCTGAGGAAGGCGAACAGCCGAAACGCGTTGAAGGGAATATATTCTGTGTTTAAGGAATGAAGTTATAAATTGTCCAGATATTTTATGGATTATTCAGTGTAAAATTATTGTCATGCGTTATATGTAAAAAAACTTTGTACAAAAATAACAAAAATGTGTTGATAAAAGACAGAAATGAAATAAGATTTAAGAAAAAATAATAGATATATTTTTAAGAAATAAAAATAGAAACGCTTAACAGAAGCTACTTGGTGGAAATTGATTTATCTAAAACAACGTCTTACTTACTCAAAAGTACAAGTGCACGTAACCCGGTGTGTACGGTTCAATTTTTACAAAAAACACTATACCTTGCTAGGGTTTATCCTTTAAGGCAGGGGCCCCGATTTTCCAAAAGAGCTATCCATGATGATGATGCACCCCTACAATTTTAGAGCACTATCATGCACCATCAGTTCCCCCCTCTGATGACAACTGTCATCACAACAATTCATACTCCCTGGAGAAAGAACCGACCTTAACAGAACTTGTAGCTATTCTTCCCTGTCCGAACCTTTCCAGGCTTTTGATATTCTCATAATGACTGTCCTGCAGTCTCTCCATCCTTCGCTCTTGCTCTCTAAGTGATCTCTCAAATTGATTTGCTTTCTGTCATTTGTAAACTCTAACTAATACCCACAATATAATCTCACAAATCACAACTATGATAATAGGCTTCAAGCTATAACCAAGAATTCTCTTTCCAAGAGAAGCAAACCAACTTCCTACCTTACCATATCCTTTTCCCACCTTGTCCCAAACTCCATGTGTGGCTAAATCATGTACCTCATGGTGGATTTAAGTGATGTTACTTATATACTTCTCCAGATCTTTACTTTTATCAGGTATATCAGTATAGCACTTTTGAACTTTCAGCATTTTACAGACTCCGCCCTCTTTTGTCGGTAAAACATATAACGCAAGACGATTCTGTATTACCATAGCTCTTATCGGCACTATCTTTCCATCTACAAGCGACAACTGAGCTGCGTTTGCCGACAACTTATCCACAATGGTTGATAACTTCCTACATTTTATATCATTCAGTAGTACTCCCAGATTTGGAATTAATGCTCCAAACATATCCCCCACAATCTCTCCTGCACTTGCACCTCGCTTCTTTCTAGGATGTAATCCACTATCCAAAAGTCCTTAGTCCTTCACATGATAAATTTTCGGACACACCACTGCTATACAGCACGTACCATACCAATTCAATGGCAATCGCACATGGGCATTTTCCAACACACAAAATACACATTTGGAACCACTTGTACCGCATCCCGCAAAAACTTCTTTGCTGTAGCCTCAATAGTGAAAATATGATCACATACACTCTCTCCTACAAAGACCTTATCATAATAGGTCTGAACTTGTCTCACACACAACTTTCCCCTCGGCTCAAAATCTAATGCTATTGGACAACTACTTCCCTTCGCTTTCCGTGCTAACTCCTCCTCAGTCCACTCAACTTTCCCTTCCTTGTCATAATGATTCCCAGTTAATTGTCATTGTCTATCCTCTACCTGATCTATAGATTTCTTCCCTACATCTGTTAATGAGCATGTTAAGTTGGTAATGATGTGCATAAGCTGTAACTAAAGTTACAGTGGGTATAAAATACTTCCCTATTCTATCTTCCTGCTTGTAATAATCATACTTGCTCAAATGCTTATAAGCTGGAACCTCTGAAAGCACTACATCATAATTGGAAAAATAATACTCATAGTGACCCTTATCATAAAACATTCTAAGCAATAGACTACATGTAATACCATACATCAAAATGAGATGATGATATCGAATACCCTCCTCTAGAGACACATAACAGTCTCTCACATCCATTGTGTTCACATATTCATATATTCATATAGCAGCATTGCATATGCATTAAGCGTGTAATCACTCCTAGATAAATATACATGCAACATACGACTAGTTTGGTCTAGCATAGCTTTTTCAGCTCCCACGATACCCTCTTTTGTGCTAGAAGTAGTGGGTGTGGATGCCCCTTGTATCCCCACTTCCTCAACTTCTGCATCATGTGAAACTTTTACAGACACAATAATAAATACTGATAATAAAACTATCACCCCTACTATGAGTGTATCTATCACACATTTAGACCTACGGTTCGAATTTCCAGACTCCATTTTCAGCTTGTCGTTTGAATTCAGCAAGAGGATACACTAGAGGTCTCCTTTACTTCACCTCAGATTGCTGTTCAACCAGTTCAAACACAGTCCATTAAAGTACTGGAAATTCTTTCACAGTTCATAACTCAGATTTTTATTTACACCCTTCAAAAAGACTTCCTTAGCGCTCTTTCTTCTTCTACAGAAAAAATCCCTAAATGTATTCTTCTTCCACTCAGACCTAGGTTATCTTCTTTAACACTTATATACAGTTCATAGTTCAATCACAGTCTCTTATAAGCTCAGAACCGATTTGAATTAGCACACACTGCCAAATTTCAAGACAGCTGCAATTTCCTGAGCTGGTGGCTGATACCCAAAAGTTGGAAAGGACAGTTCCTGAAGGATCAGAATTTGCATTCAGCTCAATATTGGAGGTATCTGAATAGTTATAGTCAAATCTCCTTCTATTTCCACTCTAGGAATTACCAGTCCCACGTCAATTTTCAACTCAGGTGTTCTACTGACCACTTGAGAAGACCTCAGTCTACCGGTCCTCACTACTCCCGGCATCAGCAACCATATAAGTCCACTCCAGGGCAGCGTATCTCTGGCAAGGCACTCTTACACTCCTTGACCTTTTTGGACTTTCTTGAGCTTGTTCTGTGGCACTAAATTCAGGTTCAGATCTCTCTCTGGAGCTAGTCTCAGATTTAGCCTTCTTTGTCTCCCAGGCCATGATTCTTCTGCAATATCAGCTTTTCTCCTCTGCCCCTAACCACTTTGTGCACCAGTTTCTTCAGCTGAGTCTGACTCTATACCATTCGCAATGTTACCTTCTCCCTCCGAGTCAATAACTGGGTCTTGTGTAGCGTGACCCCCCCTCAGCTTGCTCTGGTGGGCAACCAGCTTCGTCAGCAACCCCCAAAACTCGGCTTCTCCCTTCGAGTGACCTTACTGCCACAGCTGGATTTTCTTCTACGAGAGGAGCTGTTTCTTCCAGGGGTTCTGAAACTCTGCGCGTATTGGAGGCGTGAATCCAGTTCGGCAAGCCTCCGCACTTCACTGCTGTATTTGTCACCAAAATCACTTGATAAGGGCCTCTCCAACGGGCATCAAGGCATCTGTTTCTCACATGCTTGCGAACTAACACCCAGTCACCCGAACACAGGTCATGGCAGAGGTGCCTCGAGGTCGGGGCAGTTGCAGCTTCAACCTGGTGAGACACAGAACAAACCAAATCAACTGTGATATTTATCAGGGCTGTAGATGGCACTGCTGGTAACCGCATCGCCCTCTCCATTAGGATTTCATGTGGTGAAAGGCCAGTTCTCCTATCGGGGATACTACGAACACTCATCAACACCACCGGCAATGCATCTGGCCATTTCAAAGACGTTGATGAACACACTTTTGCCATCCTCATCTTCAAAGTCCCATTAATCTGTTCCACAATAGCAGAAGGCTCTGGTCGATAGTTACAATGCAGTCTTTGATCAACATTTAGAGCAGCACAAAGTAACTTCATGATTTTGCTGTGGAAGTGTCTTCCCCTATCCGACTCCAATGAAGTTGGAAAATCGAACCGTGGAATCAATTTCCTAAGCAACAACTTTGCTACTGTGAGGCTATCACATCTTCTTGTTGGGTACGCTTCCAACCATCATGAGAAAACACACACCACAACCAAAATGTACCTTAAGCCATTGCACCTAGGCATCTCGATAAAATCGAGCTGGGTTCTATTGAATGTCCCTCCAGACCTCCCGAAATAACTCAATGTGACTCAATGCAACACAGTTTTCTTTCCCGCATTCATTTGTTGACACATAACACAGCTATGACACACTGCTTAAGCAAACGCACAGAACCGTGGATTGTACCACGTCTGTCGGAACACTCGCACCATAGCATCCCTTCCAATGTGCACTGCTCCATGAATCTGTCTTGCCATAGGACTCAAAAAATCATCAGGTAACACTGCTCGACCATCACTTGAAACCCAAATGCCATCATCTCTTTTCTCACATCCTGCTCTAACCCATGCAGCCTCATCCTGTCCTGAAACTTCCTGCAGATGCTTTAGTTCATCCCAGGGCCTCTGCCATGGCTAAAATCGTGCAGAGCTTGGTTCTTTCTGGGTTCACTCCTGTATTATTTCCATGAAAATGCACTCTCACAAAAATGTGCAACTTCGTCCGCATATCGATTTCCTAGATACACAAAGTCATTCCCCCTCCTGTGGGCTGCACATTTCACCACAGCAATTTCTTGTGGACGCTGCAAAGCTTTCAACAACTGTCTCACATATTCCCCGTTCCTGATAGGAGATCCTGATGAAGTTAAAGAACCTCTCTGTGACCATAGCTGTCCAAAGTCATGAACGACACCAAACCCGTACTGGCTGTCGGTGTAGATGGTAACTCGGATTTGATCAGCAACCAAACAGGCATGAGTCAAAGCAATGATTTCAGCTACCAGTGCAGAGTATACTCCCTGTAAACAAGCAGCTTCAACAACTCCAGAAATGGTGCATACAGCAAATGCTGCTCTCAGGTGACCCACATTGTCTCTTAAGCATGATCCATCAACAAAAAGGATTTCATCAGAGGTTCATCCGCAATGTCCGGTCTCGGTTTGGTGCAAAGTTCAGTCACATCGAGACAGTAATGGTCCTCACATTCTTCATCACTTACATTTGACAAAGGCATCAAAGTAGCAGGGTTCAGCACTGAACAACGTTTAAAAGTCACATTCTCAGAGGCAAGTATAACCTGCTCATAACGTGTGAGTCTATTATTTATCATCTGTTGAGTCTTAGTTCTCAACATCTCCTACCTTATGTACGCCAATGATACTCAGGTCTACATAAAAATCTCTTCCCCTGAGGACATTCTCTCCCTTAATGAGGCCCTGAAACTGACAGTTCATTGGCTCACTGCCAACCAGCTGAAACTCAATGCAAATAAAACCCAATTTCTTCTGATCTCCCCTCCCAAACCCAATCCAGACATCCAGAAATGGATCAAGACCATCAAGGCACTAAACTGCCCTCCTACCATTGTGGACTCGGCAAAATCCCTTGGTATAACCCTTGACAGCAGCCTAAATATGTGAGGCCATATAAAATCTATGGCCAAAATGCCTAGATTCCACCTGAGCTACCTAAGAAACCTAAAACCCGTCCTCGATGCCTCCAACCTTAAAACGGCAACCCAGGCCCTAGTCATTTCCAGACTTGAATATGGATGCTCTACTCTTGCAGCGCTACCCAAGATCTCTCTGGTCCCATTGAAAGCCGGCCTCAACACCGCCGCCAGACTCCTAACGGGCTCAGGAAAATTCAACCACATCTCTCCCCACCTCAAAGCTCTGAACTGGCTTCCCCTAGAGGCCGGAATACAATTTAAACTAGCCTACATTACTCACAAAGCTCTTTACTCTAATTCCCCTACATTTCTCGCACAAAAACTCCTGATATCTGGAGGTGCCAGAAACTCCTGATCCGCCAAAAACCTGCTGTTGCAACCAGCATGCTTCCGGAAGAAAAAACCTTCAATCAGGCCTTCTCTGGGGCTGCACCAAGAATCTGGAACTCTCTTCTTCCCTCCATCAGAAGACTTCCGTCCCTGGCACACTTTAAGAAGTAGACCAAAACCTTCTTAATGGGAAAATACCTCACATAACGAAAACTTTTCAGTCACCTCATTGACTTGTCCCACCCTCCTCCTCGGCATTATCCACAACCTCCACCGATGACACATTTTTCTGCACTCCTGGGCATCCCCCTATGAGATGAAACTGCATGTATATTATACCTACCTGCTTTAATGTTTATCTGCTTTAATTTTCTATCCCACATGTAGACTGGTCCTTTGACGGTGTTCACCTCCTGTATAATGTGCTTTAATTTTATCCCACATGTAGCTTGGACTTAAGACTGCATGCTCATCCCTTACAATGTATCCTTGGCTCTCCCAGCGTGATCCCTCCCATCCTTACGACTTGTATTCCTCCCCCTCAGGCTTGTAAAGCACTCTGGTACCCTCACGGGTCTGGTTTGCGCTTTAAAACTATGTAATAAATAAATAAAATAAAATCAGGAGCTCAACTGAATGTGGAACAAAAACCGTAAGTGGGTGACCCATAACAATACTCTCACATCTCTCAATGCTGACACCGGTTGCAGCAACGGACTTGAGACATCCGTGAAACGCTGAAGCTATGGATCTAAAGTAGCTGAGAAGTAGGCAATTGGTCTACGAACACCTCCATGACTTTGTATAAGAACTGACAATGCACAACCTTCTCGCTCATGGCAGAATAATGAAAAGGACTTTTTATAATCTGGCACCCCTAGACCTGGAGCATGACACAGGTCCTCTCTCAACTCCAAGAACGGAATCACACAGTCATGATCCCACGGTACCGGATTGCTCACATCCTTGTGTGTCAGCCTCTACAAAGGCTTTGCCTTCAAAGAAAAGTTGGGAATCCATTGACGACAGTAACCAACCATTGCCAGAAACATCCTGACTTCCTTAAGAGTGGTAGGCACAGTCATATTCATGATTGCCTCAATTCGATCGGGTGACCCCTTTCTCTTGCCTTTTTCGATTCGATGACCCAAATACTGAACCTCAGTCAGACAATACTGTAACTTGGTTGGTGACACCTTGTGTCCATTTTCTGCTAGATGGTTCAGTAAAGCTACAGTATCGATCCTACAAGCATCCTCCATCTCGGACGCAATTAAGAGGTCATCAATATACTGCACAAGAACTGAGATTTGTGGCAGTACGAGACTCTCAAGATTCTTCTTCAATAGCTGATTGAAGATCGATAGACTCTCTGTATACCCTTGAGGGATACAACACCATGTTAACGCACGATCTTCCAGCCAGAAAGCAAATACAAATTGTCTCTCCTCATACAATAGTATCGAAAAGAAAGCCTGACATAGGTCCATCACTGTGAACCAATTCTTCTTTGCATGGGATCTGGAACAGTATCACTGATGGATTCGGTACCACGGGACAACAAGGAACTACAATCGTGTTGACCTTTTGCAGGTCCTGCATGATTCTATACTTCCCACTTGGTTTCTGCAATGCCATAATGGGCAAGTTACATGGACTTCCCATTATCTTCTTCAAAATTCCCTGTTCAATCATAGACTCAATTACAGGCTTGATTACAGCAACAGTTTCCGGTGACAAGTTGTACTGGGGCATTCTAGGAAACTCAGCACATGGCTTAATTTGGATCTTCACTGGCTCAACTCCTTTGATCAATCCTATCTCTTCTCCTGTGAAGTCCCATATGTCCAGAGAGACAGAATCTCTCAGGTCGGGTGGGAGTTCCTCGACTGTCAACATATTGTATATCTCTGTACACAGATTCTGATTTGCCAATTTAAATGCAGCATCATCATCATTCGTCTGCAAATCCACTCCTTTGGCTGTATAATAGATGGTGCAATTCAATCTGCACAAGAGATCACGACCTAACAGACAGACTGGACTTGAGTCACATACCACAAATTGGTGTCTGTCGTGGAAAGTTCATATTCTCAAAGGTAATGCTTCAGTCAATGGATTGGTCATTTTCTTATTTTCCACTCCTACAACTTGGATTGATTGTCCTGAAAGGGGTAGGTTAGGAACTACTGCAGATATCACAGTAGATCGGGTAGCACCGATACAAACCAAAACAGTGGTAGGATGACTGTCAACATTCGCCTCTACATATGGTACTCTTTGGTCTACCTCCAGGACTGCTCCAAGGGTACAGTCTTCCTCCCCCCTCAGGTAACACCCTTGCAAAGGGTCAGGATCGAATTCATCAAAGGTCTCGATAAAGGGCATCTGTTGGTATGTCCGATTTCCTTGTGGGATTCTTGGTGGCTGGGAAACTTGCACTTGCGGACCTCGTGTTCCCCCTTGCATAGATCTGGGTCCCGTCACCGTATTGGCGACCTCAGGTACCTGTATCACTTCCTCCCCCTGAGTCTGCTTAGCTGGATTGGACCTACACTTGCACTTCCAATGCCTGATCTTGTGACAATCATTACATGCAGTTGTTTTCATTAATGCGGCAACATCCATTCCTGTCTTAGGATCAATGGGTTTTCCTCTTTCTTGACCCGCCCCATTCTTGGACCCTCCTTGATTGTTTCTCTCTCTCCTTCCTTATGTTCCTCTGCCTGACTGTGTCTGATCGGTTTTGTCTGCATTCTGCCGTTGGACCAGCATTAACTTATCCTTGAGCTTCGTATGATTAGAGTCCACTTCATCACTACAATACCTGGCATACCGTAGAATCTCATTCACTGATTTATTCTGCCAGCAGATCAAATGTTGTTGGATCATAAAGCTAACTTCTGGTCTCAATCCTAGAACAAATTTAGAGACAAACTGTCCCATATCCTTTGAGTCAAGATTATCTAGCCGGCTGTATGGCTTGAAGGCTTGCAATAGCCTCTCGTAATAGGCAAGTACAGTTTCCATTGGCTCCTGAACAGTTCTGCCTATCTTAACCCAATTAATGTCTTGTGGTGAAATTTTGGATTGCAACCATGTGATTACCTGCTCAAACTTTTTCATGACCACAGGTGAAGGACCATGGTTAACAGGATCTGGCTCTGGCTCTGACGATGACCAGTCAAACACAATTTTACATGCAGACCACAAATCACTCATCCTACAATGTCAAACAACGTACTCAAATCGATCCACAGACCTTCAAAATTATGACAGATAGATCAACCTCCTTATATCACTCAACAGGTTTATCCCTTAGCCGAGGAAACCATTGGTAAACACTGCCAAATCACTTCTACTCCATGGCACATGCACATACCCTCCATTCGGTACTTCTTGCAAAGGATAAACCTCTACTCCTACTGTCCCCCTCCTGGAGGCAGTGCTTCTCCTATACTCTTCTTGACACTCTTCTTCTCAGACCATCTTTGTTCCCATTTATCAAGCATGCTCCCTGCACGTATCCCTACAATCAGTTCTCGAATATGCGTCTTCAGACCAATGACCCTTTTCTCTTCTAATTCCTGGTCATTGTAGTTTAGCCTGTGGTTTACCTGTAACATCTTAGTTTTGGACAAATCCACATTATACATCTGTGCCAATTCGGACAATTTTTCATGTGCTCTTTTTGCCTTACGAGTTATATCTTTCACCACAAACAGCAATTCATCTGGCCCATAGAGTTCCACTCTTTCTAAAAGCAAATTTCCACTGATTATTTCCTCTACTTCTGCCTTTAACCTCACCACATCTAATACTTTAGCCCTCATAGCAGCTTTAATCGTTCCCAACTTGATACGCTACTCAACTCTCCACTGTCACTACACTGATCTCCACGCTGATTCCCTTCCACTATGTTGCGTGAGACCATTTGACTCCACGAAGCTTCCTGATCACTGTCTCCTCGGGTTATCTTCCACTAGGACCTCTCACTGGGGAGTTTCTGCATCCTCAAAAAGGATTGTGAATCAGCCAAATACCCAGATCTCGCTGCTCTCAGTCCCTCGTGACCTCTAGAAGAATCTGTAGTGGTTGGCAAAGGTGTACTCGATTCTATGGGTCTCGAAGTGTGACCTGTTCCACTCACTGTGCCCTTCCATCCAGAACCAGTGCTCTCTCCTATTGCTTATTGTATTGGACTCCCATTTTCTGCCTGATCTGGATGGTACACTGATGCTATAGGACCAATGGTGACCGGCACTTTAAAAGCTTCTGGTAGCCTGGTAGTTGTGTTAACCCCACTTGCTTCTGCACTCTTCAGTAGTTGTGTTCCCATTCCCTCTGTTCCTGTTGAACTCCTTTCCCTTAGTCCTACACTGGCGCTTGTCTATGGTTCTACAGGTTCCTCTGTAATTGCTCTCCTCCCCTCCTCTGAGCTTGGATTATATGGAGGGGTACGCTCTGCTAGTAACTCTTCCAGTAGACTGTCATCTGTATCACTATCATCTCCTTCTTCTTCTCTCTTCTGATCATCTCCCACTTTTACTAATGATGGAAACAGCCTATCTCCCTCAATGGTGTCTATCCTCTATCTTTTCGCCAATGAGTCACATTATGAAACGCTCTGTTCGACTATTTGACCCTTTCTTGATTTCGATCTCTTTTCCTTGCATGCACTGCTCTCTTCCATGCGTCTAGCGCCTCGAACTGTGTTGATGTGGGTAGAGGTCACAATGAACCATAACGTGGGAAGCCAAATCTCCCTCTTTTTAGGTAATCATGTGACAATTTTGAAGCCAAATTATAGTATGGAGCCAAGCCATACGTTCGTAGCCATGTAATGAGCTGGGGTATCCTCGGGTGGTGCTTCTTCCCCCACTCGAGTTACCACTCCTCTATCTTCCCTACAAATATCTTGCAACACCTTAAAACATTTCATGATGAAATTATCTATTTTATCCACAATGTTTTTTTCTACTTCCTGATGCCAATCCATGAATACCAATGGGTCATTCCATCAATCGACCTATCACAGCGCGGCACAGCTGACGTCATTTTTCCTCCTCACTCAGCAGTTCCCCTCCTTCACAATTCGTATCTCATTGTTGCACAACTCACTCATACAACAAGTAACTGTCTGTCCACCATACGACCGGACAATCACTTAAGCGACTGTCTGTCCACTAAACGACCGGACCGTCACTCGCAAGTGTCTACCTCAATCTGACAATTGTCTGTCTACGAAACGACCGGACAACTGCCTTCGACCATCTGCCCACAAACGGCCGGACAGTCATATGAGGAATCAATAGGATCTAATCACTCGATTTTACACACACAGAAACCCACGACCTGCGTTGGTCACTTGAGCACTCACACTCACGTTCCCTATCTCGGGTGGGTTTTTCGATGACGTCTCACGACTCCCACAAACCAATGGTCAGACAATTAAAGCTCTGGGTGTCTTCTACACCACAATCTTTTCATGTCGGGATCTTAAGCTACTTTTTGAGCCTGACATAAAAATCACATGGACCGTGTGCGCTCACAGTCCGAAACCACAATCACTCAACTCTCATTCCAACTTCGCAAGACATCACACAATCAAACCATCACCGCAATCTAACAAACATTCCTATTCATACTCACTCCTCCATGAACTGCTGTTTCCGCCGCACCATCACTCTCCGTCGGTCTCCGCCAAACGCCGTTGTTCTCCGCTCACAATCCTCTGGACAATCATCTCTTGGACTCTACGGGCTTGTAACTAACTCTTCTCTAGCTTCTTCCCTTACTGCAGAGGTAACCGTCCTCTCGCTACCAACTATCAAAGCTGGGTTCCACTACCTAAAATTAACTAGGAACCCTGGGTCAATGGGTCTTTATTACCTGCTGAGAAGTGGAAAGGGGAAAAAAATCATTTTCGGGAAAATCCAACAATCAATAATAACTGTGCCTCAAAAGGATCACAGACTCCGAGTTCCAAGTCAGTGGGTTTATTACAAAGCCAAAAACAACTGAATGTACAAGCACCTCAAGACGAGGTTACAAAAATACATAGGAACTAATACAAAACCATATCTACGAGTGAGCTTAATCCGATGTATCATGAAAAGGATGAAAAATTCCAAGAATAAGACACAAGCAAGGACTGCTCCAATATTTAAGTCAGACTTCATCTGTGGCTGAAAAGTAGAAAGAATTAAATTATCCCTACTCTATTTCTAAAGTGACATAGCTACTTAGCATTCCCCACACAAGATCAGTTAAAGGTGTCAGCTCGTGAAGAATTCCTAAGAAGTACATTCACGTTGTATTGGTCAAGTAGCCAGTGCTACAGAGCTTGTTCTTTTCGGATCAATCCTCTAACACCGCTTCTCCTAACTCATCCTGTCTCCTTCTACCTCTCTGACAATCTGCTTCTCCTCGCACGGGGCAATTGCCCTAATACAATACGCAAAGATGTAAAACACGCCCACAGATCACCTCATCTCAACGAACACCTCTCCTAGGTAGTTTTCCACCGTCCACCACACTCCTTCCAGTGTTAAGCTGTGTGACCTTGATTCCCAGGCCTACCTCAGTGAGAAAGAACACCAACTTCCAATTATCGACATTCCGCAGACAATGTATCTCCTCTCCTCCATGCCTAACTTCTAAAACAAAAGGTGTTAGTTCTAACTAACAAAGGCAACTTCTTCCACCTGTAAACTGAAACATGAGAACAGAACAACCTTTCATGTACATGAAATTCGCTGACTACCTTCAAATGCAAGCTTACCAGGGCAATTACATTTTCAGGCCTACATAATTCGGCCAACATAAGAAGAAACAAATAGACCTTTCATATACACATTGTGAACATTTCATTTAGGCCTTTACACATCAAATTATACACACATGTTAATAATGCTTTGCAAACATCTACAATTATTACATGTTAAGTACAACCTATCATTTCCACATGCAATCTTCATCATGGTGCACGTTTAAATCAAAATGCACTACATTACATATGAGCATTTATTTTAGGCAAATGCTATATACTGAAGATTACTCTTTCCAAACATAGATGCCATTTCATTTCTTTTGCATAGCACAAAATATGTTTCTATTGATTTAACATCACTATTACAACACATTTTCTAATAACCACATGTTAATACAACACAGGAATATATGCATGTGCGGACTATCCATGATTATGATGCACCCCTACAATTTTTGGAGCACTATCACGCTCCATCATCACTCGAAGGATTATCTGGTCCGATTTCCCCTTCACAAAGGACAAAGTTTGCTGTCTTCTATTATTTTGCAAGCACATACTCTTTTGACGAATTTTGTTCACATTCTTAGAGTGAATGGTAGCATATAAACAGAGATTGTCAGATGGATTTTCTCAAATCAAATCAGGGACATTTGTATAGCGCACACATCACTCAAAGAGGCTCATGGCGCTTGCAGACGGGCCTGAATGGAGATGCTAACTTAGTTGTCAAATAGCCACGACTTCAGCTTTTCTGTGACCTAAATTTTGTGATTTTGTCACAAAAATAACTTCACAACAAACCTGGAGCAATTTTCAGGTGGCTTTCCTCTAATCCAGGCCCATTAGCTAATACTAGCTTTCCAATTTTTTGAAAATTACCTAGTTTGCCCAATAACAGCAGTTGGTAATTTTCCAACAAAAAAGTATTTTGATTCATAGAAATAGCTTGGGATTTGAATTAAATACTGTTGCTTTAACACTTTTTTACAGGCGTCTCTTGTAAATAAATAAATCCATAGTCCTCCACATATATTCTTCAACCTCTTGGAAATCTTATGGAATAGATATGGGCATAGGCAAAAAGAAATTGAGGACGGGAATTGATGTTTCATTAAGTTTGCATCTAGTATAATGGGGTGTCCCAGTGCCCCTCTGAACCTGTGTGTGAAGATTGAGGAGTAATGTTGGTTCTGTCGAGTACAGAATTACTTTCTTACTTACTGAATAATAAACAATAGCGAAAGAAACGATTACTCAAACATTTGTGTAATAACAGTCAATGGAGAAAAGAAGAACAAAGGAACACACCAATCATGAATAAATGAAAAGAATGTATTAAACGATTAATAACTTTTTTTTCTTTTTACATTTTATGTTATATAAATGACACTGAATGGCTGTCACAAGTAATAAGCAAAGCAATTATCCAGAACGGTGCAAGTGATTTAGTGACAAAGGTGAAAAAAAAGTTCTAGTTGTGAGCAAGATATATACAGTGTTGCATAGATGGTTAAAAATGATGATCGTGACAGCCTTTCAGTGTCATTTATGCACCATAAAATGTAAAAAGGAAAAAAAAGTGATTAATCCTTCAGTACATTCTTTTGATGTATTCATGATTGGTGTCTTCCTTTGTTCTTCTTTTCTCCATTGATTGTTATTACACAAATGTTTGAGTAATTGTTTCGTTTGCTATTGTTTATTATTCAGTAAGTAAGAAAGTAATTCTGTACCCATCAAAAACAACATTACTCCACAATCATTAAGGGGCACATGCATCAAGGTAGGATTTTGTGAGTCCTTAATTGCTATCATTAGGGACTCGCAAAAGCCTATGCATGTAGGAATCGCTATAAAAATAGCGATTCCTAAACAATCCTTAATTGTGACTCGCAATTTGCGAGTCGCAATTAAGGAATGGCTCCCCATTCATTCTTATAGGCCTAAATGCCCATAGGAATGAATAGGAGAGTCCATGCCAATTTGCGAGTACCCTACTGCACCCCTGAAATTGTGATGTGCACCCATGTTGCGCACACACATGCCCCAAGGGCATACGTGTGCGCAACATGAAACTTTGAAAAAGTTTTTGCAAATTACCGACCAGTTTAATAGCTCGGTAATTTGCAGCCCCACATAGCGAAATCGCTTTTTAAAAGTGGTTCTTGCATTGCATTTAAGGAATCGCAAATTGTAATTCCTGAAATGGAATCGCAATTTAAGAAATAGCAAAAAATTGCGATTTCTTAAATTGCGAGTGCCTTACACCTTGATGCATCGAAAAAGCCCTTTTTGAAGGAGCAAACGGCTGATTTTTGCAGATCGCACTGGTTGCGCTCGCAAAAAAGGTTGATACATGTGCCTGTAAGTTTGCAGGCCTGTTCTTCTTCCCCGGAAGATATAATGCTGATAGGAGGCACATCTTCAGGGAAATGAGAGCTTGGTCTGGTAGACCCATCCCCTTAGAAATGTATGTAAGACATGACAAACTGTCTGTCTGTCTGAACACAAGCTGCCTGAAATGTTATAAGGGCAAAAAGGAAAGAGAGCTTCATGAACTGCCACAAGCTACCTCCAAATGGAGGATCAGAATTCTCGATGGAATCATCCCACCCTTGTTTTTTGTGGTGTTTGAAAACTGCTCTCCTTTTTACTGGCATCTGTGGTTATTGTTAAGATGGGAGGTGATTCAAAAGATAACCTTCGCTAAGTTTTTAGGGTTTTAACCACAGTTGGAGTTGATCACTGATTTCTGATGTTACTGCAACCAACGTTTTGTAGTTCTCCGATGTCAGATCCCAAAACCTGAAAAGATGATTCACTTGGGAGTAGAAATGAAGCCAGCTCCAAGGAAGAACAGAGAGGGACAAAGCCATTGCGCCCTGACTCCTGAGCCAGTATCTCGCCAATGCATATTCTTTGGTCAACAGAGAACCCAGATGAATCACCAGTTGTGCTTTTCTTTCCTGAGTCGAAATGGTGTGGGTGATGTTGGTCTGGAACAGAGCTCCGATAAACGTGGGTCTTTGTGTTGGATTCGAGTGCGGATTTTTGAGGTTCAGTGGTAAACCATAATGCTTAAGGACAGTCAGTCTTGTTGAACGTTTTCCTCAACCTTAGAAAAAGAGGAAGAAGCTATTTTCCAGTTGTCTATATAGGGATACATCTTAATACCAGAGGCATGCAAAATACAAACCAGGAGTGCCAGCATCTTGGTCAACACTATGGGTGATAAGGAAAGACTAAAGGGTAGAACATGGAACTGATAGTGGACACAATACACTGCAAATTGGAGATATCCTTGAGAATTCGGGTGGATCAGGAAATAAAGTCCAGTATGTCTATGAACACAAGAAATCCCCTTTTTAGATGAGTGGTATGATTGTCTGAAGTAAGGCTATCATGAAGGTTTGATGTGAAATGTATCGGTTGACCCCCTTCAGGTCGAGGACTGGTCATAAGTCTCTAGAAGATTTTTGAACTAGAAAGAAGATTGAATAGTAGTCATTGCCTCTTTCTTCTCAAGGGATTTCGCTGATGGCTGTGTTGTCTATCAGCTAGTGGGTACCCTGAAGGGGGCTCAGTCATTGTTTCGGACATCGAGGAAGAGAGGTGCTCCAGAAGTAAGGAGGAAGACTGCCTACCAAGTGTTTCCTGTAACCTTGAGACCAACCTCCTGTGCCCAGGCATCTTTCCCTGTGCCATCTGTCCTTGTACAAAAGAGGTCTGCCCCCAACTAGATCTGCTATGGCATAATCATGCCTTGGGATCTGGAGGCACTGTTGGAACCAGGACTTGTCAACCCCAGGGGTGCCCCAGTCACAACCCCTGCCTCGAAAGGGCTGATTGGCTCCTTTGGCAGATTCTGGAACAAAAGTCCATCTATAGCAGAACCTCAACCTCAAGAACCATTCTAGAATGAGCCAACAATGTATTATTCACCATTGATAGTTTCACAACATTACTCCAGTTCTTGACCAAAGATTTTAGAACAAATGAAAGGAAGAATAATCAGCAGAGCCTTCGGAGATGAGTCCATTTCCCACATAAGCATCTATGCCTCTGGCCCGCACTGCTGCACCCGAAGCTGCAGCTGAAGCACAGAAGTCAGAAAAAAAAGAGACCTGTTCCATAGACAAAAGGACATTTGAACAATGAACACCTTCATTCATTTGGTCTCCTAATGAATGAAAATCTCTGAGAAGAGACTAGATAGTATAAGTGGTTTAGTTATTGGCTGATACTGCAAAGTTCAAGTCTAAATAAGCTGGTTTGAATGCCGATCTTTCTCCCCACAGCGTCTGCTGGCAGAGCATCCTCAGAGATAACTGTTCCTTGGTATCAAAATTCAACTGACCTAAATCCCATGTTTTTTGCGAGTGAAGAGAGTCCATCCTATCCCTTGGGAATTAAACCTCAACACATGAAGAGTAACAGGTGCTGGTGGCTAATTCCCTGCAGAAATGGAGTTGGGGTTAGAAGCCTTCTTGTCCTCTTTTTCTGACTCATGTGAGATTGAGTGTAACCAGAGACATCAAGGATAAGAGTGGAGAGTGAGAACATCAAATCACAACAATACACAGCTAAACGTTCTCATGCAAATCATTTCCCTACTCCCCTATTGTGACTTCAATCAGTCACTAATCGTGAACGCTTTACAATCCACAAGAATGGACACCATGAACATTTGCTGTCAGTTCTACTTTGGTTCTTCCGTCTATTGCTTCATAGAGCAAACTGTTGGTGAGATTGCTTAAAATGTGCTCCTCAAGTCTATCGTCTTTTGGTTAGCAATTCCCTTGCAATCAATGTTCAATGTAAAAGTTTTTTATTCTTGAATTTAGTTCAGTGCACTGACCTTGGTTTTTGGGGATGCCGTTGTGCCGAGCACAATGTACAAATTCCAGGTGTAGTACTGATTTTGCTCCTTTCTTTTGCTTTGCCGGTTCATCACCGGAGGGCTGGAGTCTGCAGGATGGAGAACCGCTCACCTGGGTAAGACAAGGATGGACTGGAAACATGTCGGTTACAAGAAAGGGGACCGTGAGTTCCTTCAAACTGGAAAATACTCGACATCATGCAGGGACTCAAGAGAAGGATGGATATTTATTAGCTGCACCCAGTATGGCGGCCATATCTCGTGGGAGTTTTAGATCTTGCCAGATCTTGATTGTTCACTATGATAGTGGTGTTTTCTTTAATGGTCAAGGTGCACTCAAAGGAGGCATTTGACTGAGTGTGTAGGGAAGGGTCATGGGTCACATTGATGACAAATGTTAAGTGAACAGAACTTGGCATACAAGGCACTAGCCAGGGGACATACTGGGACGAAAATATGGCATGCCAAGACACATGGGTCAAGAGACCTCCCATGAAGTTGTAGTTCTTCACATTCACTGGAAACCTCCTCAGCAAAATTCTCTAGGGGTATTGCATTGCACTGTTCTCCCAGCGCTATATAGTGGGAGATATTCAGGTTTTACCTGCTGATATATGAAAAATATCTCCTCATTTAATGAGGGCATGGAGGAGAGAACCCTAGATCACAAAATGTATCATGAAAAATCGGTCATGACCTCCATGTAGTCAATTATAACAGCAGTCTGTAAACAAAGTCGCTAAAGCAGACTTTTACCTGAAAGAATAATATTAAGTTAAAAGTTCAAATAAATATTAAAATATAGAAATGGCCACAATAATACACTTCCTCGGCTCACAAGGTATCATTGGGCAGATTTACTACTTCTGGCGCATCTCTGCTAATCTACAAGATTTCACTCAGTCACCTTTAGGGCCATGCTGCGTGACGCAGCATGGCCCTAAAGGTGACTGAGTGAAATCTTGTAGATTTCATTCAGCCACTTTTAGGAGGCGTTCCTGTGCCGGAATGCCCCCCCCCCCCTTCCCTGCGCCGGAACGTCTACATGTGGAGCAGGGCTTTACAACGTTGTAAATACCACGCAGCATGGCGCTAGATAAACAACATCTTTGAGGATGGAAGACAACTCACGGAGAAAGGACTGTGCGATGAAGATGGACAAGAAGGCAATATTGTCTAGGTTTGATGGATTTGTAATAGGGAGCAAGCAAATCTGATTTATTGGACAGAGAAGAATTGAAGGATCCAACGGCGATTGCCTTGTACCTAAGTGTTGAGCGATAAATAGGACATTTGTAGTTGGTCAATGCAGAGGGGTTTTTGAATCAAAAATGATCTTAGTGAGGTTGGTTTGTCACTTATGTGGCTTGGCGATTTGTGAGGTGGAAAACAAGGGAAAGGTGATTCTTTAATTTGGTGAGGCAAGAGATTAGGTTTAGAAGCGGAAAGAGTCCTTCATGGATCTAGTGGCTGTCACATTGGAAGTCTATATTCCTGGATTAGGTGACAGTCAAAGGGTTTGTGAAACTGATGAATTCCCTAATTAAATGTGGGTTTCACTATGTGGAGGACTTTTCAGATGGAATGCAGTATATTGACTTTTGAGGAATGAGTGAAAAGTGTAGAGTTATTAAATGAGGGTGTGTTGAGTGCAGGGCAGAAGTGGTAATGAGAAGAAACATAACCTTGGAAGAGGTGGTCCTTGTCAATAGGTGAGGCATAAGCTTGAGTCAGGTTTCAAATATAACAACTACCCCTGGTTGGTTGTTCTTGATGGTGTCCTTAATAAAAGGACACCATCCCCTCTACACCTCTGAATGTGTTGTGATGCATTATGTGTAAAGTGCTTATACCCCAGCAGGTATTGTGATACTTAGGTGGTTATCTTGCTAGTACAGGTGGTGCTTGTGAGGTCCTGGTTCCCTGTGTGCCCTGTTCCTAAGGTGGTTAGGGTTGCGTAGGTGGTACTTAACGTTTACCAGTAGTTACTGGTTGTGTGCTCTATTTTTATATTTTGTGCTACAGTAATTTTATACTCTACGCTCTAAGTGCTAATTCTACCAAGTGCTAAGTTCTAAAAGTGCTGATTCCTGATAGTGGTCCATGTGGCCCTGTCCTGTACATAATCCCCTGTAGATTCTGCCCGTGCCTGTTGGCACATTGTAAAGTGTGTGTTTATCTAATGTGTTTTGGTATAATACAAAGGCTATTTTTATATATAACCTTGTGTGGAGTTTCCTTTGTGGTGGGCCTTGGGTGTTGTTGCTGGGGTGCGTGCGCAAATACTTTACTCAAATAGCCTCCAAGTTTAGCCTTGCTGCTCGCGCCATGTTACCTAGAGGGTGAGCAGGCGTTATCTTGGCGTGTAACTCCCTTGCCCTGACTGAGGAGTGGTGGTCTCTGACTGACTTTGACGCAAGCCCTAGCCAACCAGGGATCCCATTTCTAACATAATCCAACCAGATATTACAGTTATTGCTGTGCACATCTATATTGTTCATTCTTAGGTCTGGTGTATCGGTGTTAGCTGTCTCCTTGCCATAACATGTGATGAACTGTGGACTATAAGGAAGTAAAGGAGGCTGCAGGGTGTTTGCAGCTTTAACTTTTGTGGATGTGCCTATGCAGTTGGGTCAGGATGAGAATTGTCTGTGTGGGGGGTAATGTGAAGCATATGTTGCCCACTTTGGAACAGATTAGAAGTTGGACAGACACTGGATGGCTGAAGTTAATGCTTCTGGCGTGTGTCAACACACCTAAATCCAGCACTTGCAAGTTATTCTGCCTTGAATCGATATTAGAATACCAACACGGAGTCAAAAATACATTATGATCCCTATGCTGCACTGAATAAGGGGCCCTTTTCTGCTCCTATTTCCCACCTCTCTAAAGCATGTGATATTTGTCAGCTGGGATTGCTGCACATTGGTGGGTGCGGGGGTGGAGTAGAAGGTTTTTATGGCATTTGGGTCCAGGGATTCTGTTTCCAGGTAGGGTGGATCATATCATGCAGCTCTAATGTACTGGTAGGTGGCATGGTCATAACTAACGCCGTACACACCACTGGAAGGTGTTGGGTGGGGTCTAGTGTGGTGGATTCTGCAGCCTCAACACTGATCAGCAGCAGTTTTCCGGGTACAGAATCACATCCATTAAGAAAGTGACACTGAGCCAGGTGGCATGGGTGGAGTGGGATCCTGCTGGCTAAACTGTTCCACCACCCAACTTGAAATAAGGCCCTTAGTAGGTGAGAAGTGGGGATTACCACCCATTATCGGTTTTTGTTCAGACAGTACCACACAGGCAAGAAGTCACAAAGAGTTTCTCTAAGACAAAACAGACATCTTCCTGTCAGGTGTTCTACCACCTCATCACGTCAGCAGCAATCCAAATACGTAGCTGCAATCCCCTACATCATCCCTTTGCATACACACATTGTCATTCACTCCGTGCTTGCTTTTTGATCTCCTTCTGTCTCAATCCCCTAATTTTAGATCAACAGCACTGAACCAATAAAATGCTGCACCACTGACTCGGTGCCATCTTTCTGCATCCCCACAGAAACAGACAGATGAGCAGCAAGCTACCAAGGGATTGGTTGCCAACAGATGATTTGCTCCCTTGGACTTTGGAAATGCTCTTAGCATGTGGTGAATGGAGGCTGGCAGATGTTATGTCCATTAGTGTGTTTGTGGATTTGTGTCCATATGTTGTTCTTGCGTTTATGAAGGTGTGTGCATGTGAGAGTCTCTGTGGAAAATGTTTTGAATTGATGCATGTTAGGCTTTCTAGAGGGCATGTGTGTGAGTCTATGTCAGAGATCTGTGTGAGAGTATATGTAGAATATCTGTGTGTAGGTGTGAATGAAAATGCATATGTAGGTGATCGAACATTCTGCAACAGTGAGTCTATTTTGTATGTGAATGGGTGAGCATATGTTTGGGGTCTGTGTGTGGGTGGTCAGTGTGTCGTGGTATGAAATAGCATAAGATCTGTGGCAGCCTCTGTGTTTGAGAGAATATTTGAGTGAATGAGTGCGTGACTGGACTAGTGTGGGTGCATTTATGGATCTGTGCTTGTCTGTGTGTATGGAGTTTGGACTTATTGTATTGTTGATATCAACATGTTTATTGCCTCATATGGTTGCTGTTGATAATCTGTTGGACTTGGCCCTTCTGGCAGGTTCACCCCTAAACTTTTTGCTTTGTGATTGTGAATTGGAGGTAGTGATTTGTGGTTTCTGCGCACTTTCACTGTGTCCCAGTGGAAAGTGCTTGCGCACTCTGAGTGCGTGGAGTAAGGTTGGCCTGCCCTCCCATAGGAATGCATGGGGAATGTGTGTGTCCATGTTCATTCCTGATGTGTGGGGAGTGCAGGCTCGAGTTTGGTATGTGCAAACTCGTGAGAGTGAATGCTGCGCAATGGTATGTGCGGCGTGTATGTGTCTGATGGGGAAGTGCCACTCCTAGACAGGGATGTGTGTGTGCAGTGAGGGTGCTGGAGCATGATTGGCTGGAGCTGGCTGGCAAGCCTGGCTCCAGGAAGTCTGGATGGGTATGCCCAGGAGTAAGTGGAGAGATCAGCATGAGTGATGTGAGGGAGGGCTCCACCTGGTTCCTGAATGGGGCTGGGCTTTCCCCACACAATGCTGGCTCCGCCCCCTGTGGTGCGTCTAACGACCCTACCCTCCCTAGTGAATGAAAGGGGTGGTTGAGCCATCAAGGGTGCTCCAAAACCAGCTGCGACTGGTTTCTCCCCCATCCTGCACCTACAGACAAAGGATCTAGTAGTATAAGAAGGGGCTGTGTTCCCTTACAATTTGTTCTCTTCCAGGATCCTTCTGAGGGGGGCTGCTGCTGCTGGAGGCAAGGAGGAACCGCCACTTGGGACTGCCAAGTTCCCTACACCTCTGAATGTGTTGTGATGCATTATGTGTAAAGTGCTTATACCCCAGCAGGTATTGTGATACTTAGGTGGTTATCTTGCTAGTACAGGTGGTGCTTGTGAGGTCCTGGTTCCCTGTGTGCCCTGTTCCTAAGGTGGTTAGGGTTGCGTAGGTGGTACTTAACGTTTACCAGTAGTTACTGGTTGTGTGCTCTATTTTTATATTTTGTGCTACAGTAATTTTATACTCTACGCTCTAAGTGCTAATTCTACCAAGTGCTAAGTTCTAAAAGTGCTGATTCCTGATAGTGGTCCATGTGGCCCTGTCCTGTACATAATCCCCTGTAGATTCTGCCCGTGCCTGTTGGCACATTGTAAAGTGTGTGTTTATCTAATGTGTTTTGGTATAATACAAAGGCTATTTTTATATATAACCTTGTGTGGAGTTTCCTTTGTGGTGGGCCTTGGGTGTTGTTGCTGGGGTGCGTGCGCAAATACTTTACTCAAATAGCCTCCAAGTTTAGCCTTGCTGCTCGCGCCACGTTACCTAGAGGGTGAGCAGGGGTTATCTTGGCGTGTAACTCCCTTGCCCTGACTGAGGAGTGGTGGTCTCTGACTGACTTTGACGCAAGCCCTAGCCAACCAGGGATCCCATTTCTAACATAATCCAACCAGATATTACAGTTATTGCTGTGCACATCTATATTGTTCATTCTTAGGTCTGGTGTATCGGTGTTAGCTGTCTCCTTGCCATAACATATAAAGTAAATTAGAACATTGGAATGTTGAGCGTTCCATTGAAGCCAAATGGAGCAGCAGCGGCCAGATAAAGCTGATATAGGCCCACTGCTTAAAATTACAATGTCCTAATAAACTGCTTCTATCTTTCCCCTACCTCTCAATGAAATATGGTTTAGGAAGGGTAAAGAAAAGCAAAGCCTTCGGAGCAGGGCACACCCGGCCCACCCTCTCCCCTCCTTCCTCCGTTAGCTCACAGTGTTACTAGAGCCTCAAAAGGACCGGGGGAATGCAGCTCAGCTCCTGGGTCTCCCTGGCTCAGCTTAACGATGAAAAGCAGTTTAGTGGATCCCAGGGAGACCAGAGGCTAATGTCAGCCTCCTTTCACAGCTACTGCTGTGACTGTTCAACAGCTAACAGACGTGGCCCTGCACGCGACCTGTTAACTGTTGAACAATCACTGCAAGAGCTGTAAGACAAAGGCTTTTGAGCAGCAGGGGGATTTCCATCCCCTCGGACTTAGAGAGGCCTTTGTGTTTTTAATTAAGATGCTCTGCCCTCATGGGGCGAAATGTTCTAACAGCCTTATAGCCCACCATAGTGGGCTAAACTGGCTATTAAAGGCTTGCTTCATTGTTAACGGCCCTCTCCCAAGGCATCGGCCTTTATCCTATTTTAATAGCCAGTATAGCCCATTACAGTGGGCTATAAGTCTATAGCAATGAGTTAGATTTAACTACAGTAAGAGAGTTATCAGCAGCTATGGCAATCCACATCATAACTGGATTTCTGTTGAGTTACGAGAGTATGCACTGCTTTAAACAAAGGGAAAAATCAATTTGAACATGTGAAATTAGGAGTTTCTCTTGCATTCTGTTATTGCTGGTGAAGGGACTGTATTGTATCCTGAAGATCCTCCTTTATAGACAATATTGAAGTAGGCTTAGATGTTAGATTATATTTTGCTGCTGCCTGTTATACACAATGTGTGGTCCAAGTCCCACTTGTTTGTAGGGGATTTATGAATGTATGTATTGTACTTCAAATTGATCTGTTTCCTCATACAGACACATATACCCTCCACTTCAGCTGTGCCAGTGGTAAATGCACCCAAACGTGAATTGTGGAGAGAGTGTTTTCCAGTTTATTTTCTGTTTACGTACTTGCACCTTTAGCAGTATAGATATTGATTATTCTTTACACAACATATATACTAAATTATAGGTTATTGGAAAGGGTGAGCTAGTCTAGGCTTCATGTTACAGTGGCCAGGGACCACAATTGTTGGTGGCACGTGCCTCACAAATGGCTGCACCCAAGAGCCATTGAGAATGCTATAGCTAGGATTGTGGGTGGAGGTCTGTGCCTTACTATTAGATGTCATTACAATAATAATTTCCAAGACTCATGTTCTTTTGTTGACAGATGGTGTCCTTTTTTAATGATTTATTCCAAGTGTGATATCATATCCGGAAAACAGCCGACACGTGTTTTGCCCGAGGGCCAGTTGGCCGGGGGATTTCTCAAGGCATTAAATAAAGAGTGAAGTTGTCTCTGCGGTCTTTGGAACTCATTTGTTCCAGAGACCACAGAGACTACTTCACTCTTCATTTAAAGCCTTGAGAAAGCCCTCGGCCAATGCCACTGGGCAAAACACGTGTCGGCTGTACCCAGGCTTGTGAAATCCCGCCTGGCTGAGGCTCCTGCTGTCTGAGTCACAGATTTGGAGAGAGTGTAACAGATTGCGCCACAGTGTCAATGTCCAGGTGAAGAGAAGGTGGGATGCGTGGCGGAGGAGGCCCGGGGGTCGATTCGGGCACTGGCCTAGCACCTGTGGGTGACGCACCCTCAGTGGCAGCTCCTGCGCTGTGATGGAAGAGTGTTGCCCGACTGCTTTCAAGCAGTGTAAGAAGAGGAAACATAACATGAGTTATGTGCGCTAAGTGTCCAATGTCTGTTTGGTCGGCCCTCTCATGCTGTTCAAAGCAGTCATGCGCACATCTCTGTTCGCAATGCAGGGTGCATTCTAGTCTGCATGGAGAACATGCCCACCCCTCCAGCCCCTGGCTGAACGCCTTGTAACTGCGCTCAAGAACAATCGCAATGCCACACTGCAGCATTGTGATTGGCTTAGGGGAGGGAGCCTGGCTGCCTGCTTCATGTTCCTGGAAGCAGGCCCAGGAAAGTAGGAGCACAGAAGACGTGGGACCCGGCCTCGAGGTAAGAATTTTAATTAAAGAAGATATTTACAACCCCCGCTCCCCCGTGTCTCCAACCCCTCGAGTGTCCTTCTTGCGTTTCCCACCTCCCAGCTGTCCAGTTCCCCCCGCAGCACTACATAATGGCAGCCGTTATGCGGCTACACGCAGCGGGCGTACTACTAGTGCACCAAAGGCAAGCCCATCTGTGTCCGTCTGCCCCTGGACCGCACCCAGCACCAATCACCATTCCTCTCAGACACTCTACCGCAACAACGCCAGCAACCTCCATCAACCCTGGACGTCACACAGCCTGCCATCTAGCAACACTGTAGAATTCTCTTGCACCCTGTGCCTGTCAAAACTGAACACGCAACTTCTGCCACATCAGCATCCGAGCAACTCCTGCCACCCAGTCAACTGGCTCAACTGCACCCTCTTCACCGAGCGGTCTCTCCACAAACACGCAAAAGAAATCTATGACCTCTTTGACGCCACCTCTTCAGACATTGCCTTCACGGAACCCTGGACCAACCTCTGCTCTGGACCGGACATCGCCATCACCATCCACGACGGCTACAAATTCCCCGCACAGACCACCCCAAATGGCCAGGAGGAGGCATTGCCATTGTCTAAAAAAGGCACAGTCCAACCGATCACACACTCTAATGACCTGAGGGTGACCATGGAACACCTACACTTACAGATCCGGACCAACCCCAACATCACCCTCTATGGCACCCTCATCTACTAGCCCCCGGGCCATGAACCCCCAATCACTGATGCCATTATAGACCTCATCGCACCCCAGACTTTCCCAACCACCAACGACATCCTACTCGGAGACCTCAAGTGCCACCTGGACAATCCCAGTGACCAGTACACCACCCCCCTCTTGGGGAACCTCACCAACATCTGACTCAAGCAGTTAGTCACCACACCAACCACTCCAAGAAGGCCACTGGTTCACTCCTGTCCTCCACTGGTCCAGCCCCATCTGCAGACGTCTCAGGAAGAGATGGAGCCACAAAAACAATCAACTCTGCAACACAGTCACCCTTGCACCATTGCACAAGGGCGCCTGTGTTGGAGCATGGCAGCCATTGTTAGCCAATGTAGGGGAAAAGACAGGGGGGCTTATTCATGAGCCCCCTCTGACTGTTTCACCCCGCATTGCGTCATTTTCTTGGCATACTTGCAGCGTGATTCTTGCACCACATTGCGCAGTATTTGCAAAGTGACTTATCTAGGCATATACGTGACCTTGTGAAGCCCTGTGCCACATTATACCTGCATCAGGTATAATGTATACAGGGTGGGCGTACCCACACAACCAAGCCTCATAGGAGGATGATGGATTTCACTGTAACTATTGCAGGACGACACTGCATCAGTACCTTACGCCTGCCTCATGGAAGGCGTAAGGGTGACGCAGTTCAACAGGGATAGGCTGGCCCCATGCATTGCTGAAGTTGCTTCATGCTTGTGACACAACTGCAGCAATGCATGACTTTAGCGCAGACAGATACGTCAGGATTCCAGACATATCTGTCATTAATCGCGACATGGAGCGCCATACAGTGAATAAAGCGCATCTACGGTGTCTCAAGAAGGGAGTAGTAAAAAGTGTTGCACGTTGTTTTGTCGCAACTATGCAAAATTTTTCATGAATGAGGAGCCAGGAATGCACCCTATCTTATTTATGGTGAGCATTCTTGCCCTGTGGTTTTGTCACAGGGCAGCACAGTAACATTCTTTGCAGCGCTGTCCAGCACCAAAACCTTCTTAAATGAGGCCCCAAGTGTGCACCATTTTTAAGACCAGGTATTTTCTGGTCTGCGCGGGAACGCCTACCTTGCATCTCATTTTCATTAGGTCACACAAACAGAAGTGGCAATCTCAAAAATTCACGTGTTCGCCAGCAAAGTGCCGCTAACTCCAGTTAGCGGCAACTTGTAAATACGGCTATAAAAAAATGCTGCCGTAGCGTCAAAATATTGCCGCTACTGCGGAGTTAAGTCCTTGAACATATGCCCCCCAGTTTCTTCAGTCTATGGCTCGTCATTGGAGCGGGGTTATTTTTTGACTAGCCTCTTGGTTACAGAGTTTCTGTGCTATTTTAATCCTTGTTTCCTTGAAGATTCCTGATTTCTGAGCAGTAGCTAATTCTTGCTCCTTGAACTATCACTCCCTATAGTGCTACCTTGTATTCTAAGCCAGCACTACTCTAAGGCATCCTTATTTCTTGAACATTCACTCCATGTTTGTTATGTTATGTTATGTTATGTTATGTTATGTTATGTTATGTTAAGGGGTGCTTATAAAGCGCACTGTCACCATGAGTTTCCTGGCACTGATTGGATACTGAAAGAGACAGAGGGACTTTAGCTAGATTGTGGAAAAAGCCAGGTTTTGAGTGATTTACGGAATTGGATGAGAGTGTTAGAAATCCTGACTGGGGGAGGGAGGGAGTTCCAAAGTTTGGGACCAAGGTAGGCAAATCTCCGACCACCAGATCTGCAGAGTTTAATGGAGGGGACAACCAAGAGGTGTAAGTGTGATGATCTGAGGTTACGTGAAGGACAATAGGGCCGGATGAGGGATTTCAGGAAAGCGGGGCAAGAACCAGAAAGAGACTTGAAAATAAGGCAGCCAAGCTTGAAGGCTGCCCTTAGGCTAACAGGGAGCCAGTGCAATTTGATGAGAAGGGGTTTGGCGGACTGCCATTTCGGTATCCCGAGGGCCAGTCTCGCCGCCTGGTTTTGAATGATTTGCAGCCTATAGATGGAACATTTGGGCAAACCGTGGTAGATGGAATTCGAAAAATCCAGGCGGGAGAGGACGAAGGCCATGATCACTTGCAAAAGAGCATCGGGGGTGAGGAGGTAAGCCACCTTCCTAATCCTGCGCAGCTGGAACATGCAGGAGGAGACCACCGTCCCCACCTGGGGCCCGAGAGATAGCCCGGCATCAATGGTGACCCCAAGGCTTTTCACCGAGGCCACCGGGATAGGAGGGGGGCCCAGTTCTGCCGGCCAGAAATGTGGACCCCAGTGGACAGCGCTCCTACCAGGAAGGAGGAGCTCCGTCTTTCCTGGGTTCAGTTTAAGCTGGTTCTGACACATCCACTGAAGGATATGGGACATGACTGCCTGGAAATTGGGAATAGCGGAGGGAGAGTTTAAAGAAAAGATGAGTTGCAGGTCGTCCGCGTAATTAAAGACGGTGACGTCCCACTGCCTCAGAGAAAAGAGAAGAGGACGAAGATAGAGATTAAAGAGGAGGGGGGATAAGGAGGAGCCCTGGGGACCCCACAAGGCAGGTGCTCCCTGGGAGCTCTGAATGTGCCTAGGCTGAGGGTCTGAGATCTCCCAGTAAGGAAGGATTTGACCCATGCCAACGCCAGGCCCTGGATGCCGGCCTGTTCGACACGGTGGAGAAGGATGTTATGGTCCACAGTGTCGAAGGCGGCCAACATATCTAATAATACCAAGGCCTGGGGGGTACCCTTGTCAGCTCCGTCTCTCAAGGTATCCAGGACGGCCAGGATCACAGTCTCCGTAGAGTGACCAGGTCGAAAACCGGCCTGGTTAGCTTTGAGAAAGTTAGAACTCTCGATAAACCTAGAGAGACAGGCAGTGACATGGGCTTCCAAGATTTTAGAGAAGAAGGGTAAGAGGGAGATAGGGCGATGGTTCGCCGGGACGGCAGGATCGGCTCCAGGCTTCTTCAACAGAGGCACCAGAACGGCCTCCTTGAAGGAGCTGGGTACCGTCCCGGAGAGGAGAGAAGAATTAAGCAAGGGAAGGATGCAGTCAGGTAAAGAGTGGCAGATGTCCCGAAGTATGAAAGGCGGACAGCGGTCGTCAGGAGAACCAGACTTAATGCGGGCGGCCAGAGTGGCTAGGGATGTGGGATCTAAGGGAGGGAACTGAGTAATGGAAAGAGCATTATGAGGGGGAGTAACAGAATCAGCGCCAGGTGAGGTGACCGGAATAGTGTCCTTAATCAAAACAATCTTTTGTATAAAAAAAGTGCTGAGTGCATTACAGGATTCCTGTGTAGGGACCTGGGTCGGGAGCGTCCTGGGATCAGAGGTGAATTCATCCAGGACTCTAAAAATCTCCTTCGACTTGCAAGGGGCTAGTAAAATTCTCTCTGAGGCATAGGCTTTTTTGGCTGCAGAGATGGCAGATTTATACTTATTACGGACTGCCACATAAGTATCTCTGCTTGACGGGCAGTAATCTCTTCTCCACTTACGTTCTGATTGGCAGAGTTCCAGCTGTATGGCCTCAAGTTGGGGAGTAAACCATTTATGAGAATTACTGTGTCGGGACCGGGGGAACTTGATAAAAGGGGCAAAGATGTCGCTGGCTGACACGAGCCAGTCGGAAACCTGGCCATCTAGCTCGTTGATGTCAATGTCGTTGAGGATAGGGGGGCGTGTGTGAGACAGATGAGATAACAATTTGGAGGAATCAACAGCCTTCCACTTACGAGCCATGCCACCCTCCGCGAGGGGATCCTGATCTGGCCAGCCACCGAGATGGTAGTATCAATTAGAAAATGATCAGACCACACACAAGGTGTGGTAAGCGGGCTGATGGACTTAACCCCATGGACCCAGATGTGGTCGAGTATGTGACCGCCACTGTGAGTGGGAGAGGTGACTAATTGGCTAAAGTTCAGGCTCGAGAGACCTTCGAACAATTCGGTGGCATGAGGGCCAGCATCCTTATGCTGGAACCAGTAATTAAAGTCCCCGACAATGGCTATGCGTGGGGAGGAAGTGGCTAGACTGGCAAGCTGTTCAATGAAAGATACGGGAAAGGAGGACATAGGCTGGGGGGGGGGGCGGTAGAGTACCATAAGGGTGACTGCACCTGCCTCAGTCCCAAGGCTAAGAACCAGGTTGTCCACTTCAGGAAGAATCATAGAAGTGGAGGCAATAACCTTAAGGTTCTTACGCATTACCGCTGCGACCCCCCCCCCCCCGGGACGGCCCCCTGGGCGGTTGGTGTTTAGCAGGTAATAGTCTGGGGGTAACGCTGCCAGGATGTCCGGGAGGGAGTTGTCAGTGAGCCAGGTCTCAGAAAGTAGAAAGACGTCAGGCCTCTCAGTCATAAGTAGGTGAAAAATGTCAGTTTGATGTCTGACAAAAGAACGAGTGTTTAAATAAAGTAGACGAATCTGTGACTCGGAGGTGGTAGGTGAAGTGGAAGGAGTGACCGGGCCCAAGTGAGGGGGAAGGTTACCTGCGATTCCAAGAGATGTAATCCGCGTCCAAATGTCCAGCGGTAGAGGGCTAGCGGCGGAATGTAAGTGCATGAGGGCAGAAGGGGAGTAGGAAATAACGGTAGCGGCGTCCCTGGCCCCTGGGCCCGTACGGCCGCGGACGGGCGCAGACGGAATGGACTTAGGCGCGACTTCGGCGAGCGAACGGCGTGCACGCTGCGCCCGTCTGCTGCGCTCCCTGTAAGGGGGCGCCATTTTATAAGGCAGATGGTTGGTGTGAGGCTCCGAGCGCTAGACCGCTCGCCTAGTGAGCCTCCTCACACAAGATGGCGGCCAACTGTGAGCCCCGGCAGGACTTGAATCTCCTACAGGACCGAGTGAAGAAGAGGGGGAGGGAGTGCAGCGCAGAAAACGCCCAGCGCGCAGCCCCAGAAGTACCTGCACAACGAAAATTGTTATTAGCAGCAAAAAACGGTAAAATTACATTAAAATGCGCGAAGTGCGCAAATTGCCTCTAACACATAGCATAATTCACAAAGACTCGCTCTGGTCAATTTCGAGCGTCCTAACAGTTGGGGGGCCGAGATATAAGGGCTTTTATAGGGCAGATGGTTGGTGTGAGGCTCCGAGCGCTAGACCGCTCGCCTAGTGAGCCTCCTCACACAAGATGGCGGCCAACTGTGAGCCCCGGCAGGACTTGAATCTCCTGCAGGACTGAGTGAAGAAGAGGGGGAGGGAGTGCAGCGCAGAAAACGCCCAGCGCGCAGCCCCAGAAGTACCTGCACAACGAAAATTGTTATTAGCAGCAAAAAACGGTAAAATTACATTAAAATGCGCGAAGTGCGCAAATTGCCTCTAACACATAGCATAATTCACAAAGACTCGCTCTGGTCAATTTCAAGCGTCCTAACAGTTGGGGGGCCGAGATATAATGGCTTTTATTTTATGTACCTTTACCCAGTACCTGCCTTTCTTTCCATTTAACTTTGCTCTAGTTTGCTACTTTTCTATTCCAGCTGTCTTCAATTCCATTTCCCTTGAGCTGTTTGGTATTTGGTTCCTGCCCAGTATATCCTTTGCTTTCAGTTCTGTCTTGTTAAGCACTTCTCCTTTCTAGTTCCAACTATTGTAGCTCTGTATTTAGCTCCCCAGCCATTGTTGTTACTGCCTTGCATATTCCTTTTGATTGCCAGGATACCAGTGACAATCAAGGAGTTATTTCTTGCAAACCGAGTATTGTCTTTATGTTACTTTTAGAACATCACTAAAGGTGTCCACTCCACAAACCCTGCCTACGCATGTATTTCTAGGTATTTGCGGGTATTGGATATAACAACTATTGTGGATGAGGAACTTGCACAACTTCATTCATACCTTGTGGAGGTCCTAAGTGCTATACCCCACACTGCCTTTATTGTTAATGTAGTTTTCTACATGTTTTGCTCATCCTTGGTGTTAGTTATTCTGAACGCTGAATAGCTGTGGACGCTTTGCCTTTTTTGTTACCTACGGCAGAGCTTGCTCATTCGATCCCTTTTCTCCTTTGACTCCCTGTGTGCTCTTGCGCCGCTCTGAATCCAATATTCTGTTTACTTTGTGTACCTTGCCGCCAGTCCTTGACAGAATGCCTGGCACCTTATTGCTTCAAGGATTATTACAGATTGATCACCTATTTAGTTACATTCAATTCCTTTGTTATTCTTTTGTGTTACCCTTCAGCCAACTCAGAGTGCCTTTGTACCCCAGAGAGTGATATAGCTGGTAAGTGATGAAAGAACATGTGATTAGAAAGGAGGAAGAGGACAATAGAAGAGATGAAGTACAGAGAAGGAAAGAAAAGGAAAGAAAAGGAAATTATAATTTGGCAAATGCTGATGGGTAGATTGAAAGTTTAAGTAAATGTTATTGAGGTAGGATATTAAACTGCGCTACCTCACTCTTCCTACGTCTAATCCTACTCGACAACTAGTCTTAAGCTATGGGCTACAAGCATTTTCAAGGAGGCATAATATTTCACAGCATACATTCATTGAATAACTCTTTGTAGTATACCATGAATATGTGAGCTTTATAGCTTTGGTGTGGCAGTGATTTCCCACCACTGCGGTGAAACTATTGGATTGGACGTACAAGTGTGGGACCTGGCATAGGAAGGCACAGTATTAGTCACATTTTATGCTTCCACAAGAGTGGTTCCTCTATAGGTCCCGCCTGACACAGCGCATGCACTGTCACTTGTGAGACATTTTGCTTTCATAGAAGAGGCTTTTGTTTCAGCCTATTACTTACCATTGATTGGCTTCATCATCACTCTCATTTCCTTGCTTCTCATTGGTCAGTGCATTCTAACTTCACTTTCTGTATGTGTGTTTGTTCCTACCGTGGACCATGGACCAAGTACTGTTTCCGGTTGTCGACCAGTGTCCTTCAACTGGTGCGCTACAGAAGGTACTTTTCAATTTAAGTTCTTGCACTCCATAAGAGTGCATGTGTTTGCAGCCTATCGCTTCTCTGCACACTATCCCACTTCGCCCCGTACTTTCCCAACACCCTTCCATGTTGCTGCCCTGTTGCCATTGCTTGCCCCATCCCTTTTCCCCTCCTGTGTTGTTGCTTGACCCTATTTCCCCCTCCTCTCACCCTTCGTTGATTGCCCCACCCTCTCCCCTTTCCCGCTTTGTTGCTTGAGCCATTCCTCCATGCCTTTTGTTGCTTCTTTTAAACCCTCTCCACGTCATTGAATGCCCTGTCCCTCCGAACCCCTTCCACCACCATTGCTTGACCTATTTCCTGACACCATCCTTCATTATTGTTTACCCCCTCCCCTCTGCCCCCTTCCACCAGAAAAAGGCACTATGACACAGTCAGTGCTGGCTGCGTCAGACTGCTTTTATTTTTTTCAATAGGCAAGATATGTCCTGCCTATAGAGATCTGTTCAATTTGTCAATGTTTTTTGGGCATGTGGTACATTTGCGCAGCTGCTGTGTAGAATGGTTGAAAGTAAAAAAAAAAAGTGTTACAACGTGACCAGCATTGAAAAATCATAGCGCTTTTTTTTGTTACTATCAGGCATGGTGCGCAGCAGCCACACTGCTGTACAACAGGTTAAAAAACATCGCTAAAGCCAATAGATCTCACATAGGCAAGACTTATTAGATTTGCCAATGCTTGTTGTGTTATATTCCCTTGTTGGTTAGTCTAAGTATGGAGCTCTGATAAGTTTGCCTGCAAAATGACATTAGGCAGTAGTTGACCCTTTTCTTTGACCCCTCCCCTCCTATTATTTATGCCCCTGCCCGTAGCCATGAAGGAGCCCTTCAACAGATGTTGATTTCCCCTGCCATCCCCAGTCTTGCTCTGTTTCCGAAAATCAACCCTACCTTACCACTTCATGGCTTCTCTGCTTAATAAGCCCCTTGCTGGAGATATTCAGGACCCACCTCTGTTCCACAGATAGGAGTATATGCTCGAGCTCTCTAAGCCTCTCCGCAGCCCCCTCGATGATAAACAAGTATAGGCAAAGACTATAGGTTTGATGTAGGCATCTGGAGTGTGCACAGGTACAAACATCAAATATATTAGTTTTGAAAATTCCTGGAGAGCTAGTACTGATTAAGCTGTATGAAAAGGAAATGCTCAAGAACATAAAGCAACTCCTTCTTTCTGTGGGATCCATTTCACATGCTTTTCAGTGGCAGCTGCTACATTCTAAAAGTGATGAGGCGCATAAAAGACGCCTTTAAACATAAACGTACCTTTCTTGGCGACGTTCTGCAGCACACGTACACACGAGGTTCCTCCTGGCTCACGCTGCTTGCTGGACAATGGCATCCGAGCCAATCCAAGCACTGCTTTATTGCTACTTACAATGCTAAACAGCATAAGAGCAGTGCTAGGATTGGCTGGAGCAGGCAAACACAGTGCTCCATTGGAGACCTACAGGGCTGTGCCTTTGCTTCTCAGGTGCCTTTCAGCTGTTGATTAGAGGAGCCGGAACTGCGCATGTCAGGCTGGCCACAGTGAAATCACTGGGTATGCAACGGTTACCACGCATATTTTACAACGCCGTACCGTTACAACGATACTTTTACCACGCAGGTCGTTACAACGAAATGCGCTGGGGGGCGCTCCAGGATAGTAAATACTTTAATTTACTATCCAACTCCTTTCCCTAGAGTCCACGGGGACTGGAGTTGGAATAGTAAATTAAATAATTTACTATCCAGCGCCCCTCCACGCAAGTCGTTGTAACGACTTGCGTGGTAAAAGTAGCGTTGTAACGGTACGCGTTGTACAAGTACGCTTGGTACCGTCATACATCCAAATCACTGACCAATCTTACATGAGCAGTTCAGGTAACACAGCCCTCAGGTCATCCCACTGTATTTCTGTGATGCAGTGGGGAGGTCAGGTGGTCAACACCCCCCACATCCTTGATGCTTTTGTAAGCAGAGGCTACTGAGTTCTATTTGGGAAGGTTTACACAGGCAAAATAGTCCCTCATGCATTCCATGGGAGAAGGAATAACTCACAACAGCTGTAGGACCGACAGTACCAAATGGGTTCTGTAGCGGGGGCAGAGGGAGGGGGGCATTTTTCACATTAAGAGGTAAAATATGCTTTTTGCCATCCTAAACATAAAGGAACAATAATGATCAGCTGAGGACTTCGTTAATGCTGCACCTCACGCCTAATTGAAACTCTTTTCACTCCAAACAATAGATCTTTGTCTGTAGTCAGTATGCTCAAGGGAAATCGATTACCTGACACAATGTACAACCACAGCGTGTGGATTAGCGGTGTCATTCCAGAAAGACTAGTATTTAGGTGGAACCTTTTTACGATTGCCCTCAGTGGGTGCTATTATTCAGTAA
Organism: Lissotriton vulgaris; assembly: GCF_964263255.1. Taxonomy (NCBI): domain Eukaryota; kingdom Metazoa; phylum Chordata; class Amphibia; order Caudata; family Salamandridae; genus Lissotriton; species Lissotriton vulgaris. The sequence continues at coordinate 1,022,942,957 of NC_141693.1, forward strand.
GAATTGGTGACATTTAAATCATTTCTGTTTTTAGCATGCCTTATTCTAACAGTAGCTCCTTTGCAAAGAGCAACCCTTCAAAATGTGACGGATATATGTTTTACATTGCTTTTTTCACAGGAGTGAGTAATGCTGATTCCAGTTCCCTTCTTGGAACTCAGATGCCCCTCCAATAATTCGTTGTCTTTGCTTTTGACCCAGCACGGTTACTTCTGGCTAGGTGTGTGATATGCAATTATCACACAGACAAGTTTCTGCCTAAACTGTTGAAATAATAGTTTGATAACTTTTTAGTCTGCAAAGCAAAATGCGAATTGTAGCGATAGGTGCTAACAATATGTTGTGCTTCAAAAAGCACCCCGAAAATTGAAAGTAATTTCATATAGATATCAAAACCACATACTTGCTTACAGCCATAAATAGATATGTTAGCATCAGATTAATTTATAGAAAGGTCCCATTCTTGGGAGTCCAGCACACCACAGAACAACTGTTGCCTGCACTACCCAAATTCACCATACAACACATGTTATGGTTTTAGAGTAACCCTTTATCAGATCAACATAACACAGCTGCCCTCTTTTCACCCCTAGCGATTCCTGTGAGGGAGACACCAGATATGGAACAAGCATCAAACACAGAAGATTAAGCAGTAAATCCCATGTGGCCCCAGGATGTAATATATGAGTCAGACGCACACACTCATAAACACAAATAAATGCACTGCAAAGGGCCTGCCTTCGGCCCAAGGACACGATGCCAGACAGGTGGGTCAGTTGCATTCACCAGATAAAGACCAAACAATGCCCATTAGTAAGTGTCATCCTATATAACACACATGACACCCCAGCCACCTGGAACACCTCAGAATGTGGCCTCCAGTTGGTATTTATTGGCCCGCATTTTATGACCCACTGTACCAGTATTTCCTGCCCAAAGGGGAAGGAGCTTCACTTTATTACACCGACTGTAAAATATAAAGCTTGCCATGTACCTAATGCAAATTGAATTCCAGCGCTCAGCTGTAAGAGATGTAGCTGCAATTGTTTAATTAAACTTAAACTGTTTCTCATTACCAGGCATGGCTGTTCTCCTTTTTGATAATCAAAACCTGCTTCAACGATATGTATTTAACTCTCACTGAGAATTCTCATCTTGAACTGGATCACAAAACATTTTTGACTGGCATTCTTCATTTCCTTAATGGCATATTAAAGCAGTGTTTGGTCCAAAAACCTTTTACAACTATTCTTTGAAAGTGAAAGTAGGTTTGGGTAACAGGTAATTTGTAACAAGAACATGTGTGCATATTGGCTGTGTGGTTTTATTTGAGGAAATTCTTTTTTTCTGCTGTGTTTTTCTGCTGTATAACTACAATGTGATGTTGTGTTGTGCTTTGTTGCATTCACTTTTCATTGTTTTGTGGTGCCCTATTATATTTTACTTGTGCTTGCGTCACGTTTAGGGGTAGATAGGGTGGGGGACACACATACTAACATAAGAGAGTGTGTAACATGGAGAATGGTATGTGCGTGAACTAGGACTACATCTCTTATAATTCCAGGGGAGAGGATCACAGGGCCTACCACTGGAAGCTACTTAAGCACCGCCTACTGGCAGCCTAGTGCTTGTCAATTGTGATCACTGTTTTTCACCTGGAATGCCGACCTTGAGTTGCTGCATGCTGGGGTCAGGAGACTTCATGCCTCACGTCTCCTCCTTGCTGTCTTCCCCTTTTGTTTCTGCCGGCATTGTGCAAGTTCTACTGACGTCCTGGAGCACGAGTGTGATCCTCTGCGTGATTAGAGCCACTTCAGTGTTAAACGCGATGGAGCGCGTTTACGAGCCACTGTGAGGCTCGATATAATAGAATTTTGCAAATCTTTCCCTTGTTTTGTTGCCGAACGTACATGCAGGAACAGGGTGTTCATTCCTGAAGGTTCCTATTATTTCCAGTGCCTTAGTTTACGCCATGCTGTGGTGGAGATCTTCTCATTTACACTGGATTGCTTTTTTTAAGCTAAGTACATTTACGTTTTTAGGTCGAGCGACCTATCTCAATGCGCATGCGCATTGAGCGGGAGCGAAGATATATAGGGACTTAAATAAGCTTTACCTAGACTGGGCGATTTGGTGCTGTGCCCGTGGCTTTTAGGTCAATGCGCAAGCGCATTGACCGAAAATGCGCGTGCACATCATCAAATAGCCGTCTGTTCCCTCAGCCGCACTCCTCCCACACCTTTGAAGTGAAGCTTAGCTTCACTTCAAAGGCCCCTGCTGCTTAACACCCTCTCCCCACTCCGCCCCCTCCCCTGCCCGCCATGTCGCATTTCTCCTCCCCCCCCTTCTCTGCCTTCAATCCGTCTTGTTTCTTATTGTAATTCCGCACGGCTTGCCCAACTCTGTTAACCAGGCGCCCGGTTGTATATATTTTATTTGCTGCTTAACACCCTCTCCCCACTCCGCCCCCTCCCCTGCACTATCTCCAACACGTCCCTCTTGGCTGCTTTCAAAAGTTGGCAAATATCGAGAGGCAGGCTCAGGCCGAGCAGGAATAAAGCCAACCCCCATCTTTTTTTCCTTCTCTCAAACTCTCTCACTCACTCGCCCTGCACGGCTTGCCCAATTCTGTTAACCAGGCGCCCGGTTGTATATATTTTATTTGCTGCTTAACACCCTCTCCCCACTCCGCCCCCTCCCCTGCACTATCTCCAACACGTCCCTCTTGGCTGCTTTCAAAAGTTGGCAAATATCGAGAGGCAGGCTCAGGCCGAGCAGGAATAAAGCCAACCCCCATCTTTTTTTCCTTCTCTCAAACTCTCTCACTCACTCGCCCTCTCTCCGTCTCCCTCCTTCCCAAAATTCACTGAAAACCTGGCTGGGGAAGGCTGCCGAACGCCTGAACGGAGAAAGTGCAAACAGGCAGGAACTTTTTCCAAGTTGTCTACTGAGCAGATGTAGTAGGGAACGCAGTCTTAAAATTTCATGCGTGAAAAAAACACAACAATGCCCCAAAAGAAACAAACAAAGGAGGACACAAGGGTTTGGCATCATCGCTAAAACAAATTTCGCCAGGGCTTCAGCCCAGTCTGGATGTAGCCTTGCCGCACTTTAACGCTTCGAGTACCAGCAGTACCAGCAGCCATTTTACTCGGGCTAGGGCCAACTCTCTCACACAAAGGCCTCTCTGTTTGCCGACCAAGTCAGCATTTGAGATGCATCTATCTGTTTACAACCGTCCACCGGTCCGAAAACAGAACATCAAAAGGACAAAAGCGTCACCGTGCCAAGGGTGCATCTGAAAGGAGGACATGTTTATCCCACCCTGCCCTCACCACCAGAAAGACACGTTTTCATTTGCTTCTCACCACCCGAGGGAAACACTACGATAACTTGAGTCATTTATGAGAAATTCACAGTCTAAAGGAAAATTACACCAACGTGATGTTTCATTCTCTGAGTCTTTGTTTGAAGAAACTCAAAACAGGCCAGAAATGATCATAAATTTCATGTTTTCAAACTGCGGAACTTGCAGAGAATTTGACCACTAATAAAGACACAAAAAGCCATCATAATACAGTGCTGTTTTATAAGAGTTGAAAAAACTTTTTCTGGAATGAGAAAAGGTAAGGATTTGAACAGGTACTGCTCTAGAGGTGCAAGTGTATGGCCGGCCTATGACCACTGGAAATCTCTGTTTGCACATAACAATCGGCCATCGATTTTCACTCTATTTGCACAGATTTTCATCTGTGAAGCACCCACCAGATGTTCTGACAGTATCACAGACTGTTAGATAAGTGAAGCATATATTGCAACACAGAACACCAAATTGCCTTATCATGGAATGAGAGAACTGATATTACTGACAGATCAGGTCATTGGTTTTACACAATAGGAGCTTGAAAAAAAAAGAATCCCGTTTATCACATTAGCTGATGTTCTCCTCTAATAATTTGTAAAGGTGAAAGAACAGAGGACTTAAATAAGCTTTACCTAGACTGGGCGATTTGGTGCTGTGCCCGTGAAGAATTGAATCTGTCTTAGACACAAATACAGACACAAATTTAAATGTTATTGAAATAAGATCATCTTTTCTCTGTCACAAACCCTTATGGAACCCACAGGACCACCACACCCACCACCACTACATCCACCACCACATCCACCACAACCACCACCCCATCCGCCACCACCGCATCCACCATCACCACATCCACCGCATCCACCGCATCCACCACCACATCCACCATCAACAACACATCCACCATCACATCCACCACCACCACCACCACCACCACATCCACCATCACCTCCACATCCACCATGACATCCACCGCAACATCCACCACCACATCCACCACCACCACATCCACCACCACCGTATCCACCACCACCACCACCACACCCACCACCACTACATCCACCACCACATCAACCATCACCCCATCCACCACCACCACCGCATCCACCATCACCACATCCACCACCACATCCAACATCAACACCACATCCACCATCACATCCACCACCACATCCACCACCACATCCACCATCACATCCACCATCACCTCCACATCCACCATGACATCCACCGCCACATCTACTGCATCCACCACCGCATCCACCACCACATCCACCACCACATCCACCACCACATCCACCACCACCGCATCCACCACCACTACATCCACCACCACATCCACCACCTCATCCACCACCTCATCCACCACCACCACATCCACCACCACCGCATCCACTACAACCACCACCCCATCCACCACCACCGCATCCACCACCGCATCCACCACCGCATCCACCGCATCCACCACCACCACATCCACCACATCCACCATCACCACCACATCCACCATCACATCCACCATCACATCCACCATCACATCCACCATCACATCCACCACCACCTCCACCACCACATCCACCACCACCACATCCAGCACCACTTCACCTCCACATCCACCACCACCACATCCACCATCACATCCACATCCACCATGACATCCACCGCCACATCCACCACCGCATCCACCACCACCACATCCACCACCGCCACATCCACCACCGCCACATCCAGCACCACCACCGCCACATCCACCACCGCATCCACCACCACATCCACCACCACATCCACCACCACATCCACCACCACATCCACCACTTCCACCACATCCACCACCACCACCACCACATCCACCACCGCATCCACCACCACCACATCCACCACCACCACATCCACCACCACATCCACCACCACATCCACCACCGCATCCACCACCTCATCCACCACCTCATCCACCACCGCATCCACCACCACCACATCCTCCACCACTTTCACCACATCCACAACCACCACACCCACCACCACCACATCCACCACACCACCACCATATCCACCACATCACATCCACCACCCCCACCACCACCACATCCACCATCACATCCACCATCACCTCCACATCCACCATGACATCCACCGCCACATCCACAACCACATCCACCACCACATCCACCACCACCGCATCTACCACCACCGCATGCACCACCACCACCATACCCACCACCACTACATCCACCACCACATCCACTACAACCACCACCACCGCATCCACCACCACCACCGCATCCACCACCGCATCCCCCACGCATCCACCACCGCATCCACCACCACATCCACCACCACATCCACCATCACCACCACATCCACCATCACATCCACCACCACATCCACCGCATCCACCACCACATCCACCGCATCCACCACCACATCCACCACCACATCCACCACTTCCACCGCATCCACCACCACCACCACCACATCCACCACCACATCCACATCCACAACCACCTCATCCACCACCGCATCCACCACCACTACATCCACCACACCTACCACCATCACTTCCACCACCACCGCATCCACCACCACATCCACCACCACATCCACCATCACATTCACCATCACATCCACCACCACATCCACCACCACATCCACCACCACATCCACCACCACCACCACATCCACCACCACCACATCCACCACCACATCCACCACCACCACATCCACCACCACTTCCACCGCATCCACCACCACCACATCCACCACCACTTCCACCGCATCCACCACCACCACATCCACCACCACCACCACATCCACCACCATCACCACATCCACCAGCACATCCACCACCACCCCATCCACCAGCACATCCACCACCTCATCCGCCACCTCATCCACCACCGCATCCACCACCACCACCACATCCACCACACCCACCACCATCACTTCCACCAAAACTTTCACCACATCCACAACCACCACATCCACAACCACCACATCCACCACCTCCACCACATCCGCCACCACCACCACATCCACCACCACATCCACCCCACATCCACCACTGTCACCACCACATCCACCATTACCACCACCACCACATCCACCACCACCATATCCCCCAGATCCACCACCACATCTATATGTGTGTGGCTCTGTATGTGTGTAGGTGCAAATGCAATCTTCTTGGATTTTCGGCACAATAAAATACACTGAACATAATCTTCACAAAAGTTATTTACAAACGTTTAAGCTATTGCCATTCTAAATTACAATAACTTTTATTTAAGTATTAAATATTTACAAAATTAAAAGCCATTGTTATTTGTAATATCAAGACATCTAAGTCACGTAAATACAACACACATTGCATTACAAATGCTATAGGTGTCACATTTGCAAAAGTTAAAACTATTGACGTAACTGACAAAGCTATTAATTTTGCTACTTTCAAAACCAACACATAAATAAAAAAAGTGTCATTTACAATACCAATAGCTCAAACTTTCCTAATGCGAGACCTATTGCATTTCCAATGCTTGTTGTTTTAAGGGTGCAGTTCATCTGACGACTAGAGTACAGGCACATTGGGAACAGTTACAGGAATGCTTATTCACTTCATTGCTTTATTTTGGGATTTTGTGCTTTTTACATGAGGATGAGTGTGGCATGTAAGTGTAAGTGCCTGAACTGTAAGTGCCTTCACAGAATTCTACAACTCCTTGTTCTGTCTACATACTGTGGCTCTTACATATGTGTTTTGCTTGTGTCTTACTACAGGGAACACTGGGCTAGACAGCAGGAGTGAAGCCTACAACTCCATGTCCATTCCCCATCGAGTGTTCATCGCAGCCACATCATTATTGTTTTAGTGTCCCTTTTTATGTCGAGTGAAACTCGGACCTATTGTTGTCAACCCAAAAGCTGACTTTTTACGAGCGGATTTTCGAAAGTTCACGTGAAATCACGTGACCACAAGCTCCTTCGTGCACGAGCTTGCATTTCACCCACAGGCTTCCCCTGCCAGCAGCATTTGCCATCACGGCCGCAGGCCGTGACTTCAAAGGGTTCCGCTGCCCCGCCCCCTGCTTCACGGCCATCTGTTCCCCAGCACCTCCCCTCTCTCTCCCCTAATTATTCATTCACTGCTGGCTGGCCCATCTAGTTTTGCACGGCTTTCGTTTTTCGCTTGATTGCCTACACAGCCTGCCAAGTTCTTTTGCTACACATGCAACTCCTGGTCATACTAAGAACATCTGACTTACCCGAGATTTGCATTAAGATCTAAAAATGTTAGTAAATGTGCCTTCCGTTCAGCATCTACTCTCTTCTGAATGTGTGCAAAAGTGCTCTGCACAGTGGCTGCACAGTTTTGACCTCAAAGGATTCGTATCCATCCTTCCCTGGATGGATGACTAATTCACATTCTGTCTTTTGTTCGATATTATTAGCCTACAGGTGATGTGTTACATGCAGTACATTATTGCTTGATCCCTTGTTTTTACTTACTCTTGTCCCATATACACATATTCCTTTGGATAAGCTATGTAGTGCCCGCCTCCAACAGCCCCACACGTTCTCGGGGGGAAGCTGACATTATCTCCGCTCTTTGTTTACACTGGTAATTCTTGTTCCCATGGTTATCAGGACTCACCACAGGCCTGTTAATCGGCATGCCAAACGTTCTTTTGCTTCAGGTAAGTGAACGCTCGATTACACGCCACTACTTTACGTCGACGGGAGTCTCTCCTCGTTTTCACCATTGACATTTTACCCCATCACACGTTGCTTTCCATTACTCTTCCAATATAAAGGATCTCCCTACTGAGCCAATGGATGACACACCTCTCCAGAGGCGACACAAGGAAGGAGCTTCATTTCTCCAACTGCTTCAGGTAAGTGAACGCTTGATTACACGCCACTACTTTAATATGCTGCCTGACTGCTGGCATTCCGTCCCTACAGGTGCCATCGCCTTCTCTCTTTGGAATGTGCTAACACTTTGGGACCCGGTGCCCACCAGCCCCCTCGCACCCCTTGTGAATGGATATGTTGGGCGACGCTGTTGGTTCCCTCCAGCATTGACATGCATTACTTTGCACTCACGCCAAAGTGCGCGTTTGTTTGTTATTTACCGGCCCTCACTCACTCTTTGGGATCTGCTAACACTGCAGGACTCGGCGCACACCAGCCCCCTCGCACCCCTTGTTAAGTCGAGCACCCAGCACGGCCATCTGCCTTTCCTTTGTCATGGGTAATTAAGCGCATCTCTCCGGGCACCCTTTCATGTCCGCCGAGCAGGCCAATGCCCCCATGCTGTTGCAATAACAGGCTCACGTTTCACCCGGCCCGTGTACCACTACAGAGACACAGCTGAACTTTTCCAGAGTCACCATCATTTAAAATAAGACTTATTAAATATGCTGTTTGTGTGTGTGTGCATTTGTTTCATGGATTTTTTTGCTTGTGTAACATTAATTTAGCATATGATATTCACTCCTGGCCAAAGCACAAGCTGCGTCAGTTTATATAATAATACAATATATAATTAATAGGCAATGAGGCAAAAAGTATTTTCTTAATGCACCATTTTAAATATTCTATTATGTATCCCGTAGTTGACCTTTGCCTGATGACATTTTACCAGCCTTTTATTTTTAATTTAAAGTGAAAACAGTCAGTATCTACAGTTTTTGCGCAGATCATGATACCTCGTTCCTTTTCCGCCTGCGCTATAAACGGCTAACGCTACCCCCCTCTCTGTGGGCTCGTGAACTTTTCATCCCCCTGAAAGCACTAGGGCTGCCAAAGAGACTCTTTTCCTCAGACCCTGCGCTTTGACAGCACCGGTGGTTGTGCTATAAAATCTATGCATGCATAGGTTTCAAAGCTAGCATTTTGTGTTTTTTCATGTCAGATGATGCATTTGAAATGATTAGTTGGTGGCGTAGACTGGAGCTACTGTGTTTTCTCTTTCCCATAACACTTTATTTTAAAAGTTCGGAACAGGCTCTTGTGACTTGGGGCCCAGCATAGTTAATTAAGGAAGTGCAATGAATAAGTCATCTTAGATAAAGGCCCTCCTTAACTCTCTCTACACCCCTCTCTCCCTACACCTACCTCTCTCTCTCTCTCTCTCTCTCTCTACCTCTCTCTCTCTACCTCTCTCTCTCTCTACCTCTCTCTCCTTCTACCTCTCTCTCTCTCTACCTCTCTCTCTCTACCTCTCTCTCTCTACCTCTCTCTCTCTCTCTACCTCTCTCTCTCTTTACCTCTCTCTCTCTCTACCTCTCTCTCTCTACCTCTCTCTCTCTTCCTCTCTCTCTACCTCTCTCTCTCTACCTCTCTCTCTCTACCTCTCTCTCTCTACCTCTCTCTCTCTACCTCTCTCTCTACCTCTCTCTCTACCAACACATAAATACACAATTTGTCATTTACAATACCAGTTGCTCAAACTTTCCTAATGCGAGACCTATTGCATTGCAAATGCTTGTTTCCCTTTTCCCTATTGTGGTATTTCCTGTTGAGTGGCAGTCATATACTCGCAGGTGATTGCATCGAGGGGATAGGGTTACACAGCATCATTCATCGCTCCCACTGTATCTGGCTTCTAAGGTTAGTGGTTACCCAGTCTGTGTTCTGACAGATTGACAAGGCCATGGTTACCTATGGCCTGAGCGATGGATACTACCACTGTACTCACGCCAGTGTTGTAAACCATTGCAGATGGAGGTGGATGCCTTTCGAGGGGAAAATCTAAAATTAAGAAATGAGATGGGCACCATGAGGCGAGAAGTAGCGGGCTGTCTTGCACGAGCCCTACCGGTGCAAGGGGGGGCTCCTATATCACGGACTGCACCTTACCGCCCCCGCTCACATCTCATGACTCTGACACCGGGCGTGTGGCCCAAGCCCGGGGAAGGGGTGCTGGTTCTTTTACAACCTCTTTTTTTAATCCTTCTCAGGCAGGCCCTTCATCCATACAATTGATACAGCCCATGCAGTTGCCCCTTGCCCCTCCTGAAAGGTTATTTGGGGATCCCAAGAAGTTTGGGATATTCTTGGGTCAATGTAGATTACATTTTATGTGCAAACCGGCAGTGTTTCCTAACGACCAGGCAAAAATGGCCTTTCTTATGTCCTAAGCAAACACAAGAAGATGATGGACGGAGCGCTGAAACTTTTCAGACACTGACCCCCCGTCACAGATCTGGGTTGAATCTGTAATTGTTCTTTAGCTCACTTCGTCATCCCAGTTCAGACACAGCTGTATGCAAATCAGTCTTGACCCTGTGCCTCATGTGAACAGTCCAGACCGAACTGCCAAGCCATGTCTTCCCCGGACCGGAAACGAGCATCCTGAGACTGGTTCGGGCTAACAGCCCTCATCAGCCAGGCTAGCTTCAATCCAGTGGCAACATGACCACTTTGTTTTGTCCTACCTGTGTGGTAATGCTGCCAGTTCGTTCTTTCCCCTAATAGAGAGAGACAATCTCATTCTGTACAATTTTTGGGATTTCTGCTTAGAGATACGCAGGTTTTTCAATAGAAAGGCACACCAGCAATCTCTAGATAGGGAACTCATTTCACTTAAACAGGACACACAAGACCTACTCACATACATTACCACCTTCAACAGACTCCTAGTTGAAACCAATTGGCCAATGGAAAAATAACATCATTGTTCTATCAAGGACTGAGAGAGGAATTGAAGGATTTATTGGCTCAAGTGGTACACATGCCTACCAACTGTGAAGAACTCATAGACCTCACTGTTCAGTTGGATCATCGGCTCCAGGAAAGAAAAGGTGATAAGCATTGAACAGAAACAAAATACTTTCCGTCACGCCATAGGCCCATACTGGAAGAGCACCTGCAGGCCACCGATGGAACAGAATCTATACAAATCAGTGGAATACGAGGGCCCATAAGTCAAGACGAGAGAGGAATTAAAGGATGTATTGGCTCAAGTGGTACACATGCCTATAAACTGCGATGAACTCATAGACCTCACTGTTCAGTTGGATCATCGGCTCCCGGAAAGAAAAGGTGATAAGCATTGAACAGAAACAAAATACTTTCCGTCACGCCCTAGACCCACACTGGAAGAACACCTCCAGACCACTGATGGAACATAACCTATGCAAATCAGTGGAATACGAGGTCCCATAAGTCAAGACGAAAGGGAAAAAAGAAGAAGACAGAGATTGTGCATGTACTGTGGGAAACCCTGGCACTACATCAAAGACTGCAAGACCAGATCCAAGCTGGTAAACAAGGGAAATAAGGGAGCCTGGAAACTACCCGTGATGGACTACACCTCAGAGATCCCGGGAAACTAATGCACTCAAACAAGATGGAGACCCCTTGTTTGAGGCCTATAGAGGAAGAGGTCTCTTCGGCAGTGGCCAACACAGTCCAAGCATCAGTGGCCCATTTGAATGTATTTGTTATTTTGGAATTACCTGGTGAAGAGCTTATAGTAGTTTATGCACTGATTGATTCTGGGGCTACCGGTAATTTTATCAACCAACCAGTGAAGGCGGTAGATGGTGCATTGACGTCAGGCCTTGTGCGTTTCCACACACAGTTGATTCTGATGCAAGTCGGGGCGAACCATTTTGAATATATACAGTTTGACCTAATTGATTCCCCCCACTTCAAACTCATCTTGGGCATGCCTTGGCTAACTCATCATGATCCCTTAGTGCAATGGGCTGCACGCATCATCTCCATGAACTCTTCTTTTTGTAAAGAACACTGCACAAGAGGCAAAGTACAGAAACCAGACGTTGCGTAGAATCCTGCAGGCCTGCTCGCAAGCGGATGCAACAAACAGATCTAGTGCTGTACCTCCACGGTACCAGAGGAATACAAGCAGTTCCATTCCATATTCAGTAAACAAGAAGCAGGGAAGCTGCCCCCTCACAGGGATTATGATTGTGTGATCGACTTGGAACCTGGAGCCATTATTCCATGTAGTCGTATATATATGCTCTTACAGAGGCCAAAACTACTTATCTGCAGCAATATCTTGACGAGTTGCTGTCTTCCGGCTTCATATGTCCTTCTTCCTCCCCTACTTCCTTGCCATTATTCTTCATCCCGAAGAAAGAAGGGGGCTTACGGGTCTGCATAGACTATCGGTCCATTAATAGAGCGACCAGAAAGAACAGGTATCCTCTGCCCTTTAATACCCATTCTGTTGGACCAGTTGAAAGAAGTCAAGATGTTCACAAAACTAGACCTCCTGGGAGCATACCATTTGGTGCGTGTACGGCGAGGTGACGAATGGTAGACAGCCTTTCGGACGAAGTTTGGGTTGTATGAATATCAGGTCATGCCCTTCGGACTCTGCAATGCACCATCCGCATTCCAGTTCTTTATGGATGAAGTATTGCGTGGCCTGTTGGATGTAGCTTGTATCGTGTATATTGATGACATCCTGATTTACTCCGCATCCCTAGAGGAACACATCCTTCATATATCAGCTGTACTGGAACATTTGCAGTGGTTCACTCACTATGCCAAGTTGGAGAAATGTCTTTTCCACTTCTCTGAAGTGGAGTTTCTAGGGTACGTCATAGGACCAAAGGGTCTATGTATGACGACAAAAAGATATAAGCTATTATTCAATGGGAATCACCCTCCAGCGTGAAGGCCTTGCAGAGCTTCCTGTGCTTTGCAAACTTTTATCGGAAGTTTATCAAGGAATTCTCCAGAATCATATAACTCTTAACACACCTCTTACGGAAAGGAGCAGTTTTTCTCTGGACTGACTCAGCAGAACAGGCCTATCAAACGCTAAAGAACTGCTTCACAAGGGCACCTGTGTTAAGACTTTCAGGTCCTTGAATCCTCAGAATCATACAATGCTTAAATGGGTTCCACCTCCCGACAGCCCCAAGGTCTGAGTGAAACAACAGACACGTTGGAGTGATCATGCGAGGGAAGGGAAGGATGGGGACAGTAGGGAGGGAGACCTGTAACGAGAACAAGGCACTATGAGACAAAAACATACACCACTACTATAGAGAATAACAATACTCTAATACAAGCATTAAGCCTCTACATAAATAACACAAGCCTAAATACCTGTAAAGGAAAATAACACAGCAATGCTTTGCAACCAGATGGGCGGAATAGGATACATCAGTATAGACTCAAACGTATCACGTAATACGGAAGTTATGACGTATTACCAAATATACCCTTTAGATTACCAGTGGTCTTTCAAAAGGGGAGTATTTGGAGCGGCCCCAGGTGTAAGCTCAACAAGCCCCTGCTGCATAAGATAAATAAACAAGGAAGGTTATAATTCCAGCAGACGCACTGGAACACGACCCAGCGCCTCCCGGGTTAGTTTCACCACTGAGAAAACACTCCAAGTATTTCGGAACACATGAGTGCCCAAAAGTCGGGTAAAGCAATTACCCAAAGTTACTGGTTTACCAGCACAAGTACCAAATTTCTGGCAATTGTATCTTCATTACCATCCAGAAATACGAACTCTGTGGGAGGTTTGCCAGTAGGAAATTGAATGAACAGCCCCGCATGAACCGACGGGAAGGTTCGCCCAACGGGACTGTACTTAAGCAGAAAAACGGGCAAAACCTCTTTTCAAATGTATCTATATTTAAGGAAATAATTCGAAAATTAAAGTTGTACACCTCAGCGGAGTGGAGGCTAGACTGGCCGCCCACAAGAGATCGCTCGAACAGTCCGCAAGTACCGAAGGAAGATTCGTCCAACGGGACTGCGCAGCAACAGGAAATAACAGCGGCCAAATCTCCTAGGCAGTATTCAATTCAAAGGCAATACGAACAGATCAAAAATAAAGAAGAATGGTGCGGAAGCACCCCTACCAGTCCTCTCACAGAACAGCAGAAAACGGAATCAACTGCACCCGCTCAGCGCCCCAGGAAACAGTCATAAGCGGGAACACGCTGACCTCAGACGGGGAACAGCGTTTACAACGCAACTTTTATCACGCACTACCTTTACCACGCAACTTTTACAACGCAAGTCGTTACAACGACTTGCGCTGGGGCGCGCTGTAGGATATGGAATGGTTTAATTTACTATCCAAAACCTTCCCTACTTTCCACGGGGACTGGAGTTAGAATAGTAAATTAAACTATTCACTATCCAGCGCCCCCCAACGCAAGTCGTTGTAACGACTTGCATTGTAAAAGTTGTGTGTTAAAGGCATGCGTTGTAAAAGCATGTGTAGTAACGACATACATCCACGTCAGACGCGTGCCTGCCCCAGTGCCTCATGGGTAATGTAGTTCTTTTCCCGAGCACTATTGCATATGGCAATATTCCCGGCTCCTCGCAGTGTTCTCCGGCAGCCCCCACCATGCGCCGCAACAAAGACATCCCAATGCCACTCGTCCGTTTGTGGTAGAGACGAATGCATTACATTACGCTATCGGAGGAATGCTATCCCAAAGGCATCCTGAAACAGGCCAACTCCATCCCGTTGCTTACTATTACATGAAACTGTCGTCCTGTGAGGTCAACTACAGTATCATAGACAAGGAACTCCTGGCAATAAAGAGAGCGTGTGTAGAATGGAGACACCACCTATTGGGGGCTAAACACACAGTTGAGATATACACTGATCAATGGAACCTGCTGTTTCTGAAAACTGAAAGAGCCTTAACCCCTAGACAGCTTCGCCGGTCACTGTTCTTCTTTGATTTTGACTTTGTGATTCGGTACCGGCCAGGACCGCAAAACGGTAAAGCAGATGCACTGTTAAGACCAGCTCTTACTCCAGAATTCAGTCAAGTATCAGCGGAAGAGACACCTGTTATACTGCAGAAGGCTTTCTTTCCTGCGGAGATACTGGCCTTGACAACTACACACAACTTTTTTGGGAAGGGTGAGGAAGCAAATTGAGGGACTAGATGAGCAGGCATGGGTTACAGAAGACCCCCAGCACCGTTCATCTCTGACCAAATTACTGTATCATGACAAACAGCTGTATATACCAGAAGGACCTTTACAACAGCAAGCCCTACGCTGGATCCATGACTATACACTGGGTGGACACTTGGGAATACAGAAAACTGTGCAGGCCATGAAAAGACACTTTTGGGGGGTAACTCTGCGGTGGACACTGCTAAATATGTTTCTGAATGTGCCATCTGTACCCAGGGAAAGGCACAGCACAAACGGCCAAGTGGACTGCTCCAACCCATACCTATACCTCCATCACCCTGGCACACACTGTCCATGGACTTTATTGTGGGGATGCCTCTCAGCTCAGGCAATAACGCCATACTGGTCGTCATCGATCACCTGACCAAGATGGGTCCCTTCATTGAAATGACGAAATTACCAACATCGGTGGAATTGGCCCAAGCATTTTTGCAGCACATCCTGCTCTCTCATGGAATACCAGCGATCATCATTACAGACAGGTGCAGCGATGTTGTGAAGAGGTGTGGTGCAGCGGAGCACAGGGTTCACATTTCGATTCCCAGCTCTGGCAGCAGCTCAGCTCAGCACCATGTGACTCTGGGCAATAGCTCACTTCATTTCCATGACCGCCCCCAGCGCCTTGAGGCCCGTAAGGGTGAGTAGTTTGCGCTTTACAAATACAGATTTACATTTACAGAGGAACCGAATTTACTTCAAGGTTCCGAAAGGCGCTGTGTGATGTTATGAAAGTTGATGTCCGTCCCTCCACTAGCTACCACCCGCAGACCGAGGGTAAAACCGAGAGACTGAACTAAACGCTTGAACAGAACCGCAGATGATTTACTCTATTACACGAAGAAGAATGGAGCACACTTCTGTGGATGGCAGAGTTTGCATGCAATAACACAGAACATTCCACTCTGGGGTGTTCCCCTTTCTTTTGCCTGACTGTATATCATCCTAATAGGTTACCCTTTGAATGAACTATGCAAACTAGACATCCTACCATTCAGGAACATCATGCACATCTCAGAAGGGTATTACAGAACACCAAAACACAGTTAGGCATAGCACAAGCACATGACAAACAGTATTCAGATAGGAAACGATCCCTTGGGGCTTCCTATAGTGTGGCGGATAGGGTGTGGCTCGATACAAAACATCTGAGACTCAAGGGTAACACCCGGCTTAAACCTATGGTCATGGGTCCCTATCCCATTGACAGAATAGTCATCCCTGTTGCAATGAGATTGACAGTAATCCCCTCTTCTTGGAGCATCCATCCAGGGTTTCATGTTTCCCTATTACGGCCCTGTCTCCCTTAAACTAGACTGCCTGTAAAACCACGGCCTCTGGAAGATGATAGGGAAGAAGAGTACGAGGTCAAGAGTATTCTCGATTCCAAAATCATCAGAGGGCGGGTACATTTCCTCATTGATTGGAAGGGGTATGGTCCTGATGACCGCTCGTGGGAGCCGAGATCCAACCTTCACTGCCCTGGGCTTCTTAGGCATTTTCACATACGGTTTCCCACTAGGCCTGGTGGACCGACAATACGTCGGTCACTGAGAGGGGGTTCTGTCATGTTTAGGCTTAGATAGCATGGGGACTCACATACTAGACATAAGAGTGTGTATGACATGTAGAAATGGTGTGTATGTGAAGTAGGACTACCTCTCCCATAATTCCAGGAAAGAGGATCACAGAGTCCTACCACTGGAAGCTACTTAAGCACCGCCTACTGGCAGTCCGGTGCTTGTCAATTGGGATCACTATTTTTCACCTGGATAGCCCTTTTCCGACCTTGAGTTCCTGCATGCTGGGGTGAGGAGACTTCATGCCCCACGTCTCCTCCTTGCCGTCTTCCCCTTTTGTTTCTGCCGGCATTGTGCACGATCCTCTGATGCGCTGGAGCGCAAGTGTGATCCTCTGCGTGATTACAAGCAGCTGTGAGGCTTGATATAATACCAACACTCTGAGGCGCACCAGGAGCTGTTGAGGGGCTCGAAGCAGTTCTTCCCCTTTGTGTACTCCAAGAAACCCTCGCATAGCGCTGGAGCACATCTACGAGCCAGTCTGGGGCTCATGGCAGCTTACCATTTGTCTCCCTTGAAACCGGCTGGACGCGCATAAACAAGCCAAAGAGTCGGTGAGAGGCTCGGAGAATTTTGCAAATCTTTCTCTAGTTTTGTTGCCTATTGAACACGCAGGAACGGCGTGTTAAGTCTTGAAGGTTCCTATTGTTTACAGTGCCTTAGTTAACTCCCTGCTGTGGTGGAGATCATCTGATTTACATTGGATGGCTTTTTCCAAGCTAAGTACATTTACGTTTTTGTTTTAAGGGTGCAGTTCCTCTGATGATTAGAGTTCAGGTACTTTGGGAACACTTACAGAAGTGCTTGATCTTTTCATTGCTTTATTTCTGGATTTTGTGCTTTTTACATGAGGATGAGTGCGGCATGATTAACTGTAAGTGGCTTCACAGAATTATGCAGCTCCTTGTTTTGTCTACATACTGTGTCTATTACATGTGTGTTGTGTTTGTGTCTTACTACAGGGAACACAGGGTAGACAGCATGAGTGAAGTCTACAACTCCAGGTCCATCACCATTGAGTGTTCATCACAGTCACATCATTATTGTTTCTTTTGTCCAGTTTTTCCCTATCCCCTATTGTGGTGTTTCCTGTTGAGTGGTAGTCATATACTCGCAGATGATTCCATCGAGGGGATAGGGTTGCGTAGCATCATTCATCACTCCCACTGTATCTGGCTTCTAAGGTTAGTGGTTACCCAGTCTGTGCTCTGACAGTTTGTAACTGTGTTATGTTCTGTTGTTTATTTTAGATTCGGAACAAATGCTGCTACATTTCCAGCAAAAAGCAGTACATGCCCTACGCTTTCAGTGACACACAACCATTTACCACTGTGAGGTGGTGAAACAGCCCTTCTCCATCTCTTCAACAACATACAACAAGTCATCCCAGAACTGTGGCAGAGGCGGTGTCTTAAGTCTGCACTTGCTGTGCTACCTTTATGTGAGGTGTGCACCCTTAATATTGAAGTCAGAATATCCATGGTACTAAATATCAAAAGCAGAATATTTAGAGTATCGCGGTAATTATTACAAGTAAGTATATTGTTTTTCTATTTTATAGAATGATATTGAAGTTTAGATATCTAAAACTTAAATATTGTTATATACAATATCAATTTTAAACGTTTTAATGTATTTTTACATGAAATGTATATTTTTTCTTAGTGTTACATGTGTTTATTAATTTTGTTATATATGTTTTTATGTTACAGTTTATATGTTGCTTTTATCATATAAATCATTGTTTTTTTAACAGTTTTTTTTCGGGTGGAGGAAACTGTGGGGGATTAGGGTGGGTAGTGTACTAAATAGATTTATAATTATTTTTAAAATGTTTACAGTTTTTAGTTGTATTAATTATTCAGATTTTTTTTCTTTTTTGGAATATAGTTGTTTTGGGGGCTTGGCTCATTTTATATTTGTTTTAAAAAAAACTTTACCTATACAAATGTTATTATGTTATTTATTGGTTGGGTTTTTGAGTGGTTACTGTATTTTGTTTAGAAATGTATTGTTGGGGTAGTTGATTATTTTGGAGTTTTGGGTCAGTCATTTATTGATTAATGCTTTTAAAAATGTATGAATATTTTTGGGAATTTTATAATTTAAAAATTTGATTATTTTATTTATAGTAATGTTTGGGGGATTTTATTGGGGATTGGGTGCTCAGTGTATTGATTTGTTATTTGAAATTAATTTAATTTTTTTTTGTAATTTTAATGTCATTTGTTTCTATTCCTTTTTTAAGTCATCTTTTGTTAGTTTTTTCTGTTTTACAGGGGTTTGTGTAGGTAGCGTAATAAATTAATTGCAACTCCATTTTAAAATGTAGTTTTTGTAATTTCAATAAAATGTATGTTTTTATTACTTTTTATATATGTTATTTACATAATTTTTTCTTGGTGTGGTGGGTTTTAGAGGGTTTTTAGGTGGTGCATAAAGATACATTATTAAAAAATTAATATTTTTATTTATAATTTTGAAAATATTAATATATTATTGTTTTCTGTTTTTTAGGCTTTATTGGGGTTGATTGATGGGTGTTGAATTGTTTTAATAATGTTAGGGTGCAGGAGGAGTATTGCACCGGGTTACCGATTACTTTTTAGGGCACCACAGTAAGGTTATTGTTAGTTTTTAGAGCCCCAGTATAGGTTTTGCACCGGGCTACTGATTATTTTTTAGGGTGCAGGAATGGATGTTGCACCACGTTACTGATTCGTTTTAAGGACACAGGGTGGTGTTTTGCTCTGGTTTAGGGATTCGTTTTTAGGGAGTTGGTGTGGGTATTGCATGAAGTTAGTGATTCGATTTTAGGGCACAAGGATGGGTGTTGCATCTGGTTACTGATTAGAGCATTGGTGTGGGTATTGCACTGCTTTACTGATTCGTTTTTGGGGCTGTTAGTCACGTTTTGCACCAGGTTACTGATTAGTTTTTAGGGAGTCAGTGTGTTTATTATACTGAGTTACTAATGCGCTTTTAGGCCACAGGGATGGGTATTGCACCAGTTTACTAATTTGTTTCTAGGGTACAAGGGCGAGGATTTATAGGGTACAGGGATGGGATCTGCACCAGATTGCTGATTCGATTTTAGGGCTCAGGGTTGGGTAGGGGTAGAAAGGAGTTTTAAGGGCTCATGGCTGGGTAGAGGATAGTGGTAGCATAGAGTTTTTACAACTCTGGGGAAAGTATTGTTCTCGTGTTGAGGGGTGTGTTTGGGACAATTCTTGAAACATAAATGTATACGCATATATAAATCTATTGTTCCAGGAAGGCTCTGGGTGCCGAAACATGTCACTTCTAATAAACACACCGCACATAAAACCTTGTAGTGTGAGTTGTTTTCCTTTCGAGAGGGCACTTTTTCATAATTGAATTGATACGGTGTCCATTAGCCTGCACCAGTACCTCTAGTGGTCGACCCCCAGGTCTCTGTAGATACTAGGACAGTAATATATATACTATGCTAATTTGTGTCTTGACAAAGCTGTACCTCTCTGAAGAGCTCTAACTAGAGAAAAGCACATGTGCCAGGGTTTGCTTTTATTCATTCTAGGTTGTCTTGGATGGTATTTTACCAATCCAAAGCTGCAATTTTCTGCCTGGAGTTGTAAAAAGCATTTGTCATTTTTCAGCTAGGCATGGTTGGCACTTTGCTAATCCTATGTATAAAGACGTTGCTGTAAAAATGGCAAAAGGCTTTGTCACTTTCTATCTGATCGTGTATGGGAGTGTACAAATAACACGCTTAAAAACTCTGCCAGAAAAATAGACATTTGAGGTGAGCAGATTCAGAGTGTTGCTGGTGTTGTAGGGTGTTCTATATAAAGGAGCAGCTCTCTGCCTAAACTTGGGAACTATCCAGAATTACCTGCTTCATTTTTAGAATAATTTATGTGACAATTTAAGCCTGAAAGGGTATTGTATTAATTTAAACTAACTGGGTGCTCCTGAGATTAGACAAGTTGTACCTCTCTGAAGAGCTCTAACTAGAGTGAAACACATGTGTCAGGGGTTGCTTTTATTCATTTCAAGTGGGCATCGATGTATTTTAGCAATCCAAAGCTGTAACACTGTGTCTGGAGAGGCAAAAGGCTTTTGTAATGTTTCAGTTAGATTTGGATGGTACTTTGCAAATCCTATGTTTAAAGACTTTGCTCTAATAGTTGCTAAATGGTTTGTCACTTTCTAGCTCAATGTGGTAATCCTATGGTTAAAAGCTTTGCTAGAATAACAGACATTTGTGGTGATCAGATTCAGAGTGTTGCTGGTGTTGTAGGGTGCTCCATAAAAAGGAGGTGCTCTTTCCCTAAACATATGAACTGCCCAGAGTACCCTGCTTCGTTTTTTGCATGATCGTATTTAGAATATATTAAAACAGAATAGGTACTGCTAACTATTGGAGGAACAGGTAATTATTATTTACATTTATCCAGTCAGCAGGTTTCAGTTATTTGAATGATCAATTTAAAAGTAGGTTTATGGGTAGTGCACAGGTCATTAATAAATTACGTACATTATAGCTTTGATATCATACTAAAACGATCATCCATGATTGTATGGCAGTGGTGTCATGGTGTTTCTTTCTTTATTCAGCAGGCGCTTTCCTGTAGTAAGACTGACTAAGCTGGGAAGGAGGATCAGTCTATATGTTACACTGCTGCATAGCTGTTACAAGGGGTAGGCTTTTCTTGAAAACCTGATTTCTCACATAAGTGCGGGAGGGCCTTGTGCAGTATCTCACTCCCTGTGTCATTCCTTCACCTTTGAACCCTCATCATGAACATTCTTTTTATTCATAACAGGTACAGGTCCAGTATTAGTTGATTGACAAGGCCAGAATATCCTCTGAAGAATGATGTGTTGTAAAGAAGTAGGTCCATTCCATGTAGTTTCTTTAAGTGATTTATTCCAAGATAAGATGTTACAATAAGAGAGCCCCACCAGGAGCAGCCTCCCTGCTGCTCAGCCCTTCCTCCAACTGACACTCTCTCTCATCCAGCATTCCACAACCAGCTTTTACACCAACAGGCACACAGGCTGAGCAGCAGGTATAACAGACACATCTCCCTTTCTTAATACAAATGAAAATAAACTGCAAAAGAATCACAATAAAATAGGTGCATGCATAAGGTGACAATAATAATTACATGCAAGAGAGGGGCAGCGTGCAATACATGTGGATGGCAATACACATGTATACAAAATAGCAAAAGATAAATATTTGGAAGAAGTAAACAGGTCACGCAATCCAGCAATTCTAACACTCACCACTTCTCCCTTTCCTATACAAACACAAAATCCACACTCCCATAAAACCAAGCCAAAGCAACACACACACCCTGCCACACCACCAAGACACAAACAAAACTCCAAAAACCAAACAAGCAGGCTGGCCGGCCAACAAGAGGTAGGAAGGGTCCCGACTAAAAGGCGCGACAGGAAACCATACTTGCAAGAAATTCAATAAATTCAAATCTTTCCCCACCAAAAGACAGGGTGTGATGTGTAGAAAACCTTCTACGTGGAATCTAAGTAATCACAATACTTCACTGAAAATGATAGCACTCCCCCGAACTGAACATGGGGTGTGACGTGTAGGAAAAAGTGTACACTGAACTATGCAAGATTACACACTTCACTTAACATCTAAGTACTTCCCCCAAGTAAAGATGGGGCCTGACGTGTAGAAAGCTACCCTACACACGGAACCTGAAGAAAACCAAGCAAAAAATCCACCCAAATCAAAAGTTGGGTTGTGATGTGTGGAAAAGTACACTCCACAAGGAACCTGAAAACACTGATAAGAAACTACACCCAAACGGAAATCTGGGTTGTGATGTGTAAAAAATATACTCCACACGGAACATGAAAACACTAATAAGAAACTCCACCCAAACCGAAATTTTGGGTTGTGACGTGTGGAAAATATACTCCACACGGAACATCTGCTAAATGCAGAATTAACAAGAATCATGAGCACAGCACAGAACACCCTGCACAGCATCATAACAAATAAGGGAATCTTTTCTAGAAGAATAACACAGCACACAAGCAACATATCAACAAAAAGTGCAGAACTTCCAAAATCAACAGAATTAGAAAGCAGGTTCAGAAAAACTCAGTGGACAGCAAAAGGAATGTAGAAAACAACATCATGTACACAGAGACAATGAAAATTGCCTTCAACAACAGTACTATCAGATACTAGACACACACTCAACAAAAGTATGAAGAAAAATAATAAAAGAAAGTACATAAGCCATTAAATTAGTAACTGTAGAATGGTCAAAGTGAAATGAGCACAAAACAGTGGTGAGCAACCCCTCTAACCCGAAATATGGCACTGCCTCAAGCTTAGATTACTATTATTTTCTGCACAACCTCTGCGAAACCAGTGAGTAAGAATCACTGGAGACATTGTAGATGCAGCAGTGGCCGGACGCTGGGCTGAACATTCAAAATAAACATTTGGGGATGTTGCACTGTCTTTGCCACAGTACATGTCTTAGCATGAAGGAGAAACGTCGGAACCGCCCGCGCTTGCTGAAAAGGAAGTGACTCACAGTGACTCAGAAATAAGTGATCCCATGACCGACATGACTTGGAAAACACAACTTTATTGGAGGTGTAAAACTTGGTTGACATAAGACGTGCTGAAGGGCAGATGATCCAGAACAGAGCACAAATTACTGCATCGATGGTGCCTCCAAGCCCAAGATGGCGGCACGTACGTGACGTTGTGTCACATGGCTCACAGCAGGTGTTTTTTGCATGCAGGCATCCAGGAGCAGCATTAGATGATGAACTGCACACAAGAAGGCATCGCAGCAAAAAACTTCACGGAGATCAATGAGCAGGGCCGTTTCTAGGTGTTTTGCCGCCCTAGGCGAGAATTGAAAAATGCCGCCCCTTCCCTTTTACTACCACCTCCCCCCAAAAACGTGTTGGAATTATGAAGGTTCAACCATTGTTCTACCTACAGGTATTTAACAGATAACCATCAAGGAAGATAATATGTTGTTAATTGGATATCGTCTCAGGCACTAGTGTTCAATTCATCACACATTCACATAATATAACATAACAAGTCAATGTGTTCAAGAATTATTTCTATTATTTACCCCACGCCAAAGATTTTGAAAACAATATTTCTGATGTCCTGTATATGAGCACATGAGGTAATGATTGAGAGGATAGGTTAGTGTGAGTGAGTATAAATTGCTTACTGATAATCTCTATTAATCTTAGTCGTCCTTGCCCGTTATTACTAGAGAGGTGAGTCCCAACTCGAGACTGGAAAATCCAGAAGCATGTTGAAAATGCAAGCCAGGTTCACCCTTCTGAGTGCCATAAATAGGTAGCCATTCCCAGCATTTTCGTGACCTACCTAACTCTACTGAAGGCCAGGCAAGCCAAGCGAAGGGCAGGAGTGATGTTATGATTAGGATGAGGACAAGTAGGTCTGAGGATAAATAAGATTGCCTGAACACATTACCTCTACATCATTCACACTCATCCAATCATCGCTAATGAAAAATATTATCCCATTGTAGATTTTAGAAAAAACACACGCAAAGCAACCAATCCTGCAAGTAACAAAGCAGAGAAATCCACAACACACACAGTCACCACAGCGGTCCCAAACCAGTATACAGAAAACGATGCTGCCTAAACAGTAGGCAGACGTACAGGCAACCAAGAACGTCAGCTGCCATGCACACGCATGACAAATGGCCATGATCCTGCAAGGCAGCCATTACTGCTACAGCACCATAAGGAGCTCCAAGAAGCATGTAGAGGCACAGGACTCACTGGAGTGTACAGAGTTGGGACTGGCCACAGAAGGAGAACAGCCACATTGGAAACATCCCGTCAACAATGACAGACTGGTACGACTTCCCCAGGTCCTGGCAAGGCAAGTTTCCTATCAAAATTCCTTTGCTTGCAGCTCCTTAAGGCTGCGCACACCCCCCATCTGTCCAGCACGAGGGAACCAATGGTCTCAATAATAGAGATCAGAGCTGTTATATATTTTGTGTAGGTGTCCTAATATAGGCTTAATCATAACTTTCCCTAATATAGACCTAAATCACATTGCCCTTATGTAGGCATGATTCAAGCTATCCTAATATAGGCATGAATCATGCAACCCAAAAATAGGCATGCACCTTCACCTACATTAGCCCACTACACTACGCAATAACGGGCTCTTAGAAATTAACCTTATCTGTCTTCAGCCCTGGATACAGAAAGAGGGGTTTTCCCTAACACAGGCCTTTAGCATACATCTCCAACTGGGCTCATAAATTATGCATGAACCATTATCTACGGACAAGGTCCATCTCTTACGTCTTCCTCCGTCCGACAAAATGTCAGCACTAACCACACATAGAAACAGTGGACACTCTTGGGGTATAAATATACCACATCTTACCCAATTAAGTTAGAGGAGACTGTGACTTCCCGGCTGACACACTGACCAGAGACGCTGTCATTCCTGCATGCAGAGGCTTCAGCTAGCAGTGGTCGAAACATCCCTTGCGTGGTGTCCAACTTGAGACCAGGAAGGGGTCCCACACTCTCTCATTCTAAAGGTAACGGGAGTGACTAGAACCTAGAGGGACTCTTGGCAAAATACCTACACAACACCTACATAGATGTTAGGTACATTTTAGGTACATCTAGTTAGGGACGCATCCTAGGAGTGCGCATTTTTATCATGTGTTTTATATCTATGTATGTATTCAAGATTATTTCACCATGATAGAGCTTTACTATTTCTTCATTCTTGTAGTGCTGCTAATATTATATATCTCTGTTACTGTTTAATGGTTGTTACAGCGGTGCATATCATTTACACTAGAAAAACACCTTGCAATAAATACTTATTGTAATGCGCCCAACTGTTTCTTCTGAGTAACTCTCTGCGACCCTAATAAGCGAGCACGAGTGACTGAGCGAAAAGTAGTGCATTAGTTCCACGATTCTGTGGGATCAGGGTTGTTCATGTTTGATAGTTGCCAGAAACTATTCCCTCCTTGTTCAAAGGAGTTTCTAATGGCACTGTGAGCTAGCTGGTAAAAGGTAAACAGGTTAGCATACCCGATAGGGGTGTACAGAATCAGTCTGACACCAAACCTATAGTGTATGTTATCCAAAAGCGATGAACCTATATAGGGATATGAATTACACGACAGAGTGTTGAGAAGCTCATAGTTTATAAACTCGCCATCTCCGGCAAGCAAGGCGAAAAAACAAGAGGATGCTGGTAATGCCTGTAAATGTATGTCTGTTGGATGGGTGCACCTTGATTTTTCACCATGCTTCTAGATTTTCCAGCCTCAAGATGAGATTCACCTCATTAGTAATGAATGAGATGAGGGCTAGGGAAATAAAGATAACACGTTAGTTCAGTTCCATTACCCCACCATACAGATAAATACGCCTTTGTGTTATTGACGATAGAAGAAGTACAAGGTACGTATTTTAGGGAACACATACCAAACACCGATGTCAAGTGACCTGAGGTGAAAGAAGCGTTGTTGAAAGCATTTCATATGACAGAAAGAATGAAGCTAGTTAAAACGCTGTCTTCAAACTTGTAGCAGAGTTCCCTTTCTGCGTCACTCTAAAGGCACCCTTTGGTACATACCCTACCTCCATTAGATTGTGACTAGGAAGGGGATTTAATTCAACAAGGCACTTTGAAAGCGTTGTGGGGCAAGGCGAGTGGGAGACTGAGAGCCTAAAGCAACTGTGAGAAGAGCACGCTTTCATCAAAACCTATAAATACAAACAGTAATACTTGTTGACGCAAGGGTAATTGATGTCATTACGTATGAAGCTCCTGCATGCAATTATATATACATTTAGTGCCATAAGGTAGGATCCAATGTAAAGCACAGTTAACGCTGATAGCCACTACTATAAGGAAATTATAGCATACTTGAAAGGAAAACACTCTTTTATAAAGGCACCAAGCCGCCCATTTTGCTGCGCCATACTGCGGTTTCATTGTTTCTAATACAGAAATGTGTTGAGCTGAAGCCCTTCAGGAAGACAAAGGTGCACTTGATGGTGCACCGTTCTTTCCTATTGACTAATCTTCCAGTTGCCTGTTTTTCATTGCTCCGAGGGTCGGGATTAGCATAAACTATGCTGTACCATACCTGGTTGCTTCAATCTACTGTCCTTGTGTATGTTTGGCTGTATTTCCCGAAACTGAAAATCAACAGAATTATTTTAAGCCTTCAATTCAACGCATTCAAGATTAACCTTATGCTCACCTTTTACAGTTTTCTGACTCATGTTTTTTGCCTCCCTCCCTCTTTTGCCGCCCTAGGCAGCCGCCTAGTCTTGCCTAATGGTAGAAACGGTCCTTTCAATGAGACAGGTAAGAACGCGCTGTCAGGAGAAGACACACGCCTTATTTTAAAATGTGAAAGCTGCGAAGCAACTGACCAGATGACAAGGGAAATTAAAAACAGACCGCACTGTCTACACAAGCATTTGCAATGCAATAGGTCTCGCATTAGGAAGGCTTGAGCTATTGGTATTGTAAATGACACATTTTTTATTTATGTGTTGGTTTTGAAAATAGCCAAATTAATAGCTTTGTCATTTACAATGCCAATAGTTTTAACACGCAAATGTGACACCTATAGCATTTGTAATGCAATATGAGTTGTATTTACGTGACTTAGATGTATTGATATTAAAAATAACAATTTTTGTTTTAAATAATTAATACTTACATAAAAGCTATTGTAATTTATAATGGCAATTGCTTAAACTTTTATAAATAACTTTTGTGAAGATTATGTTCAGTGTATTTTATTGTGACGAAAATCCAAGAACAGAAGTGAAATATTAACATATTTTTGTGACATTTGTAAAAAAGCTTGAAACATTGAGAGAACATATTTGAACCAGTTGTTGTTGAATGGTTGCACAGATTTATGCAGTGCTGGCGCTGAGTGATGTGGTGGCGACAAGTGATGCTGTGGCGTTCAGTGATGCTGTGGTAGCGCATAGTCATGTTGTGGTGGTGCTGAGTGATGCTGTGGTAATGCGATAGATAGATAGAGTAAGTGCGATAGATAGATAGAGGGAGGGCGATAGATAGAGGGAGGGCGATAGATAGAGGGAGGGCGATAGATAGATAGAGTGAGGGCGATAGATGGAGGGCGATAGATAGAGGGAGGGTGATAGATAGAGGGAGGGCGATAGATAGATAGAGTGAGGGCGATAGATAGATAGATAGTGATTGTGATAGATAGATAGAGTGAATGCGATAGACAGATAGCATGATGGCCATAGATAGATAGAGGGTGACAGATAGATAGAGTGAGGGCGACAGATAGATAGAGTGAGGGCGACAGATAGATAGTGAGGGCGACAGATAGATAGAGTGAGGGCGATAGCTAGATAGAGTGAGGTGGCCTTGTGGTGGACGTGGTGGTGGCCGTGGTGCTGGTGGTGGACGTGGTGGTGGTGGACGTGGTGGTGGATATGGTGGTGGGTGTGGTGGATGTGGTGGTGGTGGACGTGGTGGTGAATGTGGTGGTGGTGGACGTGGTGGTGGAGGACGTGGTGGTGGATGTGGTGGTGGTGGTGGTGAATGTAGTGGTGGACTTGGTGGTGGACTTGGTGGTGGCAGTGCATGTGGTGGTGGTGGAGGTAGATGTGGTGGTGGTGGAGGTAGACGTGGTGGTGGACGCGGTAGTGGCCTCGTGGTGGACGTGGTGGTGGCCGTGGTGGTGGTGGTGGACATGGTGGTGGTGGTTGTGGTGGTGGATGTGGTGGACATGGTGGTGGTGGTAGTGGTGGTGGACGTGGTGGTGGTGGAGGTGGGTGTGGTGGTGGTGGTGGATGTGGTGGTGGTGGACGTGGTGGTGGTTTCATGCCCCTTCTTGTTTACAAGAACTGTCGCCTGCAGCAGCGCATGCGCTGCAACGCAGGCTTTGACCTAATAACAAAGTCAGGAATTGAAAAACGAGAGGACAGGTTGAATACACTGCTTGCCACATTATTATCCGCACAAATAGAAGGCAGGGAAAAAAATCTCCAGAGCAACGCTGTCACATGTTTGTAGGGACTCTTGACACGAAGGGAAGGAAAATGTAAATGTAAATGTTGTATACTTGTAAAGCGCACAGCTGCCCCAGCAAAGGGGCGTCCCGGAGCTGTATACCGCTGGGGAACCCATCCTGGCTTTTCCTGTGAGATAGTCCCTCCTGGGCATCTCCAAGGTGAAGACAAGCATCCCCGGTGCTGATGGGGGCTGTTAGTAGAGATTAAGCAAGCTATTTCCTAGAGGTGCTGATTGGGACCCATGGTTGGAGTAGGCACCAAGGCGATAATTATCGAGTCCGCTGACCATGGCCCAAGACCCTGCTGCGTCGGGAATTGAACCCTGGTCCCGGGCCGACCTCTGCTTCCGGGTCTGCCGCCTCTAACCAGTGAGCCACACCACTCCACTAGTGGTCTGTCAATGTAGTAAAACAACCAAGAAGACAGGGATACATCTTGTAAGGCAGCAGGACAGGGACACCTCTTCAAGGCAGGAGGGCAGGCAACAGGGTTGGATCTGGCAACGAGTGTAGCCAGAAGCATGAACAGGTTTTCTCCGTAGCAGTGTAGCAGGGTAAAGTAGATCACTGAGGCAGTAGTGAAGTAGAACACTCTTCTAGGAAATTGCACTTTGTGAAAACACTGTCCCAAAGTGACAGGACGGGGACCACTGTCCCAAAGGAGCTGGAGAGGGAGGGAAGTAGAGCAGAAACTGGCACATTATGGTTGGAACTAGCACCTTTGGGTTGTGGGAGACCAATGGGGTGGTCACGGGTGGGGCTCAGGGGTGCCAGCTTTCTTTAAATATGTAGTTTTAAGTTCCTTTACCTTGAAGTTTTCCAAAGTTCATAGTATCAGTCCACAGAAGTTGCACACACAGGTAGTTTTTCTTACAATCGTCACCAACATATGTTGTAAAGAAGTAGGTCTATTCCATGTAGTTTCTTTAAGTGATTTATTCCAAGATAAGATGTTACAACAAGAGAGTCCCACCAGTAACAGCCTCCCTGCTGCTCAGCTCTTCCTCCAACTGACAGTCTCTCTCATCCAACATTCGACAACCAGCTTTCACACCAACATTCCACTCCACAGACACACCTGAGCAGCAGGTATAACAGTATGTCTGTAAGGTGGAGGGATGAAGGGGTCACCCTATGGCATGAGATTTTTTTCGCATCATAAAAATACGGTGTTCACTACATTGATCACCACTACATTGTCAAGGTATGTAGACAAGGATTTTAAAATACTAAATATATATTGACCTTGATGATGGAGTGGCAGACAATTTAGAGGATGCAATATTTTTGTTGGTCAATCTTTTTTACTTAGATGTAAAGAAAGCCATCCATAAGGGACCTAACATTCTCTTTTCTGTCGTCTTTATTGAAATGATTGTGGAAATAACTGGTGCCAGTGGAACTGGCATAGCAGACAGGACAGGGGCCACTGCAAGGATTTGCAGTTATAACACCTTCAAGCAAGACCCTAGCATCAATTGCAGAAAGTGGAGCAGTTTTTGGCAGACAGTCTACTACTGGTAATGGTGAAGCAAGTTTCCTGGTGAACATAGAGCATTACTACTTAATCTGCCTCCTACTCTTTCAATCATAATGGAGGAAGGGAAAGTATAAACTTCCTTCTGAGGAGGCATGACGGTTTGCTCTTGCTTCGCTCTGCGACAATTTGCTATCAAGCAACCTTAATAAAAATTGAACCCAAGGAATGATTTTTCTGAAAAACAAAATACAAATGGGATTTCATTAAAAACAATTGAAAGAGTCAAATAAGAATGTAAGACCCACCACTTTTATACTCACCTTCACTGAGGGGGGTGTCTCTTGGGTACACCTATATCACCACAACCCTTGAAGAAATCCATGCTGCCTCTCACATCAAGAGATTAATGAAAAGAGAATTAACTTTGCCTGAACCGTAGGCCCCTATACATGTGTTCTAGAGTGATCACATCACTCAAGGTCATTACACACACTATCTCCAGTCCTGACCTGATCCTACAAATCATTGAATCAACCAATCAATCATACTTTATTTGAATACAAGTTCTATCAAGTCAAGTCAAAAGATCTTTATTCGGAATAAAAACATCCATAAAAGTACAGACAAAATACATTTAAAACATTCAGTTCAATAATGACATTTGAAAAATAAATCCGAGAACGATCAAGCCTAATCAAATTTAATTTGCAATTTCGCATCTAAACAAGATTTGTCCCTTCATAATCCAAAATGGGTTTTTAAAAGACAGAAAAATATTTAGCAACACTGTTTTTACAAAACACTGTTTAAAAACATAGTTTTAACGACCATAATTAAAAAGGATGGCTAGGACAGTATCATAATTATATCTACATACACATGAAAAAACTGTTACAGACAGATAAAAAAAATTCTCTAAAATGCATAATAAAAAGTGCAGTGTGCGATGGTTATACCTCAATATTAAGAGTGATTCTCAATCTGACAGCAGCTTTGAGAAAACAGCTCACCCTAAAAGTAACTTCATCTGATCCCAATGTTAAGAAAGACTGCAGTGCTGATTTAAAATTAGTCAAACCATTTTTTCTGCAATAAGGCATTAGATAATGTCCAGTGAGCTTTTTGTAGAAACCACAAAAGAACAAGAAATGCATAAGGTTTTGCTTCATGTCGGGGTTACAAGGGCAATTTAAAGTTTCAAGGTGTTTATTGTATCCCAGCGGGAAGTTCAGTAAATTAACTATACTCCCATCTCGGAAACGAAACAGTAAACCCCTAACCCATCTGCCGAGATGCAGACGTAAATATCTGTATGGTGGGCCAGGTTTTTTAATATGTGGTTCGGAATAGGCCAAATATTTTACAACAGTGCATTTAGTCAAGTTCTTTCTATCGCGCTCTTCACTGTACAGATCATACAATGCCCTCAGAGTGATGGTCTTGTGGGAGCGATTTATTAAATTTGGTGATGTAAACAGAGAACCCAACCCCACACTTACAAGGCACTCTTTTACTGCTTTCAGCCATGGTATATGGTGTCCCCTATCGCATTTTAGACAATCCAAAATAATTTCACGGGTCAGGGTAGCAGCCGTGTTGTTCCATATCTTTATCCAGAATAGTGCTGGTCTGGATCTCACGAAGTCCTCTATGTATGGGATATTTAATTCGTTGTGACATACATAGTTGGGAGAACAAATAACCCCCCCCAGCACCTTGCGGCAAAATCTATTCTCTTCTCTTTGAATATGGGAGCAGTTGGTATAACCCCAGACTTCGGCGCCGTAAGTGCCGGTTGGCATACATTGGGTTTGATAGATCTTAACCAGGGGAGTTATTACATCAGCGTGGTTGGGTTGTCTCAAGGAGGTTACACAGTTAATGGCCTTACCCAACTTATTCCTGGCATAAGATACATGTGCATGCCACGTACCGCTGTTTGAAAATAGCAGCCCTAGATAGGGGAAAGTGCTGGTGCTTTTTAAGACATTTGACCCTGAATTGATCTGGGGAATTTTGTGATTTTTAGGACCACAACTCATGATCAACGATTTTTTAAAATTAGTTGACAGGCCTAAATCGGCCATAAAAAGGACAAAACCTGAAATTAAAATACGGAGTGCCTTTGGAGTGCGGCCCATCAGGACTGCATCGTCTGCATAAAGGAGGGTGGGTATAGGGACTCCATTTACGTGAGGCACATCACTAGTTAGAGTGCTCAGAGAGCCACTTAGCTTGTTGATGTACAGAATAAACAGGAGGGGGGCCAGCACACACCCTTGTCTGACCCCCCTGCCAATGCTAATATCGTCAGAGACTTCACCCATTTGGTTCACACGCACACATGCTTTAAGGTCGCGATGTAAAAAAGCTAAAAAGTGTACCAGATAGTCGTCTAAGCCATATTCAAGAAGGGTAGACCAAAGGCGGGAGCGATTAACAAAATCAAAAGCCGAGCTCAAGTCCATGAAACCAAAATATAAAGGGGATTTCTTAGCAATGTTATATTTTGCCATGATCAGGTTTAAGTTCAAGCATTGTTCCACCGTTCCGACACTACTACGGAACCCAAGCTGGCTAGGGTGTAGGATGTTATTCTCATCACTCCAAGTTCTAATCCTTTTAAATATAATCCGTCCCAAAACTTTCAAGGTGTTATCAATTAAAGAAATTGGGCGGTAGCACCCAGGATCCAGCCTATCGCCCTTTTTAAAAATGGGAACAATAATGCTACGTGACCATGTTTCTGGAATTTGCCCGTCTGTTAAATTGTTAAAAACATTGCAAAGCAATGGGGCCCAAAAGTCGGGCTCACATTTTAACTGGTCAATAGAGAGCCCATCAGAACCGGGCGCTTTATTCCCGGCGCTTTCTAGTATAGCGTCAGCTACCTCGGATACAGAAATATACAATGGGTGTAGGGAGGGTAGCGACAGAGGAGGATTATCTGGTGTTGCATAGATTTTTCAAAATGTGCAACCCAGGTAGGACCAGTGATGTTACAGTTAATTTCGGTCAAGTTGGAACCAATAGATCTTATCACCTTTACCTCCTTCCAGAACCCAGTGGTATCTTTCAGGTCAGCAGATCTTGCCAGGGAATCCCAGTGGGTTTTAAGTAGTTCGTTTGATCTGGTGCGTAGGGCACGCTTGTACTCTGCTCTGAGCAATCTTACTCGTGGTATATCCCTCGGTTCGGCTTTTAGGGCAGCTCTAAGCATCCTATTTGCTTTGGAGCATGGGGCATCAAACCATCTAGGCGTTTCCTCAGCCTTACTAGAGGCTAGTCTGGAAATCTCACCTTTAATTACAGAACAGAGTTCAGAGAATGATTTAATCACGTTAGCCCCACAGTTCTCGGTAGTAAGACAATTTTCGATCAAAGTTGGGTATTTTTTACAAATTCCTTCTAGGATTCCCTTATTGTCTGCTCCCTTCCAGATTACCCTCAATTTATCTGTCGAGACTTCCAAATCCCTTGCACCTATTTCATATCTTGGACACTTACCCCTCGGCAATGATAAGTGGATGGCAATCGGATAATGATCACTGTAAATTTTACACACTACTTCGGCCCTTATTAGAGCCTTGGCAACAGTGGGTGAGACGAAAACATAGTCAATTGTGGTACCTCCCCCATGTCCAGTAAAGGTGGGAAATGGGGAGGCGCTGTTTTCCATACCCACATATTCCATGCAGTTAACAAGTTCACTAGTAGCAAGAAAGTTTAACAGTTCTATGCCTCTTTTACAGGGGGGATTTCTTGAATGGACATGTGCGTTAAAATCCCCTCCTAAACAAATGCCATCAAATTTCCCATGTGCCTGTCCATCCATAATTTCATTAATAAAATCAAATAAAAGAATAAAATTTGGGTTAGGTTGGGACAAAAAATCATTGTTATAGAAGTTGATTAGACATAGTTTTATCCTAGGACAATTGGTTGGTAGTTTATCAACTTTTACGTCTGCAGAGATCTTTATCCAGATGGACAATCCTCCACTAGGACGGCCAGACAGGGGGGCTAAAACAGTCCTGTTATGGCAGCTATACCCCTCGAGCAACAAGTCCTCAACACACCAAGTTTCTTGGAACATTAATATGTCGTAACAATTGACACAATCCCTCCAGGAGGGGATTCCCATCTTGGTCTTCAGACCCGCGATGTTCCAACTGAGAATTTTTAAGTTATTATCATTTCTCAAACAGGGACCCTGGTTGATTCTTAAGACGGATTTAGTTGTGACATGCCCCTGATGATCACATAATGTACTAGATGGAGAGCTCTCCAATGTTAACGGGGCTGCCTCTGGAGGTGTTTCCACTAGCTGGACTGCCTCAACGCACACAGAAGACAGTTCGGTGCTTCCGGAAGGCAGTCAGTCCAAGGTGTCCAGGTCCTGAAATATTCCAAACCTATTATATAGCGGAAAAACTGGTGGGGGTTGCATCATCTTGTGGGGAGGACGATAGAAATAATTTAGCGGTAGGGGTGTCACCACAGTAGATGGACCGTGTCGGACAGAGTTGTTGTTCAGCAAGAATTTTGCAGTGCCCGGGTTTCTAAAGTTAATTACAATGCAGTCCCCGTTGATATTTTTTGAAAAGAGGACCAACCCAGGTTACTCGCCGTGTGGTTATGATCTCTTTAGAAATATCATAACCCACCCCCTTATGTTTTGTTAACCAGTCTATACACTTATTGTGCAATTGAACCCATGATTCACCTTGACCTTCCCTAAGCGGTGGAATACCAGCCAGAACTAAAACATATGGACAAGCCTCAGGTGGAAGGTGTAAGGCAGGGCCTTGGTGTTTTATAGGCCTGGTGTCCTCATGCGAGGTCTTCTTATCGCGCTGGCTGGGATTGGCAGAGGCCTTCTGTGCTATGGTGGTCTGCATCGCTGTATTACTCTTTTTGTTAGTATTAGTTACTGATCCGTTTGCAGCGTTAGCAGAAACAGAGGGTTTGGACGAGGTGACCGGTCCACGTGTAACATTGCGTGGAGGTAAGGGGGTGTCAGTTAGAGGGTCAGGTGGGTTACTGCCTGTTGTGCCTTTACTTTTAATCACCGTGGGTGTGACAGACGACATTGGATTAGTAATAGCTTGTTGTTCCACAACCCTGTTAATGCCATGGTCACCACTAGTGAGGACCCGGGTGGTGGATTCAAGGTCTTTTAGCAGACGTTCTACTCTCATTTTGTCCAGGTTCGCTGTACCTTTTTTCTTGGCATCCTCATTTTTAATTAGGTTTTCCAATTTGTCAAGTCTTTTAAAAATATTATTAAATTGTTTGATCATTTGACCTTCCAGATTTTTAAAAATGGTATCTGCAATAGTCTCAATAAGGTTCCCCTCAGATTTGGAGTGGTGACTGGATTTGTGACTGGATTTGTCAATTTCGTTGGGGGATTCAGTCTGGGTTGAAATAGATATAGAATTTGAGCCGTCGTTATTTATAACGACGACATCACCCAGATGCGGTTGTTCCTGTGTGGGTACTATATGTTGAACCAGCTTCTGTCTCTCCCCCTTATTCCACATGCTTTGTGGGGTTGGTTGGTCTATATTCCTTGGTGGCTGCTTCCTTTTGTTGTGAGTTAATTTAGCAGGGCCCCTCTTTCTCTTGGCTACAACTTTGTCAGATACCTTATTGGTAGCCTCTGTGGATGTTGTTACCGAGGCAGGGCCAAGAGCTACATCTGGTGCTGTGTACATAACAGTGTCATCATCGTCTAAGACAATTGGTACATCTACAGCAGGATGTGAGGGTTTTACCACAATTACTTCAGGATTTATATGGGTGTTACCATTGAGGCTGCTCATGGCATGTGGCTGGTTGATGCTCATAGGACCCATAGAGAATCTCCTTTCAGTCTCAACTATCTCATTAAATGCGGTATCTATCAGTGCCTCAAACGACGTTAGCAATGATACAGGGGACTCTGCATCCTGGGTGAGGATATCCACATTATGACTTATAGCGGTGCACTCAGCCATTGTATAAACCTGTTAGGGGACTGACTTTTTAGAGAGATGTTGGAGGGGTGGCCCGCCCGACCACTGGTGACCTCTGAGGGCCTCAGAGGGCCCGCCCTTTGCCCGGGCTTCGCCCCGGGCGTCCCGCTCGCGTCCCGCGAGGCGGGGGCTCTCCTCCCTTTGAAGGGCTCTGGCGCCCTCAGCAGCGCGATCCGCGTCACTGCGTACGCGCCGCCGCGAGGCCTGCCGGGATTTGTGGTCTCCCGGAGCGGCGGCGCGGAGTCCGGTATCCTGGGACTCTTGGCAGTGGCGGCGGAGATGGCTGCGTTCCCTCGAGCCTGCTGGCTGCTGCTGGCTGCTTTCTGACTCGTGGCGGTGGCGGCAATCAGGTACGTAGCGTTTCCCCCCGCTCTGCCGGGGCTCTCCTCCCTTTGAAGGGCTCTGGCGCCCTCAGCAGCGCGACCCGCGTCACTGCGTACGCGCCGCCGCGAGGCCTGCCGGGATTTGTGGTCTCCCGGAGCGGCGGCGCGGAGTCCGGTATCCTGGGACTCTTGGCAGTAGGTGTGGGCGGAAAATCCGTTCCGCTCGCGGATTTTGCGGATTTTCGGGAAATCCGCAATCCGCGAGATTTGCGAATTTCCCGCAAAATCCGCAAATCCGCGAGCAGCGGATTTTGCTCGCACTGCTCGCACTGTTCGCGTGAGTTCGCGGCTTGCCAGTACAACTTCGCACCCCGCGAGTAAGTGCTAAATTGCAGAAATACGATTTTAGCAAAAGTGAAACTACTTACCAGGTTCAAAAGTTCAGGCTCATCATTAGTAGCCATTTCCTGTAGTGCTTCCTGAGGGGCCTCTCCAGAGTTCAGTTGCCAGTTGCAACTATTATGTGACCCTGCTCTGAACCTCAGAATAGTTACACATATGCCACAAAGGTCCTGAATTACAGCTAAGGGAGACAAGCAGGAGCCAGGCTGGAAGTTAAAATCCATTAATCAGCCCCTAATTCATTATTGTCAGTTGGGGCAGGGCAGGTGTTGTAACTAATTTTGCAACAATGAAAGCACTTAGCAAGTGCAAAAGATCACTAATCAGGGCGCACTAAGGAAGCAGGTGCCAGCTAAAAAAATATTCTGTGACACATTAATCAGCCCCAAATTAATTCAGGTCACTTGAGGCAGGGAAGGTGTGCTTTGCTTTGCCGAAAATAATGTACACTGGACAACCAGAGGGTGTGGTGATGAAACAGAGGGTGGCATGGGTGGGCCAGAGGGTGGCATGAGTAGTCAGAGAGTGGCAGTGGTGACAGAGAGTGGCAGTGATGAAGAAGAGTGTCCCAAACAGGCTGGACACGTAGAAACAACAAGTTCGCAAAACTTGCGACCCGACAGGTAAGTTCGCAAATTGCGAAATTGTAAAAACCCTTGCGAACTGGCAGAAACACGGGCGAACACAAAAAAAAAAAAATCCGCAAATTCGCGGAAATTCGCGGATTTTGCGGATTGCGAATCCGCAAATCCGCAAAATTCGCGAACGCGAGATCCGCAAAATTCGCTCATGCTTACTTGGCAGTGGCGGCGGAGATGGCGGCGTTCCCTCGAGCCTGCTGGCTGCTGCTGGCTGCTTTCTGACTCGTGGCGGTGGCGGCAATCAGGTACGTAGCGTTTACAAGTTCTATCCATAAAAGTGCAATGCATAATAATTAAATACATTCAACATGTAATAAATATTAAAGACACAGTACATACATAAAAACATATCCTAATAATTAAAATACACTGAAGTTGTTGAATCAAATTTTCTGCTGCATTAGTCTAATTTGTTATACAGTAGCAAAACAAGCTGTCAAAACCCAGAATGCATCAGGTTATCCTACGAAGGTCTAGGACTGGAAAAAGTGTCTGTAATGACATGAAGGAGTTCCCTTTGAAGCAGTTCCTGTGTTGCATAGGCCATCTGCATGCATTGCTTAAATGCATCAAGAGGTTGGGAACAATCCCAGGAAGTCCTCCTGTATTGCAATGACTTCCTGCCATCTTCTCATGGACGTTATCCAAAGAATCTATAAAGCAGGGTCCTCTGTTGGAATATAAAATAAACCATAGATGTTAGGTCAATTTAACAGTACCCCTCACAAGGGATGCTGAAAATCTCAAGGTGTCTTCCTTCCTGGAGTCAAAACACAACAGGAAGTTGTCAAGGAAGATGAAGTGGAGTAAAAGGGTAAGCCCCATGTGAAAGTGCTTGCGTCAGTCTTACCCCTGCTGTGAGGCAGGCGCAAGATTTTGATGCAACAGCATCCTAAAAGTGACGCAGTGAAATCTCATAGATTTCACTGCGTCACTATTACGAGGCTTTTTGCGGGGGAACGCCCCCTCTGCATACATTATACCTGACGCAGGTATAATTGATATTGAGATGTATTTGTAAAGCGCTCGTTCGCCCGGGGGCTTCATGGCGCTGTAGACAGGGACACAACGCATCAGTCACAGGAAGCAAAGAGGAACTCATCAAAACGCTTGAGAAAAGAGCCATGTTTTGAGGGAGTGTCTGAAACTAAGGATGTTTCCGCACATTTTAAGGTGAAGAGGAAGGGAGTTCCAGAAGGCAGCTGCAAGGTGGTCAAAGCAGCTGCCTCCAAGACGCTTCCTTTTGTAAGTAGGGACAGTCAGAAGATGTTTATGCATGGAGCGAAGATTCCTAGGGGGGTCATATTTTTTAAACAGATCTCTGATGAATAGGGGGCCTGATTGTTGTAAGGACTTAAATAAAATACAACCAGTCTTAAAAGCCACCCGTTGCTCAACAGGCAGCCAGTGTAGTTGTTTTAAGCCCAGTCTGACAGACTGCCTCTTAGGTAGATTCAGAATGAGTCTGGCTGCCTGATTCTGAATCAGCTGGAGGCGCTTTAACTCGCCGACCGGGAGCCCAAGATAGAGACTGTTGGAAAAATCCAATCTAGACAGAACCAGGGATAATGTGATATAATGTGGCGCAGGGGTTTAAAAAGTGACGCATCTACCTAGATGCGTCACTTTTTAAATATGGCGCAACAAGGCGCATTTTGTACGCCGCTGGTGCGTCACAAAAAGTGACGAACCGGCGGCGCAAAACTGACGCAAGGCCTCATAAATAAGGGCCCAGATTCCTTCGCAATCCACCTATTTATATGATCTTCAACCTCTCATATTGGAGCTGCAGCCTCCGCGAGTCAGCAAGTCCTCCACATTCACTGATATTTCATGAGTATTGGTCTTATTTTCTCTTGGCCCCATACTCCTCTCCACAGCTTTCTCCATGACACCGTCTGTGTTAGTATTGCATTCCCCAACATGCATGCAGGTACTTTGTAATTATATTTATTTTACCGTATAAGTAATGCAGTCCCCATCTATTGAAAACAGATCTGGGTCTTATCGAGTGCTTTTTGGGATTTTCTTGGAGACAATATTCTAATACCCACTTATTAGTGGTCAACATAATGAAGATTCTGAAAGATCGACTACATTACTCATTGGTCATCTGACTTTCGAGTGGGGTCTAAGTATGTGGTGATCCTTACGAAAGCATCCTACGCTGCAACTCACATTCAGTATAATAAATGAAGCCACAACAGTAAATAACAAACTAAACAAGAACTGAACTGAACAAGAACTGAATGGACAAAAATTGCATATGTTATGAGAAGAAAATAGGATGCAATGACCTAATGAAAGATAGATTTTCAGTTGTAGATAAATTGAAGGCTTAGACTTACATTGGGGGATTCTCTGCTTCCTCAGCCGTGAGGGGAACGGCTTTCTTCCTTTTTCCTGGCCTGAGTGTGGCAGAAGCGGAGGGGCCAGACTACGGATCGGGGCGCGAGGCATTGCGACGCCGTGAGGGGAACGGCTTGATTAGACCACATCCCCCAGAGTCCCCTGTTCGGCGCTGACTCGCCGACATCATTACAGCGACGCCCCCTCTCCACATAAGCGCTCCCGCCCCACGCATCGTGGGACGCGCTTACCTTGGGTGATTCTCTGCTTCTTCAGCCTTGAGGGGAACGGCTTTCTTCCTTCTTCCTGGCCGGAGTGGGACGCGCGTGGGCGGCGCAGGGCCAAGCCTGGGCACAGGGCGGGCCGTCTGTGGCCGTCAGGGGCCAGAAGAGGCTGGGCCGGGCCCCTCCTCTTTTGCGTGAAACGCAAGCATGGGTAAGCGGAAATTACATACTTCTCAGGACCAGGGGGAAGTAAAGACCAAAGTCCCTAGGAAGTCTTCTTCAATTATTTCTTATTTGACTTTGGCAGTGGGAGTGTTAACATCAGAAATTGAAACCGCAGAGAGGTAACTTGGGCTGGAGCCGAACACTGCTCAAGTACCAGGCATCCTCCCTCTGGATACTACCCCGGAAATACCAGTCCCCTTGGAACCACTGGTAATTATTAACAACCCAACCTATATACAGGAAGCACGTCCCGTTGTTGCCGAGGTCAGTGCCCAATGCCCCGCAAATAATGACCCCTGCAATTCCCCTACTCAGACATTGAACCCTAAAGGTCAAACTAAGAAGCAGAGTTCTGTGCCAAAGTAAGCTCCAAAAAGATCTATCAAGTGGGAAAAAGAGCCAAAAATACCACACAGATTTGTGGGTCTGTCACAGCAAACACAATAGAGTCCACTGTTCGTGACAGGATAGAGGAAATTTTCACCTCTCGGTTCGAGTTGGCTTTAACAAGCATCGCCAAGGACATTATTGATACCCTGAACACTTGTGTTGCTGCTCTTCTAGAAAAATGTGAGCGTATCAATACGGTTTTAAATCTGCATAACTGTGTTCCAGGTTCAGCTCACATTTCTGGGCCCCCTTTACATCCCTCCAAATCAACTACAGAGAAAAATGGGGCTCTAGCTGAAGGGCACAGGCAAGGTCACCCCTTGTTGGTTGAAAAGCCTAGGCAGGGACCCAGCTTACCTAGGGGGCATGCTGATCTAAATGGGGATGAGGATCCACAGAGTAGCCAAACTAGAAAATCGGAGTTGCCGAGTAATCCAGCTCCACCTAGGTGCCAAGGACAAGAAATGGATCAACAGCTCAGAAATAAAATTGTTATTCGACCAAGTATTAATCTACCCCCGAAGCAGCCCCATTGGTGGCAGTCCTAGTAAGGTTCCCCCCGTTAGTGGAGGGAGAAGTTGACTCTACAGATGCCCTTTTAGCAGTCACCAAAAAATGGTGTAACCAAAATTGCTCTGGCGACACTGAAATTTCCTCAAATATCATAATGGCAAGGCGGGTTGGCTGGTTAGGGAGCACCCGAAAAAGGTAATTAAAGGGGACTGCGTCATAGTACATTTTAACAATCCTTATGATGCATCCCGGCTGTTGTGGGATGCTTCTGACCTGAAGAGAGAGGAAGGAAGCATTAGGGCATTATCCTTGGCTACTTTTACCCCCATTCAAGAAGGGTTAAAGCAGACTCAAGATTTGGTCCTGGTCCTGAAAATATTCCTGGGACTATTGGCAGGCCACCCCAAAACAGTACAATTAGGGAACATCGCATTGACCGGGATAGCTCGGGACTCATCCCCATTCCCAAAACACTATGTTCCCAGGTAACCATGAGAAATGACACTTTAGTACTATCCAATAGGTTTTCGCCTTTGTCTCGGCTAAACGAGAATGATTGACTAAGTTCCACCCAGGAGACTCAACGATTTCTTCCCCCTGAATTTTAACCCATCGTAGAGGTAGACGTTAAATATAGATTAATGAGCTGGAACATAGCAGGGCTGCGGTCTAAAAGGGACGATCAAAATTGGCTTAAGCTTATTGTAGCTTGTGATGTTGTTGCCCTGCAAGAGACCTGGGACAAGGATAACAACTTTTGGGTGGATGGCTTTAAGTCCTATTTTCAGCCAGCCTGCCCTACTCCCGCAGGGGTAGCCAATGGAGGGTTGTTGCTCCTCCTCTCAGTGAGATTGAAGGGTGTAGTAACTATTCTAGATTCTGCCTCCCCAAATTGCCTAATAGCGGAGCTCACTACCTCGAATAGTCGTAAAACTTTGATAATTAACTTTTATAATTCAGGGGATAGTGAGAAATGTAATGAACATCTCTGCTATCTGGCACGGTTTTTAGAAATATATAAAGCGCAGCAAACCACTTTTGTCTATATCATTGTTATGGGTGATTTTAATATTCATTTATGTAATTTTAATTGCCGCATTAAGGAAAATCATGGTCCCACCCTCGCATTGCCACCTCATTTTGAACATACACACAAGGGGGAGACTCTCGAAGAACTTTTGGCATACGCTGACCTCTATGAACCAAGCTTTTTTGATACTAAGGAGAGGGTCGCAACATTCAAGGGTAGAGAAAGTGAGACGATTATTGACTTCATATTTTTAACTCCTGCCTTATTAGGGCATGTATTTTTTTATAATGCCATAAACTCCCCGTTCAGTGATCATAACCCGGTGATACTAGTACTGGACAACGGCTTTGACCGCATAGATACCACGGCAAATAGTAAGGGTCCTAGTAATGTTAGAACCCAAGATCAAGGGAGGAGGCTAAAATGGGCAAAAATAGTTCCTGAGCATTTTTTTGATAACCTGAGTTTAAAGGTCAAAGATGAAATTCTAAAATGTGCCGACTGCTCTACCATGGAAGGGGAAACTATTGTAGCATTTGAATCAATATGTAAACAGGTTGCTCTAGAACTAACCGTCCCCTCCAGGCCCAAACTTAAACAAGTAAAAAGATGGTTTGACTCAAACTGTACAAAACCGTAAAAATGAAATTAAATCAGAGGCATGGGAAAGTTTGATGTCTAAAGAAGTTCTAAAGGACAGTTCAAAGTTTTGGTCAATTGTTAATAGCCCACTGCTTTCAGGGGAAGAGAATGGTTTATTGGAAATTAATATCCCAGAAGAGGAGTGGTTGTCTCACTTTGAAAGTATATACGCAAGTAATGAGGTATTTGACCCATTTGTAGCCCCAACCAGCAGCCCCCCATCGCCCAGACTAGTGTTCAATGTTGAGGATGTGGAGCGAGCAATAAATGATTCCACAAGTAATAAGGCTCCAGGCCCGGACGGTGTTCCTGCCGACCTTTATAAGAGTAACACCAAATTGTGGGCCAAAATGTTATCAAATGTTTTTAATTCCTCTGTTACTCATGGGTTTCCTGTATCCTGGTCCCACTCTATTATTATTCCTTTATTCAAAAAAGGGCAGACAGGGGATCCGAGATGTTACAGACCAATTTCTTTAATAGATTCCTCCGTCAAAATTTGGGTAAAGTCATCTTGTCCAAGGTGTCAGAGTAGGTAACAGACAATAGAATTCTGTCTGACCTCCAATATGGATTTAGACCCGGCAGAAGTACTGTAAATCAGTGCCTTAATTTGTATCTATTAATCAATAAATACACTGTAGCATCCAAGGAGGTCTATTTATTTAGGATTCATGGATTTATCCACAGCATTTGATCTGGTGAACAGATCGAAGCTGTGGTCGCTTTTATTAGACATAGGGATTGATCCCTGCCTGTTTTTTTTCCTAGCAGATCTCCATCGGGATCTACTAGCGTCCGTTAGGATGACTCATGAGGGTACCTGAACAAGACACTTTAAATCTGGTACAGGGGTCATACAAGGGTGCATTCTGGCCCCTCTACTTTTTACTTTGTATATTAACACCATAGACAAATCCCTGGACACTGCTACTTAGGACGTCCCGCATATAGGGGACAGTACCATCCCGGTTCTCCTATACGCGGATGATGCCGTCCTATTAGCACGCACCCCGATAGGTCTACAGACTATTGAACTCCTTCGGGGAGTTCATGGACTCTCTGGATCTGGTAGTTAACATCGCAAAATCCCATACTATGTCCATGG
Source organism: Lissotriton vulgaris (assembly GCF_964263255.1). Taxonomy (NCBI): domain Eukaryota; kingdom Metazoa; phylum Chordata; class Amphibia; order Caudata; family Salamandridae; genus Lissotriton; species Lissotriton vulgaris. Next base: position 1,022,987,286 of record NC_141693.1, read on the forward strand.
GGCTACGCAAAAACAAAGGTAGGACTTTTTATTGCAAGGGGGCAGAGGTCACAAGGGTGAGGGTCTTTACCTACCTGGGGGTTATGTTTGACAACTGTTGCTCCTGGGCTCCCCAGTTTTTAGGTAAAAAAGCTGCTCTAGGAAGATCGACATCAGCAGTATTAAGTTTTGCTCAATGGTTAGGGGGAAAGCCCTGTGAGGCGATTCTCTCTATCTAAAAAGCAAAATGTTTGGCAATAGCGCTGTATGGTGCAGCTATATGTGGGTATAAGCAAGTGGAAGAGGTCCAGAAGGTGGAAAATATTTTTTTTCGCTCTCTCTTATCTATTCCCCAATCTACATCCACATATGCTACCCACCAGGAGCTGGGGATGGGGTATCTTTGTGACCAGATTAGCTTGACCCCCCTCATTTGCTGGCTAAAAACCTGGCTTAACTAGGGGTGGGCGGAAAATCCGTTCCGCTCGCGGACTTTGCGGATTTTCGGGAAATCCGCAATCCGCGAGATTTGCGAATCTCCCGCAAAATCCGCAAATCCGCGAGCAGCGGATTTTGCTCGCACTGCTCGCACTGTTCGCGTGAGTTCACGTGAGTTCGCGCCCCGCGAATAAGTGCAAAATTGCAGAAATACGATCTTAGCAAAACTGAAAGTATCTACTTACCAGGTTCAAAAGTTCAGGCTCATCATTAGTAGCCATTTCCTGTAGTGCTTCCTGAGGGGCCCCTCCAGAGTTCAGTTGCCAGTTGAAACTATTATGTGACCCTGCTCTGAACCTCAGAATAGTTACACATATGCCACAAAGGTCCTGAATTACAGCTAAGGGAGACAAGCAGGAGCCAGGCTGGAAGTTAAAATCCATTAATCAGCCCCTAATTCATTATTGTCAGTTGGGGCAGGGCAGGTGTTGTAACTAATTTTGCAACAATGAAAGCACTTAGCAAGTGCAAAAGATCACTAATCAGGGCGCACTAAGGAAGCAGGTGCCAGCTAAAAAAATATTCTGTGACACATTAATCAGCCCCAAATTAATTCAGGTCACTTGAGGCAGGGAAGGTGTGCTTTGCTTTGCCGAAAATAATGTACACTGGACAACCAGAGGGTGTGGTGATGAAACAGAGGGTGGCATGGGTGGGCCAGAGGGTGGCATGAGTAGTCAGAGAGTGGCAGTGGTGACAGAGAGTGGCAGTGATGAAGAAGAGTGTCCCAAACAGGCTGGACACGTAGAAACAACAAGTTCGCGAAACTTGCGACCCGACAGGTAAGTTCGCAATTTGCGAAAGTGTACAAAACCCTCGCGAACTGGCAGAAACACGGGCGAACACAAAAAAAAAAAAATCTGCAAATTCGCGGGAATTCGCGGATTTTGCGGATTGCGAATCCGCAAATCCGCAAAATTCGCGAACGCGAGATCCGCAAAATTCGCTCATGCTTAGGCTTAACCCAGAATTAACTTTAAACCAACGGATTTTAAAAGACTGTGTTTCTTTAGAAAAGGGGAATGAAATACAGTGTTATTTTATATCAAGACAATGTTTGTGAAACTTGGGCGCCCAGAAATTTTTGAAAAACCGGAGGGTGTCGTTAAAGGGGATATCAGCTGGGTTAAAGAGCAATACCTGTCCTTAAGGTCCCAGGAACGGGAGGGTGAGGAACTAAAAAAACCTCATGTTAGGGCTCATTTTCTATTAGTTACATCTCCATCTATTGAGCCCTACCTAAAGCTAGTAACAAGGCCATACCATCGCTGGTTACTAACTAGATTCCGTTTCAACCAGATTCATTTTTTATTGGGATCTTTTCAAGGGTGGAGTAAGCCTGAGGATGCAGCACTTTTTATTTGTGGCAGCAGCTCAATCCAAGATACCATGCATTTTATATTCTTTTGCGGTCATTATTATGAAATTAGAAATAAGTTTATAACACCGCTATTAAAAGGGAAGGGGTGTTTACAAGCCAAGCCTGCTCTATTTTATTTACAATTGTTGGACAACCCCTGGAACATTTTTAATATTGCGAGCTATTTGGTAGCAGCTGTCCGGTTGAAAAAATTAAGATGTCCAAATACGATTGAATTATGAATTTCTCAGTTTCTGTATTTTTAACTGTTATGAATCTGTATTATATCTGTAATTATTAATATTTTGTAACACCCTGAACGGATTTTATGAACTGTGTGATTTGAATGTGTACTTTTATGATTTTAACTAATCGAATAAAGTGGTTTTGACTTGACTTGACATGAAGACTTAGACTTTGCTTTTTTTGCACCACATCAGACTTTCACACTGTTAAATATAGTTACATTGATACTCTTATAGTATGAAAACTCTTGAATGCCGTTATGAAGCTTTTTATGTGGATGTATTTGAGTGACTGTGGAGAAGTATGTTTTCCATGTCTTGTGATAATGAGAAAGTACTGATGAAATAAAGTATTACAACTGTGACAAAGTAGATGATAAGCACAGAGATTGTAGCAGCGGACCCTACGATGCCACACCTAAAACCCAGTTCCAAAAGAAGTCTGTAAAGTTTTGTGCCGCCAACCCCGACGTCAGCTGCTAATTGACGTCGCTGTGCTTTCCAGATCAAAAAGAACTTTGTTTGGTTTTTTATGGGGGCGCACCAAGAAAAATGTCCAGAAAGATAGTCACTTGTGTATATAGAAAAGTTCTTTATTTATTTTTGTCCATTCTTTTAAAAGCAATCACCGTACACTTTACAAACAGATCAGCCAACGCGTTTCACTCCCTACCAGGGAGTTTCTTCAAGGCGACTGGAATTTTCACCGGAAACGCAAGTATGGATACTCCAGATTTATAGATCGAGTTTGTATTTTTTGTTACTGACGGTTGAATTTTCTACTTGTCCTTGAAGTTAAGTGTAGGTGTATTCGATTTCGTTTTTGGTAGTTTCTAAAAGTCTTCAAACGACCTGATGGTAGGGGCAATATAGAATCCCCTATTGGTGACGTCTCACGTTTCGGTGCTTAGAGCTTTGGCAAGGGAAGTCGGGTCACTTCCTTATCCCACAATCGTTTGTAGGTTCCGAAGTGGTGATTGCTTTTAAAAGAATGGACAAAAATAAATAAAGAACTTTTCTATATACACAAGTGACTATCTTTCTAGACATTTTTCTTGGTGCGCCCCCATAAAAAACCAAACAACTGTGACAAAGTATTTCTGAGCCTCCAGCACATTTATTCCATTTTAGGATTCGTAACCAGTAATATTTCTGTAGGTCAGGCGGGGGTGTCTTTTGTATTTGACAAACTCAACTGAAACCTTGTTAATAAATGGTGATGGTAGCTGTTTGTTACAAAAGTAAGATAACATTTGGTAGAGCTAACCGTTTTTAACAAAACAAACCTACGTGCAGAATTCTTTAACAGTTCACAACATTCTCTTTCCATATCTCTAGGATAGGAAGGCCTTTCTTGTCCACTCAATAGCTTTCTTTGTTAAAGAACCTGCACAGCTAAACATCTACAGACACCCTAAGGTATCAAACAGGTCTTTAGATTTTTAAACTAGGAAATATTCATGGCGTCTCCAGATTTAAACAATCCTGGGTAATTATGCTTTTGAGCTTGGGCTCTGGTTTGGTCCATATCGAGATCCATATGATCTGAGAACACACAGGCAAGATGTCGGAGAGGTATCGTAGCCCTACCTACTGGTGCGTAATATATGCTGATACAGAGTTTGGCAACCTCAACAGACATATTTAAAAATAGTTTTCTACAACTTGGAGAGGATAAAGGTCCTTCTACCCCTAGATGTCCTTTCAGTAATCGAGTACAGACAAACACTTGACCTGATAGATCTGTGTCATAGCCTTAACACCTTAGCTGCTATGGAACGTCCAGCTCCAGTGCTGGACGTTCCATTGCGCAGGTGCAGTTGGAACGTCCAACGGCCGACGGCAGCACTCCCGAGGTAGTGGTGCCGTCGGCCGCTGGATGGGCGCAGCGCTTAAGAGGTTAACAAGCCTGTTCCCTAATGTTGTGTGCAAAATGAAAAAAAGCCTTGATTGACCTCAACTAAGATTTCTTCTTAGCAACTGACAGAGGGGCCCATATACCCAAAGAAACAAACAAAATGCCTTTATATGCAAAGGCATCCACCTTAGGAACAATTCTGCCTTGCACTCTAAATTGCCTAGTTTTTGTTGACGTTGATGCATCCACCATCACATCAGATATATCGAGTAATTTGTTCTCAACTCTAAAGAGTCCATAAAATTGTGGTGGTGGCCAATCAGACCTCATCTTGAGATCTTTCAGCCAGTGGATCCTCTGCTGCATGAACTATACATTTTTAGCCTTAATGGCTCAAAAACTACAGAATGGACTTTACACCAAATTTAAAAAAGCATGTTTTCCGGACCAATCTATAGCTTTCAACCAAATTTGGTGTAATTCCTTCTCAGCACTTTTTGCTATATTGCTGTTCTATTTTCCTATAGAAAATGAACTAGGAACATGTGTTTTGGGATTCCCCCATTTTTCTTGGCCCGCATTCCACAGATCATCCTGAAACTCTACCCAGGCTAAAAAGCACTATAAAATACACATTATATAACAATAGTATTCATTCAGTAATATAAAAATATATGTAAACAATGCTATACAAATTGTGAAAAAAAGGTATGTGAAGAAACAAATATTTTACATGTGGAAAATAAAAGAAAAGTGCATGTGACAACAAAATGTATAACTAAAAAATATGCTACAAAATATTTATAATTTGTATAAAATATATACATTTATACCAAACAAAAAATCAATGTTATTTTGTGTACTCTAACAAATGTATATGTATAACATAAAATATGAATAATATATGCAGCGCTCAATAACAATTGTGTTAATAAAATATATAATAAATAAACTTGTAATTTCACATTTCACATCAGAATCAGCTACAGCTATGCCATTACTAAAACACGTCACATATTTATTTATTTATTTTATTTTATTTATAGAGTTTTATATAGCGCAAATTTGATCCTGAGGGATATTAGAGCACTTTACAAGTTGAGGGAAAGGAAGGTAACAGTTCAGTACATGAGTCAACTGGGAATATAAAACAAACAATGAATCAAATAGGGGCTCACATAACAGTCCGGTTACACATCCTGGGGTCAGCAAAGAATGGGCTAGTAACTGATACATAGCAACATAAGAGGGGAGCAAATGAGTCAACAAGAGAGGAAGAAGAGAAAAGACAACAAAAACAACCCAAAATAAATACAAGATTAACATCCAACCATGGAGTATGTCCAATGCATTAGAGCAGACAATCGCAATTCTCATTAAGGTAAAAACTTATTCATGAGGAATCTTTTTGCTTCCAATTTGAAAGCAACCTTAGAGGAGATTCTACGAATTTCCGGTGGAAGAGAGTTCCAGATTTTCGGTGCAGAGCCGGAGAAAGCTCGTTGGCATGTTCTCTTTTTGTGAAAGATCTGAGGTTTCAGGAGGAGAGAGTTAGCACTCCCAGACGGTCTACCCCCTCCGCACATTTGTAACTTTTGCGATTGATATTTGGGGAATTTGAAGTGGAGGGCTTTGAGAGATAGGCAGGCAATCTTTAGCTGAATTCTTGCTTCATAGGGCACCCAGTTTAGAGATTTTAAGACAGGGGATACGTGTGCATTTCGCTCGGTGTCCGGAACCAATCTGGCCACCACGTTCAATGATGCCCTTAGTGGGGCCAATGTATATTTGGGGAGGCCACAGAGCGTAGCACTGCCATAGTCAAGCCTCTGCAAAACAAGCGCTTGGACCACTTGCTTCAAGTCAGCTTGTGGTAGGAAAGGTTTGAGATTCCTGAGTACCCTCAGAAGGTGGTTAGCACCCTTGGACACATTGCTGATATGAATCATCATGTTCAAGTGATTGTCCAGGGTGATTCCTAGAGATTTAGCTGAGTCAATAATGCAGGGGGAACAGTTGAAAGCGGTGAGTTGGTTCAACCAGAGGTCGATTTTAGGAGTGTTTTTCAGGGGAGAAATGAGGAGGAATTCTGTTTTTAGCAGGAGGTGGTTCTCAGTTAACCAGTTTTGAGTAGCCAATAGGGTGGAGATTTTCAGATAGAGTTGGGTGTCATCTTCATACATATGGAAGAGAATGTCCATGGATTTTAGTTCATTAAACAATTAACACAAATACATATGTAACTCAAATATCACAATAGACAAAACACAAGTTAACTTTAATAAACTCTAGAACATATTATACTTACTTAAAATATTTACATGCTGAATAAATAAAAAACACCACTCGATCTGCAACTTAAACCATCTTTGACATGGAATTGGACAGTAAAAGGGTTACATTTTCCAGGTCCACTCCAAATAAAAACATCTTGGAAAAGTTGTTGAACAGTAAAAAAGTCAGAGTTACTATTCCCCTCTCCAAACTAAACTATCTTGGGGAAGGTATTGGGGTTAGATGTATCATTATTAGGAATTGCAATTACCTTTTTGTGATTTTCTATGAATCACAATTAGGAAATCACTGTTCCTAATGTCACAAATCAACCAAACTCACGACTATTAAGGAGGTAGGTCGCAATGTACAACCCATTAGAAATCAACACCATCACAGGGTTCCTTAAAGGAAAACGGGATGCGTATAAAAGGAAAAGTTTCTCTTTTTAAAATTTTAATTGTTAAAGAAGATGCAGTGGTCCTGTGGATTATTGCCTTCTCTTAAACAAACTTTTTTTTTACATTCTCTAATGAAAAAGGGACCGAGGGGACCTCTTCCCATTTGAGAATGCATTACCAATCCACTTTGGTAGACATTAAATTATTAAGTCTTGCAACCAGAATTCGGTTGCAAAACCTTAATACATATCATTATTATTCGGGATATGGGAAGGACACATCTTCCAAATACAGAATAAGTATTTGGTCACAAACCAAAATTGCAATCTGGTAATGTGTTACCGAATCACAGTTTGTGTTTGGTACATACCAAAAGGACCACATTTACTATTACTGCTCCAAAAAAAGCAAAGTTTTACACATGATACACTACTTCAGAACCATTATAACCGTGGGGGCCGCATTACCTAAATTTTGTATTGTGGTGGGGATACGGTCAGCAGCCCCCAACGCAATACAAAAAATACGGTGCAGACATATCCCTGCACTACATGGCAGGCACCATACGGTGCTGCCAAATGGTGCAGGGATATGTGGGGGGGCACCATCGGCGCCCCCCTGGATACATGTCCCTGCCCCAGGGATTAAGAGGGGCCAGCTATGGGCCACCAAGTCTGTTTCTACCAGCCATTTTGCAGCAGGTTGACTGCCGCCAAATGACCGTGGGAAAGGGATGTCATAATCCCTAAAGCAGTGCGTGGAAAGCACTGCCGCAATGCAGAGATTAGCACTTTTTTCCGACGAGCGGTCCGATTTGATCTGCCCGTCTGGACCGTGGCGGTCAGTCTTTCTGACCTCCAGGCTTCCCCCACCATCATAATATGGCAGGGGAAACTGCATTGCGATGGTGGAGGGACCGCCACCGACAGCATATCGTGGCGGTCCCTCCGCGATCGTAATGAGGCCCTAAATCACAACTTCAGATATCTTTCTTATTCCTATAAAAACATATACTAACTTGAAAAATGTAAATATTTTAACTGAAAAAATAAAATACACTCTATTTAAAATACTTTTTGTACTGTAAGAAGATATAAATATAACAATTATGCGTAAATCAAATTTATACAGTAACGAGTAATAAAAATATGTATTTATGTTAAAACCAATAAAATTAAATATAAAAAACGGGTTGAACCTTTATATTCAGACTATCAATTAGAATATACATTAAAAATTCTTTTTGTAATATTTACCTTGCCTTTTCCCCTGTATATACAACATCCCCATACAAAAGAAATCTTATATTACCTTAACACTTTCATATTTTTCATTAAAAATATTTTACATAAGTGGAAAAAAAATATTTATTAAATAATACATTAAAAGGTAATTTATAATCAAATACAAAAAACAAATACAGATTCACGTAAAGATAAACAAAAAATGTATACAAATTATATTACTAACAACAATATTTTTAGAATGATCTGTTTAACAGCTATATTAAAAACATACCTAAAGAACAACATTCTAACTTACAATATTTCTGTTGAAGATTTTTCCTGCATCAAGTTATTTTTGCAACGATGTTCTTGCATCAAGATATTTAAAACGCAATATTTTATGCAATCACCAGGAGCAGAGTGTTTTCTGTGATTTCCTTCTGCTATCTTCTAATCTATTTCCCATTCTCTTGGAGCGATATCTTGTGAGACTGCCTCAATTTCTGTTCTTTGTTGATTAGGCATATCCTCTACCTTTTCCCATGCAGCTTTTGGTGTGTGTCAAAGGCAAGGTTTTACTCTGGAATATCACTTTCAACTTTGCCAAAAATAGAAGCATGTATTGAATGTTCGTGACCTGGACTTTCCGTTTCACCCTACCACCCCTAATTGGTTGCCCTTTGCAGTTGCATCATCCTAGTGTAGTCTGGGAAGATAAGAATACATTAAAAGACATATTGTGGTGGGTCTCTTCTTAGGGGCCGATTCCGATCTGGGTTGGAAAGCACTCCAACCGAGCCGGATCCGGGGGTTTTTCCAACAGATCCAGACTCCTGCAGTCCGACTGAGCGAGTACGATGCGGCCGTATGCTGTCGGACTAAGTTCGGTATGACTCCCAAAGAAGTCAATGGGAGCCGGTCGTATGACTCGTACATGGGCTCCCATTGACTGAATGGGTACGTCACGGACAAGTGCGGCCCCTACAATGGGTACGCGTCGGTACCATCCGCACCGTACATGCCTGTGTTGGGGAGACCCATGGGTGTCCCCCTGTGTCCAAGTCGTAAGGCTGTGGGTGACGGGGGGTCCGACGCGGACCCCTGAAGTCTAACTCCGGGAGCTATTGAAAGCCGGATGCTTCGACTCGATCTGGCTGTCCGAATCGAGCATTGCACTAGCTTGGTCATGAAACGTCTCCATTGCGCGGCACGGTTTGCTTGTGACCGAGTCCTTCGGACAGAGATTTTGCGCTTGTTCGCATTGAACTTTGACGTCTGGACCCGTGTACGACGGGGATGGAAATTCAGCCTCCGAATCGGTTCAGCTAATGCCAAACCCGATTCGATGCCCTTCCGATCTAGATCGGAATCGGCCCCTCAGTGTCTTAAGTATGTCAACTCTACCCCGGTATTTTGTATTTTCACTATCATTGTTCTGTATGGTTTGCTTGGAGGTGATTTTCATGTCAGAGCCCTATGAGAACTTTTTATTATAAAAGAGCGGGACAGTTTCTCCATAGGCACTAAGCTTTTGTCCAGATTCCAATGAATCATTGTTATGTTTTTCTGCCCCTCCAGGAAATGCTACTCTTTACAGAAGGGTCTGTCTCTCTCTTTCTTCAACGTCTTCTGCTCTTTCTTTGTCATAATTATTTCCACTGGTCTCACTCCCTCTTTTTTTCGGCGATCTCCAAGTGTTGATACACAGGTTCCAGCTTCCTTTACTGTCTGACCTGCTAGTCATAGGTCTTGGTGTCGTAAAGCCACATGTTGCCTGACTTCATTTATTTTGGTTTCGAGGCCAGCTTTGGAGGATTTATTTCCTTGCAGGACTAGGTCTGTAGATGGTGATGTTACCTCCTTCCCTGTTTGTGGTATAATGTATTTCTGTGCCTATAATCGATGTATGGAACTGGTATATTTGTCTATTTTATTCTGAGTTTTGGTCACCACCTTTTTGTTCTTCATTATCTCATGAGTGTGACCTTTTTTTGGGCCGGTGTCAGGACAGTGAGTTTGACATGGGAAGTGTCTTCCTCAGCCGCTTGTCTAGGAACTTAACATGATGGATTGATTCCTCAGCATCAAAGTGAGTCTTCTGCCCTAAATCAGTTCTCTTGATTAGTTGGTCTCTAGGGTGGCTCCTCCGCTATGACGGAGGAGTGTCAATCCACTGCTCTCAGATCAGTATAAAGGAATATTAAAAATGACAATAGCATAATTGTTATCTTTTTTATTTTCTGAGCTATGGTTCCGGGTTAGGGCGGGTGGGTTGGTGCCACAGGGCGAGGAGCGGTTCATGCTCTGAATTGTGCATGACGGTTTGGCCTGCCATCTTGGGCCCGCCAAACAGTCATGCCCACTTTGCATGTTCTCCACAGGCTGAAATACACAGCCCGGGTGGAGAACATGCACAGGCTGCATATCCTCATCTAAGCACCAAACCACAGCGCTCAGACAAATCACAACGCTGCATTGCAGTATTGTAATTGGCTTAGTGGAGCCTGTGTGCTTCCAGGACTCATCAGTGAAGGAGGAGAGATGGAGGAGAGATGGATACAGTCACGATGGAGGAGGGATGGAGGGGCCATGAGGAGGTAAGTGGTTTCTTAAAGTTTTATATTTTGTTCCTACGCCGCCCGCCACCCCGTTCCCTGCCAGCCGCCACTGGTTGGTCTTCACTCTTTTATCGGATGGGGTTCTTTGCCTAGTATGTTTCCTGAGCTGTTGATCATTGAGTCCTGTTAATCAGGTAGGGTCACTTGCCCCATTGTTTCCCCATTATGCTATTGTCAACATGTTCTTGCGGATGAGGGGATGAGCAGCCTGCCCCTTTCTCCTTAGGTGTCTGTAGGTCCTGCTTGAGATTTGAATTGCTTTTGAGTGTTATGATTAGTTGTCGCCTTCCATTTATGCAAGGGGGTAAATGGATCAATGGTTAAACCATGCTATGCAGATTTGTAGAGAGCACTATCACCAGGGAGGGTATGCTGGTGCTAAGCCAGCCCAGCAAAACTTAGGGCCTTGTAAGACTACTCAAAATGCCACATCTTCAGTTTCTTTGCAGAACTTAGAAATTGAGATGGAGGCTCTTATGTGTAGTGGCAGGCCATTCCACACTTTAGGATCAATGTAGGAGAAAGCCCGACCACCAGAGTGTCTTTCGGTGCTGCAGTGGGGCTTCTCACAATCCAGTCAGTGTTTTAGCCCTGTTTTTGCAATCTACCGTGCTTCAGGCCACCAAGTGGTATGGAGGCAATTAGCGATAATTCATGAATTGATATGTAGACTAAGCCCCCTTCGCAGCCAACGGGCAACCCAATTCTGTGTCCCTTCCCAGATCCTCTATTCTTTCGCTGTAGATGGAGGGAGAACTAGGACCAGTTTGATGTCTCACCCCTTTCTATTGTAAAGGGTCCCTGTCTTCGTTCCTGTATTTCCATGACTTAGGTCATCAGTATTTAGGGCCCCTACTTCCTCAGCTAAGGCATACTCTATCTTTGTATTGCTTCCCATGCCGAGCCAGAGCCACCTACCCCTCCCGCCTGACTGGGGGTCCTCAGCTTCCACGCACGGATTGGTTGTCTCCTCCTTCATATTCAGTTCAAAAGAACCTGATCCGGGCATCCCAAAGAGCATTTCTCAACTTCTCCGCTGCTTCAAGTCATCCTGCATCTGTCTCAGCCATCTGTCCTCTCTGGTACTCTGTGTTCTTCAGGTCTCAGCTGGAGGATCAGCCCTTTGCCTTCCTCAGTGGTTCCAAACTTCCCTACTGCCACTCTGTTGGGAACCTAAAGAGGCTTCCCACAGCACACCTGCTTTCCTCCTTTCACATCCGGCATGCCAGTTTCGGACCACGCAATGGGAGTCTCCTGCATCTATGGATCCTAATCGAAACATTTCACCCGATATTTCTCGGTGCAGCCATAGAGGATCAAAGTTGTGAGTTTTTTTCTTTTTTCCAGTTCAAAAGGAGCAGGATTATGAAGGATTTGTGTTAGACTTGTGATCGTAGTTAAATTGCGATTAACATCTTGGCTACCAAGTTCCGCTCCATTACTTAACATGGTTAGCCTCCGAAAGGCTTCACAGAATGTGAACTGTCATGTAGTCAGAAGATTTCCTCAGAGAAAAAAATGATTGGTGTTAAGTACTTAAATAGACGCAGATTACCTTGATGAAAAATTATCAGCATTTGCTACATAAATGAAGATTGAGATAATGAAGTGAAAAACACAGGAACTAGTTCTTCTACCTTAAGCTGTGAAGCACTCCTCCTGTCTTCCGATTGGGCAGTAAAAGACTGCCACACTATGGATGCAGTGGCTCCAGTGCTACTGCTCCTACTGCATTTAAGATAGCGGTCCCCCAGTACACATGAGAATGTCTGTGATAGATCATGTGCAGCTTTGAATGAATGTGGCTACCAGTCTATGGAGGTCTCTCAGACTTAGGTAGCTTTAACAAAAGTTTATATTTCTCCAGACTTTTTGGCTTTTAGAGGTTAACCCCACTGAAGTAGTCAAGGAAGTCACTAATACTTACTTCCAAAGTGTGAGTATTTCTCTCCACGAGGGAGCTTTGTGTTTTCAGACAAAGAAGACGTGTATACATTTTGTTAAAGGAAGACACTGCATATTCCTTTTGCCTGCGAGAAACCAGTGACACTGTTAAGTGTTTAGTAAATATATTTTATGGTCATGAGACTGCCTTGGTGCAAGGATTTAAGCCTGTGAGGAAATATATAACGGTATTGATCAAACAGCAGAAGAGTGCTATAATAGGCCGGCAAATGTTCAGCCTCCCTCCAAAGTGCTAGATATGTTTCATGTCCAGGGATGACCTATATCCTCCTCATTACAATGGGAAGTCCTAGACCAGAGCATTCGTATTGTACTCCGACAAAATCCCAGCTCTTAAACATTTCCAAATCAATTGCCATAGATTCTCCTTGGATGATATCAATTTACTCTTGGTCTGTAATATGCTGGACGATTCCAATGAATGGTTATATACAATTTATGAGGCCCACAGTGTTGGACATACATGGCATTACATGTAATGGCCACCACCACCCTCTCAGTATGTCCTTGAATTCTTGGAGTCATGAGTATCAAGTCCACCCAATGCCAGCGGCTCTGAAAATGTCAATAACTTATACTTAGATCCTGATGCTGAGGGGAAAATGGAAGGGCATGGAGTGGAACAGTCAGAGTTCACCGGAGTCATAGCATCTTTTTCCTTTCTGTTCTAGTATCTGCTTTTGCGATCCCTGAGCCAAGGGCGGCAAAGATAGTGCCAGTGGTACCAAAGAACAAGCCCGTGGTAGCAGTTGCTACACCTGACAGCCCCTGATTTTTATATTCATGCAGTGAAGGTGCCCAGATATCTTTTGTGAGCCCTGATGAAGCAGGAATTATAGTAATCTAGTTAAAATCCAATAAAGGTTCTGGCTATAGTTGCCTATATAGAAATATTTTTATTTAATTTATGCAGTTCATAGCTGATTAGACTAACTTCCAGTCTGAGTTGAGGATGAAGCCAGCAACCTTTTGTGTTAGGTTTAGAAGACAAGAATCAGATCTTGTCTAGTATTCCCATGATCATATTCTCTTCCAAATCTGGAAATGGCGGGCTGAGTTGCGATCAGCATCATTTCTGTCTTTTCTGTGTTAGGTCAAGCCAATTGTTTGACATTCACTTTTGTACAACCCCAAATAACATTTTTAAGTTTCAACAAATTCTTCTTGATATCAAACGATGTCTGAATGAAAACCCTCTCCTCTAGGTAGTAAGATGTCATGTAGAGGCTTCATGTATAGGGTGAAACTCAATGGGGATAGGTTAGAAGAACCCTGAGCACACAGAGCAGATTTGCACATAGAAAAAATTTAAATTAGAACAAAGCTGTAGGTTTCCAGTAAAAATGATTGTCCTTTTCGTACACAAGGATATCTCGAAGGACACAACCAAATTATTTTTATGATACGCAAAATACTCATTCTCCTCATCCATGTTTGGATTTTCGTCTATTGGCGACTTGTGATGGAGGGAGTCAGTGCCCCCGAGACCCCAAAAAATATACATGTACAGTATTTTGACTAAGGGTGGGCGTAGTAGGCATTGTACCTCTACGCTGAGTTCCACAGAGTTGGAAAAAAACTCTGTGGAACTCCTCCCCGCTCCCTCCCCCCCCAAAGTACTTATAATGTAAAATAAAAGTACTTACCTGCCATGGCTGCCTCCTCCTTGCCATGGCAGCTCTCCTTAATTGGCCTCGCCGTCCGACTTCTTTGATAGCCCATACGTTGTACGTCATGCGCGCCGAGAGGTCCCCTTGGGGATGATTTGTGCGCCATATAAATATATAAAAAAAATAATAATAATTACTTTGGGAGGGTGGAGGGGCCGGCTAACTCTGCTCCGCCACGGAGTCGGAGTTTTGCCTAAACTCTGCGTTCGCAACGGAAGTGGACAGGGAGTGCCCCGAAAAAGAGTCAGACAGGCCATTAGCCAGGTGTAAAAGGAAACCGCAGGAAGCCAGGACATCACGCCTTGGAAAAGAAGAGTTGGAGGAAGGTAACCACAATGCGGACGAAGTGACTGACAACTGGTGTGAGGACAGGTGGACTCCCTCAGGAGAGGTGTAAATTGCTGCCGCAACTCAGGAGAGTTGCGGCAGTGGCAGTGACTTACCAACGGGTAGGACTGTGGTACATAGGACTTGAGAGGTAGGAGCGGAGTAGATTTTCATTAGCGTTTGTGTTTTTTCTTCTTCCCTTTGTTTTGGCCTTTCCCTCCCCTTCCCGGGTGCATTGCATATCGTGATTTTCATTACCCGAGGGCAGTGTGCAGGTCTGAACAGAAAGACCATTCACGCTCAGGTTCCATTCAAGCACAGGGTCAACTGGTACTGGGAAATAATCTGTTTGTTTGGTGAAAGAGGTTGGTAGAAACCATTGGTAACATGGGGCATATTTTGCTTGTGCTAATAGGATTGTCAATCCAAACACCATGCATGAATGTCTTTTCCTGTCTACACCATGGTCATTTGAGGGGGATATCTTTCCTTTAGAAATCACTTCTGTCCTGGGCAGAAAGTCTAGAAGAGTGTGAAAGAAAAGACGGATGAAGAGTGATCTACAAACCTCCCCGGACACTATACCCCTTTCTTCCACCCAGAAGACGGGTAGACATGGGGCGGAGAAACTGGCCAAAGGGTAGGCCATCCCGTAATGCACGCAGATGATGACTTCCATATGATAGAAGTGTGTTTCTCTCAGTGGGTTTCTTGTGAAGAGAGGTGTACAAGACACCATCCGCATGCTGAATATTCAGATTTTAAAAAGGCTATGGTCGTTTTATGTATAGTGGAGGTGAAAGTCAGATGTTTTTGAACATTATTAAGGTACATTACAAAGCTGTTGAAATCTGTCTTACTGCCAGATCAGATAAGAAAAATGTCTTCTATGTACCTTTTCCAACATTTAGGGGCCCATTAGGATGGTGGGCGGATCGCCCTGGCCAGGCTGGCGGTCGCCACCGCTGGCCTGGCAGGGGCGATCCGCCCGCCATCCTTGCTGCAAAGATCCCCCGCCATATTAAGATGGCTGGGGGATCCGTGGCGGACGGAATGAACATCCCCCGCGACCGGGGCGGAAAAGGGTTGTATATGGTGGCAGTGTCTATCAGACACCGCCAACCATATTACAATGGGCTGAGAACAATGCCTCATTGCCGCCACGGAAAGGCATGCGGAGTCTCCCTGCGGGGGCCCGTTGTGGGCCCCCAGGGACTCTGGCAGGGTGGGGGGTGCACATGGGGGGGTACCCTGCATTTCAAGGTACAACATGACAGGCACCGCGCGGTGCCTGTCATGTTGTGCATTGAAAACCACAACGTGCATTTTTAGCATTGCGGCGGGCAGTGCTGAGAGCACCGCCCGCCACATTGTTAAAAATGCAGGATGCGCCCGCCACTGTGGCGGGCGCATCCTAATTCCCCCCAAGGGACCCCCGCCCTTATGGGGGGTGGTCCCGTTATCCGATAGGATGGTGGGCGGACAAAGTCCGCCCGTCATCCTAATGTCCCCCTTAGTGTTAGAGTGGTACATATTGGTTACATTGAGGGCAAATTTCTGTTCCACATGATCCATGTAATATTAGCCAAGTTTGGCGCAAAAACGGCTCTCAGACTAGTCCCGAAGCACTGCTAGTAGTAGCTGCCACCAGAGACAAAGTAGTTTGATTGTAAGACAATGCGCAGAAGTGAGATAATGAATGTGGTGGGAACCTGAATGGGCCTAGGTCTCGTCTCCAACAGTCTTTCAATAACCTGAATATTCTCATCTTGTGGTATGTTGGTATAAAGTGATCAAATGTCAAGCATCGCTAGCCAGTCTAATTCAATGTTGTAAGGTTGATCACATACATTGTATCCCTTACGTATGTATCTTGTATAGGGACAAACTCCTTAATAAAGGAGTCTATGTACCTTCCAATGGGCTCCAAGATGGACCCGCACCCTGACAGGATGGGTTTGCCAGGAGGGTTTGTGGTGCTCTTGTGTATCTTGGGGAGTGTGTAGAGGACAGGGGCTCTGGAATTTTCAGCATTTAAAACTCAAATTCTTTCTTGTTCATGTATCCAAGGTTCTTTCCCTCAGTGGTGACTTTCAATATCTCATCCCTGATAGCTGATATTGGGTTGGTGCGCATTTTTTTATAGTGTTTCTCCTCACTCATCTGTTTTTGGATCTGAATGTCATACTCTTTGCGGTCCTGAACCACAATACAGCCACCTTTGTCGGCGGGTTTAAGAATTATAGTCTTAACATTTTTAAGGTCATTTAGTGTCTGGCACTCCTGTAGTGTGATGTTATAAGGTATATAACTCCTGTTCATTTTTAGATTGTCTAAACCCCCTAGGACTAACTTCTCAAAAGTTAGCAGTTGTGGCGGCATCATGGCATTGGTGGGATAAAAAGTAGACGGTGGTCTTAGACCGGTCACAGAATCTTGCAATATTGGTTGCCTGTCCTTAAAGAATAGTGGCAATCATATTTTTGAGCAAAACTGAAATAATTCTGCCTTCAGATTGAAGAAATAGTTTTTTTCTGTGAGAACATATGATAGACTCTTTCTTAAAGGAGATACTTCTGCTGAGGATAATATATGATGTGACAGATTGAAAATGGGAATCACCTCCATTCTGTTATTATCGTGACCTAGTATGGTTGGGGGCCCCACTGGTAATGTTTCTTCCTTGTTTGTCACTCCCCTGGGTACTGGTACCATGTTTTCCCTCTCGCCTCGCCGCCTCGATCTATAAAAGGCTGACCGACTAGGACCTGGTTGGGTGTCTCAATCGTCTGAGCACCCTGAGGATTCTAAGAATGTGATAGGCTTATTCCTCCTGAATCTCCCCCAGGTATTCTGTCTATTCTGGTTGCCTACAGTGGCGTAATAGTCTTCCCCTAAGTAGGGGTCGGCCCTTTCTTTAGAAAAAATCTTAATGTATTTTGTCACCTTATCCGCTTTTTTCTTCAACTCAAATAAGTTGAATTTGTCTATTGTTTTGTTCAATTTATCAAGCAATGTTTTGGCCTCTGGTACTCCATCACCTCCAATGAGTTCCTTTTCTAGTTTCTCAATCTCTTTGAGTTCTGCCTTTATGTGCTCCACTGTCGTTTCTACACCTAGAACCATCCAGTGGCGTGAACAGGTTGAAGAAATATGACTAAAGTTGCCCTTAAATTTGGGGTCTTCATGGAAGATGCCTTGGATGTTTCTAACGTGTAGTCCCTGTGGGATGATTCCACAGAAGAAGAGGTAATGGAGAAGATATATTTAGAACAATATTTAACCTCCCTACACCCCCCTATTCAGAAATGGGTACGTTAACATACGCAACTTAGTTTGGATAGAGCAGTGGAAATCACAGGTGCCTTCAGTAGAGTCCAAGAATGGTGAAAGGGGTGGGAAGAACACCAAGGGAGGTATACTGGGGGAGACATGCCCAAACCACATAAAACACCTCCTTTAAACAAGCATTGGAAATGCAATAGGGCTCGCATTAGGAAAGTTTGAGCTATTGGTCTTATAAATGATTTTTTTTTATTTATGTGTTATTTTTTAAAATAGCTAAATTAATAGCTTTGTCATTTACAATGCCAATAGTTATAACTTTCGCAAATGTGACATCTATAGCATTTGTAATGCAACATGTTTTGTATTTACGTGACTTAGATGTATTGATATTACAAATAGCAATGGCTTTTAGTTTTTTTTAAAATAATTATTACTTAAATAATTTATTTAATTTGTAATGGCAATAGCTTAAACTTTTGTAAATAACTTTTGTGAAGATTATTTTCAGTGTTTTTTATTGTGACGAAAATCCAAGAACAGAAGTGAAATATTAACATCTTTTTGGGATTTGTAATAAAGCGTGAAAGCTTGAAAACAATTTGAAACATTGAAAGAACATATTTGAACCAGTTATGCTGTGAGTTCGCTGAGTGATGCAGTGGTTGCGCTGAGTGATGCTGTGAAGCTGCTGAGTGATGCTGTGGTTGCGCTGAGTGATGCTGTGGTTGCGCTGAGTGGTGTGGGAATCGGGGGAGCTTTTAGGGTGCATTGGTGGAGCTGTGTGGTGGGTGCATTGGTGGAGTTTAGTTGGAGCATCAGTGGAGCTGTGTGGTGGGATGCATCGGTGGAGCTGTGTGGTGGGTGCCTCGGCGGAGCTGTATGGTGGGTGAATCGGCAGAGCTGTGTGGTGGGTGCATCGGTGGAGCTGTGTGGTGGGTGCTTCGGTGGAGCTTTGTGGTGGGTGCATCTGTGGAGCTGTGTGGTGGGTGCATCTGTGGAGCTGTGTGGTGGGTGCATCTGTGGAGCTGTGTAGTGGGTGCCTCGGTGGCGCTGTGTGGTGGGTGCATCGGTGGAGTTGTGTGGTGGGTGCCTTGGTGGAGCTGTATGGTGGGTGCCTTGGTGGAGTTGTGTGGTGGGTGCATCTGTGGAGCAGTGTGGTGGGTGCATCGGTGGAGCTGTATCGGTGGAGCTGTGTGGTGGGTGCATCCGTGGAGCTGGGTGGTGGGTGCATCGGTGGAGCTGTGTCAGTGGAGCTGTGTGGTGGCTGCATTGGTGGAGCTGTGTGGTGGGTGCATCGGTGCAGCTGTGTGGTGGGTGCATCAGTGGAGCTGTGTGGTGGGTGCCTCTGTGGAGCTGTGTGGTGGGTGCATCGGTGGAGCTGTGTGGTGGGTGCATCGGTGGAGCTGTGTAGGTGGAGCTGTGTGGTGGGTGCATCGGTGGAGCTGTGTGGTGGGTGCACGGTGGAGCTGTGTGGTGGGTGCATTGGTGGAGCTGTGTCGGTGGAGCTGTGTGGTGGGTGCATCGGTGGAACTGGGTGGTGGGTGCATCGGTGGAGGTGTGTTGGTGGAGCTGTGTAGAGGTTGCATCGGTGGAGCTGTGTGGTGGGTGCATCGGTGGAGGTGTGTGGTGGGTGCATCGGTGGAGCTGTGTCGGTGGAGCTGTGTGGTGGGTGCATCGGTGGAGCTGTGTAGTGGGTGCATCGGTGGAGCTGTGTGGTGGGTGCATTGGTGGAGCTGTGTGGTGGATGCATCGGTGGAGCTGTGTGGTGGGGGCATCGGTGGAGCTGTGTCGGTGGAGCTGTGTGGTGGGTGCATCGGTGGAGCTGGGTGGTGGGTGCATTGGTGGAGCTGTGTCGGTGGAGCTGTGTGGTGGCTGCATTGGTGGATCTGTGTGGTGGGTGCATCAGTGGAGCTGTGTGGTGGGTGCATCGGGAGAGCTGGGTGGTGGGTGCATCGGTGGAGCTGTGTGGTGGGTTCATTGGTGGAGCTGTGTAGTGGGTGCATCGGTAGGGCTGTATGGTGGGTGCCTCGGTGGAGCTGTATGGTGGGTGCCTCGGTGGAGCTGTGTGGTGGGTGCATCGGTGGAGCTGTGTCATTGGAGCTGTGTGGTGGGTGCATCGGTGGAGCTGTGTGGTGGGTGCATCTGTGGAGCTGTGTGGTGGGTGCATCGGTGGAGCTGTGTGGTGGGTGCATCGGTAGAGCTGTGTGGTGGGTGCCTCGGTGGAGCTGTGTGGTGGGTGCCTCGGTGGAGCTCTGTGGTGGGTGCATCGGTGAAGCTGTGTGGTGGGTGCATCGGTGGAGCTTAGTGGGTGCATTGGTGGAGCTGTGTGGTGGGTGCTTTGGTGGCGCTGTGTGGTGGGTGCATCAGTGGAGCTGTGTGGTTGGTGCATCAGTGGAGCTGTGTCGGTGGAGCTGTGTGGTGGGTACATCGGTGGAGTTGTGTGGTGGGTGCCTCGGTGGAGCTCTGTGGTGGATGCATCAGTGAAGCTGTGTGGTGGGTGCATCGGTGGAGCTTAGTGGGTGCATTGGTGGAGCTGTGTGGTGGGTGCATTGGTGGAGCTTAGTTGGAGCATTGGTGGAGCTGTGTGGTGGGTGCATCGGTCGAACTGTGTGGTGGGTGCATCAGTGGAGCTGTGTGGTGGGTGCATCGGTGGAGCTGTGTCGGTGGAGCTGTGTGGTGGGTGGATCGGTGGCGCTGGGTGCATCGGTGGAGCTGTGTAGGTGGAGCTGTGCGGTGGGTGCATCGGTGGAGCTGGGTGGTGGGTGCATCAGTGGAGCTGTGTGGTGGGTGCATCGGTGGAGCTGGGTGGTGGGTGCATCGGTGGAGCTTAGTGGGTGCATTGGTGTAGCTATGTGGTGGGTGCATCGGTGGATCTTAGTTGGTGCATCGGTGGAGCTGTGTGGTGGGTGCATCGGTAGAGCTGTGTGGTGGGTGCATCGGTTGAGCTGTGTGGTAAGTGCCTTGGCGGAGCTGTGTGGTGGGTGCATCGGTGGAGCTGTGTGGTGGGTGCATTGGTGGCTGTGTGGTGGGTGCCTCGCCGGAGCTGTGTGGTGGGTGCATCGGTAAAGCTGCATGGTGGGTGCATCGGTGGAGCTGTGTGGTGGGTGCTTCAGTGAAGCTGTGTGGTGGGTGCATCTATGGAGCTGTGTGGTGGGTGCCTCTGTGGAGATGTGTGGTGGGTGCATCAGTGGAGCTGTGTGGTGGTTGCCTCTGTGGAGCTGTGTGGTGGGTGCATCGGTGGAGCTCTATAGGTGGAGCTGTGTGGTGGGTGCATCGGTGGAGCTGTGTGGTGGGTGCATTGGTGGAGCTGGGTGGTGGGTGCATCGGTGGAGCTGTGTGGTGGGTGCATCATTGGAGCAGTGTCGGTGGAGCTGTGTGGTGGGTGCATCAGTGGAGCTGGGTGGTGGGTGCATCGGTGGAGCTGTGTAGAGGCTGCATCGGTGGAGCTGTGTAGTGGGTGCATCGGTGGAGCTGGGTAGTGGGTGCATCGGTGGAGCTGTGTGGTGGGTGCATTGGTGGAGCTGTGTGGTGGATGCATCGGTGGAGCTTTGTGGTGGGGGCATCGGTGGAGCTGTGTCGGTGGAGCTGTGTGGTGGTTGCATCGGTGGAGCTGGGTGGTGGGTGCATTGGTGGAGCTGTGTCGGTGGAGCTGTGTGGTGGCTGCATCAGAGGATCTGTGTGGTGGGTGCATCGGTGGAGCTGTGTGGTGGGTGCATGGGTGGAGCTGTGTCGGTCGAGCTGTGTGGTGGGTGCATCGGGAGAGCTGGGTGGTGGGTGCATCGGTGGAGCTGTGTGTTGGGTTCATTGGTGGAGCTGTGTAGTGGGTGCATCGGTAGGGCTGTATGGTGGGTGCCTCGGTGGAGCTGTGTGGTGGGTGCCTTGGTGGAGCTGTGCGGTGGGTGCATCGGTGGAGCTGTGTCGGTGGAGCTGTGTGGTGGGTGCATCGGTGGAGCTGTGTGGTGGGTGCATCTGTGGAGCTGTGTGGTGGGTGCATCGGTGGAGCTGTGTGGTGGGTGCATCGGTTGAAATGTGTGGTGGGTGCCTCGGTGGAGCTCTGTGGTGGGTGCCTCGGTGGAGCTGTGTGGTGGGTGCATCGGTGAAGCTGTGTGGTGGGTGCATCGGTGGAGCTTAGTGGGTGCATTGGTGGAGCTGTGTGGTGGGTGCATCGGTGGAGCTGGGTAGTGGGTGCATCGATGGAGCTGTGTGGTGGGTGCATTGGTGGAGCTGTGTGGTGGATGCATCGGTAGAGCTGTGTGGTGGGGGCATCGGTGGATCTGTGTGGTGGGTGCATCGGTGGAGCTGTGTGGTGGGTGCATCTGTGGAGCTGTGTGGTGGGTGCATCGGTGGAGCTGTGTCGGTCGAGCTGTGTGGTGGGTGCATTGGTGGAGCTGTGTGGTGGGTGCATCGGTGGAGCTGTGTCGGTCGAGCTGTGTGGTGGGTGCATCGGTGGAGCTGTGCGGTGGGTGCATCGGTGGAGCTGTGTGGTGGGTGCATCGGTGGAGCTGTGTCGGTCGAGCTGTGTGGTGGGTGCATCGGGAGAGCTGGGTGGTGGGTGCATCGGTGGAGCTGTGTGGTGGGTTTATTGGTGGAGCTCTGTAGTGGGTGCATAGGTAGGGCTGTGTGGTGGGTGCCTCGGTGGAGCTGTGTGGTGGGTGCATCGGTGGAGCTGTGTCGGTGGAGCTGTGTGGTGGGTGCATCGGTGGAGCTGTGTGGTGGGTGCAGCTGTGGAGCTGTGTGGTGGTTGCATCGGTTGAGCTGTGTGGTGGGTGCATCGGTAGAGCTGTGTGGTGGGTGCCTCGGTGGAGCTGTGTGGTGGGTGCCTCGGTGGAGCTCTGTGGTGGGTGCATCGGTGAAGGTGTGTGGTGGGTGCATCGGTGGAGCTTAGTGGGTGCATTGGTGGAGCTGTGTGGTGGGTGCATTGGTGGAGCTTAGTTGGAGCATCGGTGGAGCTGTGTGGTGGGTGCATCGGTGTAGCTGTGTGGTGGGCGCATCAGTGGAGCTGTGTGGTGGGTGCATCGGTGAAGCTGTTTTGGTGGAGCTGTGTGGTGGGGGCATCGGTGGAGCTGTGTGGTGGGTGCCTCGGTGGAGCTCTGTGCTGGGTGCATCGGTGAAGCTGTGTGGTGGGTGCATCGGTGGATCTTAGTGGGTGCATTGGTGGAGCTGTGTGGTGGGTGCATTGGTGGAGCTTAGTTGGAGCATTGGTGGAGCTGTGTGGTGGGTGGATCGGTGGAGCTGTGTGGTGGGTGCATCAGTGGAGCTGTGTGGTGGGTGCATCGGTGGAGCTGTGTCGGTGGAGCTGTTTGGTGGGTGCATCAGTGGAGCTGTGTAGGTGGAGCTGTGCAGTGGGTGCATCGGTGGAGCTGGGTGGTGGGTGCATCAGTGGAGCTGTGTGGTGGGTGCATCGGTGGAGCTGGGTGGTGAGTGCATCGGTGGAGCTTAGTGGGTGCATTGGTGTAGCTGTGTGGTGGGTGCATCGGTGGAGCTTAGTTGGTGCATCGGTAGAGCTGTGTGGTGGGTGCATCTGTTGAGTTGTGTGGTGGGTGCTTTGGCAGAGCTGTGTGGTGGGTGCATCGGTGGAGCTGTGTGGTGGGTGCATTGGTGGAGCTGTGTAGTGGGTGCCTCATCGGAGCTGTGTGGTGGGTGCATCGGTAAAGCTGCATGGTGGGTGCATCGGTGGAGCTGTGTGGTGGGTGCTTCGGTGGAGCTGTGTGGTGGGTGCATCTGTGGAGCTGTGTGGTGGGTGCCTCTGTGGAGCTGTGTGGTGGGTGCATCTGTTGAGCTGTGTGGTGGGTACCTCGGTGGAACTGTGTGGTGGGTGCATTGGTGGAGCTGTGTGGTGGGTGCATTGGTGGAGCTGTGTGGTAGGTGCCTCAGAGCTGTGTGGTGGGTGCCTCGGTGGAGCTGTGTGGTGGGTGCATCAGTGGAGCTGTGTGGTGGGGGCATCTGTGGAGCTCTGTGGTGGGTGCATCGGTGGAGCTCTGTGGTGGGGGCATAGGTGAGCTCTGTGATGGGTGCATCGGTGGAGCTCTGTGGTGGGTGCATCGGTGGAGCTCTGTGTTGGGTGCATCAGTGGAGCTGTGTCAGTGGAGCTGTGTGGTGGTTGCATCAGTGGAGCTGATTGGTGTGTGCATCGGTGGAGCTGTGTCGGTGGAGCTGTGTGGTGAGTGCTTCGGTGGAGCTGGGTGGTGGCTGCATCGGTGGATCTGTGTGGTGGGTGCATCGGTGTAGCTGTGTGGTGGGTGCATGGGTAAAGCTGTGTCGGTCGAGCTGTGTGGTGGGTGCATCGGGAGATCTGGGTGGGGGGTGCATCGGTGGAGCTGTGTGGTGGGTTCATTGGTGGAGCTGTGTAGTGGGTGCATCGGTAGGGCTGTATTGTGGGTGCTTCGGTGGAGCTGTGTGGTGGGTGCCTTGGTGGAGCTGTGTGGTGGGTGCATCGGTGGAGCTGTGTGGTGGGTGCATCGGTAGAGCTGTGTGGTGGGTGCCTCGGTGGAGCTCTGTGGTGGGTACCTCGGTGGAGCTCTGTGGTGGGTGCATCGGTGAAGCTGTGTGGTGGATGCATCGGTGGAGCTTAGTGGGTGCATTGGTGGAGCTGTGTGGTGGGTGCATCGGTGGAGCTGGGAAGTGGGTGCATCGATGGAGCTGTGTGGTGGGTGCATTGGCGGAGCTGTGTGGTGGATGCATCGGTGGAGCTGTGTGGTGGGGGCATCGGTGGAGCTGTGTCGGTGGAGCTGTGTGGTGGGTGCATCGGTGGAGCTGGGTGGTGGGTGCATTGGTGGAGCTGTGTCGGTGGAGCTGTGTCGGTGGAGCTGTGTGGTGGCTGCATCGGTGGATCTGTGTGGTGGGTGCATCGGTGGAGCTGTGTGGTGGGTGCATCGGTGGAGCTGTGTCGGTCGAGCTGTGTGGTGGGTGCATTGGGAGAGCTGGGTGGTGGGTGCATCGGTGGAGCTGTGTGGTGGGTTTATTGGTGGAGCTCTGTAGTGGGTGCATCGGTAGGGCTGTATGGTGGGTGCCTCAGGGGAGCTGTGTGGTGGGTGCCTCAGTGGAGCTGTGTGGTGGGTGCATCGGTGGAGCTGTGTCGGTGGAGCTGTGTGGTGGGTGCATCGGTGGAGCTGTGTGATGGGTGCATCTGTGGAGCTGTGTGGTGGGTGCATCAGTGGAGCTGTGTGGTGGGTGCACCGGTAGAGCTGTGTGGTGGGTGCCTCGGTGGAGCTGTGTGGTGGGTGCCTCGGTGGAGCTCTGTGGTGGGTGCATCGGTGAAGCTGTGTGGTGGGTGCATCGGTGGAGCTTAGTGGCTGCATTGGTGGAGCTGTGTGGTGGGTGCATTGGTGGAGCTTAGTTGGAGCATCGGTGGAGCTGTGTGGTGGGTGCATCGGTGTAGCTGTGTGGTGGGCACATCAGTGGAGCTGTCTGGTGGGTGCATCGGTGGAGCTGTTTTGGTGGAGCTGTGTGGTGGGTGCATCGGAGGAGCTGTGTGGTGGGTGCCTCGGTGGAGCTCTGTGGTGGGTGCAGCGGTGAAGCTGTGTGGTGGGTGCATCAGTGGAGCTTAGTGGGTGCATTGGTGGAGCTGTGCGGTGGGTGCATCGGTGGAGCTGGGTGGTGGGTGCATCAGTGGAGCTGTGTGGTGGGTGTATCAGTTGAGCTGGGTGGTGGGTGCATCGGTGGAGCTTAGTGGGTGCATTGGTGTAGCTGTGTCGTGGGTGCATCGGTGGAGCTTAGTTGGTGCATCGGTAGAGCTGTGTGGTGGGTGCATCGGTTGAGTTGTGTGGTGGGTGCTTTGGTGGAGCTGTGTGGTGGGTGCATCGGTGGAGCTGTGCGGTGGGTGCATTGGTGGAGCTGTGTGGTGGGTGCCTCATCGGAGCTGTGTGGTGGGTGCATCGGTAAAGCTGCATGGTGGGTGCATCGGTGGAGCTGTGTGGTGGGTGCTTTGGTGGAGCTGTGTGGTGGGTGCATCTGTGGAGCTGTGTGGTGGGTGCCTCTGTGGAGCTGTGTGGTGGGTGCATCTGTTGAGCTGTGTGGTGGGTACCTCGGTGGAACTGTGTGGTGGGTGCATTGGTGGAGCTGTGTGGTGGGTGAATTGGTGGAGCTGTGTGGTAGGTGCTTCAGAGCTGTGTGGTGGGTGCCTCGGTGGAGCTGTGTGGTGGGTGCATCAGTGGAGCTGTGTGGTGGGGGCATCTGTGGAGCTCTGTGGTGGGTGCATCGGTGGAGCTCTGTGGTGGGGGCATAGGTGGAGCTCAGTGGTGGGTGCATCGGTGGAGCTCTGTGTTGGGTGCATCAGTGGAGCTGTGTGGTGGGTGTCGGAGCTGTGTCAGTGGAGCTGTGTGGAGGTTGCATCAGTGGAGCTGGGTGGTGGGTGCATCAGTGGAGCTGTGTCGGTGGAGCTGTGTGGTGGGTGCTTCGGTGGAGCTGGGTGGTGGGTGCCTCTGTGGAGCTGTGTGGTGGGTGCATCGGTGGAGCTGTTTGGTGGGTTCATCGGTTGAGCTGTGTAGGTGGAGCTGTGTGGTGGGTGCATCGGTGGAGCTGTGTGGTGGGTGCATCGGTGGAGCTGTGTCGGTGGACCTGTGTGGTGGGTGCATCGGTGGAGCTGGGTGGTGGGTGCATCGGTGGAACTGTGTCGGTGGAGCTGTGTGGTGGCTGCATCAGTGGAGCTGTGTGGTGGGTGCATCGGTGGAGCTGTGTGGTGGGTGCATCGGTGGAGCTGTGTCGGTCAAGCTATGTGGTGGGTGCATTGGTGGAGCTGGGTGGTGGGTGCATTGGTGGAGCTGTGTGGTGGGTGCATTGGTGGAGCTGTGTGGTGGGTGCATCGGTAGGGCTGTGTGGTGGGTGCCTCGGTGGAGCTGTGTGGTGGGTGCCTCGGTGGAGCTGTGTGGTGTGTGCATCGGTGGAGCTGTGTCAGTGGAGCTGTGTGGTGGGTGCATCGGTGGAGCGTGTGGTGGGTGCATCTGTGGAGCTGTGTGGTGGGTGCATCGGTGGAGCTGTGTGGTGGGTGTATCGGTAGAGCTGTGTGGTGGGTGCCTCGGTGGAGCTCTGTGGTGGGTGCATCGGTGAAGCTGTGTGGTGGGTGCATCGGTGGAGCTTAGTGGGTGCATTGGTGGAGCTGTGTGGTGGGTGCATTGGTGGAGCTTAGTTGGAGCATCGGTGGAGCTGTGTGGTGGGTGTATTGGTGGAGCTGTGTGGTGGGTGCATCAGAGGAGCTGTGTGGTGGGTGCATCGGAGGAGCTGTGTCGGTGGAGCTGTGTGGTGGGTGTATCGGTGGCGCAGGGTGCATCGATGGAGCTGTGTAGGTGGAGCTGTGTGGTGGGTGCATCAGTGGAGCTATGTTGTGGGTGCATCGGTGGAGCTGGGTGGTAGGTGCATCGGTGGACCTTAGTGGGTCCATTATTGGAGCTGTGTGGTGGGTGCATCGGTGGAGCTGGGTGGTGGGTGCATTGGTGGAGCTCAGTGGTTGCATCGGTGGAGCTGTGTGGTGGGTGCATCGGTAGAGCTGTGTGGTGGGTGCATCTGTGGAGCTGTGTGGTGGGTGCCTCTGTGGAGCTGTGTGGTGGGTGCATCTGTTGAGCTGTGTGGTGGGTACCTCAGTGGAACTGTGTGGTGGGTGCATTGGTGGAGCAGTGTGGTGGGTGCATTGGTGGAGCTGTGTGGTAGGTGCCTCGGAGCTGTGTGGTGGGTGCCTCGGTGGAGCTGTGTGGTGGGTGCATCGGTGGAGCTGTGTGGTGGGTGCATCTGTGGAGCTGTGTGGTGGTTGCATCGGTGGAGCTGTGTGGTGGGTGCATCCGTAGAGCTGTGTGGTGGGTGCCTCGGTGGAGCTGTGTGGTGGGTGCCTCGGTGGAGCTCTGTGGTGGGTGCATCGGTGAAGCTGTGTGGTGGGTGCATCGGTGGAGCTTAGTGGGTGCATTGGTGGAGCTGTGTGGTGGGTGCATTGGTGGAGCTTAGTTGGAGCATCGGTGGAGCTGTGTGGTGGGTGCATCGGTGTAGCTGTGTGGTGGGCGCATCAGTGGAGCTGTGTGGTGGGTGCATCGGTGAAGCTGTTTTGGTGGAGCTGTGTGGTGGGGGCATCGGTGGAGCTGTGTGTTGGGTGCCTCAGTGGAGCTCTGTGCAGGGTGCATCGGTGAAGCTGTGTGGTGGGTGCATCGGTGGATCTTAGTGGGTGCATTGGTGGAGCTGTGTGGTGGGTGCATTGGTGGAGCTTAGTTGGAGCATTGGTGGAGCTGTGTGGTGGGTGGATCGGTGGAGCTGTGTGGTGGGTGCATCAGTGGAGCTGTGTGGTGGGTGCATCGGTGGAGCTGTGTCGGTGGAGCTGTTTGGTGGGTGCATCAGTGGAGCTGTGTAGGTGGAGCTGTGCGGTGGGTGCATCGGTGGAGCTGGGTGGTGGGTGCATCAGTGGAGCTGTGTGGTGGGTGCATCGGTGGAGCTGGGTGGTGGGTGCATCGGTGGAGCTTAGTGGGTGCATTGGTGTAGCTGTGTGGTGGGTGCATCGGTGGAGCTTAGTTGGTGCATCGGTAGAGCTGTGTGGTGGGTGCATCTGTTGAGTTGTGTGGTGGGTGCTTTGGCAGAGCTGTGTGGTGGGTGCATCGGTGGAGCTGTGTGGTGGGTGCATTGGTGGAGCTGTGTAGTGGGTGCCTCATCGGAGCTGTGTGGTGGGTGCATCGGTAAAGCTGCATGGTGGGTGCATCGGTGGAGCTGTGTGGTGGGTGCTTCGGTGGAGCTGTGTGGTGGGTGCATCTGTGGAGCTGTGTGGTGGGTGCCTCTGTGGAGCTGTGTGGTGGGTGCATCTGTTGAGCTGTGTGGTGGGTACCTCGGTGGAACTGTGTGGTGGGTGCATTGGTGGAGCTGTGTGGTGGGTGCATTGGTGGAGCTGTGTGGTAGGTGCCTCAGAGCTGTGTGGTGGGTGCCTCGGTGGAGCTGTGTGGTGGGTGCATCAGTGGAGCTGTGTGGTGGGGGCATCTGTGGAGCTCTGTGGTGGGTGCATCGGTGGAGCTCTGTGGTGGGGGCATAGGTGAGCTCTGTGATGGGTGCATCGGTGGAGCTCTGTGGTGGGTGCATCGGTGGAGCTCTGTGTTGGGTGCATCAGTGGAGCTGTGTGGTGGGTGCATCGGTGGAGCTGTGTCAGTGGAGCTGTGTGGTGGTTGCATCAGTGGAGCTGATTGGTGTGTGCATCGGTGGAGCTGTGTCGGTGGAGCTGTGTGGTGAGTGCTTCGGTGGAGCTGGGTGGTGGCTGCATCGGTGGATCTGTGTGGTGGGTGCATCGGTGGAGCTGTGTGGTGGGTGCATGGGTAAAGCTGTGTCGGTCGAGCTGTGTGGTGGGTGCATCGGGAGATCTGGGTGGGGGGTGCATCGGTGGAGCTGTGTGGTGGGTTCATTGGTGGAGCTGTGTAGTGGGTGCATCGGTAGGGCTGTATTGTGAGTGCTTCGGTGGAGCTGTGTGGTGGGTGCCTTGTTGGAGCTGTGTGGTGGGTGCATCGGTGGAGCTGTGTGGTGGGTGCATCGGTAGAGCTGTGTGGTGGGTGCCTCGGTGGAGCTCTGTGGTGGGTGCCTCGGTGGAGCTCTGTGGTGGGTGCATCGGTGAAGCTGTGTGGTGGATGCATCGGTGGAGCTTAGTGGGTGCATTGGTGGAGCTGTGTGGTGGGTGCATCGGTGGAGCTGGGAAGTGGGTGCATCGATGGAGCTGTGTGGTGGGTGCATTGGCGGAGCTGTGTGGTGGATGCATCGGTGGAGCTGTGTGGTGGGGGCATCGGTGGAGCTGTGTCGGTGGAGCTGTGTTGTGGGTGCATCGGTGGAGCTGGGTGGTGGGTGCATTGGTGGAGCTGTGTCGGTGGAGCTGTGTGGTGGCTGCATCAGTGGATCTGTGTGGTGGGTGCATCGGTGGAGCTGTGTGGTGGGTGCATCGGTGGAGCTGTGTCGGTCGAGCTGTGTGGTGGGTGCATTGGGAGAGCTGGGTGGTGGGTGCATCGGTGGAGCTGTGTGGTGGGTTTATTGGTGGAGCTCTGTAGTGGGTGTATCGGTAGGGCTGTATGGTGGGTGCCTCAGGGGAGCTGTGTGGTGGGTGCCTCAGTGGAGCTGTGTGGTGGGTGCATCGGTGGAGCTGTGTCGGTGGAGCTGTGTGGTGGGTGCATCGGTGGAGCTGTGTGATGGGTGCATCTGTGGAGCTGTGTGGTGGGTGCATCAGTGGAGCTGTGTGGTGGGTGCACCGGTAGAGCTGTGTGGTGGGTGCCTCGGTGGAGCTGTGTGGTGGGTGCCTCGGTGGAGCTCTGTGGTGGGTGCATCAGTGAAGCTGTGTGGTGGGTGCATCGGTGGAGCTTAGTGGGTGCATTGGTGGAGCTGTGTGGTGGGTGCATTGGTGGAGCTTAGTTGGAGCATCG
Source organism: Lissotriton vulgaris (assembly GCF_964263255.1). Taxonomy (NCBI): domain Eukaryota; kingdom Metazoa; phylum Chordata; class Amphibia; order Caudata; family Salamandridae; genus Lissotriton; species Lissotriton vulgaris. The sequence goes on from NC_141693.1 coordinate 1,023,017,351, forward strand.
GTGGAGCTGTGTGGTGGGTGCCTCGGTGTAGCTGTGTGGTGGGCACATCAGTGGAGCTGTGTGGTGGGTGCATCGGTGGAGCTGTTTTGGTGGAGCTGTGTGGTGGGTGCATCGGAGGAGCTGTGTGGTGGGTGCCTCGGTGGAGCTCTGTGGTGGGTGCAGCGGTGAAGCTGTGTGGTGGGTGCATCAGTGGAGCTTAGTGGGTGCATTGGTGGAGCTGTGTGGTGGGTGCATTGGTGGAGCTTAGTTGGAGCATTGGTGGAGCTGTGTGGTGGGTGGATCGGTGGAGCTGTGTGGTGAGTGCATCAGTGGAGCTGTGTGGTGGGTGCATCGGTGGAGCTGTGTCGGTGGAGCTGTGTGTTGGGTGCATCGGTGGAGCTGTGTAGGTGGAGCTGTGCGCTGGGTGCATCGGTGGAGCTGGGTGGTGGGTGCATCAGTGGAGCTGTGTGGTGGGTGCATCAGTTGAGCTGGGTGGTGGGTGCATCGGTGGAGCTTAGTGGGTGCATTGGTGTAGCTGTGTCGTGGGTGCATCGGTGGAGCTTAGTTGGTGCATCGGTAGAGCTGTGTGGTGGGTGCATCGGTTGAGTTGTGTGGTGGGTGCTTTGGTGGAGCTGTGCGGTGGGTGCATTGGTGGAGCTGTGTGGTGGGTGCCTCATCGGAGCTGTGTGGTGGGTGCATCGGTAAAGCTGCATGGTGGGTGCATCGGTGGAGCTGTGTGGTGGGTGCTTCGGTGGAGCTGTGTGGTGGGTGCATCTGTGGAGCTGTGTGGTGGGTGCCTCTGTGGAGCTGTGTGGTGGGTGCATCTGTTGAGCTGTGTGGTGGGTACCTCGGTGGAACTGTGTGGTGGGTGCATTGGTGGAGCTGTGTGGTGGGTGAATTGGTGGAGCTGTGTGGTAGGTGCTTCAGAGCTGTGTGGTGGGTGCCTCGGTGGAGCTGTGTGGTGGGTGCATCAGTGGAGCTGTGTGGTGGGGGCATCTGTGGAACTCTGTGGTGGGTGCATCGGTGGAGCTCTGTGGTAGGGGCATAGGTGGAGCTCAGTGGTGGGTGCATCGGTGGAGCTCTGTGTTGGGTGCATCAGTGGAGCTGTGTGGTGGGTGTCGGTGGAGCTGTGTCAGTGGAGCTGTGTGGTGGTTGCATCAGTGGAGCTGGGTGGTGGGTGCATCGGTGGAGCTGTGTCGGTGGAGCTGTGTGGTGGGTGCTTCGGTGGAGCTGGGTGGTGGGTGCCTCTGTGGAGCTGTGTGGTGGGTGCATCGGTGGAGCTGTTTGGTGGGTTCATTGGTTGAGCTGTGTAGGTGGAGCTGTGTGGTGGGTGCAGCGGTGGAGCTGTGTGGTTGGTGCATTGGTGGAGCTGTGTGGTGGGTGCATCGGTGGAGCTGTGTGGTGGGTGCATCGGTGGAGCTGTGTCGGTGGACCTGTGTGGTGGGTGCATCGGTGGAGCTGGGTGGTGGGTGCATCAGTGGAACTGTGTCGGTGGAGCTGTGTGGTGGCTGCATCAGTGGAGCTGTGTGGTGGGTGCATCGGTGGAGCTGTGTGGTGGGTGCATCGGTGGAGCTGTGTCGGTCAAGCTATGTGGTGGGTGCATTGGTGGAGCTGGGTGGTGGGTGCATTGGTGGAGCTGTGTGGTGGGTGCATTGGTGGAGCTGTGTGGTGGGTGCATCGGTAGGGCTGTGTGGTGGGTGCCTCGGTGGAGCTGTGTGGTGGGTGCCTCGGTGGAGCTGTGTGGTGTGTGCATCGGTGGAGCTGTGTCAGTGGAGCTGTGTGGTGGGTGCATCGGTGGAGCTGTGTGGTGGGTGCATCTGTGGAGCTGTGTGGTGGGTGCATCGGTTGAGCTGTGTGGTGGGTGTATCGGTAGAGCTGTGTGGTGGGTGCCTCGGTGGAGCTCTGTGGTGGGTGCATCGGTGAAGCTGTGTGGTGGGTGCATCGGTGGAGCTTAGTGGGTGCATTGGTGGAGCTGTGTGGTGGGTGCATTGGTGGAGCTTAGTTGGAGCATCGGTGGAGCTGTGTTGTGGGTGTATTGGTGGAGCTGTGTGGTGGGTGCATCAGAGGAGCTGTGTGGTGGGTGCATCGGAGGAGCTGTGTCGGTGGAGCTGTGTGGTGGGTGTATCGGTGGCGCAGGGTGCATCGATGGAGCTGTGTAGGTGGAGCTGTGTGGTGGGTGCATCAGTGGAGCTGGGTAGTGGGTGCATCAGTGGAGCTATGTTGTGGGTGCATCGGTGGAGCTGGGTGGTAGGTGCATCGGTGGACCTTAGTGGGTCCATTATTGGAGCTGTGTGGTGGGTGCATCGGTGGAGCTGGGTGGTGGGTGCATTGGTGGAGCTCAGTGGTTGCATCGGTGGAGCTGTGTGGTGGGTGCATCGGTAGAGCTGTGTGGTGGGTGCATCGGTTCAGCTGTGTGGTGGGTGCCTCGGCGGAGCTGTGTGGTGGGTGCATTGGTGAGCTGTGTCGTGGGTGCGTCAGCAGAGCTGTGTGGCGGGTGCCTCGGCAGAGTTGTGTGGTGGGTGCATCGGTAAAGCTGCGTGGTGGGTGCATCGGTGGAGCTGTGTGGTGGGTGCTTCGGTGGAGCTGTGTGGTGGGTGCATCTGTGGAGCTGTGTGGTGGTTGCCTCTGTGGAGCTGTGTGGTGGGTGCATTGGTGGAGCTGGGTGGTGGGTGCATCGGTGGAGCTGTGTGGTGGGTGCATCGGTGGAGCTGTGTCAGTGGAGCTGAGTGGTGGGTGCATCGGTGGAGCTGGGTGGTGGGTGCATCGGTGGAGCTGTGTTTGTGGAGCTGTGTAGAGGCTGCATCGGTGGAGCTGTGTGGTGGGTGCATTGGTGGAGGTGTGTGGTGGGTGCATCGGTGGAGCTGTGTCGGTGGAGCTGTGTGGTGGGTGCATCAGTGGAGCTGGGTAGTGGGTGCATCGGTGGAGCTGTGTGGTGGATGCATTGGTGGAGCTGTGTGGTGGGGGCATCGGTGGAGCTCTGTCGGTGGAGCTGTGTGGTGGGTGCATCAGTGGAGCTGGGTGGTGGGTGCATTGGTGGAGCTGTGTCGGCGGAGCTGTGTGGTGGCTGCATCGGTGGATCTGAGTGGTGGGTGCATCGGTGGAGCTGTGTGGTGGGTGCATCGGTGGAGCTGTGTGGGTCAAGCTGTGTGGTGGGTGCATCGGGAGAGCTGGGTGGTGGGTGCATCGGTGGAGCTGCGTGGTGGGTGCATCGGTGGAGCTGTGTGGTGGGTGCTTCGGTGGAGCTGTGTGGTGGGTGCATCTGTGGAGCTGTGTGGTGGGTGCCTCTGTGGAGCTGTGTGGTGGGTGCATTGGTGGAGCTGGGTGGTGGGTGCATGGGTGAAGCTGTGTGGGGGGTGCATTGGTGGAGCTGTGTCAGTGGAGCTGAGTGGTGGGTGCATCGGTGGAGCTGGGTGGTGGTCGCAACGGTGGAGCTGTGTTGGTGGAGCTGTGTAGAGGCTGCATCGTTGGAGCTGTGTGGTGGGTGCATCGGTGGAGGTGTGTGGTGGGTGCATCGGTGGAGCTGTGTCGGTGGAGCTGTGTGGTGGGTGCATCAGTGGAGCTGGGTAGTGGTTGCATCGGTGGAGCTGTGTGGTGGGTGCATTGGTGGAGCTGTGTGGTGGATGCATCGGTGGAGCTGTGTGGGAGGGACATCGGTGGAGCTGTGTCGGTGAAGCTGTGTGGTGGGTGCATCGGTGGAGCTGGGTGGTGGGTGCATTGGTGGAGCTGTGTGGTGGCTGCATCGGTGGATCTGTGTGGTGGGTGCATCGGTGGAGCTGTGTGGTGGGTGCATCGGTGGAGCTGTGTCGGTCGAGCTGTGTGGTGGGTGCATCTGGAGAGCTGGGTGGTGGGTGCATTGGTGGAGCTGTGTGGTGGGTTCATTGGTGGAGCTGTGTAGTGGGTGCATCGGTAGGGCTGTATGGTCGGTGCCTCGGTGGAGCTGTGTGGTGGGTGCCTCGGTGGAGCTGTGTGGTGGGTGCATCAGTGGAGCTGTGTCGGTAGAGCTGTGTGGTGGGTGCATCGGTGGAGCTGTGTGGTGGGTGCATCTGTGGAGCTGTGTGGTGGGTGCATCGGTGGAGCTGTGTGGTGGGTGCATCGGTAGAGCTGTGTGGTGGGTGCCTCGGTGTAGCCCTGTGGTGGGTGCATCGGTAAAGCTGTGTGGTGGGTGCATCGGTGGAGCTTAGTGGGTGCATTGGTGGAGCTGTGTGGTGGGTGCATTGGTGGAGCTTAGTTGGAGCATCGGTGGAGGTGTGTGGTGGGTGCATTGGTGGCGCTGTGTGGTGGGTGCATCAGTGGAGCTGTGTGGTGGATGCATCGGTGGAGCTGTGTCAGTGGAGCTGTGTGGTGGGTGCATCGGTGGAGCTGTGTGGTGGGTGCCTCGGTGGAGCTCTGTGGTGGGTGCATCGGTAAAGCTGTGTGGTGGGTGCATTGGTAAAGCTGCCTTGTGGGTGCATCGGTGGAGCTGTGTGGTGGGTGCATCTGTGGAGCTGTGTGGTGGGTGCCTCTGTGGAGCTGTGTGGTTGGTGCATCTGTTGAGCTGTGTGGTGGGTGCCTCGGTGGAGCTGTGTGGTGGGTGCATTGGTGGAGCTGTGTGGTGGGTGCATTGGTGGAGCTGTGTGGTAGGTGCCTCAGAGCTGTGTGGTGGGTGCCTCGGTGGAGCTGTGTGGTGGGTGTATCAGTGGAGCTGTGTGGTGGGGGCATCTGTGGAGCTCTGTGGTGGGTGCATCGGTGGAGCTCTGTGGTGGGGGCATAGGTGGAGCTCTGTGGTGGGTGCATTGGTGGAGCTCTGTGGGGGGTGCATCAGTGGAGCTCTGTGGTGGGTGCATCAGTGGAGCTATGTGGTGGGTGCATCGGTGGAGCTGTGTCAGTGGAGCTGTGTGGTGGTTGCATCAGTGGAGCTGGGTGGTGGGTGCATCGGTGGAGCTGTGTCGGTGGAGCTGTGTGGTGGGTGCATCGGTGGAGCTGGGTGGTGGGTGCTTCAGTGGAGCTGTGTGGTGGGTGCATCAGTGAAGCTGAGTGGTGGGTGCCTCTGTGGAGCTGTGTGGTGGGTGCATCGGTGGAGCTGTTTGGTGGGTTCATCGGTGGAGCTGGGTAGGTGGAGCTGTGTGGTAGGTGCATCTGTGGAGCTGTGTGGTTGGTGCATTGGTGGAGCTGTGTGGTGGTGCATCGGTGGAGCTGTGTGGTGGGTGCATTGGTGGAGCTGTGTCGGTGGAGCTGTGTGGTGGGTGCATCGGTGGAGCTGTGTGGTGGGTGCATCGGTGGAACTGTGTCGGTGGAGCTGTGTGGTGGCTGCATCAGTGGAGCTGTGTGGTGGGTGCATCGGTGGAGATGTGTGGTGGGTGCATCGGTGGAGCTGTGTCGGTCGAGCTATGTGGTGGGTGCATTGGTGGAGCTGGGTGGTGGGTGCATCGGTGGAGCTGTGTGGTGGGTGCATTGGTGGAGCTGTGTGGTGGGTGCATCAGTAGGGCTGTGTGGTGGGTGCCTCGGTGGAGCTGTGTGGTGGGTGCCTCAGTGGAGCTGTGTGGTGGGTACATCGGTGGAGCTGTGTCGGTGGAGCTGTGTGGTGGGTGCATTGGTGGAGCTGTGTGGTGGGTGCATCTGTGGAGCTGTGTGGTGGGTGCATCGGTGGAGCTGTGTGGTGGGTGCATCGGTAGAGCTGTGTGGTGGGTGCCTCGGTGGAGCTGTGTGGTGGGTGCCTTGGTGGAGCTCTGTGGTGGGTGCATCGGTGAAGCTGTGTGGTGGGTGAATCAGTGGAGCTTAGTGGGTGCATTGGTGGAGCTGTGTGGTGGGTGCATTGGTGGAGCTTAGTTGAAGCATTGGTGGAGCTGTGTGGTGGGTGCATCGGTGGCGCTGTGTGGTGGGTGCATCAGTGGAGCTGTGTGGTGGGTGCATCGATGGAGCTGTGTCGGTGGAGCTGGGTGGTGGGTTCATCGGTGGAGCTGTGTGGTGGGTGCCTCAGTGGAGCTCTGTGGTGTGTGTATCGGTGAAGCTGTGTGGTGGGTGCATCAGTGGAGCTTAGTGGGTGCATTGGTGGAGCTGTGTGGTGGGTGCATTGGTGGAGCTTAGTTGGAGCATCGGTGGAGCTGTGTGGTGGGTGTATCGGTGGAGCTGTGTGGTGGGTGCATCAGTGGAGCTGTGTGGTGGGTGCATCGGTGGAGCTGTGTTGGTGGAGCTGTGTGGTGGGTGCATCGGTGGCGCTGGGTGCATCGTTGGAGCTGTGTAGGTGGAGCTGTGTGGTGGGTGCATCGGTGGAGCTGGGTAGTGGGTGCATCAGTGGAGCTGTGTTGTGGGTGCATCGGTGGAGCTGGGTGATAGGTGCATCGGTGGAGCTTAGTGGGTCCATTGGTGGAGCTGTGTGGTGGGTGCATCAGTGGAGCTGGGTGGTGGGTGCATCGGTGGAGCTCAGTGGTTGCATCAGTGGAGCTGTGTGGTGGGTGCATCGGTAGAGCTGTGTGGTGGGTGCATCGGTTGAGCAGTGTGGTGGGTGCCTCGGCGGAGCTGTGTGGTGGGTGTATCGGTGAGCTGTGTGGTGGGTGCATCGGCGGAGCTGTGTGGTGGGTGCCTCGGCAGAGTTGTGTGGTGGGTGTATCGGTAAAGCTGCGTGGTGGGTGCATCAGTGGAGCTCTGTGGTGGGTGCTTCGGTGGAGCTGTGTGGTGGGTGCATCTGTGGAGCTGTGTGGTGGGTGCCTCTGTGGAGCTGTGTGGTGGGTGCATTGGTGGAGCTGGGTGGTGGGTGCATCGGTGGAGCTGTGTGGTTGGTGCATCGGTGGAGCTGTGTGGTGGAATTATCGGTGGAGCTGTGTCAGTGGAGCTGTGTGGTGGGTGCATCGGTGGAGCTGGGTGGTGGGTGCATCGGTGGAGCTGTGTTGGTGGAGCTGTGTAGAGGCTGCATCGGTGGAGCAGTGTGGTGGGTGCATCGGTGGAGGTGTGTCATGGGTGCATCGGTGGAGCTGTGTCGGTGGAGCTGTGTGGTGGGTGCATCAGTGGAGATGGGTAGTGGGTGCATCGGTGGAGCTGTGTGGTGGGTGCATTGGTGGAGCTGTGTGGTGGATGCATCGGTGGAGCTGTGTGGTGGGGGCATCGGTGGAGCTGTGTCGGTGGAGCTGTGTGGTGGGTGCATCGGTGGAGCTGGGTGGTGGGTGCATTGGTGAAGCTGTGTCGGCGGATCTGTGTGGTGGCTGCATCGGTGGATCTGTGTGGTGGGTGCATCGGTGGAGCTGTGTGGTGGGTGCATCGGTGGAGCTGTGTCGGTCGAGCTGTGTGGTGGGTGCATCGGGAGAGCTGGGTGGTGGGTGCATTCTTGGAGCTGTGTGGTGAGTTCGTTGGTGGAGCTGTGTAGTGGGTGCATCGGTAGGGCTGAATGGTGGGTGCCTCGGTGGAGCTGTGTGGTGGGTGCCTTGGTGGAGCTGTGTGGTGGGTGCATCGGTGGAGCTGTGTCAGTGGAGCTGTGTGGTGGGTGCATCGGTGGAGCTGTGTGGTGGGTGCATCTGTGGAGCTGTGTGGTGGGTGCATCGGTAGAGCTGTGTGGTGGGTGCATCGGTAGAGCTGTGTGGTGGGTGCCTCTGTGGAGCTGTGTGGTGGGTTCCTCGGTGTAGCTCTGTGGTGGGTGCATCGGTAAAGCTGTGTGGTGGGTGCATCGGTGGAGCTTAGTGGGTGCATTGGTGGAGCTGTGTGGTGGGTGCATTGGTGGAGCTTAGTTGGAGCATCGGTGGAGCTGTGTGGTGGGTGCATCAGTGGCGCTGTGTGGTGGGTGCATCAGTGGAGCTGTGTGGTGGGTGCATCGTTGGAGCTGTGTCGGTGGAGCTGTGTGGTGGGTGCATCGGTGGAGCTGTGTGGTGGGTGCCTCGGTGGAGCTCTGTGATGGGTGCATCGGTGAAGCTGTGTGGTGGGTGCATCGGTGGAGCTTAGTGGGAGCATTGGTGTAGCTGTGTGGTGGGTGCATTGGTGGAGCTTAGTTGGAGCATTGGTGGAGCTGTGTGGTGGGTGCATCGGTGGAGCTGTGTGGTGGGTGCATCGGAGGAGCTGGGTGGTGGGTGCATCAGTGGAGCTGTGTGGTGGGTGCATCGGTGGAGCTGGGTGGTGGGCGCATCGGTGGAGCTTAGTGGGTGCATTGGTGTAGCTGTGTCGTGGGTGCATCGGTGGAGCTTAGTTGGTGCATCGGTAGAGCTGTGTGGTGGCTGCATCGGTAGAGCTGTGTGGTGGGTGCATCGGTTGAGCTGTGTGGTGGGTGCCTTGGCGGAGCTGTATGGTGGGTGCATCTGTGGAGCTGTGTGGTGGGTGCATTGGTGGAGCTGTGTGGTGGGTGCCTCGTCGGAGCTGTGTGGTGAGTGCATCAGTAAAGCTGCATGGTGGGTGCATCGGTGGAGCTGTGTGGTGGGTGCTTTGGTGGAGCTGTGTGGTGGGTGCATCTGTGGAGCTGTGTGGTGGGTGCCTCTGTGGAGCTGTGTGGTTGGTGCATCTGTTGAGCTGTGTGGTGGGTGCCTCGGTGGAGCTGTGTCGTGGGTGCATCAGTGGAGCTGTGTGGTGGGGGCATCTGTGGAGCTCTGTGGTGGGTGCATCCGTGGAGCTCTGTGGTGGGGGCATAGGTGGAGCTCTGTGGTGGGTGCATCGGTGGAGCTCTGTGGTGGGTGCATTAGTGGAGCTCTGTGGTGGGTGCATCAGTGGAGCTGTGTGGTGGGTGCATCGGTGGAGCTGTGTCAGTGGAGCTGTGTGGTGCTTGCATCAGTGGAGCTGGGTGGTGGGTGCATCGGTGGAGCTGTGTCGGTGGAGCTGTGTGGTGGGTGCATCAGTGGAGCTGGGTGGTGGGTGCTTCAGTGGAGCTGTGTGGTGGGTGCATCAGTGGAGCTGAGTGGTGGGTGCCTCTGTGGAGCTGTGTGGTGGGTGCATCGGTGGAGCTGTTTGGTGGGTTCATCGGTGGAGCTGTGTAGGTGGAGCTGTGTGGTGGGTGCATCGTTGGAGCTGTGTGGTTGGTGCATTGGTGGAGCTGTGTGGTGGGTGCATCGGTGGAGCTGTGTGGTGTGTGCATTGGTGGAGCTGTGTCGGTGGAGCTGTGTGGTGGGTGCATCGGTGGAGCTGGGTGGTGGGTGCATCAGTGGAACTGTGTCGGTGGAGCTGTGTGGTGGCTGCATCAGTGGAGCTGTGTGGTGGGTGCATCGGTGGAGTTGTGTGGTGGGTGCATCGGTGGAGCTGTGTCGGTCGAGCTATGTGGTGGGTGCATCGGTGGAGCTGTGTGGTGGGTGCATCTGTGGAGCTGTGTGGTGGGTGCATCAGTGGAGCTGTGTGGTGGGTGCATCGGTAGGGCTGTGTGGTGGGTGCCTCGGTGGAGCTGTGTGGTGGGTGCATCGGTGGAGCTGTGTTGTGGGTGCCTCAGTGGAGCTCTTTGGTGGGTGCATCGGTGAAGCTGTGTGGTGGGTGCATCAGTGGAGCTGGGTGGTGGGTGCTTCAGTGGAGCTGTGTGGTGGGTGCATCAGTGGAGCTGAGTGGTGGGTGCCTCTGTGGAGCTGTGTGGTGGGTGCATCGGTGGAGCTGTTTGGTGGGTTCATCGGTGGAGCTGTGTAGGTGGAGCTGTGTGGTGGGTGCATCGTTGGAGCTGTGTGGTTGGTGCATTGGTGGAGCTGTGTGGTGGGTGCATCGGTGGAGCTGTGTGGTGTGTGCATTGGTGGAGCTGTGTCGGTGGAGCTGTGTGGTGGGTGCATCGGTGGAGCTGGGTGGTGGGTGCATCAGTGGAACTGTGTCGGTGGAGCTGTGTGGTGGCTGCATCAGTGGAGCTGTGTGGTGGGTGCATCGGTGGAGTTGTGTGGTGGGTGCATCGGTGGAGCTGTGTCGGTCGAGCTATGTGGTGGGTGCATCGGTGGAGCTGTGTGGTGGGTGCATCTGTGGAGCTGTGTGGTGGGTGCATCAGTGGAGCTGTGTGGTGGGTGCATCGGTAGGGCTGTGTGGTGGGTGCCTCGGTGGAGCTGTGTGGTGGGTGCATCGGTGGAGCTGTGTTGTGGGTGCCTCAGTGGAGCTCTTTGGTGGGTGCATCGGTGAAGCTGTGTGGTGGGTGCATCGGTGGAGCTTAGTGGGTGCATTGGTGGAGCTGTGTGGTGGGTGCATTGGTGGAGCTTAGTTGGAGCATCGGTGGAGCTGTGTGGTGGGTGTATCGGTGGAGCTGTGTGGTGGGTGCATCAGTGGAGCTGTGTGGTTGGTGCATCGGTGGAGCTGTGTCGGTGGAGCTGTGTGGTGGGTGCATCGGTGGCGCTGGGTGCATTGATGGAGCTGTGTAGGTGGAGCTGTGTGGTGGGTGCATCGGTTGAGATGGGTAGTGGGTGCATCAGTGGAGCTGTGTGGTGGGTGCATTGGTGGAGCTGGGTGGTGGGTGCATCGGTGGACCTGGGTGGTGGGTGCATTGGTGGATCTTAGTGGTTGCATTGGTGGAGCTGTGTGGTGGGTGCATCGGTTGAGCTGTGTGGTGGGTGCCTCGGCGGAGCTGTGTGGTGGGTGCATCGGTGGAGCTGTGTGGTGGGTGCATCGGCGGAGCTGTGTGGTGGGTGCCTCGGCAGAGTTGTGTGGTGGGTGCATCGGTAAAGCTGCATGGTGGGTGCATCGGTGGAGCTGTGTGGTGGGTGCTTCAGTGGAGCTGTGTGGGCGGTGCATTGGTGGAGCTGTGTGGTGGGTACATCGGTGGAGCTGGGTGGTGGGTGCATCGGTGGATCTTAGTGGTTGCATCGGTGGAGCTGTGTGGTGGGTGCATCGGTAGAGCTGTGTGGTGGGTGCATCGGTTGAGCTGTGTGGTGGGTGCCTCGGCTGATCTGTGTGGTGGGTGCATCGGTGGAGCTGTGTGGTGGGTGCATCGGCGGAGCTGTGTGGTGGGTGCCTCGGCAGAGTTGTGTGGTGGGTGCATCGGTAAAGCTGCGTGGTGGGTGCATCGGAGGAGCTGTGTGGTGGGTGCTTCAGTGGAGCTGTGTGGTGGGTGCATCTGTGGAGCTGTGTGGTGGGTGCCTCTGTGGAGCTGTGTGGTGGGTGCATCTGTTGAGCTGTGTGGTGGGTGCATCGGTGGAGCTCTGTGGTGGGTGCGTAGGTGGAGCTGTGTGGTCGGTGCATCGGTGGAGCTGTGTGGTAGGTGCCTCGGAGCTGTGTGGTGGGTGCCTCGGTGGAGCTCTGTGGTGGGTGCATCGGTGGAGCTCTGTGGTGGGTGCATCAGTGGAGCTGTGTGGTGGGTGCATCGGTGGAGCTGTGTCAGTGGAGCTGTGTGGTGGTTGCATCAGTGGAGCTGGGTGGTGGGTGCATTGGTGGAGCTGTGTCAGTGGAGCTGTGTGGTGGGTGCATCGGTGGAGCTGGGTGGTGGGTGCATCAGTGGAGCTGTGTGGTGGTTGCATCGGTGGAGCTGGGTGGTGGGTACATCTGTGGATCTCTGTGGTGGGTGCATCGGTGGAGCTGGGTGGTGGGTGCATCTATGGAGCTGTGTGGTGGGTGCATCTGTGGAGCTGTGTGGTGGGTGCATCTGTGGAGCTGTGTGGTGGGTGCCTCGGTGGAGCTGTGTGGTGGGTGCATCGGTTGCATCCCACACTCATTTTTTCAAGATAAAAGTATGCAACTTGCCACCATGCTTGAAATGCACGCAGAAAGAAAGCTTACTAGTTAGAAAGTATTAGGCAAAGTAGGATGCTGAGTGAAAATACGCCTGCAAATGCTCACAGCCATGTAAAGTTACAGAAAGCCCCCTGAAATGATAAAAGTGTGTTATATTCAAATAAAAGTACGGTAACACTAGTTAAAACGAGTCGAGTGAAAATACGCCTGCAAATGCTCACAGCCATGTAAAGTTACAGAAAGGCCCCTGAAATGATAAAAGTGTGTTATATTCAAATAAAAGTACGGTAACACTAGTTAAAACGAGTCTTTGAGGCATAAAGTTTGAAACGCAAAAACAAGAAGAACTCACTTAAAAAGTAGCAAACATGCATAGTTCCTATGTAAAAAATATATTTCTCCTAAATCAGAATGTAAATAAACGACCGGTGATTTTTTCTGAGAAAGGTGCCCAATGTGCCACGCCTGCTTTTTACTCAGTTCACCAACACAGCAACGTTGGGCACCACGAGACATGCGCGTGACTAAACAGTTAGAAATTACATAAGGCAGCATGTGACGTTTAAGAACAATGCTGAACGTTATACCCTACCATGTTGCTCATTAGTTGGACAGCACATGACACTATATTGAATTTTCATCTGCCATGATGTGCAAGAAGGGAAGAATAGGGGAGAGTAAGGGTGACGAGACGCATGGGGAGCAGCAGCCTTTGATGTGCCGGCCGGCCGTGGGCAGTGAATAATTAGGGGAGGAGAAATTCCAGAGCGCACGCTGGGGGAAGCTTGTGAGAGGGAGGCTGGTGGCTTTGTGCACGCGCTTTTTTCACGGGCACAGCATCAAATCGCCCGTTTAGTTTAGCTCTGGATAAGCCCCAATATGTCTCGACATCTTCAATGCTTGCACATTGGCAGAGGTCGAGCCCTAAAAAGGCAGAAGCAGGGATTCTATTACTGGGTCCTCCACAACTGACAGCACGCCCCCCAGCAATCCAGGACCTCAATATTTCCACTGTGGCAGGTTTAGTCTCATCGCTCAGGTGTGCCCTCAGAAAGAGGAACCCATGGAGGTGTGTCTGACAAGAAATCGGTACTGTACACCAGCAGGATGTAAGACCCCACCTTATTACAAACAGGTGTCAGCTAACGGGTAGACACGACAAGCTTTGATAGACATTTGATGCCTCCAAAGCATTGTGCAGCCACAGGCAATCATCAGGAGGAGTTCAACATACCACAGGAACTGTGAATATACAGTGTGTGCATGGAGGCAGTACCCCACCACGAACATATCTGTACAGCATGGCACAGTACAGTCAACCCAGTGTTTCTCAGATTAGGGCTAATTCCCAAACTGCCAGAGCCCCTTGTTCTTGGTACTGACTACCCATATATGGACCAATTATTACAGGGCAACGGGGCGGAAGAGAATGAATAGAGCAAAACGGCCCCCTTTTCCCACCTAATGAATCAAGAGTGGCCTCAAGTAAAGACACAAAAAATTAAAGGACAAAAGAAAAAAGAGAAAAGAGCCTGGACACGGATTGCGTTAGCTCAGTCTAACATACCTACTGTTTGGGGACACTATCGCATGTTTCATACAGCCCAGAAGGACGATCCCACATTGCAAGAAGCCTGGAATAAAGCTTCTTCCTCAGAGGACCCAAGTCAAGTAGGTCCACAATTTTGTTTGAAAAAGGGATTAATATTATATCTGAGAAGGGGAAAGGACAGTCCACCACAGTTACTGGTACCACAGCCCTACCAGGAAAAAGTCCTCTTTCTCACCCATAGTCATCTACTTGGAGGCCATTTCAGGGGAGAGAAAATCCCCCAAAAACATTCTAGAAAATTTGTATTGGCTCGGTATTTACCACCAGGTCCGTAAATATTGTTGAGAGTGTACGGTATGTCAAAAAGATTGCCGATATATCCCTTTGAAAGTGTCCTTAAAGCCCTTACCTGTGATTGATAAACCATTCACAAGGGTTGGAATGGACATAATTGGACCCTTTCTCCCCTCACGCTGCGGCATCGATATTTCCTGGTCATGGTAGATTAGGCTACCAGATTTCCTGAGGCCGTCGCCCTAATGCAACCAAACACCATACAGATCGCAAAGGATGTGATTGATATCTTTTCAAAGGTAGGATTCCCACAGAAAATTCTGACCTATCAAGGTACACCCATTGTCTTATGCTTAATGAAACAAGTTTGTCAATAGCTGAACATAAAACAAATTTGCACAGTGGCATACCACCCACAGACAGATGGGCTGGTGGAAAGGTATAACGCCACCCTTAAAAGCACCTTAAAGACATTATTAGAACTTGAAGTCCGGAAGTGGGAAGATATGTTGCCATTAACCCTATTTGCCATGCGTTGTAAACAACAAAAGAGCACTCGCTATTCCCCTTTGGAACTCCTGTATGGGAGGCAACCCGCACACTATTAGACATGATAAACAAAAACTGGGAAAAAGAACCAGTGGGGGCTAGACTTCTCCCTGAATATGTCTGCAACCTAAGGTTCCAATTGCAACAAATTCGAAGTATAGGTAAGACCCATTTGGAACAGTCCCAAGAAGCCCAAAAACACCAATATGACAATAAAAAACAAGAACGAACCCTAGAAATAGGTGACCTAGCCTAAGTAATGATGCCCACATCAGACCATAAATTACAATGACAGTGGCAGGTTCCATTTAAGGTCCTTGAGAAGGTAACCCCCCATAACTTACTGTCTTGAGCTCGATCCTAAGAACAAAAGGAACACACAAATATATCATATCAACCTATTAAAAAAATGGAAGGACCCAAACCTGCCTTCCTTGGACAAACTGAAAATACTACCCTCTGCATCAGCAAAGCATAGACCCCGACTTACCTATCCGGCAACGACAAGAATTAGAAGAGAGATTATGGCCTTTACAAAATGTATTTTCACTAACTCCAGGTAGGACATCCATAATTCAGCATGCTATACGAACCCCCCCCCCCCCAAACTGGGATAAAGGGTACGATTGTGTACTTATCGCATTCCCGAATCCAGACAGGAAGCTGTTGAAAAATTAGGTGAACATTTTTGGGAAATGGTAATAATCGAGCCTTCCAATAGCGAATGGAATTCGCCTATTGTGCGAGTACCCAAACCTTATCGCTCTATAACCCCTTCGCTGCACTTGTTGGCCAACGACCGTCGCGAGCACTACCTCGGTAGTGCTGAGCATGTCTATTGGCTGACGCGGCCCGCCCACTTGTTTAAAGCGCCCCACCGCGGCGGAATTCGCGCCGTGGTTAAGCGGCTAAGATTTGATATTGACTTTAGAGAAATTAACAAAAATATTACAATTTGATGCATATTCCCTGGTGCAAAGCAGGAATATCGACGTATAAATATCGAGGGACATAAATAACCCCACAAAAATATCGTGAGGAAGAAATATCGACAACAAAAATATCGTGGACAAGAATATTGACTGACAGGTAAGTAATATTGATTTCAAAAACATCGATGTCTTAAATATCGTTTACAAAAATATAGTTGACAAAAATATCAAATTATTAATAATGTTATGGATTTTAGTGTTTTTAATGAGAATTGTTTGTCATTTTATTATATGTTTTAAAATTGTACTAGTTATTAATTTATTTTAAGTTTAATTTTGTGTTTTTAGTTCCGTAGTGGGTTGTGGGTTTATAGGGGAATAGGGTGGGAAGTAATATTATTATATAGATTTAAATAATAATTTATAGTAGTTAATTATTATTTTTTTATTTGAATTTTGTGTTTTTAGTTCCGTAGCGGGTTGTGGGTTTATAGTGGAATAGGGTGGGAAGTAATTTAATTATATAAAATGTATTGAATAATTAATGTGTTAATTGATGAATTAATAATAGTTTAATAATTAGTGGTTAATAAAAAATCAGTTAATAATGAATTATGCTAATTGTTTAATTAATTTTAGGTGTGTGTTGTGGTGTTTATATGTGTAAATGGTGTGAAGGGTGGTAAGTAATACATTTTTAATTGATGAATTAATAAATATTTGTAAATAAATCTCCATTAATAATTTGTACTTATTAATTGTGATTGTGTAATTAATTTTAGGTGTGTGTTGTGGTGTTTATATGTGTAAATGGTGTGAAAGGTGGTAAGTAATGTATTTTTTATTGATTAATTAATATATATTTATAAATTAATTTCCAATAATTAATTAGTAATTATTATTTTCATTGTGTAATTAAATTTGGGTGTGTGTTGTGAATATTATAGTGTCAATTAATGTGTAATTACTGATTTGTTATTATCTATGTTCATAATAATATGTTTACATTTATATAATAATTATGTTAATATTGGAAATTAAATTTAATAAAAATGTTGATGATTTTGCTTTTTATTGTTGTGGGATTTAGCGCTTTCCCTACTGTTGCACTCACTGGAGTGGGGATAGTAATGGTTACCCCTCCACTATCCAGCGCTTTCCCTACTGTTGCACTCACTGGAGTGGAAATAGTCATTTTTACCCCAACGCTATCCATCGCTTTCCCTACTGTTGCACTCACTGGAGTGGGAACAGTAATTTTTACCCCTGCGCTATCCAGCGCGTTCCCTACTGTTGCACTCACTGGAGTGGGAATAGTAATTTTTACTACTCCGCTATCCAGCGCTTTCACTACTGTTGCACTCACTGGAGTGGGAATAGTAATTTTTCCCCCTCGGCTATCCAAAGCTTTCCCTACTGTTGCACTCACTGGAGTGGGAACAGTAATTTTTACCCTTCCGCTATCCAACACTTTCCCTACTGTTGCCCTCACTGGAGAGGGAATTGTACATTTTACCCCATGCTATCCAGTGCTTTCCCTACTGTTGCACTCACTGGAGTGGGAATAGTAATGTTTACCCCTATGCTATCCAAAGTTTCCCTACTGTTGCACTCACTGGAGTGGCAATAGTAATTTTTACCTCTACGCTTTCCCTACTGTTGCCCTCACTGGAGTCGCAATACTAATTTTTACCCCTACGCTATCCAGCGCTTTCCCTACTGTTGCACTCACTGGAGTGGGAATAGTAATTTTTACCCCTCCGCTATCCAATGCTTTCCCTACTGTTGCACTCACTGGAAAGGGAATAGTAATTTTTACCCCTACGCTATCCAGCGCTTTCCCTACTGTTGCACTCACTGGAGTGGGAATAGTAATTTTTACCCCTCTGCTATCCAATGCTTTCCCTACTGTTGCACTCACTGGAGTGGGAATAGTAATTTTTACCGCCTCACTATCCAACATTTTCTCTACTATTGTGTTTATTTTGTTATTAAATGTATGTTTTATTCTTTTTTTAATAGTTTAATGTGTTAATTAAATATAGAATATTTTATTTAATTTTAAATTATTTATAAATGTGTATATTTTATTTTTATATAATTTGAAAAGCTTATAAATTAAATAAAGATAATAGTTAATAAATGTATTTTAGTAAATATATGTATAAGTCTATTAGTTATAATTAGTTAAAATATATATTACATTTAAGATATGCTGTTAATAATATTAATAGTATTTAATTAATTTTATGTAAGTTATGCAATTTTTTTATGTTTATACTTTTTACTTCTATATTTTTAACATCAATATTTTGGTGCCAATAATATTGTACTTACCTGTTTATGTATAGGAAGTCAATATTTTTGTTAGCGATATTTTCACATAGATATTTCTTTCATCGATATTTTTACTATCGATATTTTAACATGGAACCATATTTCCTACCCCGAGTAGATAAGATGATTGAAAGGCTAGGCAAGGCTCAATACATCTGTACATTAGATCTATGTAAGGGATACTGGCAGGTACCGTTACGAAAACAGGACAATTAGAAAATGCCTTTTCTATGCCTGGGGGGCTATAGCAGTTTACTATGCTCCCTTTTGGCCTCCATAGATCACCCGCCACCTTTCAGAGGCTCATGAACATGATCCTTAAGCCCTCTCATGCCTTCTCACCTACCTGTATAGATGATATAATCATCCACAGTGATTCTTGGGAACAACATCCGACCCATCTCGCAAAAGAAGTTCAAGCATTGTGAAATGGTAGTTTAACCGTAAATCCCTCCAAAAGTCACTTAGCAGCCCGAACAGTGAAATACTTAGAATACTTCCTAGGTGATCAAACCACAAAAAGAGAAAGTAGGGGCCATTACTAATCTACCATTCCCTTGCACAAAAAATGATCTTTGGGCCTTTGTGGGCAACCTGGGCTACTATAGACTGTTTATGCTTTCCTTCTCCCAAAAGGCAGCCCCTCTAACCGACCTCCTACAAAAAGATAAAAAAACAGAGAAGAACTTAAAATACCATCTGAGAAAACCCCACAATCCTTTCAACAACCAAACCCATACTACTCAGTCCTGATTATACCAAGCCCTTCATCCTACAAATGGGTGCCTCAGAATACGGCTTAGGAGCTGTTCTCTCCCGAACAGATTCACAAGGGCAAGAAAAACCATTCTATACAAAAGTCACAAATTGTTTCCACAAGAGAAAATGTATGCAGTAGTGGAGATTGAAAAACAACAGTGGTCCCAAGCACAAAAGAATATAGTGACACAAAATAAAATATAGACACAATGGCACTATATTGAATGGTGACTTGTCACCATTCAATATAGTGCCATTGTGGCTATATTTTATTTTGTGTCACTATATTCTTTTGTGCTTGGGACCACTGTTGTTTTTCTAAATATGTTCCCCGAGGTCCCGTGCTGACTCGATCAGGTGCCCTTGTTGTTTTATATAAGTAGTGGAGAATGAAGCTTTGCTATCAAATGGGGAGTAGAAACCCTGAAATATTAGTGTGACGGTGGAGAATTCATTCTATATACTGACCATGCTCCCCTAGAATGGCTCGCACAAAACAAAGGACATAATGATAGAATTTTGCACTGGTTCCTGCCCCTACAACCCTTCAGATTTACTGTGTTCCATAGAAAAGGAAGGGATCAAACTAATGCTGATTACCTTTCTAGATACCCTGTAGATATATTTCTTGCAAGCAAGAAAGTTAGGGAAGGGGGATGTGAGGGAGAGAGTCAATGCCCCCCGACCCCAAGACCCCAGAAAATATACACTTACCATATTTTGACCCTCTTTTCCACGAAGTACCGCCACTGCAGCCATCGGGGTCCTGAAAAAGACAAGACAGGACTAAACACGTCCTCCTACCCTATCATGCACAGGAAGAAGACTTGGTGGAGGACCAATCAGGGAAGCCAGTGGACGGGGACAAGGACAACTCCCCGTCGGAAAAGGAGGAGATCGCAGACTGTAGTGCCCCGAAAAAGAGTCAAGAAAGGCTGTAAGGGGGACACCTGGTGCGAAGAGAAAGTCGGAGGAAGCCAGGACATCACGACTTGGAACAGAAGAGCCGGAGGTATGTAACAACAACGCAGATGAGGTGACCAACAACTGGTGTGAGTACTGGTGGACACCCCAGGAGAGGTGCAAACTGCTGCTGCAACTCTCCTGGTGGTGAGGGAACAACGGGTAGGACAATGATACACAGGACGTGGGAGGTAGGGAGCGGGGTAGGGAGAGTTTCATTTCCGTTTGTGTTTTTTCTTCTTCAATTTGTTTTGGCCTTTTTCACCCCTTCCCGGGTGCGCCGCGTGTTGTTGTTTTTTTTCATTACCCGAGGGCAGTGTGAAGGTCTAAACAGAAAGACCATTCACGCTCGGGTTCCATTCAAGCACAGGATCCACTGGGACTGGGAAATTATCTGTTTGTTTGGCGAAAGAGGTTATTAAAACCCATTGGTAAAGTGGAGCATATTTTGATTTTGCTAGTAGGGTTGTCTCTTCAAATACCATGCATGGATGTCTTTTCCTGTCTACAACATGGTCATTTGAGAAGAATATCTTTCCTTTAGAAATCTCTTCTGTACTGGGTAGAAAATCTTAAAGAGTGTGAAAGGAAAAACGGATGAAGAGCGATCCTCAACCCTCCCCGGACGCTATGGCCGGGATACCCGTCACCCCCTCCCAACACAATTCCCCAAGAATGGGAAGACGGAAACGGTTCTTGAACTTTTGGAAGGCGGGAGGGAGTTACCCTCCCGGCCGTATTTATTAAAAATATGAAACAAAATTAAAACATTAAAATAACCGTTTCATATCATGTACAATTTCATTTACACATTACGATGTTTATTGGTTAACCTTAACATATCTCTAATACAAAGGTTCTCATAGCCGATTCTAAAACATCCTGTAAATGCATTTCTCAAAAATTCAAATTGTACATCCTAACATTACGGGCCAACGGCAAGGTCGTAACCGGTGTCAGATCCCTAATACCAGAACTCCCCCCCTTACTTGTGAGGGGCGGGCGCACAGAGGACTGTACCTCTGTGCCAACTTCCAATTTCCCTTGTCTTAGCGGGGGCCCCATATTTACTCTACGCCATCTTGGTGGTCGTCCGAGGACTCGTGTGAGGTGTCTAGAAGGTAGCGTAGACCCCCCTCCCACCCCACACTGCTTACCACATCCGCTGTCGCGGATGTCCGGGCCCCGGGAAATTCCCAGGAGGGGCCCGTAGCCCCTCCTCCCCAGGGAGGGGCCTATGACCGCCTTCCCTTTCGGCGGCCCCATCCTTAGAGGGTACCGCCTCCCCGTGTGAGGGGCCAATGGCCGCCTCCCCCCGGGCGCTCCCATCCATAATGGGTGGCGCCCCACCTCTAGGGATCTTCCAATTACTGCTCACCGATCATGACCTTACCGCCCGACCAAAAATAAATACGACATTTTTTAACCTAATGAGGACGGAATAAACAGTAATACTGGGCATTTCAAAGTATAAACTTCTAACTATGCACTAACACCTCTTTCAACTCAGCTGCGATACTTCGCCTAAAAAGAGCAACCATTTTATTGTCACATCAAACAAACCCAACTTTATTAGAAACAACCTGAAAAAGAGATAATATCCTCGTTAATCGACTTTATTGCAATACAAATCGCTGCCATCAGGGGCTGGTGGGTGGGTCAAAATTGGCTACTTGTTCCGTCTCGGGCTCACGTGCAACGAGGAGGTGCAGCTTCCAAGCACAGGAACAAGAGGATGCTTCCTTGGATTGTTGCTCCTTTTATTCTTCCTCGGGAGGGCGTGGACCCTCCTCCAACTGCCTACGGGGCGTGTCCAACGGTGTAGGTGTCTAGGACAACCCCTCTTGGGCGGGAAAAAGGCGCGCCCCGGCTACGCCACTTCGGGCATACCAGCCGAGACACGCCTCCCGCCCAAAATGGTTTCCCGAGGGGATCGGGGAACCCAACCATACGTTCGGGGGGACCGAGTGGTCGCCCCTTTCCATATGGCCGGGATACCCGTCACCCTAAGCATGGGCGAATTTTGCGAATCTCGCGTTCGCGAATTTTGCAGATTTGCGAACTCGCAATCCGCAAAATCCGCGAATTCCCGCGAATTTGCGGATTTTTTTTTTTTTGTGTTCGCCCGTGTTTCTGCCAGTTCGCGAGGGTTTTTACAATTTCGCAATTTGCGAACTTACCTGTCGGGTCGCAAGTTTTGCAAACTTGTTGTTTCTATGTGTCCAGCCTGTTTGGGACACTCTTCTTCATCACTGCCACTCTCTGTCACCACTGCCACTCTCTGACTACTCATGCCACCCTCTGGCCCACCCATGCCACCCTCTGTTTCATCACCACACCCTCTGGTTGTCCAGTGTACATTATTTTCGGCAAAGCAAAGCACACCTTCCCTGCCTCAAGTGACCTGAATTAATTTGGGGCTGATTAATGTGTCACAGAATATTTTTTTAGCTGGCACCTGCTTCCTTAGTGCGCCCTGATTAGTGATCTTTTGCACTTGCTAAGTGCTTTCATTGTTGCAAAATTAGTTACAACACCTGCCCTGCCCCAACTGACAATAATGAATTAGGGGCTGATTAATGGATTTTAACTTCCAGCCTGGCTCCTGCTTGTCTCCCTTAGCTGTAATTCAGGACCTTTGTGGCATATGTGTAACTATTCTGAGGTTCAGAGCAGGGTCACATAATAGTTGCAACTGGCAACTGAACTCTGGAGGGGCCCCTCAGGAAGCACTACAGGAAATGGCTACTAATGATGAGCCTGAACTTTTGAACCTGGTAAGTAGTTTCAGTTTTGCTAAGATCGTATTTCTGCAATTTAGCACTTATTCGCGGGGCGCAAAGTTGTACTGGGAAGCCGCGAACTCACGCGAACAGTGCGAGCAGTGCGAGCAAAATCCGCTGCTCGCGGATTTGAGGATTTTGCGGGAGATTCGCGAATCTCGCGGATTGCGAATTTCCCGAAAATCCGCAAAATCCGCGAGCGAAACGGATTTTCCGCCCATGCTTACGTCACCCCCTCCCAACACAATTCCCCAAGAATGGGAAGACGGAAACGGTTCTTGAACTTTTGGAAGGCGGGAGCGAGTTACCCTCCCGGCCGTATTTATTAAAAATATGAAACTAAAATTAAAACATTAAAATAACCGTTTCATATCATGTACAATTTCATTTACACATTACGATGTTTATTGGCTAACCTTAACATATCTCTAATACAAAGGTTCTCCTAGCCGATTCTAAAACATCCTGTAAATGCATTTCTCAAAAATTCAAATTGTACATCCTAACATTACGGGCCAACGGCAAGGTCGTAACCGGTGTCAGATCCCTAACACCAGAACTCCCCCCCTTACTTGTGAGGGGCGGGCGCACAGAGGACTGTACCTCTGTGCCAACTTCCAATTTCCCTTGTCTTAGCGGGGGCCCCATATTTACTCGACGCCATCTTGGTGGTCGTCCGAGGACTCGTGTGAGGTGTCTAGAAGGTAGCGTAGACCCCCTCCCACCCCACACTGCTTACCACATCTGCCGTCGCGGATGTCCGGGCCCCGGGAAATTCCCAGGAGGGGCCCGTAGCCCCTCCTCCCCAGGGAGGGGCCTATGACCGCCTTCCCTTTCGGCGGCCCCATCCTTAGAGGGTACCGCCTCCCCGTGTGAGGGGCCAATGGCCGCCTCCCCCCGGGCGCTCCCATCCATAATGGGTGGCGCCCCACCTCTAGGTATCTTCCAATTACTGCTCACCAATCATGACCTTACCGCCACAGGCCGGATAGTTGACCGGCTATCCGGACCCCCCACAAAACTCCTACTAAAGGTCATGGCTACACAAACTCTTTAACCAAGCTATGAAGTCTCCTATGAGTAAGACATTTCCCTCCTGGGACAAATGGACCCCATCCTCCAGATACATATGGTCCCCCCGGATACATCCATGTGGAATACAATGCAATTGTCCCGTACGAAACAACCTACCCAGTTTGTTATTAACCTTCTTTACCGACTGATTCAAGGCTGACACAGAGAGGGCCCCCCACCACACCTTCCGAGGAATCATGTGTGACCATGCAATCGTGCACCCCGGGACCCTTCTCGCCAACCAACTTACTGCGGCTAAAATTAACTCGAGAAGTACTCGTCGACCAATGGTCACCAAATCATTGCCCCCAAGATGCACTATGATTACAGATGGTGGTGACCTCGTCCGCCCTAACAGTCCCTCCATAAAACTTTGAAACTGGTCAATACAGAGCCCGCCCCTTCCGTGGAAGGTCACCCTGTACCCGTATTCCCCAGCCACGTGAATCACGTCACCTGCTTTGAATACGTCTGCGGCGCGCCTCATGTATGAGTGGCTAAAGACCCACACCACTCTTCCCTCAGCCGGTGATCTTTGACCGCTGGTCCCCAGGTGTCGGGTCAACTGCACAGTCCGCCCCGCAAAGCCTGCTCGCGAAACTGTAAACCAAACAGAAAACAAGAAGCGTGAGTGCATGACATTAGCTTCACAACATGTGCAACCGCACATACTTTTTATAACAATTCGAGGACCAACGCCCCAACTGTTTCACCTTATCAACACTCAGACCCCTGGCTGTAGCTTCTGTAGCAGCCCCTATCCGGAAGGAATGGGTCCCAAAATCGCTCGGGTTCAAGCCCGCTGCCGCGATTGCCATTGTTAACACCCGCTGAAACTGAAACCTAGTCAGTGGGGTGGCGTCGGCGTGCCTCAGCAAGCTTCCCCCCCATGATGCCGCCTGCGGTAAATACTCCTCCACGCATTTTACCGGGCACATGGGAGACCCCGGAATCCGCTGGACTACCACACTGTCCCCGATCGCTCCCTGATCGGTCTTGGACCTGGCTATTGAGACCACCCTCGTCTCACCCTTAATTTGAATGTGTTCTCGACACAGACCTCCCCCCGTATCCTGCTTATTCCTCGCTACCAGCTCGCTTACCCGCATAGCCCCATGGAATGCTAATGCGAAAGCGGCCCGGAACAGCACCGTCTCTGATTGAGATGAACATGTCGCAGGGAGTACGGACATTAACAGGGACAACCTTGCTAGACCTATCGGGTGCCTCTCATCCACTCTACGACCCTCAAGGCGTTGCCACCCACGCAGTGCCTTCCTTACAAGGAAGGACGATGTGGGGTCCTGGATGCCATGAGCCTGTGCCATGAAGGCAATGGCGGCCCTGTGCCTATTGGCTGTCGCCAGTGATCGGCCTGCCTGATGTAGTGATACCAGAAATTTCCGGACATACTCCTCCTGCCCCCAATGCTCCCCCCCGGCTGAACCCAAAAATGACCAATAGGAACGGAACGCTCCTTCATATGCCTTCCTTGTCCTGGGTGCTAGACTCTCTCCCACGAGGTTTTGTAATCCGGGGCACCGAGAGACCAGAGAGCTTCGGGAAATGGTGCCGCCACCAAGTCCGCTGAGGGCAGACAACCCCCGAAGGCCTGCATATGGGAACGAGAGAGTGCATCAGCTGCCTGGTTCAGTACCCCCGGCACGTGTCTTGCCCTAAAGTGGACGTTTAGTCTCATACATAGCAGGACAATTTCTTTCAGCAATCTCAAAATCCATTTGCAGCGTGCTGCCTAATTATTGATACATTCAACAACGGTCATATTATCAGACCAGAACACCACAGAGCGATCACAAAACCCCTCTGGCCATGTTTTCAAGGCCACCAGAATGGGGAACAGCTCAAGAAACCCAATGTTACCTGTGAGCCCACTATCGTGCCACCACGCCGGCCATGTTCGTGCCGACCATTGATGACCAAAGATGGCGCCAAAACCCACACTCCCTGCCGAGTCGGTCCACAACCCCAGCTCCTCGGAGGACGCTAGCGGTTTGTTCCACACGACACGACCGTTGAAATCCGCCAGAAATGCCAGCCATATGCGCATATCCTGGCGAACCTCTGCTGACAGTCTTGTGCGGTGGTGCCCTTCCTTGAGGCCAACCATGGCTTGTGCGATAGAGCGGGAAAAGGGGCGAGCCATCGGTATCACTCTAAGGGCAAAGTTAAGCTGACCCACAGCTTGTTGAAACTGATGGAGAGTTACTTTTCTCTCGCCAAGGCACATTTCAAGCGAGGCCTTAAATTTCATTACCTTCTCCTTGGGCAAACGGAAGCACCCCTCTACAGAATCGAGCTCGATTCCCAGAAACTCGAGTGAAGTAGATGGCCCCACTGTCTTGCCTGGTGCCAGTGGCACGCCAAATCTTTTCATGAGATTACAGAATTCCTTCAAAGCCTGTGCACATTCCGTGTCCCCGGCTGCCCCCAGAAACAGAAAATCATCAAGGTAATGCATAACCTGCGTGAAGCCCGTGGCTCTGGTGAACGCCCATTGCAAGAAAGTACTGAACTTCTCAAAATACGCACAAGAGATGGAGCAACCCATCGGCATACATTTATCCATGTAGTAGCGTCCTTGAAACACAAAACCTAAGAGACACTGATCCTGTGGGTGTACCGGGAGCAACCGGAACGCTGACTCGATATCTGATTTAGCCATCAGCGCTCCGGGCCCCAGGCGATTCAACATGGCGACGGCCTCATCAAAGGATGCATACCGCACCAAACAAACTCCCGGGTCAATCGCATCGTTCACCGAAAGACCCCTAGGAGCGGACAAATTATGGATTAACCGAAACTCACCTGGGTCCTTCTTGGGGACTACTCCCAGCGGTGAACAAACAAAGTTAACAACTGGCGGGTTCCCATATGGTCCCGCAACCCGACCTCGGGCCACCTCCTTTGCAATCTTTGCCTGTACCACCGTCGTATTTTGTTGAACCGATAGTTGGTTTTTACACTGTGCTTCCCCCCGAAAATCCCCCGCCGGGATGTGGAAACCATATGAGAAACCGTCTCGCAACACCCCGGCGGAGACATGATCAGGGTATTCGTTCAGCCAAGGGATCAATGCCATGATGTCAACGGGAGTAGGTAACGGTGCCCCTTGGTCGATATTAGACCTGTTTGGCCCCTCCTCTACCTCCTGTATCACCATTCTTGGCTCTGCACGAACTCTCGGGGTGTGAAGACTGTCCGCACCCTGCACACTCATGCCTGAACTTGCATGTCCCTTGTGGCCTAGTGCACTTGCCTCTGTTAAAGCTCCAACAGACCCCTTTTCTACCCGAGTTCCCATTATTCTTTGTGTGCTGATCACCATTGGCGCCCGCCCGAAAGGGCGCCGCCAAATAATGGCGGGAAGGCTCCGCCCCATTCCCGCCAAGAGAAGACGACTTCGTCGTGTTCGGCATAACCTGCTTCTGCCAGGAAATGGAGACGAAACAATCCCACGTCAGGGATGAGTCGTGCTCCTTGGCCTTACGAAATTTGTTATCATAACCCATCCATTGATTGCCTTCATACGTTTCATAAAATTCCATAATATGTGTCTGGTAACAGGCTAATTCCGATAACACTTCAGGCCTACGTTCCCCCATGATTGCAGTGAACATTCCAAACGCCCTGGCCCAATTAGCGATCGTTTCATCCACTCTGAAACCCGCCATTTTGGCACGCCATACACTCGGATGCAACAACTCCTTCTGATTTTTAACGTGCTCTATCTCATAGTAATAGGTCAACAGTGAAAACATGTTCACATATTTATCCGCCCAAATCCTTTCTTTCACATCCATCGGGATATGTTGGACCACCTTTTCCCTCCTTGAGGGTAACGATCCCTCCCCCGCCCTTGGCAACGGCTGCTTACCCGGACCAGTAGCTGGATCTGCTGTCGCTGCTGTTCCAACGCTCAACGCCGGTTTTTCCGAGGGAACCTGCGGGGAAACAAGAGGACAAGGTGCCTTTGCAGCATCTCTCGATTGCCGCAACTGCTTCATTATTAACCTGGCCTCCTCGGCCGTGTCTCCCGGTGCCACAGCAGCCTCGTTGCTCTTGCCTAACCACGCCGCCAACTGGGCGGCCAGCTCGGGAGGCATATCCCCCTCGTTAGCAGGTGTAACTACCGCAGGGATCGGTTGTCCCGCATTCGGGATCGGAACTGGGGCCTCCACCGGACTGACCGGGCTCGCCGGAGGTGACTCGGGAACCGGGGCCTCCCCTCCTGCCGCCCTTTTTCCTGGCCCTTTTACCTCTCCCGGCAGGGACTACTCCCGGCAATGCTGGTCCGATGACTTTCTTCGGTCTACCCGTACCATTCATTGCCGCCATCTGCTTCTTCATGTTCGCCATGTCCTTCACCAGCATGCGAAGCATTTGTTCGGTCCCAACCTTCTTTCCGACCTTCTTGCCAGGCATCGTTCACGGATATTCGACTAGAGATCCTGGATCCAAAGCTTCAGAATCACTGAAAGGAGAAACACAAAAATTACAAATTCTCAAAATTGGCTCCTTGTTCCGTCTCGGGCTCACATGCAACGAGGAGGTGCAGCTTCCAAGCACAGGAACAAGAGGATGCTTCCTTGGATTGTTGCTCCTTTTATTCTTCCTCGGGAGGGCGTGGACCCTCCTCCAACCGCCTACGGGGCGTGTCCAACGGTTTAGGTGTCTAGGACAACCCCTCTTGGGCGGGAAAAAGGCGCGCCCCGGCTACGCCACTTCGGGCATACCAGCCGAGACACGCCTCCCGCCCAAAATGGTTTCCCGGGGGGATCGGGGCACCCAACCATACGTTCGGGGGGACCGAGTGGTCGCCCCTTTCCATGTACCCCATTCTTCCACTCAGAAGATGGATAGACACAGGTTCCTTTTTTTCCCTATGTTTTCACAATCCGGGTGTGGTGAAGGCTACTGCCTCTACTCTTCCTCAGAAAGGAGATAGACTAACCTGTTACTTACCATCATTTTCTCCTCTCTCCGAGACTCCTGGGGAAAAACAGGGGGAGAAAGGAAACCAACAGGAGCCAGCCACTAAGAAAAGGCCAACCTACATAAAGAAAGAGACAAGCAGGAGGACCAGTGAAGAATGAGAAAATCAGATATCAAGAAAACAAGAGTTCCCATAAATAAATTTTAAAAACTTGAAAAACATATTAAGCCTCCTAGTTTTCATTTCCACCCATCCCTCCCACATGACTTGAATGAGTAGGTTAGCGTATAGTCAATGTTTTAAGCATTTTTCATTGTGAATAGTTACTGTGTGCCCTGAAAATGGATATTACACAAAAATATTAGGTGGGGGGGGGGGGGGGGGGTGTAACTTGTATTATTCAGTGTGGGGTAATTATGCTAATTTAACAAAAAATCATTGAGATTGCACATAATTACGCGAGAAGAGTAATTCTGATATTAGTGCTATTGGGTGTGAGAACACATTTTGCTTTAAGAAATAGTGCTAAATGGAACAGAACACGAATAACAAGTGCGAGCAGCTGCTAAATATGCTATTGTGGTGGGAGTTTCTCCCAACTTACCCCCCAGCATTTAGTGCCATTTTCTTATTGCAAAATGGCCTCTTGTGTCCAAAATGGGTTCAAGAAGGCATTTTGTGCTACGAAATAGCGCTAAATGTGCTCTCGGGGTACAATTTCACCCCAACTTACACCTGGCATCTAGTGCTATTTTCTTAGTGCAAAATGAACATTTGCGTCCATAATGGACACAAGGATGCATTTTGCGTTAGGAAATAGTGCTAACTGCAGCAGAACACAAATAGTAAGTACATGCGGTCGCTTGTGGTCACTAAATGCACTCTCACAGTAAGATTGTTTTACCCCAAATTAAATTAATTACTAAAATATATGTTGTGTTAGAAAATTCAGAATAGTTTAAAAATCACCAAGATAACTATCAGTTACCTAATAAATTGGGCTAATAAGGTTGACAGGAAGTAGCATCAAATATAGATAAAAGAAGCTTCCTCCAACTCCTAGCATGCTCACTTATTCATAGTGCATAATGCATCAGGTATGAATAAATCATGAGTGAGGTGACAGGGAAGAATGAAGATCAAGAGTGATTTCCCTTCTCCTGCATAGTCCAATAGGGTCAGTTGCATGGTATCAAGATACACCACTGGAAGCCCCCCAGGAGGCCACCAAAGTGAGAGTTCTTATCACAAAGTTATTGTGTGACTTTGGAGCAGGGCATGTGCTTAGGAATGATTCTGATTCGTTCGGGAGGCCAGGAGGCTTCAGAAATGACCCAGGCTTTTGCTCTGCTGGTCAAAAGAATGAAAATGTAGGTTGAGGGTCACTCCATTTATCTGAGTAGGACAGCAAATTCTGGTGCCTTCACTTTCTGCTCTGTCAGCAGAAGGCATTTGAGTCTCAGATTAAAGTGACAACTGGGACTGAAGGCTTATCTCACATTACTATCCCCCCTCCTTGCCATAGTCATTCACTTTTCTTGTCTAAAGCGGTCAGGTTTGCTGTACAGCGCCCGAATAGCTCCCTGGTCCTGGTTGCTCTGTATAAATGTTCTATAACTATGTTCTATAAATATAAAACAATAAATGAATAAAAGAAGGTGACAGAAGCTTACAATCCAGTAAATAATTTCTACAGCCGCCGTGGGTGGTTTGACGGAAGGGAAGCGCGGGTGGGGGTCTCGCAGGAGGGTGGGTTAGAAATAATAGATTACATTTTTTTTTTACCTGAAGCCGCTGCCGACCTCCCGCATTGGGTTTGCTGCTTCTACTTTTCCTGGGTCTCAGCAGCCCCTGCGACAGGCTCCCATCCAATCCCCGTGCTGCAGAGCAGGCGAGGATTGGCTGAGCTGGCTGAAAAGACACTCTGCTCAGACCAGGGAGTCTGTGGGGTTTCTCCAGCCCAGCTGCTCAGTGTGCATGTGTGTTTTGTCTGGCCTAAGAGGGCTGGACAAACTCACATGAGCACTTAGGGAGTGGAGTGAACGTAGCACTCCTCCTCCCCCCTCCCATGCCTAGGCCCCGCCCCTCCCTACAGCGCTAAGAGCTGGCAAATGGTAAATAAAACGATGCAAGAACATAGTTTTATTTTACATTTGCTGGCTCAGAACCAGGCAGTGGAGCAACGCTCCTCTGCCATTGCGGAGGAGCCACCTCTGGTGAGGGGCAGTAGTGGTGTACTGAATGCCCTTTACCTACAAGTTTGGCGCAGCAATGTCCCCAACTTCACGATCACCCATGACCACAAACCTCCCCACATCTCATGCTAACTGCGTAGAGGCAGTGGTCTATATGGTATTTGAACAGGGTTCTAAATCGTAGGCTGAACCGAGTCATGGATAAATAACCAAAGAATTTGCGCCAGCCTTCCGGCTGTGGATGGGTCCACCATATTTCTGGTTCTCCCTTGCACACACGTATACACAGGAATTCCAGTGATGAGGCACCCAATAGTGGATAGACTACACAGAGAGCAAAACCCTTAGAGAATGATGCTCAAGGGTGGAGAAAGAGACTGCACAAAGGTTTTGTTAATGCATATTTGTCCTGGAGCTTCCCTCAATGAGTCACTCACGTTTCTTACCCAGCAAATCACACAGCTGCTCATTTTCTCTCCTCATTGGAAATTCATTCTCACCTCCATGGCATACAGCCATGACTCCCATAAGGAAGCCAAGAGATGACACCCAGTTAGCTCTCTGACTCCCATTCCACCCCTCACTCTCCATGTTCAGGTGAGTTCAATGAACAGAGACAGCTTTAATGTTGAGCTGAAGTTCCCAAACTTTTAATGATCACCAAATGGCCGCCTTTTATAAACCAGTTTTCATTGAAGGTTTTTACATCTTGCAATGTTACAAAAATGTCCACAATATGTCCATAATATTAAAACAAGGCATTTCAACACTTGAATGCATTCTTTTGCGGGGCAGATATCTCGACCCCTCTGGTCTCCCCAGTCCATGCGGACTTTTGCAGAGGCTGCCCCCAAAGAGGGCTCGAGAGCCGGCGTCATAACTAGCGCCGTACCCTGGACAAAACTAGTTGGGGCCGGTTTTTGGTGTGCAAAAGCAACAAACAACCAAGAAAACACCCGGGCCCCCCATGGCGGCCGCCGAAAAGGGGGACCCGGCGAGATGCAAACCCCCCAATGGAAAAGGGGCCTACCCGGGCTGGAAGGCAAGTGGGGGGCATATAAGTACTGCGTCCCCCAGGTAAGCTCCTATCTTTATGTAGCGGGGGAGCAGCACTGGCGTCGGAGTCCAATCTTGTCGTGGATTTCAAAGAGTCAGTTCTTGAAGGCGAAGCCCTGACCAGCTGAGGAACCAGCTGCTGCTGCTTAAAAAACAATGGGACGTCTGGGTGCCCTCCCCGCTTCTCCTGCCAAAGGGAACTACCAGGAGAAAGACGGTCCGGATCTCCCCACCCGTGTCACCGACTAGAGCAGGAAGCAGGAAGTCGGCGAGCGGGGGCCCACCCCGCGTCACAGTGCTCCCTGCGTTACCTTTTGGGGGGGTGCTGCAACCAGGAAGAAGGCTAGCGGGAACCCACGCCGCATCACCGGGCACACTCACGTCCCCATCGGCGGGCAAACAACAAGGAAGAAGACGAGTGGGAGCCCACCCCGCGACACCGTCTCCCCCACGTTACCGGCTGGGGGACAAAGAGCAGGAAAAAGAAGAGCAGGAAGCTGCCCCCCTTTCCCTGTACCATTTGGCCACCCGAGCCAGTGAGGAGGAGCAGCGGGTTGCCACCGTCGTCAGCTGAGGACTGCAGAGGATATCAGATGAGGTGAACGGGCGGGGCCTGCGCGCTTTGGGGGAACGAGGTGGAACTCCCGAGCGGAAAAAACAAAGCATTCCCCCTTCCGTGCGCCCGATACAGGTCGTGTTTTTTTTTTTAAGTTTGGCAGTACCCTTAGATCTGTGACTGAGTTCTGGGCACTAAATGTATGGAGCAAATGGCAGGAAGAGCCAGTAAGCAGCGGGGGGTGCCGGGGACGACAGAGGCGGCGCGCTTCACCTTGCCAGCATCTACCGAGAGGCCCAGGATCACGCCACGTCTCCTACACATGTGCAGCATGGGGGAGAACGAGCAAGAGTAGCAGCTGATGGCTTTTAAAGGGACACGGTCCACTGGCGGCAGAGGCATTAAAATACAGAGTGCAGGAAGGCATTCCACAAGCAGGAAGAGGTGCCTACACCAACAGCAACTCTCCCCAGGACAGTAGGCCAAGTTTGGTGCATAAACCAGCTGCAGCACCCCGCTAAGACCAGGAGACCAATTTTGGTGCAGACAACAGTGGCAGCACCCCACTTTGGGAACGGCAAAAGGACCTGGATAGCGCAAGGAATGGAAAGAGGGGGAGCAAAGGGCAAGGACAGGAGGATCTGAATGACCTAGTAAGGAAGATCCAGGCATCATCGGAAATACACGGGAACGACTGGCTGCAGCCTCACCTGCTGCACTACGCTGGGGAGTGACCAAGCAACCAGCAGCGCGACACCAGCCCGCCAGCAGCCAAAAGATGGAGGAGGGCGCCAACAAAGTTCGCGGAGGCAGCAGTACCCAGGAAGCTCCCCAGAAGAGGACCCAGCCAGCTGTAGCCAGCATGGCGGTGGCGGGACCAAGCCAGGGGATCAGTGACACAGCAGTAAGCAGTGAGCATACCAGTGCAATTTTT
Source organism: Lissotriton vulgaris (assembly GCF_964263255.1). NCBI lineage: Eukaryota > Metazoa > Chordata > Amphibia > Caudata > Salamandridae > Lissotriton > Lissotriton vulgaris. Next base: position 1,023,049,836 of record NC_141693.1, read on the forward strand.
CAGGAATGCTTCAGGTCTATGGCGTCACTTTTGTTGCAGGGTTTAGGCATACAGGGCGCGAGGGCATCGGGCACAGGTGGACAGACGGCAAGGGTCCTCACTGAGGGAGGATGCGACAGAAGCCCAGGGAGAGGAGGAAACTTTGGGGCTGCCGTGGCACCTGTTAGATCCAGGCCTGGTGCGCCAATGCCGCCTGAAGGAGCAGGCCGCAGCAGGGGTAAGGGGGACATAAGGTCCCCCACGGTGGCCTTGGGGAACTACATCCCGGCAATCACATCTTCCACAGCAGTAGAGGTAGCTGAGCATACACACGGCTGTCACCGGGCCCCACGCCATTGACTGCCAGGGCCACAGGGTTAGCAAGCCTCATACGATTAGCAGTCAAAGAGAGAATTTGGAGGAAAGAATTCATAGACATTTTCTCCTTATTAGAGATACAGTTAGAAGCGCTGGATCTGACAACCTGTGATAAAAAAGAGGAAGATAGGAGGGAAAGGAAGAAGGAGCGTAAAGAGAGGAACTTTGACATTTGGTTAGAGGCTTTCCGGATAATGGCTTGTATAATAGCCGAAAAATTACCGTGCTGCGCAGCCGACCTGTGACTCTATGAGGCCAACATCCACAACGCACAGAGGCAATTCCCGGGTGACGCATGGCTAGAGTACGACAAGGGGTTCAGGATAAAAATGCAGATGCACCCGGAAATGGAGTGGAATGAGGAGGATGCCTCCGGTTGTATTCACAAAATGATGGTAGCTAGGGAGGCTAAGACATGGGTAGGAAAGAACAAGTAGTCCTTTCGGGTCCATTTCACAGGGGGAAAGGGAGGCCTTTTCAAAGACCCAAACAATTCAGTACAGGGAAAGGAACACACACTAGCGGGCCACCAGCAATATGTTGGAAGTTCAAGGCTAACGAATGTACATACGGGGCAACATGTAAATTCCAGCACATATGCTCAGCATGTGGAGGAGGGCACCCAGCAGCAGGATGCAGGTGCAGGAAAGACCAAAAAAGGGACAAGAGGGAGAAAAGGAAGCAGTGAACCAGACACAGGGGACACCGGGGGGACATCAGGATGACAAAAGTACACGCTAGCATGGTCCCCCATTGACACACTGTAACTGTGCAGGCTAGTCAACAGATACCATTAACAAATCAGACCAAAGATATTGGTCCACGGCTTCGAAGAAGGTTTCCCCATCCCATTCATGGGCCCCCTCCCCCCTGGTAGTGAGAAGAACCTGAAATCCGCACTGCAGCACCCGGGGGTGGTGACAAGGAAAATAGAGGAGGAGAAGCTCTTGGATAGAATAGAAGGACCCCTCCCCGCCCAGATGAGCAAAGATCTGGTAACCTCTACACTGGGGGTGGTTCCAAAAAAAGAGCAGGGTCAATTCCGATTGATCCACCACTTATCATTCCCAAACGGTACGTCAGTGAACGATGGGATCAACACAGAGGTGCTCAGTAAGCTATGCTACGATAGACGATGCCATAGATTTGGTTAGAGCAACAGGCCGGAGGACCATCATGGCAAAGGCAGACATCGATTCTGCTTTTCACCTACTCCCAGTACATCCCTCAAGCTTTCACATGTTAGGTTTCCAGTGGGAAGGGAACCGCTATATCGATAAGGCACTGCCAATGGGGTGCTCAGTATCATGCGCCTACTTTGAAATGTTTAGCACCTTTATTGAAAGGGCGCTGCACGATAGGCACCCTGCGGGTGGGAAGCTCTTTTATTTGGGCAACTTCCTTTTCACAGGCCCACTAGCATCTGAAGAGTGCAGCTACGCTCTAAAGGCATTCATAGGATTGTCAGGGGAGCAAGGGATCCCCCTTTCAGCGGAAAAGACAGAGGGTCCAGCTACAAAAATCACGTTCCTAGGTATTGAGCTAGATTCCGTTGCCAGGATATCCAGTCTCCCCCCAGAAAAGGTGGAGGATTTCAGGCAAGACATTAAGAGCCTCTGCGGGCGTGGGAAGGCAACACTGAGGGACCTCCAGAGGCTCATAGGCAAACGTAACTTTGCGCCAGCAGGCAGGGTTTTTGCAAGGCGATTGACACAATTGACACGTGGGCTCACCCAGAAGCACCACCACATCAGACTCGGGCAGAGGTCAAGAAAGACCTGGTGATGTGGGACACTTATCTGGCAGACTTTAATGGTTTGCTGATCAAGAGGGAAGGTTGGGTAACTAACAAACAAATTGAGCTGTACACAGACGCATCGGGCACCCCTCTGGTCTCCCCAGCCTATGCAGACTTTACTAACATTCCCTAATTACGCCTCCCTCTTATTTTCTGTGCGCCTTCTTTCCACATGTCTGCCCTCATTTGATACCCCTGTTTCCTTGCATATGAGGACACCCCTAGGCCTTGTAGATTGGTACTTCCGGTGACGCACACTGGTCTATGCCCCATGCACACTCATCAGTACTCGGGTCCTCTCCCCTCTCCCAGAGCTGACCATGTCTCATTTCGCCACACCAAGGCAGAGAATAATTAACCCGGCTTTATGCATATTGGTATGCTAGCTAAATGTTATGTGACACAGTATGAATTTGGGACTTCCAGTTAAGCTCCTGACTTACATTATCAGAACAGAATCCCTTCCAAAAACTGTTGATTGTACATCATGGTGGCATCGAGGTAATGATTCTCGGCAGTCTGTTTTGCCAGTGTTCCCTAGAACATAAAAGGTATATTTTATCTGGATTGCTCTAAATTGGATGGCAGATGCCACCAGTTTTGGTGCCATTATTGCCCTCGCCACTCCTCTTCGTTTAGGTCAGTCAGTGTCCATCCAAGAGTGCATTTCATATTTCCCTCCAGTCACAGCCAGTAGATCACAAAAAATTCTATCCTATCCTTCGCAAATGGCATAGCATGTCAATATGTGCCAAGTATGCTCCCTGCCTCCGCAGCTCCTTAATATTTAAATACACTGTATGCCGCTGGTTGTCTCACAGAGTAATCCTCAATTCCATATATATTTCCAATTGAAATAAGCATTGGCAAAGCTTGTCAGTCAGTGTTTTAAAAACTATATATATTCTAATAGAATACACAGAATGACACACATCCCAACATCATCATGTTTCTTATACACACACAACACTGTCAAATACACAATGATGGGGGAGATTGTTGTAGAGACGATACTAGTAATAGTTGTGTTGGCTGTAGTAGTGCTTGGGGCGAGTATAGCGCTAATGGTGGGAATGATCTTGGCAATAGTGGTAAGAAAGGTGGCGAAGATGGTGGTCGTCGTGTTGGTGATAGTGGTGACAATACTGATAATGGTAATGTTGGTGAATATGGTGGTGATACTGGTACTGATGGTGAAGATAGTGATAGTGGTGGTGATTTCGTACACACTACAGTTAGGCACACAATGCTCTTACATAAACCAACAGACTAGAATATCATTGTCGTAGTAGTACTCAAAGCATGATAGTGCTGATAATGGTAGTAGTGGTGATGATCGTAGTGGTAGTTAAGGTGATAGCATTAGTGGTGTTGATGGTGATAGTGCTGCTGGCTGTAGCAGTAGGGATAATGGTAGTGGTGATGTGGGGGATAGCAGTGAGGATTGTGGTTGCCATAGTGGTGCTGGTAGTGGCAAAAGTGGTGATGTTATTGATGCAGGGGATGGAATCTCACCCATCACTTTTTTATATTTCTCATTGTGACTATGGGTATGCCCAGATGTAGGTACCATACTCACTGTGCCAATGGAACCAAGCTGAATCTGACTGATCAGGCTCAGCTAGGATATAACTGGTTGTGTGACTTGTGTTCTTATTCAGAGAGGACCTGGCTTTCCAGTTCAGGCTGGACTGTTCGTATTGGAGCAGGGCCATGGTTGATTTGCATAATGCTAGATATACTCTGAGGTAGTATGGTGGGCAAAGAAAAATGATAGACTTGGGTGCAGCCTAAGTAATTACTTGTGGCTGAGATTCATTTAAGTATTGCATCCATCATTTGTCTGTATTTTTCTTTGTGATGTCCTAAGTTCAACGGGCATGCCCAAACGGGCATGCCCAAACGTACTCACTGTGCCACTGGAACCAAGCTGCACCCAACTGAAGAGGCCCAATTAGGCTGAAACTGGTAAGGGTTGCTTTTATTCCAGTTCACAGAGGATCTGGCTTTGCAGTTCGGGCTGGACCGTTCCTTTTAGAGCAGGATCACGGATGATTTGCATATCATTGCATCTAATATGAATTGGCATGGTGAATAAAAAAGTGATGGACAAGGATCCACTCCGAGTAATTAGCAGTAGCTGAAATTAATACAAGCAGTCCATCACATTTTCTATTTTTTGTTGGTGATTGTGGAGGCAATATCAGTGGTGGTGGTGGCTGTGATGAAGGTGATGGTGATAGAGATGATATTGGTTGTTGTAGTGGTAAGATTGATGGTGATGATGGTGGAAATGGTGTGGCAAGGTAGCTGTGGTGGCGGTAACGACTGTGGTAAAAGTAGTGGTGATAATTATAATGGTATTGGTAATGACATTTTTGTAGTGGTTATATTGGGGTGGTAATGGTGATAGTAATAGTGGTAGTGCTAATGGCAGTCATACTGGAGCTAATGGTTATGGTGGTAAAGGTGGTGGCAGCAGTGAACGTGATGTAACTGTAATGATGGTGGTAATCATAGAGTAGTAATGATTTCTGTGGTAGTGGTGTTGGTAATGATGACGGTGGTATTGATGGTAAGGATGGTTCCAATAGTAGTGGTACTAGTGATAATGGTAGTAGAGAGGTTCTACATTGTTAGCATCTCCGGATGTTATGCATTACAGTGAAGAGTGTTTACTTGGTGCTCAGCGTTGAAAGAAATGATGGCCATGTGGCATGGTTGGGTCAAACAGAAGCTGAGGATTCTGTGGACAGTCATAACAAAAGAGGTCTGACAGAGCAGGAGTCAGAACCACTGACAAAAATGGTGAGGTGATCCCACGGAAAGTGGAGAAGAGGAGAAATTGACAGGTTCATGCTAACTATTTAGCTTTTCAGTGTCTGTATCTTCTGGGTGTGAAAGCAGACAGTAACCATGTAAATGCTGTCACTCACAAGTCTGACAAGCCTAGCAGAAAATATGACTGACATAGCTTACCAGCAAATGGAGGAAGGGAGCATACTCAGGGGCATATTATCAAGGACTGGTGTTAAATTATCGCCGTTTTATTGGCAGGAAACTGCCGATAAAACGGCGATAATGGGCTTGATAATACGACCCTGTTAATTCCCATAGAAGCCCATGTTCTGGTGTTAACATGGTCTTCTATGGGAATTAACAAGGGCGTATTATCAAGCCCATTATCGCCGTTTTATCGGCAGTTTCCTGCCGATAAAACGGCGATAATTTAACACCAGTCCTTGATAATATGCCCCTCAGTCTTCTACTCAATGTATGCTGTCCTGTGGTCTAAACTAAAGTATGAATGGCACTCCAGTAGATCAGTGGCTGCTCTCAATAGCAGTACCAACACCCCTATCTGTACAGTATTACTGCGAATGTAAACAAGGAACTGGGAACATTAACGCTAAGGGCGCTTACAGTTCATTTTTTTAACGCCCGATATCGCTGGATAATATCGCCTGCTTATCGCGTTATTAACTACGCTAACCGCCTAGGCGATAAAAAATCCAGCGATAGCGGCATTTTGGGAGGTTATCGCTAGTAATGCAGCGATAACACTACAAGGATAGGGATATCCTTGTTGATAGCCCATGGTGGACTTAGCCATGCAATCCACCTCCCATTGGATTACATGGCTAAGTCTGAAAATTAGCAGACATAAAAAAGCAGCATTAACCGTGGTTAGCGCTGCTTTTTAAGTCCTTCAAATAAAATAACTCTCCCTTTCAACATCTTTGCGGGCCTGTAATTGGGAGGTTGGCTCCTGACAGACCGGGGTCAGTTACATTTAATAGAATAGATCAAACTTCCATCATTGACTATATAATGATGGGAGAAAGACACTGGGACAGACTGTTGGAATTTAGAGTCCACCCAAGACAAGATAGTGACCACAATGCCCTCGTTTTAACACTGAAACCTGGGAGTTTTGGGTTGACAAACCCGGGACATGACTCTACCTGCAAATCCCTCCCTCTTATGATATCTAATAACAGGCGTAGGATAAAAAGGCCACACCTTCAGGATTCCCCCACCAAACTTGCCGAAATATATCAGATAGCTATACCGCTCATTTCTGATATGAGGGATGCTGGCTCCCTGGGTAGAGCAGTGGAAACTCACAACCAATTGGCTGCCGAACTAGTGGATGTGTTCTGCTCGTTAGGTAGGAATAAACCCCAACGGGCAAGGACTCATCCCTGGTACGATGCACACTCCAGGAAGGCAAAAAAAGACCTGCTCTTAGCAGTCAAAGCCAAAGATAGAGCAGCTATTAAGAAATCCCGATTGCTTTATAAAAAGGCAATAGCACGGGGAAAGAGGGACTGGGAGGAGAACTTGTGGGCGGAGCTTAGATCCACACTTAGCCAAAGGATTCTAAGTCATTCTGGGCCATTGTCAGCACGGGTGTGAGTGATGGTGGTCCAGCTCTTGCCCCGAACATAGCTCCTTCAGTGTGGGAGGCAAATTTTGGATCACTATACGCAAATGTCGAGTTAGAGACTAGTTCCCTCTCATGTGGTGAATTCCCAAAGGAGGATGGATTTGTGGGGCCGACGGACATGGCTCCGGGCAAAAACATGGCCCGCCTTCTGCTGGTTCCCCCGGGCTCCCAACATGAGCATCGATTGGTGGGGACCCTGGGCGACCAACGGCGGCGGGAGCCATTGGGTGGTGGGGACTTGCCCCACCTCTACTGGCATGAGGCTATTACTTTGAAGGAGGTTGAGTCAGCAATAGCAAGGCTACCTCCCAATAAGGCCCCCGGTTTGGACAAGCTGCCTGGGGATTAATTTTGCTCCCAACCGAAAATATGGGCACCATACTTGGCAGTCCTATTCAATGAGATTTTAGCGGGGAGTGACCCACCAGGTAATTGGCTTGGAGCTGAGATCGTTCCGATCTTTAAGACAGGATGCCCATTAGTACCTTCAAATTATAGGCCCATTAGTCTTATAGACACAACACAAAAACTAATGGGCAGGATCATTTTGAACAGGATCCAGTGGTGGATGGAGGAAAATGAAATGCTGACCACACTCCAGGTTGGATTTAGGGAGGGTATCTCTACACTGGATCAAATATTTCGGTTGCAGATTTTATTTTGGAAAACGGCTAGTGTAGAGGGTGGTAGCCTCTACTTTGTCTTTGTTGACCTGCGAGCCGCTTTTGACCTTGTTCCCAGGGCAAAGCTGTGGAGGGGTCCTGGCAGACCTGGGCCTCCCGCCCTACTTATTGTCTATTTTGATCAGACTACACACTGGCAATTATGCCCAAGTAAGGTGCGGGAGGCACAGTGACCTGTCAGGACGTTTTCCAGTTTCGAACGGAGTTCGCCAGGGGTGCTTACTGGCACCAACATTATTTTGTTTGTACATCAATGGTCTTATTGATCACTTAACTGGTGTAATAGACAATGACGCCCCTAGGTTGGCCACTGGGAGAGTGCCCGCTCTGATGTTTGCGGATGACACTCTGCTGTTATCCAAAACATCATCGGGCATTCAGCGAATTGTGGACGGTTTTGCATCGTTCTGTGTTTCTCGTGGATTGGAGATAAACTTGGACAAGACCAAGTTTATGATTTTTAATCCACCGAAACAGACCAGCCCAAACCCTAAGCTTAATGGTATCCCCCTAGAGAGGGTCAAGACCTTTTTCTACCTGGGCATTACCCTGACAGAGAACTTTGATTGAGGTTTTCAAATCTCTAAATCAGCTCTCAAACTATCCCAAGTAACTCGGGGTATAAGTAAATTCCATAGAGCATCTGATTTTAAGCATGCAACTCCGGTCCTTGAAATATATCGTCTCCAAGCCAGAATGGCCACAACCTATGGTGCTGAATTATGGGGTCATAAAAATGTATCCAGTCTTTTGAGGGGGGAGCACAATTTTATGAGGAACTTGGTGGGATTACCACAAAGTGCGCCTCTTATTCATCTACGACTGGATTTGGGGCTGGAGTCAATTGAAGAATTGGTAGCCGCGCGACCTATGCTCTATTGAAAAGAGGCTGTGGTCAGTTCCTGAGCTGGCCTCTTATTGAGCGGAATTTTCGGAAGTTTGGGCCCTTCTTAAAAGTAAAAATAGCCCTTGGCTGCTTCATTTCAGGTCTCTTTATACACAGATTGGTTTACCAGAGCTCTGGGAGACCCCCGATCTGTGTTGCCCGGGGATATCAAAATCGGACTTACAAAATCAGTTGAGGTGGCAGAATTCATTAGCCCTCCAGAGCACAACAACTTTGGGTAGGCTGTCAGCAGAGTTCCTCCTAGTAAAAATGGACTCTCGATTAGAGGAATTCTTAGATGTAATACAACCTCCACTTGCGAGGAAAATATACACTCAGCTAAGACATGGCAGCCTACCGCTTAGAGCATTTGCTTGTAAATGGGCAAACCCGGACAAGGAGGTCTGCTCGGCATGTAATTATAAAAGTGAAGATGTCCCCCACGTAATGTTTTTTTGTCCTGCCTATGCAATGATAAGGAAGTGTTGGCTAACCCCGTTATGTAGGAACCTTGGGTTTAGAAATTTTATACAGGCATGTTGGGTTTTAATCTATGATACCCATCCTTCGATAGTTTTCGCCGTATCCCGTTTCTTGTTTGGTATGTGGCGTAGAAGGAAAGCCTTTGTATGATATATTTGATTAACTATGAATTTTATACCCTTTGGTCTTTTGATAACTGCTGAGTTTAATCTTATTTTATATTCATAACTAGCAGCCCGCCCCTGCGTTGCCCAGGGGCAGAAGGGGGCTGGGGGCTGCATTTTGTGCATTTGCTTAGTCCCGGCCGGGCCCCCGCGTCCCGGCCGGCCCCCCTCCCGCCCCGAAGTACAATCCTGTCTGGAATCGAAGGATGACCAGGCATCGGAGATATCTCACTGCAGATTATGTTTGAGGGCTCTGAAGGAGATACCCGTAAGAATGTGAGGGCACAGGGAAGGTGCTCACAAAGCCCTCCAGGGTGGACCTTTGTGCACTCTAAGATTTGCCATCCTGTCAAAGCGAGGATGTGGTGAGAGGATGAGGGGTAACTGCCAGAGCTGTTCACTCGTATACAGCTGCCCGCCGTCCGCCTCCCGCCTCCCGCCTCTGCCTTACCTCCGCTCCGGACTTAGCCCCCACTCCCGGGCCCCCGCCCGCACCGACATTGCCTGGACCGGCTCCCGCCTCCCGCCTCGCCTTACCTGAGGTGCCGCGCCACTCCTCGCCGCACGTCGCCGCTAGTCACCGCTCCTCCCCGCCTGTCGTCATCACGCAGGTGTAGGTGACGGTTAGCGCTACGTCGCGGCCGGCGCTTGTTTTAGGGGACTACTTTGTTTTAAAACTTACATTTTTTCATTTACGTTTTATTTTTATTTTATACAGCCTATGTCCATCTACACACCCTGAGGAGTACAACAATATATTGGGTGTGTGGATTGGCGCTGTGGTTCCCGAGTTTACCTTGCCAAAAGGTGTCTGTTCTCTCTTTATAATAGTAGTATAGATTGATCTGCTCACTATTTATTGTCTCAATGATTTGTGCTTTGTATGTATTTTATCTGCACTTTTATGGTCTTCGACCGAAATAAAGTTATCAATGAATGAATGGATAATAGGAGAAATGTCGCTTAGCGACATTGCTCCTATTATTTTGCACTGGAACGATCACTTTGCATCTCATTAGAGATGCAAAGGGAAGCGTAGTGAAAAAGGGTGCTAACATGCGATTTTGCATGTTAGCACCCTGTTGTTGATAGGGTGATATTTTTAACTCCGCTTCTTTGGCTTTTAAAGGAAAAAAAGCGGAGATAAAGCCCTTGTTAATATGCCCCATAATGTATTAATATTTGGGATTACACTAGTTCAGTGTGGCGCCTAAGCCAGACCTAAAAAACAGAGGTGAAACCAACTGGCGTCAGGTTTTGCACCTCCGGAATCACCCATAATCCCACATTAAAATTCCCTTAAGCCACCTCCTAATGAAAAAATTGTGAAGATATTTATCTTCGGTGGAAGCCTTTATCAACTAGCCAAATTGGGACCAAGGAACCCTTAGGTGGACTGGGCAGGTACCTACAATCATATACTAACAAATGGACCCTTGATGAGCAGATCACCAGCCATTCGGATAGTCACCGTGACAAGTTGCTGAAGCTCCATATATCTCGAGCCTTACAACTTCAGCCGAAGTAAAACTGGCTTGAAGTGCCCGCAATGTGATGCAAATGCACAGGAAAACAATCAAACCCCCCCAAAAAAACAGCAAACAATTAAATAAAAACATAAATGCACCACAGGACTCTTCAAAACCTTAGTAGTTTTATTAGCAGGGAACCCTTTTGCACATCCCACTTTGGACATCGTGAAAATGGAAGAGATGTGGCCTAACGACAAGAGCTGCCGACCTTGAACCTGGGGGAGCAAGTTTCAGTCTCTGCTTAGGTTGAACATCCAGTTATTCTGGGAAAATCACTTATTCTGTTTGTGCCTAAAGAAAACGATCTGACCTTGTGTAGTGTAATCTGGTGCTCATGTAAAGCGCTCTGATGCCTTTGGGCCAAGTGCGCGCTATATAAGGCTGCCAAAAAACAAACAAACATGTAAAGCCTACGTGGGTCATTGCAGTTAAAAGGCTCTCTTTCTTACTCTACCATTTGACAGACCATCGGGCAAAAAGGACAAACAACATGTGTTAGAGGACAAACAGGTGTCTTTTCTTTAAGAACAGTTTATTTTAATGAACTAACTGTGTTAGTGTTTCGCAATCGCCAAACATCTGGGTTTGCAGTAGACACTGGTAATTAGCTTCCATGATTGCGAAGAGTTAAAGCTTTGATAAGCTCAGCTGAGTCAGCTGCAAGCACAGTTTAACATCCTGACCCGCCAGGCGCATCTTCTTGAGCACAACAACAACATACTCATTATGCATATGATGCAGACTATTGCTAACAGTAATGAGCCAACAGCTGGGGGTGTGGTTACCAAGAGTATAACGACACCCTCAGGAAACAGAGCGACTGCATGCATTACCCTTTGTAGCAGCCACAAATGGCTCATGGTTAATTGAACCGTTACTGGCTTGTTTTTGAATTACCTAAATGTTCAACAGATGGCAATGGGAAGGGGGTCATTGAACGGAGATGCTCTTTCATTGCATCTCGGAAGTGTTTTTATCAGTGCTCTGTTCCTTCTCTTTCTGTGCTGACCTTGGTGAGCGGATGTTAGCTGTATTGTGCTGTTGCTTGAAGTAGGAGTAGGGCATTGGCAGTCGTAGTTGCTGTAGATAGAATAGGTTTACTATTTTTAACAATGTAATAGCAATATAGTCCACTGCTGAGGGATTTAGGGTTGTTAAAGACCTGAGTTATACACCTGAGCCGTAGGCAAGGGTTTATTATGATAGAGGGCCCCTTTACAAATTGGTATTTCTCAAGTAGTGTGTAGGATATTTCATTCCGCTTGTGGAATTGGCAAAATTCTGTCAATCGCTGCATGGTGGAATTTATTCTCGTGCGCGGCTCCAGAACGGTAAACCAGCGATGCCAGAGAGATTTGGCGTCTCCTAGAACAATTTCCAGTTGCTAGGAGGATATCCGGTGAGATCTTTCTAAAGTGGGCAGTCATAACTGTTCGTTGTCTGAGGGCTGTCGCTCAAGTAGAAAATTCAATCAAGTGGCGGCAAAATCGAATTGAGTACGTGTGCTCTCTGGTGCACCACATGCTGCTATTTGCGTTGGTTTTTCAGCGTGGAACGTGCTACCGGCGCTAAATCACAGTGCAAGAAGTGGGATGTGCCTATATCCACCCGTTGGTGGAACTCGGTGGAATCTCGCAGAGTTTTTATGTTACTCCGTGGAGTTCCACAGTGACAAATCCCGCGAGTTCGCCCACCCCAATATAACTCAGGGAAGACAGGCTAAAATGCTATTCGAGTATTCCAAACACTGAGGTTAGAAAGTTTCAAATAAAAAGGGAGAAACAGAAAGACAAGCATTGGAATTTTGGACCAGTTGTTACTAGCTATAATAAGACAGGAGCCACTCTATTGCTTTCAATGAAGCTCTCATCATTTCAGTGTTCTGATAAAATGAATTCATCATAATTCATTCTTTCCGCCTCCTACTCACTTCCATCATGCTACGGTACTATGGAATGAACCCAGCCCCTTCGCACAAGATTTGGATCAACACTGCAGACTGCTGCTATTTGCTACACCTCTTTGCAATTATAAAGGAACCCAGTTTTGTTTTCTTTATGTGAATGAGAAAACAAGGCTTGATGAGAGGATGGATGAATGATACCAATGTAAAATACACTTTCTTTATATTGTGCTGTATGTTATTGATCTAGCTCTTGATGGTTTGTTTTGGGCCCTTGACTATACACAGTAGCAATAATATAATTTTTTGAATGTTAAATCTGATCCGTTTCTCTTGTAATAAAGTCGAAGGCTATCAACAATCATAACTTTCACAACAAAAATTCGATCCAACACAACCAACTACAACCCAACCAGCTGACGTTTCACCCTTGATGTAGCACAAAGATCACTACCCCAGGTGTTATGCCTTCTGAATCACAAAGACATATATGGCAACAGACTTTGGAGCTGATTACGAGTTTGTGGTACATAGGACTATGAACAAATAGTCAAGCTTTCCTCAGGTCATCTCATATAGACCCTAGGAAAGATGGTGTTAACTTTTTCAAGCATTTGTGGGGGCTGCTGCACTGCCTGCAGCCCTCCACAACACTTAACAAACATGGTCATGGTACCCATGTCCAGATTGGGGCAACACCATGCAGGTAAAAGTGTGCAAATTTGCCAATGAAGGGCATTACGGGGCTCTTCTTGCCAGAAGCAGTGACGAGAGGCTCCGGCCGCTCATTGATTATTGTTCTTTTTCTATTTTTCTGTGTGGGAGTTCTGGCCCAACCACAGTTTTATTTTTGTAGTGGGTCGTGGGGGGGATGTAGCCCCCAATGCCCTTGCCGGCTCTCTGTAAGCATCCTCTTTCAATGGGGTAGAACAAGGCCACAGCATTTTTTACTTATTTTTAGCTCGGGGTGCCCCGGTGCCCACCTAGGGCACCCCAAAATAATTTTTAAGTTGGAAGCCCGGAGGGCCCCAGCGTCCCTGTGGCTCCCTGCAAGTGGGCCCATTCCATGGGGCTGCGCAAGAGCCAGAAACTTTTTTAGTTAGTGGGGTGACCTGGAGCCTTCTTGGGGCACTACATAACATTAGCCATGTTGGAGGCTGCGGGGGTGAGCCCCAAGGCCCCGCAGCCCTGCTGGCTCCCTTGCCGGAACACATACAGGACTTGGATGGAGCCGGCATTGCTACCACCTGGTGGGTAAGAGCAATTCTTTGTTTCCCTGCCTGCAAGAGCACTGGTAGGGAGAAACATTTGTGCTCCCACCTGGCGGGAGCAGCTTTCTGCTCCTGTAGGGTGGGGCACAGAAGACTTTTCTGTCTGCTCTCTCGCAGGCAGGTAAAAGACAGTGTCCTAGGGAATGAGGTCCTGAGGACAACGACACTTTGCTGGCCTTGGGCGGATGAGATACGCGGGGCCATATAATGGCTAAGGGGGGTGGAACCATCTACCGCTGTCCCCATAAAAGTAAATGACTCCAGAGGATGGGTCCCCATCTCCTTCAAAGGTCTTTTTGACAGGGCGGTGCACATGCTCCTTCCAGGATTAATTGTATCTGCCCCAAAGGATGAGCTCCGCAGGGCCTCAAAGAGATGAAGCGAGGGAAGCCGCACACCCCTTTGCCAATTTTAAAATCAGCCCTGAGACCTCAAGGGGGAGGTGTGCCGTTTTACCCCTTCCCTTTAAATGACAGGTCACGCCTCATTGAGGTTCTGGGCATCCAATGCCTTATTGAGGCTCAAGGAAAGGGGCCTCAATGAGACTCAAAATGGTAGGCCACATCTCCCCATCCCCTCTAAAATGCATTGTGCTGTCACTCCTGAGCCCTTGCCACTCGTTTGCTTTCCTCTGAGATTTCACAAAAAACGTGAAAGATGTTTTTGGCCCTTGGGGGGCGAGTATATATAATTCATCCCCCCTTTCTCCTCCCCCCTGGCCAAAAACATCAGCTTTCTTTTTTAAGGTTTTTTGCGAATTCTCAGAGGAAAATATAAATACATCCCCATATGAGCCTCCTCAATCACAGCTCCAAAGCGGCTTTACAGGGACCTGTATGCAAACTGTCTACATAATCCTAAAAATGTTATTATAGTCCATTTGCTTTTTGTGCTGTAAATCATTTCCTCAGCATCATGTCCTTCTGCCAATGGATAGGAGCTATCAAGGAGTAGAGATGTGTTAGATTTTGTGATTAATACAAGCCATTTTGTAGAGAGCTCTGACAAGAAATATGTTAATCTTTTTTGGTTCACATGACACAGCAGGAAGCAGCCTGTAATACTGTTTTCAGGGGGCATGGTGTATTTTGGGAAGACTAATCAGAAGAGTGTTTTAGTTGGACTTGGCTTTGTCTGCAAGGTCACTCCCAGCCTTTTTTGCATTCACACCTCCTTTTTTCCTGAATTTCCCTTTGTTTGCTTTAGGACTCTGTACATTTTACCATACTAACTAGTGCTAAAGTGCTTTTGCTCATTATCTAAAACATGGTAACTTTGGCTTACCCCTAATTGGCATATTTAATTTACTTGTAAGTCCCTAGTGAAGTGGTACCATGTCCCCAGGGCCTGTGAATTAAATGCTGCCTTTGGGCCTGCAGCACTTACTGTGCCACCCACATAAGTAGCCCTTTTAAACAGGTCTCCGGCCTACCAATGCACCTGTGTGCAGTTTTAAACTGCCAACTCTTTTAGGCAAAATTGCCCCTTTCCAAGCCTAAAACTCCCTTTTTAGTACATTTAAGTTACCGTAGGGTAAGCCCTGAATCGCCAGTAACGCAGTGTGCATTATATTAAAAAAGTTGGACATGTACTTTTAAGTTCCGAGGCTGGGAATGTCCATGGAAAATACATGGTAAGATAAACAAAGTTACAATTTTATGAGTGCTGCATTCATTTTGCATAACCACCCTAAACTATATCTTAATTTCCCATTCCTAACTCTAATTGTCCGCCTATGAAAATCTGCTTTAGTGGCAAATTTACCCTAGAAATAATGTTTCATCTGCTGGAACACACATCCAGAGATTCTTTTTTCTGTGGACCAGGCACTAGAAATTTACAGCAGCAGTTTGATTTAGGGGCACCAACGTGCATTTAGATGCCCAAAAAAGGTTTGAAGACCAGGCCAAAACAAAGTGATTGCACACCGCAAAGACATTACACGATGTACCAAAAGGCAATGTAAAGCTCATAGCTCTCAGGTTTTCCAGCTCCATGTGTCAGTAGCACAATCATGACCTCTTGAGAGGTCATTGAAGATTCCTATCATGTAGGCTCCAGCTCACAGAAATCTGCACCAACCTTAAATCAGATGAGACTGACGGGATAGTGGAAATTGGGAGCCCCTTTGGGAAAGAGCTACTTGTTCTTCATTGGGCTAGGAACTAGCAGAGATGGTGCTCGTATACTAGCACCAGTCACAGATCCTCATACTTGCTCTCACCCAACCATTCTTGTAAGTATCCGCAGAGACCGACTTGGAGACTGGGAGGGCCCTGAGAAACCCACAATCAAATTAGTGTACAAAACTGTATTCGTCCATGTTTGTCCATTGATAAAACTTATAGCGGCAAAGAGACACAGCTGCATCACATTAAGCCCTGGGTGGGAGCTTTACAAAAAGCTTTGGCCTCCTGCAGGGCTCATCCATGCCCATCGGAGCCCATCGGAGGCTGGGCCGCTAAAGGTGTTTGGTACTTTACGTGTGTTGGATTGTGGACTGGCCTATATCAAGTAAAACTCCAACTTCATGTTGGTAATTGGTCCTGGCTTTTAACTATTTGTCGTACTGTTATGGGGAAGAAGAAAAATGTTGGGTGTAGCTCAGCTCCCACATCACTGGCAAAAGGTACCTCCATTGACAGAATATTAGTGAGGGCCATGGGGATTATCAATACTGAAATATCCCACAATGAGAGAAGGCTTTCGCTGGATATGTCGTTGATGGCATCAGTTCTTAGTCAAGAGGGGCCTGCGGTGCTGGCCCCCATTGAAGGGGAATTTAGTTCTCTTTTAACCTCTCCAGTAACTGACATGTGCGAGCTGTCCAGTAATATGAATGTTTTGGATGCTTTTTTCCTAGTGTGATGTCTGCCAAGACTCACTAGGCGCCAACTGGGAACTCGGGCATGCCGCAAATATGGCAGTGTGTGCCAGCCCCCGGGACGTTCTCGTGGGGGCCGGGGTTAGTGTCGGCCGATGACGCGGCCGGCTTCCGCCCCCCCCCGGGTGATGATTGGATGTTGGGGCAGATGTCCCGGAAGCTTTCAAGTGCTTCCTGCTAGAACTGGTTCCTTGTTTTACCCCCCCCCCACCATAAAAGGAGTGCAGAGCGGTTGAACAGCAGACCTCCACAGAGACCTAGGCGTTGAGATGCTGGACGACCATCTCCTCAAACTCAACAAGGCATTCTACAAAGGAATGGAACAAAAAGAAAACCCACTGATCAGGAAACTTGTAGACATCTCTACAAAACCATTTGACCTCTACCTGTGGCCCATCGAAGCGCTAACCCTGTGAAACCAAAACAGCAACGCAGCATCCAAAAACTCATCACTGCCTGAAGGCAAACGCCCGGCAGGTATGCAAAAACTCATCACTGCCTGACGGCATACTCGCCTCGGCAGGCAACCAAAACCCTTTCACTGTCTGACGGCATAATCGCCTCGGTAGGCACCCAAAACTCAACACTATCAGAAGGTACTAGATAGACAAAGACGAGACTCTTTGAGGAAACATGCTGAAAATTCTGCAAACTCAATTGACCGCTACCCACGGCCCATCACTGAGCTGACCTTGTGATACAACCTCAACTGTGGCAAAGCGCCACACTTCAATAAGACAACCTTAACAGCGACTAAAAAATTCAAAATGAATGTGGAGTAATGAAGCTATTGCCTCGGTATCCAAAAACTCACCACTGTCAGAAGGAATCTGGCAGACGAAAACAAGATGTGCAGGCACGATCTCTTCCTCGCCGCTCTGCTGACAACTCCACACGCCTCCGTCCACGCGATGGAGGTTTCATTTTATTCTCTCTCCCTCTTTTTTACTGTAGGTACTGTGTGAGGAAGGCCCGTTGTAAATACATCAGCAGCAATACTAACACGGGGCTTTTTTAGGCACAGCATCTCCGAGCAGCATCGGCCCTCAATCGTTCTTGGTTGACCTGCACTGCAACACAGCTGGGAGCCACGCGGGTTAGGGTGAATACTCACCTGCCCCACTTGATTGGACTTGTGGGAGTGGCTCTCGCTGTTTGAATGCTTTTGGTCAACCGGGATTGTTCTCTGTGCTTTTGAAGGGAGGTAAGGGGCTATGTTATCCCCTAAATTGACCCACAGTAGTTTCTTGGGCCATGAGGGTGCATAGGGCTAGAACTGCAGCTTCATTAGTGTATGGGAGTGTATTTTAGGCCTGTGGCTTAGTGGTTAGGTTTTGGACTCTTGCTGCAAAGGTTATATGTTCAACTGTTGGTATTCCACAGGTGGGTTTTGAGTTAGAGCACTATCATTGTAAGTCTCTGTGTTTTTTCTGTTTGGGCAGACAGTGGTGATTGCGTGGCAGGCTGCATTCAGGGTTGTTAGGCCAGCAGCCGTATTTGTTGTGGACCCCTGTGTTTTGTATTGTAGAATTTGGTGATGGCGCCTAAGGCAAAGAGGGGTCAAGTTCCCACTCGGATGGAGAAGTGGATGGAGGCAATGATGCCCCGAATAACACATATGGGGCAGTCCTTGTCATCGTTATGTAGGAAAGTAGATGGGCAGGAGGAAGCAGAAGAAAGGCCTAGACGTATGGAGGTAGTCCCCAGGGCAGCATTCCCTCCGGTACCCAAAATAACTAAACCCAAACGTGGAGGCGGGGGCCCGCACCCCCAGGTTTTCCGGATGCAGGGATCCCATGGCCTTCAGCCCCAGCAGGGGAATTCCGGCCAGAGGATGTGAATGGGGCAGCTCTATTAGAGGTCACCCCACCAGGTTGTGCAGGGGACCCCAGCAAACCAGGCGCAACGGGGGAGTCCCAGTTTAGAGGGGGCCCGACTCAGCCAGTAGTACCCCCCTGTGAGTCCCAGGCAGGTAGTATGCCTGGACAACCAGATTTGGTGGCCAGTTTTGCGGCGGTGCTGCAGTGGTTAACCAAAGCGGGACAGTGATCTCTTCTGCAGGCGGTGGTGTTCTGCTAGCTGAAGGGGGTGCAGTGGAGAGGGCCAAGATATTGGTAGCAAAAAATGGAAGGGGCAAAGCAGGGGGTGCCGCTGACAGTTGTGGTGGACCCATCTGCCACAATTGCTCGGGTTACCAGCAGGACAGGACAAATCAGCAGTAAACGACAAGAGTGACCCTGATCTTTCCAAGCTGGCACATCAACAGAAGTCGAGCACGCCAAGAAGAAGGACGGCACAACAGCAGGTATGGTGCAAGTGCTACCGAGTTTAGGCTTGGGAGAGCTGCGTTCATCCATGGCGAGAATATGGGTAGACACATCTCACAGGAGGTGAAAGAAAAAATCTGGAAAGGGGAATATATGAACATGTTTTCTTTGTTAGTTGATGAGGATGAGAAGGAGGAAACAAAAAGATGAGAGAATGGGTTCATCCAAGGGATTGGGGCAATTGGCCCATCAGGAAGAAGATTGATGAAACTTTAGTAAACTGGATAAAGTCATTCTCCAACTATCATGCATTACTGGTGGAGCAGTTCCCTGGGCTAGGCGCTCAATTGGCGTGCTATCCAAATAGGATCACCTATGCACATGACGAATACGCTGGAGTTTGGATGGAAGGAATATGACAAGGATTTCATGAGGGCGAAGGCATCTGATCCAGGCTTAACCTGGGATCAGATTGATGTCATCATGTGGTTACACCACATGAAAACTCCCAGCCAAGACACACTAAGAGTGCAGTTCTTTCGATCAAGCACACAGCCTAGCGAGGGAGTGGGTGGCAAAAAAGGGTCATTTGGGGATTTTAACAGGCAGACTTGCACCAGGCCCATGGATTAATGCAGGTTCAGGCATGTGTGTTCCTTCTTTGGCCTCTCTTCCCATCCGGAATCCAAATGTTTCAAAAAGTCAAAGGAAAAGGGAGGAAAAAAGCAGGAATGAAGACTTATTGCTTAGCAAGGCTCTCTCACCGATTAAAACAATGGCATTGATACCCTGGTTAAATAAATACTGCTGCCCAAACACAGCCCAGACTCTTTTAGAAGGCTTCTGGGATGGCTTCAGGATTCCTGCACCTGGCTATTTTGGGGTCTCTTACTGCCGCAATCAGCAATCAGTCAGGGATAACAAGTCTGTGGCACTAGCTAAGGTGTTGAAGGAATTGCATTTGGGGAGACTAGCTGGTCCTTTCGATACGATACTGGTTGAAGAATTTGTTTGCTCCCTGCTGGGGTGGTGCCCAAAAAAGATTCAGGGGAGTATCGCCTGATCCATAGTTTGTCCGCTCCCATGGGTCAATCACTGAATAATGCTATTGATGGGGACCTGTGTATTGTGAGATATGCATCATTGGATCAGGCAATTGCGATGCTGCAGACACTTGGTCCAGGCACGTTGTTGGCAAAATCTGACATAGAATCTGTCTTCTGTTTACTGACAGTTCACCCACAAGACTTCCACCTATTGGGATTCCAGCTAGAGGGGAAGTACTACATGGACAAATGCATGCTCATTAGGTGCTCTGTCTCTTGCTCCTATTTTGTGAAATTCAGCTCTTTCTTGGAGTGGGTTTTCCAGGCAAGTAAGTGACTGTGCACCAGTGGGTGTTACACTATTTGGATGATTTCCTGTTAGTGGGGGCACCATTGTGTCAGGAGTGTGGCAGAGCTTTGGAAGCATTTTGCACACTCATGTGCGAATTTGGGGTCCCCTCCGCGCCCGGAAAGACAGTGGGACCGGCCACACAAATAGAGTTTCTGGGCATAGAGCTGGATTCAGTGGAGGGTGTATCACTTCTGCCACAGGGTAAGGTACGAGCTTTCACACTAGCATTGGAGGAATGCCTGGGCAAAGAAAAGGTCACCCTACACCAACTGCAGAGGCAGTAGGAATGCTTAATTTTGTGCTAAGAATCATACCAACGGCCTGCCAATTTTCACGTTCCATTGCACAAGCAATGTCTGGTTTAAAAGAGAAGCATCACTGCACTCGGATGTCCAGTGAGGTTAAGCAGGATATTCAGATTTGGATGGCATTCCTGCGTAATTTAAATGGCACTGTAGTGTGGCCCAGCCCTGCTAGGTCCAGGCCAGACATATGCTAATGACAGACGCTACTGGGAGTGAGGGTTTTGGTGCCCTTCTGGGCCCCCAATGGGTAGCGCAACGTTGGCCAGCTTGGTGGGTTGACGCTGGCTTAACAGATAACATTGGATTTTTGGAATTGTTTCCCATCTTGGTGGCCATAACAATATGGCCACACCAGTTTCGCAATCAATCAATGTTTTTTTGGTCTGATAATATGGCAGTAGTGGAGTGCATGAATCAGCAGTCTGCTAAGTGTAGGATGATGCTTCGCTTGTTAAAAGAAATAGTACTTCAATGCATGAAATTAAACATACTGTTTAAGGCCAGGATTGTCCCAGGCGTACTCAACCACGCTGCTGATGCATTGTCTCATTTGAAGGTGCATGTTTTCAGGTTCTACCACCCAGGAGCAGCGAACAGTCCAATGCCTTTTTTCCAGAGCAACTATGACAACTTGGTGCCCCAACCTATTGGACCTTGTGGCAGCTAGCCTAGCACCCAGGAGCAGGCTAGCTTATGAGGGGGCGTTTACCACCTACTGCAATTTTCTTGGGGATGGCTGGGAGGGAGCATGGCATGAGCCAACAGCTATCATATCTTTCGTGAGGGAATTGAGAGATGGAGGTGTTATGTGGCATACGCCAGACTCCATATGGGAGTAATCACCTTTTTTGCAAAAATGCAGGGACATAGGGATCCCACAGGCTCTTTTATAGTCAAAAGGGCACTGAAAGGGTGGCAGCGCCTACAAGGTTTCCAGCCGGCAGTCAGTTAGCGTGGAGGTATTGTCAGTCCTCATGGGGCCATTGGGGAGAGTATGTAGATCCACAGGGGAGATTAATCTTTTCAGGTCTGCTTTTTCCCTCGCCTTCAGGGTGGGAGAATTGGTGGTGCATGACAAGCATGATTGGCATGGTGGGCTGCAATTTGCACATGTTCAATTACAGGGGGGATCTTTATCCTTATCAATTCCTAGATCCAAGACAGACCAGAATGGGAGGGGTGACTATGTTATTCTTGACCAAGCTCAAGGGAGCCCATGATGTCTAATAAGCAATCTAGAGGCTTTTTTTCTGGCTCACAGGCCACAAGGCGTGGGAGGTCCACTCTTCATTCATCAGGATGGGACTCCTCTTACAAAATTTCAGTTTGGCAGGATATTGACATTGGCGCTGGGGGCAGCAGGCTTGGATACATCCATATTTGGTACCCATTCTTTCAGGATTGGTGCAGCCTCTGGCGCCATGGCTAGGGGACTACAGGGACATGAGGTTCAGAGGATAGGGCATTGTTCTTCTGACTGCTACAAATGATATGTGCGTTTACACCTGCTCTAAGTATTATTGGCTAATGGTTGATTATTTGTTTCAATCTTTCACAGTTTCCACGTCCAGTGCCGCAGGAGGGGAGCTAGCCGCCGTACGCCAGTCATCGGAGCCTCCCCCATTCCAGGTGTCACTGCATAAACAAGGAGGATTGCGACTGGGCCAGTTGCGTAATGTTTTTGGTGCTTTGCTAGCTAGGACTCCAGTGGCACCCACTGTAGTACTAGTGCATTGGGGAGGTAATTACCTGGTACAGCTGGGCAGGAAGGGAGTCGTTGAGGTGCTGATCATTGAAGGGGAGTGGTTGGCCAAGAAGTGCCCACAGGCAGTGCTAGTGTGGTCCCACATGATCTTTAGGTTTCAATGGCGGAGGGTGAGTTGGTGTAGGCCTTGAATCACACTGTGAAGAGAATCAATAACAGGATTGATAAGCTTTTTCGCTCCCCAAGACGGCAGACGTTTGGCCATGGCTGCATTCAGGGGGAACCGTTTTTTAATCCAGGACTGGATTCACCTCTCTAAGCTGGGCAATGAGTATTTCATTGAAAACATGCCAGCCTGGATGTTGGGGCAAGGGACAGGGCATGAGCCTTTGTCAGTAGGTGAAGGGGGGCAGATTGTCGGTGTACTTTACTGGCGTGTGGCGGCAAGGTCATGATTGGTTGGCTGATTTGTTCCATCTTTTAGTAGACATTCCATTATTAAGGGACGCCGGGGGGAGGGACAGTGGTCTCTCATCACACTCCAGGGGGTGTTAACCGCCAGTAGGCTGAAGGGTGTGGGGGTTAGGAAGTTCCGCTTCTGGCGGGCCTTTTGGGCCAATCCCCGCACAGGCGCATGGGCGCCAACTTGGCATAACAGTCAGTCCCTTGGAAGTAGTATTGGAGGGTGTACGGGGTACAGAGGGAAGGAATCTGATGGGCAACCGGACATTCTGTGCAAGTTCACTCCGGTAAGAAGGGGGAACTAGCAAGTAGTTGGGACCAGTCATGACCTTGCACGTAGGCTCATCCGGGATAAGCAGAAAACAAAATATCAAATATTTCTGTTTTGGATCAGGTATGGCTATGTATTAGATATGTGTTAAGGTTAGCCATAAATAAGTGTAAATATGGTATATATGGAAAATGTTAATATTATGAATATGTGTGGGTTTTCTGCGTATTGAAAATGATGGAATTTTTAAATATGATTTTACATTTTTATAAAATACGGCTGGGGTTATCCGACCCATATTCCAAGACCTATGTGGATGTTGATTTATTATCTGAGGCCTCGGGGGAAGGGGGAGATGGGTAAAATACCCGGTGGTCACTGGATGGGAGGTGGGGTGTCAACCTGATGGAAGGGGACTTTGCAATACCTGGCCATATGTATCTGTCTCCAACAAATCCAAACGGGTCATTCGAAGCAGAGGCAAAGTACCCGTAAGCAAGAAGATCTAGGTGACCCAGACCTCCCAGATTGAACTAAACCATCCTGCAGAGCCAGCCACTGCTGTAATTTCGTTCTTCTCCCTGTACACCTGTGGTGGGAGAGTTTGGGCCCTATCCATTGGTCCATCTGAATGGGGACTAATTTTGGGAAACTTGATGTAGGAAATGTAAGGATCTGCTGAGGGCAGAGCTCTCTGTGCTTAAGAAGTCGCTTAACAGATTGGAGCATCAAATGGACTTACTTTGAAGGCTGTCCCAGTTATCTGGGTCCATCTGATCCCGGAAGCTATAGCCATTGCACTGTTGGACCTACAATACCCTCCCAGGTTGGTTATTTCCCCAATTCAGGTGCTATTAGATTGCCTGAGAATTTAATTGGGAGTCGGCCTGGGTTTTTGGAACCCGCTGTCGAATCGGGAGGAAAAGCGCCACTTGGGTGGCCCCCTGAAGCTTAGAGTAAATCCAATCTACACGCTGCCCTGGGCAGCTCAAGACCAAAGCATGGCCCAGAGAGACTGCTTCCCCGTAGGCTCCATCAATCCCAGCCTACAATAAACTTACCAGCTACTGCGTGCCCCTATGTAGCTAACCTCATCAGAGTTCCCCCATTGCATTGTGGACAGGTCGAGACCAGCAAAGAACTTGGCAACAAACTCTTAGACTGGCTGTCACACAACAGAGTCTTTCACTACTTGCTAGCCACTGACATTTTGTTGACCCGGAGGGTGGGTTGAATTGAAGCTGGACCTGTTGCCTCAGAGAGGGACTCTGCTAATATTAATTTTAACTCTCCTTCTCTATCACGGAGCCCCCTGTTTCCCTCTCTGGATGGATAGAGCTAAGAGCAGAATCTCTGTGGTACTTCTATGTTTCTTTTACAGACCCCCCCCCCACTTCGCACCTGAAACCGTGACAGTTAATTTGCACCTACATAAAAACTCTCGAAGTCTGAAGGGGTGTGTATGGGTTGATAATTCAACTCAGTCAGCTATCATACACCAATTTAAACACCCAGGGGCCCAAAGGAGGAATTGGTGTGCTGACAAAGTATCTCAGTCGCTGACATAGGATGCTGTTCCCCAGCTTTCATAGAGGGATATGGTCCCCATTTCCCTCTCTAATTATTTTGATGTTCTCTCAATGGTGGACTGACTTAGAGAGGGCGATGAGGTGGGCTCTTACACATTAATAACTATCCCCATAGTGATAATATCCTCTAGAATTTAAATTGACCTTCAAGGGGTCTCACATGTACCAGCCTGGGGGTTCATTTAATCTGCTGAGTAGGAACATCAAGAATAAGATCACTGATCCAGCCTGGCGAGACTTAGTTGTGTGCTATGAGTATGTTGCACTGCAGGAAATTTGGGAAACAAACAAGATTGCCTGCCCTGGTTTGTATGCTATTCTTGCCCAGCTACCCCCTCCAGCTGAGGAAGGCCAAAGAGGGGTCTTTCTGTGTGGATTATTATTAACCATAAAATAAAGAGAGAGAAGTGACAGCAGTGGTCCCTAGAAATACGGCTTTTACTTATGGCCTTACTTATTAAAGACGTACATGGTAGCTTCTTCTTTCACCTGGTTCATTTTTACACTAATCCAAAAACACAGTTTTGACTAAGTTTCTATATATTTATTTTAATCATTGCAATTCATATTGATTATCAAAATTCATAGGTGGAAAAAACAGATATGTAATACATATGAAACATATAAATATAAAATAGATGATGATCACAAAGATTGTAGCAGCGAACCCTACGGTGCCGCGCCTAAAATCCAGTTCCAAAATTAGTCTTTGACGTTTTGTGCTGCCAACCCCGACGTCAGCTGCTGTTTGACGTCGCTGTGCTTTCCAGATCAAAAGGTAATTTGTTTGATTCTTTGTGGGGGCGCACCAAAAAGAAGTCCAGAAAGATCGTTACTTGTGTATGTAGAAAAGTTCTTTATTTATTTCTATCCATTCTTTTAAAAAACAAATCACTGGTAACTTTACAAACAAATCAGCCAACGCGTTTCACTCCCTTCCAGGGAGTTTCTTCAGGGCGAATGAAAAAATTCACCGGAACCGTACGGTTGGGTCCTTCAGATTTTTGTTTTAAATTGATGTTTCTTATTCCTGTCAGTCGAATTTCTATTTATCCTGTGTATCAATGCATTCAATTTGATTTCTGTTGTGGTCTCTAGGAATCTTTAAATAATCTGATATGAGGGGCAATATAGCCTCCCCTGTTTATGTCTAACGTTTCCTGTGTTTAGAAGTTTTGACCAAGGAAGTCAGGTCCCTTCCTCCTCCTGAACGTATATGAAGGTTCCGTCGTCGTGAACCTGAAAAAGTAACTGTGGTCATTTCACCGTAGCGGCATGGATGGTCCCAGGCTCATTGGCTGATTTGTTTGTAAAGTGCTCGGTGATTTGTTTTTTAAAAGAATGGATAAAAATAAATAAAGAACTTTTCTACATACACAAGTAACAATCTTTCTGGACTTCTTTTTGGTGCGCCCACACAAAGAATCAAATAAATATAAAATAGGTCCCACACAATCACACTCATAAACAATACTCATTCAGGATTTCAGAGATACATACACACTCATACATCACTCTAACAATCATCCATGTCCATGAGATTAACAAGCAATCAGGGTTCCTATACAGCCAAATGATGTATCTGTTTTTTCCACCTGTGAATTTTGATAAACAAAATAGGAATTTTGTTAAAACTGTGTTCTTGGATTTATTGTTATAAATGCTCCTCTATTAGCCCAGTTTTGTCTATTATTTGGTGACCCTATGAGGGCACTATATTTATATATATCCTTTATATAGGCAGGTTGATCTCCTTAGTATTAGTCTGGAAGAGCTGTCTGAACCACAGGATTCTGTCTAGTGTAAGAATTCAAGGATGTGGTCATGTTTGCACCATTGTCAAAGTCTGAGGAATATGGGAGTTTAACTGCTCACAGAGCTTGGTAGAAAGATATTAGTTCAATGGAGTGGGAACTAACTGAAACATTGCAACAAATGTTTTGTTGAATTTGATTAGCGCATGATCCTTAGATTAGAGACGGCTCGTATTTAAAGAATGTCCTGCAAACTGACTCTCGCACACTTTACGCATTAGAGAGCTGCTCACTGATTTTGAATGAGAAAATCTTTCTCACCTCTGCGAATTTTCACAATTGGCGTGCCAAGGCTTCATGCCTGAGCATTCTTATTCTCTCATCCGAAACCTTCATTTATCTTTCTGAAGCTGACAATTTATCCTTGTTGCTTAAACTGGATTCCTTTCTCAACTTAGCTTATCTTAATTTAGCATAGGGCTTTTCCTTTATAGAACACACCTGTTGTATATTCTGCATCCTATTTGTAATTCTTACTAATGTTTTTTTATCATATTTTGAAATAAAATATTTCTTGTTTATTTGAATACTTAATGACTAATGATCTGATTAGTATTATTTTTGGTAATAATTCCCTTTAAATTAATTTCAGTTCTCTTTTTCATTTCCTGGGAAGTCCCAATTGGTCTCCACAATCTAAAGAAATTAATGTAAATCGTAGCTCCTTAACCACTCTCCACATCGACTAACAAAGGTCAATGCAACCAATGGGAAGGTTTGTATGATAATTATACCCGACATTTGAGATATAAAAATCCTTGCTCCAGTAAGTTATAGCAGAGTGACGGTTATTGTCACAGGAGAATAGAAGGTAGAATAGTCAGAAAATCTAGATGAATTAAACTTGCCCCAGTTTAAAATTGCCAATGTCCCTAAAGTCTATGTCCCAACTATGAAGATTGAAGGAGTTGTGACAGATCCAAAGGTGTATGCAGTGGTGGAGGAGTGAGTATTAATAGTGTTGTGCATTGAAATTGTCTATGTTGAGCTTATGGTGTTTTGTTGAAGTTTGTTCTTTTGCGTTCTGGTAAAACATATAGTTTAATTGTGTAAATGTGTATACGTTTTTGATGCTGAGCAGTTGAAGTTGTTGTCTGGCTCGTCGCAGTCGATTATCCTGGAATGGATACAAAAATATTTTGGTTTTACTTGTCTGCTGAGCTTTGTGAGGTTGGTTTGGGTTGTACCATTGACTGCACAATTGAGATAGGGGCCTGTAACTGATTGTTGTGATTTTACTAATAGTGATTGGTGCTGGTAGACTTGCGCAAAGGGGAAGTTGCATTAGTCAGGGTGACTTCTGCTAGTTGAGATTTCATCTGTGTGTGTGTGTGGAAGTAAGAAAGCATTACTTGTGACCATGTAACTCTTGTGTGAGTGATTACTTTGAATTCTTTAGTGGAGCAGACAAGAGTTATTTGTTTACTGTGCTTGCTTAGAGTAGTGAAATGTTGACGCTTGAGAAAATTGTAAAGGAGGGTGAACCACTGCAAAGAGCAAGAACTGAGTTCGGGGAGTACCATGCTGTCATACGCCAACTGGTTCAAAGTGTCACGCTGGGATTGGCTGGTGTGTCAGCAGGTGGTGCATTGTGAGAGGTCCACTGAGAAAGGATTGTGCAATCGGGCGTGAGTATTGATCTGTATTTAATAGTGATTTGGGCAAAACATTGAAAACATATTGAATTCAATTTTCTTCACTTCCATTGTTGAATTGCTATAATCATGAAATATTTCATAGCCCTTAGAGAAGGAGAAGTTTCGATGACCCCTCACAATACCAGCAGCAGGGCAGGAGTGTGAGGTTCCGTGACAATTGTAAGTGATGCTTCTGACTCGTACGAATACGGTCGAGTCTGGTATCTTTGAACCGCAAATGACGAGATTAGTAAGTGTGCGCAGTTTCGCTGTGCTAGCTTAAACCGTTCGTTTGTTATGTGGGTTTTTCATCTGTACCCACGGGTTCCATCTTAGATACGGCATCCATTTTGTCTCTTGCCCTCAAGTAGCCAGCGAACGGACGTTGTCCGCTTCGCGACCCTGGGACTCCCAAGATATTTGCGGAAGACACACGTTCTTTGTAAGTGTCTTTATGACAAGGGGGATGCTACTGTAAGGCAGATGGCGCCGCTTGAGGCTCATCTTGCCGCACGGACTTATTGTCTCAGCCGTGCATCTCATTAGGCACGTCCCTTTGATGCCTGCAGCTCGTGTTTCCCGTTACCTCCCCGTTTACACCCTTTCCGATCTCCCCACTGTCTCCGTCTTCCTTTACACCTGTTCTTGTTCCTATTTCGATCTGTTTTACTGCTGATTGGAATTTGCTAATGGTGGGAAGATGGGTTTTTACAGTTGGGAACCGCCAAATGTTTCCGCACTTATGTTCCGGACCTCATGTGTTTCAAAGTGACCAAAGCGACCCCTCTGAGGGATAATTGTGGGAACCGGGTTGTAAACTTTTGTGTTCAATGTTATCCTATGGGTAAAAACTGTATAAAAGGAGCGATCCACAGAACCAATTTGAAGCAGTCTCCCCAAGTTGCACGCTGTGTACTTGTCGTGATCTCTGTATTCCCTGCAGAAAATAAACCTTGAATCGTTGACGCCCAAGGAAGTGTCCCGTGTCTCTGTGACTTGTACGCCGGAGCAGGTTACCCACGAAGGTTTCAGGTGTTGTGCCCTGGCACCGCTGGGTCTTACAGAACCCAGTCCTTCAGTTGGCGCCCAACGTGGGGCTGCATCAGTGGTACCGGTCCAAGCCCGACGATCGTGAGGAACTTCGTGTGAAATCTCCGAGGGAAGGTGCACTCCGCTTCATCGATCCTGTTGTCGAAATAAGTGGCCCGAAGACTTTTCCCGCGAAGATTCCCGCCTCCGGACGGCTGCGACGGACTGCTGCCCTGACTGTAGACCTGTTTTGGCGCCTGGCGTAGACCTTGGTATAGCGAGACGATTGACGGGCCTTCCTGGTGACGCCATCGATTTTTGAGTTAAGTATTTGTGGGTCGCTCCCATAGCTTTTGGTTGTTGACACTTTAGCGAGTGTTTTTGTTGTACACGCTGTGTGAGTGTTTTTGTCGGTGACACTTTGCTAGCGTACTTTGTTGTGTTGTTTGACGACTGCAGCCGCCAAAGACCGAGGGTTTTGTTCTCTGCTGGGACTTGGTAAATCCCGTAACCCTTGAAGTTTGTGAAACTCGGCTAGTGTGCAAAATGCCTGGTCGCAGTACTTTGTTCAGTTGTTTCAGACCTTGTGGTGCGGATTCCCGACTGGAGGACTCGTGTCCGATACCTCCGGTTGGAACTCCCACGTATGATCTATATAGTAAGCATGGGCTAGGCCCGATTACCTTTAACGATTATTGGATTAAATATACAAAGAAGGACGGCGACCTTCGTTGGCCACCTCACGGTAGCTTCGAGGCGTCAATCTTAGATAATCTAGAAATGAAGTTGTTCGAACGAAAATCAAGGCCGGCCATGTTTGATGCCTTTCGGTTGTGGCGCAAAGAAGCCCGACAGAAAGAGATCAGACAAAATAAACGTAGTCAGCGAGATAATGTTGCTACCATAGTGAAGAAAGCTGAGCAGTTCCAGCGTGATAAGGAGGATAAGGATAAGGAAGTGTTTGAGAGACTACAGCGTATGACCATAGATAAATGTTATCCTGCTTTGCCTACGGAGTCGGATAAGAAGGAAGAGGCAGTTGAGGACCCTTTAATGTCCTATCTTATGAAGTCGCCACCACCGTACGTACAGGGTACCGCAGTTCCTGTGGTCCCTGCCGTACCTGTTCTTCCACCTATTCCTCCTCCACCTGTTCCTCAGCCTGCACCCGTTCTTCCGACTGTTCCTGCTCCTTTGCCTGCTTCTATTCCTACTGCTCCTCCGCTTCCTCATACTCCTGCTCCCGCTACTGCTCCTGTTTTGTTAACTCCTGCTGTCGCTACTGTTTCTACTCCTTCTCTTGTTAGCCCTGTGTCTTATTCTTCTCCCTCTACCCGTAGTCGCAATTCTCCTCTTGCGGTTAGCTTCTTTCATTCGCTCGGACCTGTTCATGGGTCCGCTGGTTCCGATGGTCCCCAGAGACGTAGTCAGCTTCCTGGAAATAGAGAACGCGTTGCGCTATATAATATGGCGATGGGTTGGATGGTAAACCCTCTTAGAAATCCGCCCCGTGTTGTACTCGAAACATTTTGTCAATTTAATATACCTACCCAAAGATACGTGTTCGATGAAATGTGTAAGTTCCTTCGCGATCAGATAGAGGCTGATGCGCCTGACGAGGTGCTGACCGCCCTGTCTGAGCTTCAGCTCCAGTTTTCACATGGACTGATAGTAGATACTAATGTTCGACGTGCTGTTGAGCGGTTGTTATCTCTTCGCCCCGCTCCGATACCTCATGCATTGTTTGTTGAGGATATTGAACCACAACCAGACGAATCTGGCCAATATCCTATGCGTGAAGTTCCGCCGGTTTGGGTACCAGCTGATCCTAATGCTCATCCTCCGACATTGGCGCATTTCCAGAGAATATGGATACATCTTCCATGGAAACGCTCGGAAGTGTTACAGGTGAAGCAATCTTTGCCTGACCCTCGCAAAAATCCTACAGGGTATTACAAAGAATTATCACAGCTTGTAGATGCTACGGTAATGAATCTTGCCGATATCGATATGTTGTTTGGCAATGTAGTACCGCAACCGGTATGGGCTAAGATTCGACATGAAAATCACCCGGCTGAATTAGGTGGTGCTTGGGCTGCCATTGTAGCGGCAGACGCCGGACAAGTAGCTGCTACTAAACCCGACCAGTTGATTCTTGACCTTCCTCAAAGGATTATTACGTTAATGAAAACTCTTATGCCAGCTATGAAGGTGAATTGGGACAAATTGTCAGCCTGTAAGCAGAAGAAAGATGAGAGTGTTTCCGACTTCTTTACGAGGTTCGAGGAGGCATTCATCGACCATAGTGGTCAGGATATGGGTACCGAGGGTGGACAGAGATTGTTTGTGGATAAATTCGTTTCAAACTTATTGCCCGATTTGAGCAATAAATTAAAGAATTCGGAAAGTGCATGGGCCGTTTCTACCTCGGCTCAGATATTGGCTACAGCACAATATTATGAGAATAGAGAGAAAGAAGAGAGCGACCGTGCTGATAAAAAGACGAAAGAGCTAAAAACTAAAGTGTTGCTTCAACAAGCATATCCTCCACGTTCAAATCAGAATGCACCCCAGCAGAATAGATCGCAGTCACAATCGAATCGTTCGCAGCCGCGCAATGATTCCTCCTCCCAAAGATCGTCGTTAGGGTATAATCAATGTGCTTATTGCAGACAAGAGGGGCATATTAAATTTAATTGCCCTGTTTTGAATGAACGTAACAGTGGTAACTCATCTAAAGGAGGTCGTGGTGGTTCGCAACAGGCCTCACGTGGTAGAGGTTGTGGTGCTCAGAATGATCGCTCAGATAACTCATCTAATTCTAACAACTGTTTTGATCAACGTGGATCATCGCAAGGACGATCTGCGCAGTACAATGTAGACGATTATTATGTCGATCAGGGAACCGACGACAGTAATTACTAGGACAGCCAAAGGCAAGGAGAGGGAGTGGTATCAGTTCCGGTTGATCAGAGAGGGCCTTACGTCGCAGTTGCTACATCGGGCGTCGTTGAGCCTTTTCTGTTGGACACTGGTGCAGCGAAAAGTTCTATCATGCATTCGAAACTCCCTGGCGCACCTTTGTCTGGCTTAACAAATGTTTCCGTTGGATTCTCTGGCGCCCCCGTTAGCAATCCAGTTTCGCGCCCTTTGCCCCTTCAAATTGGGCCACGTGAGCTAGAAGCTCCGTTGATTTTAACCACGGGTTGTGGCGAGAATCTCTTGGGCCTGGATTTGCTTAAACGTCTGTACGCAACTGTGTATTGTTCTCCTGCGGGTGTAAAGCTTACGTTAGGAGAGAGGGTTGTCTCTCCTATGTACTTGTCTCTTGATAAGCTTCCACCGGAATTGAGTTCTCTTCCTGCGTCTTTGTGGGCAACGGGTCCGAATGACGTGGGCCTACTTGATATTTCGCCCTATGTTGTTCAGTTGAGATCTAATGTGCGATTGCCACGTATTCCCCAGTATCGTATCTCCCTTGATGGTGAACGAGCACTGTTGGCGATCATCTATGATTTGATCGAGAAAGATGTTATTGAAGAGACTCGGGGAAACGTGTGCAACAGCCCTGTACTGCCTATTCTTAAACGCACAGATCCTACAAAACCGCCTGTTTATCGTTTTGTTATCGATTTACGGGAGGTGAATAAAATTGTGGTTCCTCAATTTCCTGTTGTGCCTGACATTACGGCGCTACTGACTCTGATTCCAGCCACTGCATCGTGGTTTTCGGTGATTGACTTGAAAAATGCGTTTTTCAGCATCCCGATTGCCGTGGAGAGTAGAGACCTTTTCGGTTTCTCTCTCGGTGGACGAAGCTTCCGGTTCAAACGCGCTCCTCAGGGCTACTGTGAAAGTCCATCGATTTACAGTCAAGCCTTGAAGGGTCAACTGGATGCGTTTCGGTTGCCGGTTGGTGCGGCCTTGATCCAATACGTCGATGACCTATTGGTGGCTGCCGATACTCAGGACATTTGTAAAATAGCTACGGTATCATTGCTGCAACATCTCTGTGAGCTAAATCATAAGGTGTCCCCTTCTAAACTCCAATATTGTTGTCAAGAAGTAACCTATTTAGGTCACTTATTGTCAAAGGAGGGAAGGAGGTTGACCCCAGAAAGAATTGCAGCGATTGCACGAATGGCTGTGCCAAACACCCAAAGAGATGTGCGTGCCTTTCTAGGTATCACGTCGTACTGCAGGCAATGGATTCCTAATTTTTCATTGCTAGCGAAACCATTGGTGGCTCTCACGTGCAAGGATGTTTCGACTCCTTTACCATGGACGGAAGAATGTCAGAAAAGTTTTTCTGAACTGCGTGATTCATTGTGTTCGGCTCCTGTGTTAGGTACTCCCGACTATAGCAAGCCGTTTACACTATATGTTCACGAGAGAGAAGGTTGTGCTTTGAGTGTCTTGACGCAACCTTTTGGTGGTAAGCAGCGTCCATGTGCATATTTTTCCTCGACCTTGGACCCAGTAGCTAGAGCATTGCCGAGTTGTTTACGAGCAACAGCGGCAGCTGCGGTCTCCATCCGACAATCAGCAGGATTGGTCATGGATAATATGCTTACGGTAATGGTTCCGCATGCAGTCGATACTCTTTTAAATCGTACGAAAACTCAGCACTTGACGAGTGCGAGGTTGTCTGGGTACGAGTTGACGTTATTGGCAAGCCATATTCAGATAAAACGTTGTAATGTCCTAAATCCGGCAACCTTGTTACCAATTAGTGCAGAGTCAGATGAAGTAGCAGAACATGACTGCTACTTGAGGACTGAAGAGGAAACAAAAGGTCGAGTGGACCTTAAAAACACCCCATTGGAAGATCCGGATGGCACCCTGTATGTGGATGGGTCATGTTTTAAGTTGCCGAATGGTGATGTGACTACGGCTTACGCAGTTGTAACATTGAATACTGTCGTTGAGACTGCAAGATTGAATCAGAATTCTGCCCAAGCTGCGGAGCTGATTGCTCTTACTAGAGCATGCGTGTTAGCAAAAGGTAAACGTGTGAATGTGTACACCGACAGCCAATACGCTTTTGGTGTAGCGCATAGTTTTGGACGATTGTGGCGAGAGAGAGGTTTCTTGACGTCGCACGGTACGAAGATTCAGCATGGCCAGCTTGTGAATGATCTTTTGGATGCATTGACTTTGCCTATGCAAGTCGCGATTGTTAAATGTAGTGCGCATCGTAAAGTGACGGATGATGTTGGTCGTGGTAACGCGTTTGCAGATGAGATTGCTAAAGAGACTGCCCGGAACCTTAGTACTCGAATGTATGTGACGAGTTCGGTTAGGTGGCCCACGGAATCGAGTATGTGTGAAGACACCATCGAAAGTGTGAAAGAAATTCAGAATGAGGCCACCGAGACTGAAAAAGCGAAGTGGAAAGAAAGTACGGGAAAGTTAGATGCGAGTGGTTGTTGGATTGATTTGTCGGACCAGAAAAGATGGTTGTTGCCTGATGCGTATGTGCTGGCCGTTGTGACAATGGCACATGGGTTAGCGCATATTAGCGTGAAAGGCATTTGTAAATTGTTGTCGCCTGTGTGGAAGAATGATGGAATTACGAAATGTGCTGAACGATTGGTGAAGAATTGTATGGTGTGTATGATGTATAATCCTGGCAAAGGAACCCCAGCTCCTCCTGGCAGTTTTGCTCCCCCTTCGTATCCCTTTGAGGTGATTCAATTGGACTTCATCCATATGGAGCGATGCAATAACCTGAAATACGTTTTAGTTGTGGTTTGCGCATTCTCCCGATGGATTGAGGCCTATCCTCTCAAAGACAATACTGCTTTGTCTACTGCGAAAATCCTACTGAAGGAATATTTTCCTCGGTACGGAATGCCTAGAGTCGTGTGGTCAGATGACGGAAGTGAGTTTGTTGGAAGTGTGATGAAGAGTGTGTGTAAGGGCCTTGGAATAAATCAAAAATTCCACAGCGCCAATCATCCTCAGTCAGCCGGATTGGTTGAAGGGTACAACGGCACCCTTAAACTAAAGCTAGCGAAGATTCAGGCTACGACTGGTCTTTCGTGGCCTGACGCTTTGCCTTTAGCATTACTGTCAACTAGGGCGACTGTACACTCCCGAGTAGGGCTTAGTCCCTACGAAATAGTGTTCGGCCGTCCTGCGAATGTGTGGGGGGTTCCTAGGCCAGGACTGTTTTCTGATCTTGGGTATCCAATGTTGATTGACTATTTACATGACTTGACTGCTAAACTGAGGTTAATTCACCAACAGGTTTACGACGCATTGCCGACGCAGACGGAGGGTCCAGGCCACCAGCTCCAGCCTGGAGACTGGGTGGTGACACGCAACTTTTTACGCAAGAATAATCTGGACCCGAGGTTTACTGGACCCTACCAGGTGCTCCTGGCCACGAGGACTGCCGTTCGTCTTGAGGGGCGTAAAAATTGGGTGCATGCCACCCATACGAAGCGAGTCCCTATCCCTTTGCCGGCAGACCCGTGGGTAAGGAAAGGCATTGCGTCAACAGAAACAGAAACATTGCCGGCGTTTGTGCCTTTTAGCGACGCACAGCCTGTTGGAGAATCCTCAGCGCAGCAGAAAGACACTGTTGAACAATTGTCAGCAAAAGACTCAAGCCCAGAACAATCAACTGATCAGCAGGACGCTGTCTCTTCAACGGATCCTTTGTTCGACGAGCAGACACGTCCCGGGAAACATCGATATTCTTTGCGATCTCGCACTAAGGACAAATAAAATATTTTGCTTTGATAAGTTTGACAACTGCATTATCCCCGTTTCCCGTGATCAGCTTGAACATTCGTATTATTGAAATTTTTGTATATATATATTGAGCTTCTTCCTTGTATCTTTTTATTTCCACAGCCGAGAGACTTTGTGCTTGTATATACATATTGTGTATTGAAGGCCGTAGGGCCGCGCGCGTACTTCCTTCTGGATAGTAGGTCTTGACGCTAGGTTAAAGGCCGTCGGTTCCTGGGAACTCCTGGGGATTGACTATTGCTACACAGAACGAAGTGCGTCAAGAAACGTTGCGGACGGTCGTAGGGAATGGCATTCTCGAAGCTGAATGATTTGGAGGAAGCTAAGGCGCACAGGTTTAAGCTGCAGCAACTCAGTCGTACCAAATGTTTTATATTCCAATTGTTTGTGTTATTTTTGACTGCTTCTGCATTATTGGCGGGTGGGGTGTACTATACGATGTCTTACTTCTTACCTGCTACACCTATCCCTACTCCTTACCCTAATCTTACCTCTACTGCTTCTCCCCATTCCTTTCATATGTTACCGGAGCACGAGCAGGCTAGACGTGTAGAATTCCGCAACAATTCCTTTATTCAGCTCCTCCATCAACATCAGTTAGTGGTTAACACTACTAATTGTTGGGTGTGTGGGTTGATGCCACATACTACGGATAAGGGAATTCCATATCTGGTGTTACCGTATAGTTCCCAAGGGTCAGCTCGAGCATTCCAAACAATGTTTCGAAGCGCACTGGGTTTCCACCCCATTCGAGAACCACGTTCCCCCTACTCTGGTCCTACCTCGTATCAGAAGCCTTTGTCGATAGCCATAGAGGATTTAGATAGCGATATCTATGATCCCTCGCTTATCCCTGAAGAAGAGGTACAAGCCTATAGGGTCCTAAGTAGAGGTGAATATAGTGTGTTCACTAGCGAAAAGCAGCTTAAAAGCTCGCCTCCAATATGGGTCGTACCCCACACTGGTAATTTCTGTCTTATGGGTCGTGGCAGAAGATCGCAAGCCCGACTTGGAGCAAGTGCTTGCACTGAAAATTATATTCTGCCGATGTCCTCGTCCCCTGTGTTCCTGGCTGCCAAGGGTACATACTTTATCTGTTATGATCGCGCATATGCATGGTTGCCCGCTGACTTCATGGGCTCATGTTTCATTGCAAATCTGTTGCCTCCGACGTTCACTGTAGATGCCGATTATCACAAGACTAGAGTTGTGAGAGGCGTAATTAGCGAAGAAGATACTGCCGGTCAAGAGGCAGGAGACTTTTTCAAGGGTTTCCTCCCGTTTTGGGGACCTATGGTTAACAGTAGGAACCTGAGACAGTTGACTCGAGTGGTAGAATCGACAGCTAATATTACTGCCAGTGCCCTTGGTAATATCACCACAGAACTTCAGGCGGAGAGACTTATGACGTTACAAAACCGTATGGTTTTAGATGTCATCTTAGCAGATCGCGGTGGGGTATGTAAGGTGATCCATTCGAGCTGCTGCATTTTCATTCCAGATAATGCTCCAACTGTCTATCAAGCCATCTCGAGGTTGCATAAGATCTCCGAATCCATACACGTGGATGTAGGAGATTGGACGCTGCTAGGATGGTTTTGGGGCCTGATGTCGACTTGGGGTTGGAAGATTCTGATGATTATCGGAGTTGTGGTAGTGTTCCTGTTCACGTGTTGCCTTTGTGTGCAGTGTGGTCCTGCCTTATGTGGCCTTTGTGCTACAACGTGTATGAGACAACCATCTGTTACCAAGGGGACTCAGTTGGACAGAGCTATGCTACAGCAACATCTCGATGGTTTGATGAATATCGAATATGATTCCGACTAGTGCTTGCCTACATGAGGGCAAAAGGAGCGTCTGAGGTTCCTTGACAATTGTAAGTGATGCTTCTGACTCGTACGAATACGGTCGAGTCTGGTATCTTTGAACCGCAAATGACGAGTTTAGTAAGTGTGCGCAGTTTCGCTGTGCTAGCTTAAACCGTTCGTTTGTTATGTGGGTTTTTCATCTGTACCCACGGGTTCCATCTTAGATACGGCATCCATTTTGTCTCTTGCCCTCAAGTAGCCAGCGAACGGACGTTGTCCGCTTCGCGACCCTGGGACTCCCAAGATATTTGCGGAAGACACACGTTCTTTGTAAGTGTCTTTATGACAAGGGGGATGCTACTGTAAGGCAGATGGCGCCGCTTGAGGCTCATCTTGCCGCACGGACTTATTGTCTCAGCCGTGCATCTCATTAGGCACGTCCCTTTGATGCCTGCAGCTCGTGTTTCCCGTTACCTCCCCGTTTACACCCTTTCCGATCTCCCCACTGTCTCCGTCTTCCTTTACACCTGTTCTTGTTCCTATTTCGATCTGTTTTACTGCTGATTGGAATTTGCTAATGGTGGGAAGATGGGTTTTTACAGTTGGGAACCGCCAAATGTTTCCGCACTTATGTTCCGGACCTCATGTGTTTCAAAGTGACCAAAGCGACCCCTCTGAGGGATAATTGTGGGAACCGGGTTGTAAACTTTTGTGTTCAATGTTATCCTATGGGTAAAAACTGTATAAAAGGAGCGATCCACAGAACCAATTTGAAGCAGTCTCCCCAAGTTGCACGCTGTGTACTTGTCGTGATCTCTGTATTCCCTGCAGAAAATAAACCTTGAATCGTTGACGCCCAAGGAAGTGTCCCGTGTCTCTGTGACTTGTACGCCGGAGCAGGTTACCCACGAAGGTTTCAGGTGTTGTGCCCTGGCACCGCTGGGTCTTACAGAACCCAGTCCTTCAAGTGAGCTGTGGTGTCGCAACCCTGCCTCAGGAAGAATTTTCATCTCCTCAAATCCCAGCAATTAGAACATGAGCTGTGTTAAGTGTCTGAGGTGTGCCAGCGTTTACAGGGTCTTCAGGAGGGA
Organism: Lissotriton vulgaris; assembly: GCF_964263255.1. Taxonomy (NCBI): domain Eukaryota; kingdom Metazoa; phylum Chordata; class Amphibia; order Caudata; family Salamandridae; genus Lissotriton; species Lissotriton vulgaris. The sequence continues at coordinate 1,023,088,385 of NC_141693.1, forward strand.
GGGGCTGTGGCGGCAAAGGTGTAATACAGAGCGCTCTTTTAACACTCATTTATCTTTAAGTTGTTAAGGAGTAGTGTGAATACCTACTGCGAAAATACTATGAACCTGCAGGGGTCCGGCATGAAGCCTCTGCTTCAGCCTGTCAGCCCAGGCATTAGCCTATTAACAGTAATGGGAGTCTGCTGCCACATTAGTGCAAAAAAGGTCTGTAAAAACATATAGGGCACCGGAGCGACCCTGCATCTATTTTGTTCTTCAGTTGCCTCAGAAATTTTAATGGCATTATAGAAGCCCCACATCCCGCTGTTTAATAGCAAGCTGCATACTCAGCATCAGTTATCCACTTATAAGTGAGACAACTGTTCAACTGCACCAGAGTCCTTTATGTTTGGAAGGAAAACAGGCACAGCGAAGCAGCCTCTGAAATGTGTGCTTGAGAACAGATTACAACCCTTTATTGTATAGGGTGAAAAGAAGAATTGGGAATAACAGAGCTTCTCCCTGTTTCACTCTTTTCCACCCATCACACAACAATGTACAGAGAGACCGACACAGCGGCCACTTTCTGGCCGCTGAGCCTTATAATGAAATTCTTACCAGTGCTGTAAACGGGAAAAAAACATTAGCAAAGCTGGTAGGTCAGGCTTTAATGAGAAGACACAAGCAAACAGAGGCAGGCACAAATGTTGTTTATCAGGGTAACGCCTGACTTACTAGCTTTACCAAAACCTAGAAAAAAAGTAGCAAAAAAGGATTGTTTTCTGTAGATAATGCATAAAGGAGATACAAAGCTGAATGTGAAAACAACGTGATGATTGAGTATAGTTTTCAGATGTAAAATAGTCTCTCCTGCATTCCAATGGAAGCCCTTCCTTTATTATTGAATAATACACCAAATACACAAAAGCATGAAGTGAGAGACAAATATTCCACTGGGTGGGGCCAAATCCCTCTTTGTAAGTATTGTAAAGAATTGGTACCATTAGTTCAAGCAGATAGCTGCGTTGTCAAGCCAGTCCAACTTACTCTGAGTACCCACAAATTGGGACAGACGTACCAACAAGCATTGGCAAAGCTGCTAGGTCTCTCCTTCGTGAGATATATTGGATTTGTAATTGTATTTTTAGCCATGTTGTACATCACCATGGATGCCATGCAGCACTGCTGATTTTTTTAACCCCTTTGATGCTCATGACGGAACGGTTCCGTCATGAACATCGGTTGGGCTGTGCTCATGACGGAACCGTTCCGTCATGACCACACCCATTTACATTAGGGCCCAGCACCGGGGGTAAATCTGCACCGCACGGATGAGGTTAAAGCACTATGGCACAGCCACTGTCGCCTGTACAATAGCACCTATTTTAAACAAAAATAAACATTTGGTCATACTTCACAGCAGTGACGCTGCTGTGCAACATGGCTAAAATATTGGCAAAGACAATAGGTCACACAGGTGAGCCTATTGGCTTTGCCAATGTTGCTCCTTGTAAGCAATCATAGTTAAACACTTAGGGGCATATTCACAAGGAGCTATTGTCATATTAACTGCACTTTATCGCAGCCAAAGTCGTGATAAATTTACCTCCCCAGTCACAAGCTGGTGTTAACAGCCCACAGCACCAGTTTACCTGTGAAAACAGCTGCAAAAAACATGGCCACAGAGGACCCCTGCAACTATCGCTAATGAGATGCGGAGTAGGCGTTCTCGTGCAAAAAGTCGCAACAACATCACACTCCAACATTCTCAACGACCAGCCAGATCAGCGATAAGAACAAAAACAGGCGATAAGGCACGTTAGCAACAGGAAACTAACACCTGCTCTGACCTGGTGTAAAGTCGGCGGACGGCAACCTGCACCACATAAGGGAGCCTAGCCCATGGTGACATCGGAAGGGCAACAGATGCCATGGAGCCACTTATCATGCAGCCCAGACACCCAAGAGGGCCACAACACCCACCGCCACCACCCCAGGACCCCCCCCCCCCCGGAACCTCCCCTGACCACCACAGTGGCAGCGCAGATACAGACAGCGCCCCCCCCCAGGAAACGCGCCTGCCTCACAGACCCAACATCTGACAATGTCACTGTTCACTACAGGCTGAAAGGGACAACCATCCTACGCATACTGACCATGATCGCATAACAGGCCTAAGGCAGCAACACAGCAGACAACCAACATCCCTCCCCACACCAAGCTGCTGGCTGTGCTGCACCTGTTAGCCCCTTGGCACCCCCTAACAACACCCACCAGAGTCAGAGGAGTCTCACAGCCAGTCACATCCAAGTCCCCCCACCTGTCCTGGACATCACCATAACCCTGGCACCCCAGTCCCCATACGCCCAACACAATGTGCAGGATCAGCTGGAGACCAAGCAAGGACCATATGTCATAGCCGGATGCACGCACATGTTGGGAGCAATCCACAGCACACATGTCCTACCTGTGCCCCCTGGTGACACAGCACACAATCACTACAACAGGAAGCACACGTCACACATCAATGTGCAGGCAACATCAGAACACCGTGGGACCTCCACCAATGTCGCCTCCAAATACACAGCCAGTGTGCATGATTCCTTCATCCTCCTACAGTCCATCATCAACCAGCGTTCCCATGATGGCATCAAGGGAAATGCACAGCCCCTTGGCAAGTTCCAAATGAACACCCCACTCACCTCAACTCAACAACCATGCAATTCATAACTCTGGCAATGCACACATCACAAAATCACAACCAACATGCACAACAACATGCCCAACCACCAGACACAAAATAACAACTTAAAATGGTAACCTGGGCAAGCCATGAACATGAGCCATCAACGGCATGGCACCTCAGCCACACAATAGCCGAATGTGGGGAGAAGTGGCAACCAGGCATGCGTGAAGGATGCAGTAGAACCATGATTGGGAAAGTACACAATGCCAAGATGTGCTGGACAGACCGCAGTATGCCGAACACACCCATATCCACGGCGACAAACTCCTCTGGTGTATGGAGTGTAGTGGACAGTGGACGCAACCATGTCACCCCAGCCAGTGGGGGACCTCTCTGAAATGTTGCCTGTTACATTCCCCCGTAATTGTGAGCAGAGTGGGTGAGGCCCGGCGTATGCCAGGCCAGAGTAGGGGTGTGAATAAAAAGCATGTAGCCCTGGGCGTGGTCCTCTTCCGGATAGCCCAACGTCTCTGCCAGAGCGGCGCCTGTCACCCTGCCACGAGGCCGACGCTGTTCTCATGAGCGGAGTTGCCTGCGATCCTGTGCGCCTGCCGTACCCAGGCCCGCTGGACCACGAACTCGTCAGGCCGGCCCCTGCACATGCCAGGCCACACTGATCACCTGCCCACACCGGCGTGTGTCAAGGAGGGCCAACCACGTACCTGTTCAAGTTCCAAGCTCGAGGCCCACTACCCTGCCAGCCTCTCAGAACATTGCTGGCCCCCGAGGCTGGCCCACATTACTCCTTCCTCATTCACAAACTACACCGGTGTCCTCTTCAGCTTACTAGGTCCCACATGTGAAACTGTGTCCTGGGTCCTGAATGGCAGTGACCCCAAATCTGGGCCAGCAGCCACCGCACCAGACCCCCGATCAGTAGGCATAGTTCCATATGGGCATCTTGCGACACATGGTGCCACTAACCCTGATCAACGCCAGCCGGCTACACGTGGTGCCACTAACCCTCTTCAATGCCAGCCGGCTACACGTGGTACCACTAACCCTGTTTGGATTTGTAGGGTTTTCACTACTTTTTGTACAGCGATTGGCCTCATCGCATGTTTTTTAGCGTTCGCGTATTGCATTTTGGCGGCGTGTTGTTGATTTTCACCCGCACATTTGACACGTTATCTGGTATCTATCGCATGCTACCCCAGAGTTGTTAATTCCACTTTGACACAGGGTTATTTTCCCGCGATAGGCTGCGATGTTGAAAGGTGCATTACGCTACTCTTGCGGTAGTTATCACATGTTCTTTTGAATATGCCCCTTAGTGAGTTAGAAGGCAGAGATTGCTTTCAAATGCAGAAGTTAGCATCTCACTGCCAATGGGCTACATTAACACTCCTTTGAAAAACAAATTGGCATAAAAATATATTTACCAGAAAACTGCAAGCAGCTGCAGCTAAAGCGTGTTAAGAGACACCAAGAAAAGAAAAACAATCTGCTTGCACCCCTCTTCCTGAGCCCATCATTGGCCTATAGGTTGGCATGATTTCGGTAGACCACCTGAAACAGGACCTGCCTTGGAGAAGTTCAACACGTGTTGCCCCATGAGGTTCGCCTTGTTTAGGTAGTTTAAATGGTCCTGTTCGTATATCACACTGCTGTAAAACGCTATGTGCAGAGCTGAATATGTCTGATATATTAATAATTCACGTAGTGCTTGCATGTTAGATTTCAGGATCTCTATAAACACAATTTGGTCAAGCTGGCAGAGGAAATTCAGTTTAAATTAAGTAGACAAGACATTTATTTCTAGAAATCAAATCTGTTGCTATCCAATTTATGCTTGTAAGAGAAGTATTAGTGCAAATGAAATATATAATAAAAACTAAAAGCTTTAAGTCACTCCCACAAACTTAAAATTATTTATTGAAATCATTATAATTTGTCTATAAATCATAAAAATTGTTTTGGCGATCCACCCAACTTCTGCACTTTAGAACAAGACAAACCAAAACAAGCATTTGCAGTGCAATAGGTCTCACATTACTGAAAGTTTGCGCTATTGACACTGCTAATAATAATGCAACGCCAATAGCTCAAACTTTCAGTAGTTCAAGAGCTATTGCTTTGTAAATGTTTTTTTCCTATTTATTTATTTTTTAAGCAATTGCGACATCCCAAAGTTAGCTTAAAATATTTAAAGCTAAAGCATGGGTATCGCGATTGTAAGAAATAGAAAGAAATAGAAAAGGAGTTGGGATGCATTTTTTTCTATTTATTTACTTTTCCTACAATGGCGGCACCCACGCTTTAGCTTTAAACATCCTAAGCTAAAGATTGCTTCAAAAGTAAAAAAATAGATAAAAAGGCATGGGGATGCATTTTTTAATTGTTCTTTCTTTGCTTTTGAAGCAATCGTGGCACCCGCGCTTTAACTTAAGATGTTTCAAGTTAAAGTGCAGGTGCTGCCATTGCTACAAAAGTAAACAAATGGAAAATAAATGGCACCACATGCTTTTTTTCCATTTATTTACTTTTGTTACAGTGGCGGCACCCATGCTTTAGATTTTAACATTTTAAGCTAAAGCGCGGGTGCCACAATTGCTTCAAAAGTAAAAAAATAGAAACAAAAAATGCGTGGGGATGCATTTTATTTCTATTTATTTAGTTTTGAAGCAATCGTGACACCAGCGCTGCAGCTTAAGATGTTTAAAGCTAAAGCGGGGCGTGCCGCCATTGTAAGAAAAGTAAAGAAATAGAAGGAAAAAAAGACATACGGCTGAGTTTGGCGTGTCACAAACAACAAAAGATAGGCGCGGCTGCTGTTATTGCAGCTGAGGCATGCAGGAGAAAGTGATTGAACAAGATAGTGGTCTGAGGCTGTAAATAAAAGTTCTAGAGTAACAGCACATGAAACGGGGCAGTCCTTATGGGAGCTTACAACAAGAGAAAAGGTGGTACTAAGGAGGGTCTTCTAAGCCTAATCAGCCGCGGCCCGTGGAGGGAGTTCCGTGGGGCAGACAGGCGGGGCGGGGGAGGGCCAGGGTTGGGGGTGGTAAACAAAATAATTTTGTTGCGTGCCCTGCATCGCAAAATGTGATGCAGGGCGCGCTACGAAATTCGTTTTAATAATTTAATTGTTTACTTACCTGCAATCATCCATATTCCGGTGTTTACCACCCCCAACCCTGCCCCTCCCCCGCCCTGCCTGTCTGCCCCACGGAACTCCCTCCACGGGCCGCGGCTGCACACCAATTTCACCTACAACAATATTGTACATGCGGATAATTGTTTTAGCAGAGCATGTGAGTTAACAATATAATTGAGTAAGCCCCCATCCATTGGTTCAGCTGAAAGCATGGGGTACAAAGCCCCAAGCGATTTATGTATCTCCCAGGTATTCCTCAAAAGTGTCAAAGCATGCATTAACAAAGAGGTCTCCCTTAACACGTGAACTGAGCCTGAGGCACCAAATCGGAAATCTCAAATTTGGGAGGCAAAATTCTGCCCGTGTCATATGGTAAGATCAGTTTGCGCCAGACAGTTTTACAATGGCGGCCCGCACATTCCAGATGGACCATTATCAATTTTGGCTGATCGCAGAAGGTCTGTGTCAGTAGATATGGAATATTATGAAAACTTTATAATAATAACTTGAGAAGACTGACCATTTTTATTAAAAAATATTTTATCCGCAACTGATAATGGCAGTTTTCTCCATCTCTTCACCACCTGTGTTATCCCAGTAACACATCACCCAGAAATGTCCAGGAGCAGGACATCAATATCCCGGTGATATTGGACACCGGGATAACGCACAGGGTCTGTCTGCCCTTTTAAGAGAAACATCAGGCTTGGGTCCATCATGCATCTGGTCAATGGGAACATCACTAAGTTTGAACAAACATTTGTAATCAGAGTGGGATTCTGTCTGCGCTCCCCAACTAAAAGGCTCACGTCATCAGCGTACATCGAGATTACAAGTTTACGGGATCCAAATTTAACTCCACGCTGGTGGTGATATTCTCTAATAAAACAAACAAGCGGTTCAGCTGTCGTGGCAAACACAATGGACGATAGAGGGCATCCTTGTCTCGTGCCCCTGCGAATGATCATTGGTATTTATATCGTGCCCTGCAATCAAGTGAGAGAGCTGATAGCATGGCAGGGAAAATATATTTTGATGCCTAGATATATATTTACAGTAGTGGCATGGATACTAAACTGGACAGGTGCCTCATTAGTGTATTTTAGCCCTGACCCTGTGAAAGCTTACGATGTACTTGCTTATGCTATAACTCCACCTACCAGTAGCATTGTCTCACTGCACGAGCCTGGGTGGTGCTGCGAGTTTCATGCTTCACCAATCAGGCACATTTCAACTCTTTCTGTCTTCTTTATTTAGCAAGTGGACGTGAGTTGTAAACTTTGCACAATCACCAAGACCACCCACATACCAGAAACTTATTGTAATCTTTATCGAACAAGATCAAGGCCGTGTAGCACACAAGGAGATGTGTAGTTACATAAGATTCTCTTTCCCAGTGTTCTCCATTGCAGGTGTAGTAATAAATAGATGTACATATCTCAACTAGTGTGTTTTAGTAGCAGGAGCTGTCTTTATTGTGTTGCCGTGCATTATTGTTTTTTATTGCTGGGCTAGTTGCAAAAACCTGTAGCTACCATATGGTCGTTCACTTAGTAACATGTTAGGATTGGATCTCTAATTCAAACTCCTTAGGGTTACTTTAACATCTAGGGGTGTGGAAATTTTCCAAAAATGTACTTGGCCAGGGGACAAAATGTTACACAAATCTACTTGTCCTGGGACGGTAACAGCTTGCCCCGCCTATTCCATTAATTAATAAGGGAGGCCTGCACCAAGAGAACCTGTACTGCAATCAGTGCAACATACTATGCAAGTGCAAGTCCAATTATGCAGTGCATGGTTATGCACTCTTAAATGCATTTGTTGTAGTGGGTGGTTGTACAGCATGCATCCAGATGTGTCAGTGTGTACTGCACCCAGTTATCAACTAATTTGCATGTAAACACATTTTCATGTGAAGAGAAATAGTACCTAAAGGCAGAGTGCAGACTGGTAACTGACTACATTTCTTGAAGTGTTTTTGGCACAGACAAGACTTTGTCGAAATATGAACCTGTAGAACAGAAGGGTGTTCATCATAGGGCGAACTCATAGCTGCCCAGCTTCAGATGTGATGCTCAGATTAACTTGTGAATGGAAATAACTGCACTTATTGGCAGAGCTTATGAACGGTTTATGGGGCAGCAAAATCACGTAGCATATGTGCTGTGGCTCACTAAGGTAGTATCCACAAGTACAAATACACAAGAGGCAGTTAAATTAATCTCTCCTTTTACACTTCTGGTCAGGTGTGGTGTGTTTATATTATTGTGCACTCACCACTACATCTCTACATGCTTATGCCACACGAAGAGCATATGCAGCACTGGCAGTAGCAGTACAGGGTTCTCTTGCAGCAGCAGCAGCTGAGTAAGCTACCCTAACATGAAAAAGTGCAGCTCACCAATTGATCAAGTTTGTCTCTCTCCGATATCTAGGACAAGTGCTAGCAGTGAAATCTTTATACTCACACAGCTGGAAAGCAAGCGTTAGTCTCACAGCGAAGAGAAGGCGTGTTATGTTGAAAAGACAGTAAATCTAGAAGTGCAGAGCTGAGCATCGAGACCGAGGCTAGTGAGTAACTGCAACCACTCAAAATTTCATGTCACACCTAGCAAGGACGCCTTGGCTCAGTCACAGTAGAGTTGGAAACACCGCCCGGACCTCTTGGATTGTCAAATGCCATCTCGTGAATGAAGTTGGTTTATTCTTCAGCGGCTTTAGATAAAATAATAGCTCACCAAACACCCAAAAGCGCCACTACTTTATTTTACTTTTCTCTCGTGACATATCGGGTCTGGTAGCTTAGTGAACTAATGCGTCCACTGTAGGGCTCTGTGTTTGACCTATGGTCACAGATTCAAATCCTGCTGGGTCCACTCAGCCTTTCATCCTTCTGAGGTCGAAAAATGAGTACCATTGAGTTGGATAACAATATAAACATCTGTTATTCAGCGCCAAGATAACCTTCTGGGTGAACATGCGCTTTAAAAGTGCACATGTTAGGTTATCAAGTCATGACACAGGCCTGAACACCGAGGCACTTTACCTGCACCTCTTGCACTGATCATGGTAAAGTCGGATTTCAGGATTCTTTCCTTTCACCTTTAAAACTGGGAAAGTAACGCTTTGGAATTTGCTTCATCTGTAAAAGGAAAGCACCCTGCTTGTCATGTGAGCCTGGTGTGGACATTTATTTTCTGCAGTTTTTTTTATATAGCGTGATCACGACCCAAAGATATTGTAGTCCTTCTCATGAGCACCAGCTACATTACACAAGGTCATGCTCATTTTTTTTTAGGCCAGAGCAGATTAAGTGATCTGCCCAGAATCACAGGCTGTTTAGCAATGCTGAGACTTGAACCTGGTCCCCCAAGGTTCAAAGTCGGCAGCTCTGCCTGTAACTGGGGTGTTGGGAGCTAGGTGGGTATGTGTGTGTGTGAAGGGCATAGAGATGGTGGCTGGTAAAGTGGTGCACCAGCCCCACTCTCTTTTTAATATAGGGGGATTCTTTGCTCCCTTCACTCAGTCTGAAGTCTGTGACAGGAGGCCCTCGTTTACCTCTTCTCCTGCCCTGCTCGCTAAGCCTCATAGCAGCAAGGCCTGAATACTGTATTGAGGGGGCAGTGTGAGTGCATCAGTGGTAGTACGAACAGCCTATAAGCTGTCTGCTCAGGCGTTGAAGTGCCTTAAAAAAAAGTATGGGAACTGTGATGCTGTACAAAACGGGGGAGGCAGTGTCAGAGAGTCTGGGGGCGTGGTCAAAGTAGTGGCTAAACAACTACTTTCTAACTTTTTGTGGTCTTTCACCTTCGGGTAATTACATGTATAATAATGGACAGCTTTAGTTTAAATGAAAGTTATGTTAATCAGTGGGATATTATGAAACCTCTATTAGTTCATGCACTGACCAACCCATGAACATTTAGCACAGCAGGCAGGAATCTCTCTAACAGGCCGTCCTAGGCACTGGCACCCACATGTGCAGACTGCACATGCATCCCTACGCAACGGTGACTGTGCAGGTTTCGCTGCAGAGTTGTGATGCTAGACACAAGCATCCATCCTGCAGTTCACTGAACTCCACCAGAGACATCAAACTTTCAAAGGAACCAGGCCAGCCCTTGATTACTTGGGGTAGAGGTGGAGGCTGTGAGATGCTTGTACACTGGGTCTCTGCTGAAGGAGGTTCTGGGCAGGTGAAAGGGGAAATGAAACAGCTCTTTAACTGCAGGGGCCTGTCTTGGAGACTTTGATGCCACCTAGTAGTGACACTGACCAGTGACAATGTGGGGTTATGACCCTGAGATACCCTGAAAATCATTTCTGTAGTCAGAAAAAAATAAGGGGAATGGGCGACTGCAGGCATCGAGAGGGATTTTGGGCTGGGCATGAGGTTCAGGGGCGGCAATAGGGTGGAGGACAACCGTCTAAACATTCCTAATGTACCTCTAAACGTACCCAAGCATTGAGGGCTCTTTGTCTAAAAATAGCCTGAGAAATGCTGATCTCACATCACAGGCAAACTGTAACATTTCCTGATTACAGCCTCCATTCCCGATAGGAGGACAGTTAAGGAGGTAGGAAGTCTGCTGCAGTGATCGGTTTGTAACCTACGTGCCATAGAGAGATATGAGTATGGTGTTTGGTGGGCTTTTGAACCTGCTACCACATACAAGGTAAAGAGATACCTGCAGTTCCCCTGCTCCGATCCCAGTGGGTTAGATCAGCAGGCTCAGTGTTTCCTTCTGGTGATCTGTTTGCAATGTGCCTGTCTCAGGCTCCAAAGCCAGTACGCTAGTTTGAGGGGTTGATGCACCTGCTGGAGAGGGAGGATGGGAGGGGGGAGGGAAGATGGAGTGTGTGAGCAACAGACTGCATGTGAGCCTGTATTATTTCAAGGATATGTGGAGTCGTTGGTATCTTTATTGCATGTTTAGTAGTTGATTTAGTCTAACTCCAAGGAGAAACAGGGGGGATTACAGAGAACATTTATATAACAGCAGGAGCACCCTATCTTGAGGTGCTTTAGCAAGAACCAAATTGTGCGCACGGAGTCTGTGAGGACAGTGCGAGGACTAGTAGCTAGTGGGGCATTACTGGGTTGTGCACTCCTGTACAGTTCTTTTTATATTTTTCTTTTTCTTATGACACACACAGTCTGAGCACCAGGGAGAGAGTCGTTTTAGAGCAGAATTGCACTTGCTAAAACCAGAATGTAGCCAAGGTGTGCAGGTTCCAAGACTGTAAGGAGTACATTTTACTACGATAAAGCATCTAAGTTCAGCAGCTGCGAGGCGACTAGTGACTGGGAGCTCATGGGCCGCTACTACAGAGATCTGGGGTGTCTCTTGCAAACTCTGCATGCCTCCTGTGCAGCCCACAAGCAGGACATTATGTGCCAGGTGAGTGTTAGGGGAAATTACCCAATTTTCAATGCAATAAAATGCATTCCACCAATCCCGCCGTAGCTCGTAAATACACACAATTAGCACAAATAACGTTAGACCACTAGTTGAACTTTTTCTTTGAGCCTCCGGGAAGAAAGCAGACAATGTGTACCTCCCAACACGCAACATGTAACGTGCAAAAGGGGGGAGGGTGCCAGGCGTCCTCTGATTGGGGTTTGACCCCTACAAGTCAAACAGTTAAGCAAGTAATGAGGTGCGAGAAACATCTTAGGAGGGCGCTTTGAGGAGGAAGAGGAAGGGCCGAGGCACTTGCAGGCAGCACTCAAGATCCTCGCGAGCCAAGCAGTTATTTCAAAATGTGGTTAAACGGATACATGTTCCCAAAAAAAGCAGGAAAGAGAGCATGAAACATGGGCCAGTGAGAGAAAAATAAGGCGAGGAAGAGAGAACGAGACCGATAGTATTAACTCATGTCACATTGTGTCCAATGTGAGAAGCACACTCTATTAGCCCACCAATGAATGAGTGCACGAACGAGTACCTTGTATGATAAGGATCCTTTGCCGTTCAGTGCTGAAATTTCGCACAGCGTTGCCCCAGTTTCGTCGTGTAATTTCCGCGACCTGGGTAAATGGATTGATTCTTGTGACGATTGGGAGCCATGCACCTTTGAAAATACAGGATTGGGGGCTGCCCTCTCGATATTGGTAGCGCTAACCTATGGGTTGGTGCTGTAAGTTTTGCGACTTATGAGCAACGAGGCAGACTGTATTCTCGTGCAGGTAGATGTGTAACTCTTGCCCAAAGTCCTGAAGAGGCCTAAATTGTTGATAGGCTGAAACGCGTCGACTGTCACTATAATCGGACACCCAAAAACGTGGAACTAGTCTTTGGAAATATTTGATGAGAGCCTTGAAAAAAGAAGCATACAATCATTTTAGCTTCCTAGGCTCCACTATTATACGTGATGATTTAGATGAAGGAATTAAGGTCATATAATAGAATACCATGGATTTCCTTGTTTAAATTATTGGGCATTTTTTGAACCATTTACAAAGGGTTCTGGATAAGGTTCTGTTGCTTTTGTGATGTTTATGTTTGTCTGCACATTGTAAATATTGTGTAAAGATATAGGGCAAATGTATATAAATGTGTATAGATATGTATAAAATGGAAAAAAAGCTGAATAATTGAAAAAAATATTTTTTTCTTTGAAAAGAAGACTTGGTTTACTAAAATAAGTTATATAAACCAACTTTCCTTGTCTGTGTTAATTTGTTGAATTGTTTAGATAGCTACGAGATGAATAAAAATGAAGTGAAAATGGAGATTTATTCAATAAGTAATTTTAAAAACAGAGGATAGATAATTTTCAGTATCAATCTGCTGACCCAGGCACCACTGCAACCGTTGACACCCAGCCTAGTGCATCCCCCACTGTAGTGCGTGGGCGCAAACATTGATGCTGCCCTCAACCCACAGGACAGGTCACTGTGAGGTAAACTGTGATCACCCAGTGTGGAATACAGACATTGTAGTACCATGGTGTGGTATCAGTAAAGTGCCGTAGTGACTATTAAACTACATACTTAAAATACTAAGCCTGCCTGTGTCTCCTTACTTATTTAGAGATAGCTGTGTGTGATCTCTGCCCTTCTCAGTCTCCCATCTGTTGCTGGCCCTGCTTCTGCTGCATAGGGCTCTGCCTGTTCTGTTCCATCATCAATGTCCTCATGATGTGTGATCTCCACCTCTGTGCCTTCCTTGGTGGCAAGGTTGTGCAGTATGGCAGAGGTCGCAATTATTTTGCAGCCGATGATTGGAGTGTACTGCCGTGCACCTCCGCTCTTGTGGAGGCAGCAGAACCTGCTTTTTAGAAGTCCAAATGTGCGTTCTACAACGCTGCATGTTGCTCTGTGTGCCACATTGTAACGCCTCTCACTCCTGGTAGATGGATTCATGTAGGGGGTGAGAACAAAGGACCGCAGAGCATAAGCACTATCACCTAGGTGGAAAAGAGAGTGCCATTAGTTACATACTCATGATTGATTCATCTGCATGGACTATCAGGGTGTGTCACAGTTATTTCCCTAGCAGGTATCCATCCCCAAAATCGCCAGCATCAAAGCGTGGTTATATCCCACTGTTCTGGAAGATGTACAAGTCGTGGGTACTCCCTGGGAATTTGGCCAGAAGGTCTGTTATGATGTTGCAGCATTGCATATCACCTGCACATTGATTGAGTGTGTTGACTTCCGGTTCCTGTCAATGTGTTCTGTGACTGCAGTTGGGCAGAGTGGGATGTGGGTGCCATCTATACAGCCTATGACGTGAGGGAAGTGTGCCAGTTGATAGAAATCTGTTTTGGTCTTCGCAAGTTCTGCAGGTGTGTCAGGGAGCCTAATATAATGATGCATTCTCTGCATCATGGCCTCAAGGAACTTCCTGAAGAAACGGGACAGGCAGCTCTGGGACACACCACCTAACGCAGCAATCACACTATGGTAACTCCCAGAGGCAAGCAGGTGTAGGCTACACAGCTCCTGCACATGGGGTGGGATGGTGTATGCCCTTGGTGTTGGGTGATCCAGGAGTGGGTGAAGGTCCCTGATCAAGTCCAGGATGGTTTGGGGGTGTAGCCTGTACATTTGCAGTATCTCTGGCTCAGTCAGTTGGAAGAGCGTTATCCTCTGCCTGTAGACTTGCTCCTCCCTTCTCCATACCCTCTCTCCTGCTGCCTGTAGCCGTAGCCGCCTTGCTATGACTTAGAATGCCGCCATTCTGGTAACACTGTTGCATTCTGGGTCCTTATTTCATAGCCTGCACCTGGTTACCACCTGCTTTCAATTCATGGTAAATACCGACTCTTAAATACCAAATTTCATGGAATTCGGTATTTTTTATGGGTTTCCTACATCTCGATAGTCATTTTTTACCATTTCTTATTTACCGATTCGGTAAATAAGAATTCGGTAAATAAGGATTCGGAAAATTCTGAATCGGTAGAATACCGACTCGTATTTACCGATTCGGTAGTATTTTGACTCCAACATCTCATTTTCCAAATACCAGTCTGTAACAGCCGAAATTACCGAATTTCCGCCGTTACCGACCGGTATTTGGCTACCTACATCTAGCCCCAAATCCTATTGCCCGTGGTAAGAAACAACATGGCACGCCCGTCGGGCGATATGATTCCCCCACCCCTGTCTAATCAAGCACTATCATTACACACACCAGGGCCGGTCCAAGAACTCCTGGGGCGCGGGCGAAAGGGAAGATATAAGGCCCCTCTAATTTGCATGTAACTTCCAGTCGTAGCCGGCATGACTCGCGGGTGGAGGGTCTCGCGGGGGTTCGGGAGGAGGGGAACAGGAAGCAGGCAGACTCCCTCCCCTAAGCCAATCACAATGCTGCAGTGGCAGTGTTGTGATTGATCAGGACGCCGACCAGCCAGGCGCCTATGGCAGCCTACTTAGAGAAAGGCCAGAGTGTGCGTGACTGGTTTGGTCGAACAGTCAGCGCCCGTAGCAGTAGGCAAGGCACTCCTCCCTTGCCCTAAAGCAGACCCGCCCGCCCCCAACCAAATACTTCTGCTTTCTCGCAGTGCTAGAAGTAGAAACGTAAAACGGTCTTTTTAGCATTTTGTGTTTCTGGTTTTGCGAGAAAGCAGTGGGGTGACGCTCCTCCGCCCTAGTGGAGTTCCCGCCCTTGGTTACATCACAAGAAGTGACATCGCAGGACTATTGATCTTATTCGGCATCACTGAAGAGACCTAACGTGGATATCCGTAACATGGACAAAAAGCTAACTATACAAATGAAATAAGTCCATATATTTTAAAACTGTTAAATGGATTACATTTGTCTCATTAGATGGAAAAGCTAGGTGCAGGTCTCACAAAGATGTATATTATTTACTCCTCATTAACTGATTGTTTCCAGATGAGTGCATGATACACTTTCCAGTTCTGCCTCATAAAGGGGGGAGATCCTGTTGAGGTAATGAGGGGCGGGATCATTCAAAATATAAAATTACACAAGAGAAAACTTCTCACACCATGGATATAATTATACATTTCAAAAGGCTCCCTTATCTTTCTGTGCCATTATTGTGCTACCTTAGGATGACATTAATACTACGTAATTTGTTTTAACATAATTCCTTTCACCAGAATCCCACACTCCCATGCTAAGAAATGTAGGACAATCTTTTTTGTGTGTGTGCTCTTTACTCGCCAGAATTATGTTAAGTGCAAAAATACAACACATATAGTACAAAAATACAAGACACCATTGCAAACAAATAAAGATTGTACATAAACAAAAAAAGACTTAGATCAACCGAGACCACTGCTAAATCATACATTGACTTGCAGGAATGCAACAGATTCAAGGGGTTGTCAAATCAACGTTTTTGATTTGGTGTTAGAACTGTAGGAAATAGAAGTGGCCAGCTTTAGCGCTGGTGGAGCCCTGTGCAACAATGTTGGTGCCCCCAATGACTTGCTCTGCCACGGATTCCCTCACTACCACCCATTAACAGTGCCCCTCAAGTCTCCATAACTACACTCTCTCTGAGATGCATTTAATTTGATTAACAGCACCACTGATACCAGTTTAGAGTGCCAGAGAACTTTATATCACACATTACACAGAGACAATCAATCATACCTGTGTAAATCACAATAGGTAATGTTACATAAGACAAAGGACTAGGAGTCACATGACAATCATACTAGGAGGCAATATAGTTTAATAGTGATTGATCTGGAGAAACACAAACTCTGAATTTAGACCGTAATACCATGGTTGGGTGTTCTCTTTATTAACCAGAATTGATTTCTGTTCAAATGAACCCTTTTTGCAACGCTATGTTAATCAAAGACTGGGGGAAAAAACCATAAAAATGTAATTTATACCTTGCAGTTGGCATGCAGCTCTTAGTTGACAGTTAATAGCTCATTGTTCTATGTTAGGATTTTGACTAATAAACTGCAAGTAACAATAGGATCTCTGAGGCAAAAGCAGTAATCCACTGGCCTATTTACATTATGTGGACTTAGTGATCTGCATGGTACATGTTCTTTGCAGCAAGCACATTAACCCTCTGCGCTACCTTTCCACAAGACAAAACTTCCACTTGACAAACCTCTATCTCTCTAAAGGAAGAACATTAATCATCGGATTTTAATGACATTTTTATTGTTGCCGGAATTTGCTGGAGGCCAGGAAGGAGGAAGCAAGTGCTTTTAGAAACATAATATACTCGCAAACATGACCCAAAGTCAGCGCTCAGTGAGATCTCACCGTTTGCACTGCCCTAGAGCCTCCCTGCTCAAGGGTCCAGTGACCTCAATGACAGAGTCACTGTTGCTCTAGGGTGTGCTGCTTCGTAGGCCTGCCCAAAAGACTTGTGGTGAGCTTCAATAGGGGTTGTGGTGGACAGGCCTTCAAGGTTAACCCACACTTGCCACTGCTAGGGTTCACCTGCTGGTGCTAAGACATCAGGCCTTCTAAGGTCCTACGGGTCCTTCCAAGGTCTAGCATGGAAATGTGCTCTCTCAGTAGAGTGGTCTGGTGGACTGGTCATGAAGGCTGAACATGGTTCCCCAGTTCCAAATTCAGCAGCTCTGACCTTAGTGCCACATCTTCTCCCTCACTGAACATCATACTACCCCAATGAGAGAAACTCGCACTGCCTTCAACTTCAACCCAATTGGACCCGCTACAAACACCTGGAGGCGACTTAATTCAAATTACACCCTAGACAAGAGCAATATACTGCCTAAAAAAAAGTGACAACATTCTGGAAAAAGCAAACACTCATAAGGAATGTAAGATTATTTAAAGCATGTGAAATGTAAGCAGGAACAACATGGTTAGCTTAACGCTTTTTCACTAATTATTCAGAAATCAATGAGTGCTTTTGCATGAAAAGTTAAGGCCATGACTACAGAGCCGGAATGGACCTGCTTCAATGTTCATTGCTTATATCCTCACAAGAAAGCAATATGGTTTAAAAAGACCACATTCGTGAATACAGAGCAGCAGTATGAATTTTATTTTCCAGTCCGCCCATCAAGCAGGTATTGCAGTACATCCAGAAATGGTGCACTTCCCCACTCAGGGAAAACAATGCTGTTCAGAGAAAGACAAGAAAACAAAAGTAGCTCTTCACTGGCAAACTCTGTGGAGTGGCACTAAAGTGTTTTGGGTGTGAATAAAATCAATCTGGCCCCTTTATGACCCACTCTGTCTTGCTTCAGTTATTCTTTTACATTTTGAACCTTTTATTTCTCTCCATCCAAAGGCTGATCTTTGGAAGTGAAAAAATTCACAAAAAAGATGACCTTTCCAGCAAAAAAGTTTTTCTTTTTTGGAATCATTTCACAGGGGAACAAATAAAGAAAAGGAAAAGAAAAGAAAGAGGAAGTAATGGCTTCAAGGCCCAGGGAAGGGGAGCCCCACACCCTGACCTTGCAGCTTACTCTAGTGCTTCGAGGCCCAGGGGGCCCACGCCCCTTGGCATTCGATGCAGTAACAGGGCATTTCTTAAAACACTGTGTTAGAACCAGTTGATCTGGCTGCTCCCTCCTCCCCTCACCCACCTCTCCTTACCTGTGTCTGGCTGGTCCTGTAAACAAAGGGGCCTTCGGTCACCTAGCAACAAAATGCGGGAATGGTCGGTACTTAACAGAGGTGCTGCCCGCCCCTAACACTGTGAGCTATAATTGCTGGCCTGGCTGCTGTGCCTTCCCCACTCTGTTTGACCCTCCCCCCACCCCTGCACCTCCAGGAATGCCACCACGTGGTTGACTCCAGACATCTCGCAAGTGTATTGTAATTGTGTGGGGAGGGGGCCCTGTTGGAGCAGGTGGGCAATCTGTGACAGTGTTTCATTTCACAGTGAAGCAGGGGGGGCCCCCTGCCTGTCACCTGAGCGCGAGGCCCTGGACAGCTGTCCATGCTGCCCATGCCTAGCGCCGGCCCTGACACACACACACACAGGCACTTAACCATCTTTGGGCCCATTACTCCCAGAGAGGACAGATGGGGAGAGCCGGGCTCCTGATGATTGTTGGTCATGGGAGTGGCGTAGCAAGGATCCCATGGGCCCTGGTACAAGCGAGTAAAGCGTCCCTTTTGACTTCTGTTGGGGTACTAGAATACCTTAATTAACATAGTTCACTGGAGCCCTCATGGCTCCGGGGACCACATTGCCACTGCAGCTGCTGCACCAGTGGTAGCTATGCTCCTAAACCAACCACCTCTGACAATACAATTCCCATTGACCATCACATTGTCTGAGGATGGGATGACATAGACATCTGATATGTTTCTTTGTCACCTAAATGTATGTGTGCACTTCTCCAGGTTGTGTGCACTATCGGGTCTCCCGGTGAGCCACCACGCGAGAGGTCGTGGTGAAAAAAGTAACACTTCTATGTGGGGTTTCATCAAGAGACGGTTTTTACTCCTGGGTAAGTGTGAAACCGGTGAAAAGGCTGATGGTTAAGTATGTCCCGTACGAGGACTTTTTCGAAAGATCATTCCATTAGTACAATGTAGAACCTTGTTTAGGGTGAAATTACTTTACAGTAACACAATTTATGCTTAATGCTTACCTGCACCATATTGAGCACACCTGCCAAAATATAGTTTGGACCTTATTCACAAAGGCAAACTTACACACTTGGTGTAAGTTTACGATTTTTTTGCTATTCACAAACTACCAGTGTAGTTTTATGTGTAGTATTTTTATGACTGCAGAGACTGTCTTATCTAATGTGCAGAAATCTCCACAGTCATAAAGATAGCAGCTGCAAAAAACATCGCCACAGGTGACACCAGCAACTAACGCTAATGAGATGAAAAGTAGGAGTTCCCGTGCCAAAAGCCGCAACAACACCACTCCGCAACATTCTCAACGACCAGCCAGATAGGCAATAACATTAAAAAAAAATCGATAAGGCGCGTTAGCAGCAGGAAATTAACACCGCTCTGACCTGGTGCAAAGTCGGACGACAGCCTGCCCCAGACAAGGGAGCCCAGCCCAGAATCACACCTCAAGGGTAACAGATGCCATGGAGCTACTGATCATGTAGCTCTGAGCGCCAACAGGCCCACAACACCCACCGCCACCTCCCCAGGCCCGACACCCCCCTGCCCCCAGACGACCACCGAGGCAGCGCAGACTTCTCACCAGAATATGTAATTGCCCACTACAGGCTCAAAAGAACAACCATCCTCCGCATCCTGAACATCATAGCCCACAGGCTGATGGTACCCACACAGCGGACAACCAACATCCCTCTGCAGACAAAGCTGGTGGCTGTGCTGCATCTGTTGGCCTCTGGTACCTTCCAACCAACAACAGCCAGAGTCGGAGGAGCCAGCCCTATCAAAGTTCCTCACACCTGTCCTGTCCTGGATGCCATCCTCAGCCTGGTGTCCCAGTACCTATACTTCCCCCACACTGCGCAGGAACAGTTGTAGACCAAGCGAGGCTTCTACGCCATAGCTGGCTACCTGCATGTGTTGGGGGCAATTGACTGCAATTGACTGCACACATATCCTACTTGGGCCGCCTGCCGACACTGCATACAATTACCGTAACAGAAAACACACACATTCCATCAATGTGCAGGCAATAATGGACCACCGGGGACTCTTGTTGCCAACTACCCAGACAGTGTGCATGATTAATACATCTTCAGACAGTCCATCATCAACCAGCGCTTCCAGGATGGCACCTATGGGAATGCCCTGCTCGTTGGTAAGTACCAAATGAAAACACTGCACACCTCAAATACACAATTATGCAATTCACCTGGGAATGCACACGTCACAAAGTCACATACAACATACCAAACAACATGCTCACCCACCAGACATGACAGAACAACTTACTGTGGGAACCTGGGCTAGCCAGATACATGAGCCATGAACGGCATGGCACCTCAGCCACACATCAGCAGAATGTGGGAAGAGGAGGAAACCAGGCATGTGTGAAGGAGGTGATGTGACAGATTAATGAGAATGTACACAATGCCAAGTGGGGCGTGGATGAGCTGGACAGACTGCTGTATGCAGACCACAGACATATCCATGTCGACATACAGTGCTGGTGGTGGAAGTGTTGTGGACAGTGGACACAACCATGGCACCCCAGCCAGTGGGGGAGATCACATAAATATAGCTTGTGACAGTACCCTTGTAAGCGGGTGTGGAGTGGGCTGGGCCGGCGTACACCAGGCTAGCATAGGGGTGTGAATAAAAAGCACGTAGCCCTGGGCATGGTTCCCTTCCGGGATGATCATGTCCCTGCCAGGGTGGCACCTCTCACCCTGCCATGAGGCCAACGCCGTGTGTGCTGGTGCCTGCGATAATGTGCGCCTGCTGCACCCTGGCCCGCTGGTCCCCAAAGCCGTCATGCCCGATCCTGCACATCCAGGCATCACTGCTCACCTGCCAAAACAGGCGTGTGTCAAAGAGGGCCCACCACGTGCCGCTGCAAGCTCCAAGCCTGAGGCCCCTGACCTTGTCAGCCTCCTCAGACCATCATGACCTCTGCTACACAGGCCCGCAGTACTCCTTGCTCGTTGACGTACTCCACCGGATGACTCAGCGGACTAGTAGGTCACACATTTGGAACGGAGTCTTGATTACACAATGGCAGAGTACATATATTATGGCTGATTTTATATCCCACAGGCCATTCCACATTACATTGTGCTGTGTACAGCGGGCGCAACCATGTCACTGCAGGCCATCGGGTAGATCTGGGACATGTAGCAGTGTTGTACCTCCCTGTGAGCGTGAGCGGAGTGGACAGGCATACGACAGTACAGCGTAGGGGTGTGGCTCTTCCACACGTGGATCTGAGTGTGGTTAACTTCAGGCCTTGGCAAGGAAGTTGCTAATGCGTATGTCTCTGTTGTAGTGTCTGCGCCATCCGTCCCACAATGGATAATGTTGCTATGTGGCATGCCCCCGAGTGCGGGATCAGGCGAAGGGGTACATGAGGGAGGGCATGCCCGCTCGGGGTCAGGGATCACACATGACAACTGTTGTGTCTGTCGCTATTAGTGCAGCATGCGCCAAAAGTCTACCCTCAACCATATGGCGAGTTCAGCCAGGCAGGTGCTCCACACATGTGGCCGGCCCCCTTAAGCGCACGTCATCACTGTGTCGTAGTCAGGCTAGTGGACATGCGCAGACAGGTATGACAATGGTGTGCCGTAGGGGTGCAGATGGTGCAACCGCACTGCGCACACTAGTGAATAGGCTGGGGGGTAGCAGCAGTGGGGCTACGTAATACACATTGATGTCGGTCATTTGCAACAAGAAGTACATGTCATACAGTAATAACTAAGTCTGACATATCACACACCAATGACCCAGTATGCCTGCCAACACATCATTCAGTACGTAGTCATGACTCATGTCTCTCTAAAGTGTCACAGGTGACCAAGGATATGCACTCTGCGCTTGCACGATGACACCCCTCCGAACACCGAACACACAGGCCCAGAGGCAGCACAATTTGGCCCACAAATGCACCAGGGGCATCGTGGAGTGCACATTTGGCGTGTTGAAATCAAGTTTCAGGTGCCTGGATGTCACAGGTGGAAGGCGCCTGTACAGAACAGACATCGTGTGCAAGATGATCATTGTGTGTTGCACAACATATGTGTACGAATCAAAGCACCATGGATACGAGTGCCAGATGCCCCGGACAATGATGATGAAGATGAGGCAGGTGGACCACAGCCCACTGCAGCCGCAGCAGGAATAGCCCGTAGGGACTACATCATTGACAATTTCTTTGGTTGACGTCACATTGTGATGGTCATTTGCAATAATAGGACAGTACGATGACTGACCACAGGCACAGCATGTGCAAAAAAATGCATTCCAAAACACATGTGCATGTCACTCATCTGTACCAGCACTTCACTCAGACAAGTGTCGGTGCGACATGTAGTGCTGACAAGTTTGTCATTTATTTATGGATGGTGGGTGTGTCACCTCTGTGCAGTGAGGCTGTTTAGGGTGTCACGTATTCGAACTGCCAGTTTTGTGTGTCACAGTTGTTATGGTATCCCACTATTCGGTGTTTCACATGTGTCCCAATTAATTCCATTTTGGCTGTCATTTGTGGCCTACAAGTGACAACAGGGCTTCTTTTTGGCTCTGATATGTGCCGCCATGATGCAGGGATGCACCCTGTGACTCAGGTCCCATGACATGGGCGATATGTGCGTAAGGAAGAGTCACTGCCCCTACATTAGTCCATGCTTTCATTATTGTTTAGTCATGGACATGGCACGTCGGTGTGCAAGGGGTGTTGATTGTCCCTCTGCAATGTGAAGAGGAGATGCGGTTCCACAGTGTGTTTCCATGTATGTTTCCGCATTGGTGCAGGTTACATACTGAATGCATGTCAATGTACATTGTGGATGATTGTGAGGAAATGCCTACCTGATGTGGGACAGTGGTCATTTGTTCTGAATCACAGCTGTGGGGTTGTGCTTGTACGTTGTCATCTCACCGTTTCTTTCCTCTGCTTATGTGGTGCATTTTCCCGCATGACGCGTGGGATTAGCTGGATTTCGCAGCTTTTTGTATCGCGTTTGCCTGACTGCTACTTTTTCTGCGTTTGTGTTTTGCATTTTTACTGCGTTGCGTTGGCTTTATCGCGGACAGTTGACGTGTTGTTGTGGCCCTATCGCATGGTGCCTCCGTGTTGTGAGTACTTAGTTAACACAGCATTATTTTCCCGCGATAGACTGTGATGTTGAAAGTTGTGTTAAGTTAATTTTGAGATGGCTATCACACGTTCTTGAGAATATCCCCCATAATTTGTGAGTAACAAAAATAGTAAACTTACACCAAAAGTGTACCTCTACCTTTGTGAATAAGTCCCTGAGAGTTCTCGATATAAAATGCACAGTGGTTGTGAGCCGTGGGTTCACTTCATCTCAAAACTTGTTAATTAAAACAGGGCTTTGGAAAACTCTAGAATCTTTGGAACACATATGATAACTTGGTACTAAGTTGTTCTGAAGTGATTTCCTCTGTTTCTTTGTACATTTAGCTCTGATAAAACTAACTTAGATTCATTCTTATCATAGTAATTTCCTTGCAGAATATTAAAACATTCTCATGTTCTACTTTCTTAAATGGACTCCACAAATGCAAAAATGCAAATACTTCAGTAGGCTGTTTTAACAAAGTATCGCACTAGCCATGTTGGGGAGCAGCAGAACCCTCTTCTAAAATAGAGTTTTTTCTTCAGTAGTAGCAAATATAATATATTTCTGTGGCAAGAAAATGAGCAAGTTCTTGTGGTAGGGTTCCTTTGAAATCTCCTGTGTCCCGTTGATTTTTACAGCAGATGTGAAACCCCTTGTTCCATTCTGCCTGGATTTCAATGTTTGGTCTGAGGTATATACAACTTGTTCAGTAACCAGTATATTAACCCATTGAGCTATTTCCTAACTTGCAAACCAATATCCTGCAGACATTTCATAGTGGCAGATACCTTGCATTTTAATGGAGGACAACAGGTTCCGTGGATTGGATTTGCAGTGCATCCACTTTGCCTTGCCACCATTAAGGCATGCTCCTTGCGCACATGCAGTCCCTGTTGTATATGCTGTACTATATACTCACTATGTAATTAATGGCAAACAGCTAACATGTAGTTGATGACTAGCTAAAGATTAAGCTGTTGTTCTGCACCGCGAAATTTGGCATATACATTTAAGAAGCCTCCTGCATTGCAGATACCTTGCATTTTAATGGAGGGCAACAGGTTCCCTGTGATAGGGTAGCTGAAGTGCCACATGTATGCAAGCCAATGGATCCTAGAAGTTGAGGCAAGTTAATATCTGGCGTAGGCAATGGAACTGGCATGCCTGTGAGATGCAACTTGCAGCCAAGCCCCACTGGTCCTTTGGAATTACCAGTGACCACTAAGTCGACATCTGCCACTAGCACTCAGTACTGTGGGTGCATACATTGTGGAAACATTGTTGTGCCTCAACAAGTGATTGCTTGTTGATTTGACAGGACAGCTCTCACTTGTATTGGCAAATGTATTTGAATACTGAAATTTGATTTTCCTATCCATTTTGTTTCCTGTGCATACTTTTTGCAATGTTGTCATGTATTTGGGTCTGTTTACTTGTCAAACAGATCCGTAGATACTTGTTTACTTATTTTTCTTGTGTCCGTATGCAGTCAGCTATGTGTCTTATGATACATGTGGTTTAGGCTGACGGCGTTCTGCAAGTGTACAAAATATATTTTTCCATGCCCCTCTTGTGTATGTGTTTATGTTATAGTGGTGGTTCCACAGAGGCACGTTCCCCGATGACTGGATAAGCACCAAAGTTAAATCCCTCCTCAAGAAGCCCTCTACAGAACCAATAGACCTCAAAAATTACTGGCTCATCTCTCTTCTCCCCTTCACTGCCAAAGTCCCCGTAAAATCGTCAGCACCCAGCTAACACACTTCATAGAATCTAACAACATTCTCGACTCATCAAATCCGGATTCCGCAGTACCCACAGCACCGAGACCGCCCTCCTAGCCACCATGGATGACATCCGCGCACTCATTGATCAAGGCCACACTGCATCCCTCATCCTAGTAGACCTCTCAGCATCCTTCAACACCGTCTCACACCGCACACTAGCCGCCACACTCCACAATGCCGGCATACAAGGAACTGCCTTAGACTGGATCCGCTCCTTCCTCTCTTCTAGAACACACAGAATAGGACTCCTGCCTTTCATCTCCGAACCCACAGAGATCAGATGTGGAGTACCCCAAGGATCCTTCCTCAACACCACGCTCTTCAATATCTATATGGCCCCCCTCGCAACCATCGTCAGAAAACATGGACTCAACATAGTATCCTACACCGACGACACCCAGCTCATCTTCTCCCTCACAGAGGAACCCAACATCACCAGGCACAATTTCCAGGAAGGAATGAAGGACGTCGCATCCTGGATGAGAAGCAGCTGCTTGAAGCGCATCTCAGAGAAAACGGAAGTCCTGGTCCTCAAACCCACCACCACTGTGTGGGATAACACCTGGTGGCCCCCTGACCTCTGAAACCCTCCCACCCCCATAGACCACACCCGGAACCTCGGCATCATTCTCAACTCCTCTCTCACCATGAAAAGACAGATCAAAGCCGTACGTTCTCATGCTTCAACACCCTCTGCATACTCTGCAAGACCTTCAAATGGAACCCCCTGAATCCAGTAAGACCGTCACCCATGCACTCATCACCAGCAGGCTGGACCAGGGGAACGCCCTCTATGCCAGAATCAACAAATCGCTCCTCCACAAACTCTTGACCATTCACAACGCCGCAGTCAGACCCATCCTCAGCATCCCACGGCATGACCACATCACCCAGCACCTCAGAGACCTCCACTGGCTCCCGGTCAAAAGAAAAGTGACCTTCATGCTGCTCACACACACCTACAAAGCCCTCCACAACACTAGACCCCAATACCTCAACAAAAGAATCGCCTTCTACGCCCCTAAGAGAAACCTCTGCATCTAGCCCTGACCCAAATCCCACACATCGATAGAGCCGGAACGGGAGGAAGATCCTTCTAAATCGCGGCCAAGACCTGGAACGAGCTCCCACTCTTCATCAGACGAATCCCTACACTGCAAGCTTTCAGAAAGGATCTCTAGACCTGGTTATTCGGATGACCTTGGAGCTGCCCGAACCCCCTCCCCCCAGCACCTTGAGACCCTCACGTGTGATTAGTGCGCTCTATAAGTCCCCGATTGATTGATTGATTGATTGGTGCCAAATATGGGTGTGTGCACTGATGTACCATCACTTTTTTTGTTCCCTATTGTTCCTTTCTCCGGGTTTGTGTTCTTTCCTGCCCCCTTTGATTTATGGATGATACCATTGTGGAGTTCTGGATGTGACCTGATGTGGTGTGTAATTTATTTTTAACTATTCAAAGGAGTGGATCTGAGTTTCGTTTGCCTGTAGTACTACTTTAGTAGATGTGGGTTTAAGTTTTGTGGGCTGTGATTGACTTAGACTTTCTTGGGTGTGTCTGTATATCTGCATGGTCCAGCTCTTCAAGAGGCCCCCATTCACACCCCAGATAATAAACACTTGTAAGTTATGGGAGACTCAGGGCCCGTCATCACATTCTGCAGCAGGAAGAGACCATTTTGTGTAATGCTACTGTGCATGGCCCTTCCTGCTCTCCTCTTTCATTTCCTCCTTATGCTTCCATTTTGGGATATTCCCCATTTTTGGGTCACCGCACCTGCCTTTCACAAGGTGACTGTCTAGAAGTAGGTTTTCATATACAGATTATACGTAGGCGTGGCAGAATATTCTGCACACATGAAATAGGGAAGAGCTGTGTTTGTGTGCAAATGGCCCTATTGGACTTGACATTAAACCTAAGATTATGCAGCATACTTTGGTTGTATTCCCCATGGTTTGAAAGAGCTTTACTAATAGTGCCCTTGAGGATAGGAAAACAAATGGGATTGGTCAGATATTGGATCTTATATCAAGAGCAATAAGGGATAGCTTGTCTGAGAGATTTAGAGCTCGGCATAGGGTTTAAGAAAGGGATACATGTTAGGTTAGGCTGTGGTTATGCTGTTTTGCTGCGGCAATGTGTGCTCCAGGATTGGACAGTTTAGGCTTGTGGGGATTTATGTCCTTTTCTGTCATCTTACTCATGATTGTCTCAGTGGCCTCTGGAGTATGCCGCCAATATCTCCACCCTCTTTCCATCTGAGGTAATGGTAGATTGTGTCACTGTTGCTGCTGTGCACACCGACCTATAAATAATCTCCCTCACAACCCATTTATTTTAAGGATCTATGTACAAGATTCCATCTAGGGCACTTTAATTCATAGAAAAGACCACTAATTGCTTTTTACTTTCTTATTTCATTTTATTTATTCATCTTACAAAAAACAATTATTTATACATATCAGATACATTTCCTTTCCACAATTTACAATATTACAGAATTATTTACACATAAAACATCTAACAATACACATTCATACCTGGGTAGAGAAAACATGCAACCAACCTAAACATACACACTTGCATACACACTGTTCACACAATACACTCCATCTGTACGAGTTTACACGTTTCAGTTGTTGGTCTCTAGATCACAATAAATTCCCTACATTCCATAGGAAAAAGACTTGGTCAATGCATTTCGGTGGAATAAGCGATATTGACAACCACCTTCTTCAGGACCCGTCAGAGAATTACATAGGAATCTCTAACCCAGGAGTATCTACAAGAGAAATATATATATATGAAAAAAAGTAAAGAAAAGTGCCCTTATACTTATTCATTAGAGAGTGACATCCGTTTGGACCTAAGTGACACATGCATACAATGTTAGATAAATCCATAGTCCCATTTATACCCCTCGTATTCATACTTTTCCTATTTAGGTACATCTTTATTCTTGATATCCTATATATTGGCCTTACTTCTGCATGGGGCGCACAGCGTGGACGATAACCCAGAAGGGAAGGAGTAGGTTGAGGTAGGGGACATGGTCTAGTGTTTCTGCATTCCCCTACGTTGGCACTCCTCCTTCTAGTCCGTGTTAGTCGCGGGGAGACTCCTCTGGTGCACCAGTATAAAAGCTGCACCCTGGAGTCGTCTTTCGCCTGGAATTGTATGTACACATTAAAACTTACCTGGTTTTGTTTTCACTAACGCCTCATTTCTGTTGCTTCCAAGTGGCCGCAATGGTGAATACTGAGCATTTGTCAGTTTTTGCTTCATCTGATTGCTGACCTGGCAGCACTTTTCTGATCCTGGCTACCTCCTCCTTCATATTCACATACAATAATTCCACAAATGAATCTCTTTGGTTTTCCCCTTTTTTAAGTCTTGCCTAAGCAGCACGCATGCGATGCATAAGAGGACCTTTAGCCATCGCTCTGGTCATTTTCAAGCACACACTCGTGCTTGTGGCGGCATCCACCTTGTGGAAGCGAACAGGGGTGCGCCACAAGCACGAGTGCTGTGCATGAAAATAAGCAGACTGCGCGCGCACGCACGCACGCAGCACTCCTGGACTCTCGCTCTCTCTCTCGCTCTCTCTCTCTCTTCTCTTGCTTTCTCTCTCTCTCTTTCTCTCTGTCTCTCCCGCTCTCTCTTTCTCTCTCTCACTCTCTCTCTCCCCCTCTCTCACTATCTCTTTCTCACTCTTTCCCTTTCTCTCTCTCTCTCTCTCTCCCTCCAGCCCCTGCTGGAAACTGTACGTTCATGCTGCCGCTGCTGGATAATCAGACGTCGCTGGTTGTAGTGCATTCACCAGATGGGGCGGTTTATTTTGCTGTTTTGCTACGCATCATATTTTGAATTGGATTCTGGCTTTGATACACAAGTCTTTTTTAAGATGTGAAGGACTGGGGGAATTATTGATGAAATAGTCATGAGTAAGGTGTGACAATCTAATGTAATACATCCTTGGGAATTTCAAGTGAGGGCTGAAACACAGGGTACAGCTGCTCGGACATGCCCTAGGCACCATATACGATTCTGGTGTTCCCATCATTAAGAGTGCAGCATGTGAGGAACTTGGAGCCAAAGGAACAGCCATCACTACTCTGCCAGAGTCGGGATGTTTCTTTTAAAGGCTTTTACATTTTATAACTTATTGTAACAATATCAAGAGAAAATGAAAAGGCAATAAAAATATAAATGTAAATCTGAGATTGCAAACTAGGGGGCAGATTTACAATAACTGGCGCATCTCTGCATATCAGCAGGGATGTGCCAGTTATGTTGCGTCACGGCAGACACCTCTTGCGCCACCATGGATGCGCCGCATTTACAATGCGGCGCACCCTGTGACAAGAATAGACAGATGCGTGACTCATCTGCTGCCGTAAAGGTGACGCATTGCTGGACTCGCGTCGCAAGCGAGATACAGCTCCAGCAACGCTCGGGGTTCCCCCTATGCCTAACATGCTGCGTCAATCCTTACGCCTGCTTCAAGCAGGCGCAGGGTTTTAACGCAGCATGGCTGTAAAAGTGACAGAGTGAAATCTTGCAGATTTCACTCAGCCACTTTTAGGAGGCGTTCCTGTGCCGGAACGCCCCCTCCCCCCTGTCCCGGAATGCCCACATGTGGCGCAGGGCTTTACAATGTGACGCATCTCCCTAGATGCGTCACTTTGTAAATACCCTACAGCATGGCGCTGGCTTTGCTTCGCCGTTTCGACGCAGCGGCGATGCAAATGTGGCGTACGGGGCTTGTAAATCTGCCCCTTAATGTGTTTGAGCTTGGTTAGAATGTGCTTGTTTGTTTGTAAGTCTGGCTCATTGATGAGCTGCGCATCAGGTCACTAACAAGGCATCGTGAGTGCACATCAAATGCGGAGTCTGCATCCTATGGCATACACCCAGTGGGTACCTGCTTGAATATTACTATCAGGGTTACCTCGGTGTCTGACTCTGTAGTCCGTTTAGGTGCGCCTTGTCTCCGGAGCCATGTGTGGGACGGCGTTGGTTACTATGGCAACGATCTGCCATTTATACCACATGCCTAGCCGCTACAAGCTAACAAGTATTGGCATAGTCAATAGGTTTTGGCCTTTGGGACCTTATAAATATTTAGTTATGCAGCACAATATCCTTACTGCCACAACATTAACTGTTGCATGGCTAAACACTTAAAAGGACCCAAAGGCGAGACATATTGGCTATGCCAATTCTTGTTGTACTAAAGGTTTTCACCCAAAGATGATGAATAGTGAAATACAAACACCTTAACTAGTACCTGCGGCACTCGGCTTTCAGGAACATATTAGGTAAATACTTCAGAAAGCTGAGGGGAATTTGCAATGAGCAAAACCAAGATTCAAGAAATTTGCTGACAAATACAGAACACCTGAGAAAGAGTGTACAGTTGAGCATCAGGTATGGTCGTCTACAAAACATTTATGTCTTAAGGGGCAAAATAAATTTCAGTTCAAATATGTTGGGCTTTTTCAGGTTTGCAAAATAATCAATCCAGTAGCCCTAAAAGTAGAATTACATAACATTTTACTAGTTCACCCAGTTTTCTTGTATCTCTGGTCAAACAACTTATAGATGGCACACGCTTAGATACCATGCCTCCACCAGTAGAGGCTGGGACTGAACCAGACTATGAAGTGAAGGCAATTTTGCATTCAAAGAGTGAGAGGATGTCTTTTTTATCTCATTCACTGGAAAGGTTATAGTCTAGAGAGTAGATCTAGGGAGCTGGCGTAGCATATACATGCACCCCAGTTGGCTAGAATGTATCATCTGTAATATCCTGCCATGCCTAAGCAAGCCAGTGGGAAGTGTCGTGGGAGGGGTGTTCTGTCATGCCAGTTGCTGAGTGTCCCTGCAGGAAGCTCGGCCAACATCCTGGAAGTGGAGCAGGAGCTCGAGGCAGAGGACTCAGTCTAGTGTTTCAGCATTCCTCTGCATCAATGCCCCTCCCGGAAGTCTACATTAGTTGCGGGTGGACTCCTCAGGTGTGGAAACATAATCGCTGCACCCGGGAGTCAAACTCCACCTGCAATTCTATTTACACATTGAAATTTACCCGGTTTTGCTTTCCCTAACAGCCCCATTTCTATTGTTTCCCGGGGGCTACTGTGGTAAATCCTTGACAGCTTCTGCTTCACGTGATTCCCGGCCTCTTGGCGATTTTCCGATTTTGTTGACTGTTCTTCTATGTTGTTAAGGTGCATGTTACTACATATTGTTGGATATTCCTACTCACCATTCAGTGCTGTGACTTTGTGATTCATACTGCTGGTGACTATTTTCTCTGCAAAAGAAAGAAAAGGCTGTTATATGTTGACTGTTATTTTATATTATTTTTTTGCTTACCCTGGGACATTACTTGGGATATTTTCAATCTTTGAGCATCTATAAAAAGATGTTACAAGATAAGAAAAGCAGCTACTTTTCAAACAAAATCCAACAAGCAGGTAATTCCAGCAAAAGCACTATTCTCAACATTGAAGAAGCTAGTCAAGCTTCCTGAACCACAAGAAAAGTACATCAATGTAGCTTTCTGAAATCAACTAGCTGGGTTTTTTAAGGACAAAGTACAAACCATCTTCCAATCCCTCTCAGATTGGGAAGACAGCACGTTAGCCACTCCCACCTCAATCTCCCCATGGCTCTCCAATGTCTTAGATTTGTTTGAACCACCAAACATAGAGCAGGTAGAGGAGGCAATTAAATCAATAAAATCAGAGAGCACCATCAGACCCCTGTCCACATGGCACCAGACATAATGAGTGAACAACAAAACACACAAGATGATGGACGGAATGTTGCACAATGGCAAAACATTCACCCCCAGTCACAGATCTGGGTTTAATCCATGGTTATATATAATAAGTGAACAACTCAGCATTCTTTTTAAAGAGCTAATCAGTTCAGGTGTCTTCCGAGACGCATGGAAGACAATATCTATTCTTCCACAATTGAAAAAGCCCAGTCTAGATCCCAATGACAACAGCAGTTACAGACCAATAGCAAGGATCCCCTTCCCGTCCAAGGTCCTGGAGAAAATTCTAAACTTCCAATTTACAAACTTTATCTCATCGGCAGACCTACTGGATTCCTCTCAGTATGGTTTCCGACAAGGACACGGCACTGAAACCGCCCTGATCATGGCAGCAGAGGAGATCAGGGCAATACTGGACACGGGTGCCAAGGCCGCCTTGATCCTGTTGAATCTGTCGGCGGCATTTGACACCGTGAACCATGACATTTTAATCAGGAGGCTACAAGAGATGGGAGTCAAGAACTCTGCCCAAACATTGCTCCATTCCTTTCTGAACAACAGTTACCAATGTGTTCTGATAGGGGACTCCTGCTCAGAACCGTTTACCTTGCCTTGCGGGGTGCCACAGGCCTCCTCCTTAAGCTCCACCCTGTTTAACCTTTATGTGACCCCTCTGGCCAAGGTCATCAGGCAATCCGGCTTTACACTTTTATCCTATGCTAATTACACCTAAATAGTGGTGTCCACCTCCAGCAATCCAGAGGAAACAGCTGAGCGTTTCAACCAGTGTATGTCCCACATAAACTACTAGATGGGGACACATTATCTAAAGCTCAATGGAACAAAAACTGAGGTACTGTTATTAGGCTCTGACACATCCTTTTAGTCACAAAACTAGTGGCCTTCTAGTATGGGTGCTGTCCCTACCCCAGTCCAGAAAGTGAGGAACCTGTGTGTCCTCTTTGATGACACACAGGCTGACCTTCCAACAACAGGTCAATAAAGCCGTCTCATCAGTGTTTCTCACTTTAAAATAAATCCGTAAAGTGCACTCCTTCATTCCCCCCCGAAGCGGTAAAAACGCTAGTGACAGTCCTAGCCTTGGCTAAACTGGACTATGGTAATGTACTATACTTAGGCCTCCAGAAACAACATATGATTAATCTTCAGCGAGCACAAAACGCTGCTGCCAGATTGCTACTAGACGTTCCCAAATATCAATCCATCTCCGAAGGTTTAAAAAAACTCCACTGGCTTCCTATCAACAAAAGGATAGACTTTGAAGCCCTATGTCTAGCACACAAAGCTGTCCACGGAAATGGACCAACGTTCTTGAAACAACACCTCTCCTGGTACCAGCCATCAAGGCATCTACACTCAGCACAGAGCAAACACCTCCAAACACCAAAATTCAAGAAAGTAAGCTGGGGAGGAAGAAGCGTTGTCCTGGGTACTGAGAGGCTGTGGAACTCGCTTCCGCTAAATATCAAAAGCTGCCCAACGCTGCTCGGTTTCAGAAAGTTACTAAAGACATGGCTTTTTTCAAATGAATGCACCATCTCCGGCAATCTCCTCCGCAAAGCACCTAGATGCTCCTGGGGAATCGTGCGCTATATAAATTTCAGAATCAAAATCATTACTATTCATATGGATATATATTTGACCTATTGATATATATTGTAGGGAATGATTTAATTCCTCTCTATGTTCTGGATCAGTTTTGAACCATACATATTTGTTTATGAGGTAATTACCAGCACTATCTTAATGGCTTAATAGTACTTGGTTGGTATGTACCATTTTACCATTTTTGTGTATTTACTTTCCTTAGGAGCACACTGCATAAGCAAGTTTCCAGCTGATAGATACTAGTGGGATAGTGGGAGGTGTTAGGTAAGAACGTTTGCTTATCATTCCAACCTAGGTATATCCCAATCTATGCCTTAGCAGGACAAGTCCTGAAGGTCATAATGTATGTTTATTAGGTGCACTGCGAACATGGAACATGGAAGGTATCAAGAATGAGAAGGACTAAGGCAGTCATCTTGAGCAAGGACGCCATCTTTTGTTTCCTCCACTTCCCTCTTTCCCTGGGGTACTGTTCTCACCTGGAACCTGACCTGGAGTCTGCCGTACTCTTCTGTTGTTTACAGGATTCCAGTGGCGTAGGGAATCAGCTTCTGGCATTCATGTCTCATTCCCACAAGATTGCACAGACATATCGGCCTTGGTTGTGACCAAACGTGACAGAAGTTCATCTGTCATGACTTGCATTACCCACTGGATGGTTGTTTCCTCCTTTTTGATTATTCTTTCTAAAACAGTGCTGTGCTTCTGTGGGAGGTTGATTCCTTACTGATGGAGCAGCTGTGTATAACAGAGGTGTTACCGATGGAGCGGATGTGTATGGCAGAGGTGTTACAGATGGAGCAGATGTGTATAACAGAGGTGTTACTGATGGAGCAGCTGTTCATAACAGAGGTGTTACCGATGGAGCAGCTGTTTATAACAGACGTGTTCACAACAGAGGTGTGCCGATGGAGCAGCTGTTTATAACAGAGGTGTTACCGATGGAGCAGCTGGTTATAACAGAGGTTTTCCCAATGGAGCAGCTGTTTATAACAGAGGTGTTTATAACAGAGGTGTTACTGATGGAGCAGCTGTTTATAACAGAGGTGTTACTGATGGAGCAGATGTGTATAACAGAGGTGTTACTGATGGGGCAGCTGTGTATAACAGAGGTGTTACCAATGGAGCAGCTGTCTATAACAGAGGTGTTACTGATGGAGCAGATGTGTGTAACAGAGGTCTTACCGATGGAGAAGCTGTTTAAAACAGAGGTGTTACCGATGGAGCAGCTGGTTATAACAGAGGTTTTACCAATGGAGCAGCTGTTTATAACAGAGGTGTTTATAACAGAGGTGTTACTGATGAAGCAGCTGTTTATAACAGAGGTGTTACCGATGGAGCAGCTGGTTATAACAGAGGTTTTACCAATGGAGCAGCTGTTTATAACAGAGGTGTTTATAACAGAGGAGTTACTGATGGAGCAGCTGTTTATAAGAGAGGTGTTACTGGTGGAGCAGATGTGTATAACAGAGGTGTTACCGATAGAGCAGCTGTCTATAACAGAGGTGTTACTGATGGAGCAGATGTGTGTAACAGAGGTCTTACTGATGGAGCAGATGTGTCCACCTATCAGTTTAGCACCATGAAAAAGGATGATCTGGGCGGTGTCATGGGGAGCTGTGAGGACCACCTTGTCTTTCACCGAGATGTAAGGACTGGTTTAGGCTTCGCATATTCTAAAACCACTTGCATTCTGCCTGAATTTGGGATGTTACAAACATGCACATATTTGATAATAATAGTGCATAAGGCTCTAAATAAACAGAAGATGCACAGGCTTAGGCCAGTAAAACACGAGTAACATGTCTCCAGAAACAATTACGAGAGGTGGATTTGGAGGCTTAATGAACCAGCCACGAGATTGCATTTCCAAGGTTTTGTTCAAAACACAGACAGATGCTGTACTACTTGAATGCTTTAATCAACACAGCTGCAGGCTTCAGCAAAGAGTTCTGTGTTTAATATTTTGAAACAAGCATTTAAACATTATACAATGTTTAAACAAGGAAGGTCAAACACTGTTCATGCATTTTATATATTATTATGTGACAGCAAAGTTCTTATGCAATTTCGATACTGTACCAATACGTTCATAAAAGAGCAGATTTTAATGCATCATAATCAACAGATTGTCTTAGTACTTAACTACAATACACGTGTCCAGCCCCCAGAGATAGCTTGCTAGTTTCATACAACAACTAAAACGAGATGACTCGCTTATTCATATTATCCCAACACAATCGAATTAGGTTATATCACTACACAAACGTCCCAGAAGGTAGGTGCCTCATTTTTAAAAAGCATAAGTGCCAGGGCCCAAGGTATTGCTCAGCAGGCCACAGCAACTTGCCACTAGTACCAGCTGGTCCTCGTTGGCTGCTATATGCCAGTACAAACACTCCCTGCGAGGCATTGCGCTCCTACAAGTGTGGCAAATGGAACGCTTCCAGGCCACTCAAAGCTGTAAGAACGGCCTGGACATGCTGGGGCAGATTTTCAAGCCAAACCATGAACAGGATGAACCTGCAGATTTACAAGCCCCATACGCCACATTTGCGCTGCCATGGCGTCACTTTTGTGAAGCAGCAGCGGCACAAAGCCAGCGCCATGCTGTGGGGTATTTACAACATGACGCATCTATGAAGATGCGTCACGTTGTAAAGTCCGGCGCCACATGTGGGCGTTTTGGCACCAGGGGGGGCGTTCCGGCGCAGGAACGCCTCCTAAAAGTGGCTGAGTGAAATCTACAAGATTTCACGTAGTCACTTTTACGGCCATGCTGCGTCAAAACCCTGCACCTGCTTGAAGCAGGAGTAAGGATTGACGTAGCATGTTAGGCATAGGGGCACCCCGAGCCTTGCTGGAGCTGCGTAGCGCTTGTGACGCAACTCCAGCAATGCGTCACCTTTCCGACGTCAGATGCGTCACAAATCTGTCTATTTTTGCCCCATGGTGTGCCGCATTGTAAATGCGGAAAAAAGCAAAACAAAAGGGGATGATGGACGGAATGTTTGAGCAAATCAAACACTCACCCCCAGTCAACTGATCTGGGTTTAATCCATCACCATTCTTTAGCTCACTCAGCCACCCAGTTCATATACAAATCAGTCTGGCCCTGTGCCTCATGGGAACAGGGTCAGACTGATTTGCATATAGCCATGTCTGAACTGGGATGACAGAGTGGGCTAAAGAACAGTGATTGATCAAACCCAGATCTTTTTAACTGGGTGTGAGTGTTTGATTGGTTCAGATGCTCCGTCCATCACCACCCCCTTCTGTACCGTCCTAGGACGGCAGGCCAAACAGACATGCCCACTTATAAGTGCACACTACTCCTTCTCCTTGTCATGTCGGGCCCTGCTCTATACTTTTTGCACGGCTGAGACAGCAATAAGTAAAATGATAATAACATTATGTTGTTATCATTTTATTTGTCATCTGCTGGCTCTGGGCTGTGGGGCGACGCTCCTACACCATTATGGAGAAGGCGCCCCTGTACAATGCAGCCCCATGTGTGCACTCTGCATGTGCCCCTGCACAGTCAGTGCGCTTCCTGGCGGCCTCATTTCTTTTGTGCCGACATCTTTAACATGGCATGGGTGCAAAGGCAATAGAATACCTCATTTGTATGGGCAACGCATAATCCCCAGGATCGTCCTGATAAATCTGCACAGACACGGTAAAAACTACAGAAAGGGCAGCAAAAGCAGCTGCCACCCCTTCTGTAACACTCATTGGCCCTGGGAGTAAAAAAACGAGGGGCCTCATTTATGAGGCTGTGCATACGCTGCCGGTGCGTCACTTTTTGTGACTCACCAGTGGCGTAAAAAATGCACCTTGTTGCGCCATATTTACAAAGTGACGCATCTAGGTAGATGAGTCACTTTGTAAACTCCTGCGCCACATTATACCTGCGCCAGGTATAATGTGTGCAAGGGGGGCGTATTGACGCAAGGAAGGGTTGTAGAAGTGACGCAGTGAAATCTATGAGATTTCACTGCGTCACTTTTAGGACGTCGTTGCGTCAAAATCTTGCGCCTGCCTCACAGCAGGCGTAAGACTGACGTAGGCCCTTTCACATGGGGCTTGCCCCATGTGAAAGGACACATTGCTGGAGTTGCGTCACTTTAGTAACACAGTCCAGCAATGCGTCACTTTTGCGATTACAGATACGTCAGAAATACTGACGTATCTGTAACTCCTTGCGACATGATGCGTCATACATTAAATATGACGCATCAGGAATGTCACAAGGAGTGGGCACTGAGAAGTGACGCATCGCTGCTTTCACGCAGCGATGCGTCATTTCTCATAAATGAGGCCCTAGGCTCATACCTCCAGGACACTTCCTAGACTACAGCTCTTTGAGGCCAAAGCACAATAACTGAAACTGGGAAGAAAGTTACCAGCCACCACCAGAAGTCTTACTGAAAATAAAAATAACAATAGTTACTATCGGGAAAGCAAGTCTCCTGCTTGGCTGAAATACAGTGAATGATCCACACTAAGCATGGGCGGAAAATCCGTTACGCTCGCGGATTTTGCGGATTTTCGGGAAATTCGCAATCCGCGAGATTTGCGAATTTCCCGCAAAATCCGCAAATTCGCACGCAGCGGATTTTTTTTGCGGCGCGCAGCGTTGGTGATACAATTTTTGCGGCGCGCGGCGTTTATCATCGTTTGCCGGGTTGTTTTTCTCGATAGTTTGCGAGTGCTGCGCCATTTTGGATCTTGCTGTGTGATCCCGCGGGAATTGGCGAGCGCGATTACGTCATCGCGGCTTGCCAACTTGCACAGCGAGGGTTTGTCAACGCGAGTACGGCGAGATCACGTCTCGCGGTACTTCGCAATTGCGAGATTTGAGATGCGGCGAGCAGCAAGAATCTCGCACAAGCGAAAATATAAAATTTGCAATTCTGCACAAGAAATCCACCAGCAAGCAGCATAAACCTTCTTGAAATGATGATTTTTATCTGAATAACTCCTTAGGTTGACATTTGCCTGCACTTTTTTAGCGAGGAGTCCATTTTGGGGAGGGGGGGAGGGGGGTGGGAGGAAGGAAGTGCCCCACAGTCTTCAACTTCCTGTTCCTGTTCAGCAGGCTCCTCCCAGTGCTTTGTCCATCTCCTGGTCACTTTTCATTTGGATCTGGAGCTGGAAGGATTACTTTTTGTGGATGCTGCTGGATATTTGGATTTGAGGCCTTTTTGACTTTCTTTGGATCACTGTTGGATTAGAAATTTTACAAGTAAGTTTGTTTGGGGCATTACAGTTGCTGCAACTAAAATTTTGGAATTTTCGATTTTTGGGCTGTTTTGGGGCCTTTTGCCCAGGGGTACTCAGTGGTGGGTGGACTGAGTCTTTCTGTGGGTTGTCTTGAACTTAAACATCATGGAGGGCATGGATGGATTGGGATTGTGCTGATTTTTCAGTGATTTTCGTTTTTTGGGGCTGTACTTGTGGCCTTTTCACCAGGGGTATTTGAGTCTAGCATGGGCCTAGTCTTTCTGTGGGCTGTCTTGAACTTAACCATCATGGAGGGCATGGATGGAATGGGATTGTGCTGATTTTGCAGTGTTTTTCGATTTTTGGGGGTGTTCATGGGGAGGGACAGGCCATGTGGCTGGTGGCCATTTTGAGTGCTGCTACAGGCACTGGCCATGTGCTTGGAGGCAAGTGGCCATTTTGAATGCAGGCTTTGTTGTTAGGCCTGCAACCATTTTGCCTACTTTTCAACCTTTATGCCCAGGGGTAGTGAGTCTTGCATGGGCCTAGTCTTTCTGTGGGCTGTCTTGAACTTAAACATCATGGAGGGCATGGATGGAATGGGATTGTGCTGATTTTGAAGTGTTTTTCGATTTTTGGGGGTGTTCATTGGGAGGGACAGGCCATGTGGCTGGTGGCCATTTTGAGTGCTGCTACAGGCACTGGCCATGTGCTGGGAGGCAAGTGGCCATTTTGAATGCAGGCTTTGTTGTTAGGCCTGCAACCATTTTGCCTACTTTTCAACCTATATGCCCAGGGGTAGTGAGTCTTGCATGGGCCTAGTCTTTCTGTGGGTTGTCTTGAATTTAAACATCATGGATGGATTGGGATTGTGCCGATTTTTCAGTGATTTTCGTTTTTTGGGGCTGTACCTGTGGCCTTTTCACCAGGGGTATTTGAGTCTAGCATGGGCCTAGTCTTTCTGTGGGCTGTCTTGAACTTAAACATCATGGAGGGCATGGATGGATTGGGATTGTGCTGATTTTTCAGTGATTTTCGTTTTTTGGGGCTGTACTTGTGGCCTTTTCACCAGGGGTATTTGAGTCTAGCATGGGCCTAGTCTTTCTGTGGGCTATCTTGAACTTAAACATCATGGAGGGCATGGATGGAATGAGATTGTGCTGATTTTGCAGTGTTTTTCGATTTTTGGGGGTGTTCATGGGGAGGGACAGGCCATGTGGCTGGTGGCCATTTTGAGTGCTGCTACAGGCACTGGCCATGTGCTGGGAGGCAAGTGGCCATTTTGAATGCAGGCTTTGTTGTTAGGCCTGCAACCATTTTGCCTACTTTTCAACCTTTATGCCCAGGGGTAGTGAGTCTTGCATGGGCCTAGTCTTTCTGTGGGTTGTCTTGAATTTAAACATCATGGAGGGCATGGATGGATTGGGATTGTGCTGATTTTTCAGTGATTTTCGTTTTTTGGGGCTGTACTTGTGGCCTTTTCACCAGGGGTATTTGAGTCTAGCATGGGCCTAGTCTTTCTGTGGGCTGTCTTGAACTTAAACATCATGGAGGGCATGGATGGATTGGGATTGTGCTGATTTTTCAGTGATTTTCGTTTTTTGGGGCTGTACTTGTGGCCTTTTCACCAGGGGTATTTGAGTCTAGCATGGGCCTAGTCTTTCTGTGGGCTGTGTTGAACTTAAACATCATGGAGGGCATGGATGGATTGGGATTGTGCTGATTTTTCAGTGATTTTCGTTTTTTGGGGTTGTACTTGTGGCCTTTTCACCAGGGGTATTTGAGTCTAGCATGGGCCTAGTCTTTCTGTGGGCTGTCTTGAACTTAACCATCATGGAGGGCATGGATGGAATGGGATTGTGCTGATTTTGCAGTGTTTTTTGATTTTTGGGGGTGTTCATAGGGAGGGACAGGCCATGTGGCTGGTGGCCATTTTGAGTGCTGCTACAGGCACTGGCCATGTGCTTGGAGGCAAGTGGCCATTTTGAATGCAGGCTTTGTTGTTAGGCCTGCAACCATTTTGCCTACTTTTCAACCTTTATGCCCAGGGGTAGTGAGTCTTGCATGGGCCTAGTCTTTCTGTGGGCTGTCTTGAACCTAAACATCATGGAGGGCATGGATGGAATGGGATTGTGCTGATTTTGCAGTGTTTTTCGATTTTTGGGGGTGTTCATGGGGAGGGACAGGCCATGTGGCTGGTGGCCATTTTGAGTGCTGCTACAGGCACTGGCCATGTGCTGGGAGGCAAGTGGCCATTTTGAATGCAGGCTTTGTTGTTAGGCCTGCAACCATTTTGCCTACTTTTCAACCTTTATGCCCAGGGGTAGTGAGTCTTGTATGGGCCTAGTCTTTCTGTGGGTTGTCTTGAATTTAAACATCATGGAGGGCATGGATGGATTGGGATTGTGCTGATTTTTCAGTGATTTTCGTTTTTTGGGGCTGTACTTGTGGCCTTTTCACCAGGGGTATTTGAGTCTAGCATGGGCCTAGTCTTTCTGTGGGCTGTCTTGAACTTAAACATCATGGAGGGCATGGATGGATTGGGATTGTGCTGATTTTTCAGTGATTTTCGTTTTTTGGGGCTGTACTTGTGGCCTTTTCACCAGGGGTATTTGAGTCTAGCATGGGCCTAGTCTTTCTGTGGGCTGTCTTGAACTTAAACATCATGGAGGGCATGGATGGATTGGGATTGTGCTGATTTTTCAGTGATTTTCGTTTTTTGGGATTGTACTTGTGGCCTTTTCACCAGGGGTATTTGAGTCTAGCATGGGCCTAGTCTTTGTGTGGGCTGTCTTGAACTTAACCATCATGGAGGGCATGGATGGAATGGGATTGTGCTGATTTTGCAGTGTTTTTTGATTTTTGGGGGTGTTCATAGGGAGGGACAGGCC
The DNA here is from genome assembly GCF_964263255.1 of Lissotriton vulgaris. NCBI lineage: Eukaryota > Metazoa > Chordata > Amphibia > Caudata > Salamandridae > Lissotriton > Lissotriton vulgaris. Next base: position 1,023,129,703 of record NC_141693.1, read on the forward strand.
ATGTGGCTGGTGGCCATTTTGAGTGCTGCTACAGGCACTGGCCATGTGCTTGGAGGCAAGTGGCCATTTTGAATGCAGGCTTTGTTGTTAGGCCTGCAACCATTTTGCCTACTTTTCAACCTTTATGCCCAGGGGTAGTGAGTCTTGCATGGGCCTAGTCTTTCTGTGGGCTGTCTTGAACCTAAACATCATGGAGGGCATGGATGGAATGGGATTGTGCTGATTTTGCAGTGTTTTTCGATTTTTGGGGGTGTTCATGGGGAGGGACAGGCCATGTGGCTGGTGGCCATTTTGAGTGCTGCTACAGGCACTGGCCATGTGCTGGGAGGCAAGTGGCCATTTTGAATGCAGGCTTTGTTGTTAGGCCTGCAACCATTTTGCCTACTTTTCAACCTTTATGCCCAGGGGTAGTGAGTCTTGTATGGGCCTAGTCTTTCTGTGGGTTGTCTTGAATTTAAACATCATCGATGGATTGGGATTGTGCTGATTTTTCAGTGATTTTCGTTTTTTGGGGCTGTACTTGTGGCCTTTTCACCAGGGGTATTTGAGTCTAGCATGGGCCTAGTCTTTCTGTGGGCTGTCTTGAACTTAAATATCATGGAGGGCATGGATGGATTGGGATTGTGCTGATTTTTCAGTGATTTTCGTTTTTTGGGGCTGTACTTGTGGCCTTTTCACCAGGGGTATTTGAGTCTAGCATGGGCCTAGTCTTTCTGTGGGCTGTCTTGAACTTAAACATCATGGAGGGCATGGATGGATTGGGATTGTGCTGATTTTTCAGTGATTTTCGTTTTTTGGGGCTGTACTTGTGGCCTTTTCACCAGGGGTATTTGAGTCTAGCATGGGCCTAGTCTTTCTGTGGGCTGTCTTGAACTTAAACATCATGGAGGGCATGGATGGAATGGGATTGTGCTGATTTTGCAGTGTTTTTCGATTTTTGGGGGTGTTCATGGGGAGGGACAGGCCATGTGGCTGGTGGCCATTTTGAGTGCTGCTACAGGCACTGGCCATGTGCTGGGAGGCAAGTGGCCATTTTGAATGCAGGCTTTGTTGTTAGGCCTGCAACCATTTTGCCTACTTTTCAACCTATATGCCCAGGGGTAGTGAGTCTTGCATGGGCCTAGTCTTTCTGTGGGTTGTCTTGAATTTAAACATCATGGATGGATTGGGATTGTGCTGATTTTTCAGTGATTTTCGTTTTTTGGGGCTGTACTTGTGGCCTTTTCACCAGGGGTATTTGAGTCTAGCATGGGCCTAGTCTTTCTGTGGGCTGTCTTGAACTTAAACATCATGGAGGGCATGGATGGATTGGGATTGTGCTGATTTTTCAGTGATTTTCGTTTTTTGGGGCTGTACTTGTGGCCTTTTCACCAGGGGTATTTGAGTCTAGCATGGGCCTAGTCTTTCTGTGGGCTGTCTTGAACTTAAACATCATGGAGGGCATGGATGGATTGGGATTGTGCTGATTTTTCAGTGATTTTCGTTTTTTGGGGCTGTACTTGTGGCCTTTTCACCGGGGGTATTTGAGTCTAGCATGGGCCTAGTCTTTCTGTGGGCTGTCTTGAACTTAAACATCATGGAGGGCATGGATGGAATGGGATTGTGCTGATTTTGCAGTGTTTTTCGATTTTTGGGGGTGTTCATGGGGAGGGACAGGCCATGTGGCTGGTGGCCATTTTGAGTGCTGCTACAGGCACTGGCCATGTGCTGGGAGGCAAGTGGCCATTTTGAATGCAGGCTTTGTTGTTAGGCCTGCAACCATTTTGCCTACTTTTCAACCTATATGCCCAGGGGTAGTGAGTCTTGCATGGGCCTAGTCTTTCTGTGGGTTGTCTTGAATTTAAACATCATGGATGGATTGGGATTGTGCTGATTTTTCAGTGATTTTCGTTTTTTGGGGATGTACTTGTGGCCTTTTCACCAGGGGTATTTGAGTCTAGCATGGGCCTAGTCTTTCTGTGGGCTGTCTTGAACTTAAACATCATGGAGGGCATGGATGGATTGGGATTGTGCTGATTTTTCAGTGATTTTCGTTTTTTGTGGCTGTACTTGTGGCCTTTTCACCAGGGGTATTTGAGTCTAGCATGGGCCTAGTCTTTCTGTGGGCTGTCTTGAACTTAAACATCATGGAGGCCATGGGTGGAATGGGATTGTGCTGATTTTTCTGTTTTTTTCCCGATTTTTTTGTGGTGTATAACTGAACTGATGTTCCTCTGTCTTCCATTGTTTTTAGGTGCATAAGACTCAAAAGAACCACCAGTGCCAGGAAGAAGTCCTACAGCGGTGTGTGTGTGCAGCATAACGTCACGCGACGTCACGTCTGACCTCAGACAACTCTACAATTCGTGCAACTGCGGCCTGCTGTCTGACCTGCTCTGAAGAAGATGGCCCCAAAAAAAGTTCTCCGTAGCTCCTCTAGCAAGAAAGTTGCTAGTAAGGATCAGAAGAAGCAAGTTACCAAGGAGGCTGGTGTGCCAACCGCCACGTTTTTTGGGAGCAAAAAAAAAAGTACGCCTGCAGCAGCAGCAGGATCTGCTGGGGACCAAGCTGGGAGCAGCACCCCTGCTCCATTGGGTTCAGTGCCTCCACCACCACGCCAACTTAAGTCAAAGCCCTTGAGTGCTTCAGAGGCAGTCAGTGTACTTCTCCAATCACCATCGACCAGTGATGTTGGCTCATCGCAAGAAAGTAGCAGCAATGTCCCTGAATCAACACAGGTTGTTGTAACTCATCTGACAAGTGTTGAACAACCACAGCCGCAACAACAACACCATGTGCAAGTATACGCCCAAGTACATGTGGAAGGAGAGGCAGCAAAAGGAGATGCGCAAGCAGAGGTGCATGGAGGGTCACAAGTGCACACAATAGTTGTTCCTCCCGAAGTAGGAGCACATCTGGAAATCGACAATGAAGCCGAGGTATCATTGGAAGCTACTCCTCCTGATGATCATTCATTGTCTTCCACATCCCCAGCAAGGAAAAGATCAAGGGGGGTGTCTACATCTTCTTCAAGCCCACCTCCTACTGATGATCTGGATGACAATTGGGTACCACCACCGCAGCCTGAGAGTGAGGCACACCATGATCTGACAAAGGTACCTAAGCGTAAAAGGAAGGTCGTCGAAAAACTCATACCTATGGAGTGTGATGAGGCTCAACAAGAAGTGACAGATACTGCTGGTGATGAAGCCTCTCACGATGACGACGAGCCAGTCATCACAAAGGTCACTGCAGCCCCAGCGGGCATGCAGCAAAGAGACATTTTGACCCTATCCCGAGAAGCTGCTGAGCGTGATGATGATGTCGACGAGGAGGCAATGGAAATGGAAACACAACAATCATTAGATTTGGAGTTAATTAGTACACCAACACCTACCGCTTCCATATTTCTTTCTCACAAGAAGGGACCTACATCCACCTCGACCTCAATTCGTGGTGGTGAAAGTGCAAAACGTACTGAAGTTCGGCAATCCACATCCTCCACTTCATCTGGCATTAGCAGCAGGACCACCACCACCAGTATCGCCGCCTCCTCCGGCCCCCAAAGACATTTCAAGTCTGCAGTTTGGGACTTCTTTAGTGTTTGCCCAAAAAATGAAACCGTAGCCATTTGTAGCATGTGTAAGGTTTGAGTTAGTCGTGGTAAGTTGGGTTCCAACTATGGTACCGGAGGCCAGAGAGGTCATCTTGAAAGAAAGCACGCTGTCAAATGGTTTGCGCACCTACAGGCGATCAAGGAAGCCCGAATTGCACGTAATGCTGTTTCATCTGATGATGACGAGGAGGAAGAAGACGTGTCAAACCCTTCACTTACACCCAGTACCCCTGTCAGCAGCACACCCCATGTGAGCCACACTAAGAGTGTGGGAGAGAGTGATACACCATTGCGAAAAAGTTCATCAGCGAGCGTAACTGGGTCGAAGATATCATCATCATCCCGTAAATCTTTGGTCCAGGGCAACATTAAAAAGATGTTGTTTACAGAAGCGCAATATGAACGCAACCACCCACTGACGCGTCTGTATAACACTAAGCTGGCTAAAATGCTAGCTCTGGACCTTCTCCCTTTTTCTTTTGTAGAAGGGGTTGGTTTTCTAGAATTAGTGGCAGCGCTCTGCCCTAAATGGAAGGTTCCTAGCCGGTTCTATTTTGCCCGAGTTGCGGTTCCAGCACTACATGAAGATGTTCTGAAGGTGATTGGGGCAGCTTTGCAGAAGAGTGCTGTTTACACTATACATATGACAACAGACATGTGGACCAGTGGCGCAGGCGCTGATTACATGTGCATCACTGCACACTGGGTCTCTTTTTCAGGGGCTAAAGCAAAGCTAAACACAGGTGTTGACACGGACATTGTTTTTAAAGCTGCTCGGAAACATGCAACACTAGCCATGTTTGCTTTGGAGAAACGTCACACAGCAGAAAACATTTTGGATGTCTTTAACACAAAGGTCCTTAACTGGCTGTCCCCACTAAAACGCCAGGTTGGTTATGTTTCCACGGACAATGGCGCCAATATAGTTAAGGCCATGAGGGACGGTAACTATTTCAGAGTGCCGTGTTTGGCGCACTGTATAAACCTGGTTGTCCAAAAATTCTTGGGTGATAAAGGCAGTGCAGCGTACAGTGTATTGGACACCTGCCGAAAAATGTGCAAGCATTTCAGCCATTCTTTTAAGGCCCGGAAGCAGCTGAGGAGCCTGCTATATCAACGTAAAATGCCAGTGAAAGCACTCATCCAGGAGGTGGTAACACATTGGAACTCAACCTTCTACATGCTTGAGCGTCTGTATGAGCAGTATAAGGAACTCGATCAATGTTTCCTTACAGAGGGTACAGAGGAGCTGAGGATGGGTGCGGCGCAATGGAACATAGTTCAAAGCCTGACACGCATGCTTCGTCCTTTTGAGTTCTTCACGCGTGCAGTCAGCAAGGAGGACTGTAATTTGGGAAAAGCTATCCCATTGTTGTACATGCTGGAGGACCAACTGAAGGAGGTGTGTTCTGTGTTTGAAAAAGATGTAAAAAACCAAGACTCTTTTCTTCTGGCTGAGAAATTATTACAGCTCCTACAAGGTGATGAACGTCTTAAAAAGATCCACTCAGAAGAGCATTACATTTGTGCTACTATTCTGGATCCACGCTACAAAAAGGCGCTGGCAGGCCAAGCATTCTTTCCTTTTGATGATGAACATGTTCCAAAGTACAAACATTGGCTAGCCTTGTCAGCCAAGAGGTTTGAAAGAGAACGGCTGGAAATTGAAGGAAATGGCAGTACATCAGCAGGCCATCCCCAGTCAAAACAATCCACTTCTGCACCTGTGGCTGTGGCACAAGTGACCTCTCAGCCGTTAAAGACACCGGCAACCGGATCATCTGCACGAGACACAACAGAAACATTGGAGGCTGAAGAGGATTGGCTAGCTCTGCGTGGGTTTGGTTCTCAAAAGGTCAGAGGCACAGCAAGAGCTAAGCAAAGTGGAGGAACCTTGGATGAGGACCTTGAGTCGATGGTGAAGGACTATCTGAATGACTCAACAGAGGTCTATGTTAATTCTGACCCATTGGCGTATTGGCATGGGAAAAAAGAATTGTGGCCACAGCTCACCAACCTGGCTTTAAACTACATGTCTTGCCCACTCGCAAGCATGTCTTCTGAACTGGTTTTCAGTGCTGCTGGTGGCATTGTAACTCCCAAACGGAGCCGCCTCTCGCCCAAAAATGTGGAGAGGTTAACAATGATCAAGATGAATCAGCACCTCATACCACCAGATTTCAGAGTACGAGAAAGCGTGCCGGATGAAGAGGAGGTGGCCAGCAACATAGATGAGGGAATTTCTACTCTGTCAGGTGACACTGAGCTCACCCTGCCTGAATTCGCAGAGTATGATGACGAAGCCTTATTCTCATTCCTGGAACGTGATACCGAGCCCTGAAAATGAGACAACGAATCAATAACTTTCTTTTTCGTCCTTATTCACTTTTATTCCTGTGTGTCTGTCTTTCTTTGTTGTGCACAGTTAATATATTTCAAAATTTAATCAGATAATCACAAAAACAAGCCCATCAGCAGAACTATCTTCACTGGTTTGCTAATTGATTTGAAGTTGCCGCAGTCTGCATTCCTCAGGTTCCCAAGTTCAGAAGAACATGCTCCTCTATCCTCCTCCTCCAGACTCCTATTTCCATCAAACCAGAGGGCTGGTTTACGCCCAATGAAGAAAGACTCAGCACTTGTGGGGGTGTTGTTGTACCTCTTTGCAGGTGAGTTGACGGCTCTGGGACCATTGTTGGGAAGCTCTAATACCGGATAAAAGTGGTTTGGACCAAATCCCAGGCGGAATTTTTTTTGTGTTTTTGATGACTTGCTTGCCTTTGAGGTGCTCTTAGGGGGGGTTCCGTCTGTTTGTGGGTGAGTTTTGTGGTCTGGGAGCACTGCTGGGACACTCTAATCTTGATTGCATTTGCTTTTCAGGAAATCCGTGGTGGCAAACCCGACTTATGGCCTAGCTACGCAGCGCGTTTGGACCGAAGGCCGAGAAATATTGCAAGTAGGAGATTTTGCTTTTGGCCTGTTTGGGGGTGTTATGCTTCTTGGCGGGTGGGTTGGCGGGTCTTGGGGCATTCCTGGGAAGGTCTAATACCGGCTAGAAGTGGTTGGGACAAAATCCAGGCCGATTTTTATTTGGCTATTTCTGACATTTTGCTCAATGTAGCGTTTTCGGGGGCCTGTTTGGGGGGCTTCCTGGTGTTTGTGGGTGGGTTTCGGGGTCTGGGAGCACTGCTGGGACACTCTAATCTTGATTGCATTTGCTTTTCAGGAAATCCGTGGTGGCAACCCCGACTTATGGCCTAGCTACGCAGCGCGTTTGGACCGAAGGCCGAGAAATATTGCAAGTATGAGATTTTGCTTTTGGCCTGTTTGGGGGTGTTATGCTTCTTGGCGGGTGGGTTGGCGGGTCTTGGGGCATTCCTGGGAAGGTCTAATACCGGGTAGAAGTGGTTGGGACAAAATCCTCGCGGAAAAGCCTTTTGGCACTTTTTGTAACTTAGGGTTCGTTAGGGTTAGCCCTCGCAGCAGGATTGCATGTGTTTCGGGGTGTTCTAGATTTTTGCAACTGAGTTCTGGGGTCTTAGAGCACTCGTGAGAATGTGTAATTTTGGTTGCAAGTCATTTGAAGAAAATCCATGGTGGGAAAGGGGGGATTTGGCATAGTTAAAGAAAGCCTTTGCCACTATTCTTAACTTAGGGTTCGTTAGGGTTAGCAGTATTTCTATTGCATGTGTTTGAGTGGGGGGGATTTCGAGTCTTGGAGCGATGCTGGCTATGTATACTTTTGCTTGGTTGCTTGCAAGTGGTTTGAATGCAATCCACGGTGGGTAAGGGGTTAATTAGTAAGGGGGTACTTCGGCCTACTTTTACTTTCAAAGTAAGTTTTGTCACCAGTTTTCTGCTAGGCCTCGTTTTTTGAGATTTGATTGGGGGTCTTCTACATTTTTGCGACTGGCTTTAGTAAGGGTCTGGGTGGGAGCACTGCTAGGAAGATCTAATTTTGTTCTAAAACACAGTTTACAGTACACCTAGCTCGAGGGGAAAGATCCGCTACATTAATTTGCCCCAACTTATTTATCCTTCAAAAGGTGACTCAGACAGAGTACGCACGTTCAAAAATATTGTACTGTCTACTAGGAAAATCAAAGTGTGACTTTTTGCACTCCACAGCCTACATACCTTATATTTATTTATCAGTGGTGTTGTAATATTATATCACTTCCTGTTTTTCGTTGAATAATTACAGGCCGGGTTTCAGTCTCTGCAATGGGGAAAAAAGGATGGAGTCAGGCTTCACATTAGCGAGCCACAATTCAGCATCAGGCAGGCAGTGGACAGGGTGTCTTCTGGTGACCAACATCGATGGACGAAGCGTCGGCTGCAATGGAGGAGTGCCGCTAATAAGAGGATTTTTTTTCTGCAGGCAACTTACTTACCACTTCCAACAGGACAACTACAATAACATAGATACAGTATCTCTTGCCTTTTTCTCTGACTGTGACTGCATTTCTTGGATCTCTCTCTGCTTCTAAATTGATCCCTTAACACATCACTTAGTCCACTCCACTATCACATCTGCACCACACATAGTCATTTGTAAGTGCTCCTACGTAATTCGCAAGTCGCAGCACGCCCCAGCCCGTAGAGGACTGGGATGGCCCCAATGATGAAGCATGTCACCAAGGGGCAACGCTGGTGAGTGAGGGGACACCTAGAAAAAAAGCAATTTCTCCTTTTCTCTCTACTATACCTTCCAGACCAACCCCATTGAGTGTTGTTGTGAATGGATTTATAGTGACCAGCAAGGCTCTCAGGTATCTGGCTACAGAGACCTTATGTTAAATATAGTTATCAATAATTCCACACAGGCCCTGTACTGTCACATTCTTTCTTCCACAGTTGTCGAAAGTACTACTTACTTTTCACTGACATGCATGCAGTAGTGCATGCACTTTCAAAGATTGATGGATAGGTTTGTACCCAAAGATTTGTTTATGTTCACAATTGTTTGTCCATGCTGTGCTATTTTTTCTTGTCTCCCAAAACCTTTCCCAAAAACCCCCGTACCCATCCATTTTTCAAACCCTAACCCTCTTCCCCCGGGCTGTGTGGTTTTGATTGATGTGTGACTAAATTACAGCAATAAATCCACACACTTGCTGGGGAGGATAAGGTGATAGCAACAGGCTGGTGAAGAAATCCGAGGATATATTCTTACTCTGCTTGACAAAGACCCACGGCTAATGTCAAAGAACTTCAACCGAATTAGTAGTTATACTTTACCATTTGTTAGGCTACAATGTGGCACTGTTCTAGTGTACTTCTGTCACCTGCTATATTCTCTATTGTACCGTTGAATTGCTCAGGAGGACAAACCAGATTTAATTTTCTTTTTTTTCATAGGCATGCAACTGCCACTGTGTCACACCACTAGTACCACCGCTATGAGGAAATTTTATCCGACCAAGATTGCCAACCTTATTCGCTGTTTCCCGTGGAGCCAGCCCTGGGTCTAGCCCTACTTTCAAACACAAATTACAGGTAAGATAAGCGTTTGGTGGTTTGGGGGTATAATGGAGTATTAGTAGGAGAGACGAGAGACTGTCGGTAGTACTACTAAAGTCCTAGGACTCTTGGATTCACTTCACTTACTCTGTGAGAGGCACTTAGTGTTGAAAACATTTGGGCATTTACACTTAAAGGAAGAAAATGGAACTAAACTTTCAGGAAAACAAAGTCACTGTTAAACCCCCACCCACCAGGCAAGCAGTAAGAAACGGGTATGCTCAGATAAAGTTTGAAAAAGTATATTTATATCCCTAACAAAATATTCTCCCGCAAGACCCTCCCTAACCCCAACGATTGTCCTTCAAAAGTCCCCAAAAACCCAACTACCAATTCCCACCCCCTAAAAGTCTCTAAAAAAGGGGCAAGGGACACTATGGGTGGAAGCTGTCTACTTTTTGGGCCAGGGCATCATGCTCCTGGTGGAGCAAGGCGTGCTCTACGCGGAGCCCCTCCAACACGTTTGAAAAGTGGTGGAGCTCCTGCTGGAGGCGGGACACCAGGGTGCAGGTGCAACGGCTGTGAGAGGAAGCTGGTGTCCTTGCTACTCGGCGGTGGCGTTTGGCTTTGGCAGCCCGGCTCAGTCTGGGTGGACCACTGTGCTGGGTGGCAGCCCGTGGGGGCACGGAGGCCGATGCAGACGACGTTGTTGTTGTGGTCGACCGCACACTTTCTTCGTCCTCCAGGGCCACCAGCCGCCGAAATTCGGCCACAGTGGCATCGATCCTCCGTTGCCGGGCCGCTCTAGCCAGCTCCTTCCTCCTTGTTCGTTTGGAAGGAGAATCTATATGAAGAAAGAAAGACATAGTCTGTAACCAATGCTCTTTAAGATTAACTCAATCATTCAGCAGAAATTTGTGTTGCAGTACAACTAGCAACTTGCAAGCGCATTACATAACTATTGAGGCCAGTATCTATCTAACCTCACACTTCTTCATCCTTGCTCTAACATTAGTGGGAGTTTAAGGAACAAATTCTACGAGCACTATGGACTTCCATTGGAGTCGACTATGAAAGTACACCAGTCTTATTCTTCTTCTTGTCTCTTGTTTAGGAAAATTGGTACGTTATCTTCTGCAAGCCGGCATAATGCCAGCGCAGTAAACTTGCACCCGAGAAAAAGAGACGCACGCCATGATGAGTGACCTAGACTTGCGTTGCGTTACTGTACCCGTCCAGTACATGCAGGTGGTGAAGCTCTTACTTTTCTATTACGGGTGGCACTGAGAATACTCTGTTACAACTCAAGGGCTACTGCTTAATTAATTTAACTTTCACCCTACAGTGGAAATGAGTACTAGAAATGGAAAATTGAAGAAGATAAATAATCTGATTATCTATCACTTCACATGGGATGTTTTTGCTTATATATGGGATGACTTTAGGTGCTTTGCTTTTTATTGAGTGACCAGTGATACATCCACACATGAATGACTGAGTACTACTAAACTTATTAAGAGAGGTAGGGAGTGGCCACCGTAATAACCGGATCTATGCTGTGCTTGCAATACAAACTACTGCTACTATTGATGGTAGTATTTGGACAAAATTAAAACTTATTTTCCTTGCCTTTCCTACACTGGAACGGACGTGCGGGTGCAGTGTACATGCTCTTCAAAGTTACACTTAGTTCATCCACTGACCGTCTACTCTCTCTAGATCATGGGTACTCACAAACTTTCTCTCAGGGGCTAAATTTACAGTGTAGTTTGTGGCCGAGGGCTGCACTGGTGGGGGCGGAGTCAGAGGGGGCGGGGCTAAAGCAAAACGAAAACTTGTGACCATGAGGTTGCACACAGGTCCCTGCAGCAGATGCCTTCATCCACTGAGCCACCAGACCCAGCATTTGCATACATCTCTCTCACTCATGCTCTCCCTCCTGCCCTCCCTCTCCATCTCTCTCTCCCTCCTGCCCTCCCTCTCCCTCCCCCTCTGTCATCTCACTGTGTGTGTGTCTGTCTGTCTGTGTCAGCCTTCAGCCCGGGCTGAGACAGCTTCCTCAACGCGCACACACAGACAGCCACACCAAAGTACTTAACAGGTCTTTAAAAGACCATTAACATATTATTGAGGCTTTGTTTGTTGTAGCGCCCCTGCATCTCCACCCTGACAATCACTGCTTGCCCGGCCCCACAGAGCAGAGGCTTTGTTCTATTTCACCTCTTTGTGGCCCTGCATCTCCACTCTGCTCTGTGGGGGCCGGGGGAGCAGTGATTGTCTGCAAGGTCTGCACACCGCCAAGGAAGGCTTGCCGGGCCGCCACCGGCCCGCGGGCCGTACTATGAGTACCCCTGCTCTAGATACACATATGCTATCTAAGAGTCAGATAGTAGCATGATCCAGGTATATGGACACATACAGTTTCTGTGTCACCCACCCAGGCTGTTGTCCTTCCACCAATCATTGCTTCATCATTCACCCAGCCATGCATCTCATATTCTTTCCTTCCCAGCCACGTCTTCAATCTCAATAAGTAAGGAATATATAAGAGCTTACCTCTGCCCGCCACCACCACCGTCTGAACTCTCACAGCCGGCACTGGAACCGCCGCATCCTCCCCTGAGGAATTGCCCTCCGCCTCGAGCACCACCACCTCCGCGTTGGCCCCGCCACCAGATGTTCCACCTACAAAGTACATTTAAGAATGTTAGAATAAACCACTCACTAGTATTTGGTCTAGGAATGAAGACATGTGAAAACAATGTAATGCAGCACTTTTTGGCACAACTGATGAAGGCTGGCTTTTTAACACGCACCATTTTTTTCCACACAGACAGAAGATGGACTTCTAACAACAAGATCAAGTTGAAACAAGGTGAGAGCTCGGCTCGACCACAAGAAATGTCTTCAATTAATCGTCAGCACTAACCACTTTTCCATTCTCAGTTAAACGTTTCGTTTTTTTATTATGACTTCATTTTAATAAATGTGTTTACTTTTAATAAAGCTTTTAAACTTAGAGAGACTCTGTGTTTTTTGGTCCAGACTAGAGTGACTGAGCGAAAGGTTTTGCAATTTTTGCAAGCATGAGTCCGTGCCTCTGACACTTCTTGACTCTGACTCCGTACTCTTCAGCTACGTTGGATAATCATCATTGGGGATCAATGATCGATGAATTCGGGAGGTAAATGACTGTGCCACACTATGTAGTCAGTCAGTAAGGACATTGGGGGTTCAAAGTCTGTTATCACAGAGGTATGTGGAAACTCTAACAGCGCCTATTATAATTGATAAGCAATGCACTATTTATTGTCCATAGTTCTGTTTCTGCAGAAGAATTGTCCGCACCACTGTAGTGGTATGGATTGTCCTCCTATCCAAACCAAAAGGTAGTATCTTATTCTTTCTTGGTGGTCATTCACATTTTATAGTTGGGAATTTTTAAAGCAGATAGAACACTTCAAAAGACATTATGGACAATCCCAGAGGACTGCACTAAGTTGATAGAGCTATTGCTGACTAGAATGGGAGTTTCGCCAACCGTGCAATCTTAGTTAGCTACACAGACAGACTAATAAGAATAATCTAGTAATACCACAGGGAGTCATAGTAGAGGCAGGATAAGAATTTAGATACAGTCTACAAGAAGATCAAAGACGATTTTGAAAAAATCAAATGAGGAACGCTAGGAAAAATAGGTACTAGTCTAAAATGAAAACTTACTGGGGCCAGCAAAGGAGCCCTCGCCTGCCCGATCCTGGCCCTGTTCAACAGCATCCGCCGCCTGCTGCTCCTGTGTCCTCCCCTCGCCCCTGGGGGGAGCTGACGTACAACATGAAAGAAAGAACAGAAAACATGGATGATTGTTGCTTGTCAATGTCAACCAAATCAAACATTTCAAAAGAACAATAACAAAATATTTCCGCGAAATTATATTGATTAGGGTTAGTTTTCATTTATTTGCGGACCTGTGACTTCGAAAGTCACGTAACTCACTAAACAAAGTACTGAAAGGTTCACCTAGGACTGGCAGGCAGCAGTCCGCAGGCAAGACGCAAAGTGACAGACAAACTCCATTGTGATTTCAGTCAGATCAGTGACAACACTAACAGTTGCCTGCTACATTACCAGTCATTTAAATAGTCAAACTATCAATCCACCGCCACTATTTTTCTTATTGTCAGGGGTACAAAGGAAGGGGCAGATTTAAGCCCCTTGCGGCTCTTTTGCTCCGTTCTTGCGTGACTTTTGTGACGCAGCAGCTAAACAAAAAAGGGCGCCATGGTGCGGCGTATAATATTATAACAACGTGACGCATTTGGGAGATGCATCCCGTTATAAAGCCCTGCGCCATCAGGGGGCGTTCCGGCGCAAGGGAGGGCCTTCCTGCGCTGGAACACATCCTAAAAGTGGCTGAGGGAAATCTACAAAATTTCAATCAGTCACCTTTAGGACAATGATGCGTCACACAAACCCTGCACCTGCTTGAAGCAGACGTACGGCTTGACCCAGCATTGGGGAGATAGGGTACCCCAGAGGATTGCTGGAGCTGCGCCATCGTTGCGACGCAACTCCAGCAGTAAAGCTTCGGTGACGTTTTGGGCCCATGGTGCGCCGCATTGCAAATACAGCGCACCATGTTTGGTGGTGGTAGCGGGCCGCACAATTAATGGCGCATCCCTGCTACTTTGCAGGGATGCGACGGTAATTGCAATTCTGCCCCTTAGGGGCATACTTACTTACGCGTTCTGGCGCATCTCCAGAGATGCGCCAGATCAAATGCGTCACGCAAAACTACCCTTGCGACACGGCAGATGCGCCTCATTTACAATGCGGCGCGCCCTGGCGCAAGGGTAGGCACTTGCGTGACGCATCTCGTCACGTAAGAGCGGCGCTGGAGTCACGTCGCCAACGCAATGCACCTCCAGTAATGCTCAGGGCCACCCAATACTTAACATGCTGTGTCAGTCCTTACGCTTGCTTCAAGCAGGCATAAGGAATTGAATTGACGTAGCAGCGTCGCAGAAGTGCCTGCGTTAAATCTTGTAGATTTCACGCAGGCAATTTTGCGAGGCGCACAGCCGCCGGACCGCCCACCCTGCGTACTAGGAACGCACCCATTGTGGTGCAGGCCCATGGCTTTATAACGTGACGCATCTCCCTAGATGCGTCATGCTGTAAATGACTCGCAGGGATGCGGCACGTTTACGCCGCTGTTGCGTCACGCAAGGCAACGTAAACGTGGCGCAAGGGGCTTGTAAATGTAATCTGCCCCCTAGTGTCTAGCATTACGCAGTTCTGTAAAGTACACTCATACATAATAGTTACTCAGGCCAATGAGACCACAAAATAGAAAACAAATAAGCATAGTAGCAACGCCACTGAAAAGGAGAGCAGTGCACCTGAAATGCACAGAAGATTTTGAAATATAATTTAACTACAATGTAATCGTCATCAGCGGCATTATTGGCTTGCTCCATGTAAAAAACAAATATTTGCAATACAACAACAGAGCAGGAGAAAACATCATAGTAGTGAGTGATGAAATGGCTACTACTACTCACCACGCCCGGGGATCTCCAAGCCGAGCTGGTCCAGCAGGTCGCGCTCCCGGTCCAGGAGGTCCGTCCAGCGATGGGTGACCTGGCTGTAGGTGCGCTGGACCCCGTAGAGGTGGGATATGGCCCAGCACACCTTCTCCCACCGCTTCCGGCACTCCCGGTTGTTGTAGCTGCCGGCCGCGATCCTGCCGCCTCCCGCGATGGTCCTGGGCAGGCGGCGCTGGACGAAGTAGACCAGCGCACCCACTTCCTCCGGGCTGAAGATCTCCCGTCGCATCACCTGCTCCCCCCTCAATCGACCGCATGGTGTCCTGGCACGGGGTCCAGGACTCCTCCTCCCCGCCGCCGCTGCCGCCCTCAAGTGCCTGGGCAGCTTCACGGCGCCTGGCTTCACCATGGTCTGGGCAGGTAAGGTAGGAAGTAGAAAATTAGGAAGGAATAGGATAGGGAAGAAGAAAAGAAAAGAGTTTAAAAAAGTAGTTTAAAAGTAAAGAAAAATAGCAGAAAAGACAAAAATATACAGCTAGGAAAAGAGAGGGATAGATAAGAAGCAAAATCGTTAAAAAAAAACTGAAAACAAGCAAAGGATGGCAAAGATAGCAAGAGGATTAAACACCATGCCCAGACACAGGAAATGAATGAAAAACAAGATGGCCGGCGCCCGTTCACGAGCGCGAAAGTAAGTTCGCGCGAGACTTTCCTCGCGATCTCGTGCGAACTTCTACTCGCAATGCGCTTACTGCGCGAGATTATACATAGCGGGCGGAAACGGAAATACGTCACGCAAACAAAATGGCTGTGCCCGTACTCGACCTTGGGGTAAATTTGCGTGTTGCCCTGCAAGCGGCTCGCGAATACTGCAAAAAAACTCGCAAAACAACAAGCCGCAAAAAAATAAAAAGCTCATTCGCACGAATTGGCGGCTTCCGCGGTCGGTTTCGCACGACGCCGCGCCCCGCGAATAGCGCGAAAAAACCGAAAAACGATTTTTGCAAAAGCAAAAGCAATGAGCAGGTGCAAAAGGTCAACCTCATGATTTGTAACGATTCCCTGTAGTGCTTCCTGAGGGGGCCCTCCAGAATTCGGTTGCCTGCTTGCAACTATTGTGTGACCCTGCTCTGACCTTAACTGTATGCCACAAAGGTCCTGATTTACAGCTAAGGAAGCAGACAAGCAGGTGCCAGGCTGGAACTTCAAATTCAGTGACACATTAATTAGCCCCTAATTCATTATTGTCAGTTGGGGCAGGGCAGGTGTTGTTAATAAACTAACCCCAAATTAATTCATGTCAGTTCAAGCAGGGCAGGTGGGCTTGCTTTTCCCCCCCATCTTCTACAGTGATGATGAACCAGAGGGTGGCATTGATGTAACAGAGGGTGGCATGGGTCAAAGAGAGGGTGCCAGTGGTGAAACAGAGGGTGCTGGGAGGCTGTGATGATGAACCAGACGTAGAAACAACATAGTCGCGACCGTTGCGAGCCGACAAGTAAGTTCGCAATTGCGAACTAGTACCAAATCCTCGCGAACTGGCAGAAACACTTGCGAACACACAAAAAAAAAAAATCTGCAAATTCGCGAGAATTCGCGGATTTTGCGGATTGCGAATTCGCAAATCCGCAAAATTCGCGAACGCGAGATTCGCAAAATTCGCCCATGGTTAATCCACACAAGAAGCCGATACGGAGTGGTATCTGCAGAGAGATGGCGGTGCTGTCTCCATCTTCCCAAGCCGTCCTGCTCAGCGTTGTTGCTTTGTAACTTAACCGCTTCCATGTGTCGGACTGCCCCCGGCCGTCTCACGTCACGGTGGGTGTGTGGGTAGGATGGCCAGGGGCTGTCCGAACCGTGCACGCATGGAATTCTCCAGCACAGCGGGGGAATTCCGGCTGCAGTGAAGCGGTTAAAAAGGGCAAAGATATGCCAGCAATGGCGCAGTGAGCACATTACTGGTTGCGGAGATACATTTCACTCTCTGCAGCAAATTTGTTGCCATTTCACATGATCTATTAGCACAGGCTCCAGCTTTCCTAATTTCTCTGACTCACTAACTCTCTCACCCTATGCTGGTGAGTTTTCAGGGTAAATGGGTTATTTAGTCCTTTGAGTAAGGGCTAACACAGTGCAAATAGTTTAAACATTCATATTATCATGTTCTCCTGGTAGTGGCAGACCGCAGATTGTAGTAGATCTGTTTGTACACTGGCGTTCGCCATCAGTCTGTGGCTTGAGGTAAGGGCCCGTGTGAAGCAGTGTACTGGAGAAATAGAACGGGCAAAACAGATGCAAAAAAACGTTGCTTATGCTATTCCATAGCTTTTCTAATGAATTGTAGCAGCAAACCGTGTTAATTGCATGCACAAACATGGTAAACTTTATCTCATTGGATTTAGTACTGTGTTGTAGATGGACTGACACAGACGCAGTGAGCAGATTAAGCAGCCTTTATTGGAAGTGCAGAGGAAGACTCTTCCAAGCAGGAGTCAAGAGAGTAACCCCTTGGAACAGAATGCTCATTCAAGTACAAACATAGAATGGGAATGCAGGTGCATTCTTATGGAAACTGTACATTCTGAGAAACACTAGACTAAGAACATGTACTACACATTTTCTACCTTTCCAAAGGCAAAGTAACAAAAGCAATGTGAAAGCAGGAAGGGGAGAAAGGGGAAGGAAAAAAAAAGAACCAACAGACAAAGTCCTCGAGGTACATGGGTGGCCTGCGGCACCTGAGGGAGCGGGAAGAACTGGTGCCTTCAGGGCTTGATATGGAGTCCCGGTTCTGTGAAAACAGTGATGCATCTGAAGAAGAACCCACAGGAATCAGAGACTCGCCCCCTCCAAGAGCCGTACCAGGCACCCCAGGAAGGGAAACATCTTCAGGATCCTGAGCCAGGACATTACCGCTACTGCACAGTGAACTCGCATGCTTATTCTGCTCATGGTGCACACTGCCTCTTTGATAGCTTGCCACTCGTCGGAAGTTCCAATTCTCACCATTGTTTAAGATGACACAATGATCAAGAACTTCTTTGACAGTGAAGGGTCCTTTAAACTTTGAAAGACCTCTCCCCACTCTGCCACTTTTCATCTTGACTTGGTCACACACATTGAAATGACAAGGATTAGCCAAAGGTTTTTTTGGTGCAAACTGAAACCCTTGTAAAGTGACTAGCTGTTTCATCCATGGGGGAACCAGTTTTGAGCCAGGGGTCCTGCCCCTCATCAACTCAAAAGGGGACTTTTCGCCATCAACAAAGGAAGTGGGCCAATAAGCCCAAAGCATTTCATTCACCATCTTGCGCACAACTAAACCTTTGGCAGAGGCCACCTGGATGATCCCTTTCACCAACTTATTGGGTCTCTCACACAAACCGTTCCCTTGGGGATTATAAAGGGAGGTGCAGTAGTGAGAGACTTCACAACTCCTTAAAAAGGTTTGCATCTCTTTTCACACAAATTGTGTTCCATTGTCCGTAATGAGGACGGAGGGGTGGCCCTCATCCCTGAACAATTTACCCAAGAACTTGATGGTACTCTCGGTAGTTATGTCATTAGTAAACTCAACCACAAGCCATTTGGAAAAAACATCTACTACCACGATACGAAACCTGTCATTCTCGTGTAACTCCCCCATGGGGCCAATAAAATCTAAGCAGATGCTGTGGCAGGGTAAGTCAGGGTTCTCAATTTGTGTGCTGTAGGACTTGCAACCCACCTTGAGCTGCTTCTCACCCTCCTTGCAAACAGTGCAATTTTCTACCCAATCTACGACTTTGGCACCTAGGTCAGGCCATCAGA
Organism: Lissotriton vulgaris; assembly: GCF_964263255.1. Classification (NCBI taxonomy): domain Eukaryota; kingdom Metazoa; phylum Chordata; class Amphibia; order Caudata; family Salamandridae; genus Lissotriton; species Lissotriton vulgaris. Next base: position 1,023,148,120 of record NC_141693.1, read on the forward strand.
AAAGACTTTTGAGTCTGTGTTGTGTGAGGGTTTGGCCAAAGGGACCTTCGCAGTCTAAGGCTAAGAGCTTCCTCCTGATGCCAAATGGGGGAATAAACTTCTCACCCTTGACTAAAATGCTACCCCTGCCTGGTGACAATTCATCTAGGATTTTTGCAAAGGGGCCGACTGAGACTGGGAGATAACTTTCCCTTCTGGGACTGGACTTAAACAGTTTGGCAATGTCTTGAAGGGTATGATCATTCGCCATTGTATGCTCCCAATCATTAGCATCAAGCACACCTTCCCCCACAAAAACAGCATCATCTATGGAAGCCACTGCAATATCCTCATCAAACTGAGAGGTGCCAGGTTCAGTTACAGATCGCCAATCAATTGACATCCTGGAAAGGTAGTTAGCTTGGATGTTCCTTGAAAGTACTCCACCTGGTATTGAACTTCTTGGAGCTTTGCTGCTAATTTAGCGAGTCTCGTGGACCCTTTTCCAGTACCACCAGGGGAAAGGACTTTGATTAGGGGCTTTTGATCGGTTCTAAGAAGAAATTTGGTACCCCGCAAATAAGTCTGAAAGTATTCTACGGCCCAAGATGCAGCGAGTTCCTCCCTCTCAATAACAGAATAGTTATTTTCTGCATCGGTCAATGTCCTGGAGGCAAAAGCTACTGTCTTTTCAGAACTGGATTTGTACTGTGATAACATTGCCCCCAACCAAGTAGCGCTGGCATCCACCACGAGGATGGATTTACAGTTGACATCAGTACATTTGCATCGCAAATCCCTTTTTTGATGTGGTCAAAACATTCCTGGTGTTGCACATTCCAAACAAAACTCACACCCTTCTTGAGCAAAGATCATAAACATGCAGTTTTGTCAGAGAAATGTCTTACAAATTTTGAGTAATACTCTATGAGGTCCAAAGTGAGTGAAGTTGGTCTTGGGGCTAAGCCTATAGCACTACACTGGCTTTTCTTTGGTTTGACACCCAAGGCACTGATAGTATAACCAAGATATTCGAACTAATCTACGACAAATTTACATTTGTCTTTGGGAAGTGTGAGCCCTGCTTTGGACAGCCTTTCTAGTACTATGTTGAGGATGGTGTTGTGTTCCTCAACGGATTGACCATAGATCAAAATTTTGTCCTAAAAATAAATAGTGTTGTCTACGCCTTTGAAAATGTCGCAGACAATGCGTTGGAAAACACTGGCAGCTGAACTTACCCCAAAGGGCAAACGTGTGAACTGGAATGTGCCCTCTGGATTGATAAATGCAGTGCTGTGCTTGTAATCTCTGTGTAAGTTTATTTGATGGTGTGCGCTCTTAAGGTCGAGCTTGGAGAAGACCATGGCGCCCTTCAGAGTTGTCACTAGTTCGGTAATGTTGGGGAGAGGGAAGGCATCAGCTACAATGCACTGGTTCAAAGAACTCAAGTCGACACAGAATCTCAACTTGCTGTCAGCCTTTTTAGTAATAACGATGGGAGAAATCCATGTAGATGCCTCCACTGGCTCATCGACTCCCTCGGTGAGCATATCTTTGAATGGACTTTTTACCTCCTCTTTTACTACAAAGGGCACACGTCTGACCGTGTGTTGGACGGGTATGGAGGCCTTTTTAAGAAATATGCAATGGGCTTACCCCTTGAGCTGGCCAAGTTCCTCCCTGAAAACGTCATCTGCCTCTTTGAGAATGCTGTCTAGAACTTAGTCCTCAATAATTATGACTTGCATGGGTGCCCTTAGGTTGACTATGATATGCAAGTCATACTAGTGTACCCACCCAAGAATAGCTGGGCCGTGTTCTGCTACATACACTTTGCCCTGAATGTCCCTGTGAGAGAAGGCAATGTGTGCTTCAAAGTAACATAGGATGTCTATTGACTCTCCCAGAGAGCCACCAGGAGAAATGTCGCTCAGAAGAAGCTGTCTGTTACTCCACTTCTCATCGAAGAGGCATTTGGGGATGATTGTGAATTTTGACCCAGTGTCATCCATAAGAGATACATCACACCCATCAATGGAAAAAATAGCCTTGGGTCCATTTTTTCTCTTGTCATCTTCAACAAGTACAACACTAGACTCAATTACCAAAATTCTATTGCCACCGTTATCATCGTCTTTCCCAGCGTCTTGTATGCTGGCTATATTAGGGCAAAATTTGCTTCTACAAACAAGGGCGTAATGGCCCATGTGCCCACATTTGAGACATTCCTGCTTGGAAGCAAAACAAAACTTTAAGTCTGAGGTGTGTGTACTGCTGCCACACCTATTACACATTTTAACACTAAAAGACTTGGGGTTTAAGGGTTTCTTCACATAATTTTCCTCTATTCTTTCTGAAATCCCTGATCTGCCCCTACTGTCCCTCACGTAACCTTAGATCACTTCACTTACATCTCCTGGTGGTCCCTCCCTTCAAACTCTGTAGATCTGGGGGTCGAAGATTTGCCTTTCTCGGCCCCAAACTTTGGAACTCTCTCCCCCTCTCAGTTAGGACTTCCGGTACTCTGATTCAATTTCGCAAATCATTAAAAACCTGGCTTTTCCCACAATCCCGCTAAAATCCCTCTGTTTCCTCAGCACCCTTTCAGCGCCATGATACCTCCGGTGACAGTGCGCTATACAAAATTCCCTTAACATAACATAACATAACATATTCTTTACAGCGGCAATGACCTCACCACGGACAATGTCTCAAGACTTCTGTAAGGAAATCTCATTAACATCATGGTTGAGATTTCTTTTTTCTAGTTCTTTCATGCAGCCTTCTGATTGTTCCACAACTTTGGCTAGGTCTATGTCAGTCTTACGGTTAGGGTTTTTTGCTGCCCAGAGACGCTCCTGAACTTTCTTGTTGTTGCATTGGACAATGAGCTCATCTCTTATTAATTCATCTGTCATTGTCCCGAATTTGCATTTGATAGACATTTCTCTAAGTCTGGAAATAAATTCATCAACGAATTCTCCAAGTTTCTGGTGCTGAGAGTAAAATTTGTATCTGTTCATTACTAAGTTCTCCTCTTTGGCATACCTTACTTCCAACCTACAAATGGCTTCTTTGTACTCATATGGCATAGCTTGGCCAATAGCTTGGAGTGCTTGGGGTAAGTAGCGAAAAATGTGTTGTCCCTCCTTGCCTAATGTACTTAAAAGAAGAGCTTTCTTCCTCTTGGCCGAAAAGTCTTGTCCATCTAGGCCATCTAAATCATTTTCGAACATAAGGATCCAATCCTCCTATTTGATGCTAGGTGGACCGGGTTATGCCAAAAAGGTAGGGGGTGGTACAACAGATAAGTGGGCAGAAGCCATAATGTGGAGGAAGAGGTGTGAACAACTGAAGGCACTACGGACTGTGGTAAAAGGTTGGAGCAAGGAGCAAGAGGAGAAAGATGAATGCCAATACACGTAATGTAACGTTAATGAGTGCCAGAGGTGGAGCAACAAGGAGAACAAGAGATTTCAACTTAGCGTGGAAAGTACTTTCTATATATGTGGAAGTTCTCCGGAGTAAAGCGGTATACAGCAGGTGTGTATATTGCCGTGAGATATATTCAACTGAAGGCACTGGGCTCTTATGTGCTCTTGTCAGAGTCGGGTTTGCAGCGCATAGAGTTGCCAAGAAAACTAAAAGGAGGTGACTGAAGAAAATAGCAGACGACGTGCTCACGCCGACATCTGGCGTGATGGCATAGGACGTGCTGACTTTTCACGTTGCAAAGGAACAAGCAATCGTAAAGTGCATCGGCGCAGGGAGGATTCTATTGAGGCGGCGTTGCTAGGAAACAATTCCTAGGACGAGGGCTTACAGTGGAGACGCTGGCGGTGGAACACGTCACTGGGCAATGGCTGGACTTCTGTGTCATCAAGTGGACATCGCAGGAAATGGGTACTTTCCCAAAAGTGGCCCGGTGCACAGCAGGGCAGGAACTCTGGACATGACTTGAAGAATTCTCGCTGCCGTCCGCTCTCGCCTCGCTGGATGCTCTGCATTGTGCACGCTGCTCTGGGCTGAAGAAAACTGGTGTGAAGAAGGCTGGTCAGATCGCAGGGTTTCAACGGAGATCGTCGCCAAGTTGTTGTAATTGGACTGACACAGACGCGATGAGTAGATTAAGCAGCCTTTATTGGAAGTGCAGAGTAAGCCGAGAGCGGACTCTTCCAAGCAGGAGTGAAAAGTGTAACCCCTTAGAACAGAATACTCATTCAAGTACAAACATAGAATGGGAATGCATGTGCATTCTTATGGAGATTGTACATTCTGAGAAACACTAGACTAAGAACATGTACTACATACTGTTATTACACTTGCTTAGTAGTAGATATGAGGGGCAGGGGTAATTGTTTGATCAAAGAATGATTTTGTATCATGTTGTATCATGGTGCACTGCATCATCATGATTTCAATATGTATGATTTACCGCAGGAGAAATCACCGAAATCCTTTTCTCTGAACCATGGGGAAGAGAAAACTAAATTGCATGCTCTTTGTTCCCAATGACATCATAGGAACTGACATCATATGTCCTTTGTTATGTTATAGAATGTATAGACTGCATGGCTGTCCCAGAAACAGGGCGTCTCAGCACTAGACACAGAAGAAGAACCAACTGTGAAAAAAAATGCCCAAACTGACTAACAAAACAGAACAATTGCCAGTACTGAGCAACACTCCTAAACTTGTTTACTAGCCAGAACCTAAGAATCAAACTTATAGGTCCACACATTTAACTGTACCATCAATTATTTTATTTGGCAAATATCTTTCAATTCAATTTATCCAAAAACGCTTTTATATACATGTACATTAACAATAAATAAACAAGACTCAATATCTAACAATCTCCAAGAGCCCTCCACACACTCAATACAAACCTTCAAACATACCTCACACAAATTCACCAAGCACTTATACCACACACTCACGACATCCAACCACCACACAAGGGCGGGTCTAGCCACACTATACAATCACTTTTAAGTGTTCCCTGACCTGGTGGGTCACATTCGAAATGCCAAAGTCAAACAACCAAATAAATGCTATAAACTCTCCCTGAAGTGCAGAAAATGAGTCTGATTGACCACAATTTCCTATATCCAACAGCTACTTCACTACACCAGTGGATAAATAACATAACATGGTTTGTTTGACAAAACAGAAAAAGATCGACGCATTTGAACCCAAATGTTTAGAGGGTTCTCATCAGGACCATGACGTTCTAGAAAAGAGAGAAAAAACAACAGTTCATATGTAGAAAGGTTTCTACAACCATATATTTGAAAAACGCACAACCCAACGGCGCGTTTCGCCTACCTTCTTCAATAGACAGACCAAATCTGCTTTCTTAAAACAATAACAATATAAATACTCTGGAAGAGACAAACAAGAAACAAATAACAAACTTAACGCCTGCTGCCACATTAAAATGGAAATTCAATACTTTGTTTAATCCTTTGCAATGGACGGGCTACACTAAGCTGCTTACTGGACGTTGCCACGATTTCAATGGGCTACACCGCACATGCGCGTATATATTCCTTTTTTATTTAGTGTTAATGTACATGTATATAAAAGCGTTTTGGATAGATTTAACTGAAAGATATTTGCCAAATAAAATAATTGATGGCACAATTAAATGTGTGGACCTATAAGTTTGATTCTTAGGTTCTGGCTAGTAAACAAGTTTAGGAGTGTTGATCAGTACTGGCAATTGTTCTCTTTTGTTATTATAGAGACTCAGCTTTAATGAATGGAGTCAAGGCCCTTTGGTGTTTCTTGAAACTGACTTTAAGTCATTGTATATTTTTAAGGAGCTCAGCTGAAAACTTGATGTTTGTCCGTGGGACCACTGCCTGCTCTTAAAAAACAAGTTCTCTGCCAATCACAAGGGGAAGGGGTCCCCTCTGGACCCCTTCCTGTTTTTGCCTGGCTTGCAACCAGTTTGAAATTGGTGGTAAATACGATTGTTTTGCGACCACATTTGCGGTCACAAAACAATCTTATATCCCCCTGCGACTAGCTATTAGGAAGGGACACCCTTCTCATGCCACTTCATAATAGCGACTCGCAAAACCTATTTTGTGAGTCTGTAACAGGTTAAAGACTCTCAAAATAGGTTTGGTACATGCTACACCCCTTTTTAGTGTTCACAAACGAGCTAATTTCCCGGTTGCGACTGCTAAAAACGGTCATACATTTGCCCTGAATGTTAGAACCTATACCCTGCAATTTGCATGCTGCTCTTTGATGACAGATCATAGCTCAATGTGCCACATTAGGGTTGTAATTTATGAGCTGCAATAACAACAGGATCTCTGTGACAAAAGCAGTAACCCACATAAAATACAGTTCTATGATTTGTGCCATACACGTTCTTAACAGCAGGCATATTAACCCATTGCACTACTTTATCATGAGTAGAACCTGCCACTAGACAAAACTCAGGACTGATGCCTGCTGTTACTCCCCCAACTGTCTGATCCATATAACAACGACTGCAGCAAATCATATGCCCGGGTCCTTCCAGATTCTATCGCCAAGGGGCCGCTAAGAAGCACACGCAGCCAGAACCCCATCTGGTTTGCACTAGGCTGCCACCACCATCTACTCCCCCTTACCATGTCCTGATGAAGACCTTAAGTTACTACCGAAGGGAGCACAACGTGGGTTGAAACGTGGACGACACAACAGGGCTCAGATCCACCAAGGCTCTGCAGACCAAAAGGAGCCCTAGTAGCTACCAGCGCCATTGGTTTCATGTCTGGCAACCAAATCTTTTTCCTTTTCTTTGTACAGCAATCCTGAATCACCTTGTATATACTGCACTATTGTTTTATAACTAAGCACATATGTCACATGATCACTTTGTATACTTCACCCATTGTGAACAGCCTTTTATCTACTGTAGAAGTGAACATACATGAATGATTTAATTCTGATAAAATGTACAGTGGATACGTTCATATTGCGTTATTGGGATTATTTTGAACCGTACTTCTGTGTTGAGGCGTGTGTGGTATTCATGCCCCACTATTTCTTGGGGCATGCAACACTCAGTGCGCTGATAACTAAGTTTAATTTATTGTATTTGATTTGATTCTCCACTGAGAACCACAAATATTAAATATACAATATTCAATTTTAAACAGTTTTGTTTAAAAATGTCATTCTAATACAAAGTTAAAAATGGTTTTAAAAATTTGTAAAAATTGTAACATACAAATTCGTTTGGCGGAGCTTTACATAAAATAATCAGTTCCTGTACTGAGTTGATTCTACATTTGGAATAAACTGGTTGTAAAAACCTTTTCCTTGCCTTTACCACTATCGCATTTGGGCAGGTAAACAATAAATGCTCCAAGTTCTGCTCTCCACCATTACACAAATTACAAATATGATTTTCTTTTAGGTACCACCTAAATGTAATGTTTTTTACAGGAAGTATTCCGAATCGGAGCAGAACAATCGATCTCCTGACCCCATGGTTTAGGTTAAAATTAATATACTGTTGAGGTTTCTTATACTCTATAGATTCATATTTTTATATAAAGACAGTTTAAAACAATGATGAGAGTCAAGGTCAAAACTTAGTCTTGGAGTAAAGTGCTTTAAGAAAAGTTTCAGCTGGGCAGGAGTCCAAGATAGTAACAGCTTGATGTTAACCTCTGATAACTTGAAAGCAGATAGGACATTTCTTGAAAATACATGCTTTGATAATTCACGTTGAAATGTTTCTATTTTTGCAGGGATCGGAGCGTTCCTTCTTCAGCATGGAGGAGATTAAACACCACCTGATGATATTGGTGATTTCTCGTGCATAGGAGCTGGTTAATGAAAACTCAAGGCGGAGAGCTTGCACTGGTACCGCCTGGGACAACTTTGTTAGTTTCCATAGGATCTTTCCTTCTTTTAAGTTTAAAAAGCTCCATTGGCTTATTGGTATATATTCAAGCGCGTATGACAGTACTGGTGGAACCTTGGCACTGTATACCTTAAGTAAAGCAAAGTTTTTTTCCCAATGGGAGATCAATTAATCCAAGATTCAAAGGAATTCAAAGGATTATCTCACTCAGTCTGCATCACTCACTCAAATATCCACATATTGCTCGGGGAACACTTACCAAAGAAAAAACATTATTTATGTAAAAATATACATTTTATTTCATTAAAAAACATATGAATCCATATACAGTTGTAATTAAAAATTCACACAATATACAATAAAACCACCTAATGTGGAAATGGAGAAAAATGGGAAAAGACAATAGTATTTGTCTTAATCTTGTTAGTTCGGACCCTCTGTTTGACAACACTGGGAAGGATTTCCCTTCCTTATACCCAATTGTTTGTTGACAACTCCGAATTTAACCCTTCATAAATGCGTTGACGCGTTTCGGAAGAATGTTTTTGGCCTTCTTCAGGACAGTGTCTATGGTTTTCTCCACAGTCAATGTATCACCTATGCAATTGCATTTTGGTGAGTTGAGTCATGTAAATTATTTTTCTCTTGGAGTCATTATATGAATTTCTCGATCTCCCAAATTCCTACTTTTAAAAAAACGATGGAAAGCCTCAAACGCGGTGTCTTCCAATTTATTTGCACCCGTTTTACGATTTTCCTATTGCAGTCCTCAAGGTTCTTATTATTTTGCTTGAACTCGGTTGTTTCTTGTATTCTTTACACAAGTTTCTTTTCGCCCTCTTGATCTGTTTTAAAGAGGAGACCCTTGTCTTGTGATAATCTTAGTGCACCCGGGTAATGTGCGCTCGTAGCTCGTTTAGTTGGCCGGCAGGTTTTCCCGGGGTGCTTCGTATGCGTCTGTAAGATCGCCGTTAGCTTACTCAATCCTTGCGTTATTCTCTTGTTTTTTTCTTTTTCTTTCCTGCATTGATTTTTCAATTTGTTGATTTCTAGCTGTCTAGCTGGTAATTTTTCTAAAAACTGTGCTCTTATCATTTTATTTAGATGATTTGTATTGGTAACTAACTTTGTTTTTTTGTTTTGATTCTTTGTTGGTTGCATCAACTTTTCCTGTAATTTTTGTGTTAGCTTTTTAATAACGATTTCAAAATTTGTTATCGGATTTGCTGAATGCATTACTTTCTGAAGTTGTGTTGAGTCGATTATGCTGATTATTTTAGTAAGAGTAGCTGAATTCCAATGAATCCGTCTTTGGGCTGGGTTTACTTGGCTATACATAATTTGTTTTGACTGGGACAGTTGTGTTTTCCACTCTGTACTTAGCTGTAGAATCGCATGGTCACTACCATGAGCAAAATTAATTTTAAGTTGTAAGACTGATCCAAACAGATCGTAGCTACAGATCATGTAGTCCAGTAGTGAGGAATTACAGTTTCCCTGTCATGTATTTGAGGCAGGGATGTCCCCTTCTACATTGCCATTTAGTATTATTCCATTTAAGAAGGGTAGTGATGCTATTAGGATCTTCCCTCTTTTATCCGCCTAATTTTCTTTAGGAAAAAGTGAAATAGAGATTCCCAGGGCCTCTTCTGTGAGCCAGTTTGCCCATTTTAATAGTACCTCATTAGATATTTTCCCATTAAAATTACCCATAAGGAGAAGCGATGGATAACCATGGTTTTCTATTGTTTGTTCGATGTCCTTTAGGATTTCTATAGTAAGTACATCCATTTTTACTCCAGGGTGGATATAGATGTTATAAATTGATAGATCTTTTAAGGTTTCTGGAGGGTCTTTCTCGCACTTAATCTTGATACATTGGTGATTCTTTGAGTTAGTTGGAATTATTTCTTGGGCCCATTTGTAATCTTCATTTAATAAGATCGCTATCCCACCTTTCGCGTGTCCCCGATCGACCTGCTCTGCGGGGATATCATATACAAAATATTTCTCCTGATTGAAGTTTTGTGTAGACCAAGTTTTTTGGAGGGCCACTATTGCTGGAGAGTTTTTTGTTATTTCAGCTGATAAGTAAGCTATGAGAACCTGACAGAACCATTTTTTTATCTATAATTATATACCCAGGTTCCGAGGGACATAGGGTCACCCCGCTTTGTTATGTGCGCTCTTCAGCAGGAGCATTAATCACCAGAGTTATCTTAACTCAGGCCCGTCAGGTATTGCAGCGCCGACTCGACGAGGAGCATACCCAATGATGAAGCATGACACCCAGCGGGCTGGTGTGTGAGGCCCCTAATTCCGAAAGGAAGGATTCCCTATCCTTCCTCTTGTTAGCCAGCTATTTGCACCAACTTCAAAGCCACTGTCAGCCTCCTTAGGAACTGCATACTCCTTTCTTTGTTACCAGTATCAGGGCCCGTACGTTGGACCTTTAAAGCCCTTTTTTGTCTCTCCTTGTTGTGAACTCAGGGGACCCCCTGGAAGACTGGGACCCTGGGCCAGAGCCCACTTTGCCCTTTCGCTCGATATCCCTGCTTCCTTATCTAGCAAAGGTTTTAGAGGCGCATGCTGCCAGATATTTATGCTCTTATCTATAGGAGAGGAAACACACTTTCTTGACCCCCATCAAGCTGGCTTTTGGCTGGCCCACTCTACTGAAGCAGTCATCCTTTCAGTCGTAGATGACATGAGGTAAGTAGCTGTTAGGAGCACCACTCAGGCGCTGATGCTTCTTGATCTTTCGACGCCCTTCGACACGGTCGACCATGAACTTCTGGTCAACCTAGTCTTACAGGGCACGTTGCTTGATTGGATTGTTTCCTTCTTGAATTACTGCTTTCTGTTGGTCCATCTATCCCCCTTCAGCTCTTCTAAAGTCCAACTCATTTGTGGGTTGCCACAAAGGTCCTGTTTGACCCCACACCCCTTCAATTTGTAGATATGCCCCCTGTTGTGCTTACTGAAAGAAATGAAGATGAGAATTTACAATTATGTTGATGATGTGCACCTGCTTTTTGCTATCGACAGCTCCCCAGACTCTAAAGTGACCTTTAAAAATATGATGTTATTCATCCTCAATTGAATGAATTGTAATCAACTCAAATTAAACTTGACAAAATGGAGATCATCATAACTAGCTGCAAGCATGAATTATGGAACTCCACTTTTTGGTCAGCTGCAATGGGTATCCCCCCCCAACCTAAGAGCCCAGTTAAGAGCTTTGGAGTTCTTATTGAAAAAAACCTGTCTATGAAAGCCAATTTAGGAGCAGTGACATTGTCCTGTTTTTTACAGCTTCAGAAAATTGGAAAGCTAGGTAAATTCCTTACCTTTGAAGCTCTTATCCAGGTATCTTATTAGTCATCTCAAGGTTAGATTATGCAAATTCACTTTACCTGGGCCTCCCCGAAGGTCTTAACCATAGATTACAACTGGCACAAAATCAGGCAGCCTGGCTAATCAACCAACAGCCAAGAAAGTGCCACATCATCCTCTTGATGAGGAAACTACATGGGCTGACAGTTAAACAGCAAACTGTCTTCATGCTGGATGCATCAATGATGCAGCATCATTTTAAAATCTTTCGATGGTAGCAGACCAGCTTTCATCTCTGCATGTATCCAAAAATACCTAAGTCACTAAGCAGAGTCACTGTTCCTGAGATAAGAGATGGGAAAGAAGAAAGTTGTTTCTAGAGAAATGCAAAGGAGTCAATGAAACTTCTACTTGATGCCCTCACACACCCCGAAAGGATGTCATGCTTCATCATGGGGCGGTGCTCCTCATCGGGCTGGCGCTGCAATGCCCTACAGGTCCCCCGTAAGGGTCACTTTGTCGGAAATCTTTCTAGTGATCTAGCTGTACGGTGTGTGCGGGTCTGTGAGGAGTGAATACTTAAAATGACTAGAGGGTATCCAAGGTAAACTAGTTTAATAGGGAGGATCCCTCTGTCATAGATTAAATGACCTAAACTGACCCTGATAGATAAATTAATGGAAGAGACCATGTCAAACCATTCTCAGATTGTAAAATATGCACTTTATACTTATTGTTTCTTCATTTCTTTCCTGTTCATAGCACAAAACTGGCTGACCTTCTCTTTAAGATCATCTGCCTGCATAATTCCATTTTTATTGACTTAGCTGAGCATTTGTTTCAATGAGATATTTGCTGATACCGCACATTTGAATGGTTACTATTTCATGCTGATTATTTTCCTCGCCATATTAAGGGTCATATATGGTTCATTTATCGTGGGGAACTGGCAACTAAAGCTCTAGGGCAGCAGGAGCTTTTGACGTAAGTCGACGAAGCACTTTAGACGATAATTCAGTGTCTAGCAGGCCACCACGCTATGGCATTATTTATTTAGTTTTTTAAACAAATCCACAAAACAGGTGCTTGTTTCTTAAAACAAAAAAACAATGTTTCATGACGCACATGTACTATACTCCGTTTGTGTCGAGGACAAGTCTTCAATTTCCTGTTAGCAAGGGCCGAGCATGTCATTTAAAGGACTGAGTTGATAAAGACCTATGGAAGCAATGAGGAAGGTGCCTCCCACATTAATAAACTAGATCAACAGCTCTCGGTCCGCCCATGACTCTCTGGAACTTTTAGTGCCACCTAACTATATACATCTGTCCAGAGTGAGGAAATACATCATCGACGAGCAGATGATGCAACAATATCGACGAGGTGGAATCTAATCCTGCACATCTTAGGGACATAACGCAGCCCCCTGCATCTCCTGTGGCACGGGGAGGGGGAGGGGGCGTTAACCCTTAATGGCGTACCCATTTAGCCCTAGGCCAATGAATATTTGTGAGATAGAGAATGCTCAGGGGGCCCTCATCACAATGTGACTTTGGGGTCCCATCATTTTACGTTAAACCATTGGTACACCTCTCTTACTTTAGGAGGTGTGCTCACGAGGCTATGAAAAAGACAGCAGTGTAGGGACTCCATGAGGCACAGCTTCAGGTAGGAAGAAGGGAAGAATTACTTTGACCATCCTTTCCAGTGCAGTTCATGCTTTACTGTTTTGAGGAGGCGGAAAAGGATGAGTGTGACTTCCGTTGACTGGGCTTAGCACAGCTATGCTGGGCTACTGTTTTTCCTGTGCTACACTCCCAACACATACACATAGGACCCTGGCAGAAGTCAGTTGCAAGATTTTCTTAAGCAAAGAAAGATAGTCCCGGTCAAGGTTTTGAAGTGGCTCTAACAAAGATTTCATTCTCATACCTAATATTTTGGCAGTGATCATCTCTGTCAAACCTGAGGTTCTCCTGGTCTTTTGGAAGTAGGGGAACTCTGGAGTTTCTGACAACAGAGCATCAGCCAGCTCTACCAGTGGAGACCCTTGACCTGGCAGCCTATTCGCCAGAAAGCCACCAAATCAAACTTGGTGAGGCTACTGCCACTGAATTGTTCCAGGTCGATACAGCTATGGTAGTGACAGCCAGGGTAAACTAACAGTGGTCATGATATGCAGGGAAAAAACTGTCTGTGAGTGTTTGATTGATTCAGATGCTCCGTCCATCACCACCCCCTTTTGTCCCGCTTTTGGCCGCCATAAGTGCGGCAGGGTATGCTCAGACGTGAGTCCCTTGCTCACTTTGCCACTGGATTCAAGCAAGCCGGGCTGAAGACGGCTGGAAGGCCAGAAACCGGTCCTCGGAAGCTTGTTTCCGGTCCAGGGAAGACATGGCTTGGTGGTTCGGGCTTGACTGTTCCCATGAAGCACAGGGTCAGACTGATTTGCATATAGCCATGTTTGAACTGGGGTGGCAGAGTGGGCTAAAGAACGGTGATGGATTAAACCCAGATCTTTTGACTGGGTGTGAGTGTTTGATTGATTCAGATGCTCCGTCCATCACCACCCCCTTTTGTACCGCTTTTAGCCACCATAAGTGTGGCAGGGTATGCTCAGACGTGAGTCCCTTGCTCACTTTGCCACTGGATTCAAGCAAGCTGGGCTGAGGACGGCTGGAATGCCAGAAACCGGTCCTCGGAAGCTTGTTTCCGGTCCAGGGAAGACATGGCTTGGCAGTTCGGGCTGGACTGTTCCCATGAGGCACAGCGTCAGACTGATTTGCATATAGCCATGTCTGAACTGGGGTGGCAGAGTGGGCTAAAGAACGGTGATGGATTAAACCCAGATCTTTTGACTGGGTGTGAGTGTTTGATTGATTCAGATGCTCCGTCCATCACCACCACCCCCTTTTGTACCGCTAATGCAAATAGCCAGCAGATGGCTCATTTTAATGTTGATATTTTTTTTAGCATTTCTACAACTATATTATATGATAAGCCAGATTAACAGAAAACATGTTTCATAATGTAAGACACAAATTTATTTTCCTTAACTGATCAAATCTAATGCACATGTAGTGTGTACATATTTTTCCCATGAAACTTAACACTGTAATTTCCACAAGGAAAACACCAGTACAATGCAATATACCCACAAAAACCGCATAGTTAGGTGGCAATAGATAACGTAGTTACTTTAAATTGAACACAATGTGGGGTTTTCTTCCAAATGCTCTTTAAGTCAATCATGTTCCAAAGAGTATTGGCCTTTTGTTTTTCTTAATGCTGAGTTTGTAGTTATCTTGTGATCTGCTGATGTCTGTACTTTTAATACTAATGCCAATACTCATTAGCATTTTGGTGGACGGGACCGCATTAGAGAAGCCAGATAATGTATTGATTTGTTGACAGAATGATGGTTGAAGCAATGACCATGCAGACACAGCAGCCTTGAACTGAATTATCTTGTTGCATGCATTCAGAGTTATTTCCTCAAAGTTTGTTTTATGAAGCTAGGAGCACCTTACAATTTGCATACATAATAAAAGATGTCAGATACTCAGTACAGTTTGAACACATGGGAGATATTAATTCAGGGGGTTAGGCTCAACAAATGAATACATACAAGGAGGGTTGAAGGGAAAGAGAAGATGTTTAAGAAAGCATTTTGCAATTAACAAATATAATTGCTGTGTGTTCTGAGATTCAATATAGCATAATTAATGGACGAGGGCATACAGCCACTAAAACAAATCACAAACACACATCACGCTTTCTTGCCCTCTCTCCCTCTCTCTAAGGATTAACATGGAGAAAGCAATAATGCACAAATCGTGCAGCTCTTCCAATCCAGCATTAAGGATTGGAAAGCAGCACCTAGGACCTCATTTGGAGCTTGCAGAGGTCGATCCCAGGCCTATTCAGAGGTAACAGAGCCGCAGATTGTGTGCCGATTGAGTCTATTGATGCCTAATCGTTGGTGGTGGCCTGGCTGCCAAAGACTTGTTGTCTTTAAAGCATTTATAGCAGTCCCCCTAATTCAGATTTTCTCTGCTCAGATTCTCCATAACATGATGCTCCGGATGTGTTACTACTGTGCTAGCAGGAGCACTTTCTTCAGAAACACACCATTGAGCAGATAGTGAACCCCAAATGGAGCCGGTGGTCTGCTGAGGAATAGGCAGATGTATGTTCTTATTTATTTTTTTGTATGTTCTTATATAGCGCTCGATCACCTGGGGAGGTATCTCGGCGCTTGCCTTGGGAACCCGTCCTGGCTTTTCCCTGTGAGATAGCCCCTACAGGGCATCCCCAAGGTGAAAGCCAGGCATCCCACCGCAGGGGGGCCGTTGTAGAGATTAAGCAAGCTTAATGCCCAGAGTTGCAGAGTGTGAACCCATGATTAGGTCAGGCACCAAAGCGAGAATTATCGAGTCCGTGGACATTTGAGCTCAAGACCCTGCCACATCGGGAATTGAACCCTGGTCCCAGGTCTGACCTCTGCTTCAGGGTCTGCCTGCTCTAACCAGTGAGCCACACTTTGCCTCTATATGGGCTTAGTGGTCCACTACCGTGGTCTAAATGACACCACCTGTTAAAGGAAGTGAATAGGCCTGGATGAAAGGAAGGTTTTACTTTGTATGGCCTCAAAATGAATGAATATTATGATGGAACACTTAAAAAAATACTTAACCATTGTTTTTTGGTCTTTATCATGCCTGAGTCTTTTGTTGCATGCACATTGTGCTCCAGAAACTACTGTGCCGTAAAATGCAGAAAAAGTGACATTTTAAAATCTTTAAATGTTTGTGATCAATATAGATAATAGCATTCATTCATAATACACTTCTGTTATTTTTAGGCTCTGTAAATAATAGCTGTTGTTGTTGCCCAGTTTAATGCTACTCAGTTTACCATCCTCAGAAGGATAGAAGGCTGAATTGTACTTCCGGGATTAGGATTCATGATGAAATCATCAGATACCAGATGTGATTGATAACCAACTGCTATCATGCTGGCTACGATGACAAAAAACATATTCAGCATTAACATTACTCTCAGAGCCATCGTCTGTCAGCCTTAAAAGCCTTCATTTATTCATACAGCCATGAAAACATTTCGTACAGCTAGATCGCTCCATGAAGATAGCACCAGAAATGGAGAAAAGAGCAGCACACCAGTTGTCAGTGACAGAAAAGGTAGTGTGAAAAATGTACCTCGTCTATGGTGATGCAGCCGAAACGTGACATTAACATATTTACCACACGTAACCAATTGAATAACCACTTGTTTTTTCTCTATAAAACTAATATTTGGCCCAAACCTATACCTGGTCCTCCAATGAATCTTTTGAGAGTTGTCAGGGGCTGACAACTGTTAAGACGGATGATACCCCCCTATGAGGACCTACAACAAAGGGAATATCCTACAAACTAACTTTTCATTATATTGTACTAGTCACATTAATCATGATCATCAATAATGAGGTATTTGGTTTTACTAATCATCTAGCTTTATCTAATTCTTTGTAAGCAAATGAAAATGGCCGATGCTGTCATCGCACCCTACCTGCGGGACATCATCAACACCTCCTTCGACACCGCTACCTTCCCGGAGAGCTGGAAGCACGCCGAACTCAGCGCTCTACTAAAGAAGCCATCAGCCGACCCCACCGACCTCAAGAACTACCGCCCCATCTCGCTGCTCCCGTTCCCTGCAAAAGTCATCGAGAAGACGTCAACAAGCAGCTGGCCTCCTTCCTCGAGACGAACGGATCCCTAGACCTCTCGCAGTCTGGCTTCCGGGCCAACCACAGCACCGAGACCGCCCTGATCGCAGCCACCGATGACATCCGAGCCCTGCTTGACAACGGAGAGACAGCAGCCCTCATCCTCCTAGACCTCTCCGCGGCCTTCGACACGGTCTGCCACCGCACACTAGTGCAGCGACTCCGCAACGTCGGAATCCAGGAGAAGGCACTGGAGTGGATCATCTCCTTCCTCGCCGGAAGGACACAGAGAGTCCGCCTCCCCCCGTTCAGATCTGAAGCCACCGAAGTCATCTGCGGCGTACCTCAAGGCTCCTCGCTCAGTCCAACCCTCTTCAACATCTGCATGAGCCCCCTCGCAGACATCGCACGCCAGCACAACCTCAACATCATCTCCTACGCCGACGACACCCAGCTGATCCTCTCCCTCACCAACGACCCCGCCACCGCCAGAGCCAACCTCCACGAAGGGATGAAAGAGGTAGCCGAATGGATGAAGAACAGCCGCCTGAAACTGAACTCGGACAAGACGGAAGTCCTCATCCTGGGATCCTCACCCTCCGCCTGGGACGACTCCTGGTGGCCCCCCGCCCTAGGCAGCGCACCCAAACCAACAGACCACGCACGCAACCTAGGCTTCATCCTGGACTCCTCCCTCTCCATGACCAGACAAGTCAACGCCGTCTCCTCGTCGTGCTTCAACATCCTGCGCATGCTACGCAAGATATTCCAGTGGATCCCCACCGAGACCAGGAAGACGGTCACCCAGGCCCTCGTCACCAGCCGTCTGGACTACGGCAACTCCCTCTATGCAGGAACCACCGCCAAACTCCAGAAGAGACTTCAGCGGATTCAGAACGCCACAGCACGACACATCCTGGACATCCCCCGTCGCAGCCACATCTCCGAACACCTGAGAGACCTGCACTGGCTCCCGGTCAACAAGAGAATCACCTTCCGTCTCCTCACCCACGCTCACAAAGCCCTACACAACCAAGGCCCAGGATACCTCAACAGCCGCCTCAACTTCTACGCTCCCAAACGCCAGCTTCGATCGACCGCCCACGCCCTCGCCGCCGTCCCCCGAATCCGAAGAGCCACCACAGGGGGCCGGTCCTTCTCCTACCTCGCCGCCAAGACATGGAACTCCCTCCCGACCCACCTCCGCCTGTCCCAGGACCACCTCGCGCCTTCAGGAAGCAGCTCAAGACCTGGCTGTTCGAGCAGTAGCGGACCCCCCCCCTAGCGCCTTGAAACCCTCTGGGTGAGTAGTGCGCTATATAAATGCTTGAATGATTGATTGATTGATTGATTGATTGATTGATTGGGTGACACAATATCAAATCATAGATTATCACACAAAAAAGTAATTCACTATCCCATCTCACTTAACAAAGTATGAAAGAGTAGATAAGAAGACAGACAAAAGAGCATTGTAACTAGATCAATGCAATTACAGAATGACATACGAAACTAAGAAAACTATAGCACAGTGGTCCAATAGTCTGAAGAACTAACCCTCTGGTCAGAAGGGAAAGCTGGGGCAACCTCATAAAGATAGGAGGAGCAAAGTTAAAGAGTCAGGTTCAGACAGCAACAGACAAAGAAGAGCTTAAGGTAACAGCTCTCTTCTCACGAGTAACAACTCAGCTACGCCACCACCACCAGCCAGCCCACCGAGTAGATTCTAACACTAATAGTTATACCCTATATGTTAAAGTCCATCCTTAATTTAGCAGCAAAGTCCAAGCAATTCACAGTTGTCATTGGTTAGGGAGCATAGGGTGTTCAGTCACACCACTTTTGTCGCACCTCACTCTCAAGAGTTCTTTGTTTAGAGCCATGCGGTCATCTTCGTCCTTCAGCAGTGGAAATCATGACATTCTCCTTCCTAGGAACGCGCACATGGGGAACATCCTTTACGACGCGGATTTTACTCCGTAGTGCTTTTAAGACGCGTCCGTTACAACGCAAGTCGTAACCACGACTTGCGCTGGAGGGCGCTAAAGGATTAAGAATAGTATATTTACTATTCCAAAACCTTCCCTAGTGTCCACGGGGACAGGTGTTAGAATAGTAAATTATACTATTCTCAATCCGCGCCCCCAACGCAAGTCGTGGTAACGACTTGCGTTGTAAGGGACGCGTTGTAAAAGCACGCGTTGTGACGGTACGGGCCGTACCGTCATACATCCCGTGCACATTTTTAAATGAATCTCAACATTTACTAGAACCGTTATCCACAAAACTAAACATTTCCCCAGACAGTAGGAAGTTCCGCATGATACTCCAACCACGTAGCCATCGACAAGAAAAAGAACACAATAATCATATTGAACGGCAAATACATTTCTCTGCAGCCTACGTATAAAAAGGCAAATTAATCCTAACAGTGGTTTGAGGCCTTTTCTGCAAAACATGCAGTTTCTCTATGAGAAATAAACACATTCAGTTATTTGTTCACAGAAAAAGCTCCATTTCATTCATTCATTTTAGTCCTCATATTCTATGTAATTAATGTCACTCATTTTTTTTGTCAACGCACTTCATTCACGTTGCACATGAGCATCAGATAAAATTATTTCTCTGCTGTCTCTCCTGCAGAACTCATTTGCGAACTACAGGAACCATTTGTCATTTTCCTGCACGTTTCTCGATTCTCTTCCCAACTACCCCATGTTAATATTTTCCCTGGTAATCTCACAACTTTTGTTAATAATTTCACACTTTAGGAGGTTTAATATGAGAAGGTTTAATTTACAAAAATCCTGCTCCATCAATACCTGGAGATATCTGTGTGTAGATAAATGCATTTTCCGCTAGAAGTAGGTGATAGGTTTGAACAAAAGAATAGACATACTTTTAGCTTTCACCAATAACATTTTATTTAATAAGCAAGTAGATTGAATAGAAAAGAAGTTCAAAAGCATTTAAAATCAGTGTCATTTAATTTAAAATCAAGTCTGATATTTGTAAACCTAGAGAGCACAGTGAAACAATTAGCCTTGAGACCCTCACAGGTGAGTAGCTCGCCCAGCGCCTTGAGACCCTCCCGGGTGAGTAGCGCGCTTTATAAACCCCTGTTTGATTGATGATATCTTAGGGGAATTGTGGGGTGTGTTGGACGTTTAGAGGATACAAGGGGTCAAAACAAGTCATGAAACTGAGCAAAATGCAATTGTGACACAAATGATTCAAACTAATTTTACTTCATTGGCATCATAAATCCCCCTGCAGTGGTTGTTGACCCCATCTTCCAAAGGAATATTATTCTGGTTCTTAAGAACTCAAAACCCCAGAGCCTGATGTCTTTAAAACACAGATGGGTACTTGGATTTCTATGCTGCTATATGTTTTTGGTGCAGTACTTGGACCTAGGAAAGTTATTGGACTTGAAAGAGTTCAATTGTCATATCTGTCCACGAGAAAGGGAATTTGAACCTGCTCTTAAATTACCTGTTACTGTCAATGCTATGCCTTTTTAGCAAAATTTAACAAAAATCCACAGTCCTCAAGAATCAATTTTTAGGTCTTGCCTATGCAGCGCACATGCGCTGCATAGGAGAGAGACCCGTAGCCATTGGCACAGCTTTCCCTGCAAAAACGTGCACGGTTACATAGCTTCCAATGGCAACACATGCACGTCTGGCGATTCACTAGCGGGAGCGAGCAGCTGGTGCCATCTGTATTCAATTATCGCCTTGCTGCTCCCTCCCGTGAGGGAATCGCGCAGGTCCCCTCCTCTCTCCCCACCCCTGCTGCAGTGCGAGCACCACCTGTCCCGAGAAGTCTACTTGTGAGTACTTTCATCATTGAACCAGAGTAAACTAACGTACATTTCCCTTTAAGAGAGTATCTTTAATCGGTGTTAGCAAAGTACTCATGAGCTACTTTCTATGCCCGAAAAAACTATATCTGAGAGAGAAGCTGCCGGTCCTAACTTACGCATCCTTCCTGGAGACACTGAAGCTTTTTGCGGCCCAATACATTGTGAGATTTTACTGCCACCATACTTGGCGTAGCGGTAATAAAGGTATGAGGTAAAGTATTGTAGGCGATTCAGCTAAGGTGCTTCGACTTGTTACCTAGCCTCTTTACACTTCAATTTTTCAGGACAACCCTGGTGCTGTCACACTGCTCACAAGAATGAGACCGGTCTGCCAAGTGCCCCTCATGACGGTGCTGCTTTCCCGCCTTGCATGCAAAAGAGGCTTTTATTGATAGACTGAAGCAGACGCTGTAGTCCGTGCCTTCCAGTCCACTGTGTCGTGTTTAATCGTCAGTAAAAGTTGGTCTTAAATGTGTCTGATATTTCAACATGTGACTCACTGTGCAGTATGTCTACAACTCAAACTTAGCTTGAGGACTTTCGAACATATGAACCCCTATCCCCATAGACACATATACACTAGTCTTTTCATGACAGTTTGGGCTCAACATGGAACACAGAGAGACTAAGTGACAACTATTATTTCTAGAGTGGCATTTTTGAAAACTATTTCTAAAAGAGTTTAGTTCCAATTTGTCTTTTTTGAATTGACTGTACTTTCTGCGTATGTGAATCACTGGCTGAAAAAACCCTCTAAGTGTAGGTGTGGCCCTTTGTAACTTCCCCATAAATAGCCTTTTGTTTAACATGTAATGGGTATGTTTCTTCTTAATGAGATGGGATGGTTGCACACCTTTGCCCCCAGACAGGCTGAATAAGCAACAAACATGAGTTTAGGCTTTGCCGTTCGCCATCAAGGGAAAGCAAACAGGAGAGAAATTCATTGCCCAGAAGGGCTTATTTAGTCATTTTGGAAACATCAGATGGATGACATGAGAAAAGGGAATAAAGAAACTTCAATTTGTGCTACTTGTAATATTTCTGCTGTTAAATGTGGGTGGCTGAAATAAAACGAACTACTAAGAGGAGTCCCACTGTGTTAGAGTTGGCTATCTTCCCAGTGACCATTTTATTTCAAGGAAAACAGTGAAGTCTCTTAGTATAATAATAGCCAAGAAAAATAATGATAGTTAACATACGGTACTTAAAATATCTACCGATCCAGAACCCTGATTTCTCTGTAAAATGCCAGTTGTGAGATGTTATGTTATGTTATAATTTTTTATATAGTGCGCAGCTGCCCCAGCGAAGGGGCGTCCCGGCGCTTATCAAGAGGAAAGAAGAGGACTGACGCAGCAGAAGTGTAAGAAGGAATAACAAAACAGTGCTGTCTAGCAGAAGAGATGAGTTTTAATTGCTTTTATGAAAGCCAGGAGATCATTCAGCCCACGTATCTGCGGTGGTAAAGCGTTCCAGAGTTTTGCAGCCATATGTCGGAAGGAGCGTCCTCCCATCCGGGAACGCTTTATTCGGGGAACCAATGCCAGGTTCTGTCCTTCCGATCTTAGAGTTAGCCGGGGAGTATACTTGGTTAGAAGAGGGCATAGCATGGGAGGAGAGGCAGTTTTCAGGATTTTAAATTCAAGGCATAAGGTCTTGAATTGAATCCTCTTTTGCACAGGGAGCCAGTGGAGTTTGGTGAGGGTGCTTGCCGCCGATTGGAAGCGGGGGAGCCCAGTCAGGGCTCTAGCAGCTGCATTCTGCACACGCTGCAGTCGCCCCTTCTCCGTCTGGTTGGCCGCTAGGAGCAAGGAGTTAGCGTAATACAGCCGCGAGAGAATGGCAGACTGCACCACGAGCTGACGTGTGGGGGGGTCGAAAAATTTCAAGATTGGCTTGAGATTTTGCAGAATTCCAAAGCAAGTTGCAGCAACTTTCTTTGTATGGTAGACAAAATTCAACGAGGAGTCAATTCAGACTCCAAGGTTTTTTACTTCACTTTTTGGCTCAGAGGGATTACCAAGAATGTGCGGCCACCATTTATCACTCCAGGCTGAGGCTTCTTTACCTACCAACAGGACTTCAGTTTTTTCAGCGTTAAGCTGTGTGTAGTTAGCTGTCATCCATGTGGGTACTGCGGTAAGGCCCTGTCTGAAGTTATGTGCCTTTACCCCGGATTCATCACTCAACATCACCACCAGCTGAGTGTCATTCGCGTATGAGACTATAGACAGTTCCCATCGTTTAGCGACCTCAGCCAGTGGTTGAACATAGAGATTAAAAAGTGTCGGACTGAGCGCAGACCCGAAAGGATCTATCAGTCAGAAATGATTTAAGCCATGCCATGGCCTGTCCAGTAATCCCTGCCTCCTCCAGACGGTACAGCAGGACCTTGTGTGAGACAGTGACGAAGGCAGCACTGAGGCACAATAAAATCAGTGCTGCCATCTGCCCGGAGTCCAAAATGGTCCGGAGGTGTTCCGTCACACTAAGGAGTGCCGTTTTGGTGCTGTGGCCAGCACGAAAGCCGTGCTGGGAGGCATCCAGAGTGTTGTTGGAGCAGAAAAATGTTGTCAGGGTGATGTTGACATGGGACTCAGCCACCTTTGCTGGCCAGGGTAGCAGTGAAATTGGCCTAAAACTCTCCGGCCTAGTGGGGTCCAAAGTAGGTTTGTTAATAATGGGGGACACCCATGCCTGCTTCGATCTAGTGGGTAGTGTGGCTGTAGCGAATGAAGAGTTAATGATATTTCTTAGGGGATTGAGAACCAGAGTATCTGCTTCTTAAAGGGTCTGCCGGGGAGCCTGATTTAATTTTCCCGCAGAGTCTGAGAAATTCCTCTTGGCTCAGCTCGGGTATGGCCATAAGTTTATGAGTTGTCTTCTTATTGGTTGGATTAAGGGTAGGTGTATCTGGAAAAGTAGTGTAAATTTTATGGACTTTGTCTATGAAGAAGGAGGCCAAATTCTCGCGGAGTGCGTGAGAAGCAGTAGTCCCCTCAACTGGTTTTTTGGCACTCAGATCCTTAAGAATTTTACAAATGACCTCAGAGAGATTCTGACTGTTGTTAATCTCAATGGCGTAATATGCCGCACGGGTCTTACAAATATGTCTATGATAATTTTTTTGTGTACGGACATATTGGGTCTTTAGCTTTGGGGTGTAGGCCTTTCTCCACTTGGTACACAGTCAAAATATCGAGTTGGAAATATCGACCTACCATAATATCGAGTCTGAAATATCGAAGGAGCATAATATCGAAGTCAAGAATATCGTAGGACAGAATATCGACCCAAGGTAAGTGATATCGAAATTCTTAATATCGATGTAAGTAATATCGAAGTTAGTAATATCGATAGCATATATATCGATGTTACTAATTTCGATGACACTAATGTCGATATTTGCATTATTTTATAGTTTTTTATTATGTATGTGTTATATGTTTAATTTAAGTATTTAAAATAATTACTATTATATGTGTATTAATTTTATATAATAATAAATTAATTTATAAGAAAATTGTATGTTTTAGTACCGGAGCGGGTTGTGGGTTTATAGGGGAATAGGGTGGGAAGTAATTTAATTATGGTAAATTGATTCTTAATTAGTAGGATTAATTAATAAATTATAATTAATTGGTAATTAATTAAAAAGTAATAGGAAAATAATTTTATTTAATTTATTAATTGATATATATGTTCTGTAGCGGGTTGTGGGTTTATAGGGGAATAGGGTGGGAAGTAATTTAATTATGGTAAGTTGATTAATAATTAGTAGGATTATTTAATTAATTATAATTAATTGCTAATTATTAATAATTAATTGGAAAAAAATAAATTAATTGATTAATTGATATATATTTTCTGTAGCGGGATGTGGGTTTATAGGGGAATAGGGTAGGGAGTGATTTAATTAAGGTTAATTATTTAATAATTAGTAGGATTTATAAAATAAATTATATTAATTGGTAATTAATTTTAATTAATAGTTAATAATTTTAATTATTTACTAATTATTTTTCATTAAATCATTATTGGATAAATGTGTAATATTATGGGCAGTTGTTTTATAGGGAAATATGGTGGGAAGTAAAGTAAATTTAATTAATTATTAATGTATTAAAACTAATTGTATTGTTAATAATATAATTGATAATTAATTATTAATTGGTAATTAAATATTATTAAATGGTATTATTTTACATTAATTTTAGGTAAAATATATTTTGCTAAGCATGTGTTTTATAATTAAGTATAGGTATTGTATATGGTTTATATTTATTTAATAGTCGATTTATTTATAATTACAAAAGTCGTTTATTTATAAGTATGTTATTTTAACCCTTATACTATCCAACACTTTCCCTACTGTTGCACTCTCTGGAGTTGGAATAGTATTTTTTACCCCTACGCTATCCAAAGCTTTCCCTACTGTTGCACTCTCTGGAGTGGGAATAGTAATTTTTACCCCTACGCTATCCAACGCTTTCCCTACTGTTGCACTCTTTGGAGTGGGAATAGTAATTTTTACCTCTACGCTATCCAATGCTTTCCCTACTGTTGCACTCTCTGGAGTGGGAATAGTAGTTTTTACCCCTACGCTATCCAACGCTTTCCCTACTGTTGCACTCTCTGGAGTGGGAATAGTAATTTTTACCCCTACTCTATCCAATGCTTTCCCTACTCTTGCACTCTCTGGAGTGGGAATAGTAATTTTTACTTCTACGCTATCCAACGCTTTCCCTACTGTTGCACTCTCTGGAGTGGGAATAGTAATTTTTACCCCTACGCTATCCAACGCTTTCCCTACTGTTGCACTCTCTGGAGTGGGAATAGTAATTTTACCCCTACGCTATCCAACGCTTTCCCTACTGTTGCACTCTCTGGAGTGGGAATAGTAATTTTTACCCGTACGCTATCCAACGCTTTCCCTACTGTTGCACTCTCTGGAGTGGGAATAGTAATTTGTACCCCTACGCAATCCAACGCTTTCCCTACTGTTGCACTCTCTGTAGTAGGAATAGTAATTTTTACCCCTACGCTATCCAACGCTTTCCCTACTGTTGTACTCTCTGGAGTGGGAATAGTAATTTTTACCCCTACGCTATCCAACGCTTTCCCTACTGTTGCACTCTCTGGAGTGGGAATAGTAATTTTTACCCCTACGCTATCCAACGCTTTCCCTACTGTTGCACTCTCTGGAGTGGGAATAGTAATTTTTACCCCTACGCTATCCAATGCTTTCCCTACTGTTGCACTCTCTGGAGTGGGAATAGTAATTTTTACCCCTACGCTATCCAACGCTTTCCCTACTGTTGCACTCTCTGGAGTGGGAATAGTAATTTTTACTCCTACGCTATCCAACGCTTTCCCTACTGTTGCACTCTCTGGAGTGGGAATAATAATTTTACCCCTACGCTATCAAACGCTTTCCCTACTGTTGCACTCTCTGGAGTAGGAATAGTAATTTTTACCCTTACGCTATCCAACGTTTTATATAAATAATTAAGTATAGGTATTGTATATGGTTTATATTTATTTAATAGTTAATTTATTTATAATTACAAAAGTAGTTTATTTATAAGTATGTTATTTTAACCCTTATACTATCCAACACTTTCCCTACTGTTGCACTCTCTGGAGTTGGAATAGTATTTTTTACCCCTACGCCATCCAAAGCTTTCCCTACTGTTGCACTCTCTGGAGTGGGAATAGTAATTTTTACCCCTACGCTATCCAACGCTTTCCCTACTGTTGCACTCTTTGGAGTGGGAATAGTAATTTTTACCTCTACGCTATCCAATGCTTTCCCTACTGTTGCACTCTCTGGAGTGGGAATAGTAGTTTTTACCCCTACGCTATCCAACGCTTTCCCTACTGTTGCACTCTCTGGAGTGGGAATAGTAATTTTTACCCCTACTCTATCCAATGCTTTCCCTACTCTTGCACTCTCTGGAGTGGGAATAGTAATTTTTACTTCTACGCTATCCAACGCTTTCCCTACTGTTGCACTCTCTGGAGTGGGAATAGTAATTTTTACCCCTACGCTATCCAACGCTTTCCCTACTGTTGCACTCTCTGGAGTGGGAATAGTAATTTTACCCCTACGCTATCCAACGCTTTCCCTACTGTTGCACTCTCTGGAGTGGGAATAGTAATTTTTACCCGTACGCTATCCAACGCTTTCCCTACTGTTGCACTCTCTGGAGTGGGAATAGTAATTTGTACCCCTACGCAATCCAACGCTTTCCCTACTGTTGCACTCTCTGGAGTAGGAATAGTAATTTTTACCCCTACGCTATCCAACGCTTTCCCTACTGTTGTACTCTCTGGAGTGGGAATAGTAATTTTTACCCCTACGCTATCCAACGCTTTCCCTACTGTTGCACTCTCTGGAGTGGGAATAGTAATTTTTACCCCTACGCTATCCAACGCTTTCCCTACTGTTGCACTCTCTGGAGTGGGAATAGTAATTTTTACCCCTACGCTATCCAACGCTTTCCCTACTGTTGCACTCTCTGGAGTGGGAATAGTAATTTTTACCCCTACGCTATCCAACGCTTTCCCTACTGTTGCACTCTCTGGAGTGGGAATAGTAATTTTTACCCCTACGCTATCCAACGCTTTCCCTACTGTTGCACTCTCTGGAGTGGGAATAGTAATTTTTACTCCTATGCTATCCAACGCTTTCCCTACTGTTGCACTCTCTGGAGTGGGAATAGTAATTTTACCCCTACGCTATCAAACGCTTTCCCTACTGTTGCACTCTCTGGAGTAGGAATAGTAATTTTTACCCTTACGCTATCCAACGTTTTATATAAATAATTGTAAAAAAATTAAATGTTTATTTTATTTTTTATATTACTTACATTTTATTTATGTTATTGTTTTATGTTTGTAAATGTATTAGTAAATTAGAATATATTTTATTAATTTATAAATTAGTAAAATAAATATTAATACTTATTGTTCAGTACATATATATTATATATTTAGTGTATATATTTAATTAATGTATTATTAATATATATGTATTATTTATTAATTTTAAACATTATTAGATACTTTTAAATATGTATATTTTATTTATTAGTGTTATATACTTAATTTTACATTTATATATTAAAAGAAAAAAAATCGATATTTTTAACATCGATATTTTTTACATCTATATTATTTTTTCGATATTTTTGTACTTACCATGTTGTAGATAGGATGTCGATATTTTTGCCCTCGATATTATTGACTCGATATTCTTGTAGGTCGATATTTATGAGGTCGAAATTCTGTCAGTGATCCTCTCCACTTACGCTCAGCTGCTTTACATTATTTCCTAAGAGCAGTGAGCTCCTCATTAAAACACGGGCTGGACTCCTGGGAGCGTGCTCTGATCCAGTCTGCTGGAATCAGCGTATCCAGGGCCTGGTTTAGCCAGTTACTGAAATTTTCATATCCCTGTTTGGTGTTTTCACTGTTTTTAGGAGGGTTGGCTTGAAGTAGGGTATAAAAGTCTTCAAGTCGTAGCTTCCTCCAAGGGCGCTTTCTCACCCTTTGGGTCAGACTCGAGTTAGGTGTGTCATGAGTAGGTAAGGACATAATCACCATCATGTGGTCAGTCCAGGCCATGGGAATTGGCACTTTTGCCGTTGCTTCTTCTAGGTTGGTAAAAATAGGGTCTAAGAGATGGCCTCCTTTATGGGTAGGGCCCTGTACAAGCTGGGAAAGCTGAAAAGCGGCTAGGTCGGCAAGCAGGCCGCGAACCTTATTATCCGTAATAAGGTCAAAATGAATGTTAAGGTCACCAAAGATGTTAAAATTGGTGGTCCCGAATACCAAGGAGCAAACTGTCTCTAGAAGAGCTTTAACAAAGCTACAGTCCTGCCCTGGAGGTCTATAAATCAGGATTCCAGATAGAGTAAGGTCGGGGTTTATTTTGATACTGTAGCGAGCGCATTCACTTCCCGCAATAATCAGTTTAGTGAACAGGCATGCGTAATGAGATTTAGCCATCACCGCAATGCATCCCCCCCTGGCGTTCCTATTCAACAGGTAGATAGAATATCCTACAGGGGTAGCCAGGTTAGCAACTGCGTTCATATCCTCTTGTATCCAAGTCTCTGTGAGGAACAGGATATCAAAGGAATATACTTTGACAATGTCAGGGACTTCCATATAGTGTTTCGCTAGAGATCTTATGTTAAGCTGTGCTACCAAAATATGTTGCACGGGGCAGGCAGAGATGAGAGATGGAAGAATGGTGGGTCTCGGAAGAGTGAATCCACAGGTACATTTTGAGGTGCCCTGTAAATGATAGGGTGATGTCCTAATGCATGGGGCTGTCGAGATGTTAAGATCTAGAAGGAATTCCCTTGAATAGGTGTGTCTTTCCCCTTCCCTTCCGCCAGGGTCCCTGGCGAGAGGTGACGTACTGGCGCGGACGGGCGCAGACGGGCTTGTCTTGGGAGCGTCTTCGGCCCGCTGCGCGCTGTGATGGACATCCTACTTAAGTGGTAACAGGGCCCCTAACTGGTGCAGGATGCACAACGGAAGTCTGGTCACTTCTGGTGTGCTCCTGTGTACAACTTCCCTCCACAACAAACTGACTGAGTCAGTGGTGGAACGGGGAAGCGACGGTGAGTGAGTTTTAAAAAGTTGGCGAGTGAAACATAAGTTTAAAATCACAAATGCTACACAGCAATATCACAGCAATAACTCAGAAATGCACAAATATTCAATCAAGCGCTGCCCGCGCGTCTCCTAACTCTTAATGTCAGCTGGGAGAGCGAGCTACTGCTGTTTAAATAGTGCCGGGCCCCTAACTGGTGCAGGATGCACAGTGAAAGTCTGGTCACTTCCGGTGTGCTCCTGTGTACAACTTCCCTCCACAACTGTGGAAAATGAGCCCGCATTGCTATCGATGACCAGGCCGCTGGCGCAAACCGCCTCTTAGTTCCCATGTTGAATAATTACCAAATAAAGAGACGGGCGCTGGAAGCAGGAATCAAGAACAGAGTTTAATTCTCATGAGGAGAGCCTGTCATGTCAGACACGAAACAAGGTGCCATCGGGAGGTGCTCTAACAAGTGAGCTGAGTCTCTGTCTTTTATACTTTACAGAACACTTGGCATTACAGTCACAGCATTGTAAAACAAAGAAAAGACATCCTCATAATCCTCGTGTAAATCCTACCCCACATGTGTTCACAATAAGGACCCTTGACCTGCTGATAAGAGGGGAGGGCAATCACGCAGCTGTGTGTTCCGTCAACTGTTTAGAATGTGTGCGCCTGATCATAGCCCAGGGGGTGGGGTGGCCAGGATCAATAGTGGGTTCTTTGAAAAGGAGTGACTTCATACAATAAGGGTCAGTAAATGGTATCTCCTGGCTTAGGCGATGGCCTCGGACATGTGTGGTCAGTCGGACTCGGGGGAAGGGGTCATCAAAGAGGTGGTATTCATGCAGTGTGGACAATCGAGCGTGGAGGGAAGGCTTGTCAACAGAGGGGCATTCATGGAAGGAAAGGAGGTGCTGGTCAGGCGCGGCCGTGACTCCCAAGGACAGGGTTTTGCAGAAGGAGAAGGTTTATGACTTGTCCATGTGAGGGAGAAGGAGGGGGTCAGGGTGCGCGCAGGGTCAGAGTCGCACAGAGAGAGAGAGAGGTCTTATGACCCGTACATGAGAGAACAGGGGCAGTCAGATACAGCTGGGGGGGCTATGTCAGCTGAGGCGAAGGATGCTTCTTCAAGAGGGAAATGGGGGGGGTGCCTGGGTCAAGCAGGATGGTTGCCTTTCATAGCAGGGTCGCGCAGAGTGCTGGGTTTCATGGTCTATGCATGTGAGAGGGGGAGGGGGTGCTCAAATGCACGCAGGAGGGAAGCCAGTGATTCTAATGAGTGGGCAAGAGGCCAAGGTGCCTAAAATGGCTGTCATGTACACATGGGTACAGGCCTTTGCGGGCGGAGGGATGCAGTCAATGCTTTACAATATTCATGGTGCGTGCAGGGAGGGGAGTGGGAAAAGGGAAATGAACGTTGCTTATGTACATCAATACTTCTTATTTTCTACAGTCGCCCCTTTTTACATAGCAAAGTTCATTTTTGCAGTCGATGAAGGTACATATAAACAGGTGCGATTGAAGAATTTGCATTTGTCAATACTAACATATGGCATATAATCATGGACAGTTGATGTGTTTGGCAGAACGCAGCACATAGGGGATGGCATTTGTCGAGTTCCTATCATTTCAAATCACTACATAGCATAAATGTTTCTGACTTAAAAATGTGACCATTGAACATTTTGACCAAGTAGTTAAGGGAGGAATTCAGTTCAATACGCAAGATCTCTTCGTCACAGTGTCTTTTTATCAGTGAGCCATCACTGGTAGGCTCTAGTCCGTGTCCTTTCGTTGGCGCTGTTGAGCACCGGCGGTGGAGCTATAGGTCCAGCTCGGTTCTATCCTTACGCGTTGCAGGGTGCGGTCAGTCCTCTGCTGTTAGACCACAGTCCTGTTCCCTAACCAATCCTTTGAGTGGCGCCTTAAGCTTGGCACCTATATTTCCGTGGCGTAACCCCATTTCCATCTAGATGCTGTTCTTCCTTTCAGCAGAGAGTCGCATGGAAAAGAGGGTGTGCGGTTTCGTTAGTCGATGGGAGTGAGAGGGCGGAGTGGGGGCAGATTTCCCGGGACACACCAAAGGGACCAAGGGAGCAATGGATAACAAGCAAGCAGGCCCATCAATCGGGCTTGAAAAGAGGGACGGAGGCTCCAGGCACACGTGGGTTGGCGGACAGAGAGCTTCAGGACAGCCCTTCACTCTTTCCTTTACCGCCTTTGAGAGTGCTGCCTCGTCCCGTTTCTTGTTGTGCTGCGGCTCCACCTTTGGTTGAGGTCGCATGTGTCTCATGATCTGCAGCCACGCTGTGCGTCACGTCCGGCCCTTCTCCTCCGGTGATTGAGTATCTTTAAATGGGTAAAAACAAATTTTAGAGAACTGGCAGGAGAAGAGATTTTTACATTTGAATTCCACTCGCAATCCTAGCACCTGGCGTTATGCTCATTGGTCATAGTCAGAAGTCTATTACCATGAAGTAAGTAGGTGGGTATTTCTACTGCGTTCGCACCAAGTCTAATCGGCGTTCGTTCATGACATATATGGACAGAGGTCGGACTCTTATCACCTGCGTATTTCAACAAAAACCCCAAGATTGACAACATTCAGGGGAGACTCGTCCTTCTAATTCGAGCCTTAACAGTCTTACATTTCCCTTTAGAGCTGGCTAACTCTT
The DNA here is from genome assembly GCF_964263255.1 of Lissotriton vulgaris. Lineage (NCBI taxonomy): Eukaryota > Metazoa > Chordata > Amphibia > Caudata > Salamandridae > Lissotriton > Lissotriton vulgaris. Next base: position 1,023,180,205 of record NC_141693.1, read on the forward strand.
TCAAACAGAGCGGGGGTGCAATCATTGAAAGACAGGGTCAAACAGGTTTTTCTCGAGGGGCGGCAGTTACTCATGGTCATCATATATATATATCGGGGACAGTAGCTGGGGTCGATCAAGTGGGGCGGGGACGCTTCGGGCATTCGCGCTTGGGTGCAAAGGGGGTGGGGCAATCTGGGCATTGGGGGTCAATGTGGACCTTGGCGCTTGTCTCTAACAATAAAAATTAGGATGCCATTGACATATAGTTCCCCTATAAAAGGCCAAATTGGGGGACCTTAGTCGTCTTACCTGTCCTTTCCTTCTCAGCCAATTTCAGGTTCATTCATTTTGTAGAAAGGAGAGGTAGTAATATGGCGAGATACAATCATTTTTGTTTCGGTCAATTTCGCTGAACACCTTCGCGTTCAATAAGTTATCCAATCAGACTGGTGCCGACGAGGCACAATATTACCATACAAAAAGGATGGGACAGGGGGACTCTCGTAGGGAGTGAGAGTTGTCCGCAACCTAAACGAGCCATTCGGTACACGTATGACATGTAGAGAGAGGGAGAGAGAGAGAGAGAGAGAGTGAGAGAGAGAGAGAGAGAGAGACGTGTACAAAAATAGGTCATTTAGTGTGCTCACAACGCAGAACGACAGAGGTCAGGTAACACGCAAACGCAGACAGAGGGAAGACATAAACCCGTACATTACATACACACAAACTCAGACAAGGGAAGACAGTACATGTGTTACATACAAAAGAGTTCACGACAAAACATAAAACAGTTATTGGCCAAACAGAACTTCTGCATGCTGCGCATCTTTAGTATCCTATTTATCTACGTGCTGAGCTCTTTTTACCTTTTCCTCCTTTTCCTCTCATTTTCCTTTTCGTTTGTTATTTCTTCGAGCCTTCTCATTTGCCAATACTTACACCTCGATTAGTTGATCAGAAATTAACCTGGTCGCGCTATTTACCCATGGTTGGATCTTAAATCATTTTTCAGTTTCTTCCTTTGGTGGGAAGTTCTCCAGGCTGAGGCAACGGCAAGTATTGATCGGGAGAACAGTCGGACAGCTTGGCTATATCTATGAGAGTGTGAGAAAGGGGGGCAGTGCATCTTGAACATCAGCAACATTTCTTAACTTCCCAGACGGGTGGTGCCTGGGTACCCTTACCTCAGGACTTTCCCTAGTCCTTCCCTATCTAATAAAACGTCATAATCGCATTATCTAGCGTGCTAATTTCGAGTCAATTTCCGTCATACAGTACCCGTCAAGTTTCTATGTCAGTCCATCCTCCCAGTCGTCAGGCTCTAACGGCGGAACAGTCATATCTACGTCTATGTCTGTCAAAGTTTGTTAGCACAAGTACTATGCTCAGATCCCCTTTTTCTCCTTTTGTCAGTCGCTTGATCGTCGCTTTTCCATACTTCAGCCGACGTTCCGACGGGACCTGCAGAAGGGAGGAGAAGAAAAAAGGGGGGGGGGGGTGCAGCATTCAAAACACATCAGCGCGCATAAATCCGAAAATGTTTTTACCTACCACATACTCGACCTATCTCCACGTAGTGCATTTCTTTACCATCTCGGCGTTTAAGCCCAGAGGTACCAGTAATGTCAGATATATAATCATTTACGATCTGCGTATCTACATGAGTTACTTGGTCGCAACCCCTTTTGTTGGGTGCAAGGGTGGCGGTCAGGTGGCATTTCTGTGGTGTCGATTTAAGTGCGTCTAAAACATTTTTCCAGCTGCCTGTGACACATAATGCAGTTTGCTAAATATCTGGTCCTTTTTAACCTTCAGCTTTCATCATACTTATTCTTCGCTCATCGTAGCAAAACATCCAAAACTCATTAATGCAACTGCTACAACCATGCTTTCTTTTTCAAAATACTTTTAATAAAAAGTGTTGATGTATAAAATACAGGCCTACAACCCAGTGGACCAGCCACGGAGCAGATTGGAACTGTACATAGGAAAAAGAAGTTGATGGCAGTTCATTGCATAAAGTGCGGCAGTGCAATAAAATCGTATCGAACTTTACTACAGAGCAGGCATGATGCATATCAAGAATTCAGTTTTTCAATTAATTCATTAATTCATTATCCAGATGCTCGTTCACTGTTTAAATTACACCAATTCATTGTTCCCATTCATAATTGGTACCCACCCTAAATCAGTTCATTGTCCAAACACATGATCAATATCGGTATTGCTTTTCTTCTCTAAGCACATAATCACTATCCATCTTATCGACTTTCATTGTCCAAAAATGCATACATATCTCAGAGCATCAATATTCGAGCAATCCGGGTGAACAGGGAGTTCGAAAGTTTCGTTTGTGTATCGGCGCCATTTTGGGCGAGGTTAGGCAGGTTCCGGTATAGTCAAAATGTCTCCAATGACTCATGGTTGGACCAGAACCTTCCGTTGGCAGTTCAAAAAGTTTTTGTGCAATGTGGTAACAGTCTAACAATATGGACCATTAGTCAAAGAGTGGGGAGGGCGGCAACAATTTTCCTACCGGGTCACCCTGGTGTTCCTCCGGAACTGAACAAGTCTGTGCCGTGGCTGCATTTTAGCCATTTCTAATCCGCGGCTGGCGCCGGCAGGAGTTGCACCGATGTCGTGGTTCCCAGTGAGGGGGCGGGGGCGCCCATGAGGAGGGATCGGGGTGCCCCCCCGGCTCTCATAGAATCTTCAAGGTTGAGGAGAGAAGGCATGGAGCGTGTGCCCGTCCTGGGCAGAAGCCCGCTTTTTGATGTTGACCCTCTTTAAGTAAGAGCATTGGGGTGTCGCTGGAAGCCTCCACCTGGAGGGAGGTGGGGGAGGCTCGTTCGCGCCGCCTCCCCCTTCCAGCGACCCCGCGCCGTTCCTCGGCTCCGTCGCTTCGATATTGGCCGTGCCAGCCATTGAAGATGGGGGGGGTGGTCGGCGGCTGAGGCAAGACAGCCCCCCCTTTTCTCTTGACGTGTGGCGGGACTACCTGGAACTGTCCAGGCGTCGACATGTGGCGGGACTACTTGTCACTATGCAGGCGATGGCATGTGGCGGCACTACCTGTAACTATCCAGGAATTTGACATGTGGCGGGACTACTTGCAAGCGCCGCCATTCTCGCTTTTGGCTTCGGCCTTCTTCGTGGGTCGGACCAGGCGAGAGACAGAAGGGGGGGGGGGTCGGTGGCTGAGGCAAGACAGCCCCCCCCCCTGTGGCCTGCAGGGCAGCAGAAGAGGAGAGAAGGAGAGGTCTCTGTCATTCTTTGGACCGCCTGCCCAACATCATCTCCTCCTGACCGTGGCCAGGCGAGCCCCTCGTGCCTCGAGGCCTCGCCTTCCGGATGGGCGTAACCGCGAACCTGTTGCACTTCGGGAGCTTCCGGAATGGGGGTAGGTACCTATTGAATTGTTTCTATTTCATGTGACCGTTATTTGGGCGTGGTGGGCAATGAGGCAGACATGTTTAGGGCAGAAATAGGCAACGGAACCTAGCTACCTCGTGGCTGCCTTGGTGTCAGGCTTGTCTTCCCTCGCCATTTTTATGTTTCTTATTGCTAGTTATTTCTAACGTTTTTTATTTTATTTTTAACGAAGTTGATAACTCCTCAGTGGCCTACTGATTTCGCCCAACTCCTTTTCTTGTATTTTTATGCCATAACCTATTATGAGCCATAGCGACTAGTCCACACTTAATGAACAGGTCCTTATTAGGTGTGCCCTCCAGTGGAGCTGGATAGTTCAACTCTAATAAGCGGTCCGGGCTAAAACAGGCTACCAACCAGTGGGGAGAAGATAGGCATGACGGATTACAACAGGGACAAAAGTCTGCATTACCTATCTTATCACAGCGGGCAAAGACTAGGCAGAATATTTCTATTCTCCGTTGTTTGGCGGCGGTGAATACCTCAAACGAACCAATACCGAATAATCGGCCAATCAAACAATTCAGTGGGGAGAATAAGTGGGCACGAAAAGTTATCGCTACCCACTCTTTCTCTACCTGCAAAGCGAGACCTTGTTCTTCCCTGTTTGCAGACAAAGAATCTCCAGACAATAATCCACGAACGACAGTTCGGGAAACAGTGGGGGAGGAAGATAGGCACGACGGATTACAATGGGGACAAAAGTCTGCGTTACCTATCCTTCACTGCTTGCAAAGAGAGAGCCTGTTGTTTTCTCCGTTTGCAGACGGTGAATCTCCAGAGGGTTTCAACAAAGCGTAATACTAGTATTATCCAACAAACAATCATTTCACAATTTGTCGCATTTACGCGACCTTACCCGGACCGGACCGTGTGGGCAGTTCTTCGCCTTCCTCCTTCCAGCGCCCGATCGTTCTCTTACTCCATGATTTTACCGCAGCAGTCCTGTGGGATTCCAGTCAGGACAGTAGGTCACTCAAGAGAGGTCCGTTCAGAATAGGTGAAGTTCATTCAATCGGCAGCCGGACGAGGGCCCTCTCAAGGCAGGTATACTCCGATCATTTTAGATGTTCACCTCATCGTCTGGATCTCTCTTACTGGACCGTATGTCACTGATGGACCCCGCGTTGGGACGCCAATTGTGGAAAATGAGCCCGCATTGCTATCGATGCCCAGGCCGCTGGCGCAAACCGCCTCTTAGTTCCCATGTTGAATAATTACCAAATAAAGAGACGGGCGCTGGAAGCAGGAATCAAGAACAGAGTTTAATTCTCATGAGGAGAGCCTGTCATGTCAGACACGAAACAAGGTGCCATCGGGAGGTGCTCTAACAAGTGAGCTGAGTCTCTGTCTTTTATACTTTACAGAACACTTGGCATTACAGTCACAGCATTGTAAAACAAAGAAAAGACATCCTCATAATCCTCGTGTAAATCCTACCCCACATGTGTTCACAATAAGGACCCTTGACCTGCTGATAAGAGGGGAGGGCAATCACGCAGCTGTGTGTTCCGTCAACTGTTTAGAATGTGTGCGCCTGATCATAGCCCAGGGGGTGGGGTGGCCAGGATCAATAGTGGGTTCTTTGAAAAGGAGTGACTTCATACAATAAGGGTCAGTAAATGGTATCTCCTGGCTTAGGCGATGGCCTCGGACATGTGTGGTCAGTCGGACTCGGGGGAAGGGGTCATCAAAGAGGTGGTATTCATGCAGTGTGGACAATCGAGCGTGGAGGGAAGGCTTGTCAACAGAGGGGCATTCATGGAAGGAAAGGAGGTGCTGGTCAGGCGCGGCCGTGACTCCCAAGGACAGGGTTTTGCAGAAGGAGAAGGTTTATGACTTGTCCATGTGAGGGAGAAGGAGGGGGTCAGGGTGCGCGCAGGGTCAGAGTCGCACAGAGAGAGAGAGAGGTCTTATGACCCGTACATGAGAGAACAGGGGCAGTCAGATACAGCTGGGGGGGCTATGTCAGCTGAGGCGAAGGATGCTTCTTCAAGAGGGAAATGGGGGGGGTGCCTGGGTCAAGCAGAATGGTTGCCTTTCATAGCAGGGTCGCGCAGAGTGCTGGGTTTCATGGTCTATGCATGTGAGAGGGGGAGGGGGGTGCTCAAATGCGCGCAGGAGGGAAGCCAGTGATTCTAATGAGTGGGCAAGAGGCCAAGGTGCCTAAAATGGCTGTCATGTACACATGGGTACAGGCCTTTGCGGGCGGAGGGATGCAGTCAATGCTTTACAATATTCATGGTGCGTGCAGGGAGGGGAGTGGGAAAAGGGAAATGAACGTTGCTTATGTACATCAATACTTCTTATTTTCTACACAACAAACTGACCGAGTCAGCGGTGGAACGGGGTAGCGACGGTGAGTGAGTTTTAAAAAGTTGGCGAGTGAAACATAAGTTTAAATCACAAATGCTACACAGCAATATCACAGCAATATCTCAGAAATGCACAAATATTCAGTCAATCGCTGCGCGCGCGTCTCCTTACTCTTAATGTCAGCTGGGAGAGCGGGCTACTGCTGCTTAAATAGTGCCGGGCCCCTAACTGGTGCAGGATGCGTGTCCGATTTGCTCCTGTGTACAACTTCCTCCCACAGCAAACTGACCGAGTCAGCGGTGGAACGGGGAAGCGACGGTAAGTGAGTTTTAAAAAGTTGGCGAGTGAAACATAAGTTTAAAATCACAAATGCTACACAGCAATAACTCAGAAATGCACAAATATTCAATCAAGCGCTGCGCGGGCGTCTCCTTACTCTTAATGTCAGCTGGGAGAGCGGGCTACTGCTGTTTAAATAGTGCCGGGCCCCTAACTGGCGCAGGATGCACAGCGGAAGTCTGCTCACTTCCGGTGTGCTCCTGTGTAAAACTTCCCTCCACAACAAACTGACTGAGGCAGCCGTGGAACGGGGAAGCGACGGTGAGTGAGTTTTAAAAAGTTGGCGAGTGAAACATAAGTTTAAAATCACAAATGCTACACAGCAATATCACAGCAATATCTCAGAAATGCACAGATATTCAGTCAAGCGCTGCGCGCGCGTCTCCTTACTCTTAATGTCAAATTTTTTAGGATGCAGCTTTACTTTTCATATTTTTACTGACCTTAGGTCAACATTTTTGGTAATGTGAATAGGTGAAGAGTTCAATGATAAAATGTGTTGAAATTAAATGATCTTGTAGAAAGATAGTTTCGACTTTCCCATAGAAACATGAGCCATAAAATTCAATAGAAATGTAGTTAAATCTTAGTTAAATGTTTCTTCATGAGTAAGATTTCTAAGATAGAATATGTCAGAAAGAGAGTATTTAATTTGTGGAATGACAAACTTAACTGTGGACTTCTTTGTTTTTTAGAAGAGAGGCAATTGGGAACCAAATCATCACTTGTACAATGTTGTTAGTAATGTCCATTTAACACTTAATATTTGTAAGTCTTTGTTTCAAGACAGCGTATATGGTGGAAGATTTCTGTTCCTATGAAGACATTGTGATCCCTTTGGACGACATACCAAGCTACTGCAACAACTGTATTAGTTTATTTGAAAAGTTTTATAAAACGTGAACATCACCCAAAAAGGGTATCAGAGCGCTGTACAAAGGGGGTACATGGCAAGAGGTTAAAAACAAAGGTACAGTACAAGATAGAATACAAGAAGTATCTAAAAAAGTTACAGCAGGCAATACATCAAAAAGGACCTGTGAAGAGAAACATAACAAATTTAGAGCAACAGGTGAAAAGATTCTCAAGCTGTCGATGGAAGTGGATCAAAGATGGTATCAGGGCTGTTGCTGTATGTAGATGGTCTTTCAGTATTAGCCACTTGACATGTTTTTTGAAAGAAGTAGTCGAAGGGTTGGAACTGATCTTGTGAGGAAGAGCATTCCAAATTCTTGGAGCAAGACCAGAGAAGGCACGGTCGTAAATTCTTTTCTAATTGAATTTGGGTAGTTTCAAAAGTAGAGTATTAGAGCTTCCAAATTTCCGTCTCAAGCCCGATAGCTCAAGTTTTTTTGCTAGGTAGACGGGGGTGTTGTGATGAATAGCTTTGTGCATCAGGCAGGCTATCTTGAAACGAATCCTTGCTTCAATGGATAGCCAGTTAAGCTGAATTAAGTCCGGAGTGATATTGCTGTTTTCTGGAGCCCGTGATGAGTCTGGCCGACGCATTAAGAGTGGCTCTAAGCGGAGCCAAAATAGTGTTAGTATAGATATCAAAATGTTATATTAATATGTGTTCCTAAACTGGGGAAGGAGCTTCTTTGGCAGATGCAGGTTTCCTTTTCTCCACACTCGGGAGAACTTCTCAAACTCTCTGTGCTGTAAAGCCCTGTGCTCTCATAAGACCTTTATTCTTTTCCGTTTGCCAGATTTATGCTATATTTTCTGAGACTGCACTACATTTCTGAACTTCTCTTCATGAGAAGTAAAAGTTTAATTTCTTAAAACGTTATGCTTTCACCTCTAGATTTCGAACTCTTTATGGGCTGAAGATACTTCCCTTATCTTAATATTTAGAATAGGGCCTCTACTTATATGGAGCCTGCTTATGCAATTGTTCTCTATAGTATTACTGAGGAATTGACGACTTACTGATGACTAATAAAGAAATATCCACTAAAAGAGATTATTTAAAACCCTTTAAACATACCAAAACCTCACCATTGACGCCCAATAATTGATATTTAACCATGATATTTGAATTTGAATGTTGATTTGCAGCTTCTGATTAATTTGACCTAGATGGGGTATCTTTAAATTAAGAATATTGATAAATTAAGAAAGAAACTTTATGATATGAAGCCACTTCCTAGAACTAAACAATTTGGACCCTTACGCGCTTGGGAGAAAATGGCTTGAAATAGAGAGAGAGAAAACCCAAAAATGAACAAAGCAAGCTGTGCAAAATATTGCATGCACTGTATGGGATGAAAGACAGTTGTGGAAGAAACTAGATTATATCCAGCTATTGCAAGTGAAAACCCTGAAAAACCTTAGAAATAAAAAAAAAAGGCCAAAGGGGAAAAAGAGGCAAAGGAGGAAACAAAATCTGATACTGATTCAGGAGATGACATTCTGTACGTTTTATTGACTACACATATACCACCTTACGCCGGTCCTGTGACTGACAATGAAAAATTGATATCTACTAATGTGGCAGTGGCTACAGCCCCTGTTGATACAAATGCATATCAAATTGACAGACCATTGCCAATGACCTAGCCTGCTGTAGCACATCTGCTATTGACATAGCCTGTTATGAGACAACCTGATGCACAAGTCATACCAAATAACGTACCAGCTCAAGTAAGGACTGTTCAGATGGTAAGGCCTTTAGTTGGTACTGCTTCAATAGTAACTGCACAAGCACCAATTATTAGAGTGACTACAGCACAGCCTGTAGGGATATGCATGTCAAATGTCCCAATTAATATTATCCCGGCTACAGCAATACCAAGACCAGTTGGAGAGCTCAAGCGACAGGATTTATCCCAACTTCACAGAATTTACAGATTGTTGCATGGTCACCCCCACAGACTATCCAATCTCTAAGGGAGGGACAGAGATTAGTCTTTGCAACACAGATGGACTACTGCAATAATTTAATTAGTTTAGATCAAAATGTTATATTAGTTTGTTTTCCTAGAGAGAGCTTCTTTGGCAGATGCATATTTCCTATTCTCCACACTTGGGAAAACTTCTCAGACTCTCTGTGCACAGAAGCCCTGTTCTCTGAGTAGACCTTTGTTCATTTTCCTTTGCCAGATTTATGCTATAGTTTTTTAGACTCCACTGAATTTCTGAACTTCTCTTTATGAGAAGTTCAAATTGGGGAACATCCTTTACAACGCGGATGTTACACCGCAGTTCCCATACGACGCAACTTTTACAACGCAAGTTGTAACAACGAATTGCGCTGGGGGGCGCTCCAGGATAGTAAATAGTTTAATTTACTATCCAACTCCTTCCCTACTATCCACGGGGACTGGAGTTGGAATAGTAAATTAAACTATTCACTATCCAGCCCCCAACAACGCAAGTCGTGGTAACGACTTGCGTTGTAAAACATGTGTCGTAAAGTACTGTGATGTAAAACATTGCGTTGTAACGAAATACATCCGTTCAAGTTGAATTGCTTAAAACTTTATGCTTTCACCTCTCGATTTTGAATTCTTTATGGATTTATGATACTTTTCTAGTCTTAATCCTCTAGAGTCCGAAGCATTGCCCTGGCCCTCTGAATTGGACCAATCCAAAATATCTGAAAGGGAGAAAAATGTATCTCCTTCTGTTTCATGCCCGACTGGTAGCAGGTTTAGGTTCTACACCTGAACCCACCACATCCATCTTGTTGATGAGACCGGGCGTCTGGCACATATAGGAGCCCCCTGCTGAGGATAGGTAATCTTTATTCTGTTGAGTAGATACTCCACCTTCACCACTGGACCCAGCTGTAGTCTGTATTGCCCCCTGTCCCCCCGCAGCTTCAAGGCTATATTGCTGACTCACCTCTGCATCCGTGGGGGGTCTGCACAAATTCGTTTCGAGGAGAGTACCATTTATAGAATGTATATTGCCACTTCTATTGACCAATTCCTGTAAAGCAACATTCACCAGGTTCGCGGGGGAGGCGACATTCAACACTGGAGATTTATTAGCCATTTTCCCCGATTCCCTTGTAGTAGTGCGCAGGTTTAACAAAAAGCTAGACCAGGTTCCTTCAGGTTCAGGCACTGGTACCGTTGTTCCTCCAGTTCCCTTTGTGTGGAGCCCAAGTCTATCGGACTCTAGTGATTCAGACAGGTTCCGGCTGATACTGCTATAGTCAAGAGGGGGAGGACTCCCATGAAAAATGAAATAAAGGTTTGTGGCCTTCTCTGGGATTACTCCATCTCCCCAGCTTTAGAAGGGAATATATCATCTCCAGATAACACTACAGGAACAACCGAACTTTCTTCTTTGGAATCTATATACCAGTGCATTATGGCCCATAGGGAGGAAACGCATATCGAGAGTCTAGGAGTACAGAAAGCTTGCAGGAAATTGCAGGTAACCATCCGAAAGATCTCAAAGACTTGCGCCAAGTTTATGGAAGAATGAATGAGGTGGAGAGCAGAGTGAATACCCTGAAGAATGAAGCCTCAACTGCTGGAGAAATGACAGAAAACCAAATGTCAGACACTCAATAGAAACTAGAGGATTTTGAAAATAGAATGAGGCGGAATAACTTAAGGGTCTTTGGAATTCTGGAAGGGGCGGAGGGGGTGTCATTTTAAATTTCATGGTCGATCTCCCCAAGGGGGCTCTCCCCGAGATAGGAAACTGTGTTTTTGTCTAAAGAGGTGCAGTCAAGTATACCATATGGAAAGCTATGACATTAAAATTGTCAAATACAAGGATGATGGGTAAAATTCATATTGGTTCATTAAATATCTGTGGCCTCAAAGATAGGGAAAAAAGGGGTATGCTGACTAAGAATCATCGATTGTTGCTGATCGATTTAGTATGTCTTCAGGAGACCCACATACCTTGGAGTAAACCATGGTGGATGAGGGATCTGGGCTTTGATAGCTTGCACTCAGCAAGGAACAACAACTAGAGGGGTGGTGATTTTAGCAATCATGGATTGGGTACATGCAAACGAGTCAAAGAGGATAAGCTGGGACGTTGGGTTGTTGCAGAATATTATTTAGAAATAAATAATGCCCCTTTTTCAATCTGTTCTGTGTATGGGTCTAATTTAGATGACCCTGATGTATTAAATTATCTAAGTGTAGAGCTGTCCTTATGGCCACACACTCTGATACTTTGTGGCGATTTTAATATTCACTTTGATAGCAATTTCAATCCGAATACTGATCTACCATACCAGGGAAGGAACGTTAGAGTTAAGGCTCTTCAAGGATTGGTGATGGAACTAGGGCTGGATGATATTTGGAGTAAGCATAGAGCAGCTGATTCAGGGTTTATTTTTTATTCAGTCCCTCATAATAAATTATTCCGATTGGACTGTTTTTTTTATCTGTAGCCAACTAGCTGAAATAGTCAAAATTGAGAGCTACAGGAGGATTATCTCAGACCACAACCTTTTAGTAACTGAAATCCCACTGAGTGGCGTTACAAGAGCTCAAAGGCCCTAGACATTTGAAAGGAGGCTGTTGCACGATCATTCGTATTGTGAGCATATGACCAAGTGGATTATGGAGTTTTTCGACATTAATAGAAATACAGCTTCTCAAGTTACTGTCTGGGATGCTTTTAAAGCAGGAGGAAATACGAAAATGGGTTGAACAGTTAAGAGCAGAGAGTTTGAGCTTATGAGAAAAGTGAGGGGGGGCAGAATATAAAGGTTTGCCAACAGTTAATTGCTATTACCAAATCTAAAAACCATCAATATTTTGGAGCAGAGGTGGCAGCCAAATATCAGCAGCAAAGGTCTGTGCTATACGAATTTGAGAAAATACTGGACGGGTCTTGGCAAAATGGCTGCAACAGTGGGAAGTGACCAATCGAATTTGTAAAATTAAAGACCATTTAGATCAGGTTCAGGATACCCCGGTAGAAGTACTGAAGGTGCTTAAAAAGTACTATAAGCAGCTTTACACCGAGGGAGGGGCCTCGCTAATGGCACAAACTTTGGAAGACTTTTTTGAAGATTTAGAGACAAGTGAGGTCACAAAAGATGGGAAGAATCGGAAACAGGCAGAGTTTCTCCAACCCTGGGTAAAGTCATGGGTCCTGATGGCATTCCCTTGGAGTTTTATAGGGCGTTCTTGCAGCCTTTGTGGCAAGATATGATGCAATTATTTCAGCAGGCCCAAAAGGGATGTATCCCCAGTTCGTGGCAGAGAACAACCATAATTGTGTTAAAAAAGAAGAGGAAGCCGGATCTAAGCCCAGCTTCATACAGGTCTATATCACTTATAAATTGTGATAAGAAAAACACAAAAGTACTTGCAACTAGGCTCTGTTAGTTTCAATCCGTCAACACAGGTTTATCCCCGGTAGGGATGCGACAGATCATGTACGCCTTGTCATAGCCCTTCTTGACTGGGCTCAGGCCATGGATTCACCTCTGGGGGTCACCCTGGTGGACGCTGAGAAAGCGTTCGACAGGGTCTCCTGGCTGTTTCGGTGGTCTGTCCTACATTGGAAGAGGATATGTGGGGAATTTATTCAGGCTGTTAAGGCATTGTACCTGTCACCTAAACTGTAATCCGCATCTCAGGGCACGACTCAGAGCCATTTGACATCAGCAGGGGCACTAGGCAAGGGTGCCCATGCTCTTCTCTACTCTTTATATTGACCCTTTTCTTAGAAAACTAGAGCTGAATGTTAACATTAAGCCGGTGAGGGTCAATGATGTCGATTTCAGACCATTGGCATATGCGGATGACATCGGGATATTCACTTCTGATGTTTCTTTGGCACTTTTAGAGGTGAAGGCTTTAGCTGAGCAGTTTGGCACCCTTTCAGGTTACAAACTTAATGTGGAGAAAGCTCAGATTCTCTGTTCAGGGAATGTAAGCCACGCAGGATTCCTGGCTGTTCAGGAAGCAACTTATTTGGGGGTTAAAATCACAGCTGCAGTAGACAAAATTCCTGAGCTGAACATTGTCCCAATAATAGAAAATGTTAATAAAATACTGGAGAGACTAGATCATCTGCACCTTTCTCTATATGGACAAAGCAATGTGATCAAAATGTCGGTTCTTCTTAAATTTGTATATATTTTTGGAACTATCCCTTTAGAATTCTCCTCATCTTGTTTAGCAAAGATAGAGAGGATATGTTATAGATTTCTATGGCGGTACCGCAAATCATGAAAAGCAGCTAAGTGGATGACCCTTCCAAGACAGAGGGGGAGATGGGCTATGCCCAGCTTTCTCCTTTACTACTGGGAATCTATCTTACAACTTATTGGCATTTTGTTAGTGGGGGATAAGGCTGAAATTCTGGTGGCTGCCAGACCGACCATATATGAACTAGTATTGGGGAACGAAGTCAAGAGTTGTCTGGTCAGGAATCAGATACTGGAATCCAGTTATCATAAAAAGACCAAATTTAAAAGCTGCTTATGAGGTATGGAGACAGGTGTGGAGGACATTCCATGATCAAATCACCTTTGATTGGGGCGGAAATGGAATTAACCTTCTGGGCGATTTTTATAGGAAAGGTCCATTTTTAGCGTTCACGAGTCTGCAGGATTACTTCGGGGTGGGTAATAGATTTTTTAAAGTATTTACAGATATGAAGCTTCTTAGGGGCAGATGTTAATAGGCCGGCTCTGAAGTTTGAAAAAATCTCTCTGGTGGAGATAATTCGGAGGAAGTCCCTATTGGGAAAATTCATCATAATCTGCTTGATGCTTCCTCAGATGATATTGAAGCACAGAACGCAGAATGGGAGAACAGGCTTGGAGAAGGTGCAATTAATATTGAGGATCCACTGGAATTGGTGAATCAGATGCTGCTAACTGGGAGTCTAAGGAGCCAACATTTTATGTTCCTTTTTGACCTATACTAAACCACAACAAGGGTAGCGAAATGGGGAGTACGACGGGAGGGAAATGCCACAGATGTCAAGTCAAGTCAAGTCATGAAATTTGTATAGCGCACTACATACCCGGAGGGTTTCAAGGCGCTTAGGAAGGGGAGGAAGATTATTTGTCAAATATCCATGTTTTGAGCTGCTTTCTGAACGCTAGGTGGTTCTGGGTGAGGCGAAGGTAAGCGGGGAGTGAGTTCCATGTTTTAGCAGCCAGGTAAGAAAAGGATCTGCCTCCCATGGTGGTCTTGTTGATGCGAGGTACAGTGGCGAGGGCTTGGCTGGAAGAACGTAGTTGGCGGGAGGGGGTGTAGAAGGATAGTCGAGAGTTGAGGCAATCTGGTCCGATGTCGTAGAGTGATTTGTGTGCGTGGGTAAGCAGTCGGAAAGTGATCCTTTTATTGACGGGTCGCCAGTGGAGGTCTTTAAGGTGACCAGAAATGTGTTCGTTGCGTGGGATGTCTAATATGAGCCTGGCTGAGGCGTTTTGGATTCGTTGGAGTTTCTTCTGGAGTTTAGCGGTGGTACCTGCGTAGAGGGTGTTTCCGTAGTCCAGTGGGCTCGTGACCAGAGCGTGGGTGACTGTTTTCCTTGTTTCGAAGGGGATCCAGCGAAATGTTTTTCTGAGCATGCGAAGAATGTTGAAGCAGGAAGAGGATACGGCGCTGACTTGTCTGTTCATTGAGAGTGAAGAATCCAGGATGACGCCAAGGTTCCGTGCGTGGTCTGTCGGGATGGGTGCTTTTCCGAGGGCTTCCGGCCACCAGGAGTCGTCCCAAGCAGAGGGGGATGTACCTAAGATGAGGACTTCTGTTTTATCTGAGTTCAGTTTCAGACGGCTGTCTTTCATCCATTCGGCTACTTCTTTCATTCCTTCGTGTAGGTTAGTTTTGGCGGTGCTGGGGTCATTGGTGAGAGAAAGGATCAGTTGAGTGTCGTCCGCGTAAGAGATGATGTTGAGGTTGTGTTGGCGTGCGATGGCCGCGAGGGGGCTCATGTATACGTTGAAAAGGGTGGGGCTGAGTGAGGATCCTTGAGGTACTCCGCAGATGAGTTCAGAGGCTTCGGACTTGAATGGAGGAAGGCGGACTCTCTGGGTTCTTCCGGTGAGGAACGAGGTGATCCATTCAAGTGCTTTTCCTTGGATTCCGATGTTATTGAGGCGTTGTAGAAGGGTGCTGTGGCAGACTGTATCGAATGCTGCAGAGAGGTCGAGGAGGATGAGGGCGACTGTGTCTCCATTGTCCAGTAGAGTTCGAATGTCGTCTGTTGCTGCGATGAGGGCGGTCTCAGTGCTGTGTTTTGCTCGGAAGCCAGATTGTGAGGGGTCGAGGGATTTGTTGGCTTCGAGGAAGGCGGCGAGCTGGTTGTTGACGGCTTTCTCGATGACTTTGGCCGGGAATGGAAGAAGCGAGATGGGGCGGTAATTTTTGAGTTCGGTGGGGTCGGCTGTTGGTTTTTTCAGAAGGGCGGTGAGTTCAGCGTGTTTCCAGTCTTCTGGGAAGGTAGCGGAGTTGAAGGAACAGTTGATGACGTCTCTGAGGTGCGGTGCTATGACGGAGTCTGCTTTGTTGAAGATGTGGTGAGGGCATGGGTCTGTGGGGGATCCTGAGTGGATGGAGTTCATCAGGCGGATGGTGTCCTCAGTGGAGATTGGGTTCCAGGCGTTAAGGGTGTTCACGGGGGGAAGATGGTCAGCAGATGGTAGGGTGGGTTGGTTTCCGGGTTGGTTGTCAAAGCTGTTGTTGATGTCTGCAATCTTGTTGTGGAAGAATGAGGCTAGGGAGTCGCAGAGGGTTTGAGAGGGGGTGATGTCGTTGGAGTTGGCCGAGGGATTGGAAAATTCCTTGACGATGTTGAAAAGTTCCTTGCTGTTGTGGGCGTTGTTGTCAAGTCGATCCTTGAATGCTGTTTTCTTGGCTTTTCGGATCAGTTGGTGGTGAGTGCGGGTGGCGCTTTTGAAGGCGTCTTTGGTGCTGGTGGTTGGGTCTTTTTTCCAGGCCTTTTCAAGGGAGCGGCAGAGTTTCTTGGACTTCTTGAGATCATCGTTGAACCATGAGGCTTTCTTGCTGCCAGGTTTGCTTTGACGTTTTTTCAGTGGGGCTAATGAGTCGGCGGGTTGGATAACCATAGGGTGAGGTTGGCGGCGGCTTCGTTGGCATCAGAAGAGAGGGCTGGGGAGTTTCGAAGGAGCGATGCGGAGATTTGGTCCGTGGTGATTTTGTTCCAGTTTCTTTGCAGGGTAGGTTGGGAGTGGTTGATGGGTTTCGGCTTGTTGTAGGTGAAGTGAACGCAGCTGTGGTCGGTCCATAGGAGATCCGTAGTGTGGCTGAAGGAGACATGATTGCTGGAGGTGAAGATGGGGTCGAGTGTGTGACCTGCGATGTGGGTGGGGGAAGTGACTAGTTGTTTAAGTCCGAGGTTGGCGAGGTTGTCCACGAGGGTGGCGGTGTTGTGGTCGTTTATCTTTTCAAGGTGAAAGTTGAGGTCTCCTATAAGAATATATTCTTTGGAGGGGAGCGCGTGTGGAGAGATGAAGTCCGTGATGTCTTCACTGAATTTTGCGCGAGGTCCTAGTGGTCTGTAGAGGAGAGTGCCTCTGAGTGTTGTTTTGGGGTCGATGTGGATCTGGAAGTGAAGGTGTTCCGAGTTGGCGAGGTTGGCGTCAGAGCTAGTAGAGATGCGGATAGATTTCTTATGGACGATAGCGACTCCTCCTCCTGGCTGGTACGGTCTTTGCGGGTGATCTTATAGTCTTCAGGGATGGCAATGGTGATGTCTGGAGCGGAGGAAGCGTTCATCCATGTTTCTGTTAGGAAGGCGACGTCTGGAGAGAAGGAGTCTAGTAGGTTCCATAGGTCAATGGCGTGCCTGTGCAATGATCGGGTGTTGAGAAGGATGCATTGTAGGTGGTTGGGGTCGGGAATCTGTGGTGTGGTCGTAGCAGAGATGTTGTCGGTGCCGATGAATTTGCAGGAGTAGCAGGAGAAAGGTCCATGGGTGTGTCCAGGAGCGGCTTGGACGCAGTTGGGGGAGCGGCCGGGGTTGAGGGCTAGGAGGGTGGCGGCATCATAGGTAATGCGGGAGGGCTGGGGAGCGCGAGGGGCAGGGGGTATGGCGCTGGGCGCGGTCCAGGCGCGGACGGGCGTAGACGGGCTTACCTTTGGCGCACCTTCGGCGCGGATTGGGCGCGGACGCTGCGCGTGAACGCTGCGCGTGAACGCTGCGCGCGGGAACTACTGTCATATATGGATAGTGGAGGGGGAGGGGCGAGGGCGTCACAGCTGGGAGGCGGGGCGGGCACACGAGGACAACAACAAACAAAATGGAGGCGGAGGGGGGGCACAGCGTAGCGCTACAGTCAAACGCGCTAACAGGACTGAAAGCAGTGTGGAAACAATTAATAAAGCGCTAGCGAAGCAAAGCGGCAATAAGCAACACAGCAGATGAAGAGTATCCAAATGAAATAGAACAATTAAAGCAGTTCAGGCAAGGCAGCGCTATGGAATAGTTAATACAGCAGGCGGAATGTAACAAATCAGTTCAAACAAGGCAGCGCTAAGAAATAATTAATGCAGCAGGCGATATGAAACCAAATGAAAGACGCTTTTTAAATCAAAGTTCTAGCAATGCAGCGCGATAAAACCAGATGCCTGCAAGAGACACTGGGAGCGACCACTCAGCTTGTAGGCGAGGAGCGAGTCACGGCGCATGTAGGGAGTGGAGCACTCTTTCTATTCTGTGGGAGGGCGTCACAGCTGGGAGGCGGGGCGGGCACATGCTGCCCATACTATAAATACGTTTTTTTCTTGCCCTAGAATGGATATCTTCTGAAAGGATACAGTTTTAGGTGTCTCTGCATCAATTACACCTGCACTTTTAATATTGGGGGTATTGAATAACCCAGAGACCAATAAAGGGGGGATCAGAGATAGTTTTTTTTGTATTGCAATGGCCATTGCCCACAGGTGAAATCACCTCCGAATGGATAAGTAGCGCCCCCCCAACCTTCTGTAGCTGGCGGGCGAGGATACTAGCTATTTATAATATAGAATCTTGGGTACATAAGTCAAGAGGATGAAGGAAAAGAGAGTTGGGGCAGAGAATTTGGGCTCCTATCGCAGGATTGGTGAATCAATAATAGCTGACTGCACCGAACTTGGTATAGGTGGTTTTTATACAATCTTTGAGGAATGGTAGTTAGGGAACAGCAGGCAAAGACAGGTAAGGCAACCATAACTCTGTTCTGAACCTGCAATGTTTGCTGTTGACTATTCAAATCATGGAAGCAGTGGACTAGCGAATTTTATACCAGATTATTCTATTTATTGCAGCTGCACTTTCCTTCTTATACAAATAACAATGGATGGAATGATACAAACTGTTCTTCTCCATGTATATACTGTATGAATTTAATGGTTTTAACTTGCAGGTTTCTTTCCTCCATCTTTATTTATTCATATTATTTATGTTATTTAATGCATAATGTAGCAAGTGAAGAAATGCCGTGATATGTAATTGATGTTTAACTGTGATATTTAAATTAGAATGTTGATTTGCAGCTTCTGATTAAATCTTACTTACGGCAAAGGTTTGTAGCCTTACGGCCCAATAAAAACAGGGACTTTATTTCCAGATATGCTGAGACACAAATTCTGAATCATAAACCAAATAAGTATTAAGGTCCCATGCTCCACCACTTTACGTAACAGTGTTCAGGGTGGTTTCTGGGTTGTAATGTGGTCATAGATTCATCAGAGGACTCGGTTTTCAGGCAAGTCTTGGGCTGGTCACTGTTCTCAGATCAGTCACAACACTGCATTGCAGCATTGTGATTGGCTTAGGGGAGGGAGCCTGGCTGCCTGCTTCCTATTCCTGTCAGAGGCGGAGAGCAGGGGAGCAGGAGCAGAGAAGAAGCAGGGCCCGGTCTCGAGGTAAGTTTTTAATTTTTTTAATTTCCGAGACCCCCCTCCCCCAAATGCAACATACTCCCCCCACCCCCGTGCCGCTTAGCCACCTGCAAGCCATGAGGCTGCGACTGGTAATAAAGTGAAAAGACAACACAAGAATATCCCCAAACCTATGTAGAAAAATAGAGTGAAAGTTGAAAGTTAATAAATGATAACAGAATGACAAAAATCCAATCAGTGAAACACCAATGCAAGAACTTTTAGAATTGTGACTTATAATCCTACTTTACCATTGAAGAGGATTTTAAACTTAAGTGTAAATAGTAGTAGTAGTAATTGATTATTTTGGGCACGGCCCTTGAAACACGTCAAATCCATACAACAAAGATGAATTTTAGATATATAAAAAGTTGAGCAATATAAAAACCTAAAACAACAGGTGTAATACCTTACATAAATCGGTTAAAAACTAACCCTGGGCGGACTTCGTGGAGTTGCATTACGCGGAGCTCCACGAAGTGCAAAAAAAAGTCAGCCGCACTGCGCGGAGCTCCGCAAGTGGTGGAGTACGATAGAAAAATGCAGTTTGCGGTGATTGCACAGTGCGACGCTACCACTCACAATGAGAAACTTGACCCTCCGCGTTGAGAAATCTTGCAGGGAGGTTGATTTTCCACGCTCGCGCTCGCCAACTTGACGTTGGCGATCGGAAACAAGGAAAAATCTCGCCGGAAGGATGATTTTCCTCGCTCGCCGTTGCCAACTTGACGTTGAAGAACGCGAGTAAGGTAAAAAACTCCGCTCCGCGTAATGCGGAGTGCGGAAAACTTCGCAAACTCCGCTAGCGGAGTGGAGTTCACGACCCAAGGTTATTAAAAACAGTACAACAAATTCTGGCCTGAAGTAGAAGCCAGTTATACATTATAGTTGGGGATCTCCTGATCATTCGTAAAACGTTCAGATAGTCATAACAGTGAAAATGTGCAAAATAGCTAACATAGGGGCTGTCCAAAAGGTATAAATAAGCAAAATATGTATGTGCAACAATTCATGAAAACAATCTATACTGCAAATAGTATAGGCCATATTCTCAAAGAAGTAGGTAGTGGAGAGAGGCGTTAGCCTTCCTGGCTTAACGCCTCTCTCCGCCACTTCGGAAACGCGAGGCTGCACCCTATTCTCAAGGATAGGGTGCAGCCTCGCATTTCCCCCTGCGATGGCATTAGGTTTCACAACTTAGCGCTAACGCAGGCACCCTTGCACCAGAGTGCAAGGGTGACTGCAAGCAGGGAGGTTTGTTTATGTACAGGAAGGTGTCCTTTCCTGCATATAAACAAGCCTTAAATGCCAGTGTGTAACTTACATGTGTGCTGGTTCATGCAGCACACATGTAAGTTACAAATCGGCATTTAAAAAGGTTTGTTTATGTACACGAAGAGACCCCTTCCTGTACATAAGCAAACCATGGCATTTTTCTTTTTCTATGTGTGCTGCACAAGGCAGCACACATGGAAAAAGCTAAACTGAGGAGAAATAAAGCATTTCCCCTCGTTTCGCCACCTTAAGACCAGATTTTTCCTGTGAATAGGAAGTAGCATCAAACTCAGTGGGTTTTGCGGTGGATCGCCCACCGCAATACCCACTGCACACCCCTTTCACGCTGAAAATAGCGTGAAGGGGGCCCTACTCACAAGGCAGCATTAAGCCACTTAACGTGGCTTAACGCTGCCTTGTGAATAGACTAAGCCCCTATCGCAACAACAACGTCCCTGAAAGAGACTTTGTGGTGGTGATGGGGGCTTGAGGATATGCCCCTATATTTCTACCTGCTCCCAATGTAGGGTATTAATTAATAAATGAATAAGGTAGCTCAAGGTTAGTCAACGCCGGGAGAGATAGGCCTTACACAGTGAAAAACAACTTTTAGCTTTTTTCCCTGCCAGAACACGTGTCCTAAAAATTCAATGTGCACTGCCCTATGAGCTTTTAGTGCCTACCTTAGGGGGGAACTTCTAAATATTAAAAAGGAAGGTTTGAGCCTGGCAAAAGATTTATTGTGTCAGGTCGAAATGACAGTTTCAAACTGCACCACAGGTTGCAGTGGCAGGCCTGAGACATGTTATAAAAACCCTACTTTAGTGAGTGGCTTAATGAGTTCTGCAGACCCTAAGTAATCAATAATCAAGACCCACAAAGGATTTGTTTAAACAAAATGATTGATGATTTGGAAAAATTCACAATGTCAAAATATGACATCAATAAATCACTTCAAATTAATTAAGAAAAACAATTTGCAAAGGAATATTACTCTTCAAGCGAAAATAACTCAGTGACAGGTGTAGTTATTCAAAGTTTATTTATTAATATATAAAAAATATACGATGGGGTTCAAAATTGGATCAGTCTAAGAGACAACACTCATTCACTATGGTTTTAATTTCATTTTACATCATTTGCAGAACCATAAATCAGTGTCTGTCCAGATCCTACGTAAAAGTTGGAAACTGACTCAGAAAGTTTTCAGTTACAAAATACACATTATACGTTTGTGGTTTGGGATTAGTAGAGAGATGCTGCATTGCCAATTTTGTAGTTTGTCAGGATTCTGCAGTCCTGCCTTCAGGTGGTATTCAAGAGAGCCTTTACAGCAGCTTATGTCAAAACACTAGCTTATTGCATACCATAATTCACAACACAATTCAGTACTGGTTTCAACACAACCATCCTGATGCTTCATGTTCCTTGCAGATTCTTTGGTAGTTCTTTCTTCTGCCTTCTGACTTTCTTTGTCTTTCCCTCTCCAAGTCCTAATGCAGCCTCTCCTCTATTGGTTTCCTGATTCACAGTTGATTTCTCGTACCTGGCTCTCTCCGTGCACCTTTGCTTCTCTGCTGCATTTCCAGCTATTTCTTACCAGTAAGAACTCAGGGGCATATTATCAAGAAACAATGTTAAAATTATCGCCGCTTTAGCGGCAGAAAACTGTCACTAAAGCGGCGATAATGGGCTTGATAATATGCCTTTGAAAATTCCAATAGAAGCCCATGTTCTGGTGTCAACATGGGCTTCCATTGGAATTCTCAAGGGCATATTATCAAGCCCATTATCCCCGCTTTAGCAGCAATTTTCGGCAGCTAAAGCGGTGATAATTTTAACGCTGTGCTTGATAATATGCCCCTCAGTGTGCAAAGGTTCTCGCAGACCGCCTTACTGTTTAGACTCTGTGGCAATTGGCGGTGTCTTGTTGCTTTGCTTTCAGGCTTGCTCCTAGTATCTGTGTCCTTTGACTTCTATATTACTTGCTTTTCCCATTACCTGTATTGTTAATTAGCTTATTTGTGCATGTTGAATTTTACTTTATCTGCTCTGTGGGCTTTCTTGATGTAAGCAGACTCCTTGCTTGTTCTGGTGTTTCTAATACTGTCTGCACGCCCTAAGTGCTGTATTGTTCATCCTAAATTATTCCAAGTTTCTAGAATGCAGTAATGAGTTGCTGATCCTTGTTTATGAATTCTGTTTCTTTTGCTCAGTTCCCTAAATCCTCTCTTGTATTTATGTTGAATTCTTAGTTATTATTACTGAGGTTGCCAATGTGTGCTGCAGCCTGGTGCTTCTTGTTCAGACAGTCATTTAGCACTCTTCTTCTATAAGAGCTTCTTGACTTACTGAGTTTAACTGCTCTTTGCCTAATTGTTAGATCGTTTTTCCATTACTGATAGATTATAGTCCAAGGAGCATTACTAACTATTATTTCTAATAATTTGTCTATTATCCTTCTGCATTGTATTTTCTTATTGCCTTTTTCATATTTTTTGTCATATAGTATATGCCTTGTCTTTCTACTTTGTCTTTGCAGGCATTGCCCAGTTCATGTGCAGTGTCCTAATTCCAGTCTGTGCCAATCTGCTCTAGCTCTCAGCTTTAGCATTGCCCTTCCATACTTCTTTATGTATCTTAAACCTCTCCTTCAGATCACCTTTTCCTGCAGAATGCAAGCCCCACTTGTTAGCAGTTGCGGCTCCTTCGCTAAGGTGAAGGTGCATTGGCCCACTGCTCTTGAAGCAGTGTACAATGCAAAACTAAGTCCAGTGCTAATTAAATCACTGCGTTGGGTCATCTCAGGTGGTGAAATAAGAGTGCCTCATTAGTGGCCATTCATGTCTGGGGGAGAGAGCGTCCCAAAGGGGGCCATCACGGTGCCCTTCTCTTGTGGATGGTGTATTCAGTCAATTCTAAGGCCTGTTATCACTTAGGTGGTTGAGATCACAGTGCAGGGGCCTCTGTTCATTCCGCCCTGTTACCTTGGCCCGATCGCCGCATCTTGGCCTCCGGAGGTGCCCCCTCACTGCTCTGATGGGTTAGATGGAAGAAACTGCTGTGCCCATTTGGTCGCTATCACAAACACCGTCAAGCTAGTTGCCTTGCCGCACCTAAGGCGTTATCCGCTGTTGCAGAGCTCCCCTGCTGGCCTTACCAGTCGGAGCCTCACTTTCAAGTCATTGATCCTTCGAGCTGCTATGCCCTGAGCTGAATCGTCCGTCCACCATCTTGAAGTCAGGCAGCTTCAGGCGCTTTCCAAGATTGCTGTCAATGGAGTCTGCCAGCGTCCGGTGCCCTTAGTCCGCTTGCAGCCTAGACATTGATAGTCTTGGTGGCCCGACTTGGAGCGTCAAAATGGGCCCAGGAGGCCCCACAGTGAGCTACTTCTCGGGAAAGGAGGAGGGGGGCAGGGAGGAGGCAGCGGTAGGCAGATGGTCACTCTCCCACTGGGCCGATTCTCTTGCCCCTGCACTCTCGCTGCAGCTCGAGGACTCACCGGTTCAGCTGGGTGTGCACCCGTTCCCCAGCAGGATGGCTGATCTTCACCGCTTCTCGCCGTACTTTAGAGGCATCCAGCCGCTTTCTTGCCACCGGGCCGGCAGTCTGTCTGTGTGTCTCCAAGCCAGGGTGAGCTTCGTCAAGAAGCTTCGTCACAATGAGTCTGCCGATATTAACCCTAGGATCAGCACACTCCCCAGGCGTTCTGACGCACGGAATTCTGCCCAATATTTGTGTCCAGGGCTGAGATTAGTAGCGATGAGGGATTCTCCAGACGGAGTTCCAGAGTCCACTCCTGCTCCGGAGCCCCGCCCCCAAGCATGACTTCTTGGCCGGCCCTCTTGGGGCATTGCAGTGTTGTCTTTGGCTTAGGGGGCGGGAGCCTGTGTGCTTATTGCTTCCCCACAGAGAGATAACGAGGGGAATCACTGACATAATATCGATAGACACAATATCGACATACGCATATATCGACACAAAAATATCGGAAGCAATAATATCGACTTCCTATACATAACTAAAAACTTAAAAAAATATCGGATATGAAATATCGACCTACAGAAACATCAACCTCACTATTATCGACAACATACATATTGAAATATTTAAATATGGAGTACTAAATAATATACAGAATAAGTTAAAAATATCGAGAGTAACATTATCGACAACAAAAATATTGTTAATTTAGAAATATCGAAAATAATTATTATTATACAATTACACTTTTAATCATTTAAAAATACAATTAACACAAAAATATACATCTCTCGTAACAAACTATAAATAAAATTACATTTCACAATTTAAATATATTAAATTCTAAAGAAATTTAACTAAAACTATTTAAATAAATTATATAAAATTACCTAACCAAACAATTAATTAGCATTTCCCTTATATGTAAAATAAATACCCAAACATATTTTCAAAAACACTAAGTAACCTATAAAAACACAAAAAATACAAATTGACCAATAGCAAACAAATTACTAACTCCAAACCACTATATAAACAATTAAACACTAAACACAAACCACCGGAAAAAAAAACGACAGGAGAAAATACTAAGGATTAATTCGACGACACCTACAAGAACATCAAGATTCAACCTACTATTCAGAGGATAAAAAGTAAGTAACTAAAAAAAACTAAATGAAGCTAACTGCTAAAATGTTAAATGAAAAAACATGATCCAATAACTAAAACATATCTATTTGTTATTTTCTCCTACTACTACAGAATACTCTGCAGACAAAGAACATAGAACAGAACTCAGAAAACCAAGATACAACTAACAAAGTAAGTATGTCCAAAGCTTTTTATAACAACATAAATTAAGTTTAAACTAAAACGTATAGGAAAAAATGTAACTGCAACCTAAAACATTATATCCAAACAGTTAACAAAAATAAACACATTATTTTTACAGATAAAAAAAATACAGAAAATAAACATTGGATACATTCGACTACACCTACAAGAACATCAAAACCCAACCTAAAAATCAGTGATTAAAAAGTAAGTAAATAAAATGAAGTAAATAAAACAAAATGCAAAATTGTAAAAAATATCAAACATGATCAAATTACTAATGCATATCTACTTTGTATTTTCTAGCACCACTACAGAATATTCTACTAACAAAGAACATAAAACAGAACTCAGAAAACAAAGATACAACTAACATAGTAAGTATATCCAAATACTTTTATTAAAAGATAAAATAAGTGTAAGCTAAAACTTATAGCAAAAACTGTAACTGCAACTTAAAATATATATCACAACAATTAAAAGAAATAAATACATTTATTTTTCAGGTAAAAAAAAACACAGAAAATACAGACCACAACTAAATAGTAAACAACATCAAAATCAAAGACTGAATTTCCAAAAAGGTAAGCATGCACAATAGAAATGTTAATAATTGTAAGTTAATATACATACATCTTTATTTTAAATAGCTATAAAATATATTTCTTATAGATTATCAAACAACAAAATGACAGAAGGAGCTGAATTTGTTACCAGCCAGAAAGGAAAACTATTACTCTGCTACATGGGTTACACTTATACCCAAGAGAAACAATGTGGGAGGAAAGTTAATTGGAAATGTTGCAAATATTACTACAACAAATGTTATGAAAGGGCAACAACTAGGGAAGCAACAGTCCTTTCTACCAGGGAACACAACCACCAACCAAACATAACTGAAATAGAAGTTAGAACAGCATTAGAAAACATTAAAGAAGCAAGTACAGGTTCCCAAAAACCAACAAGCGTAATCTTAAAAGAACAGATACCCCAAATACCTAAAACAGCCACTACACAAATGCCAAATATAGTTTCCCTCAAAAGAAGAATATCACGTACCAAAAGAACAACTACCACTACCACTCTACCTCCTAGAACATATAGCGATATAAATGTAAATCCTGACCAAACTATAACTTTAAACAAATGACCTTTTGTCATTTACGACAATGAAAACAATGAAAATAGACTAATATTTTTTGGCACAGGTATTAACCTCATAAAACTCCAACAAAGCCAATATTGGATGATGGATGGGACTTTTAACATCTATCCCAAACCTTTTTACCAATTATACACGATACATGGCCTATATCAAAACTGCAATACACCTCTACTTTATGCTCTGCTACCAAATAAAACTAATTCAACATATATGGAATTATTAAACACTATCAAACAGAAAACTAATGACTATTCCCCAGAAAAAAATAATACTTGAACAAGCAATGCTTTCAAGTATTTTAAAAATACACCCCCATACCTGTATACAAGGCTGAAAATGAAAAAATCCAACTGTTCAAAAACAGAATAGTCCATTCCACGAAGATAGTTCGAAAAACCATAAAAATCCCGAAAAATGATAAAAAAATAGAAGAAACCCTCCAGGAAAACCGAAAAATGTAAAGAAGTGTTAAAATCCATTAGTTAATAAAACTCACGAACACTTCTTTAAAAAAAAACCGACTCCTTCCGACATCACGAACTCCAGCAACAAAAATACATAAAACATACATTCCCACCCACACAAAACAACACATAAACTCCTACTAACAGTAATATTAACATTAGATTTCACTTAATAAACTTTAACCATCGAAACACTAACTGTACAAACAAGCCTATACAACGCAAAAAATTACATACATCTACCATACGTAAATACAACATATCAAAACGCCTAATACAACTAACTTACTTCTAACCACACTAAATAGTACCAAACTACTATCAAAATTAATTTAAAACACACTTAAAACACATAAAACAAACCTTACCTTCAGCGACGTGAAGTGTCTCCCAACCGCGAGCTAGTCTTCACCCAAATGACACAAAACGACTAAAGCGGTTACAAAATACAAGACCCAAAACTAAATAAAAAAAGTAACATTAAAAGATATTATTTAATGTTTGAAAATATTCCTTTACAGAGTAAAAAATAAATACTATGTAGAAAAAAATTGTGATTTTTTACTTGTATTAAAATACTTAACAATATCTACATATGTTGTGAAATTATAAAAATAAATATTATAAAATACATAATATTTATTATAATTATTAAAAACTTGAAAATGTGTACAGAATTCTTTCAAAATGTTTTTCAAAATGTATATAAATAATTACATGTTTTTTTATTTAAATATATTGTTAAAAAAATTATTATGAATATTTTTTTATTAATATAAAAATATTATCTTCAACCAACATGTATGACAATATAAAAATTGTATATAATTTGTGGTAATATTTACCTTTTTTTTATTGCAAACCATACTTACATGTACATAACATATGTTTTTTTCATTAAAATGTACTATTTCGATAGAAATTTGAAATTAAAAATTAACCATAAAATATTATAACAAATATATGACTAAATATATTTGTATTACATAAAAATATAATACTAATGTTTTGTGTTTATTTTTTGTCATGTTAAAAAAAGAACTAAAAATTTCCAACTATACACAATTAGTATGAAATGTATTAATTCGTATAAATAATGGCCTATTCCAACTTCATTCTACATTCATTTGAGGTAAGTACTGGACAGTAATTACATATAATTTACTATTCCCACTCCAGTCTACATTAATTTGGGGTAGATGCTGGACACTAATTAAATATAATTTACTATTCCCACACCAATCTACATTAATTTGGGGTAGGTGCTGGACACTAATTACATATAATTTACTATTCCCACTCCTCCAGTCTACATTAAATTGGGGTAGGTGCGGGACACTAACTACATATAATTTACTATTCCCACTCCAGTCTACATTAATTTGGGGTAGGTGCTGGACACTAATTAAATATAAAGTACTATTCCCACTCCAATCTACATTAATTTGGGGTAGGTGCTGGACACTAATTACATATAATGTACTATTCCCACTCCAGTCTACATTAAATTGAAGTAGGTGCTGGACACTAATTAAAAATAATTTCCTATTCCCACTCCAATCTACATTAATTTGAGGTAGGTGCTGGACACTAATTAAATATAATTTAATATTCCCACTCCAGTCTACATTAATTTGGGGTAGGTGCTGGACACTAATTAAATATAATTTACTATTCCCACTCCAATCTACATTCATTTTGGGTAGGTGCTGGACACTAATTACATGTAATTTACTATTTCCACTCCAATCTACATTAAATTGGGGTAGGTGCTGGACACTAATTACATATAGTTTACTATTCCCACTCCAGTCTACATTAATTTGGGGTAGGTGCTGGACGCTAATTACATATAATTTCCTATTCCCACTCCAATCTACATTAATTTGGGGTAGGTGCTGGAGACTAATTACATATAATTTACTATTCCCACTCCAGTCTACATTAAATTGAAGTAGGTGCTGGACACTAATTAAATATAATTTACTATTCCCACTCCATTCTACATTAATTTGGGTAGTTGCTGGACACTAATTACATATAATTTACTATTCCCACTCCAGTCTACATTAAATTGGGGTAGGTGCTGGACACTAATTACATATAATGTACTATTCCCACTCCGGTCTACATTAAATTGAAGTAGGTGCTGGACACTAATTAAAAATAATTTCCTATTCCCACTCCAATCTACATTAATTTGAGGTAGGTGCTGGACACTAATTAAATATAATTTAATATTCCCACTCCAGTCTACATTAATTTGGGGTAGGTGCTGGACACTAATTAAAAATAATTTCCTATTCCCACTCCAACATACATTAATTTGAGGTAGGTGCCGGAAACTAATTAAATATAATTTAATATTCCCACTCCAGTCAACATTAATTTGGGGTAGGTGCTGGACACTAATTAAATATAATTTACTATTCCCACTCCAATCTACATTCATTTTGTGTAGGTGCTGGACACTAATTACATATAATTTACTATTCCCACTCCAATCTACATTAAATTGGGGTAGGTGCTGGACACTAATTACATATAATTTACTATTCCCACTCCAGTCTACATTAATTTGGGGTAGGTGCTGGATGCTAATTACATATAATTTCCTATTCCCATTCCAATCTACATTAATTTGGGGTAGGTGCTGGACACTAATTACATATAATTTACTATTCCCACTCCAGTCTACATTAAATTGAAGTAGGTGCTGGACACTAATTAAATATAATTTCTTATTCCCACTCCAGTCTACATTAATTTGGGGTAGGTGCTGGACACTAATTATATATAATTTACTATGCCCACTCCAATCTACATCAATTTTGGGTAGTTGCTGGACACTAATTACATATACTTTACTATTCCCACTCCAGTCTACATTAAAGTGGGGTAGGTGCTGGACACTAATTACATATAATTTACTATTCCCACTCCAGTCTACATTAATTTGGGGTAGGTGCTAGACACTAATTAAATATAATTTACTATTCCCACTCCAATCTACATTATTTGGGGTAGGTGCTGGACACTAATTAAATATACTTTACTATTCCCACTCCAATCTACATTAATTTGGGGTAGGTGCTGGACACTAATTAAATATAATTTACTATTCCCACTCCAGTCTACATTAAATTGGGGTAGGTGCTGGACACTAGTTAAATATAATTTACTATTCCCACTCCAATCTACATTAATTTGGGGTAGGTGCTGGACACTAATTACATATGATTTAATATTCCCACTCCAGTCTACATTAATTTGGGGTCGGTGCTGGACACTAATTAAATATAATGTACTATTCCCACTCCAGTCTACATTAATTTGGGGTAGGTGCTGGACACTAAATAAATATAATTTACTATTACCACTCCAATCTAGATTAATTTTGGGTAGGTGCTGGACACTAATTACTTATAATTTACTATTCCCACTCCAGTCTACATTAAATTGGGGTAGGTGCTGGACACTAATTACATATAATTTACTATTCCCTCTCCAGTCTACATTAATTTGGGGTAGGTGTTGGACACTAATTAAATATAATTTACTATTCCCACTCCAATCTACATTAATTTGGGGTAGGTGCTGGACACTATTACATATAATTTACTATCACCACTCCATTCTACATTCTTTTCAGGTAGGTGCTGGACACTAATTAAATATAATTTACTATTCCCACACCATTCTACAATAGTAAATGCAGTACAAAAATAAACAATTAATAATAAAACCAATTCCAAATTAAAAAAATAAATAAAAATTATATAACAAAATAAAATATTCCTTTATTTTTTAATTTTTATTTGTAAATTTATAATTATTAATCATTTTTTTATAATTTTTAAAAACATTTAATTTTTTTCCTATAATATAAACTTTTTAATTATAAACACAAACCTTAACCACTATAAACACTACAACTCAATGTTACAATTTTAAATTTAATTTTGAATTTTGAATTTTGATTTTTTTAAATTGTATTTATAAAGTTAAAAATATGAACATTATTCCTATAGTATACACTATAAACACTATGGGGTCCATTAGGATGGCGGGCGGTAACAGTCCGCCCGCCACCCTAACGGAGATCGGGACCGCCCGCCTAAAGGGCGGGGGTCCCGACAATGGCATTAGGATGCGCCCGCCACAGTGGCGGGCGCATTCCTCAAGTTAATATTGTGGCGGGCGGTGCTCACTGCACCACCTGCCACAATGTTAAAAACAAATGCACGCATTTGCATACTCGAAGCGGCAGGCACCGCGCGGTGCCTGCCGCTGCGATTATGCAAATGCAGGGGGGTACCACAGGTACCCCCCCCGTGTGCCACCCCCTTTGCCCGTCACTCTGGGGGCCCACAGGGGCCCCCCAGAGTGAATACCGCATGCCTTTCCGTGGCGGCATTGCCGCCACGGAAAGGCATTGAGAAATGCCTATTCTAATATGGCTGGCGGTGTCTGATAGACACCGCCACCATGTTATCCCTTTGCCGCCCCGGCCGCTATGCGACCGGGGCGGAATACAGGCGGGCGGTCTTTCCGACCGCTGCGGTCCCCTCCGCCATCGTAATATGGCGGGGGGAATGCAGGGAAGGATGTCGGGTGGATTGCCTCCGCCAGGGTGGCGGTGGCCACCGCTACCCTGGCGGAGGCAATCCACCCGACATCCTAATGGGCCCCACTCAATCCTAAATTAAAAATTTTAATTTCGAAATTTTAATTATCTTTTTTTTATTTGTATTTATAAATTTCTAAATATTAAAATTATCCCTATAGTATGTCCTTTTTAAAACAAACACAACCCTTATACACTATAAACACTACAACTCAATCCTAAATTTAAAAAATAAATTTCAAATTTTAAAATTCATAATATATTTTTTTTATATAAATTTTTCAAATTTTAAAATTGTTCCTATAGTATGCACTTTTTACAAACAAACACAACCCTGATACACTTTATACATAACAACACCATCCTAAATGAAAAACAAAAATTCTCAAATTTAAATTTTTAGAATTATTTTTTAAATTTTTAAATATTATCCTAAAAATGTAACTTTTACTTAAAAACCCAAACATTCTCCACTATAGACACTACAACTCAGTCATATTTTGTTTTTAACATTTTAAAATTTGTATTTATTTTTTTTTAAAAATCTAAAAATTTTAAAATTTAAATATACATTTTTAAAACACTCCCCACCCTTATCCCCTATAAACCCAACATCCCACTTCTAAAATATCTAGTAAATTAATACAAAAAAATATTGATTTTCTACAAAAATGTATATATTTAACAAAAAAAATAATTATTTGTATTTGTATTTGTAGGGGTACTTGTAGAGCGCGACGTTCGCTCCGGAGGGAGCATCTTGGCGCTAAGAATCCTAGATGACCGGTCCGGAAACAGAGGGGGGTTAGATGGCTGCCTTAGCGAAGTCATCGGGGAGGCTGAAAATCCAAGTCTTCAGGAGCTTTCTGAAGGGTTTTTCGCGGGTTTGTTGCCTGAGATTTTTGGGCAGATTGTTCCATGCTTTGGTGGCTAGGAAGCTTAAGGTTTTACCTCCCTTCGTCTTCAGATTGTACTTTGCGGGAAGGATGAGGTTGTCCTGGGACGAGCGGAGAGATCGACTGGGGGTGTAGTGGGGAAAACGTCTGTACAGGTATTTTGGGCCTGATTTATTGAAAGCTCTGAAGGCGATGATCAAAATCTTGAATAGAATTCTCTTGTGGAGAGGCAGCCAATGTAAGGATCGAAGGGCTGCGGAGATGGAAGCTCTACGGGGCAGTTTGAGTACCAGTCGAGAGGCGGTGTTGAGCACGCTCTGAAGTTTCGCTAGAGTGCTCTTTTTTGCCCCTGCAAGAAGGCCGTTGCAGTAGTCCAATCGTGAAATTATAAGGGCTACTGTCACACTCTTCCTGGCGTCGAGAGGGAGAAAGTCGAAGAACTTTCTTAAAGATCTTATTATTCCGAAACATTTGCCGGCTACAGTCTTAGCATGTTCATCGAAAGAGAGATCTGAGTCGAATATGACGCCTAGATTCCTGGCCGTTGTTACAGTTTGAGGGGGAGCGACTGAGTCGTCTGGCCACCACAGGGCTGGGCAGAAGGAGGTGTTCTTGCCAATCGGGAGTATCTCCGTTTTGTTGGAGTTACACTTCAGATGGTTTGTGTTCATCCAATGGAAGACCTCCGTTAGGCAATTCTTGAGGTTGAGCTCAGAGCTGGTAGAGTTACCGTCCAAGGGCACGATGAGTTGTGTGTCATCGGCGTAGGAGGTTACTGGTATTCCAAAGGATTCGATCAAGGACAGGAGTGGAATGAGATAGATGTTGAAAAGGAGGGGACTTAGGATAGAACCCTGCGGAACTCCTGAGGAAATCGTCTTCTCTTTTGAGTGGAAAGGGCCCAGAGCGACGGTCTGTGATCGGTCAGCGAGGAATGATTTTAACCAGGATAAAGCGGAGTCTGAGATCCCTATGTCGATCAGTCTACTGATAAGGATGGAGTGGGAGATGGTGTCAAACGCCGCGGTCAGGTCGAGAAGAATGAGGATTGAGTTTTTTCGCTGATCTTGTAGCAGTTTGATCGTATCTGATAGTTCTATCAGCGCTGTTTCCGTCGAGTGTTTGGGACGGAAACCCGACTGCTGTGGATGGAGTATGTTATTTACTTCCAGGTATTGTCTAAGTTCTCTATAAACCAGTTGTTCTGTTATTTTTCCTAAGGCTGGGAGTAGTGAGATCGGGCGAAGATTGGTCAGGTCAGACGGGGATTTGTTGGCCTTTTTCATGAGGGGCTTGACAATTCCTTTCTTCCACCGGGGGGGGGACGATTCCTGTGCTAAGCGACGAGTTGACTATGTCGTTGATTGCTGGGTTTATCACATCAATAAGTTGGTGAAGGATTTTGGGTGGACAGGGGTCAGACGGAGAGCCCGATTTGCAGGCCAGGATGACTTCTCTGGTTTGCTCCAGTGTTACAGGGGAGAAACTTTTCAGGTTGCCGGGAAGAGAGTCAGGGGGAGGGGAAAATGAAGAAGTACAAAAAGGGGGGAAGTTGCTCTGGATGGAAACAATTTTGTCTTCAAAGTAGTCGGAGATTTTGTCGCATAAGTCTTGTGATGGAGGTATTTCTGGTTGAAGTGCTTTGGGCTGAGTAAATGACTTTACTATAGAAAACAGAGTCTTTTGTTTTTGATGGGATTCTTTGATGGCGTTCACGTAGTAGGATTTTTTGGCTGAATTGATACTCGAGAGATAGGCTTTCCTTATTTGAATGTAGGAGAGACGGTCGTCGTTGTCGTAAGACTTGCGCCATTTTCGCTCTGCTTTCTTACAAAGTAGGTGAGAGGTAGCAAGATCGGGGGTGAACCAGGGGGCATTCGTTTTGGATTTTTTATGAGAAGTGCCTTGGCGTTTGGGAGTGTTTCTGGTTTTCATTTCCTGTGCGAGCCAGTTGTAGAAGAGGTCGGCGTCGATTTCGACATTTCCGGACAGGGTAGGGGTATGGGATTGATTCATAGGTTTAAGAGTCAAGCTTTCTTGGACTTTTTTCCAATTGACAGAGTTGGAAGGGTGGGAGTTAGTATTGTTGCGGGAAGGAGCACGCACGCTATGGATGTGGAACAAGATCAAGCTGTGATCAGACCAAATTTGTGGAAGCGGGGGCAGGGTGGTTAGGGAGGAGAGGTTGGTGCACACACCATCAAGGGTATGACCCAGCAGGTGGGTAGGTTGGGTGACAAGTTGTTGGAGATTAAACATTTCTAGTGTTTGGGAAAAATTGATGGCTTGAGTATCAGATTTGGACTCAAGATGTAGGTTAAAATCCCCGAGTAAGGTGAAGTGGGGGTACCGGAGAAGGAAGTGACCCAGGGAATCGCACAATGAATCAAGAAATTCAGTGGCATTACCGGGCGGGCGATAAATAAGACCACCAGAGAAGGAGGTTTGTTCGTTCAGTTTGATTGAAAAACCTAGGCCTTCTGTGCTTTTTTTTATTATTATTATTTTTATTATGCTATTTTTTATTATTATACATTTTTAAAACACTCCCCACCCTTATTTTTATTTTATTTAAAAAGACCTTTATTGACAGCAAAGCCATTGACATCACCAAATGTAACAAACAAGCACAGTGTACCTCCGCATACATTACAATAATCACGTGAGCAGCAAAGTATTAGTTCGTACACAGCCTTTTAGCCGGCATCCCGGAGGCCCGGCGGCGTGGTAATGCATCAATTGTATAACTGTGCCATTAAATGTGTTATATCGCAAGCTACTTGTTGGTGCGGTGTGTCAACTGGCAATCTACTTCTGCAATCGCAGTTAACAGATCTAGTATCGAGACAAGTTCAAGAATAACAACCCCCACTAAACTCCCACCCCACCCTCTAGAGTGTGTCTGTGTGTCTGCCAACCCTGCCCCAACTATCATGTCCCCATGTGTACCTACTCTGTGTCCAGTGCCCATCCCCCCATAGTGAACGGTCCTACCCCAGCAACTCTCCCTCTATCTCAACCCTGAGTCCTCACAACAGCCCCCACTTAACTCGGAACACTCCCAGCCCTTCCCTCTCCTGTATCGCGGTGAACACAGTCAGAACCTTACTCCTCCATCCTATCCTGCAGTTCCACCGCCTCGGATGTGTCAGAGCTGTCCTCCTCCCCTTTCTGTAAGTGCTCTTTATAAAGATCCCAGAAATTCTTGGGCCTACTCCTGGGCGGTAGCAGGTCGCTGTATAGTTCTGTCTGGGTGCAGCAGTACTGTAGGTCTCGCATCCATCTTGTTTTGGTGGGAAGGGGCCCTCGCATCCAGCAAGCCGCCACCACCCTCCTCGCCAACAGCAGCGCCATGTCCACCAGACGACGCAGACCTGGGGCCAGTGGCTTAGAATAACCGATAAGCGCGAGCGCAGGAGTGCGGGGCAGAGGTTCCCCCAGAATCTGGTCTAGTTCGGCAAATACTTCCCCCCAGAATTCCTGCACCCCAGGACATAACCACGCCAAATGGAAAAAGTCCGCTACCATTGTCCGGCAGCGCTCGCATTCAGCTGTGGGACGGAGGCCATAGCGGTGCAGACGCTCAGGTGTATAATACACCCGCTGTAAATATTTGAAATGCACCAGGCGGTGCCTGCCGTTCAAGGAAATCTTACGCATGCTGGAGCAGCAGTATCGCCACATTGCGTCGTCTATGGGGGACTGAAAATCAACCTGCCAGGCCTCCCTGGCCTTAGAAGGCCGCAGGCGCTGTTGCACTACCCCCAACTTGTTAACCTGCGAAATGAGCTTCGCCGACGAGGTGGATTTAAGTACATAGGTCAGTTCCAGGACCTCCTCCGGTTCCTCCAGGTCTGGGCCCAATATCTCACGGAACGCAGAGCGGAGTCTGTGATATTGGAACTTTTGTAGCAGGGTGTGGCCTGCCTCGGTGGTAGTCAACTGGTCCCAGGTTTTAAGTATGCCATCCGCGAATAGGTCTTCCATTCTCACTATGCCAAGAGTCCGCAGGGCTTTAATCACTCCTTTTTCCCCCAACGGGTCAAGCCAAAGGGCCCACTCGACAGGCAACAGTGGGGAGTATAGTAATGCACAGCCACGAGAACTCACCAAGTAGTTCCAGGCATGGTTGGTCGCTTTAAGTGAGTCCATCTGGCCAACCGTGCGGTCCGTGGGCAGGCAAACAGTGGCGGGCAGAGGAAGCGGGTCCGCAAACAACCTCTCCAATATGAGGTGCGGGGTCCGAGCATCACCATGTATCCACGAGTGTAGATGCGATGCCTGTGCAACCCTATAGTAGCGTTCTAGGTCTGGTGCCCCCAGTCCCCCCATCTAGCAGGGGAGAATCAGGGTCATCCATCGGACTCTAGGCTGCTTGCCACCCCAAGCCAGACGCACCATTACTTTGGTGAGTTGCCTAAAGAAGACCTTCGACAATACCACCGGCAAATTCAGGAAGAGAAACAGGAATCGGGGAGCACCACCATTTTCATTAAAGCGATTCTGCCCGAAAGAGAGAGCGGGAGCCTGATCCAGTTATCAACGTCGTCAACCAGTTTGCTATAAGCCACCCCGTAATTGTCCCGAATGAGGATCTCAGGATCTGTATGAAGGCGAATGCCCAGGTAGCGAACCGAGTCGGAGGACCACTGCAGCGGGTACTCCATAGCGAACGGTCGTGTCACCGGGGTGAGCGGGAAAGCAATCGACTTATCCCAGTTCACTTTCAGGCCCGACAGTGAGCCGAAGCGGACCACCTCGCGTAGCACCGCGGCCAAGTTGGCTTCCGGGTCTCTAACATACAATAACGTATCATCTGCATAAGTCGATATCCCTATTTTATAGGTGAGGAAGCTAATACCCTCCAGGCTGTGGTACTCCCGTAAGGCGCACGCCAGGGGCTCCGCCACCAGTGCATAGAGCAACGGCGACAGGGGGCACCCCTGTCGCTTGCCCCTTCCAATGTATATCGGCTCCGTCACCCTATCGCCCAGACGTAGCCTGGCAGAGGGCCGATGGTACAGCGCCCCAATCTGCTGCAGGAACGGCTCACCCAGACCCAACTTTCGTAGTACACGTACCATGAAGGGCCACTCAACCGAGTCGAACGCCTTTTCCATGTCAAGGAAGATTGCCAGCGCGCTGTTCTCCTGCTTGACATGCTGCATTGTGCCTAGCACCGTGCGTATGTTGTAAGTTAAATTTCTGCACGGGACACATCCGGATTGCTCCGGAGCGACCAGTTCAGGGACCAGTAAGGCCAGTCGAGTGGCTATGACCTTTGCATAAATCTTAGCATCGACATTTAGCAGGCTGAGTGGTCTGTACGAGCCGCAAAGTTCAGGCGGTTTTCCCGGCTTGGGTATAGTGATGAGCAGCGCTTCACGCATAGTAGTCGGCATTTCGCCATTCTCACAGATGGCATCAAAGAGGGCAACCAAGTGTGGCAGCAGTAAGTCCTTAAAGGCTTTATAAAAACTAACCGTGAGGCCATCCGAGCCCGGCGCCCTTCCCGATCTCATACTCGCTAGAGCCTCCAGAATTTCGTCCTGGTGGAAGGGGGCCATCAAGAATTCTCTATCCGAGTTCTTGAGGAACGGCATAGCAATATGATCTAAATAGTCCTCCATCTCGTCCTCTACTCCCTGCGTCTTGGACTGATATAACTCTGCGCACTCCCCACCCTTATCCCCTACAAACCCAACATCCCGCTCCTAAACTTATATATGATTTTTAAAAAAATATAAAATTAATAAAGTTTATTAACACATTTAAATTACTGATTTAAAATAAAGAATTTTTTTTAAACATAAATATACACATATTACAAAAAACTACACAATATCGATATTTTAAGACAACTATATTTTATCATTCGATATTTTTGATTTCGATATTAAAACACACATACTACTAACGATATTTTTGTAATCGATATTAAATGGTTCGATATATATTACCATCGATATTAAAACATCGATATTCTGTCACATCGATATTTTAATTTCGATATTATGTCTACTTACCGACGATTGACAGCGGCAGCAAGGAGTCCTGAAAGGTTTTTTTTTTAAAGTTGTACCTCTTTATGGTCTCATGTTTTCCATTCAATAAATTATGAGTCAATTTATTTTCTCTGATATGAAATCTCCAGGGTCTCCGGCAGAGAATTACCTGGGTGTGCTATATTAGGCAATGGCCAACTTTGACTCTCTGCAAATATGTGAAGCAGTTGCTCCAAGGATGTGTCTTGTGATTGATGATTACCATGAAGTGATTCTTTTAGATAACTAAGTAGATATTTTTTTTCAAATAGAGTTGTGAATGATTTATTTTATTATTTCGGTAGGTGTTTTGCTTTATGTCATACTAGCAGCCCGCCCCAGCGTTGCCTGGGGGCTGCATTTTTACCCCACGGCAGAAGGTGGCTGGGGCAGCATGTTGTCGAGCGGTGCACCCGCCGACTCCCTCCCGCCCCCCCCCCCGGCCCGCCCCACCCCGCCTCCTGCCTCCCGCCCGGACACCAGCAACATCCGATTTAAGTTAAGTAGCAGCCCGCGCGGTGCACCCACCGACTCCCTCCCGCCTCCCGCCCCAGCAACATACCTCTCACTGCTCCTCCGCTTCCCGCCGCTCCTCCCCGCACTGCCACTGCTCCTCCGGTTCTCGCCGCTCCGCAGCTCCTACTGGGGCTGTTGTCCTCCGCTCTTCCTGGTTCTGGTGAACGCCGCTCCTCCCCTCACGCAGATGTCGCTCATGTCGTCTGCTCTTCCTGGTTCTGGTGAACGCCGCTCCTCCCCTCACGCAGACGTTGCGGCCGGCGCTAGTTGCAAGGGACTACTTTTTTCATTTATTAATATTTTCAACAACGTTTATTTTTTATTTTTATGTAGCCTATGTCCTTCTGCTTGCCCTGAGGTTTTCTAAGATGTCTTGGGTGTGTAGATTGGCGCTGTGGTTCCCGAGATTACCTTGCCCAAAGGTGCAAGTTCTCTCTTTATAATAGTAGTATAGATTAATGTACACATCCGTTTTCATAATGCATTAATTGTTTGTAACCCATAATTAAATGGATGACAAATTAAAAAATGCATTTTTAATGTAAACAAGCAGTTTCAAAATGATTCCATTCAAAAGGTTTGATTTGAAAACAATTGTAATTCTAATAAAGCTGGCCAACAACAGGAGAAGAATCAGGTGGGAAAAACTAGCCACGAGCCAAGTAAAACTCTTGAGGCTTTACGCAGGGCTAATCCCTATTTTGGAAAGAGTAGGAGATCTAGCCACTGGGGTAGGCAACAAAGACTCACATGATAAATTATACCAGCCCACGAGGACCTCATAAAGGGTGCAGCCCCCAACCTCTTTAGCAAAGTACAGAATCCGAGGAGGGGGCAGCAACACAAATCCTCATGGTACAATACAGCCTGCAGAAAGGCAAAGGGAAAACTTCTTAGAAGTATCAAGGAGGGCCTAGGGGGAGAGAAGCTAAGAGAAAGCAGAAGGGCATATAAAAAATCTAGTTGCCCACCCTAAAACTGAATGGGAGGAGAACCAATGGGAAGCGCTAACTAACTCCCTCGCAATAAGAGACTACCGAATGTTTTGGAGAGTAGTTAACGGGGGGTCGGGGAATCTCCCCTCGGCAATTGAGCCTAACATCGCAGCAGGGGTGTGGCAGGCACACTTCCAAGCTCTTTATAGTTCTGAGCTGGGAGAAACTATGACTGACATCGGCATTGGAATGGCCAACTACGAAGGGGACCTAATAACAGTGGGGGAGGTTAAGGCAGTGTTATGGCAGAGTTTTTGGCTCTATTTAGCAGTGATATAGACCTTAGTCTTGCTCACATCTAGTATAGGTATTCTTAGCCTGTGTTGGCCCTTTTAAGCCCTTTCTTCCAGACCTAGAAGAGGATAGCTGCTTAATATGATGATAGATCCTTTATTCTTGACTTTAACCTGTCTATTGCCTATTGGCTTTGACATACTAGACACATTGGTATGGTTTATGTAGGTATTCTGGCAGAGCTAAGGGGCATTTCATCCCTTTCAGGCCTACAGGCCTAGAGCTAGAGGGACTCCATCTTGATGAAGCTGAGAGGCTTTTCAGGGTAAAGGTAAAGTTTATAGTTATAACTGTTGTTCGCCCTAAGCGGACCGGAGAGAACCGGCCAGAGCTGAATCTAATCAGGAATTGTTCCCGGGCTCAGGTCTCTAGACGAAACAAGCAGACTGGTCACTGTGGGAGCGTCTAGCGCAAGGAGCCTGGTGCATGGGATTGGTGGGAGGAAGCTGCTGGCTGGAACTTTCCATGAGGAAACAGCATTCTATATCAGTGAAGTGCAGAGGGGGAGCCAGTGAGTCGAGTGGAGGTGGCGGAGCCAGTCAGTCGTGTTAAGGTGGAGGAGTGGTAAGCAGTGGAGTGGAGTTGGCAGAGAGAGAGGGTTCAAGCTGGAGAGAGAGCTGAGTTGAATAATGAGCTGGAACTGAAGGAAGCAGTCAGAAGCAGTTACTTATCAGGAGGAGGTGTGA
Source organism: Lissotriton vulgaris (assembly GCF_964263255.1). Taxonomy (NCBI): domain Eukaryota; kingdom Metazoa; phylum Chordata; class Amphibia; order Caudata; family Salamandridae; genus Lissotriton; species Lissotriton vulgaris. The sequence continues at coordinate 1,023,220,890 of NC_141693.1, forward strand.
ATAGCTGGAGTCTGAAGTAATGCCTTTTAGAAGAGACGGAGGAGAGACTGTGGACTAACCTATGGGAGCAGCTGGAGTTATTTGGACATTGGTGCAGAGACAGAGTGAACAAGCTAGTGGAATGAAAAGCATCAGAGCGGCAGGAACCATTATATTGAAGCTGGAAGGTGGAGACAGTTCGTGGGGGAGAGGAGTCCAGTGCAAAGTGATCAGCGCAGAGGTGTACCCAAGAGTGCAGGAGAGAGAGAGAGTCTGAGATGAGCCAAGGCACAGACGAGAGAGGAACCCAGATGACAGCTAGAACAAGACTTCACACTAATCAGGTGAATTCGACCCTTAATCTTGTCCTTATTCCCTAAGCTATTGTATTGCTAATCTTTTCTCTTTCAGCGGTGTGTGCTATCTATAGTCTTTGTCAGTTACAGATCTGTGTAAGTGTTTATATTGTTCTAATAAAACCCCCAGTTTGTAGCAAACTGGCATGTGTCTTGTATCCTTGTTCAATCTAGGTAAATGTATCTCCTAGGTGTTTACTAGTTATATGAATGGATGAGTAATCCCAATCAGGTAAGTGGTGATCACATAAATAGGGAGCGAGTGGACCTATGATGCCAAGAATAAGAGGTACATTATATTAATTGGCTAACTCCTAATATTGTAGTAGCAGACCCTTAGTGAATAGGGAGAGAGACTTCCCAACATATAACTGAAGGTGTTCATAGGAATGTGGTCGTCGTTGATATGCGGCGTTAGTGAGAACGCTGGGTGGGATCACCAGCGTGTATACCCACAAGATTGTGGCTTGCGTAAGTGAGAGCGTCAGGTGGGAGACTGGCGTGTAGGTTTGCCGGATTGCGAACCGTTTGGAAAAGGGAGCATTGGGTTCTGCAGGCCCATGTGTAGACGCACCGGATTGTGTGTCATATCTGCCCTAGGGTAGACCGGTCTGGGTCGGGGTGGCCGCGAGACCAACTGATGTGAATATAAGTGTGGTGTAGGGTATGGATATCCCTAGTAATCAGTGAGTATTCTTAGTATCCCTATAGATTTAGTGGTGTTTTTAATAATATGAGCTTGTATATTGCGAGTTCCCCATCCTCAGGTAGGTACCCAGGTGCCTGGATAGACAGACGGTCCTGAGGAGGGATGTGATTACGTTCTGGCTGGGTTGGAGGGGCCCCTAGGGGCTGATCCCATCTAATCAGAAAATCCAGCCATAACATCTGGCGTCTACGAACAGTTTACGAAACCTGTGTGACCTGGCCATGTGCTTAGATTGTTTCCCATTTGTTGTGTGGGAGTGCCCTGAGCGCCAGACATAACATCTGGCGTCTACGAACAGTTTACGAAACCTGTGTGACCTGGCCATGTGCTTAGAGAGTTTCCCATGTGTTCTGAGGGAGTGCCCTGAGCGCCAGTTCCATCTGGCGTAGCTTGGCAGTTTATGTAGCCTGTGTGACCTATGGGCTTGAACAGTTGCAGCGTGAGGAGATTGCATTACATCATGGCATTTGGTTTATTCAGGGTGGAAGGAATGGTTTTCATCTTGGTGTTTAAACTGTCAGGGTTGAAGGATGGCATTACATGAGGGAGCCAGTTACATCTTTGTGATGGTCCAATTGTATAAATGTGTGTAAAAAATGCTTTTAAATTGTCCATTAAATTGCTTGCTGCATCTGCTTATGCTGTGCAATGTGAAATGTGTTCATTGTTATATGATTTGTGGAGTTCTTTACATATAGCTCCTTGTAAATATGGCTTGTGAATAGCGCCATGTTAATGTGGCTTGTGAGGTGCATGTTCTCATGTTGATCTGCTGTGTTCCTTGTGAATTGCGCCTTGGATATATTGTTTGTGAAAAGCTTGTCTTGTAAATATGGCTTGTGAATAGCGCCATGTGGTAATGGCTTGGACAGGGCATGTTATCATTACGTTTGGCAAGAGAGAGCTGGATCTCTCTCGGGTGCTTGGGGATAACGTTTTGAAAATGTGTGTACGTGTTATCTGTAAACGTGAAGAGATGTGCTCATGACTTTCCCATGTATCCATGGACATTGGGGAATGATTGTGCTTGTGCTGCCAAAGGGTTAATATCTTGAATTGAGATGGCAGTCTTTATTTTTAAACATGCTGTTTTACCTTGCATGGTTATTTGACCTGACTATAAAAGTCAGTGAATTATTTTAAGTATTGATGGTTTGATTTTGACTTTTATTGATTCCTTGGTCTGCCTATGTGCTTTGTCAGCTTCTTGACGGAAAGGTAACATCTTGTGCTTTGCAAAGGGTTCTGTTCATTTCACATTCTTTTTGAAATGCGTCTACGAATTTGTGTGGGTTTGCCTTGGAATTGATGATTTCATGTGTCTGGCTCGTAGGGGTCGCTAGGTTATAAATCAACCAGTCGGATTGAGATAAGGGTTTGCACGGAGAGAGCTGTTTTCTTTTAAATGCGCTTCTTAATATGCATCCACTGACATGTGGAGAATTATTTTTGAATGCATGATTTAAAATGAGTGAAATGTTAAAAAGATGGCCCTGTTAGAGTGCACGCTACGGGGCTGTTTTCATTAATTATTTCTTTGAGGGTTTTCCATCTAGAAAGGAATGTGTTGGCCGATGCTTTGTAATTATCACAGGTTGAGAATAATCAATGTTGCCCGACAGTGCATGGTAACATGTGCTTTTAATTAGTGAAAGGCAACCGTGTGCTTTTGAAAACAAATGTGTGTTCTCATTATTATTTTCCCAAATGCAAACAGAAACTTTTTTTAAATGTGATTGTGTGCAGCAAAACCGGCATTGGTAAGTTAATAAACTCAGTTAGAAAATAAATGGCTGTTTATTAATGTATGAATGTGGCCCTTTTATTAGGTTGGATTAAATAGCTTGCATGTTTAATTACGCTGTATTGCAAAATTACATGATGCCCCTGGTTGAACATAATACAATGTTGAAATGTGTCTGCATTTTATGTTGTTTTAAAATTATTTCTCTTTCAACAGCTGACAATGGTCCATGTTAATTCGTTTTTTTTTTGCCGACTGTATAATCTTGTGTGCACAACTGAGTTGCCCCTTACTAAATCAATGCCCATATTTTAATGTCTTGCCTTTAGCTAAATTAGTTAGACAAAAGTCTTTTTAGAAACTGGAGCTTTTAAGTAGCAGTACATTGTAACAGAATTGTTTTTTTTTTTAAAAAATGCTAGCTTTCGTTAGTTAGTGCAATCAGGCCTGGGAACAAGCTTGCAAGGAATTTGTTTGTCGACCTTGGCAGACCAGCTGGTTTGTGAAGACGGGTTTTTTTTTCCTCTGCAGGCTTCGACTGCAGCCTGTCCTATTTTGCAGCGACGGCTCGTGGAGGGAGTTACGGTGGGGCAGGAGGGCGGGGAGGGGGAGGGGCAGGGCGGAGGTTGCTAAAAACCGGCATATGGATAATTGCAGGTAAGTAAACAATTTAATTAATAAAACGAATTTCGTAGCTCGCACTGCATTGCATTTTGCGATGCAAGGCGCACTACGAAATTCGTTTTATTAATTTTTAATAAATGGAACATTTTATTTTGCAAGATTAATGATACTTGTTTTCTCGTCCTGGATTGCTGGGTTGTGGTGTTGGTGCGTGGGTCGCCCCCCCCCCCCACTTCCTTTATTATTTTAGTTTTTTACTTTCATGTTTTTATGTTAGTTTATTATTTTTGGAGGATGGATCCAGACCAGACCAGACCGGAAGGGTGGTGAATGGCCGCATCGGAGGAAGTGTCCGGATACCGAAGATGCTGGGTGGTGGCCTACACTGATGCCCTAAATTGACATTGGACTTTTTTTTTTTTTTGATGAAAAATATACCAAGCAGAAGGATTTTCTTACATAATTCCTTGGCCTGCATTATTCCCATGTTTTTTCTTTGTAATCACTACGAGCAGGCCCCACTTTTAAAAAAAACAACAAACATGTCACCTATTATAGTTTTCCTGTTTTCTTCAAAACTGTTTTTGCCAATGAAGGACTTTTTTTTTTTTGAATGGTGGTGCACACATGTGTTCCACAGTGTGAAGAAACTAGGTGTTATATATATACACCAGCTATCTTGTAGAAATGGGGTTGTCTTTTCCTGTCATTATAATTTCACCTTGATTGATCAAAGGGTGGTTACCATAGACTTTAGATTGTCCTGGGAGGTGTGTCTTTTAGTATGATTATGTATTACTATTTGCCCAGACCTTGAAAATAATTTGTCATGTCTACTTCTCAGATTTCACCAAAATGTTTCCTTAAATTGACCATAGTAGGTAGGCCTCATTTAGGCCCATTGTTGTTTTTATTACACATTTAAGTCCCTACACCAATAGATTTCATGTGTCATCATTAGCTTAAGTTGACCATAGTAGGTAGGCCTCATTTAGGCCCTTTGTTGTTTTCTCATTAGAAGTTGAAACACATCTAGTTCTTAAGTTGTCCGAAGTAGGTAGGCCCCATTTAGGCCCCTTGCTGTTTTCATTCAACACATAATTCCCTACATCACTAGATTTCACCAGTTATCACTAGAAGTTGAGGCACATTTAGTTTGAGGATGCTTTGGTTAGTTTCTGTTGTTATCAGATCCAATCTCAGATATGTTTCAGCATTCGAATCAAGGGTGCTTTGATTTGTTTTCAGTTGGTTGTTAGGTTTGTATTTCCTACAATTGAGTTTCAGGTGGAATTTCCTTAAGTTGTCATTCTTTTTAGAGAGTTTTTTTTAGTTTTTCATTTGTTGATAGATTGTGTTGATGTTTGTTTATATGGATGTTGTTGTTCATTGATGTTCGCAAGATAAGGATCTAAGGGTGGAATGTTATGGCAGAGTTTTTGGCTCTATTTAGCAGTGATATAGACCTTAGTCTTGCTCACATCTAGTATAGGTATTCTTAGCCTGTGTTGGCCCTTTTAAGCCCTTTCTTCCAGACCTAGAAGAGGATAGCTGCTTAATATGATGATAGATCCTTTATTCTTGACTTTAACCTGTCTATTGCCTATTGGCTTTGACATACTAGACACATTGGTATGGTTTATGTAGGTATTCTGGCAGAGCTAAGGGGCATTTCATCCCTTTCAGGCCTACAGGCCTAGAGCTAGAGGGACTCCATCTTGATGAAGCTGAGAGGCTTTTCAGGGTAAAGGTAAAGTTTATAGTTATAACTGTTGTTCGCCCTAAGCGGACCGGAGAGAACCGGCCAGAGCTGAATCTAATCAGGAATTGTTCCCGGGCTCAGGTCTCTAGACGAAACAAGCAGACTGGTCACTGTGGGAGCGTCTAGCGCAAGGAGCCTGGTGCATGGGATTGGTGGGAGGAAGCTGCTGGCTGGAACTTTCCATGAGGAAACAGCATTCTATATCAGTGAAGTGCAGAGGCGGAGCCAGTGAGTCGAGTGGAGGTGGCGGAGCCAGTCAGTCGTGTTAAGGTGGAGGAGTGGTAAGCAGTGGAGTGGAGTTGGCAGAGAGAGAGGGTTCACGCTGGAGAGAGAGCTGAGTTGAATAATGAGCTGGAACTGAAGGAAGCAGTTACTTATCAGGAGGAGGTGTGAATAGCTGGAATCTGAAGTAATGCCTTTTAGAAGAGACGGAGGAGAGATCGTGGACTAACCTATGGGAGCAGCTGGAGTTATTTGGACATTGGTGCAGAGACAGAGTGAACAAGCTAGTGGAATGAAAAGCATCAGAGCGGCAGGAACCATTAGATTGAAGCTGGAAGGTGGAGACAGTTCGTGGGGGAGAGGAGTCCAGTGCAAAGTGATCAGCGCAGAGGTGTACCCAAGAGTGCAGGAGAGAGAGAGAGTCTGAGATGAGCCAAGGCACAGACGAGAGAGGAACCCAGATGACAGCTAGAACAAGACTTCACACTAATCAGGTGAATTCGACCCTTAATCTTGTCCTTATTCCCTAAGCTATTATATTGCTAATCTTTTCTCTTTCAGCGGTGTGTGCTATCTATAGTCTTTGTCAGTTACAGATCTGTGTAAGTGTTTATATTGTTCTAATAAAACCCCCAGTTTGTAGCAAACTGGCATGTGTCTTGTATCCTTGTTCAATCTAGGTAAATGTATCTCCTAGGTGTTTACTAGTTATATGAATGGATGAGTAATCCCAATCAGGTAAGTGGTGATCACATAAATAGGGAGCGAGTGGACCTATGATGCCAAGAATAAGAGGTACATTATATTAATTGGCTAACTCCTAATATTGTAGTAGCAGACCCTTAGTGAATAGGGAGAGAGACTTCCCAACATATAACTGAAGGTGTTCATAGGAATGTGGTCGTCGTTGATATGCGGCGTTAGTGAGAACGCTGGGTGGGATCACCAGCGTGTATACCCACAAGATTGTGGCTTGCGTAAGTGAGAGCGTCAGGTGGGAGACTGGCGTGTAGGTTTGCCGGATTGCGAACCGTTTGGAAAAGAGAGCATTGGGTTCTGCAGGCCCATGTGTAGACGCACCGGATTGTGTGTCATATCTGCCCTAGGGTAGACCGGTCTGGGTCGGGGTGGCCGCGAGACCAACTGATGTGAATATAAGTGTGGTGTAGGGTATGGATATCCCTAGTAATCAGTGAGTATTCTTAGTATCCCTATAGATTTAGTGGTGTTTTTAATAATATGAGCTTGTATATTGCGAGTTCCCCATCCTCAGGTAGGTACCCAGGTGCCTGGATAGACAGACGGTCCTGAGGAGGGATGTGATTACGTTCTGGCTGGGTTGGAGGGGCCCCTAGGGGCTGATCCCATCTAATCAGAAAATCCAGCCATAACAGGCAGCAATAGCAGGACTGACATCGGGAAAGGCGCCAGGATTGGATGGCCTACCCGGGGACCTGTTCAAGCAGGAGCCCGACGTTTGAGCCCCCTACCTTGCCGTTTTGTTTAATGGAGTTCTGGGCGGCATGGAAATCCCGAGTACTTGGCTGGGGGCTGAGGTGGTCCCCATATTCAAAAAGGGCTCGCCCCTGCTCCCAGCCAATTACAGACCAATCAATTTAATTGACGTCTCACAGAAGCTGTTTGGTAGGATACTGCTGAACCGGTTCCAGGACTGGGCAGAGGAGACGGGCGCCCTTAGTCCGTACAAGACGGGCTTCAGAAAGGGAGTCTCTACTGTGGACCAGGTCTTTCGATTGAATATTATTTACTGGAGGGCAGCGATATTCGAGGGTGGCAGCTTATACACAATATTTGTGGATTTGAGGGCCGCCTTCGATCTGGTGCCCAGAGGGAAACTTTGGAGTGTTCTGGCCGAGATGGGCATCCCCCCGGATATCCTGATAATCTTACAGAGATTGCACCATAACAACTATGCTCAACTTAGGTGCGGGAAACTTGGGGAATTGACGGACAGATTCCCCGTTGACAGGGGGGTTAGACAGGGTTGTGTATTGGCACCGACCCTGTTCTGCCTCTTTGTCAATGGGGTAATCGCCCACCTAAATGGCACTGAATACACTGACGCCCCGAGGTTGAACGGCAGCAGGGTGCCTGCAATTATGTTTGCAGATGACACCCTGCTGCTGTCCAAAACCCCCATGGGGATACAGAGGATCCTTGATTCATTTGTGGCCTTTTGCACAGATAGGGGCTTAGAAATCAATGCTGCTAAAACTAAATTCATGGTCCTGAACCCAACACAAAAATTGCGCCCGAATCCATTATTGGGATCGTCACGGTTAGAGAGAGTCTCCACCTTTGAATATCTTGGTGTAACCCTGAACGAAACCATGTCCTGGGGCCCACACCAGACTAGGGCCAATCTCAAATTAGTACAGACCACTGGGGGTATCGCCCGGATGATGAAAAGCTCCACATACCGTCCGCTGGGGCCGCTCATCCAGATCTACAAGGCACAGGCCAGGGGTGCTATCATGTATGGGGCGGAACTGTGGGGCCACACATCCTCCCGCAGCCTGTCTTTAACCGAGAACAATTTTATCAGACAGATAGTTGCACTACCGCCTAGCACCCCGCTTCTTCCTTTGAGGATGGATCTGGGACTGAGACCAATAGCTGACGAACTAGGTCTCAGACCCATAGTCTTCTGGCGAAGGCTATGGAGTAGCGAAGAACTCTCCACTTACAGGGCGGAACTGAGGGAGCTTCTAACCCATCCTAAAGCGTTACAGATCCCCTAGTTCAAATATATACAAAAATCCTGTGCGAGCCTGGGGTTCCCTGACCTTTTGTCCGATCCTGCCAATGCCTCACTAAATATCCCACGGAGAGCTTTGGTCAATGTATACCATGAACAGAAACTAGCCATGGCCTTGGATTGTCAGGGTGAGGGGTCACTAACATCTGTATTTTCGCAAAGCAAGGACTCATACAGGCTGGAGAGGGTCTTGGACGCCATGTCCCCCGCGCTGGCCAGGAAGCTATTTCTCCAATGGAGATATGGCACATTGACTCTGCGATCTTTCACTAGCTCCTGGTCAACACCGCCATCCACCAAGCAGTGCCAGGCATGCAATGGTGCTGAGGAAAGCGACTTACATGTGGTCCTGTTTTGCCCAATATATAAGGCAGCTAGGAAATATTGGCTCCTCCCACTTATTAGAAACCTGGGTTGTAGGGAGTATCTTCCGAGGTACAGAATCTTAAAATCTGATGTCTCAAGTCCACTTGTGTTTGCACTAGCAAAATTTCTTACCAATGTCTGGCACACTCGCACCCGTATTCTGAAGTCGCAGGCTCCCACCTAATTTTAAGTTTATACATTTTAAATGTAACTTCAGTAGTACCTAATTCCTAGATTGGAAATATTTTATATTAAACAAATATGTATCTACTGTTTATGCTTGATTTTACAATGGTTGTAATATGTTTTTACTGCATATCTTTGATGGTCATATGGCCGAAATAAAGATTGATAAATAAAAAAAATAAAAAATAAAGCTGAATACAATTCTTAAGATATAATATTTCTGTAGCCTAACCCGGTTTCAAGTATGATGAATTGCACTCCTGTTACAGCACATCTGCAGCATTCAGTTCCCCTAGGATCCTCTGCCATACCTTTTTGTTCCTTTATGTTGTTTAGGGATTCCACATTTTGTCCGCTAAACCCATCACAAAACCATGAAATAGTGTGCTACATGAGAAATCCTTTACATCTAGGTATTGTGCCAAGGAGGTGGAGGCAAACAATCAATCAATCAGCGTACTTGTAAAGCACGCTACTTACCCGTAAGGGTCCCAAGGCGCTGAGGTTAGGGGCGAGGGATGCTGCTACTGCTCGAAGAGCCAAGTCTTGAGGAGCCTTCTGAAGGCGAGAAGGTCTTGGGTCTGCCGTATGTGTGTAGGGAGGGTGTTCCAGATCTTGGTGGCGAGGTAGGAGAAGAATCTGCTGCCGGAGATCGCTCGTTGGATGCGGAGGACAGCTGCGAGGGCGAGGCTGGCAGAGCGGAGCTGGCTGGTGGGGGTGTGGAAGCTGAGTCTGCTGTTCAGGTAGGCTGGTCCGGTATTGTGGAGTTCGTGGGTGAGGAGCTTGAAGGTGATCCTCTTGTCGATGGGGAGACAGTGTAGGTCTCTCAGGTGGGGGGTGATGTGGCTGTGGCGGGGGACGTTGACAATCAGTCGGGCGGAGGCGTTTTGGATGCGTTGTAGTCGTCGTAGGTGTTTGGCTGGAATTCCTGCATAGAGTGCGTTGCTGTAGTCCAGTCTGCTGCTGACGAAGGCCTGCGTCACCGTTCTTCTTGCTTCGGTGGGGATCCACTTGTAGATCCTGCGGAGCATGCGGAGGGTGTTGTAGCAGGAGGAGGAGATGGCGTTGACTTGCTTTGACATGGAGAGGGAGGAGTCGAGGATGAATCCTAGGTTGCGTGCATGGTCGGTGGGTGTTGGTGCTGTTCCCAGTGTGGTTGGCCACCAGGAGTTGTCCCAGGCTGAGGGGGTGGGTCAGAGGATAAGGACCTACGTCTTGTCCGTGTTCAGCTTCAGACGGCTGCTCCTTATCCAGTCGGCGACGGCCTTCATTCCCTTGTAGAGGCTGGTTTTGGCGGTGTGTGGGTCCTTGGTGAGGGATAGGATGAGCTGGGTGGTGCCTGCGTAGGAGATGATGTTGAGGTCGTGATGGCGGGCTACTTGTGCGAGGGGGGCCATGTAGACGCTGAACAGGGTCGGGCTGAGGGAAGAGCCCTGGGGGACGCCGCAGATGATGTTGGTGGCTTCGGATCTGAAGGGTGGGAGGCGGAAGCTCTTGGTTCTTCCAGAGAGGAAGGACGTGGTCCAGTCAAGAGCCTTCTCTTGGATTCCGGCTTCTAAGAGACGTGTTTTTAGAGTGAAATGGCAGACAGTGTCGAAGGCGGCTGACAGGTCTAGGAAGATGAGGGCTGATGTTTCGCCGTTGTCTAGTTGGCGCCTGATGTCGTCTGTGGCGGCGATGAGGGCAGTCTCTGTGTTGTGGTTTCGTCTGAATCCGGACTGGGATGGGTCCAAGTTGTTGTTGTCTTCCAGGTGGCGGTCCAGTTGCATGTTGACGATTTTTTCGATGACCTTTGCCGGGAATGGGAGCAGGGAGATGGGCCGGAAGTTCTTGAGATCTTTGGGCTGGAGGTGGAGGCAGGGGCTGATTAAAAAGTAGCACTGGCAAAGCAGTAGTAAAGTTAAACTCTTAAGACCCAATGTACAAGGAAATGTTGTATTCCATAATGGTGTGAATAGCTATTTCAGGCCATTAGGGAATAAAAATGTGTGTTTTGATGTGTACAGAAGGCATTTGCCATGGTGCAATTTGCGATTTCCAGTATGTAGAATTAGCTTTTTTTTGCATTACAAATTTGGAAATCGCAAACTGGTAATACTAAGTAGCGAATTGTTAACACATTGTACAAAGGATTTCTTAAATGCAATTTGTCGCAAAATGGCCATTTAGGAACTGCAATTACCTTCAATGTGTATAAGGTGGTAACCAGGTACATAATATAAAGGTTTACCCAAAATGCATCTGGCTCTTTCAGAAATGCTACTCTGTATGTCTTGGTGAAGAGGATGAGGATTTTGGCTGGTTAGCAGAGAAAGAGAAGGAGACAGGCGAGGATATTTAGGGTCAGGATGACCCTGTTCGAACAGATTGAGGAGGAGATTTATTAGAAGTATAGCCTGAGTATTGAAGTAACTTTGGATTTAATTGCTGAGTTACATCCTCAGCAATCCCCAACCGGTGTTCCCACTTACCGTTCTTCCTGCCAACAGAAGCCCTGCCAACCCCAGGACCTGCTTAATGCAGACCACAGCACAACCACATCAGTAGGCACCTGGGCACATAGTTTGCCTCTTTCCAGTAGCCTCCAGTTCCTGCTTGTTGCAGACTGATCTAATGACACAGCAACTGCCCTGGTGGTCCCACTGGGGTTTTCCTGACTTGGTTTTCGCACTCATCATTTTTCTCACCAACAGAAGCCCCGCCAATCCCAGGACCTAAGTATTGCAGGCCGCAGCATGACCACGTGCGGATGCATGCAGCGGGTACGCCGCTGGCACGCCAAATACAAGTCAGTCTGTGCTAAGCCTGGACCGCACCCAGCGCCACGACCCCTAGCCCGCCTGTCCCTCAAAGATACAACATTCCTGAGCTCTACACTAGGCCTGGGTGGTGAACCCCGCTCCGTTTGTGGAGTTTGAAGAGCTTTCCATGCTCCACGCTCTGGGGAGCACGCGCAGTTCCAAAAAACTCTTCTCCACATAACAGAGTTTTTTTTTTGCTTGCGCTCGCCAATGCCAAGTTTGTGAACGCGAGCGAGGGAAATCCACCTTCCAACAAGATTTCTCAACACAGGTGATCGGATTTCTCAATGCGGGCGTTGCGGATGGTCACGACTACTCACGTTGAGAAATCTTCAGTTCGCATTGAGAAAGCTGCCACTCGGTAAGGAAATCTATCTTGTGCCGTTCGCGCTTGTTTTACAGAACAGGACAAACACCTGCCACTGAAAATCAAGGCGAACGGCATGACTAAAAACACTCCACAGCTTGCAGAACTCCATGAGGCAGACATTTTTTGTGACTTCACGGAGTTCCATGTAGCTGAACTCCTTGAACTCCACCCAGGACTACTCTTCACTCTCGACCCCAGACACTGCAGCAAACGCTGCCAATGCACTGCCCCATGCTCCACGGTAGAACCTTTCACCTACACCTACTGCCACATTACCTGCCAAGGCACACACACCAACCCATCGACCAGCCCCACCATGAGCAAACCACAGACAGTACCTGAACAAAAACACCAACTTGTATGCACCCGTCTCAACACACGCTCACTATGCAAGCATTCCACTGAGTTATAAGAATTTATAGCCACACTCGCACCCGGCATAGTATTCCTCACTGAGACCTGGCTCAAACCCACATCCACTCCAGATATTACCACAGCGATCCTGACTGATATTAAATCACTCACCAGGACAACACCAAAAAGCTGGGAGGAGGAACAGCGATCCTCCACAAAGAGACCATAGAGTGTAGCACCTCCACCACCCCCATGGAACATCTAAAATTCAAGCTCCACATGGACGACAAGACAACCAACAGAGGCACACTTGCATACCGACCCCCAGGCCTGTGCTCCAGCTTCTGCAACACTATTGTAGAATTCATTATACCCCTAGCCTTAGCCTCGAAGGATTACCACTTCCTCTGTGACATAAATTTCCACATCGACAACTGCAATGAAAAAAATACTGCCCACCTCCTCAACAGTATAAGCAGCCTTGGATTGACCCAGATCGTCCAGGACCCTACGCACACTACAGGACACAAGCTCGACCCACTTTCCACCTCCACAAGGCTCGTCAAATACAGCTAAGTCACAGAACTCACATGGATTGAATACTCCTTCGTCCACTTCAGCCTGTCCAGCCCCTTCACCGCCAACCACAAGGTGACCGACACCTCCCATTGAAGGTGGAATAAAATCTCAGAGACTAGTTGGGTGATCACCTCCAACCCTGCTACAGCCACCATCCTCAAACAAGGAGTGAAAAACTTCAATGCATGGATCACCGATTGTGCAGACAGCAAGAGGAACATCCAGAGAAAATCCTCTAAAAAGGCCAGCTGGTTCATCAAGATCCCAGAACAGTGAAACAAGACAACAAACAGTTGGAGAGAATATGGCGCACTAGTTAGGACACCTCTGACAAGGCAGCCTTCAAGACCTCCCACAACCTCTACCACCACTTGCTGAAGGCAACAAAGAAGGCATCCATTACTGCATGCATCAAAACCAGCTCCAACAACACTAAGGAACTTTTGAACATTGTTAAGGAATTCTCCAACCTGGTTGCCAGTGAAAACAACATTACACCCTCACAGGAGCTGTGCGAGAACTTCACCCACTTCCTCCACTACAAGATCTCCACCATATACAGACTCATCTAACCCCAACCCACACCAAGGACTTCTTCGACAGATACACCACCACCGTAACTGACATGAACCACACACTCCTACTCCTAAGCCTGCTTCCTCACTCTGCACATTCTACATAAGATCTTCAAGTGCTTACCCTTACAAACAAGCTGCACTGTGACACAGGCTCTCATCACTAGCCGACTGGACAACTGCAATTCCTAGACTACGGCAATGCCCTCTAAGTAGGAATTGCCACACATCTACTACAGGGACTTCAGACCATACAGAACACAACAGCCAGACTCATCCTCTGCCTTCCCCAATGGACCCACATCACACACCACCTCAGGAAACTCCACACGTTCCCCATTCAGAAGAGATGCCAATTCAAGCTACTGACCCACATACACAAGGCTCTACACAACCAAGGAACCACCTACATTAACCACCGCCTGAACTTCCACCGACAATCGATAAAACTACACTCCACCTTCCTTTCACTTGGCCATACTCACTGCATCCACCAAAGAAGAAGTGGAGGTCACACCTTCTCCCACATCGCAGAAAAGACCTAGAACATCCTCCCACGCACCTCCAGTCCATCACCTCACTTCTGGATTTCCGAATGGCCCTCAAGACCTGGCTATTTGAATAAGCCTCCATGGCCTGCAAGTGCCTGGATACCCTATCGGGTGATTAGCCGTGCTTTATAAATCCTGATTTATTGATTGTTTGATTGATTGATTGTTTGATTGATTGATTGACTGATGGAACTACAAACCCCAACCGTCAGAAGCTATGCAATACCATCACATGGGCAGTGATTGTATTCTCTACACCTTTTAGTTTAGTTACCAGGGAGTTATAGCAGTGGCAGGGGAATGTCACAAAGTGCATTTTCTGGGTCTTTTCATAGGTTTTTGGACATCATGGTTGGCAAAGTGAATCAATATGTTTTTTCCCCAAACACTCCCCAAGATATACAACATGCAAAACTAATATTTTATCAGGTACCACAGTTTTGTAACATTATAGGTTTTGTTGATGGCACATATGTTGCCATATGTACCCCCTCTGCAAATGAATTCATTCATAAAACAGGAAAAGCACCCATTCACTCAATCAGGGTGACCTTTAAGCCACATTCCCAGTCAGCACACATGACACCTTTATGTTCCGCCATAGTGGAATAAATAACCGTTTGTCTCAGGATGAATTAGGCGAAGGCTTTTTACTTGGTAAGAGGATTGCAAACTTATTTCATACGATGTTCAAAACTATGTTTGTCAAATAATATAACTGTTTCTCCTCATACAATTTAAGTAAACCGGGCATCAATGAATAAAAGAACTCACAAGAGTGTCCCAGCACTTGTAGTTACCCAAAAAGAACAAGGCAGAGAACTACAAACCCTCAATCATTGCTGAAGTCTAAATAGGATAATCTTCCGTTCTTTTTTTAAGTTAGCTGCCACAACAATGAATCTCAAGTGTTCACGCAGCATATGCCTTGCACCTTTGGATACTAACACAATACTTGCAGAGCCAGACTGGCCGTAGTGGGCACCAAATGTTTTCCCAGTAGGCCAGAAGGGTGAGGCTGGTTTATGACCTGTGAAAGCTGGTTTTGTTACTGGGGGGCAGTTTTGCAGAAGTCCTGCAAAATTGGCACACTGTAACAAAAGTGGCAGTGGTGCTTCTCAGTAGCACCCAGTGCCCCCCATCCTCCCCACCCTGTGAACGGTCAAGAGGATGTGCCAGGACTGGTGTCTGTTCCCAGTCCGGCCATGAAAACTTGCATACAAGAACTACAAGTGAAAGCCAGTACAACAGGGCACATGAAACAATGCAATCAATAATTGAAGGCACCTTTGGAATTCTCAAATCACATTTTAGATCCCTCCACAAAACTGATAAAGCACTACTCTACTGACCAGAGACCTGTTGCAAAATCATTGCCACATTTGCCATTCTCTACATAAACTGATAGCGTGGCCCTTAACATGAGCAACGTCCCCTGGTCACAGCATGAAACCCATTCATTGGGCTACACAGATTATGCGAACATTAATCAAAAAAAGTTCATATTCCTTGAAGAAATCTGGGTATTTATTTTATAAAATTATAATATATATAAAAAATTTTCTTTTTCATGAAAGTTGTATCATCACATTCATATTCAAAGATCCAGCCTTGTGAATTTCAAAATTATAATGTCCAATGCATTTCGGCTAGAAGCTAGCCTTCATCAGGGACTGGGATCTACAAACAAACAGATATGGGAATATAATCTAACTCAGATAACAACCTACCACCACTTCAGAACAAGCAGAATGGTACAGGTGCAGCAGAGGGTCGAGCACAGCGCACAGAGATCACAAGAATCTATTTTTTAAGTAAGAATGATGACAACATCTAAGAAGTAGCTAATACCTATAATGGTAATGTTTTTTCATTACTGAAAGATAACATTTAATTCAGATGGTGACTATGTCTTGTTCTTGTATATCATCAACTGCACTATTATAGGATGTCATTTTTTAAACTTCTCTGCGGGACCTGGCTGTGGGGCTAGGGTGTATCTATTCCAGGTGTGTTGACATGTTCACCTTGTACTACATCCATCTGGCAAAGATGTGCCACTGAAGCTAGTGTCTTCTTCACTTTCAGCTGGTGGTAAAATGTTAGAGACAGACAGGTTATTTGTTGAATGTTCTCCAGAGCTGTGGTCACTTGCACCAGCTTGCTTGCTACATCTTGGCAGCAGTGCCCCAAGTAATGTTGGATGTTCACAGTTCTCCTGGCAAGAGTGGTGGTGGCTACTGCCAATTGAATAATTGATTTTGTAAATGTGTCATAGCGTGCCATGAGCTGCTTGTGCCTTCAGCTTTGGAGACATTGCTCCTTCTCCATGGCAGCAATCCATCGCTCTTGTCCTTTCTGCAATTGCAGCATTGAACGTGACATGCTTTGCAGATGCCTATTCCCTGTTTTGATCTGTTTGGCTTGCAGACGCTTTATTGTGATGATTGATTTCTCCAGGCTCCCAAACAATTGAGAGCCATCTGACATGGCATCAGAGACATTATCATTGTGAACTGCTTGTGGCTGGACTCTACATTGTCTGTGTGTCCTGTGTACAGAAGAAGTTGTGTTCCAACCGGGATCATGTTCACGCTATATAAAACTTTATAAATAAATAAATAGTGTTTGCTCCTCAATACCTGCCTTAAAGTCTGGTAGTGGTGACACGTTTCTTCTTGTATTAGTTGAAGTAGGAATTATAGGTGTAAGAGTAGCAATTGTGCTGTTCTCAATTTCCACATGTGTGCTAATTGCTTTCCCTGATTTCAGACACATCCTGGGTGTGATCTGTGGAAATGTATGTATATAGTTATTGTAAATAAATGGTTACTAAATTTGCTTAGTATTGTTGAAAATGTGATTTTGGTGTTTGTGACATCGGGATTATATATAGCTATGTGTAGTTTATTAATCAACACACAGTACATCGTGTAATTTAGTTGTACTACAACTCCCATAATGCATTTCAAGTTACAGTAAACATCTAAATTGAGTTTTGGTAGCTCAGATGTTGTGCTTGAAGACTAACAAACAATATGGTTTTGAAAAATGTGTACGAGAAAATGACTTACCTAGGCTGGGCGGGAAAAATTACCTGAGAATTTCTCAGGAACCTTATTCACTCGAATGAGTGTAAACAGTTGATTTTCAAACAATTCTAATAAATTAATCAAACATCTTCCAATTTAACGTAGTAAACATATGGTCGTAACAATTCAATAAACTTTACAAATAGCATTGATGAATTGTTGCCCAGTGTTGATTTAATGAATATTCTTGTAGAGATGTTGTATAATCACAAATTACAGAATATCAGCAACAGTATTTGTTAAGGCGTCCCAATGCATTTCGGGCTTAGCAATGAGCCCTTCTTCAGGGGATCTATAAAATGATAATTTATACATTAATAAACATGATAGGCAGAGAAATATGAAACACATCATACTAAGAGGTCAAGAGTTTAAGTGATGTTTAACACTGGCTGAGAGGTGGGTACGGAAAAACGAACCGTGATCCCATAGATTACTACGGGTGAGAGGACCGAAAAATAGGTGAATTACATCGGTTGGGCTACAAAAGAAATGTGCCCAGGTTCGTGAAATAGAGTCAGAAGGAAAGGTGAATTAGAAAGTGGTAATGCGGGTGAAATGCTCCAGAAATTCAGTGAACACAATCCCAACGTAAACATGCACTAATTCAGAAACATAAGTGTAGGAAATGGTGCTAAAGAACAAAGGCTTACATATCTGTCCAGGAACAAGTGCCCAATTCGATATTTCGTCAAAGAAAAGAGCTGTCGGAAAAGCGAAAGGGTTAAAAACAGAGGGTAATGTGTGAACGCGAATAGTACATGAAGCAAGGAGAGAGAATCTCGCTCACCCGTAGGTGGAACACGCAGCTTAGGCATATCGCGTAGATGTGGCGCGGAGCTTAACCGTGTCTCGAAATCGCGTTTCTGTCAAAGTAAAGAACAACCAGCAGTGTATGGACTGTAATGTGATCGAAAAGCTGGGTTCACAAGTACAGTTGAAACACGGGATAGAAAACCGGGAAGGGTCTTACCGTTAAGAGAACGAAAGTGCTCAGCAAGCCATTCAGGGGAGGCGGCGTGTGCGTCAAGAGCATATGCGGAAGTGCTCGGTAGAAATGACAAAGAGTGAGGATAGAAAGAGGACTACGTGCGTGTGCGCCATGTTGGGGTTAGAACATAATGTGTAAGAAAATAGAGAAAATCCAGTGTGCTATATGATATTAAATGTAAACATTGCGCTTCAGGGTGAGTCCAAAATATCTTAATGAGAATACAATCACAGCATATTAGAAATGGGGTACTTAAGCAAAAACGATGTTAATTTTCAGTATTAAAGAACCACAATGAAAACATGCTGCCACTAAATGTGTGCACAATCTTACATGAAAGGATGAGAACAGTGCTGGAATAAGTCTACAATGGTGGATGAGCCCTGACTGAACCTGCTACATAAAACATGCCAGTTCAAATTTATCATTTAACCCTGTGGGAGTCAAAGTTTGCAAGTACCAGATCCAATGGGATTCTCTCTGTGAAAGTATTTGGGCGCGATCACGTTCAGGGTTAGGTGCAATGACCTGTAGGAAGCCAAATTTTAGTTGGGCTATGTTGTGTCTGTACATGAGCCAATGTTTAGCTAGTGGGGAGTTTGCATTCTGTGTGCGTATTCTGCTCTTATGTTCTGTTATTCTGGTGCGTAACCTCCGCTCAGTTTTGCCTACATACAAAAGGTCACAGGGACATTTTATATAGTACACAACAAAATTGGTATTACAGGTTGCTGTGTATGCCAAAGCGATAGGTTTGCCTGATCTTGGGTGGTTCATGGTTTTCCCAGTGATTGCGTTATTGCAGTTGGAACAATTCATGCATTTGAGTAAACCTTTGTGTTGTACTTTCGGGCCATGAGGTTTAGTATTCAGAATTTCTTTTAGATTATTCGCCCTTTTATAAGCAAAAAGTGGTTGAGTACTGAACACACCCCCAAAGTCAGGTTCTGATTGTAACAAGGGCCATCGATTTAATATGATGGATTTGACTTGTTTAGATAAAGTGGAATATGTGGATACAAAAACTTCCCTTGGGGAAGAACTTGTTACAGTCTTTTTCACTAAAAGTGACTCTCGAGTAGCCTCTGAGGCTCGATTGGCTGCTTGATCTAGGATATTTTCAGGGTAGCCTGCAAGATTGGAGATGTCAATGTCTGACACTTCCACCACACTCTCAGGTTCAAGTGTCCCTTCAATAAGTGATTCAATTGGAGTTGGAGTAGGATGTTGCCATAAGCCTCAGCCATCTTGCTGGGCATCTTCTCTTTAGTATGGGATCTTAGGTCACACTACCCTTTCCTTATTTCAGGTATGGTCTTCTGGGTGACACCAAGAGAGATCACTTTTTTCTGGGATGCTTTTCAAAATTTTGGTTTTCGGGGCCTCAGGTACAGAAAATGATACTTTGTCAAAGAGCTGGTCCAAGTGTGCCACACCTTCCTCTTTCAACAGCTCCTTATCTGAAAATGGAACTTTCCACTTCCTGCTGCCATTGTCCTTATCCCCAACATCCTTAGATATGGTGTTGTTAGGAAATTTGATTTGCTCTGTCAGTAGTCACACAGGAACACACCTTCCTTCTGGCACCTTCTTAGACTTCTGAGTTGTGGCCTAACCCTGTATTTCTAGACTTTCTAGTTCTCATTCTGCATGCAAATTCAACTTTTGCTACTTACGATTTCTTATTTGGAAAATGAATCAGTGCAACTTCCAAATAGGAAATTTCGTAATTGCAATTGCAAATGTGTAGGAATCGCTAATAGTGGAATACTATCATATGTACACCTCATTTTGCGATTTCCAAATAGGGATTTCTATTGAATTGCTATTTGGAAATCGCAAACTGACTTTCATACATATGGCCCTTAATTCTTTTATATAAACATTTTTGGATTCGCGTTATATATGTTGAAGGTAGGCAATCAAGATTTTGCAATTGATGACTGGCTTAAGAAGTGTCCTCTGACTGTGATCGTGGGCCTATTAATGAACAGTTTGGCAAGAAGCAATGGAGTTGGGCTTGCTTGGAGATCTGCATTTTGAAATGTAATTAATAATAGCATTGCACAACCCTTTGCAAACTATCAAGAATACATGAGATCTGAAAAGACATTTCAGGGAGTTAAATATATGAAGCATGCACAATGTATGCTTAAAATATCTTGTGGATGTCAGAGCCTACATCAAGTCGCTAAATCTAGAGCTTAAGAAAACACAGAAAAACGTCAGTTATTGCAAGCAGTGGAACAATTTCACCAATGTCACAGGACTAACAGACGCGATATCACAGAGCATATGAACCTCAAATAATTGCATTACAGGAAATAACATCACACTACTGTGGACCTCTAATAAGGACCAATGCACCTTTTATGAGCTTTATTGAAAACTCTGTTTTAAGAAGTTATTAGACCGTATTTGATAGGAAGAACCTGCATCCAGCTATATAAATAGCAAAAACTAAAAGCCAATTTTCTTTTGAAATACCAATATAAGCATCAGTTAAAATAAGGTCCAAGATTTGTAATCTGCTCCATGTGGATAAATACTGCAAGCACAACATGAACGCTCATGTAATAGTTGTCATGGGTAAATGACAACTCGCTTCTTTTAAAAGGTCACGTGCTTGTAGCATATAATTAGGGAACACTGAATTATTCAGTCACAGTCACTGAATTTGTCAGGGATTGAGACAGTAATGGATTTTTGTTTCACAGAGAACTTGCTCAAATTCATTTTGCATTTAGTAATGCTGCAAATACCATGTATTACTATCAGTCAAATCAGTGATACTCTTTTCATAACCCTCTGGAGGACTAAAAAGCAGTGGTGTTCCCACCGGTGCGCACGTGACCCTCACACACATCCCTTCACAGTGTGTATGAACCCTACACCCCACTGCGACTGCTCCTCCAAAGTGGTGTTCTGGATGCCAGCAAAGCTGAAGAGCTGGCAGTGTGATAACATATTCTGAATAGTGCCCAGCATTTTTATACGTTTAATTAAATTGATCTTTCAATTATTCAGTATGACAATGATGAGAATCAGAACTTTGTTTAAGCTGCAAATCTGGCAATAGATGTAGGTTTTCAAAATACTGATCCAACGCAATTCATGAAGATTTAGACGAAGCAATAACAACTCTGAGCACCACTCATAAACTATATATTAAAAATAAGGAACAGTGGAAGTGAGGTTTGCGTTTCGCATATAAACTAAAAAGCTATTGTGACTGGCGGTATCTGTTAATCGCAACATCTGCATTTGTATGGTTTCTAGATAGGCGAGGGATTTTGAGGCAGTTCTGTGCCGTTCTGGGGTTATGCCTGTGCATCAGCATAATTGCCCTAACCTCATTGTCCCTTTGTGCGTTTGTGCCGCCATGCCGTTTTGTCACATCTTTGAACCTACGCATTGTATTCACATCTTCGTCTTTACATGCCAGACCCAATGCTCCTATCCTAGTTGCCTTTATCAGGTCTCCTTGTCCAGGTGCTACTGCCTCAGTATTTGGATTTGATTCCTGGTACCTGTATCCCAGTGTTCTTGTCCCAGAGTCCTTGTTCTAGTGTCCTCGCTTCTGTGTCCTTGTCTCCATTTATATGTCCTAGTGTCCTTCTCTTTATGCTCTAGTGACAATGTTCTTGCCCTGGTATTATTGTGATAGTCTCCTAATCCCTACGTTCTAGTTGCAGGGTGATAGCTCTAGATGTATTTTTCCAAACCCTTATAAAATTACCTTTGTTCCTGCGTTCTTTCCTTTATGTCTCATTGTCCTTGTGCCCTTTCCCCAGTATCTTGATCCCTGTGCCTTGGTCCCATTATTCTTATTTCAGTACCAAATCTGAGCATGTTTGTTCAAGTATGCCTGTTCATTTTGCTGTATCCTTTCCATTGTCCAAAGTGTCTACTTCCCAAAGCCACTTTCCCAGTGCTGTTGTCCATGTTCTAGCGCCAGTGTCCTAATTTGCATGTATCAATTCCTATTTCTCCATGTCTCTTTGCCTTGAGTTCTCCTTGAGTTCCTCCCACTGCCTCATTGGCTGCATGTCAGTGTTCACGTGCATTTGAATGTTCACTTTTTTTTATTCTGATATTCATATTTCTGGTTATATCATGTTCTTCCTAAACCTGGGCATTTACCTATGAAAGTGTAACATATTCCAGTGTTTTTCTGGTATTTCACATTCTTGTGATTCCTTGTCCTTATTCCTTTATGTTTAGTAAAGTGCTTACCACACTGTCTGTTCAGTTCCAATGTCTATGTTTTAATGTCTGTGCCTCAAGTTATTTGTCCTAACGTTCTTATCCAGCTGTCTATAATCCTAAATATTCATTGCGTGTCATGTTCACGTCTGGATTAACAGCACACCTCTTGTTAGACCTTATGTGATCAACTAAAAAGAACACCAAGAATCACTACTGAGAAAGGGCTCAGGCCACCGTTTAGTCTTCTTCCCTATTGGATTTTATTGGTCAGAATGTGTGTGCTACTGCTCAAAAACAGTGCTTGTACTGCACGTTTACGCTTATTGTAGTAGGCCTGAGTTGATTTTGGGTGACAAACTATTGATCAATAATGATGGCCTGATGAAGTTTTTTGGGCCGTTTTGCTAATCTGCAGCACTTAATGCCCCCGTGAACCTTATCTTTGGATGCACAGATCGAAAACACTGTTTTTCTTTTACGAAGAATACACTTGCACACACACATACTCACAATACTCTGACACACATACCCACCCACTGAGTGATACCCACCAACACACATCACACCTACATACACTTCAACTCATATTCCCTCATTCATACACACACACACATAGTGAGACACAAACACTGTCACGCAACCCCCACACAGTCACAGACACATCCACACAACCCAACACACACTCAGTCCCATACCCAAACAGACTTCCCCACATGTTCACTCACACACACATTCACTCACTCACACTCATAACCCCACACACACAAGCCAACACACACCTCCACATACTTTCCCTCGCACACATACATACATGCATACATACACATGACTACATCCACACATACACACATTGCCACACTGAGACAAACAGAACCAAGCAAATAGCCCCACACATTCAATGTCACACACACATTTACACACTTTCTCCTGCACACACATACACACAGAGCGACTTCCACAAACACACCCCATACATGTAGTCACACACCCACACTAAGACACACCCACAATGAGACACCCCTATACAGAACACCCCCACACATTCACTCACATGCACACATACTCAGTCACACAACCACACACAACTTCCACACAGACAACTTCCACACACAACCACACACCCTCACACACACATATGTGCACTTACCTACTCACACAACTACTCCTACAAACACACCCCATACACTTAAACAACCACCCACACAAAGACACACACACCCACACTAATACAGACACCTGCACAAACAACCCCACACTTTCACTTACACAAACACAATCAGTTACACACCTGCGCAGATGGACAAATAAAACACCCCACACACACCCATACTGACTCACACACATCCCCACATGTTCACTCACTCACCTACAAACACATACACTCACACACAACCATAACCCCTCCCCACACAGAGTCACACACACCAACACACACATCAACACACACATCAACACATTCCTTGCATACATACATAAACACACAGCTACTCCCACTTACTGAGTCACACACCCACACAAAGAGACACAGAGAAGGTTATAAAAATGTTCACAAGCCCAGGCCATCTGGGAGAGGAGGGGGGTAGGGGTTATTTTTAAAGAAAAATTGGATTTTACTCCATTACATGTCGATGATGTTGAAAGCATTGAATTATTAGGCTTTTCACTGCACTGGGCAAGAGGGAAACTACTAACAGGAATAGTATGTTAAGACCCCCGGTTCTAAACACCCAATATCAAGTCCTGTTTGACACCCTCGCTAACTTGACTGTAACACATTCAAGGATAGTTATATTGGGAGACTTCAATCTCTGGGATTATGGGAAACTAGGACCCCCTCTGAGAGATTTGAGGCAAACTTGTGAAAGTCTTAATTTACACCAACTGTTACAACTGCAAACCCACCAGGGAGGATATGCTGTAGACCTTCTTTTTGCCAACCGGAGCGAGACAGAGGTGATGGATGTACTGCCCCAAAGTTGGACCGATCATTCTCTAATCCACTTTAGGATAACACTGCCTAGACTAGCTAATAACACAAAGCGGTTAGTAACTTACCATAAGGGAAGAGAATGTGCCAAGCTAATAAAAAATAGACAATACCCGACGTTCCCAGAACAGAATCTTTTTGCCTCTAGTAATTCAGTAGAAGAAAATGATCAAATCTACTGCAACTATATAAATTGTACTTTGGATCAGACTTTTTTTTTTTTGTCCTGGTAAAAAGACTGAAGATTACCTGGTTTAGTTATAGGGGAGGCGGGCTGTGGATTCCCTCCTCGGACGTCACCTACCCAGTCGGTCTTTTGACAGACTTCCTTTTGTCTCTCCTGCCGTCCTTTCCCTCATCCTCCCTCTTCACACTTCCCCCTTCCCCCCTCCACTCTACTTGTCTCACCTTTTCTCCTCTCTCAATGTGTCGCTTTATTTTTGATGTAATGTGTAATTGTTTTCTGTAACATTGTGCAACCTAATGTAAAGCGCTCTGATACCTACGGGTCTAGCCAGCGCTGTATATGTAATGATTGTATCCATGAATATCTACTATTCTTGATCATTTTCTATGTGCCTGTGTCTTACTATGCTTGGATATAACATGTAACTTGTGATTCAATGGAGCCTCATGTATAGCGCTCTAATATCCTTCGGAATCTGTTTTGCGCTATATAAAACTTTATAACTAAATACAATTAGAAATAAACCCTCAGCCCCTTGATATAGCGAGGAGCTAAAATCTATGCGGAAAGGACGGAGACTGAAGTGACTGCAATCATACTTAACGGGTAGACAATATGTAGTGACCATCTCACCGTTCACATCTACAAAGACCCTGGTGCGCCACGGGGTGCCACTGGGCTCTGTAATAAGCCCCATTGTATTCAAGATCTACTTGCGCCCTTTGATCCCTGTTATTAAATCTTTTGAAATTTACTTATTCAATTATGCGAACAACACCCAACTGGTGTTCTCCATGGAAGGAAATCAAGCAGTAACTATGGACACATTTCAGAAATGTATGCAACAGGCCTCTAATTGGCTTAGGACAAACTCCCTGCAATTTAATGGAGAAAAAACGGAGGTTGTGTACTGCTCCACGGCTAAAATATCTCGGCACCTGCCGTTGGAGTTCAGACTTACACCTAAGGATAAACCACTGGCTCCTTAGTGGATGATAATCTTCAAATGGAGTCACAAGCCAATAAAATGGTCAGTATTTGTTTCTTCTTGTTAAGAGCGCTACTCCAGATCTTCCCACTACTGCCTAGCGCCACCAGACCTCTCGTAGTGAAGAGTATAATCCTGAGTCGACTGGACTTCTGCAACTCTCTGTATCTGGAAGCACCACAATCAGTATTGCAGAAGCTGACGAGAATCCAGTCCATAGCAGCGAAACTGGTGTTAAATAGGCAGCGTAGGTCTTCAATGACGGCGTTTTTAAAAGACCTACATTGGCTGCCCATCAAGGAGAGAATTCAATTCAAGTATCTCTGCATTGTGTTCAGAGCAGTACATGGTCTGGGGCCACTGCCTATGCAGGAGAAATTCACCTGGTATAAGCCTGGGAGACATCTTCGCTCCTCCAGTGCAAGTCTAGTAACTACCACTAGATATAAGAAGACCAGGATGGGGGCAGAGCATTTGGTGTAGCAGCCTCACGTCTCTGGAATGACCTGCCTTTAAATATTAGACAAACCAACTTTCTTCTTCCTTTCAGAAAAAGTTTAAAGACCTGGCTCTTCCCTAGGAATGAGTAAAATGGGCCCTATAAAGCTTGCAAATAGGCTATCTGTTTTTCCAGGACCATCTTGATAAGTCGCAGCACCAGGATATCCGTAGGGTGACAGTTTTGCGCTATATAGGTTTACAATACAATACAATACGATACAATACATGCTCAGGCACACAATCTACATCTACACATACACACATTCCCGCACTCAGTGACATACACAGCCACACAAACATTGTCATACATTTAAATGCACACACACACACCCTGGCACACACTTACACAGAGCACAACATGCATTCGCTTACATGCACACATGCATACACACACATCTACTCCCACAAATACACACCACATACACTTAGTCACTCACCCACATAAAGACATCCTCTCAGAAACACACCCACACTGAGACACACACACTGCACAGATAGCACACATGTTCACTCACACACACATACTCAGTCACACATTTGCACAAAGAACTATGCCCACCCACACACACCCATATTGACACACGAACACACCAAGATCCCCAAATGTTCACTCACACAGATGTACAAACTCACTCAGTCACACACCAACCAATAAACACACCACACAGTCACACATACACCCACACATATACTAACATACCTCCACACAAATTCTCTTGCACACATACATACACACAACTACTTCCACACACTCAGACACCCACCCACCCAAAGACACATGCACATCTATATCCACACATACATGTATTTCCACACTGAGAGACACAGACAGCCACACACTGTCACACATTCATGGACACACACACTTACAGAGACCACAACACACATTCTCTTGCACACACATACATATACACACACAAACACTACAGTCAGACACATATCTCCACACACTCAGTTGCACACACTACAACACATAAACCCTACACTTTCTGTTATTTCACACCAAAAGGGAACTGGATCACATATACCTATACACCCCTTCACACAAGTTCCTTTGCACACACACAACTTCACTTACACACAGAGCCACACAGGCAGTTACACATGCACACATACACTTCTAAACATTCAATTATACACAATGTGGCACTCACCCATAGTCTACACACATTACCAAAATGACTACTATGCCAACTCCCACACACACACATTCTCTTCTATTCAGATACAAATACAACTGCACCCCCCACATACATACACACACTTCCACACAGACTTGAGATAAAAAAAAATTTTTATTTGGGTTGGATCCACTGTGGTCCCTTAAATAGCCTGAAACATGGTTATTTAGCTGATTACTAGCATTGCGGCAGATCTTGTAAATATATAACAAAAAACACTGTCATTTGTTCATTGGGTGGCTCTGAGTCAGTACTGTGCTGTGCACACCTTTAGGTAGAACTGGATACATTGCTTAATTTTGTTAAGGAAGAGCCTGTTCCTTTCTGCTATGAAATGGACTCTTTTCTTTTGGCACATTCCTGGCATGTCAAAACGGATATTATTGTGTTAAATGGAGAAAGGGGAAATTGCTATTTTTGACAACATTGAGATGGCCACTGCCACTTCTGCCTTTGACATGTGTTGCAATATACAAAGGCATTGTTAGGAAAGAGAGTCATCAATGTTGCCAATCTGTCCTTCATTTGGATTTCAAGTCCCCCTGTAATTGAACACAGATTGTTTCCACCAAAATGCACAGTCATATGGTCTGGGTGCTAACAATCTGAAATGCTCTTAATTTCATGCAACAATTGATGACACATCATATCTTTGTTGCCAATCCAAGTAATGTTCATTTTTGGGAAATTCAAGGTTGCTGCAAAGGCCACCATTTTTGCATTCTCTTTGGTCCAAAAGACAAAGCTGTGGCCCATAATCCACACTCTACATGATGCTGGTTTGAAGGAGAAGGTGTCATGAGGAGTCAGTAGCAGAATTAGAAATGTTCTACAGCATGGGGTGTGAAGATAATTTCAAGAAAGACAGTGCAAAGGGTTTGGTTGGCTGATGTTGGAGTCCTGAGTACTAGGTTAGGTAGTGATTAACTCCTTTTGCCTTGCATATTCTGACTGGGAGAACAAATATATTTTGTGTTATGTGGAAATGCAAATGGTGGAAGTGTGTAAGGGAAGTGTACATTTATATTGCAAATGAAGCAAGTAAATGGGTTGACACAAAATGCTGGTTAATTTTCAAGTGAAAGGGAAAGAATAGGAATAGATAAAAGTCACCTATCTCTTCCTTTGCCTTGGTCTTCTTCTGTTTTTAAGGGTGTTTTTCAGATCTGCAGATCCACCACGGAGCCATACGGGGTGGGGGGGTCACTCTGAGTGGCACAATGGATCCGTGGATCCCAGAACATAAGCGTCAGTGCAAAAGCTGTGTGTTTAGTACCCTGTTCAGGGCAACCCCTGTATGTAGTGGAAGCTTGGGTACGTAATAGGTTTTTTTGTACTGGGGGGCTGGCCTCTCTCTGAAGAGCTATGTTCAGGGCCAAAGATGTATGCAGACAAGGTTTGATTAAGCATTAGAAGATGATTGTTGAGTGAGATTGAGCTTCATGTGAAGAGCTGAGTTAAGAAGGAGCACTGTATGTTGAAAAAGATTGCTCAACTAAATAATGTCTGAGGTGTGAGAGTGACCTCTACATGATGAGCTGTGTTAAGGGTCAAAGCTATATATGTAAGAGGCTTGGCCAACTAATAGGGGTCCACCTGTGGTACGGACTGGCCTGAATATGATGAACTCTGTTCAAACAGAAATATGTATGTAGAAGAAGCCCAGAGCACAGCTCATCATGAAGAGAGGGGTCCACCAGCTCAGAAATCACCTATTAATAGGCTGAGCTTCCTCCACATAGATGTCTCACCTTGAATAAAGGTCAGCATGAAGAGGTCCGTCCCCCAGCTCACAAATCACCTATTAGTAGACAGAGCCTGTTTTACATTGAGTTATTTCCCTGAATAAAGCTCTGCAAGAGGAGGCCATTCCCCCACCATATACACATCACCTATTAGTAGGTCAAGCCTCTTCTACATAGAGCTGTTCTCCTGAACAAAGCTCAGCATGAAGAGACCGGTCCCCAATCACACACACCACACACCCTGAACACACACCAGCATGAAAGGCCAGCCCAGCAACACGCACACAACGTATCATTAGATTGATCCTCTTCTACATACAGCTCTCAGCCTGAACACCGCTCTGCATGAGAAGGACAGTCCCCAGGGCACACAGATCAACTATTAGTAGGCTGAGTCACTTCTGCATACAACTTTCATATTGAATAGAGCTGTTGATAAGGTGGTCAGTTCCCTCCCCCACACACACCTCACATATTTGTAGTTCCAGCTTCTTCTACATAGATATGTGGTCCTTCCACAAAGTTCAGCATGAAGAGGCCAGGTCCCCACCACATATCCTGCTAAGCCTCTTCAATATACAGCTGTTATCCTGAACAAAGCTCAGTGTAAATAGGCCAGTCTGCCAGCACACAAATCACCTTTTTGTAGACCAAGCCTCTTATACATAGAGCTGTCGTCCTGAACCAAGCATTGTGTGAAGAGTCCCCAAACACACTAATCACCTATTAGAAGGCAGACCCTCTTCTACATACAGCTTTGATTCTGAGTGGAGCTATTGATAGAGAGACCAGTCCTCCACCAGATACATCACCAATTTGTAGGTCAAGCCTCTTCTACATACAGGTGTCAGCCTGGACAAAGTGCAACATCAAGATGTGCAGCTTACTCCATAATCATCCCCTACTAGTAGGCCGAGCCTCTTCTACATAGAGTTGTTCCCCTTAACAAAGCTCAACATGAAGAGGCCAGTTCCCCACCACACATCCCACCTATTAGCAGGCCGCTCCTCTTCTACATACAGCTGTTACCTTGAAAAAAGGTCAGCATGAAGAGACCAGTCCCCCACCACACATACTACTTAGTTGGCTGTGCTTCGTCTATATAGCGTTCTTGCCCTAAACAAAGCTCAGCATGACAAGGCCAGTCCTATGTCATATACACATTGCAAATTAGTAGGCCAAGCCTCTTCTGCATAGAGATCTCCTCCTGAACAAGAGTGATTATGTAGAGGCCAGTGCCCCAAGACATACAGATCACCTATCAGTAGGCTGAGCTTTCATCCCAGCCGGATACAGCACATTAGAAGGCTGCGCCTCTTTTACAAACAGCCGTCACCCTTTACAAAGCTCAGCAGAAAAAGGTCTGTCTTCCAACACACATGTTAGCTATTATTTGAATGAGCCTCTTTTACATACAGCTTTTACCCTGACCAAAGCTGACTTTGGAGAGTCCAGACCCCCATGAGACACACTTATTAGTAGAACTAGGCCCAGAAGTACAAACCCATTTAGTATTTCTTAGCGGACCGAATTGCTATTTTGTCCCATTAAAAAATGCTAAATAGGTTTTTCAGATGTACGAAGGGCCAAAATCAGTTGCAATTTGTGATTTCTACACTGTAGAAATCGCAAATTACGACTGCGATTTAGGATTCGGAAATAGGGATTGCCTATTACATAAATAGGAATTATCTACCTAAAGCACATGTATAGAGCATTTCCTAAATGGGAATAGGGCATTTTGGAAATGCAATCACTATCAACATCAACTTCAAGTCAATGATAACCATGTGCAAAATAAAGAAAATGCACTTTTTTATTGTGACATGAAGCACCCATATGCCCCAAGGCCATATGAGCACTTACTTGAGCACAAGGAAATTCGGGGTGCCTCTAGCCTTGAGCACAGAGGCACCCTTGGCTTTGCATTTCTCAAATTGCGATTTCCTACTAGGAAATCACAATTTAGGAAATACATATAATTTCCTATTTTACCCATAGGCTGGAATGCAATAGGATTTTCTATTTGCGATTCCCTAATAGCAATTCCTAATCTGTAGGAATCACTATTAGGGAATAGCAAATTTTGTACATATCCTTTTGCATTTCCTAAATAGCGATCCTACGGAGTCGCTATTTTAGAAATGCAAACAAGAATAATTGTACATCTGGCCCAAAGTCTCTTTTACATAGAGCAGTCACGCTGAACAAAGTTCGGCATGAAGAGATCAGTCCCCGACCACACACATCAGATATTAGTAGGGCAAGCATCTTCTACATACAATTTTCGTCCTGACCAGAGCTATTGATAGAGAGCCCAGTCCCCTATCATACACATCAGCTACTAGTAGGCTGAGCCTCTTCTACATGCTACTATCCCCATTGAGCAGAGGCAAATAAAATGTCAAATCTCTACTGGGGAATTAATCTCTTCATTAATAGTTATGCTCAGGGTGAAAGTATATGTATAACAGGCTTGCCCAACTAATAGGTGATTTTTGTGTTGGGGGATTAGCCTCACCCCGAAGAACTCTGTTCAGGGCTAAAACTGTAAGTAGTAGGGCATGTGTCACATAATGGGGTACAAATGGATTGAGGCACTGGTTTATTCTCCAACAGCTCTGCACATGGTGAGCACTGTTCCAGTATGTGGTTTAAATTTTTATTATTTTTTTTATTATTTATTTTAGTGTTTTATAGAGCGCGTACTTGACCCGTAAGGGTATCAGAGCGCTTTACGGAGTCAAAGAGTCAAACAATAGGTAGGGTTGTAAATTAGGGGGGAGGGGGAGCTGGATACAAGAGGGATGGGAGTATACAAGGATAGTCAATATTACAATTGCCGGGGGAGGAGCTCCGCGCGCGTCCAAGATGGCCGCGTGAGCTTAGGGCTCCCGAGACCCCCGCTGCCCCCGAATATATCCTTTTGTCTATCCTGCTGCCTGACGGTGGAATGTTGCAGCGGAAACGAAGCGGTGCCGGACGTTGAAATTGGCACCCCGCTCGGCCACTGGTGACCTAAGATAACTTGCCGGGAAGATTGCGGCCTGCTTGCATGGAAACAGGGGACTAGAGTGGGCATCGGACCCCGGCCGGAGTGTGTAAACAACGGGACCAGAAACCGGAAGCTGCCAGCCCGACTCCATATGGGACTTGATTTCCTCCCGGACTCAGAGGGCACCCCCCATCGCCCCCGAAGTGAGCCACTGGCCGGATCAAGGGGGTGGCATGCCCGTATCACTCCCGCACAAGTCTCTGTGGTGATTGCATTGCTACCCCTGGCCCCCATGAGCACTACCTGCCCCCGATTGGCAAAAAGGACACCTGTGGCAGTGAGGTGTGCCCCGGAGTGTGGTGTACAGGTCGAGTGTGGCGGATGTGGCACCGGGGACGGATGGTTGAAGCAGCTGGGGCCCGAGCCGGAGAGCTGTAATGATTGTGATTCTGAGGAGGACTGGTTACTACTTGAGAGCTCGGGCTGCGGAATTTTGCCCTGAGGTTCGGGCATCGCGCCTGGACTGGGACTGGGAGAGTGTGCCGATACGCAAGTTGAGCGATCTAAAAACTGTCCGTTCCCCCGGTACATCGGGTCACGCCCTGTTAGCGGTATACTCGGGCAGTTCGAGAGTGACAATAGTACCACTCGCTCAGCTGTATCCATTATCTAGCGCCTTTGTCGCAAGAACTCAGACACTGGGTTTTTCGCTCATACCTCGACCCTAAAATGGCGACCAAGCCTGACGTGGAGAATCAGCAATCTAAGGCTGCTAGAGGGGCCCGATACACACAACCCAGAGGGTCGCCTACTGAGTTGGGGAAATAGCAAGAGGGGAGTGGAGAAGCTTTGACCGCTATGACTGAGCCTACGCTACAGGACGTGATGGCCGCTATCGATGGGGGGAAAACCTCTCTTGGTCAGAAGATGGAATCCTTAGATCACAAGCTGGACACAGTCACTATTGAGGTTAACCTAATTCGAGCCGACCTCACCAAAACTAGTGAAAAGGTAAAATCGTTAGATGTCAAAAAGGCCAGCCTTACTGATGATGTGATACAGCTGCAACAGGAAGTTCGTAATCTTAAGGCCGCTGGTGATATCGCAGGTCGTAAGCTGGATGAATATGAAGGAAGGGCCCGCAGAAACAACGTGCGCATTATTGGAGTACCGGAGAATGCCTAAGGTCAGGCCGCAGACCTTTTTGTGGAGGACATCATACTCAATCACTTGAAACCTAAGGGCCTGGTTAATTTCTTTACAGTGGAAAGAGCGCACAGGATTCCAGGAGGGAGTCCTCGACTCGGGGCTCCACCCCGGCCGATGATCGCGAGGGTGCTCAACTTTAGGGACAGAGACGCTATCCTGCA
Source organism: Lissotriton vulgaris (assembly GCF_964263255.1). Classification (NCBI taxonomy): domain Eukaryota; kingdom Metazoa; phylum Chordata; class Amphibia; order Caudata; family Salamandridae; genus Lissotriton; species Lissotriton vulgaris. Next base: position 1,023,254,093 of record NC_141693.1, read on the forward strand.
GGCCTCCAGAGCTGGGGGCCCCCGAAAGTACGAAAACTCCACCATCAGCTTCTTCCCGGACTTCACGCAGGCGGTTCAGAAACAGTGGCAAAGCTTTATGGGAATCAAAAGGAGGCTTCGTGATAAAGGCCTAAAATACGCCATGATGTGCCCTGCAAAAGCTGCGTGTGGAACATGAAGAAAGGACTTAATTCTTTGGTAATCCCGAAATTGCCTCGGACTGGCTGGAGAGTCTTTCCTCTCGGGGTGAGCCTCAGAAATGGAGGGGAGAGGACGACGAGGGCTCGCAAGAACAAGAATGATGAGTGGCACTGTTGCTGGGGGTGATGGTCTGGGTTGGGGAGAGGACTATGGATGGGACATTTCCGCAAGTATGTTTATTGTCTATGATGGCCAAACAGGAATAATAATATCCTAGGGGTTAAGCGGGGAATCGGAGGGTCATTCTCCGGAGGGTCATTCTCCTCCTCGGATTTACTTTTCGATAGTTAATTAGTTAGATTACGGGGCAACAGGCTTTTTGTTGTTTTTTTTGTTTTATTTATATGTTTTTTCTTACTGTTTATCAGGGTATTGAGTTTCAAGGCATCGAGTTGAAACGCAGCATGTATATGTTGCAGATGTCGTAGGATGATCACGTCCTTTTCATCTTTGATGATGGGGGTAGAGTACTGAAGGTGTTGAGTTGGAATGTGAATGGGTTGGGGGATACAATCAAACGTAGTGTGGTTCTCCAGTCTCTTAAAGGTTATGCTTCTGATGTGGTCCTACTTCAGGAAACACATCTAGTAGGAAATTCATGTAAGGAGATGCATAGAATGGGATACAGTCTGGTGGCGCATGCGGGATTCACCTAGGGATCCAGGGGAGTGGGAATTCTGACCCGGAAGGCGCTCCCGTTGGCGATTGACTCTATTTTTGAGGATAATAGAGGCAGATATGTTGGGGTGACTGGTCGTTGGGTGGGGCACACCCTCTCCTTGTTGTCGGTTTATGTCCCCCCGGGTATGCAAGCTACCACTTTCGCGGACTTGGGAAAGGTCCTTTTGGATCTCCCGAGGGGACTACTGATTTTGGGGGGTGATTTCAATGCAGTGGTCTCTGGAGTTAAGGATAGACATCCTCCGAGGGATACTGGGTGGGTTCAGAGATGGCTGACTGATTCCCTAGATGCGGTGGGTTTGGTGGATGGTTGGAGACTGCTCCATCCGGACCAAAAACAATACACCTTTCACTCTTGTGACCATGGTAGCCTTTCCCGTTTAGACTACTGCCTAGTGCCTGCGGCCCAAGCTTCTTACATCGCGGATGCGACACACTTTGCTAGGGGCATATCTGACCATTCTCCGCTCTGGTTCGATTCTGTATTGCTTTGGGATCGAATGGTAGGGTAGCCCCCATTAATCCCTGGTACATGGGTAACACTAAAATCTGGAAGGACCTGCTTAAGGCTTTAGATCATTATTTCCTGGAGAATGAGGGGTCGGTGCCCTCCTCGCTTTCACTCTGAGAAGCCTTTAAGACGGTTATTGGAGGCCAGGCTTTATCATTAATAGCGGGTGTGAAGAAAGATAAGAGCAAAGAAATTAGTGCAGTAATATCTGAGATAACTCGCTTGGAGGTGGGACTGAAGCAGGAGGTGACTCGTGCTAAACTGCACGTCCTGAATCTTAAGAAGCTCAAGTATAGATCACTGGTCACTAATAGCGCCAGAGCCCTGAGTAGAGAACAGCAGGGTCGATTATATGACGTAGGAGATAAAGCAGGGAAACTTATTGCTTGGTTGGACAAGAAGGATAGGGCTAATCGCGTGGTACCAGAACTAGTGACAGAGGAGGGAGCACGACTTACAGACCCCCAAAGTATAGTGGATAGTTTTGCGTCTCGGATATGCCGGAGGTAAACTCCCGCTTGCTGCTACAAGATTTACAACTTCCGTGCTTGACCAGGGAGCACCGTGATTTCATGGACAGCGCCCTTACCACAGACGAAGTGGCCTTGGCGGTGTGTTCTTTGAATGCGGGTAAGGCACTGGGTCCTACTGGGCTCCCAATTAAACTATATAAGCTTCGACCTGATAAGATTTGCTCCCTACCTGAGAGGTATGTTTGTGGAGGCCCGGGAGAAGGGGATACTACCCTATGATCAGAGAGTGGCCTCTGTTGTGGTTATTCCTAAGGAGGGTAAGCCAAAATCGAACTGTGTTTCATATAGGCCTATTTCGTTATTGAATGCGGAGCCCAAGATACTTGCTAAGCTTCTTTCTAATAGACTGATTAAGGTGATCAGCGGGCTGATACATCCTGATCAATCGGGCTTTATTCCTCACAGAAACACTGCCCTAAACTTGCACAGTTTACATGGGCTGATAGCAAGGGCTCAGACCCTGAAGTAGCCGGCCATAATAGCTTCGCTTGATGCAACGATGGCCTTTGACACTGTAGAATGGCCGTATTTGTGGGCGGTCCTGGCTAAATTCGGCTTTGGACCCGATTTCATCTGTTGGGTCCGTCTGTTATATACTGAACCTCTCGCTCAGGTTGTGGTGAATAACCGGGTCTCAGCGACATTTTGTCTTGGGCGGGGCACTCAACAGGGCTGTCCCCTCTCTCCCCTTCTGTTTTCACTAGCCCTTGAACCTTTAGTGGCCTGGATCCGTTGGGAACCTTCTATTCGGGGTATTCGATGGTCCCCGCAGTGGGAGAACCGGATCTCTCTATATGCTGATGACATTTTAATGTATTTGACCTCGCCTAGAAAGTCCCTCATTGTCCTTTGAGATGTATTGGCCTCCTATGGTAGGGACTCTGGGCTGTCTATAAACTGGGGGAAATCTCTTTTATTCGTTCTTAGTGGGGAAACTCGGATTCCACCTCGGAGTTGTCCAATTCAGATCACTACAGATGGGTTTAAGTATCTGGGGATTTTCATTTCATTAGACCCTACAGTTCGTTATGCGAGGAATCTCCTTCCCCCTCTGGTCAGATTAAGGAGTGACACAGCCAGTTGGAAGAAGCTTCCTCTCTCCCTACTGGGGCGTGCAACCCTGTTTAAAATGATGCCTCTACTCTTGTTTTCTTTACGCCCTCCAGAATACGTTAGATGTGGTGCCGGCTAGTTATTTTCGAGAGGTGGAAGGGTTGCAGCGTAGTCCGTTATGGGAGGGTAGACCCCGTATTGCTTTAGCTAAATTGACGCTCTCATGATATGACAGCGGTGTTGCCCTCCCTGATATCAAGCGATACTACTGGGCCTCTCAGCTGGCGGCCATTAACCAGGGTACTTATGGGCCCGTCTCGGATCCTGGATACGCGATGGATAGGTGGCTTCTCCCTGGCGGCAATTATAATAGGGCATTATATGCTAAGTCAGCGGGGGTGTTTGACAGGGCCGACCAAACATGCAGTGCAGATCTGGCATGACACCACTAACTCCCTGGGATGGAGGGACCGATTGACGCTGGCCACCCCACTGTATGACTCAGAAACGTTGGGCAAGCTTTGGAACACAAGAGGTTTCGACAAGTGGGATTTGATCGGGTTATCAACCATTGGCAACATTTGGGTCAAGGGGAGGATTAAAACATTTGAGGAACTGCAAACTGAATTTGAGTTGAGGAGAACTGAGTATTTTCGCTATGCGCAAGTCAAACATGAGTTGAAAGCGGCTCTGCCTGCAGACACAGACCTACCCGATGCCTCACCCCTAAAAGATAGAATTTTAGATCGTCATTTGCCTGAAAGGACTGTTTCCCTAATCTATAAGAAGTTGATCAATCATAGAGCAGATCTCCTTGTAGAACTGAGGGACTCTATGAACGCGAGATGGCATTGACTTAGAGGACGAGGACTGGCAATCGGCTGTGTCCTCTCCAAAAGAAGTTGCGATCCCAGCACGATTGAGGCTTGTTCAGTAAAAAATACTACAGAGGGTAAATGTCACAGGGCCCCGTCTAGTTCGGATTGGGCTATCTGAAACCGGTTTGTGCAGACGAGGATGTGGTCTGGTGGGTACGTTCCTCCATATCCTCTGGGAATGTCAGTATATAGTCGAGTATTGGAGTAAGATACATGATACTATACGAGAGGTCCTGGTGGTGACGGTGCTGCCGGAGGCGAGGAGATGGCTCTTTAATATTTGGGAACCTACAGATCTTAACTCAGCGCAAACTAGGTGGGCGACACTGGGTGCATTGATAGCGAAAAGGAATATAGCTCAACAGTGGGGATCTGAGTGGCCGCCCACCCTCGAAGGATGGAAAGAGAATATGGATTGGTGTATGTTTCGTGAAAGTGTTGTAAATCAACGGCAATTGGGTTAAGCATTAGCAGAAGACATGCTGTATTTGACCATTACCGTAGCAAACGTACCGACTCCATTTTGTATTTGTAGCAGCCATTTTGTATGCCATACTTCGCCATGTGCTCATCATGTGCTTTGTCCTACCTCCTTGTTAACTGCGCTTGAAGTCTACCCAGCAACAAGCTATGTTTAGCATCCCCCACTTCCAGCATGCCCAGACATGCCCAGTAGGGTCTGCGGCTGTTACTAATTAGTCCCAGATAGGAATGTGTTTACTAGTTTCTGAAGACTGTTAACTACGCCCACTTATCGATTGTGCCTTCCAATATGTCCTTGTACGGTCATGAAACTGCTCTTGTGTTCTGTACCGCCTTCTTTTGAGCCCCCTTATTGTGTATAAAAGGGGCCATGTGCTTTAGTTCGGTGTGCTACTCTATACAGTACTGAAGGGTGTTGTGTGGACTGTAGCACCACCTTTAAAGGTTTAATAAACTTTGCTTTTATATTTTCCAGTTTCATTGCCAACTTCTTCCTATAGTCTGAGGACTCCGTGCAGAGAAGGGCGAACCCCTTGCACTAAGTAGGCCTAGCTGAGGTTTGCTTCCGACAAATGTGCTGTTTATTTGGCAAGGGGCCGACTTCGTAAATTGGTATCAGTGTGGGGGTTGTGGAACAGAAACAGCTTTGGAGGTAGAACAATCGCACTCCTGTTTAAGTTGAAGGATAAGATTTTGAATACTGTTCGGTAGGTGCTATTTGGTCAAAGGATTACCAAATAGCACCTACCGAACAGTATTCAAAATCTAATCCTTCAACTTAAACAGGAGTGCGATTGTTCTACCTCCAAAGCAGGTTGTGGAACAGATACAGGGGAGAGATTTGTGTACCACCAGTAGACTCTATCTCTGATACTCCTGCTTCCCCGTGATTTCTTAATACATGTATACACTGCTCCCTGTTCCCACCCCCCACACCTTCTCCATGTGGGAAAGTGTCTCCTCTGTACTATGCCTTTATTGTTGAGGCCTTGTCTTAATAAAAAGAAATATAAGAAAAAAATAATACAATTGCTGAGGACGGACTCCGGTTTCTTGGTGGGGCGAGTTCGCAGGATGAAGGCAGTAGTCTCAGAGGTGGTTGTGGAGTGGGTTTAGCCAAGGAATTTACCCATGAGGAAGGATTTAGCCTCCTTTTTGAAGCGTGCCAGAGAGGGGATTCTTCTGATGGCGGGAAGGAAGGAGTGCCATATTCTTGGGGCAGCCCCTGCGAATGCCCGATTATAGGTTTTTTTTTTGAACGCGTGCAGGCTGGAGTAGGAGGGCACTGGCCGATCGTGAATTTCTGCTTCCGCCAGATATCACAAGTTTCTGTGCAAGATACGCAGGGGAGTTTGAGTGTAGGGCCTTGTGCGTGATGCATGCCAGCTTGAGATTAATCCTAGCTTCGAGAGGAAGCCAGTTCACCGATTTCAGATGAGGGGTGATGTGATCAAATTTCCTTGTGCCAGTAAGTAGTCTGGCGGCTGCATTGAGGCAGACTTTTAAGGGAGCTAGGGAGATCTTGGGTAAACCAGAGAGAGTGGAGCAGCCATATTCCAGCCTAGAAATAACTAGTGATTGGACTGCAAGTTTTAGGTCGGGAGTATCAAGAAAGGGTTTCAATTTCCATAGGTAGCTCAGGTGCAGATTTGGCCATTGAATTGATGTGGTCTCGCATGTTTAGGTTATAATCAAAGGTAATTCCCAGAGATTTGGCCGAGTCCACAATGGTCGTGGGACAGTTTAAGGCTGTCATAGCTTTAATCCATGTCTGAATCTCAAAGTTGCTTTTAGGTGGGGGAATTAGGAGGAATTCAGTTTTCTTTGCATTGAGTTTGAGTTGGTTAGAGGAGAGCCATCATCGAGTAGATGGAAGTTGTTGATGTGGTGACTTAGCTGCAGTTGCACACACTTCTCCAGCACTTTAGCCAAGAGAGGAATGTTGGAAATCGGTCTAAAATTGTATGGGGAGGCTAGATCCAGCAACGGCTTTTCCAGAATGGGAAGGACATGGCCCGCTTTCAGTGAGTCCAGGATTGATCCCTTGCGGAGAGAGGCATTGATTATCGCAGTCCAGCTAGGAATAATGGATTGGGCAGCAGTCGCAAGACAGTTAGAAAGGAGCGGGTCATTGAAATGGTTATTTGGGTTTAAGGTGGAAAGGATTTTGGCGACAGAGTCTTCGTCGTAGAGTGAGAAGTCGGTCTAGTGTGCAAGATTCTTAGGTGAGGACTGTGGAGGCAGGGGGGGAGGAGGCGGGAGGTCAGGGGTCGGGAAAGAGAGTGAGGCAGCACTAAGTTCATTACCTAAGGTTTTGATTTTGTTTGCGAAAACGAGGAGAATTCCTCGAATGAGATGAGAGACTTGGGGTTTCGCTTTCACTGTTTTGGTCAATTTGTTCGAACGGTGTTTGACCAGCTCAAAGAGTTTGCGTGGTCTGTTCTGGGCATTTCCTAGTTCCGCTCTGAAGAACTCTTGTTTTGAGATGAGGATGTTTTTGTTGTATTTATTTCTGGCCTGGCAGAGAAGTTTTAGATGGGCGGCCGAGGGGTGCTGTCTCCAGATTCTTTCGGCTTGTCCGAGGGATCTCCTCTCGTTATTGAGGGAACCAGTGAACCATAGGTTTCTATCTTTGACTTGAGTTCTTTTTAGTTTAAGAGGGGCTAGGTCATCCAGAATGTTAGACATTGTTGTAGAGTAGTGATCATTGAGGTCACTGACCGATGTGATATGTGAGGGGGGTCGGATTTGCAGCGGATCTCAAGTTCCTTGTGGTCCAGGTTCTTGGTGTCTCTGACCCAGCGTTTCGGATGCACCGGTTGTGGAGTTCTTATCTTGTGGGTGCCAGGTAGAAAGAAGGTGAGGGCGTGGTGGTCAGACCAGTCACAGGGGTCTATAGAGATAAGCTTGACGGTTGCCTTCTTAGAGATGATCCAGTCAACAGTGGCCCCTTTCTAATGTGTTGGGAGTGAGCAAGCTTGGGTCAGGGCTTGATCGGCCAGGAGGTCTTTAATGGCGTTGACATGAGGATCTTTTGAGATCGTTCCAGTGCAGGTTGAAATCTCCGAGGAAAATGTCTTTGGTATTGGGGGAGCTCTTAGCTGTGATAATTTCCATGAGGTGGTCAGTGAAGGGGTCGTTCATGCCTGGGGGGAGGTAAAAGATGTGCAGGTTGCATAGTTGGGTGGTGTTACTGCAGATTGAAAGGGCTAGATATTCGCAGGAATCGGTAGTATCTGCCAGTAGCTCTGTGACAAGGAGGTTAGAGCAATAGATGCAGGCGATGCCGCCACCTTTCTTGTTATGTGGTCGGTCTAGTCTAGCAATGTTAACGATAGGGGGACTAAGAGGTCAAGGCATGCTATACACAGGATTTCCCCTCTATGGTGCTCTTCTTGGAGAGCCTAGTCTCTCATTGCATGTAATCACTATTATGTAACCAAACTACTACCACACACGGTGCTCAACCTGTGCCGAGTTGCACAAATATAAACCAGACTCTTGGTAAAGTTGTGTCCCATTATGTGGCCAAGTCTATAAGAAGTACAGCATTCACCCGGCACCTTTCTCTTCTAGAAACGACCACTCCTTCATCACAGTCATCTTCTATGAGTTGGTCAAGCTTCTTCAACATAAAATTGTTCTTATGACTGAGGCCTTCACAGAGAGTCCGGTTCATTACCACAGGAAAAACTAATTATATGGCTAATCAGATACTACATTAGGGCTCTATGTACTAAAGCCTTTTTCCATAGACACAAAGTGGGGAACAAACGTTCATACATCAGGCCCATAATCTTCACTGTGTACAGAGGTGCTCTGAAAGATGCTAGAGTGTTTCCTAGTAAATCTTGGTTATGATGTCAAGACCCAAGTGCCAACAGCTTACACTTAGAAAAGAATTCTTCATCGAGAAACCACTGCTTTGCCACACAGAACCATGATTAGTAAGCTAACCTCATATAGCTTTATCCATGCAGTGAACTGTTTACATACAATCCAGTTTTTCATCACAACTAATCCATATTGGAAGTGTAAATTTGTACTATATGTAGCTGTAAACCTACAGAGAGTTCTACACATAGATGGAAGTCCATCTTTCCACCAAACATCAGTATGTCACTTTGACCACACCACACCCAGGGTTAGCTCTGCATACAGCTTTTCACAAAGAGGTCAGTCACTTAACATATCTAAGTATCAGTATTTGCGGATCTCGCGAAATCGCTGTAAAATCCGCGAAACAGCGGGACAAATTTTCAGGCAAGCACTTACAGGGTTACAGCAGCAGGTGCAAAAGTTGAAGCTAATTTTTTGTAACCTTTTACAAAAGGGTTGCAAAGAAATTAACTTCAACTTGGGCACCTGCAGCTGTAAGCCTGTAAGTGCTTCCTGGTGCCTCGTTGCCTACTTGCAACTATTCTCTGACCCTGCTCTATTCTCTGACCCTGCTCTGACCCTTGAAGCAGGGTCAGAGAATAGTTACAAGTAGGCAATAAGGCGCCTGTCACGAAAATTAAACCTCAACAGGAAGCACTGACAGATATAAAAACAAGCATTTGCAATGCAATAGGTCTCGCATTAGGAAAGTTTGAGCTATTGGTCTTGTAAATGACAATTGTTTTTATTTATGTGTTGGTTTTGAAAATAGCTAAGTTATTAGCTTTGTCATTTACAATGCCAATAGTTGTAACTTTCGCAAATGTGACACCTATAGCATTTGTAATGCAACATGTTTTGTATTTACATGACTTAGATGTATTGATATTACAAATTACAATGGCTTTTAATTTTTTTAAATAATTAATACTTAAATAAAAGTGATTTTAATGTATAATGGCAATAGCTTAAACTTTTGTAAATAACTTTTGTGAAGATTATGTTCAGTGTATTTTATTGTGACGAAAATCCAACAACAGAAGTGAAATATTAACATCTTTTTGTGACAGTTGTAAGAAAGCTTGAAACATTGAGAGAACATATTTGAACCAGTTGTTGTTGAATGGTTGCGCAGATTGATGCTGGGGTGGCGCTGAGTGGTGCTGTGGTGGTGCTGAGTGGTGCTGAGTGATACTGGGATGGTGCTGAGTGATGCTGGGGTGGTGCTGAGTGGTGCTGTGGTGGTGTTGAGTGATGCTGTGGTGGTGCTGAGTGATGCTGTGGTGGTGCTGAGTGGTGCTGTGGTGTTGCTGAGTGATAATGTGGTGGTGCTGAGTGATGCTGTGGTGGTGCTTAGTGATGCTGTGGTGACGCTGAGTGATGCTGTGGTGGCGCTGAGTGGTGCTGTGGTGGTGCTGAGTGGTGCTGTGGTGGTGCTGAGTGATGCTGTGGTGGTGCTGAGTGGTGCTGTGGTGGTGCTGAGTGATGCTGTGGTGGTGCTGAGTGGTGCTGTGGTGGTGCTGAGTGATAATGTGGTGGTGCTGAGTGATGCTGTGGTGGTGCTGAGTGGTGCTGTGGTGGCGCTGAGTGATAATGTGGTGGTGCTGAGTGATGCTGGGGTAGCGCTGAGTGATGATGTGGTGATGCAGAGGACAGAAAGACACAAAAAGCAGTCTAACAAAGGACTGAAGGGAAGAAAAACAAGGGAAAAACGAGTCTAACAGAGGGTAGAAGGGCACAAAAAACGAGTCTAACAGGGGGCAGAAAGACAGAAAAACGAGTCTAACAGAGGGCAGAAGGGCACAAAAAATGAGTCTAACAGAGGGCAGAAGGGCAGAAAAACAAGGGAATAACAGCGGGCAGAAGGGCACAAAAAAACGAGTCTAACAGAGGGCAGAAGGGCAGAAAAAAAGGGAATAACAGAGGGCAGAAGGGCACAAAAAACGAGTCTAACAGAGGGCAGAAGGGCAGAAAAACAAGGGAAAAACGAGTCTAACAGAGGGCAGAAGGGCACAAAAAACAAGTCTAACAGGGGGCAGAATGAATCTCGCCCTGCGTGTTTGTCCACGAAGATGCCACCGTTTTGTGCAATACCTCTACTTAACTGGAGTACTTTCTACTGTCTAATCAGTAAGTGCTCCCTCGTTGGCTAAATGTATAGGGGCAGATTTACAATAACTGGCGCATCCCCAGGGATGCGCCAGTTATTGTGCGCCGCAGCTCCGCCACCCATTGTCCGCCGCATTTACAATGCGGTGCACCATGTGGCCAAAAACGGCACATATGCGTCACCCATCTGTCCTGTAAAAGCAGCGCATTGCTGGAGCTGCGTCGCAAGCGCGACGCAGGTCCAGCAATGCTCCGGGGGGCCCTATCTCCCCAATGCTGCATCAAGCCTTGCGCCTGCTTCAAGCAGGCGCAGGGTTTTGACACAGCATTGGCCTAAAAGTGACTGAGTGAAATCTTGTGGATTTCACTCAGCCACTTTTAGGAGGCGTTCCTGCGCAGGATCGCCCTCCCCTGCGCCGGAACGCCTCCTGATGGCGCAGGGCTTTACAACCTGATGCAGCTCTCAGATGCGTCACGTTGTTAAAACCCAGCACCATGGCGCAACTTTTGTGCTGCCGCTGCATCACAAAAGTGACGCAACTGCGGCACAAAAGAGGCGCAAGCGGCTTGTAAATCTGCCCCATACTGCTTTTTCTACACTGTAGCTAGCTGCGTAAAGGGCCAGAAGATGTGTCTCAAGTGACCATGTGTGCCTGTGCCTGTGCTACAGGCACACATGGTCACTAGAGACACATTTTCTGGCCCTTTACGCAGCTGCAGTGTAGTAAAAGCACTATACATTAACCCAATGAGGGAGCACTTACTGGATTAGCCAGTAGAAAGTACTCCAGGGCGAATCGCAAAAAAATCCACGATTTTGCTGGAAAATTTGCAAATTTGCTGATTTTTTTGCGATTTTGCAGGGAAATCCGCGAATTCGCGGAACGCGAATTCGCAAATTTCGCCCGTCATGCTAGTGGTACACACAGTAGCTACCCTGGGCAAGCTCATGAAGGACAAACCAGTTGCTTGGTATAGGTGCACTTCATTATGTAGCAAAGTCCTTGCTGCATTCACTTTACACCCTGTACCTGTCTTTTCACAGAAAGGCCAGTCCCTCTCCACAATCATCCCCCATTAGTTGCAGAGGTCACTATAATCTACAGCTTTTATTTTGCAATTAAATATGTCAAACCAACAATGTTATTATGTTGTGTATATTTTATAATGTATGGCTTTGTTAAAGGTATGAACACTTTTTCACTTTTTAAATTTTTGTTTTGTCATCCGTATTCTGTAGGTGTTTTTGAAAATACCTACTAAACAGAAGAAGAGGAGGGAGAAGATCATAAACACTGCTACAAAGCCAGTTAAACAAGATCCCAAAAGCATGGAGAAACAAATTGAAAGAAAAAGAAATTGTTGGTAAAAGTGCTCAAAGAATTCTTGGAAAATTAATTAAAAGAACCAGAGTTAGTGGTGAGAGTGTAAGTGAGAATGATAGACCTTCCAGAATGAAAGTAGGCCAAAGGGAAACACAAAATTACCAAATGTATGAAACAGAAATATAACCATTTTTCTGCAAAGAATAAAAAATTCAAGAAACTTCGACAGAAGTTCTTTTGCACAAGGGTAGTAGAGAATAATATGAAATCAATGAAGCAGATAAAGAGAAGAGCAGCTAGAATGTAACAGATTTTTTTTTTGTATAGTATTATAGAGAAGGCTTTTGCTGTAAAAGTAAGTTGCTTATTCTGATCCTGAACGGAAGGAGAACTTTGACAGGTTAGCATCATCTCTAAAAAAGAAGTGCCATCAAAAGCAGCCACCAGATTCAAGCTAGCCTGGCTGATGAGAGGTGATACCCCAAAACCAGCCCCAGGATGCTTGTTTCTGGTCCAGGGAGGACCTGGTCTGACATTTCGGGCTAGACTGTTCTCATGGGGGACAGGGTCAAGACTTATTTGCATATGGATGAGTCTAAACTAGAATGGTGTGGCATTAAAAAACTATGCATTTAACCCAGATCTGTGTCTGGGGTCAATGTTTGATTTGTTCAGCACTCTGTCCATCATCTGTTTTTTTTACGCTTAGAAAGTTGCCTTTTCTTGTCCTAATCATTTGGTGCCTGCAGCCTGTCCTTAGGTGACATGGCTAGGTGCAGCTGGCAGTTGATCTTTGTGCATTACTCACAGACAGTAAGACAATGGGAGGCTAGGTCAATGTCAATGTCAATGTCAATGTCAATGTCAAGGTATTTGTAGAGCGCACTGTCACCAAGCGGTTTCCTGGCGCTATTACTCATACCGCTGTGGAACCCCTCCTGGCTTTCCCTGTGAAGTGTCCACTCCTGGGCACCCCCAGGGTGAAGCCAGGCATCCACAGCGCTGTTGGGGCCGGTGTGGAGGTTAAGCAAGCTATTGCCCAGAGTTGCAGCGTGGGACCCATGATTAGAATAGGCACCGAGGCGAGAAATCAGGTCCGAGGAATTATGAGCCCAAGACCCGCCGAGGCGGGAATTGAACCCTGGTCCCGGACCAGAACTCTGCATCAGGGTCTGCCGCTCTAACCATTGAGCCACACTCCTCCACAGGATGGCAGATGAGCCACTCTGACTTAAAAAGGGGTTGGAGCTGTCGCCTACCATACTTGCATGTCACAAAGGCTCTGCCTAAATACACGCACAAAAGGTTTGTCACTGGTATTTTGTGTCCCCAGAAAAGCTGAGGCCCAGGCAGGGAGGTAGGGGATTCCTGACTCCTCAGGGCGAGTGGAAACCTCCAGACCTTTCTCTTACTTCAAAGCGGGCACTGGGTAGAAATAATGGACAATCAGACTCAACTCTTACCTACAAATCTAGACCTGTTGAATACTAAGAAGAAGGCTGCAAGAAGGACTGACACTCTGCTGACCTGCCCTCCTGCACTGCCCTCCTGCCTCAGTGAGATGGACCGTGTTAGACCTGTCTGCCTTTGGGTAGTCCCTCCAATTTATTATTTATTTTGCCCCCTTTTTGCCCCTCATACCCTTTATATCTTTTTGTGTCCACTGGATTTTTATGGTGTTGTCCTAGGGGATAGATACTCTTTTGCCCTCAAAGTCTTTCACCTCAGGCTCAGGTGCTCTTTCTGACTAGAAAGGAGGGTAACACAAAATGGTGGTTACTAACTGCCATAACTGTCATCCTCTGAGAAAGCCCCATAGGATAACATAGAGCCCTTCCAGAACCTTCTGGACCCTACTGGACCCTGGGTGGACAGGCTATTTGAGGGCAGAGGTCAGAAGCCATTTTGTGCAGTTCATTGAGCTTCAGGAGAGAGGCAGTGGTGTGGGGAGGTGGATGCACAAGAAGTAGTTAGCTTGTCAGTGGAATAGGCAGCCTCTTCGTGGAGACGTTCCCCCACTCGCCCCTGTCCAAACCCTCTTACTAGAGTCGCTGACTGGAGGAATCGGTTGGTAACCGATTGGCCCCTTTCGACCCTCCGACTCTTGCTTTTTGAGTCGCTGACCATGGAGGAAGCCCCCCCCCCGCCAGATCACCTTACCGAGTAGCCAACAGAAGACCGGAGAGAATCGAGGCGCCCTGCGCTGCCCGAGGAACCACTGAAGTGGAGGTGTGTCTTCTGAGGCCCTGCCAGGCTTGGCGCATGGGCGAGGGAGCGCTGAACCTCGCGCAGACTCTGTGGTGATAACTTCTGTGAGGAGTTGGAGTAGTGCCGGGCGCTGCGCAGGCCAGGAAGCGAAGCAGATTCCTGCGCGGCTGAGGCGGCGCCGTTCGGAGACGCTACTCTTCCGCGCATGGGCAGAGGCACCAACGACGAGGGATCGGCGTGAGCAGCGCGGGTGACTGGTTCACCGGCAGCCGCAGTCTGGTCTCCCTTCGCTGCTGGCGTGAGGGCGCTGGTCCCGTTATCTGGATGAAGAGCAGTTGAGAAACGAGAGCGGAAGGTCTGTGCCTCGCTCTACGCTAAGTAGCCTCAAGTAAGGTGGAAAAAGGGGGGAAAGGTTGACGAGTGACTGGGGAAGTGGGCCCCTGTCTCCGGAGTCCTCCGTAGTCCTGCCGGCTGAGAACTGCGGCTAGGATTGGCGGAAGTGAGTGAGAGGAGGAGCACTCCCTGTTAACCCGGCCGGCTGTCAGTGGCCGAGTGAACTAAATCGCCCCAGCTGTGTAAGACTGGTGGGCTTCCACTGCTGAAGCGGTGGAAGTACCACGTGGTTAGAGGTGGAGTCCTTTGTGAGCGTCTAGTTAAAAGGGTTTCACCAGACCAAAGCATAAAGCTTCGAGATAATACAGACAGGGAATTAACCGTCTTCATTAATAGGCCTTCTAGGAGCCATTAAAAGAGAACATTTCCTTCCTGAGGGCAGAGTGAAAACAATCCTGCACAAAAGTTGCAAAACAAGACATGATCCTTAACCTGTCTATCTGAGCTGTGCAAGTTCCCTGTGGGAGAATTCCTGTGTTCTTGAAAACTGAGGCAGTCATAACGTGAGCTAGCCTTTGGTAGAAGTTAGATTTGGCTTGTCTGTCTCCAGTTATCATTGAGTGGGGGTGAGAGCTAAAATTCAAAGGAATCAACTGTGAAAGTTCCTGAAATGACCTGTAGAATGCCAATGCTTTACTGAGGGAACTGTGTATATTGATTTCTGTTAATCACTTCTCTTTTCCATTGACTGGGTAACATTGTTAGAAAATTGGTGGGTGAAGGAGTGTTGAATTTGATGAAACTGACAAAACAAGCATAATATGAATTTGTAAAGTGTTATTTAATACTCAAAGTGAAAAGGAGTTTAAGGAGAAATGCTGGTGTAAAAGAAATATAGTGAAACAAATCTATTTTTATAAATCAATCCATATTGTTCCAAAACATTGGTGTAGTGTGATTTTTAGCGTGGAAGTGCATTAAGTTACTTCATGGTGTTGCGCAACCTTTACACTTGTGTTTCTAGGAACTGACAGGTACATGCATCAATCTCGGCATTTGCGATTCCTTAATTGCGATTTTTAAGGAATCGCAATTAAGGAATCGCAAATGCCTATGCATCAAGAAATCACTAAATAAATTGCGATTCCTTAGAATTCCTTATTTGCGATTAGCATTTTGAGAATCGCAATTGAGGAATCCCTTCCCATTCATTCCTATGGGCCTAGAGGCCCATAGGAATGAATGGGAAGACAATCTCAATTTGCGATTCGCAATTAGCTAATCGCAAATTGAGATTGCGATTTCAAGGGTGCAGGGGTGTCCAAAGGACACCCTGTTGCACCCCTGAAATCAAACAATGCACATATGTTGTGTACACACATGCCCTAAGGGCATGTGTGTGCACAACATGAATGTTAAAAATATGAACAAAAT
This sequence comes from Lissotriton vulgaris, assembly GCF_964263255.1. Lineage (NCBI taxonomy): Eukaryota > Metazoa > Chordata > Amphibia > Caudata > Salamandridae > Lissotriton > Lissotriton vulgaris. The sequence goes on from NC_141693.1 coordinate 1,023,269,721, forward strand.
TGCATATTTCTAACTTTTCGCAAAATTACCATGAGGTCCAACCTCATCGTAATTTTTTCTCTCTAATTGCGAAATCGCTATTTTTTTAAGTTTCATGCATTGCTTTTAAGGAATCGCAAAATTGCGATTCCTTAAAAGCAATCACACTTTAAAAAATCGCTAAAATAGCGATTTCTTCACTTTTAGGTTGATGCATCCCAAATAGTGATTTGGGAATCGCAAACGGCCGAATTTTGCGATTCACACCGTTTGCGATTCCTAAATCGCTTGATGCATGTGCCTGTGACTGTCTTACCCTAGGCCAGGCTACCCTTTGTGATCTGGTAAGAAAAGGTCCAACATATTGGTGTCTAGCGGTGGGATCAGAACTGTGGTTGCGACTACTCTGCAGTAACTAAGTTTTCTCCTGGCGGACTTCCTAATTTTTACTTTTGCTTTTTCCAAATTCATTGCTGGTGGTGGGGTGGAGGTAGCTTCAAATTGCCCCCTTGTAAAACTACTCTTTTTGTGTGCTTGTCCCTAAATTGCCTTTAGCAAAATGGAATTTGCATTGGAAGAACTGGACACTTATTCTGTGGCCCAGCTTAAGGACTTTTGTCAACAAATGGGAGTGTTCTTTAAGCGTGGTGCCAAGAAGGGGGAACTCCAGACCAGTTTGAGGGCTTGGGTGGAAGCACATAGAGAAGGGAAGGAGGAGGATGAGGGGACAGACCGGGACACGGTCATAGAGGTAGAGGGATTGTTCCATCCTGAGGTGGGAAACCTACTCCCAGGACCAATGACCTACTCTAGGAGGGGCAGTAGTGTCTCCGGAGGAAGCTTGACCGAACGGAACTCACAGACAGGAGGGAAAAAAGGCAACTGAAGTGGGAGTTGGCCAGGCTAGAACAGGAGAGGGAAGAACGGAGGATGGCTCATGAGTTTAAACTAAAAGAGCTAGAAATCCAGGCCCTGCAATTAGGACCCTCTCCTAGTCCAAATGGTGGCAGCGAAACCAGAGAACCAACCCGGGAGTCCAGACCCTACCTGCCTAAGAACATAGTTGCCAGCTATAGTCAGGGGGACGATATAGCCAAATGGCTGGCTGCCTATGAGGTCTCCTTAAGAGCCCATGGGATTCAGGAGAAACACTTGGGGGGGGGGTGGGTTATACAAATATATGCCTCCTACTGGTCGGGACACCTTGTTAGCCTTAGAACCGGAGGAGCAGACCAACTACCCCACCATGAAGTTAGCATTAATCACAAAGTTTGGGCTAACCCCCGGAAAAGTATCGCCAAAAGTTCAGGGGGAGCCACAAGTTAAGCACCCAGAACTGGGTGGATTTCTTGGACTATGCGAGGAAGGCATTGGAGGGCTGGGTACAGGGCAGCGAGGTGAAGGACTAAGAGGGGTTGTATGACCTTTTTCTTAAAGAGCATCTACTCGAGAAATGTTTTCCCGAGCTGCGCCAACACCTGGTGGACAGCAAGCTGACCAACCCCCGGAAGCTTGCAGAGGAGGCGGACATCTGGGCAAGTACCCGGGTGTCCTCAAAGGAGACTGGAGGGGATTCCCAAAGAGCCGGACAGGGCGCCCGCAGAAGAAGGAGGGGGGAGATAAAAAGAGGGAGTTCTCTAAAGGTCCCCAAAACAGTTTCCAGGGAAAGGGAACAGGTTTCACCCCTAAGGCTAACCCGCCCAGAAACCCTCATCCTGGCCAGAGCCAGCAGCCAATGGTTGTCCACTGCTTTGAGTGTGGTGGTGTTGGACATTATAAAGGAGATGTCAGATGCCCAAAGAGACCACCCCCTCCCACCGGAGGAAAAGCCCCGGGAGTAGCTAGTGTAGCGCTCAGGGAGGAGTTGCCCTTAGATAAGGGGGGTGAGTGGGTGGGTGTCACCTTAGTGTCCCTGGGAGATCGGGAGATGGTTCCTAAGATCCAGGTGCCCCCAAATACTACTAAGTATGGGCAATGGATCACCATCAATGGCCAGAGAGGGGAGGCTCTGAGAGATACAGGAGCCAGTATGACTATGGTGAGGAGTCAACTGGTGTCTCCAGAGCAGGTGATTCCCCATGCACTCCACCCCACCGCGATGGCTGACGGCAGAATGGGCCACTACCCTGGGGCCGAGGTTCCCTTTGAGTGGGAAGGGGTTGCAGGTTCACTTCGAGTTGCCGTAAGCCCTGCCGTGCCAGTTGATTGTCTGCTGGGGAATGACATGGAGCACAATGCTTGGAGAGAGGTGGAATACCGAACGCATTCAGAGATGCTAGGTACACCTGACTGGGCCTGTGTGAGCACAAGGTCTGCAACTGCCCGGAGAGGGAGTTCGCCTGGGTTGGAGCCTGAAACAATGGCCCAACCCGCTGCCAAAAAGGGACAGACCCGAAGACAGGAGAAGCCTGCTTCGGCTTCCACACCCCATGTGACAGATCGGCCACCTGCGGTGGTGGACCAGGAGTCCGTGGAGGGGGAAGTAGTCTCTCTGGAGGACCTACCCGTCCCTGCTGAGTGGCATGTGGAGGGAGGGCCTACCAGGGAAGAGTTCTGTAAGGGCCAGAAGGAGTGCCCTACCCTTGAGGGACTGAGGCGACAGGCCGAAGCCCAGGCAGCAGGGAACGTTGCGGGACACTACCACATTTACTGGGAGGACGGACTCCACTACAGTGATACCTTACCTGGTTCATCAAGGGCCTTGGTAGTCCCGCAACGGTACCGAGCCTTTCTGCTGAAATTGGCTCATGAAATACCCTTGGCAGGACACTTAGGTCAGGACAAGACCTTTGCTCAGCTTGTTCCCCACTTTTACTGGCTTCAGATGAAAGTGGCGTCTGACACCTACTGTCGGACATGTGTATCCTGCCAAGCCAGTGGGAAAACAGGGGTGAAGCTGAAAGCTCACCTGGAACCACTTCCTGTCGTTAGCACCCCCTTTGAAAGGGTGGGCATCGACATTGTGGGGCCATTGGATCCACCAACAACGGCTGGTCACAGGTTTATCCTGGTTCTGGTGGATCATGCCACACGGTACCCAGAGGCCATTCCTCTGAGGACTGTCACTGCACCTGTGGTGGCTAGGGCCCTGATTTTTTTTTTTTTAAATATATCATTTATTGAATTCACAGAATAAAAGGCAACTCAATTGTTACATCATGCATCCGGTCACATCTCGAGGATGTCTGTCATAGTCGCGGGACGTATCACAACTTACAATGGTACAGTGTTGCATACAGTTCAACAATAATGCAATATAAATGTTCCTGTCGTTTCAGTGCATTAAGCAAGATGATATCAAGAAAAAGTGAATAACATGGAATAGGAACTAAACCTAAAAGGGGGCTAAAGATGGGGGTGTGGTCATCTAATGTGTGGACATGGTGTGTGTGGTCCAGGTCAGGGATCTGCCGACACATTACGGGGCCATGGATACCTTAGGGTGGTGTCTGCGAGCTATCTCTCAGTGTCAGGGAGGGCCGAATGCCCGGGCCAGCGGGTGCGGTGCACGTTCGGGACGTCAGGCGGGGCAGCTCCGTGACGGTCACGGTGGGGCATCGTCAGTGGCTGTTGCAGCTGTGTCCTGTGGTTGGATATGCGAGTCCCTATCGGGGGTGCCAAGGTCGCGGTCTGTGGTCTCTGTCGCGGCAGGCCCTACTTGGTCATCTTTATGTAACGAGCCCAGCATTTCGTCCCATAATGCCGCGATCGGGAACTTCCGCAGTCCTGCAGTTTCTTCATTGTGTAGGGTGATGCTTTCTGCTTTCGCCCGGTTGTCTAGGGAGGCGCGCCAATGTGTCATCAGGGGGGGTGGGTCGTTTCCAGTGTTTTGTGATCAGTCGTTTGGCCGTAATGAGGCCTAGATCCCAGAAGCGAGAGGGGACTTTATTGTGCTTGGTTCATTTGTATATGCCCAGTATGCACGCCTCCCATGTGTTTGGCACTTGCATGTCGGTGCAGCCTTCCAGTGTCGGTAGCAGTGTCTGCCAATATGTCTGGAGTTGTGGGCATTGCCACAGCATATGTAGTAGGTCCGCACCCTCCAGTGCACATTGTGGGCAAACAGCTGTGGCGCCCGGGAAGTATAGATTAATTTTATCTGGTGATAGGTACGCACGGTGCAGTATGTAGAACTGGATCAGCTTAAATCGCGCATTTCGTGGGATGTTCTTTGGGCCCGTTAATATCATCGTCCACTCCCCATCCGTCCAATCCTTCCCCCTGTCAGCCGCCCATTTGTCTCGTAGTGGCTGTGAGGTATGTTGCGTGTGCGACAGCAGTGCTTGAGTCAGCCAGTGTACCACATGTGTACCGTTCCCCATAACGTGTAGGTGTTGTATCAGTTGGTGCGTGGGTGGTTCTTCTGCTATGGTCCCCCACCTTTGCGTGTATGCCATGACTATAGAGGCGTGTTGTAAAAACTGCCCCGCTGGGAGACCAGTTTCGTCGGCCAGCGTCACAAAAGGTATCAGGGCTCCATCGGCATATAGGTCCGCCATGGTGTCCACCCCTGTGCGTGTCCAGTGTTCCAGTGCTGCTTCTGTGACAACAGACGAGGTTGTGGGTGTGCCCAGGAGTGGTAACGCGGGGGCGTATGGTTTAGTGTGTTTAGTAATTTTCAGGCTCCTGGCGTAGCATGTGACAGCTATGGCTGTATGCAGTTGAGTCGCTCTCCTTGCGGGTGCCAGGGGGTGGAAGAGGGAGTGTATCTGGGCGTGTGACAGCATACCAGTGGCCGTGGCTGTGTCTTCCAGGTTTATGCCCGCTAGCCAGGCCGTCACCCACTGCAATTGCGCTGCCAAATAATAGAGCTCTAGATTTGGCCCTGCAAGGCCCCCGTCGCTGGCTGGGGCGTAGAGTTTCCTCAGGGCTACCCTGGGCCTGCCAGTATTCCATATCAGGTCCCTGACCCTGGTTTCCAACTCATTGAAGGTGCGGACCCGGACATATGTTGGGATGTTTGCAAAATAGTATAGAAGTCTGGGCAAGACGATCATTTTTGTCAATGTCACTCTGCTCGGCACATTGAGTGGGAGTGTCTTCCAGAAGGAGATCTGGGATCTTATGGATGTTATGGCGCGTGTGAGGTTACCATCTAGGATGTCCGGGGGTGTTCTGTATACGTATATGCCTAGGTACTTGAACGTGGTGCGGTGCCATGGTAGCCGTTCGCCGTGGATCACGATCTCTGTGTCAGGGGTATCCGGATCAAATGCATACGCCCCTGACTTGGCCCAATTGACCTTAAGGCCTGACATGGACTCGAAAGACTGGATGATTGCTGACAGTTCCGGCGGTATGCAGGAGAGGTCTTTGACATACAAAAGTAAGTCGTCCGCATATAGCAACACTATGTGTACGCCGTCCGCCAGTGGAATGCCCCAATGTGTGCCCCTGGCACGCAACATCTCGGCTAGGGGTTCTATCGCCAGTGAAAACAGCAGTGGAGACAGCGGGCAGCCCTGTCTGGTGCCGCGTCGGACCCTGATGGAGTCAGACATCAGTTTGCCGGTGCGGACTCGTACTTCCGGATGGTTGTATAGTAGTCCGACTAGTTCAATAAAGTCGTCTCCTAATTCGAATTTGCGCAACACTGATAATAAGTAAGGCCATTCGACCGAGTCGAATGCCTTCTCTAGGTCTAGAACCAGGCAACCTGAGCGCGGCCATTCCTGTACTGCGTAGGTCTGGACATGGAACAGCCTGCGTATGTTATGGGAGGTGCACCTAGCGGGCACAAAGCCATTTTGGTCAGCGTGTACCAAGGCAGGCACCAAGGCTGCCAGGCGTCTGGCCAGGGTCGACGCCAAGATCTTGTAATCTGTGTTCAGCAGTGCCAATGGTCTATATGACCCAAGGAGCATGCCATCTCGGTCCGGTTGGAGGAGAGATACCAGCGTCGCCTCATTCATTGACTTGGGCAGAGCTGAGTCATCCAGCGCCGCCGAATACACCCTGAGTAGTTCAGGGATGAGTATATCGGAGCAGGCTTTATAGTATTCCGCCGGTAACCCGTCTGGGCCGGGGGCTTTACCATTAGAAAGAGCGAATATGGCTTCTCGTAGCTCATCCGCCTCCAAGGGGGCTCCCAGGTCGTCACGTTGGTCGTCTGTTATGACAGGCAGCACAATTTCATCTAGGTATGCTTCGATGGACGAATGTGTGACTAGTAGCCGGGACTCATACAGCGCACTGTAGTGCGCCACAAAGGCCTCGTGTATTTGCGCCTGGGTGTATACTGCCGGGCCATTGGCCGGGCGAATCGCTGTCACGGGCGACGTGCGCTCCTCACGTTGTATCAGCCAGGTTAACAACTTGCCAGGTTTATCCCCGACGTGGTGTGTACATGCTGAGTGGGCCGTGTAGTTGATGTGTTTCAACCGATCTATCAATCTATCGTGCTCCGCGCGTGCTTCCAGTAAGTTAGTGCTGTCGTCAGTGGGCGCCGTCTGTTCCGCTTGCTGCAGAGTTGACTCCAAGCGCCGGAGGTCTGTTTCCAACTGGCGCCGGGAGTGAGCCTGGGTGCCCAGACAGTGCCCTCTGAGGACCACCTTAAACGCATCCCATTCTACTTGTGGTGTCGATGCCGTGCCTGTGTTGTCCTCAAAATATTGCGCTGTTTGTGTAGCTATGGGGCTCCGGAACGGGCCGTCTAGCAGTAGATCAGGCTGTAGCCTCCATGTGGGTATCGGGGGTCGAGGTTGTTCCCATGACAGGTCTAGGGTGTGTGGATTGTGATCGGAGTGTGTGCGGCCCATGTAACAAGTGTCAGTGATGTGTGGCAGGAGCTCGCTAGATACCATGAACCTATCTAGTCGCACATGTAGGGTGTGAGCCCCCGAGTAATATGAGTAGTGTCTAGTGTTTGGGTTGCGGCTGCGCCATGCGTCGTGTATATCCCATTGCGTGGACCATGCTTGGAGCGCGTTCACGGTGTGTTGAGCCTGTGATGTGGGGGGTGCAGGGTGTGAGCAATCCAGGGCAGTGTCCAGTGTGCTATTGTAGTCTCCGCCCAGAACCCAGGGGACTCCATGCCAGGGGGCCAGTGTGTTTGACAGTTGTGCGAGAAAGTCTGCTAGTCCAGTATTGGGTGCGTACACTGAGACCAGAACCAGTGGGTTACCGTCGAGCCTACCGTGGATCGCGACGTATCTTCCCTCGGGATCTATGTGTGTGTCTAATATCGTCCAAGGGACGCCCGGTCTAACCCACACTAGCGTGCCTTTAGCATAGGACGAGAAACCTGTGGCATGCAGCTGTCCGCGCCATCTACGTCTCAGTGTGGGTACTTCCGTATTGTTGAGGTGTGTCTCTTGGAGAAGGGCGATTTGAACGTGGTGTCGTTTGAGGTAGGAGTAAATCTGATAGCGGCATGTCGGTGTGTGTATACCTCTCATGTTCCACGTGCACATCCTAACGGCAGACATCACAGTTTGTAGCAATCCCCACCTCCCAGATCCCTCCACTCCTCCCCATGCACCCAATGTTCGCTATCCGGTAGGCGTCACCCACAATCGTGCAGTAACATATAAGTATAGACCACTTCAGTAAGAGCGGGGAAGGGGGGAGGAACATGGCTAACGGAACATGTAGCCATTGAACAGTATGAACCTTCAAAATACCAAAAGGTCGGATGCGAAACGTGCTCCCGTCCATACTCTCTAGGAGAGCAACAAAGTCTAAATTTAGGGGGGTGGATGTGCTATGTGCACAGTGTCAATAGTAGTGAGTCAACAGTATCTTTGTGTGAGGGATCGCCTCAATCCCGGGGGTGGCGTGCCAGTCTGTGCCGCCCATGCAAGCAGGGGACCCCATTAGTACACATAGGAAACATCATACTTTACGTGTCTCGTGCCATCTGTATCCAGGCGTAGTGTCTTTGGAGCAGTGTATCAGCCAGGCGCAAGGTTCCAATGTCCCCCAGGGCCACTCGTCTGCCAGGGAGGGGGTGTGGTCGATGCGGGCTGGCCACCCACCCGGCTATGAGGTCCAAGGGCGTTGGCCGCTGTTTCACGCACTGGCCCGTGTATGACATCACGTCTGGTCCAGCGTGGCCTCCTTTGGCAATGTCTCTAAGAAGTGTTGGTTCTAGTTGTCGTTAGCCGATATAGTCCGCCGTTTGTGGAGTGACGTCCGGTCTGTTCCCTGATGCCTGAGAGTCTGGCAATCCATAAATGGCTTCATCGTCACTGGGGAGTTCCTGCATGCTGCTGCTCGCTGCCTCGCTTTGTGCGGGGGATCTGCTGAGGGCGTCTTGCTTCTCCTTCCGCGCAGCGTCCGCCTGGGGGGGAGTTTTTGCCATGTCATGGGCGTCGGTCCGCGTCCGTTGGCGGGGTCTGCGCCTTCTTCTGTTACTCCCGGATCGCCTCCGGGGTGCGGGACCCGTGCTCGCTTTAGGGTCTGTGTCCACTCCGCTGTCTAGCCAGGCTTCCACGTCTGTAGGCTCTGTGAAGAAGTGAGTGCGTTCTCCCGCCACTACTCGCAATTTCGCAGGGAATAATAGTGAATATTGCAGCCCCAGTTGCCTTAGGCGTTTTTTCACCTCCAGAAATGAATGCCGTTGCCGCTGTACTTGTACCGTGTAGTCCGGGAAGAACATCACGGTCGCATTTTCAATCCGGATCTCATGGAGTTTTCGTGTTTCTCGTCAAATTGAGTCTCTGTCACGGTAATTCAATATGCGGAGCAGCATGGGTCTGGGGTTGGATCCCGTCGCCAGGGGTTTGGTAGGAACTCTATGGGCTCCTTCTATCACAAAATGAGGGGATAGTGACCCCTTCGGTAGTAAGTCTTTCAGCCACCGTTCCATGTGTTCCTCTGGGGTCCTCCCCTCCCATTTCTCCGGGACCCCGACCAGACACACGTTATTACTTCGTGCCCTACCTTCCGCGTCCTCGGCCCTGTCTTCGAGGAATTCCACTCTGTTCAATAAATCCTGTATCTGCTTGTGTGACTGGTCCGAGGTTTGAGCACCTGCATGTCACTCTCCAGAGTCGTGGTGCGTTCCGACAATTTTTTATGGTCCGCTCTCAGGTGCGTCACGTCGATGACCACGCTATCAATTTTCATGGCCAGGGACGTGCGGGTCAATTGTATGGATTCCTCCAATCTCTCTATGGCCGCCAGCATGGTGTCTAGTTTTGTCGTGGTTTGGTCGGGGTCGGGGCCTTTCCCGGACTTATCCATCTTGCCCTTTGAATTGGAGCCACTGGCTCCGGTTCCAGTTCGGGTTCTGGGCCCAGTAGACATCTGTCGTCGTGGTTCGCCTCTGCCTCAGCTACGCGGCCTGTGCCGGGAGAACTGGATATGGTGGTCACTTAGTCGCCGTGGCCTGCGAGCGAGTAGGGGTTGGAGACCAGGTGGGCGCGGTGTTGCTCCGTGCGGTCCGGTGCCGGCTGGGTTGCCGAGAGTTTGGGTGCGTGTAGCAATATGTCAGTACGTGTCCACCAGTTGCATTGTTGGCGTGGGTATGGATTGCGCAAATGTTCACTCCTTCCACGTTGTGCCGCGGGCCTCGGGTTCGCTATGTGCTCCGGGATGTAGGCATCTGTGTGCCCCTGCCACTCTCTGCCGTGTAGCGGGCGTTCTGGCACCCTGCGTAGGCCCCCGGGTCCGCCCAGTAATGGCGTCTGCAAGGCCGTCTGGTACCACCGCTATGGTTGTCCTCGTACACCACCCACTGCGAGCAGCGCGTACACGACTGACCTTCTGGGGCTGGAGCTGGGTTTCAGGCTTTCATGGAGGGTGACGGTGAAGTGCTGAGATTGTTGTGCCTCTCCGCCCCGGGCCTTTGTTCTCCTAGCCGGCTCCGGTCCGTCACGTGTCGACGCCCGGGGGCTTCACAGCTCTGCTGGTGGGTCACTGTGGGTGGTAGTCCCGGACGAGCCGGGTCGTGTCCTGGGCGCCGTTCGTCTCCCCCAGCGGTGTGCGCAGGCCCTGTGAGTAGGCCACTGATTCTGGTCTGGGGCGCGTGGTGAAGCCCCTGTCTGGCCTGGTCTCCCGTCGGCGCTGGATGCGGCGTGGGCGGCTGTGGCGTGGAAGCGCCGATCGCCTTCAAAGTCGGCAGGGTGTCGGAGGGTGGTGTCCCACTGCCGCGACGTCGGCACTCGGCTGGTTTAAGGTCTTATTTTCTGGATAATTACACCGGGAAGGGGAGCTCGGAGCAGAGCTCTACCCCAAGGCGGCCATTCACGTTGCGTGCCTAGCCACGCCCCCCGTGGCTAGGGCCCTGATGGGTATCTTTACCCGAGTGGGTTTCCCCAAAGAAGTTGTGTCTGACAGGGGGACCAACTTTATGTCAGCTTACATGCGGGCAATGTGGAAGGAGTGTGGAGTGACCTACCGGTTCACCACTCCCCATCACCCCCAGTCAAATGGACTGGTAGAAAGGTTCAACAAGACCTTGAAGGGCATGATCAGAAGTCTGCCTGAAAGCCTGCGGAGGAAGTGGGACGTCCTCCTACCCTGTTTGCTATTTTCCTACAGGGAAGTGCCACAGAGGGGAGTGGGCTTTAGCCCCTTTGAACTTCTGTATGGGCACCCTGTACGCGGTCCTCTCAGCCTGGTGAAGGATGGATGGGAAAAGGCTCCCAGGAAACCCCCCCAGGATGTGGTGAGCTACATGCTGGCTTTCAGGAGCCAAATGGTGAAGTTGTGGAAGCAAGCTTCTGACAACTTGGAGGCCAGCCAGGCAGTAATGAAGGAGTGGTATGACCACAACGCTCACCCGGTGGAGTTGGAGCCTGGCCAGAAAGTGTGGGTGATGAAGCCTGGAGAGCTAAGTGCCCTCCAGGATCGCTGGACAGGCCCCTTTGAGGTGTTAGAAAAGAAGGGTAAGGCCACATACCTGGTGGACCTTAAGACCCCTCGACAGCCCCTACGGGTGCTACATGCTAACCGCCTCAAACCCCACCATGAGAGGCCCGAGGTCATCTTGATGATGGTGACTGATGGGGAGAGGAAGTGGAAAGCGAACCTCTCCCAGACTTGTTCTCGTCTCAGGAAAAGGATGGGTCAGTGGAGGGAGTGATTCTCTCCCCAACCATAACTCCTGAACAGCGGGAGGACTGCCGCCAGATACTGGAACAGTACTCTACGTTGTTCTCCCTTGTCCCGGGAAGGACCCACCTGTGTACCCATGATGTGGACACAGGGGACAGCCCACCAGTGAAGTCAAAGACCTACCGGCTGTCCGACAAGGTGAAGGCTAGCATCCATGGTGAGGTTACCAAGATGCTGGAGCTAGGCGTTATAGAACCTTCCAGTAGCCCCTGGTCCAGTCCGGTAGTTCTAGTGCCAAAAGCAGCTCCACCAGGCACCACTCCAGAACTGAGGTTCTGTGTGGTTTACCGGGGACTGAACTCAGTTACCAAAACTGATGCTCATCCGATCCCTAGGGCAGATGAATTAATTGACCGGCTGGGAGCTGCCCAATACTTGAGTACCCTTGACCTCACTTCAGGGTACTGGCAGATCTCCCTGACAGATGGAGCAAATAATAATAATAATAATGATAAAACATTTATTGAGCGCCTGGCTGCACAAAACTGTGTGTCCCCGCGCTAACTGCAAGATGCAAACCCATCGAGAGGAACCTGGTCCGAGGATCGGCGTAGGGATTATTGTTTAGGGAACAGGTGAGTTTTTGATTTGGCTCTGAATCTCATTTCGGAGGGCTCCATCCGCAAGTGGATCGGCAGAGCATTCCAGTACTTAGTGGCCAAATAACGGAAGGACTTTCCTCCCATTTTAGCTTTTGTGATGCGAGGGACTTTAAATAGCATCATGCCCGACGATCTCAAATCTCTCATCGGATGATGAATGGTGATGAGACCTTTCAGATAGCCGGGGCCTCTATTCTGGGCAATGCGGTGAGCATAGCAGAGAGTCTTGAATATAATTCTCTCTTTAATAGGGAGCCAGTGGAGTTTAGCAAGCGCGTTTTTAGTGGAGGCTTTCCGAGGGAGACCGAGCACCAATCGCGCTGCTGAATTCTGTACACATTGTAATTGGTGCAGTCCCTTCTGATTCAGGCCTAACAAGAGAACATTACCATAGTCCAGGTGAGGAGATATTGAAGCATGAACTATGGTTTTTCTAGCTTCGGTTGGCAAGAGGTCAAGTACTTTACGAAGTACTTTTAATATGCCGAAGCATTTGCTTGTCACCTTATTCACATGGGTTTTGCCTGAAAGGTCGGCGTCCAACATAACGCCTAGATTTTTCACCTTCTCCACAGGAGTAGGCAATTCCCCTAGTTTGCTAGGCCACCATGCATGAGACCAGGCAGAGACAGCTTTTCCTACTATCAGCACCTCTGTCTTGTCTCCATTTAGACGGAGGCAGTTAGTGTTCATCCAAGTAGCTATCGCTGACATACAGTTTGAGAAGTTGGTAGCTAGTTCTCTGCTGTCTGGAGTTAGTTTAAACACCAACTGGGTGTCGTCAGCGTAGCTGACAATGCCCACCCCAAATTCCTCAGCAAAGGAAAGGTCAGCCTTCTCCATGCCTGAGGGACACTTCCAATTTTGTGTGATGCCCTTTGGGCTCAAGAATGCCCCTGCCACTTTTCAGCGGCTGGTGAATCAGGTCCTCTCCGGAATGGAGGGTTTCTCCACTGCTTATCTGGATGACATTGCTGTCTTCAGCAGCAGTTGGGAGGACCATTTGCAACATTTGCAAGCAGTTCTCCAGGCCCTGAAACAAGCTGGTCAGACAATCAAAGCCAGCAAATGTCAGATTGGGCAGGGGTCGGTTGTGTACCTAGACCACTTGGTGGGCAGGGGAACAGTGCAGCCCCTCCAGGCAAAAATTGAGGCAATCATGGCCTGGGAACCCCCCAAGACCCAGACTGAGGTCCGAGCTTTCCTGGGCCTCACAGGTTACTACCGTCGCTTTGTGAAGAGGTATGGCACTATTGTAGCGCCCCTCACAGAGCTTACCTCAAAGAATCAACCTCGACGGGTAGTTTGGACAGAGGCTTGTCAGCAAGCTTTTGAAAAATTGAAGCAGGCAATGTGTGCAGCACCGGTCCTGAGGGCCCCTGACTTCTCCAAGGAGTTCATTGTCCAGACAGATGCATCAGAACATGGATTGGGGCAGTGTTATCGCAACTTAATGAAGAGGGTCTGGATCAGCCTGTAGTTTTCCTATCCAGGAGACTGCTTCCCCGGGAACAGAAGTGGAGTGCGATTGAGCGAGAGGCTTTTGCGGTGGTGTGGGCTCTGAAGAAGTTGCGGCCATACTTGTTTGGTTCGCACTTCCTGGTTCAGACTGACCATCGACCCCTTCGTTGGCTGATGCAAATGAAGGGGGAAAACCCCAAGTTGTTGGGATGGTCCATCTCCCTACAGGGAATGGACTTCCGGGTGGAACATCGGCCTGGAGTGGACCAGGCCAATGCAGACAGGGTCTCCAGGTATTTCCGCCTTTGTGATGAGGACTCCCAAGGGGTTGGGTAGCTCTCCCCACTTTCAGCTGGGGGGTACGCGTGTTAGACCTGTCTGCCTTTGGGTAGTCCCTCCAATTTATTATTTATTTTGCCCCCTTTTTGCCCCTCATACCCTTTATATCTTTTTGTGTCCACTGGATTTTTATGGTGTTGTCCTGGGGGATAGATACTCTTTTGCTCTCATAGTCTTTCACCTCAGGCTCAGGTGCTCTTTCTGACTAGAAAGGAGGGTAACACAAAATGGTGGTTACTAACTGCCATAACTGTCATCCTCTGAGGAAGCCCCATAGGATAACATAGAGCCCTTCCAGAACCTTCTGGACCCTACTGGACCCTGGGTGGACAGGCTATATAAGGGCAGAGGTCAGGAAGCCAGTTTGTGCAGTTCATTGAGCTTGAGGAGAGAGGCAGTGGTGTGGGGAGGTGGACGCACAAGAAGTAGTTAGCTTGTCAGTGGGAAAGGCAGCCTCTTCGTGGAAACGTTCCCCCACTCGCCCCTGACCAAACCCTCTTACTAGAGTCGCTGACTGGAGGAATCAGTTGGTAACCGATTGGCCCCTTTTGACCCTCCGACTCTTGCTTTTTGAGTCGCTGACCGTGGAGGAAGCCCCCCTCCGCCAGATCACCTTACCGAGTAGCCAACAGAAGACCGGAGAAAATCGAGGCGCCCTGCGCTGCCCGCGGAACCACTGAAGTGGAGCGCTGAACCTCGCGCAGACTCTGTGGTGATAACTTCTGTGAGGAGTTGGAGTAGTGCTGGGCGCTGCGCAGGCCAGGAAGCGAAGCGAAGCAGATTCCTGCGCGGCTGAGGTGGTGCCGTTCGGAGACGCTACTCTTCCGCGCATGGGCAGAGGCACCAACGACGAGGGATCGGCATGAGCAGCGCGGGTGACTGGTTCACCGGCAGCCGCAGTCTGGTCTCCCTTCGCTGCTGGCATGAGGGCGCTGGTCCCGTTATCTGGATGAAGAGCAGTTGAGAAACGAGAGCGGAAGGACTGTGCCTCGCTCTACGCTAAGTAGCCTCAAGTAAGGTGGAAAAAGGGGGGAAAAGTTGACGAGTGACTGGGGAAGTGGGCCCCTGTCTCCGGAGTCCTCCGTAGTCCTGCCGGCTGAGAACTGCGGCTAGGATTGGCGGAAGTGAGTGAGAGGAGGAGCGCTCCCTGTTAACCCGGCCGGCTGTCAGTGGCCGAGTGAACTAAATCGCCCCAGCTGTGTAAGACTGGTGGGCTTCCACTGCTGAAGCGGTGGAAGTACCACGTGGTTAGAGGTGGAGTCCTTTGTGAGCGCCTAGTTAAAAGGGTTTCACCAGACCAAAGCATAAAGCTTCGAGATAATACAGACAGGGAATTAACCGTCTTCATTAATAGGCCTTCTAGGAGCCATTAAAAGAGAACAGTTCCTTCTTGAGGGCAGAGTGAAAACTATCCTGCACAAAAGTTACAAAACAAGACATGATCCTTAACCTGTCTATCTGAGCTGTGCAAGTTCCCTGTGGGAGAATTCCTGTGTTCTTGAAAACTGAGGCAGTCATAACGTGAGCTAGCCTTTGGTAGAAGTTAGATTTGGCTTGTCTGTCTCCAGTTATCATTGAGTGGGGGTGAGAGCTAAAATTCAAAGGAATCAACTGTGAAAGTTCCTGAAATTACCTGTAGAATGCCAATGCTTTACTGAGGGAACTGTGTATATTGATTTCTGTTAATCACTTCTCTTTTCCATTGACTGGGTAACATTGTTAGAAAATTGGTGGGTGAAGGAGTGTTGAATTTGATGAAACTGACAAAACAAGCATAATATGAATTTGTAAAGTGTTATTTAATACTCAAAGTGAAAAGGAGTTTAAGGAGAAATGCTGGTGTAAAAGAAATATAGTGAAACAAATCTATTTTTATAAATCAATCCATATTTTTCCAAAACATTGGTGTAGTGTCATTTTTAGCGTGGAAGTGCATTAAGTTACTGCATGGTGTTGCGCAACCTTTACACTTGTGTTTCTAGGAACTGACTGTCTTACCCTAGGCCAGGCTACCCTTTGTGATCTGGTAAGAAAAGGTCCAACAGGCTGGATCTGCATCTTGAACCCAGTACCACCAGAATGACTCCAAATGTATGTAGTCTGGCCACCTGATCAGAACCTCAAGGACAGAACAGGCTCCAACAACCTTGTAGCAGGCACCAGGACTCTGACAGCTGTAAGTACTGCCCTCCAGAGTGGTGCTACCCCAGTCCTGGACCCTTGGAAGTGGACCTGAAGGCGCTCTGCCAGTCCAAATGTAGTCCTAGCAGAACCTAATCTGTGCAACACATCGCCTCACAAAGATCGGCATCGGAACCACAGTGCAACACATCACCTCACAAAACTCTGCATCGGAACCATTGTGTGACACATTCCTGATACAGGACTTTGCATTGAAGCTCACAATCTCCTTGGACTAATACACCCTGACACACTAATTTACACATATATAAACATACACAATTACACACTCTGTTACACACACGCCCAGACATGAACGTACTCACATGTCCAGACAGTCACTCACTCACACACACACACAAGTAGACCCACATACACATATCCTCACACACTCAATCAGACACATACACCCTCACACACCCTCTCATACATTTAGTCACACATACACACATGTACCCAACCACACACACACACACACACACAGACATACACATTCAGTGGAACTCACACACAAGCACAACTAGACCCACACACATACCCACACACAGTTACACACACACACCCCACACACTCAGTCAGATATATACAACCACACAGACTCTCTCTCACACACACACACACACTCAGACATACTGTACTCACAAATCCACATTCACTTGCACTCATATACACATGCACTAGACCCACACATACATACTCTGGCACACTCAGTCAGACACAAACACACACTCTCCACACACTCAGTCACACATATACACACATACACAACCATGCACTCTGTCACATACACACTCAGACGCACATGAACTTACACATCCAAAGACATTCACTCCCACTCAACACACCCTAATTCACTGACACACATGCACATAGATATAAAACAGTAATAGTGAAAGAAATGACACTGACTAACAACTTGCATTTTTTTCTATTTCTGAACAAAAAAATTCAGTTCTGAAAATAGCCATTTTTGTGTGTTTTTGTAAAATATGTTTTGTATTACTTTTCAAAAATAGGGGTATGTCCATATACTGACTGATCCTGACATACTGCTACATTTCTACCAGCAAGACAGATACTTTTAGAGAGCTTTCAAAACAATACCACCATTTCTTAAATGTAGTCTTGCTCAGGGCTCACAGAAGTGAAAATTGTGTTGGGCTGCCATGACAAAATTGGGTGGTCTTAAGTAATTATACATGGCCCTAATTTACGAAGTTTTTTCTGGCTTAAGACAATTTAAGTCTTTCTTAGACTCCCCAACCAGGCTGAAAACAACTTTCAAAATTATTATGTTAGTGTGAAGTTGTCTCCATAACTTCTAATAAAAGTTGAAGGAATCTTCAAATAAACATAGTTATTTGTTCACAAGAGCGTGCGTGATGCACTTAATCAAGAGGGGATTGGCAATAAGGCCTTGGAAAGAGGGACGCCATCGTGCCAGCACCTGATAAGGAATAAGAACTATAATAACAAGTTGTCCAATGGCTTATTAACTTAAGACACTCTGACGACCCTTTAGGATAGGAGAAAAATCATAACAAACCATGGCCAGAATTCCTCCCTCTACAATCCTAGCAGTGAAGTGAGCTGAGAGTGTGACTGGTAGTAGACAGTAACAGGTCTCTGCATTGTAGCATCATCCATTTGACTAGGCAAGTGGTACATCTGCCACAATAGCATAAACTTTCATAAACTAAGTACATATATCCCTCTGCTTGCAGTTCAATAAACCTATGGATATGCTCCGTGAAAGTTGCTGCAAAGCTGCATGGGTTAAAGCAGTGCATAAGCGAGCATACTAAAGA
This sequence comes from Lissotriton vulgaris, assembly GCF_964263255.1. Taxonomy (NCBI): domain Eukaryota; kingdom Metazoa; phylum Chordata; class Amphibia; order Caudata; family Salamandridae; genus Lissotriton; species Lissotriton vulgaris. Next base: position 1,023,287,152 of record NC_141693.1, read on the forward strand.
ATAAACAAATATCATGGGGTTATCCTGTGGCGTGAAATATCAGTGCTTACAAGGATCATTAACTGCGGATAGTGCTGCTGCAGAATCTATTCCTTTGCCCTTCATGTTATGTCTCTTTACTCATTCATTTTTGGAACATTATTCCCCGGAGGCAACATTTGTACGCCACGAGCCTCAGTGTGGCCAGCATGAAGCGGCAGCAAATGCGTCATTCGCAGCAGCCGTTCTCGCACCCTTCCTTGTAGCGTTTTTTGTCGAGAAAGGGGTTGGCAGTTTGGTCTCTGTGTTCATCAGAATGCAGGAGCCTGCGCGAGCTCTCGTAGCAGCGAGCAGCAGCTTTAATTCCAGCCCATTAGTCCGAAGGAGACCCTTGCCAAATGAGCTGCAATGCACACGTTTCCCAGATGTTGCCGGCTCTTCTCCGCGAGAGCATCGCGGCCACGAGGCCTCCCATTCTAATGACTGTTGCGGCGCCTCTTCCACGGTGACATCCCGCGGTTGCGGGCAGGCGCTATTAATAGAACGCCGCGCGCGCAGCGCCACCTGTGGCTTCACCCTCTGCAAGCAACTGCCCGACGCTGGAAATCCAGCAGAGAACGAGCAGTTTTGGCTTCAATTATCTCACGCTGCACAGCAAATGAATAGTGGCAGGATTTTCCCGGCGCCCTTGGTTTTCGAATGATATTTCGTCGATATTCACTCGAATGTATCCGTTGTTTTCCTGTAACTAGGTTTCGGGCAATCTTAAAAATCGCTGCTTTGTTAGTCACGAGAAAACAAATGTCCTGCTATAGATTTTACTGTCCATTTGGTCTTCTTCGTGTAGAAGAGAACTTTGACTTTATTTACAATCAAAGTAGCAAGAGATGAAAACTGGCGCAGCCTGCGGCTTATCTCGTATGTGTTTCTGAGAGAATCACATTTCAGAAAAAAATATATATCAACATAGCATAGGGTGAAGCAGCAATTAAAAATATGTTCCATTGTACTCAGAAGCCAGCAGAGTCGGCTGTTAACTGTAATGCTTCATTTAGACTACTTCCTTCTTCAATCCCTCCACTATCATTTTCAATCCAAATAACAGACTAACATATACACCACTCAAATTAATTTCATATTTCAATTTATTAATTCACCACAAATCCTTTTTGGGTTTCGGAGTACCGTGCTACTCGCTTCTCATAATTCACTTTACCTTTCTTTCTCTGTAAAGAAAGGAGTTTGTAAACAAAAATCCCCTTGTAAAAAACAAAAGCAGAAATTTGTCAGACGTCGTAGCCTGACAGTTGACCTCTTTCTTTGAAGTGCAGCTAATGTGACAAGATAAATACAGAATTTAACCCCTTGCATGCGGCGCAAATTTCGCCGCTGTGCAAGGGATTTGAATAGTGGGCGGGATTCAGGCGGTCCCCGACTGTCCTCCGCACACGCCCACCATGACGCATGACGGCCGGGGGCCGTCCCCAGCATGCAAGGGGTTAAATGCTTCTTTCAGTGGCGGCCGGTAAATACAATTTAGAAGAGAATGGAAGCACACACATGCACACTCTCACTCATGCATTCACATGCAGACACGTGCACACACCAAACAGTAAATAAAACACAATGCTTACCTGCTGCAGCTCTCAGGGAGGGACATCTCGGAGGTGCCAGGAGATTTGAGGCTGCTGATTCCCCTTATTGCTGATCTTAGGCCAGCCAATGAAGGGAGGCAGCAATCTCTACCTCGCCACAGAGTAGGATGGGGTCTGGGTGACTGCTGACCCCACCCACTCTGGGACAAAAATGTCAGTGATAGACACTTGGCCGATGGGCACTTTAGCGATTAACACTTAAGCAGCCAGGTATGGGACTATCACTGCCGCTCCTCGAGGACCAAGAGGACCTTGCCTGAGCGGAGGAGGCTACACCTACAGAAGCTGTGACATTCTAGGCCCAGCAAAGTTCAGCTCAGGCATCCAGGAGCCTGCACATTAAGCACTTTTATAGCTCCTGGCTGCCTGAACTTAAAAAGAAGAGTGTCTGTCACAGGGGCAGCTACTCGGCTAAGGTGGAGGTGCATCGCCCTACTGCTTTAAGAGCAGTGAAGAGGAAAAATAAAATGATAATAATGGAACACTATTATCTTTTTTTTTGTCCGTTTCTAGGTGTTGGCAGGGGCGGGCTGGCCAGAACAGGGGCCAGGAGGAGTATTGTTAAGCACACTCAAAGTGCGCATAACTGTTTGGCTGGCCGTCTTAGCCCGGCCAAACAGTCATGTGCACTTTGCATGTTCTCCACCCAGGCTGCATTACAGTCTGGGTGGAGAACATTCACAGGCTCTCTGTCCCCCTCTGAGCTACGACGCATGGTGTTCAGACTAATCACAACCCTGCATTGCAGCTTTATGATTGGCTTGGGGGAACCCAGGTGTTTCCTGTGACAGAGGAGAGGCAGCGGCTGGCGGCTTGATCAGCAGGTAAGTTTTATTTTTTTCTTCTTTCTTTTTTATTTTCTACCCCACCACCTCCCCCTGCCCCACCACCATTTCCTACCAGCTGCCACTGGTCTGTCAGGCTGACCTTTGCTCAGCCTGACAGACACTGTTTATGTCTAAAAGGTGCAGGGGCATGGCTGCTCTGCCCTTAAGGACAGGCCCCTGCTGGCTTCCTTATTTATTGCTTGAACTTTTGCAACCCACCAGAAACTGGCTGGTGACTCACCAGTGGGTTGCAATCCACAGTTTGGGAGAAACTGCTCTAGAGCATTCCAACAGTCTACAAGTCACTAGGTGCACCTGAGGTATCATATACCACAGAGGCTGAGGAGAGTAGTTAAGTTAAGTTATCTAAGATGGTTTGAAGCACGGCAATATTATCAATAACCAAGGGCTTTGGTCCAAATCCGGCTTGATATAGGGGGATTTGTCCTGATGTAAAAGCCTAGTCCTTAATATGGTCTGATACTGCTGCTGTGAAAATCTTTCCTGTTGCATCTAGATGGGCTATATGCCTGCAGTTGCCAGGATGGAACCTTGAACCCTTTTTGTGTATGAGTATTACAATGCTCCCCTTCCAAGATTTGGGGATTTCCCCTGGGTTAAAGATATGGTTAAAAAGGGGAGATAGCATCTTGCTCCATGCTTTGGGATTGCATTGGTGAACCTTAATCGGGATTTGGTCAGGCCCCGTTGCTCCCGTCGTTCTTGCCTTTTTTATATATAGCTCAATTGAGAAGGGGCTGAGGAGAGTACAGAAGGGACGGGGACATTGGCATCAGTTATTGAGGCCCAACTCCTGAAGGAGTGTGAATCGATATATCTAAGGCCATCTGGGGGCCACTAGGAGCATTGCTGCCCAGTCTTTGTGAATCTTATGTGGCACAATCGACTGCAAGGAAAAGGGGAACGGCATATGTATTAAGCCACTCGGGGCTTCCAAACTATAGGGGTATGTTCCCCAAGTTGCTGATCAATCAATTATTATGCAGAAATCCACGAGAAGGGCATTAGACTCTGCAGTATAGATAATGAGTCAGGAAAAGGGATAGCTGGTCAGATGTCCAGAGCAACGTCATGCAAAGGTGAAAAGTCAGCCGATTTGCAACTTCACATGATTTCTTTTTAGCTTTTCAGACTTTCAATTTCCAAGCTTGTGAAGATTTTTCTAAATAGGGGCATGAGCCTTTCGTTGCTATGGGAAACCATTCCCTCTGTCACACAAGACAACTCATAGCACCAGGAGCCACTGGAGTAGCTATCAGTGGTGCAGCCAGTGCAGTGGCACTGGGGCCAAGAGGTCAGCGGAGGGTCTCAGCCCGTCTTGTAAAAGCAGCAGTCAGATTCCAGGTAACCAGCTCTCAATGATTGGAATACAGAGCTTGCCTGGATCCTGGAGCTGCATCTATTCTTTGTGGAAGAGGGGGGGAAGTTGAGGGATTAGGGAGTACAGCACAGTGGATAAGGGAGAAATGGAGAAAAGAGAAAAGAGGAATGGAAGAACAAGAAAAGGGTGAAAGGCAGGCAGGAGTGGCTAAATTGACAGAACATGCAAAGAATATAAGGTAGGGTAAATATAAATTTGTAAAAGGAAGAGAAAAAGGCCAACAATAAGAATGTCAGTGAAAGAATAGGAGGAATGGGATGGAAGGGAGAGAGAAGAAAGGAAAAAGGAGTGAGAGAAAAGGGAGGAGGGAGATGGATGGAACAGGTACATTAACGAGAGGTTGGAGGAGAGAATGGGAGGACACAGATAGAAAAGAGAGAGGATAAAGGAGTATTGGGGGAGAAATGTTTGTGGAAGACAAAGAGGAGCAAGAAAAAATGATAGGAAGAGAAGGTGATGAGGGTGAGTGAGATATGGAGTAAGGGATAGGGAGGAGAGAGAGGGTGAAAGGAAGACAGCAATAATATAGACAGATGGAAACAGGGAGAAGATTTGGAAAGCAGACACAATGAGCAACTTGAAGACCAGTAACTACTGGTAGTGCAGCAGGTGCTGGTCCTGGTCCAGGGACTTGGGATTTGAGGGGCCCTTTGTACTTTAATTGGAGCTGCCTTTTATTAGTGACCTCTGCTACAGTGGACCCATCTTCCTTTGTTGCATTAGAGCTCATTAAACACATGCTATGCACTGGTGGGTGGACACCTGCTGCTCAGTAGCCGTCTCCCATCTCTTTCTCAAAGCCCACGCTCCCTTGGCAAAAGCTAGAGGACCTCCCTCTGCTCAGTGCTTGTCAACCCTAGCAGAGCATGGAGTCCTGACCTTCCCCCACAGGACTGTCCTCAACCCATCCACAGCAAGTCCTGGGTCCTGCCAATGATCCACCAACCCTTGTCTGCCCTAGCAAATCCCAGTGCCCCATCATGCGGTCGCCTGCTGTTGTAAGCTTTGCACACTGCCCCTTTTTTCACACTGGCTAGCTGGGTGGGTAAAGGGCTGGTTTACGACCATAATTCTTTCCTCTTAATGACCGGCCCACAGGACATCCTGAGGCAAGAAGTATCCACTTAACAAAGGGCACATTTCCCCAAAATTGTAAGTTTGTCCACTTATAACAGAATCACTAAACTCATCCAATGAGCTGTTCTTCACAGTGGGTAAGTAGGCTTCTACAAGGGAGTACAGCAGTGGCGGCTGGTGACATTTGAAAGTGGTTAGATGCAAACTGCACTGCTGCGAGCGAGCGTAGCGAGTGCGCCCAAACAACCAAAGGATGTTTGGGGGGTTCTCCCCCTGAGAAAAATTTGAAAAAAGAGTGGATAAATGGTGCATTTTGAAGCCGATTTGAGGAAACAGGAAGGTTAATAAAACAATACGATTGAATTATTTATCATTTAAGAAATTGCAAATTTTTTATGCACTATAGATGACAATCTTTGTGCATGCTGATGTTATCATTTGCCCATATTAACTTTTGAACACACTGATACACTTGTAATGGTTTGCTCTCTTTTTTTAATTTACCTTTTCTAGCTCATTTTACCTTTAATCACCTTCATCGCACTGAGAAGACAATCTCACTAAGGCATCTCCATCGTTCCAGTAAATTGTAAACCTTTTCTGTTACTACACCAGGTGGCCACTCCAGCGACACAGCCACGCACACCCCAGCTGGAGGAAGACAAAGCAGACCTGCCAGATACCCAGTCTGGTGAACTTCTTGGCAAAAAGTCCATGCCCCCTACCCTGAGATCAGCTGACCCCAGCCTGGTGAACTCCTTAGAAATAGGGCATGCCCCGCACCCTCTGTTTAGAGGAAGGCACAGCAGATCCCCAGCCGGGTGAACTGACTCTTTGGAAATAGGCTATGCCCCCATCCCCTGTCCAGGGGAAGGCACACAGCGGACCAGGGCCGGATCCAGCATTTGGGATCTCAGTGGTCCATGAAGAAGAATGGGTGAGCCATAAAGATAGGTCGGGTTGTCCAGATATTCCCAAGTGTCTCAGAGCTGGGTGTTTGCATGTTGGGTGGTCTTGTACGGATATGAGCTGCATACCATACGTATGGCTGGGTTCTGACTATTAGTTTTGACTGTGTACTTTGAGAGGTTAAAACCCATACTTTTGATCTCTTCTGCTCTTAGCATCTCACCCTCTTTTCTCTCCATGTCACCCTCCTCTCGTCTGCCTTCACCCTCCAGTTTACCATGCTGTCCTGCTGACTTCACCCTCTACTTCCTCTCACCCCACTCTTTTCTCTCTTTACATCATCCTACTCTCTCTCCACATTAGCCACCTGTTTCTGTACGTCTCTCCACGTTCTCCACTTCTTTCATATTTCTCTCACCTCACCCTCCCTCTCTTTCCACCTTATCCTACTTTCTCTCGCCTGACCACGCAAACCTCTCACTGTGCTTGAACTTACTCTCACTAAATTTCACCCTTCTATTTCCACCTCACTCTTCTTATTCTTTCTCACCTTTTTCTCTCTTCCTCGCCTTATTCTCACTTTTATCTGTCTTTCTAACTTACCCTCCTCTCTCCCCATCACTATCCTCCTTTTGTTCTCCCTGTGCTCTTTCTTGCCATAGCCTCCTCCTTATGACCCCTATTACCCTCCTATATCTCTCCTTTTCTTCTCTCCACCTCTCTCTCTAGGATCGGAAGAACAGCAGCACTTTAATCAGGTCCTCTGAAATTATGCAACAGTAAGTACCAAATTATGTAGCAGGGTTAACTACATTTTACAGCGTAATGCAGGGTAGTATTATTTCATTATTATATAATTGTTTGCACATGGTAACACTGTGCGAAGGACCTTCCACTGTGCAGCAACATAGTACTGCATTTCTAGTAACATTTGATCCTTGTTCTGATGGTTTTTGTTAAAATCTTCAACTTATGCTTTAGATCACGGGTACTCATAGTACGGCCCGCGGGCCGCCAGCGGCTCGTCAAGCCTTTCCTGGCGGCCCGCGGACCAAGCAGACATCGTACCCGTGATTCAAAAAAGCATTTTTAAAGCTTGTGTGTAACCGGAGTGAGACTCAAAGGGGGCTGAGGTGAAAAGGGAGGACGTAGAGGCAAAGGTTTAAAGGGGGAAAAAGTTCACAGGGGCATTGATGGACTGAAGGTGATTTGCGTAACCAAATCTTAAAATTAAAAGCGAATATTATAAAAAACAATGTTTGTTTACTTTGCCACAGGGTGCCCCGTGAAAGCTGTAAAACCCTTCTGCGCATGGCTTCGTTCGCGTAGTCAAGGCAGCGAGGGAGAGGGAGCTTGAGGGATTATTAGGTGGGGTTTGGGCGTGCAGGTGAATGGCAGTGGGAGGGGTGTTTGTGAGGGAGAGCGCAAGGCTGAGCAAGGGAAAGAGAGCAGGTGTGAGGGGAACATGCGTAGGGGTGCTTGAGAGAGTGCGAGGGTGTCTATGTGGTGGAAGTGAGCGGCGGGTGAGGCTTGGAGAGTGAAAGAGTGAGGGTAAGCTTGAGGGATGAGGGGGTTGGGCATGAGGGGAGAGCAGGTGTGGACTTATGATGTGGGGAGGGTGTGGCACATGTAGATTGGCGGTTGTGGGCGAGGGTGTGTATGTGGTGAAAGTGAAAGGTGAATGGATGTGAAACTGGCTGAAGGAGAGAGGAAGGGTGAGCTTGAGGGACGAGGTGGGGTTTGAGTGTCAGGGTTGAGCACACATAAATTGGTGAGTGGGTGTGTGATGCATGTGGTGGAAGAGAGAGGTGGATGAGGTAGTTTGTGCGGTGCCATTTTGTAGTTTCGTGTTAGGGTCGAGGATGGAGGTAGGTTGTTTATGAGAGAACACAGCATGAAAGCCTGGGGGACACAGCAATTGGCAGTACTTAATTTGAGCCGGTGGGGGCCAGCTGCACTCATTTTTGGGAACAAGTACTTGTTTTTATGTAGTGTTTTCTATCAGGTCACCATGTCACCCAATGTAACTGTACTCAATTTCTCAGCCTGGGAAGGCTGAATACCTGAGTCACCCTGCCAAAAACGCCTGTGTGACCTGTAACACACTACCTAATGTGTAGGCCCTGTCTATATAGTATGGGTGATCATCATCTCTGTCTCTCAACAAATCGTTTGCTCGGCATCCACTCCTGCAATAAATTCTCTGTTCACATCCATACATGCCGTTTCTTGGCCGCAGCTTCCCCCTGCCCATAAGAAGAAAGAGTTAATCACACGGAAGTCAGCAGTGGAGAGAGCGAGCCTCAGCGCCTACCCTATACTCCCCGGTGCCCCCCTCCCTCCCCTCCTTCCATCACCTCACAGTCCACGCAGGCCCTGGCAAAATAACATCTCGGAAGTAATGTGGGCACTGGGCAGACATTAAATGTCACTTACAGCAGTTGCCACATTACAGTTTGACAAGAAATCCGTCACGAGCTGTTGGACAGATCTGATAACGGTTTACTATACCACATATGATATCAAACAAAAACATAAAACAACGAGTGAAAGGGGTGTCTCGTTCATTTTGCAGACGCAACAATGTGTTCTCTCATTCTGCAGAATGAGGGAAGGGGAGTGAGGGTGAGGGAAGGGGAGTGAGGGAAGGGGAGTGAGGGCGAGGGAAGGGGAGTGAGGGTGGGAGTGAGGGAAGGGGAGTGCGGGAAGGGGAGGGAGGGAGTGAGGGAAGGGGAGTGAGGGAGGGAGTGAGGGAAGGAGAGTGGGAGGGAGTGATGGAAGGGGAGTGAGGGAGGGAGTGAGGGAAGGGGAGTGAGGGAAGGGGACTGAGGGAAGGGGAGTGAGGGAGGGAGTGAGGAAAGGTGAGTGAGGGAAGGGGAGTGAGGGACTGAGGGAAGGGGAGTGAGGGACTGAGGGAAGGGGAGTGAGGGAAGGGGAGTGAGGGAAGGGGGTGAGGGAAGTGAGGGTGAGGGAAGGGAAGTGAGGGTGAGGTAAGGGGAGTGAGTGTAAGAGAGGGTGAGGGAAGGGGAGTGAGGGAGAGGGAAGGGGAGTGAGGGAGAGGGAGGAAAGGAGGGAAGGGGAGTGAGGGAGAGGGAAGGGGAGTTAGGGAGAGGGAGGGAAGGAGAGAGAAGGAGAGGGAGGGGAGGGAAGGAGAGGGAGAGAATGAGAGGATGAGGGAGGGAAGGAAAGGGAGAGGGAGGGAAGGAGAGGGAGAGGGAGAGGGATGGAAGGAGAGGGAGAGGGACGGAAGGAGAGGGAAGGAGAGAGGGAGTGAGACAGTCAGAGTGAGGAGAGTGAGAGGGAGTTAGGCAGATTGAGTGAGACAGAGAGAGAGAGGGAGAGAGAGGGATGGAGGGAGACAGTGGGAGAGGAAGATAGAGGGAGGGAGAGAGGGATGGAGGGAGATAGAGGGATGGAGGGAGAGATAGAGGGAGGGAGACAGAGAGAGAGAGAGAGAGAGAGAGGGATGGAGGAAGGGTGACAGAGAGAGAAAGAGAGATGTGCGTATGCGGGGTCTGGTGGCTCAGTGGATGAAGGCGTCCGCTGCAGGGACCTCTGTTCAACCTCATGGTCACAGTCTTTTTTGTTACTCTAACCCCGCCCCCTCCTCCACTGACCCCGCCCCCACCGGTGCAGCCCTTGGACACAAACCACACTATAAATTTGGCCCCCGAGAGAAAGTTTGTGAGTACCCATGCTGTTGGATTATATAGCTAATGTATCAAATTCATAATTATGTGTAAAACGCAGCAGCATCGAATAAATCGTGCGTCCCTGGCTATAACGCTGGTACCCCAAAGTTCCTTCTATTTATATTATAGTTCTGCCTTTTGCAAGTACCTCGGGAGAATGAGAGTAGGCAGAACACTGGCAGCACCTGTTGCCAGGGCTTGTCTTCCCATAATAGGCACTTGCACTGCTCGTTCATATTCTGTATCTGTGTTTTATTAGTGAAACTTGGCAAGTCTTTTCACTCAAGAGTCAAAACTTTTGATTATCAGAACTATGGGCCTCATTAGGATGGCGGACGGACCTGCGTCCGTCTGCCACCCCCGAGGTGGAGGGACCGTCCGCAGGGGCAGCGGCGGTCCCTCCGGTGGAATTAGGATGTGACCGCCACCCTGGCGGTCACATCCTGTATCTTTAACCTTGCGACGGGTGCTGCTTGAAGCAGCAGCCGCCGCTGCAAGGTTAAAAATGCATGTTTAACATTTACATGCACAAAGCGGCAGGCACTGCGCGTGCCGGCCGCTTTGTGCATGCAAATGCTGGGGGATACCATAGGTACCCCCCATGTGCACCCCCCACCCCTCGACACCCTGGGGGCCCGCAACGGGCCCCCAAACACCAAAGACCACATGCTTCTCCATGGCGGAAAAGCCGCCGTGGAAAAGCATGTGACGATGCACATCCTAATTTGGCTGACGGTGTCTTGCAGACACCGCCACCAAATGGCCCTCCACACCCCGCGGATCAGCGGCGGACAGACCTGCCATCCATCGCTGGTCCCACCGCAATCCAACGGCATCCTAATCTGCCAGTGGGTGTATTCTGTGGCCGCGGAGGTGAATCCGCATCCTCCGGGCCGGCAGTGGTTTTTGCCGGCCTGGAGGATGCGGATTCACCGCCATCCTAATGAGGCCCTATGTTGCTTAATATAGTGCCTTTAAACATGGCTGCTGTAAATATGTGATTCTGAGGCTATAGAGTAGTCCACATAATTATGGATTTGCCACATTTGTCACATACTCCATCATCTGCTGCATAATTTTCAGATTTAAAAAAAAAAATGTTTCTGCCTCAAACGGATCAAAAGTAACTAAAAAGACAGTGACGTGTTGCTTCCCATTGGAGACCCTTTGCAAAGGCTGACTAGTCACCTTTAAGTTGCCTATTGCTGCATTTTAGTGTTAAACTTATACTAATGAGATGTAAGCTTTGCCAAGACAGTGTCAACGCATACAGATAATGAAATATTAATATCATAAAATGTGCCTCATTACACTCTGTAAGTTGCAGTTTCTTGTGACATAATTTAGTCAACCCTGCAGCATACTTTGGTTTTCCCAAGCTGCATAATTCCAGTTATCCATGCCATAAGTAAGGAATAACTTCACAGCAGAATGAAAATAAAACAAAACACTACTAAGATGTATATCCTGATTATACTGGCATTTTCACTTACTTGTCTTGCAATGGCAATATCCTTCACACTATTTCTGACAAAACTGTTTTTATCTCTTATAAAAGCTGTGCTGATCCTGGAAGGACTTGCCCGTTCTTTTGAAACACAGGATTGTCACGTTTGCCCTCTAAATGTACTTACCTTTAGGTATGATCTCCAATCCAGTGTTGCAGCATTCTGCTAATCGACAATCCATAATAATAAAATCCATGACAATTTCATATCCTGTAAGAAGAAAACCTGAGAACCAACATGAACTTCTCAAGAGTTGAAAAAAGGCAAGACCAGAAGTGATCACCACATTTAGTTATTGAGTAGGATGGAGTGCTACTAAAACCAACCCTTACAGAATATTACATGAAGTGAGAATTAGGTAAGCACACAGGTGGACCCTTGTAATCTATGTTTGTGTCCACAGTAGGTGCCCGCCGGAACTGGAGAGCTGACTGAAAAAACAGAACAGCGTAACATGGCCAATGCTGCAGCTACCAGTAGTTTGAAATCAAGAGGTTGTCTTATCCTTTTTCTCATTCCCAAATCCTTTTTTCCTCGCTTGTCAGCGTTAGTCTCTGGACACATTCCAGGGGCTTTATTGTAGAGCAGGAGCATTGTGAGAAATGTATATTTCCTGCTGGGATCTGGACACACAGGTTAATGTAAGTGTGAGTTTTGACAATATTGCTGCCATTTTCAGTTGGAAAAATGTTGGCTGTTAAACTTGACAATCCTAGGGTTGCCTTCTTGATAACTTTCTGCCTTCTCCCCTCATGTTTTGCTGAAATGCAATTTGTATTTGCTTTAGGGCTTTGTGCACTTTACCACTGCTAGCCAGTGCTAAAATGCTTGTACTCATTCCCTTAAACTTGGAAAAATTGTCTCACACCCAATTGGCACAGTTGATAAACTGAGAAGTCCTAAGTAAAGTGTACATGTACCTAGGGCCCATAAATTAAATGCTAGAAGTGGGCCTGCAGCACATGTTGTGACACCCACTCAAGTAGCCCTTTTGAAGCATGCCTCAGGTCTTTCAGTCCAGCCTGTGTGCAATTTTAAACTTTGAGACTGCCCTATAGGAATTTCGAAAGATTTTGAAAAATTGTCTCGCCCACAACCTTTCGTGGCATTCTTCATCAACGGTGATATTTCACACCATGGTAGGTAAATACCACCCTGGAAGACTTTAGCATTATTGGGAATTCTTAGATACATGTTCATTGGATATTCTCAGTGACCCAATACAGCTTTAAATCCAGAAAGTTCCAGAAACACTCTAGCCATGTTCACAAGGCCAAGATGTGGCGCCAATTGAGCCAAGTAGAAACTAAACACAGTGAATCGTCGTTAAGTTCATCCTCTAAAGGTTCCTTGTCTTTATCGATCCAGAATCCTCCCTACGTTAGTTCATGGGAGTGAGGCTCAGAGGGGTCGGACAGTGTGATGCTCGAATTACAGTTTTACAAAACTGTGTTCCATCTCCCGGCGTACATGTGCCCTGTGCAAAACAGGCTGGAGTTTGAACTGGTCAGAAAAACCATGGGAAGACAGGCGGCTTTTGTGAGCTGTTGCCAAAGTCTTAAACTTGCGAAGGAAGGCCCTTGGGTCGTCATCTCTGCTAGAAATACTGGGGAGGGATTGATCTCCCATGAGAGATTACCCACAAAAGTCACTTGCCACCCAGGACCCTTTGTCTGTCTGGGCCCAAAATCTGAGGAGCAGTGAATTGAAAAAAATAAGAAAATTAAACACTAAAGTAATGTCCCTATTGGAGGACAAGCAGACTCTGGCATAATGGAACCATGGGTGATTATCTCCTGCAATTACAAGAAGCTATCCCCTAAACCCTACCGATTAACATCTTACAGCATCCACACAAAGGAGCAGTTCTTAAAATGCAGGTTATGGATAATTCCAGTATCAGTGCATTACGCACCTTGGCGAAGAAAGGATTATGGGGATCAATGTAGGCTCTGTGACGGAGCACCTGAGGACATCATTCACATGCTATGCCTTTGCAAAGCCACCTTAGATGAACTCCGGAAAATACTACGCAGAGTCCCTCAAGAGAGAGATAAGAAAATGCAGAGAAGTTGCTGTAGTGTGTTTTAACCCTGCGGATCTTACACTTAACTTTGCGCTGGTAAAATTTCTCAGGATTGTGGAGAAAAAGGTTACAGCTGTAGAACGTAAGTGAGTAGATGAGAACTAGCAAGTAAGATATGACATAGCTATAGGGGCCATATCAGTAAATCTTCAGCTGAGACAAACAGAGTTATTATAAAGCTTCAGCACATCCTGCACTTAGATCTGGGGCGTCAAAACCTGTGAAGAAAGGAATCCCAGTTAATTAATTGGGCGATTAACATAACTAAAGGGGGACTTGCAGGAACATCACAACAGCCTTGCACCCTTTGCGCTTCTTCTAATGACTACAGGGAGCCCAGAAACTCATTGGAAAGACGGTTAAAGGAACTAAAGCACTTTAGTAAATTTGCCCCCCTTAGCAGGACCCTGCAAAGATAGAGTCTGACAAAACCCTCTGCATCACAAGTACAAACTCACTCAGACTGGTTCTTGTCTGCTCTTATTTGTGTATATGGCTAGATTAACATTTTGCAATCAGCATTATAAGAACAAAATTTTTATTGTTATCTCGCCAACTGTCTTAAGTTAGTTTAAAAAATATATTTTAATGATTGTGAATTAATTGTTTTGCAGTGGTGATTTAATTGTACCGCTATGGTTTTAATTAACTAAGAAAATAAAATCAAACTTGAAACATTGTCGAGCAACAGTGAAGAAGATGGCTGTGTAATGATGATGTCAACCGGTGAATGACATTAGCACGTGGGTTTGGCTTTATGCAGAGAAGAGTTCAAAGTCCAAGCGAGATCGCAATGTAAAAGACCCACGTTCCTTTGGACGTTGTCCCAAGATCACACTAAAGGTGAATGGTTGTTCCATACATTTTATCATCAACAGTGGTGCATCGATAAACATCATGCCGGCAGAGGAGTACAATGAACTATTCGTGGTGCCCGGTCTCACACATTGGAAGACAAAGATATACAAATGGCTGCTCCCAAGCCATTGCAAAGTCAAGGATCACTTGTAGCCACCATACGACACAAGAATACAAAAGTACAAGCGATGATTGATGTTCTTCAAGGTACTTTGTCAAGTGCAAGTTTACTCAGTTTCAGTACTGCTTCCGAGATGGGTCTGCTTTCTATCAACTATAATATAAATGAACATACCATTATAGTAACTCAGTTACTGTCTTTGGTTCATGGACTAGGAAAACGTAAGACCACAAAAGTGCAACTTCATGTCAATGACTACATTTACCCAGTTGCTCAATGACATTCTTGAATTGCTTTTCACTTACAGGAAGCTGCTGGGAAATAAGTGGAAACACTGCTAAAGCATGATATCATTGAACGCTCTACGAGTATGAGACCATGGGTTTCACCCATAGTGATAGTGCCCAAAAGGGCAGTGGAGGCGCCATGTGCATTTGTGTCAACATGTGCCAAGCTAACAAGGCAATTGAGAGAGGATGACATCCAGGTCCGTACATTGAAGACATGATTACACAGCTTAATGGTTCCATAGTCTTTTCTCATCTTGATCTGACCAAGGGGTATCATCAACTTGAACTGGAGGAAAATTACAGGTACATTACAACCTTTTCGACCCATATTGGTTTGTTCAGATATAAAAGACTACGTTTTGGGGCATCATCAGCTGCATGACTTTTTCAAGATGTAATTCACCACATAATATAACCTGTCACACATGCTTTTAATTATAGTGATGATATACTGTTTTTTGGGGCCACTCTTAAGGAACATGACAAAGCCCTTACACAAGTATGCCGCTTGCTAGCTGATGATAGTCTCACTTGGAGCACAATACAGTGTGAGTTTCACTAAATATAACTCAAATTCTTTGGGCATATTTTCTCTGAAAAGGGGGTAACACCAGATCTGGCTAAAGTACAAGCCTTGTCGTCCAATACTCCACCACAAGATAAGACCATGTTGCGATCCTTCCTGTTACTGTTCCAGGCACATTTGTGATTTTGCCACAGTCGGTGGCCCTTTGAGAGACTTGACTAAAAAGAAAGCTGTGATCGAGAGGTCACTTGAATGCGATTGAAGCTTTAAGAAAATCAAACATATAATTGAGAATGCTACTGAAAAGGCCTATTTTTGATCCAAAACTTCATACTGAGACTGTTGTAAATGCCAGCCCAGTGGGGTTGGGTGCAATCCATTCCCAGCACACTGGACACGACAATGTTCAAAGGCACATTGTGGCTTATGTGAGCAGAAGTATATTACAGCTCGAACATGCTTATTCCCAACCTGAGAAACAAAGTCTAGCTATAATGTGGGCTTGTGAACACTTCCATGTATTTCTATACAGAAAGTCCTTTATTCTTGTCACTGACCAGCAGGGTTTGCTCACCATTTTTGGGAATCTGAAAGCTAGGATGGCCCCTAACATTGAGAGGTGGGGGTTGTGATTGCAAGAGTATGATTACACTATTGTGCATAGGCCAAGGAGAGATCAGAATCCTACTGACTACTTTTCATGAGTGCCAGTGCAGTGTCACAGTACGTTTAAAGCAGCTGTGAGGAAAATCAGCCCAAACTACTACCGATGCCCGGGCTGCTGGCGCAAGGCGCCTCTTAGTTCCCATCTTGAATAGTTACCACACAAAGAGATGGGCGCTGGAAACAGGGACACAAGAACAGAGTTTTATTACTCATGAGGAGAGCCTGCCATTTCAGACACGAAACACAGTGTCTTCGGGAGGTGCTCTAACAAGTTCTCTGAGACTGCGTCTTTTATACACAAGTCGATGATGCATAAACATTCCTTATTACAATAAAGACATTGTGAAGCAAGGAAAAGACATCCCCAGTACCCCCCCCCCGTTCCGGTTTATTCCAACACGTGGCTACAGCATGAGGTCCTCACCCCCCCCCCCCATACAATAGGAGGGGACTACAATTGCAGCAGAGTGTTCCGCTGATTCCTTTGGAATGTGTGCGCCTGATCGGATCTCAGGGGATGGGGAGGTCATAATCAATAGTAGCTCCTTTGAAGAGGTGCGAGTGCATACAGTAGCGGGCAATAAACTGTATCCTCAGGCTAAGGGATGACCAGCGGTCCATGCAGACAGTCGGGCTCAGTGGAAGGGGTCATCAAAGGAGGGGTATTCAAGAAAGGAAGGGAGGTGTTGGTCAGGCGCGGGGTGTGATTCCCAGGGGCGGAGTCGCACAGAAGGAGAAATCTTATGACCCGTGCAGGAGAGAGCGGGGGCAGCCAGAGTGCGCAGAGGAGGTGTGCCGGGAGTTTCAGAGAGGCCATGGTGTCTAGAATGGTTGTTTGTGTGTGTGCGTGCATGGGTCTATGCTGGCGAGATGATGCGGTCAAGGCTTCACGGTATTCATTCTGCTTACAGTGAGTGTATGGTGGAAGCAAATGAACGCCGCTTATGTGCATTAACATTGTCATTTTCCACAGTCGCCGCTTTTTAACATAAGTTAGTTCATTTTCCTGTTCTTCCCAATTGATGGGCGTACATATAGTCGCGTGTGGTCAATGAGATAGCGTTTGTCAATACTAGCAGATTGTGTATAACCATGATCAGTTGATACGGGTGGCAGAATACAGTACATATGAATTTACATTTGGTGGGTTATTCATCTAGGGATCAGCATACTACATACTACAGACATTCTGACTTTCTCTTCGGCGGTATCAATGTACAGTAAAAGTGACCGATAAACATTTTGAAAACACTACAAAGTGGTTGAGGGAGGAATTCAGTTCAGTACAAGCAATCAGTCAAGGGAAAGGGGGGTGATATCTTCGTCACAGTGTCTTTTTGCAGCGAGCCATCACTGGTAGGCTCTAGTCCGTCTTCTTTCGTTGGCGCTGTTGAGCACCGGCGGTGGAGCTATGAGTCCAGCTCGGATCCAACTTTACACGTTGCAGGGTGCGATCTGTCCTCTGCTGTTAGATCACAGTCCTGTTTTCTAACTAATCCTTTTAGGGGTGCTTCACGCTCGGCACCTGCATTTCCTTTTCCTTCCGTGGCAAAACCCTATTCTTCCTAAATGTCGTTCCTTTTTCTGAGTCAAAATCCAGGGGTTAGAATGGGGGTGTCGTTGGGTAATCGAGGGAAGAGAGGGCGGAGTGGAGTCAGATTCTCTGAAGCAGACCCAGGGAGCAAATGATAACAAGCAGGCAGGCCCATCGATCGGGCTCAGAGGGGCGGGGGACTTCTGGCACAGGTTGGTCAGCAAACAGGGGCTTCAGGGCAGCCATTCATTCTTTCATTTTCCGTGTTTGAAAGTGGTGCCTCGTCCCGCGTCTCGTTGCTCTGCGGCTCCACCTTTGGTCCAGGTCATACGTGCTTCATGATCTGTGGCCGGGCTGAGCGTCACGTCCGGCCCCTCTCCTCCGGTGATTGTGTATCCTTGAATGGGTACAAAACAAGTTTTTAGAGAACCGGTCAACAGAGGATATCTATACATTTCAATCCCGTCCTCAATCCTAAGTGGCTGGGGACTTGTTCATCAGTCACAGTCAGAAGTCATCACTATGTAGTATGTATGCAGGCATTTCTACTGAGTTTGTACTAAGTCTATTTGGCGTTCATTCATGGCATGTATGGAGAGAAGTCAGGCTCCTATCGACTGTGTATTCTTATTAAACTCGGAATCGGATCCTTCGGGAAAGACCCGTTTACTAACCCAAGTCCTAGCAGTCTTACATTTCCCACCAGAGTCGGCTAATTCTAGCGAACAGGTGGGTGTACTAACATCTAACATCATGAGAAAGGGACAGAGGCTAAACATTCTTTTCCCGGAGAGCAATGGTTAATCAGGGTCATCAGTTATAATTCGGGGGGCAACAGTTATGGAGCTGGGGTCAATCGGGAGAGGCGAGGACGCTTTGGACATCCGCACTTGGGCGCTGAGGGGTGGGACAATCTGGGCATTGGGGGTTATTTTTCTAAGGACTGAGAATAGAAGGCCATTGACGTATAGTCCCCCTATAAAAGGCCAGATTAGGGGACATCAGTCGTCTCACCTGTCCTTTCCTTCTTAGCCAATTCAAGTTCCTTCATTTTGCGGAAAGGAGAGGTAGTAACATGGCGAGTCACAATCGTTTGAGTTCCTGTCAATTTTGCCAAACACCTTTGTGTTCAAAAAGACCCAATTAGGCTCGTGCTGGCGGGGCACAACGTTACTACATAAAGGAAGAGGGAGTAGGGGGACTCTCATAGAGAGTGAGAGTCGTCCGCATTCTAAATGAACCACTTGGTACACGCATGACAGAGAGAGAGAGAGAGAGAGAGAGAGAGAGAGAGAGAGGGAGAGAAAGAAACGTGTACAATAATGGGCCATTTAGTGCGCACACAACACAGAACAGCAGGGGTCAAGTAATATAGAAACACAGGCAGAAGGGCGACATAGATCCATACATTACGTACACACGAATTCAGGTGGAGGTGACAATACATGTATTTACACACAAATGATCCAAAACAGAACATAGAACAGTTTTCTGGCCAAAAATATTTCTTCCTGCATGCTGCGCATTCTTAGTATCCTACTTAATTCACCTGGGCGTTGAGCTTTTTACCTTTTTTCTTCGCTACACCTCTGCCAATTGGTCGGGAATTAATCTAGTCGGGCTAATACTCACAGTGGGGCCTTTGAATTATCTCTCTTTTTCTCTTCTATCGAATGATTTTCCAGGCTGAAGCGACAGAGGGGCATCAACCGGGAGGGCAACGGGGCAGCGTCTACTCATTGGTGCGCGTCCTTGCTTGGTTGTATTACTTGGGGTATCAGGCATATTTTGCCATACTGTAATACCCCGTCAAGTTTCTACTTCGGACCACTCCTCCAGTTGCTGGGTTCAGAGAGAGTCACTTGTAAGTAAGGGAATGCTATATCTTTGTTTGTCCGTCGTGTATAGGTACCATGTCCAGTTCCCCTCCCCCCCCCCCCCCCCCCCCATTGGTCGTTCGTCATTACTTAAGTCACGCACAAAATAATTCTCCCATCCATCCAAATGTGTGCAACGTATATTTAGTCGAGCTATACACATCAGGGCATGCACACGTGTGTTCATATCACACAAAAATCGTCACACTCTTAGGGGCTGTCCCCTCGGACAATCACGATTCTTCACAGTGCTAGCCTGACTTTCGCGCGGGACCATGGCGTGTTGCTTAGCTCTTCTCCATACTTTAGTTGACGTCCTGACATGACCTGCAGAAAGAAGGGAGAAAGAAAGGGGTGGGGGCAGCGTTTTAAAACACATCAGCGCGCATAAACCCGAAAATGTTTTTACCTACCACATACTCGGCCTATCTCCACAGGATGCGGTCTCTACCATCTCGGCGTTTAAGCCCAGAGGGACCTGTTGCGTGGGAGAGATAATTATTGATGGACTGAGGAAAAGGGATGGTCTACAGTGATCTAAGGTCGTTTTTGTCTGTCAGGCACGGAAACTAAAGGGGGCTAGTTGGCATTTCCTTCGGGGTTGTTTAGGACATTTTAAAACAACTTCCTTGATACATGCGGCACTTAAAGTAGGAGCTAAGTACCAGGGCCTTTATTGATCGCTTTATGCTGAACGAAGAAAAAAATACATATATCAAAACCTGGAACATTCATCTTCGCTGCTCCTGCGTACTACCCTTTTAACCTTCAATCTTAATCGAGCTGCTTTCATCCACCTATATTTCACTTATATCGGGGACAGTAGCCATACATTCGAAGCTCATCAACGCAAATACTACAGTTATACTTGCCTCTTCAAAAACCTTTAATTAAAAATGTTGGTGCACAAATACGGGCCTACAACCTCGTGGGCCGGCCACGGAGCAGACTGGAACTGTGCATGAGGGGAACGGAGTCGGTGATCATTGATTTCATAATAGAGAGTGCGGCAAGTGCAATTAAATCATTATCGAAAATTCATTGTGAGCAAGTATCATAAGTGTCGAGAATTCAAACTTTCAATAACCATGGGGTGTAACATCAATTCATTGTCCGAATTTTCAATCAGTACCCATCTTATATCAATTCATTGTCCAACTACATAATTAGTACCGATCTTATATCAGTTCAGTGTCCAACTACATAATCAGTACCCATCTTATATCCATCCATTGACCAAAAACTACATACATATCTCATAACATCAAGGCTGAGCAATCGGGGTACCACAAGGAGCTGAAAGTTTCAGTTGTACCGGCGCCATTTTGGGTGAGGTCAGGCATATCCGAGTATGGTCAAGATGTCTCCCTCAACCCATGGTCGGGCCAGAACCTCTTTCGGAAGTCCAGACAGTTTCATGAAAGGGGTAATAGAAGGGACTGGCGATATGAACCATCAGTCAAAGTGGGAGGGAGGCAACAATATTTCCTACCGGGTCATACTGGTGTCCTACCGGAACTGATCACGTTGGCAGTCTTGCGGGATTTTGGGCATTTCAAGACTGAGGCTGGTGCCGGCATGAGTGCGCCGACGCCTCGTGGTTCCCATCGGGGGACGGGGGCGCCCACGTGGAGGGGTCGGGGCCACCGGCTCTTATAGAAGTTCAAGGTCGAGGAGAAGAGCACAGGACGTGCGCCGGTCCTGGGCAAAAGCGCCGCTTTTCGCTAGGGACCCTTCAAATGGAGCGTTGGGGTGTCACTGGAAGCCTCCACCTGGGGAGGTGGAGGAGGCTCGTTCGCGCCGCCTCCTCCTCCCAGCGACCCCGTGCCGTTTCTCGGCTCCCGCATTTCAGGATGGCCGTACCAGGCAAGGAAGAGAGGGGGGGGTCGGTGGCATATGCAAGACATCCCCCCCCTCCATTGTCGCAGTCATCATTGGAAGTGCAGTCGCAGGCAACAATCCAGCGTTGTCAAAGCCATAATTGAAGAAAGAAGTGTTGTCACAGCCATTATTGCAGAAAGAAGTGTTGCCACAGCCATAATTGAAGAAAGAAGCGTTGTCGCAGCCATTATTGTAGAAAGAAGTGCTGCCGACAAGGGACCCTGTCGGCCTCGGTTCCAGTTTTTCATGGCCAGAGCAGGCGGAAAGAGGGGGGGGGGTCAGAGGCATAGGCAAGACATCCCCCCCCGTGGCCTGCAGGGCGGCAGAATGGGGAGAACAGCACATTTTCGAGCCTTCCACCCCACGGCCTCTCCTTCCGATGGCGGCCAGCCGGGCCTTGCTCTGCACGTGTCGAGGCCTCGCCTTCCGGATGGGCGTGACCGTGGGCCTGTTGCACTTCGGGAGCTTCCGGAATGGGGGTAGGTGTCTGCTGATTTGTATCTATTTCATTTTACAGTTATTGGGCGTGGCGGGCGGTGGGACAGACATGTTTGGAGCAGTGAGGGGCGGTGAAGCCTAAGTACCTCGTGTCTGCCTTGGTGTCAAGCTCGGCTTCCCTCGCCATTTTTATGTTTCTTACTGCGGGTTATTTCTAACATTTCTTATTTTTAGCGAAGTCGAAAGCTCATCAGTGGCCTACTGATTTCGCTCGACTTCTTTTTCCTTCCTTTCCTAATGTGTTTCATGCTAAAGTTTTTCCTAATGTGTTTCATGCCAAAGTTTCTGTTAACAGGATATGGTGTTTACTTCATATTTTACATATGTCCTTTTTACTAAGGTGGGTGTCCTCTGGTTAAGCCAGACGATCCACCTCTAATAAATGGTCCGGGTGGAACTAGTTAATCAATCAGTGGGGAGTGGATAGGCATGTCAGGTTACAACGGGGGACAAAGGTCCGCATTACCTACCCTTCACTACTTGCAAAGACTAGACAGAATATTTCTATTCTACGTTATTTGCAAACAGAGAATACCTCAAACGAACTATTCTTTGAACAGTAAATGTCCAGACAATCAATCAATCAGTGGGGAGAAAAACAGGCATGACGGATTACAACAGGGACAAAAGTCTGCATTACCTGTCCTTCGCTATCTGCAAAGGGAGACAGAATATTCCTATTCCTCTCTATTTGTAGACAGGGAATATCTCAAAAGAACAATAATCGATACAATCAATAACAAACAATCAGTGGGGAGAAAGATAGGCATGACGGATTACAACGGGGACAAAAGTCTGCATTACCTATCCTTCACTATTTGCAAAGAGAGAGGAACGTTCCTATTCGTCGCTGTTTGCAAACAGAGAATGTCTCAAAGAGAACCAATACTTCAAGTAGCAACCAAAGCTAAATGAACCAATCAATGAGCAATATCAGTATTTAAATACCGATTCCAATACAAACAATCAA
Source organism: Lissotriton vulgaris (assembly GCF_964263255.1). Taxonomy (NCBI): domain Eukaryota; kingdom Metazoa; phylum Chordata; class Amphibia; order Caudata; family Salamandridae; genus Lissotriton; species Lissotriton vulgaris. Next base: position 1,023,309,508 of record NC_141693.1, read on the forward strand.
TCAATCAATCAGATGGGTAAAGCCATCCTACCAATCAGACGTAAAGACGTCCTACTTAACCTTACCCGGACCGGACCGTGTGGACAGTTCTTCGCCTTCCTCCTTCCAGCGCCCGATCGTTCTCTTACTTCATTATTTACTGCAGCATTCCTGTGGGGTTCCAGTCAGGACAGTAGGTCACCTGAGAGAGGTCCATTCAGAATTGGTGAAGTTCATTCAATCGGCAGCCGGACGAGGGCCCTCTCAAGGCAGGTATACTCCAATCGTTTCGACGTTCACCCCATCGTCTGGACCTCTCTTACCGGACCTTTTGTCGCTGATGGGCCCCGCGTTGGGACGCCAATTGAGGAAAATCAGCCCAACTACTACTGATGCCCGGGCTGCTGGCGCAAGGCGCCTCTTAGTTCCCATCTTGAATAGTTACCACACAAAGAGACGGGCGCTGGAAACAGGGACACAAGAACAAAGTTTTATTACTCATGAGGAGAGCCTGTCATTTCAGACACGAAACACGGTGTCTTCGGGAGGTGCTCTAACAAGTTCTCTGAGACTGCGTCTTTTATACACAAGTCGATGATGCATAAACATTCCTTATTATAATAAAGACATTGTGAAGCAAGGAAAAGACATCCCCAGTACCCCCCCGTTCCGGTTTATTCCAACACGTGGCTACAGCATGAGGTCCTCACCCCCCCCCCATACAATAGGAGGGGACTACAATTGCAGCAGAGTGTTCCGCTGATTCCTTTGGAATGTGTGCGCCTGATCGGATCTCAGGGGATGGGGAGGTCATGATCAATAGTAGCTCCTTTGAAGAGGGGCGAGTGCATACAGTAGCGGGCAATAAACTGTATCCTCAGGCTAAGGGATGACGAGCGGTCCGTGCAGACAGTCGGGCTCAGTGGAAGGGGTCATCAAAGGAGGGGTATTCAAGAAAGGAAGGGAGGTGTTGGTCAGGCGCGGGGTGTGATTCCCAGGGGCAGAGTCGCACAGAAGGAGAAGTCTTATGACCCGTGCAGGAGAGAGCGGGGGCAGCCAGAATGCGCGGAGGAGGGGTGCCGGGAGTTTCAGAGAGGCCATGGTGTCTAAAATGGTTGTTTGTGTGTGTGCGTGCATGGGTCTATGCTGGCGAGATGATGCGGTCAAGGCTTCACGGTATTCATTCTGCTTACAGTGAGGGTATGGTGGAAGCAAATGAACGCCGCTTATGTGCATTAACATTGTCATTTTCCACAGCTGAGTCCTATGTTAGCTTCGTAGTCAAGTCAAGCATGCCTGCAGCTATTTCGTTGGATCAAATTCTTGCTGCTACAGGTTTTGCTTCCTTCTTCAGATTGAGATCTGTGTGTTCTCAAAGACACTATTGTCCAGCAACCCTGGAACAAACACACTTGACCTGTTATGGTAACTGTGAATACCAAAAGTTAAAAAATTGGAGCGAGGAGCTCTCTGTCACCCAAGAAGTCCTTCTTTTTAAGGGGGCTTAGAATTGTCATTCCAGAGATTCTGCAACAGCAAGTCATTGAACTAGCCCATGAGGGTCATCATGGAATTGTCACCACCAAGGGAGCTCTTTGAGACCGAGTGTGGTTTCCTCACTTTGATTAAAGAGTTGAAAGAGAAGTAAAGGCCTGACATTTGTGCAACTGCTTGTCTCCTGAAACAATGCAGCATCCATTAGTTATGTCTGACCTCTTGAAGCATGTTTGGGAGAGGATTGCAGTTGATTTCTTTGGACCCCTTAAGAATAGACATCATCTAATGGTGGTTGTTGATGAGTACTCATGATTTCCCCTTGTTGAAGCCCTGTCGTTAACCACACATGATGAAGTCATTTGGACATTAAATGACATTTTTGCAACATGGGAGTCACCTCCATTTTCAAGTCTGACAATGGCCCACAATTCAATAGCTGAGAGTTTAAAGATTTTATCATTAACACAAATGTTAAACATCAGAAAAGTACCCCTCTCTGGCCACAGGCCAACGTTGTTGTTGAATGCTCCATGGGCACCCTAAAGAGAATAGTTCAACGCGCTGCAATAGAAGTAAGTAGTCTTAAATTAGCTCTATGTTCAGTCCTTCATGCTTACAGATCAACTCCCCATTCCACTACATTTGAAAGCCCTGGCACTATGAAGTGTGGGAGAGCAATGGGAACGAAATTTCCGCAATGGACCATTCAAAGGTCAACAGATGTGTATGAGATCTGTATGACGGATTCCTTGCACAAGTCCAGAATGAAGACCTATGCTGATAACACCTATGTGCTCTGGACACAGTATCAAGGAAGAAGATCAGGTTCTGGTCAAGCAAAAATGGAAACGCAAGACTGATGCCCCATTTGATGAACCCATTTGATGCTGAACCACTGAGGGTTGTGATAAGCAAAGCATATATTGTGACCGATCAACATCCCAGAAAGTCCATCACAAGAGATTCACATTTCAAGCACTTACCTTGATGTTCGTCGGTTCCAAATGTCAGAAGTGAGACCTGCCCACCTGAAAGTCCAGAAAGCCTACCTCTTACGGCTACCTCTGTACCCCGATGCCTAAGGCAGGCCCCGCTCCTCCACTTCATCACCCTCAAACGACTAGGTCTGGAAGACTCGTTCATGCACCTTGATGTATTATTGGGGAACTATGATGTATATATGTAATATTTGTACTTTTTATTTAACAGAGGATGACATGTAATGTCTTGTAGAGATGAATAGCAGGACCCTTCTGGTCCCTGAAAGACTCTGTAAGAGAATAATGTTATCATTTGCGTGTGTCTGGGTGTGGTAATAAAGTTCATGAAGCAGTGCGTACAGTTAATGGTTGCACTCTGAAGAAAAAAACATGCACTACAGAGCTCTGTGTGTGGTGTGGTAATTTGCATGCTACTTGGCCGGAGAAGGCACTACAGACACCTTAAATATATTACAGTGAAGGTGCGGAGTGCAGCATTTGCCTTCTTGGCTTAATGACGCACTCCGCCACTTCAGAAAAGCAGGGATGCACCATATTTACAAAAATATGGTGCAGCCCTGTGTTTCCCCCTGCGCTGGCGCTTAATTAAGCTACCTAGCGCCAACGCAGGCACCCTTGCACCATAGTGCAAGGGTGCCTGTGTTGAGGCGAAGATTGTTTATGTGCAGAAAGTTCCCCCTTCCTGCACATAAACAATCTTTAAATGCCATTTTGTAACTTCTATGTGTGCTGCCCAAGGCAGCACACATGGAAACAGCAAAAGTGAGGAGAAATGAAGCAATTCTCCTTGTTTCGCCTGTTTAAGACTAGGTTTTCCCTGGTCTTAATTTTGGCGCTGCCTCCTATTTACGCCACCCTTGTAAATAGGGGGCAGCATCAAAATCAATGGGTGTTGCAGTGGAACATCCACCACAACACCTATTGCCCTCCCCTTTCACGCTAAATACAACGTGAAAGGGGCCTTATTTACAAGGAAGCGTTAAGCCACGTTCAGTGGTTTAACTCGGTCTTGTAAATAAGGTGAAGCTCCTATCGCCATCACAAAATCACTAAAGGTGCTGTTGTGGTGGCGATAGGGGCTTGTAAATATGGCCCTCAGGGATTTAGCGAAACACAGGCTTTTTGAATCACAAATGGCTTTGTACATCTGTTCCTACATTTCGAGTTACTAATAGCTTTTTTCGGCCTTTAAACTGGTGTGGTAAGGACTCTAGGGACGACAAAGAAACGAGTCTTGTTATTTTCCTCTGCGCTTTTGTCACATCCTCGTGTTCTTGTGCCCTTGCCAGCATTGTCTTCTCATCACTGGAGCTGTGGCCTGTAGCTCTGGCAGATCTGAAGGAGGCTCTGACAAGAAAGACTATTTCTCGGAAGCGAACTTAGTTTCCGATTCCTCTTGTCCTTTTGAGGCAGTACCCAGCCACATCTAGCAGAAAAAGTCTGCATTATCTTGTCAGTGGGATCGAGGTCAAAATAATGGTTAGTCAAGATATAAGATACCTGTGTGCGCACTGGATAAATCAGTGCAAAGAGGCTGTGTGTACATTGACATGATAATGCCATGCTGCTGCAGGCCTGGGCTCCTGCTGCCTGAAGCTGTTATATTAATAGACAGCTTCTGTTTAATTGGCCCTGTAGGGTCCTGGCCGAAGCACAATATGAGCTGGGATTTTGTGATTCCGTGTTTTTGAGCAAAGACATTGCGAGGATGTCTTGGCTTTACCACTTAACTAGACGGATTTCTGCTGGAAAAATGGTAATACTTTTCTACCAGCAGAGACCCTTTGCTGCAAGCCAGTCATTACCAGAGGCTGCTGAATGTACGCTGGTATGATGGTGACACGCAAAAGAGGCACATTATTGATCTTAAAAACTGCAGGCAGTTTCTAAACTTTCCACAACAGATGGGGGGGGAGGACCTATATTCCTCTCTTGTGCCATGAACATCAATGGATGTCAAGATTTCTGCGGGTAAAAAAGACAAATGTGGTGGTAATGTTTCCTTACATTCAGGGTGGTTCAAATGCATAGGTGTGCCATAGGCAGATCTTTATAGTGTTGTGTACTGGCATGGAGTGAAGGTTCGCAGCCATGCAGTGTATTGGTCTGCATTGCCTCTGTCTGGCTGGAAATTAAGAAGCAAATTACTTTCCTACAGCATAGAGCATGCAACTGTTTCATAAAAAAAGAGATATCCAACCTGCCAGAACATCCCCACTTCTGATAAAAAAAAGATGATGCACAGAGGGTGGGTAAAAAAATAAACAGATTTACACGTTTCAAACAAAGTGGCACTAGATATGCATGCATAAAATCCTCAAGAATGGACTATGGGGCAGATTTACAATAACTAGCGCATCCCAGCATGGATGTGCCAGTTATTGTGCGCTGCAGCTCTGCCACCCTGGATGCGCAGCATTTACAATGCGGCACACCATGGGGCAAAAACGGCACAGATACGTCACGCATCTGTGCCGTAAAAGCGGTGCATTGCTGGAGTTGCGTCGCAAGCGCGACGCAGCTTCAGCAATGCTCTGGGTGGCCCTATCTCCACAATGCTGCGTCAATCCTTATGCCTGCTTCAAGCAGGCGCAGGGTTTTGACGCAGCATGGGCCCAAATGTGACTGAGTGAAATCTTGTATATTTCTCTCAGCCAGTTTTGGGAGGCGTTCCTTTGCCGGAACGCCCCCCCCCCCCTGCGATGGAACGCCTCCTTCTGGCGCAGGGCTTTACAACGTGAAGCATCTGGGAGATACGTCACGTTGTAAATACCTTGCACCATGGCGCATCTTTTGCGCCGCCGCTGCATCACAAAAGTGACGCAACGGCGTCGTAAAAGAGGTGCAAGGGGCTAGTAAATCTGCCCCGACGAATTTAATCTAAAAAATCGAGGCACTACATAAGCACGGCATAAGTGAATGAATCTTTACCAAAAGGGCATCCCAGTCCTGTGGGTGAACATTTTTCGGACCCGCATCCACGGCCTGAGGTTTGACGAATCTCAAAAGTAAAATCAAGACAAAAAGGTAAACATAACCTGTGAATGAAATTGTGTGCAGCTGTTAAATGTAAGAGGAGGTGGTTTAAATAACTGGGTGGCCAGGAGTCAGGCCAGCAAGCAGAGGTGTGCTTGAGCTCCGACGATTGCCTGGCTGTCCCCCCTAAAACGGGCTATATGTTTTACAGAACCATCCGGAGAAATTCCGCCGCCATTCTGACTCATCAAATAACATCATGAATTTTCCCTCACTAGTAAGAGATTATCATACACTAAGACGTCTGCTACAAAATCGCTGCTCCGGTCAATATGAGTAGCAAGCATGAGTGTGACCCTTCACCTGTTTTCCACTACTCACAGCAGGATGTGCAGTTCTGTCACCCCCACGGAATGAAAGCAGTGCAGTCAAACTTTAAGCAGCACCTGAAACCACTTGCTCTCCACCAGGAATCTTAGGGTTGCGGCGTTAGCCTCCTTGGCTCAACGCCAGGTTCAGCCACTTCTGAAACGCTGGGCTGCACCATATTTACAACAATACGGTGCAGCCCTACATTTCCCCCGGCACTAAATTTAGCTGCCTAGCATCAAACACAGGCACCCTTTCACCTGGTGGAAGGGTGCCTGCTTTGCAGGGGAAGATTGTGTATGTGCAGGAAGGTGACGCTTCCTGCACATAAACAATCTTTAAATGGCGTTTTGTAACTTCTATGTGCGCTGCTTAATGCAGCACACATAGAAGTTGCAAAACGTCATTTTTTTTAATGATTGTTTATGTGCAGGAAGGGACACATTCCTGCACATAAACAATGAATGGCGTTTTGCTGTTTCCATGTGTGCTCCACAACGCTGCACACCTGGAAACAGCAAAAACGAGGAGAAATTAAACATTTCTTCTCGTTGCGCCAGGGTAAGACCAGGTTTTCCCTGGTCTTAATTTTGGCACTGCCCCATATTTATGCCACCCTTGTAAATATGGGTCAGAGTCAAAATCAATTGGTGTTGCGGTGGAACACCCACTGCAACACCCATTGCCCTCCCCTTTCACACTAAGTGTAGGATACAAGGGGGCTCTATTTACAAGACAGCATTAATCAATGTTAAGTGTCTTAACGCTGCCTTGTAAATAAGGCGAAGACCCTAGCGCCACCACAAAGTCCCAAAAAGTGATGTTGAGGTGGTAATAGGGGCTTGTAAATATGGCCCTTAGTGATTAACTTGCCACACAATGGAGAACATAGCAATTTACTCACGAGTTGAAATTTCCTTCTTCACTTCCCTCCTCGAGCACAAGCGGAAAGAAAAAAAAAGATTTTGAATTTTCCAGGAACTCTGGTCATCTTAGCAAAGGTCAAACAACAAAAGTAATTTAGGCTCCCAAAACAGCTAAATCTCATCTTAATACGGTTCATTGGTCACAGTACACTTAAAATGTACTCCAAGTTGCTGCCAAACAATCCAGAAGGCCAAACCTCTTATGCTTTCAGATCCAGCTGACCACCAGTTTGATAGTGACAGCTCTCCCATGTAAATCACATCCTCCTGCCCATTAAAGTTTCCCCACACACCAAGGGCTCCTAAGGCCCAATCTTCGGTCTACCCATAAACTAAATCTATAACAGACCCATTAAAAAACAATCTGAATATGCATTCAGACTAGATAATTTTACGCAAAACTTTGAGTCTATTTATGAGAGACTATCTATCTTCATCAATGCATGGACAACGGCTGAAGCTAGAGTAAACCTCCTAGAAAATACATCGAAGAGTTTTTAGAACAACACCCAGAAATAAATCAACATTCATACATGCAAATGTAAAGACCTGGAAAACAGCTATTGTAGCTTGAATTTACGTATTGCAATTGTCTCTTCGGGGGCTGAAGGTAAGGAGGATAATAGATACTCCGACATGATCAGGTAGAGATCTTCTTAATTGCTATGTCCTAGGCAAAGAGAAAGACCACCCACTCTTGGAGACAGGCTGGCTCTCAATAGCCTGCGCGCATTGAGAACCGACCAGTACACCTAGAGCCGGAGCCATTCTCCATACCATCATCACTTTTTCCAGGACTTCAATATCAAGGAGAAAATTCTGTTTCTCACTAGAGAATGACAATGGATCCTAACATAGGATGACTTCTCCTTTGCTTTGTTTTCTGACCTAGCCTGGGTAACTGCCATGCCAGTGAGAGAGACGGGTTCTTATCCCAGAATTGTGGTCTTTGTCAATCACAGCTATGATAAATGCAGGCTCATAGCTCACGATAAATTTGAAATATTCCTTTTAGATCTTCACCGTTAACGTGATAGCAAGAATATTAGTTTCTCAGCCCGATTAACCATGCCTTGAAACAAACTCACTTTGATAACAAATTTGAATGTGTCAAAGTTTGATTCATATTGATTAAGGTATGATTAGAGGGCTGAGCAGTCCTATACCCACTACCATACTGTCAGCAAACTACTCTAAAACTACCGCTAGGAAAAGGAGGATGGGCGTCCTCAATTTTCAGGTACATTACTGGTCCGGTCATAGCTAAGTGTTTAGCAAAACCAAAACAAGGCAAAACGTCTCCTAAATTCTCCTTCATTAACATCTGCTTTAGGTCCCACTCTCCCCAATTATTTCTCTTTGGATATATTAACCCACAAATACTCTCAGCCCTCATTAATTTCAAAGGGTTTGCAGATCTACTCCTGGCATGATCTGAACTGACAACACAGAAAACCTCCCATTCATGGCCGTTCACTTATTTGGAACAGCAAATCTTCGAACTCGTCTTTGTTAAACTCTTATCTTTGGTTGCTTCGCCAACTATACAATGACTCATTCAGCCCTCTGGTACTTTCAGATTTTCAGAATGGAGTTTGAGATCCCATGCCACAAGTTCTTTAAATACTTACAGATTTGTGGCTTCCTTACCAAAAATGTAAACAAATTTGAGCTAAAGTCACTTTAGGCCTGCTAAAACACCACAACATCGAATCTCAGGATACTACAAGGCATTCCATAGAAACCTATAACATCGGGATGCTCATCTGACCATCCTCCCAATTTAGAGTAGGTGGTTGGGTTTTGTTTCTGTTCATCACTGCCAGGTAAAGAAGATGGTAAGGCACAGTTAAAATAAAAATAATTACCCCAACACCATAGGAGAAAACTCCAATGATGTTTGGGTCATTAGTGTTATTTTGTTGTAAATAAATCTTGCTTTGAGAGTTTGTATTTAAAAAAAGTAAAGTTATGTAAAAGTTTGACAGTCAGCCATCCTGTTTGATGGAGCTGTCTGTCAAACATTTAAAACATTGACAGGAACCCCTGTGACAGTGGTTCTTGCTAAGGTTAAAAGATGTCCACGGACATCTCCATATTTTGAAGGATGGGAAGTCATACAACCATCCTGCAAACTCTAAATCAGGTCCATTGACTTCATCAATACAAACAAACTATCATTCAACTTCTATATCACCCTTTCTAAACTGTAGAATTGGTTCCCAAACCCTGCCCCAGCTAGGTTGTGTCCGAGACAACACATCTTTGCTACTGATAGGGTACATACATTTGCCACCTGCTTGGTACTAATATATTTTGGTAACAGTTCTGAATGTAAGGGAAGTTTTAGTCAGATAGCGCTTATGATGAGAATTGCTGCAGTCCTGAAATATAATTTCCTATACTTTTCTGTAGTAGTATCAAATCTACATATCACAATCCAATGGCAAGACAAACAATGTGAAACACTAGGCTTGATGTAAAGTTTGGCAGAGAAGATACCCCATCACAACTGCGACAGAGTATATGCCTGACTGATTTATAGAATGACAGACGTTACATATGTCAACAGCTCTGCCAAATGGGCCAACAAAGTACGAGCTGTCAGAGGTTTGCATATAACACTATCTGCCAAATTTAGAGTGAATGGTGTTATATGGTTATAAGTTTTATTTTTCAGCCTTTTCACCTTCAGTAAATTTGAACTAATACGTCCATTAGGCCTTGGGTATGGTTACGGTTTGAATCCTTAATAGAAATCAAGAGAAATAGCATTAAAATTGAAGATAAAGGGATGCATATGTTCTCCTTCTTTTTATTAAATTGCTCACACCTGAGATGGAACATATAGAACATGGTCTAGTTTTTCTCGTATCGTAAAGCCCAAGCTTTTTGAAATTTCTTTTAAACGGCACTCAACTTTCTTTACTGTTCAGTCCGTAATCTCAAGTTCTGCCAATCACTATGCTGGTAAGAAAAGTGTGTTTTTCGCCTCTTACTATAGCGTTTATCAGCTTTTTTATACATTCAAACAAACTGGCTACATTTTCTTATTTGTTGTGTATTCCCGGCCTTATCATGGTATTTTGGGGTAGTACCTAAATATTATTCTTTTCATGCGAGCTTTAATTTTTTGCTCGCTTTAGTGTACTTATCAGTACAAGTATGTTTAGAGGATATTTGGTTATGGTTTTATATTGTGTTTATGCTTCAGACCTTATCCGGTGCTGTCCTGGGTGAACTGTAGCAGTCTTTAGTCTAGAACTCCCATATCTCAAATTGAAATGCAAATGAAAAGTAATTTTTCATGGTAAACATGACATCTATTTTAGGTCTGGCATTTCTTGACGTGATTACCTCTGACTTTTTGCCTCTACCTCCTCTATTTTTGATGTTGTGATAGATTTCGTGGGCACTTTGCCACTGCTGATCAGTGTCAAAGTGCAAGTGTCCCTGTGTAAAGTATAATGGTAATTGGTTGTTCATGAGTGGAATGTTTGCCTTACTAGTAAAGTCTCTATTAAAGTGCACTATGTGTGCCAGGGCTAGTAATGCAAATGCTACTAGTGGGTCTACAGCACTAATTGTGCCACCCATACAAGTAGCCTTAAAGAGAGAAACTCAGCCGTGCCACTGCAGTACCTGCACACAGTTTGGTAAACTGCCATGCTGTTCTGACAAGTGCACCCACTTGCCAGACCTTACCCTTCCCTTTCTATACATATCAGACACCACTATGGTAGGTTCAAGGTACCCCCTGGGCAGGGTGCAGTGTATGAGGTGTGTACCATGTCCTAACAGAGAAATAATCTCCATTACGTGTTTCACTGTTGAAAGGCCAGCTTCCCCATAAGAAAGAATGGGGAGGCTGTGTAATATTATTTCCAGCCTATCTTCCCAAAGGCTTAAGATGGAGAGGAGAAGCTTAGTATGCCTGAACTCACAATGTAATAGCACATCTTTTTATGAAGGTGGTTTTTGCATTGTGTGTTTAGAAACCACTCTTTGAGAAGTGGCTGTGTTTTTGTGCTCTAAAATTTCTCTGTGTCTCTGCCTGGGTGAGGATTGATTGTCTGGATCTGAAAGTGATAGGATCTGGGGAATTTCTGGACCCAGAGGAGGAGGTGAGACAATAGCAGGCAGACCTGCATCTGGAGTGTCAGGGGGAGGAGCCCCTCGAGGTGAAGAGGCCTGGGCTGCAGCCATATTACAATGGCTCCATCCCCTGCTGAGTGATTAAGGATCCGGACCCCACTATCAAAGGAATAAGGTGTAACTGGCAGGGAGACACCCAGAACTGGTTTAGACAGGGGTCAGTGCCCCCCGAACACAAAGACTTCAACGACATTTAGGGGTGTAACTATGAGAGTGAAACCCCTAAATGTTGGAATTGGAATTGGATGGACTGTTCAAGACTGAACAGGACTGAAACTACTTTGTGGTCAAGAGGACCTCTGCCAACGAAGAAACAGCTGAATAGACTGAAGGAAAGGACTGACCCTTGCTGTGTGTTCTGGGGCTGGCCTGCAGTTTGTTGTTATAACCAAGGAAGAGGCTACAGGGACTTTGCTGTGTGCTATGTCCCCCTGCTTGAAAGTACTTTGCTGTGCTGTGTCCTGAAGTAACTTAATCCCAAGGGCCCAAGGTGAGCTGGCTCCCTGTTGTGGAAACTCAGGAACACAAAAGTTTCCAGAAGTGTCACTGCGACGCTGTGTGTGTGTGATTTCTGCAGCCTGAGACTTTTCTAAGCCGTGCCATGTGATCGTGGGCACCTGGAGTTCAATCGAGTCTCAGCGATGCTGTGTATGTGTGTGTGCTTGTGTGTGTGCTTTTTGCAGCCTGACCCCTTTGTGAGGATTTTCCTATGATGTTGTGCACCTAGCGTCCAAGTGAGTCTCAATGACTCTGTGTGCATGTGCTTCGTACAGCCTGAGACCTTCGTGAAGATTGCCCTGTGACCATGCCCACCAGAAGTTCAAGAGTGTTTCAGCGACGCTGTGTGTGTTTGCTTTTTGCAGCCTGAGACCCTTGGAAGAATTGCCCTGTGATTGTGGGCACCAGAAGTTCAAGTATGCCTCAGCAATGCTGTGTGTGTGCTTTTTGCAGCCTGAAACCCTCAGAAGAATTACCCTGTGATCGGGGGCGCCAGGAGTCCAAGTGAATCGCAGCGACGCTGTGTGCGTGTGCTTCGTGCAGCCTGAGACCTTCGTGAGGATTGCCCTGTGCACACCTGAGGCTCAAGGGAGTCTCAGTGATGCTGTGTGCGGGTGCAGCCTGAGATCTTCGTTACCGTCATCGGCTCGAAATCAACCCAGTCGCATCGAAGTCCTAAGTCGCAAGAGGCGGAGAGGAGAGCGAGGTCGCACCCCCCAGGTAACATGTGTCGGTGCCTGGGGCGGGGTGCAGGCTCAGAGAGAGACGCTCTTGGCCTCTCCCCTTTTGGTAGCATGAGCCTCTGTCCCAGCTCGTGTCACAGCCGGTATTTGCCAAGGAGTGGCAGTACCGGGCCGGAGCGAGGAGCTTCACAGTGGTTTACACCAGATCTGTGTTGGGGCATATGGTGACAGAAAATGACCGCGAGTCAGTACGAGCTGCGGAGAGACCGTCTGAAGCACTGTGATCGGTGCTGGAGTGTATCACACATTGCATTAACTCTGCATTACAAACTGCCTGATTGTTGTATTATGCATTGCATTCATTTGCAGAATTAACTACCTGATTCTTGCATTACACAGTGCATTCGTTCTGCATAACAAACTGTCTGATTGTTGTATTACGCATTGCATTCGTTTCCAGAACGAACTACCTGATTGTTGCATTACGCATTGCATCATTTCTGCATAACGCTAGTTGGTTGTTAAATTTGTCGAGAATCAGCAATCATACAGAGAAAGAGAATTTTTTTCCTCTGCAGGGTGCTGCTCATTTTATTCAACTTAACTCTTAAATGACAAATGTTACTGTCTTTTCTTTCTGCTTTTCCTTTTTAGAGAGCTAATACTGTTATAAAATTCTGTATTTACCAAGGACCATCAAGGTTTTTTTTTATCAGAAATCGTTTAATGAATTTTTTATGTATTTGTGACATTGGATGTCTTTTTTAACTTTGATTTTAAAATATTCATTAAAGGTTGTACAAGTACCTTCACATTTTGACTTGAACATTGATTGATGTAGGTATGAGAGTGAATGTATGAGTAAGATTTGATTTCTATGGCGATTTGGCTTATGAGTATTTCCAAAGGGAAGATTTATTTTTAACATTTGAGTTATTGGGTGCTCGATCCCTTTGGACTGCAAGAGCCCCCTCTCCTTGATTTTCAGGGTATCCTAATAACTGGCCAGGAGGTATATTACAAATATGCATATGTTGGATTTTTATTGTGTGGTCTCATCGTACATATTTTTTAATGAACATATACTTGTTTTTAAATGAAACTCGTGTGGAGACCTATTGTGGTGTCACCATTGGGTCACTGCGAGCATGGTTGCAAATATTTTACACATTTGCCTTGAAGATAAGCCAGGCTGCTCTTGGCAAGCTACCAAGGAGGTGAGCAGGGGTTATCTGAGAAGGTGTCCTTCCTTTCCCTGAGGTGGAAGCGAGGGTCCCTACTTGGCATAAGGTACCTACCTCAGCCAACTAGGGAATCCCGGGTCTAACAATCTAATATTGGGTTTCTTTCACTTTTTAATTATAGAGTTCGGTATATCTTCAGATTGTATTTGAGGTCTTCTTTATAATTGGTTTTCACAGAATGGCCACTGAGTGAGTGGATATCGTGATGTTAGACCACTATGATATCAATGAGTTGCATTTACACCATATTGGTCTTCTGAATACAATGTAAAGTAAGTTGTGACTGGCAGCTGTCGTATTATAGTACATAAATCATCTTTGGATTGCACAAATCTAACTCTTTATTAAGTTCTAGAAGTTTGAGAATATTTCTATCTAATTATGTTTACACTTCAGTTTAATGTGCCTGATCTTAATACCATATAAACTAGATTTATATACTTTAGGTTTATTTGTCCTTCATTCTATCAGATGGGTGACACTAGTGACTAATAATGGGTGAACCTAACATAATAGTAATTCGTTTTTCACGTTTTTGTGTCCCATCAATATCCATATTGATGCTTTTTCAGATATTCAAAGTATATTAAGTGCCTGTTAAACCACGCTATGGTGAAACTTTGTGTACATTTGATGATAATTTGGCATAAATACAGAACTATTTTGCTGGTTTCAGGTGATGGGATCCTTCTCCTCTTGTTTAGTTGGGATGGAGTGTTTCACCATTTTGACTTTGGATTTTCTTTCCTAGTTTATTATCACTATATTACTTTCTTTTAAAAGTTTACACATATTTGGTTCTTTTATCAAAATGAACTTTAAAAAGATGTTCATAATGTCACTGTCTTTTTGGTCTTTGTCCTATTGCTATTCCACTGTGTATGTATACGTGCAATAGAGTTAAAGCACACACGGTTCTTTTGTGGTCTGGTTGAGAATTTATGTATTCGATTAATATAAAGAGAGTGTGTCCTCTTGTTCTTTTTTTGGGGGATAAACCATTGCTAAGTGCTTCTCACATCTAGCCACTGTTAACTGTAATACGATAACCTACCTCTTGATCATTCGAATGTAATTACATGAAAACAGTAAGAAACAGATGTACTACTATTATAAAAGCACTAATTGTGCTAACTTCTTTTTTTTCATTTCAAGTGATGACACACTGTATGGAATTAAATATTTGTAAACAACTATGAGATATATATACAACAAAATGTTTACATTGTATGAATGTATATATATTTCAAACAGATTTGGATATTATTTTTTTAAATGATAGAATAAATGTGTATTTCGTGAATATAGAAATTGCATTCTGGATTTGAAGAGGTTCCGCTTACATTTTTTTGATGGTGCTGTTTGTCACTGCCAAGTAAAACCTTGTGGTGAGGGACAGTAAAAACGAAATACTAGGTATCAACCTGATATCTCACTGGCACCAACATTACTTAACCAATCTTTAGTAAGCCCAGATGAGATGGTGACTGTCTGCATCGCCGAGCATCTGTTCTTCCAGTGGCACTAACCTATCGTGTTGTTAACTGTGTCCCAGCCCCACCGTGCACCTATTGAAATATTGAACTGTCTGCCAAACCCCACTGACCTTCCAGAGCCCAGTTTATGTCAAGTATTTGCCCTGACAGCATATTAACTACACCAATGTCTCCAAGCTCTTTAAAGGTGCTGAGTCAAATATAACTCACCAGGCATGTCCTCTACTGTTCTTTCAGACACACTGGCCTAAACGCTACTCAGATGCTCCTGGCACGTGGACACAGAGGTTAGCTTAGCGCGCATGCCTTGCACAGCTATCCAGAGAACACCTTGCTACTCAAAAGAGTGCTGTAGTCGGCGCATCTCACACGGCTACTGTAATGCTTTGAGGGTGGGCCTGATATTTTGGCGTCTACTGGGGTTGAGACTGAGCCTGGCTGCCTGGTTTTGGAGCATTTTGAGTTTATCTAGATCTTTTAGGCAGGTGTAGTAGTCAGAAGGCATTGCAGTACTCCACCGGGAGATGGCTCATAGGACTGACTGCCAGGCATGTGTCATGTTTCCATTTTCATTTCTGGCAACTTAAAGAACAAGCTCATTGTGTTAGGAGGGGGCGGGCCATGAAGGGGAAAGGGCCTTGCGCCGAGAAGTACCTACCAGGCACTTTTGAACCCCACGCCACCCCAAACCTCCTTCTCTCCTCCCCAAAAAGAAAGGCTAGCTGTCTGAGGCTGGTGCTGGTTTTCACACCCCTTAATGGACGTCGGCAGTTCCAAGCGACAGTGGTTTTCCGCTAGTTTTCCCTATTGCCGTGTGATCCCGGGTCCTCCCAGGAGCCCGTGTGATGGGAGCTGATACCGTGTGTCATACCGTGGCACCCTGTCTGCATTTTCAACAACTCCCAATGCATATGCAAAATAATTTCACCCACCCCTGGTGTGAGACTGCTGCGGCCTAGGGTGCCTCCTGGTAATGCAGCATTGCTATAGAACCAGCCTTGAACAGAAACACTGTCCTGATTTCTTCTTCCATCTCGAGAGTAAAAGCGCCTTAATCACAAGGTGCCACAAGCAATAATCTCAGAATGCCTCGTGTTCCTGCCGAGTGCAGCTCTACATGTCAGCTATGTAATTAGCTGTGATGATCGCCACGTCAAACGGACAGCGCGTACTTTTTGGTTCAATGCCCCGTGCAACTGCGCAGAAACGAATTGTTGGTCTCTGTATCCGCAGCAAGCGAATATGACAAGCCATTGCAGGCTTTCAATTACATTAATTCAAGGGTCTGACATGCCACTGGTATTCTACCAGAGCAGCAGGCACAGCAAACAAGCTCCCCCGGCGGAGCGCCGGTGATAAATAGAGTCATTGCAGCTCTCGGGTGTGTGGGGACTGGGGACTCCCACCCCGGGCTCTCTGTCTGCCTCCATGAATGATTCAGGCTCACTTGCAAGGAAAACGTTCATTAGCCGTGGACAGGTGCGCAGGAGAGGCAGTGGAAGAGTGATAGGGAGGAAGAAGAGAGGGTGAGTGTGAGATCCGCATGAGAGGAAGGGAGCGGGAGAGCAAGGGAGGGTCACAGGGAGTGAGAGACAGAGAGCGGGAAAGAGAGAGACCAAAATACAGTGATACAAAGTGAATGACTAAAAGGGAGAGGGAAGGTGAGATAAAACAGGCTGACGGAGAAGTGGGAGAGAGAAAATGAGACAGACATAAGGAGCTAGAGAGGTGGAGAGTGGGAGTAGAATATAGAGAGTTAGAGGGAGTGAGGAGGGAGTGAAATGGAGAAAGGGGGATTTAGTGAGTGAGAGGCAAATTGAAGCAGATATAAAGACAAAGGGGAGTAGAGAAGTAGAGAGAAAGAAAAGAAAGAGATAGTGTAGGAAACCATAGTGCAGTTATGAAACCTCACGTTGTAATAATAACACAATTTCAGATCAAGCCCAGTTAGGTTTGTTTGTAAAACCTTAGCTCAGTCCTGGGTACCTGTGGCTCTGAGCAGTCAGCAAAACAGAAAATAAGAAGAAAACACGACACAATATAAATCAGAATCCAATTTATAAAAGCCGGGGCTTATTTTCATCTTTATAGACACCTGAATGGCAAAAATCCACTGGAGGATCCAGAGATATGATTTTTAAGGACCAATACATCTCTGCTTTTCACTCAAAGCAATATTTCATTGTAATCAACCACAATAGCGTTTTAAGGTTAGTCGCAATAAGCAAGTGGAACATGGCTATATGGGCCCTCTAGGATGGGCCAACTCCAATAATGGACCAGTCACAGGAAATAAACAGGTTCAGGGGGCAGTTACCTGTCACTTTTAGCAGCGTTCGGTACAGATTTGAATCCTTAGGTAGGACCAGGGCCGGACTGGGAACCCAAAGCTGTCCTGGCAAATCTTATCTGACCATCTCCGGCCTGGTGCGAAATGAGCATGGTCGCAAGTGAGCCTGACTACTACAAAGGGGGCTCGCAGTTTCACCCCAAGAAAATATGGGTAAAAAAATCACAAAAAATGTGACATTTAGAGCACAGTAAATGATGACCTTACAGTATATGAAAATCTTGTTGGGTCCCTTCAATGATTCCCTCACTATCACCCTGCAATTGTGCCCCTCATCTCTCCGTAGTCCCTCACACATATATTTAATTTTTTATAGCACCTTCGGTACCAGTGTAGGGAGTCAGAGCACTTTACATCATGCACACATTTTGAGACAGTTAATTATATGTGTGCAAATCAGTGTTTAGAAAATTCTAGATAACACAAAAGGGAATATAAGTTGTAGGATTTACAAGTTATCCATACTGCTATACATTTTCTAATCGTGCTTGGTCTGGAGAAGCACACACTCAGGATTCAAAACGTAACACAGTGGCTGAATTTACTAATTAGAATGTATTTCTACCCAAAGTAATCCATTTTAGCAACATTAGGATAATAAAAGGCTTGGGAAAAACATAACTTTAGAGCCTGTACCATGCAGTTTGCATGCAGCTCTTTGATGGCAGTTAATGGCTCACTGTGCTAGATTTATTATGATTGTAAGTTATGAATTGCAAGTAAATAAAGGATCTTTGTGACAAAAGCAGTACCCCACTGAGCCATGCACATTAAATACAGTTCTGTGATCTGTATGGTACACGTTCTTTGCAGCAGGAATGTTAACCCTCTGCACTACATTAGATGAGTCAAAACTACCAATAGACAAAGCTCTGGTCTCTCCCAAGCAGGAAGATACACCACCAGAGTTATCAATCATGACACTTTTATTGTCTCTTGAAAACTGCTGGGTATACAAGGAACTATGCAGCGAGATTGAGAAGTGAGTCCTGCTGATTTTGTTACTGGGAATTTGATATTGCAGTACTGCTGCAAAACAAGCCCCAAGTGACAAAATCAGCCTCCCACTCCTCTAGCCTATTGGGGAAACGAACAATGCAATTTTCGACTAGTTGGCCTTGGGTAGGACCGCTATTGAAGTTAATAGAAGTGGTCCTGATGCAAGGGATATAGGATGCTGGGGATGCTAAGTTGGTGCAATGGGTCTTTCTGTGGCCAGCCCTTGGTCCTCTAGTTGGGGTGGGGGGTCATCTTTGACCATTACGGTTGATCTCCTGCGAGGTCCAAGCAAAGTCCAGCTCACGTCCAGTTGTCACTGGCTAACCGGTCTCAAAGCTATCCAATGAACTGGTCTCTGATTACAGCAAAATCCAGGGGTTTCCTTTAACTGGCAATAATTATCTTGCAGGCTGACCAGACTGCATCCTGATGGGCTTTATGAGTCCAGCGAACTTGGGGGCATCTCGTGAGAGTCAGAACTCGGTTTCTCAGCTGCATCTCGGCACCTAGCAACGGACACTATTGGCATTAGGATCATAGTGGTGCAGACGTCTCAACTCTTATGGCCTGTGGCTGTAACAGGAGTCAGGCAACTGAATCTTGGAGTCACTTCTACTGTCTGACATTCATGGCAAAATTTTCAGTGAGTGGGGTACTGCAGGTACAGCCATCTCCTTGCCAGTCCTCTTTTTCAGCAGGAGCAGTCCAGTCTTCGTTGCAGCCCCTCTTAGCTGGGGTCTGGGTTAGTCCTTCTTCAGTCTTCTTTACAGGACAGTAGTGATCTGATGTATGGGTGCCAGGAGTGTTACTTTTTTTTCATATAGGTTTGTTTATCGGCATTTCGAGAAAAGACAAACAAAAACATATTCCTCAATATCATTGACAATAGGCAGTGGCAGCAGAGATACAAAGAGTTTGCATAGATACATTAGCAGCTAACACAAAGTATAAGCATAATCCAAGTATGGGACAGCTGGGGTAGGTATATCTCTCATACAGTATCCAGACCTATGATCCCCAAAGGCTGCAGGAGGAGAATTCTGTGCGCACAAGTGTGTTGGTAAACAGTCTCTTGTTCTGGGCCCTCAGTCAATCCACCCGCCTGGGGCATGTCGCTTAGTCACCTTCTACACATCAATGGAGGCTGCGTCATGAGGCAATAATGTGTCTACATTCAAATCGTCCCCGCCCGCACCGTCGTCCGCGCTCTCATCTGTTGTCGTGTCCTGTACATGTCTCCCTTCCAGAAACACGGTCCAGAAGTTCTTGGGTCTATTGCGGGGAGGCAGTAGGTCACTGTAAAGTACTGATTGTGTGCAGCAATATGTCATCTCTTTGGACCACATAGTCAGTGTAGGGGTTGGGCCTCTCATCCAAGTGCGTGCCATGCACCGTTTAGCGAGGAGGGAAGCCATGTCTACAAGTCGCCTGTGAGCCGGACGCAAAGGTTTCGAATAGCCCAGTAGTGCCAATAGGGGGTCCGGAAGCAACGTGAGCTGTGTGATCCTATTAACCTCCCCATACACGGCATGCCAGAAAGAGAGGGCATTCGGACAAGACCATGCTACATGTAAGAAGTCGGCAAACTGAGCTCTCGTAGCTTGCATCATCCACAACCTTTCGGGGGTATAGTATGTCCTATTCAGGTATTTAAAGTGAAGAAGTCTGTGGCGGCCATTTATCTTCCTGGTGCTTGTGCAGCAATACTGCCACGTTTCCTCCTGCAGCTCCATTTGTAAATCAAGCTGCCACGCTAGCCTCGGCTTTGTATATTCCGTCGTCCTTTCCGAGAGAGCTACTTTATAAAGGTTCGTTATTAGTTTAGCCGGCGATTTGGCATTGACTATGTAGTCAAATGCAGTGACCGCGGTGGGGTCGTCCATGTCCTCACCCAAATGATCCCGCAGCGCGTGCTTTACTCTGTGAAACTGGAAGCGAACCAACTGTGGGTATGTTGTATCTTCCGCTTCTATCTCTTCCCAAGTGCGAGCAGCGCCCGCGTCAAACAAGTCTCCCATATTTTGTATATGTAACACTTTCAGAGCCTCCAGCACTCCTTTTTCCATACACAGAGTCAACCAGGCACACCAAGCAATAGCAGCAGTAGGGGCATACAATAGAGTGCATGCTTGAATTTCCATCATGTGTCGCCAAGCATGCGCGACCGCGTTCAGCGAGTCAAGGAGGCAGTCCATCGATCCGGCGGCTTCGCCAGCAATGCGGGCAAGGGAGTCGGGGCTGCTACGATCGTTTCTATGCGTATGTGAGGGATGTCTGCCGGACCAAGAATCCAGTGGAAGGCGTGCGCGCTCTGCGCCGCACGGTAGTAAAGTTCCAAATCTGGAGCATTCAGGCCCCCCGCCGCATACGGGCGGATAAATGCGGTCCACGCCACTCTGGGTTGTTTCTGAGCCCATGCAAGTCGAATCATTAAGGCCTGCAGTTGTTGGAAGAAATGGGACGATAGAACCATTGGTATGTTGCTGAACAAGAACAAAAATCGCGGGAGGACAATCATTTTCATGAGAGAGATATGCCCCAACAACGACAGCGGCAGGGTGATACATGTGTGAATGTTCTCCTCCAACTTAGAGATTGCCACCCCGTAGTTCTCCCGTATAACGACCCCGGAGTCCATATGGAGTCAGATTCCCAGGTATCGTACCGCCTCGGTCGTCCATTGTATGGGGTATTATGGTTCAAACTGCCTCGTTGCGGGGGTAAGGGGAAACATGATGGATTTATTCCAGTTGACGTGAATGTCCGAGAGAGAGCTAAACATTATTTCTTCACGGAGGACCGGAGATAGGTGCTTCTCCAGCTCCCTGACGTATAGAAAGGTATCGTCTGCATATGTGGATATGATCAAATTGTAGGAGGGGAATCGGATTCCCCTGGGACCGTGGTATTCGCGTAGCGGGCATGCCAATAGTTCAGCCGCAAGCGCATACAGGATGGGAGAGAGGGGACATCCCTGTCTCGTGCCCCTGCCAATTCTGATAGCATCCGTGACGAGCGAACCTATTCGGATACCAGCAGTGGGGGCAGTATAGAGTACCGTTAGGAGTTGTAGAAAAAACTGGGCCACTCCCATCCGAGTCAGAACCTGTCTCAGGAAAGGCCACTCAACAGAGACGAAGGCCTTCTCCATATCGAGGAAGACGCAACCGCAGGCACCTCCGGCCGTGTGTGTTGGAAGGCTGCAAATACCGTTCTAATATTATACGTGAAGTTGCGAGTCAGAACGAAGCCAGCCTGCTCTGGAGCGACCAATGAGGTAACCAAGGGGCTAAGTAGATTGGATATTAGTTTGGCGAATATCTTCGCGTCAACATTCAACAAAGACAAGGGCCGGTATGATGCACAGTCACTCGGGTCCTTGCTTGGCTTAAGAATCTCGACAATAATCGCTTCACACATCAAACTCAGCATAGAGCCTGTATTTGCCATGTTGTCAAAAAGAGCGAGTAAATGGGGCAACAGGAGATCTATATACGCCTTTTAAAATGCGATGATAAGGCCGTTTTTTCCCGGCGCGCTACCAGCTCTCATTGCTGACAGAGCAGCACAATTTCATCCCGTTCAAACGGGCACACAGGGAACCCGCGATGTACGTCCGTGAGCCAGGGTAGCTCTATATGAGAGAGGTAAACTAGAATGCGTTCCTCTGGGATTGGGCTGCGCGACGCATACAGCGCTGCATAATATTCACGGAAACGCTCTGCCACTTGAGCATTTGAAAGATGTGCGCCCATCGTCACCGACCTCAGCGTAGGTATCTCCGTTCTATTCCTGCCTCTTCTGGCTATGTGCGCGAGCACAGCCCCTGGTCGTTCGCCCTCGTAGTAAGATAGGGCAACTGCATATTTCCCTAAGTGTTTGACTTCGGCATCTGCCTCGTCGTTATATTCCTGAAGCACCTTAGCAAGCTCCAGAGCCAGAGTCTCGTTATCATCCTGGAGACGGCTATCCTCCAGGTCTTTGAGTTTAGTTTCAAGTGTCTGTAGTCTGCTTCTAATCGTCTTCAGAACCCCCAAGTGTTTGGATGTAACAATACCCCTGATATATAGCTTGAACGCCTCCCACACACTCTGGAACAAATCAACAGAGCCCACGTTGGCCTCAAAGAACGTCTCAACGGCCATCGCCAACTCCTCCCGGAAAAGAGCATCCAGCAAAGAGTGCGGGGGGGGGGTAACGTGCATGCGAACGGTGGGATGCGCCGCGTTGGAGCAGCCAACAATAGAAGGATCTGTGAGTGGTCCGAGTATGTACATGGGAGTATGGTGCAGGTGTGGACGTCGGGGATTAACTGCGATGCGACAAACCAATAATCTATTCTAGTGTGGATAATATGTGGGGCAGAATAGTGAGTGTAGCCTCCAAGTGTGGAGTGTCTATGCCTCCAAACGTCACAGAGGTCCAGTCTAGTCAGTTGTGTCTCAAGGGCTCTGGCAGAGGCCGACTGACAGCGATCTGGGCCATTCGACCTGTCAACGTTCAGGTGTCTTGTCATGTTAAAATTGCATCCCCAAAGGATCATCCCCTCCGAGTCTGTCAGCATCTTAGCAGCCAACTCTGTGTAAAAATCTGAATGGTCGTAGTTTGGGCCATAAGTATTTACTACACATAAATCCATGCCCTTACCTCTGCACCTAGTTACCACATACCTCCCCTCCCTGTCCGTCAAAAGCGGCCTCATTGTTACAGAGGCTTTTGGGTTGACCCATGTAAGAACACCCCTAGCATGTGTTGTGAACCCAGCCGCATGAACGTTGCTCATGAGGCCCCGGTAGCGTAATATATGGTTGTCTGGGGGAAGATGTGTCTCCTGTAGTATGGTTATATCTACGCCATGTCTAGCGAAATATTGTAAAAAAAGGTTGAACCTTCCGGTGGTCATTTAGACCGCGTACATTCCAGGTCGCCAATGACAGCTTGTCTAAGGCTTCACCTCCCCAAATCATCCCGTCAGCAGCTGGTCGTATGAGTCCTCTTTGGATAATATCCAGACAAACATCCTACCCAAATCTTCTGCTGTGGCCACATAAAAAATCTTGCATGCCATTCTCTCAAAATTCAAACTCTTCCCGCCCCACCCCTCCCAGGATTACAACAACTGCCCTTCCCCCATCCCACACCCACCCACGCCTCCCCATCCCCAACTAGGCCGCAATCTCCCCCCAACCCTCAAAACGCCCCCTGGATGCCCCGCCCAGCCCCGGAGCAGCCAAACCCATAACAGAAGATCAGAATCCCCCGCCCGCATCAAACTCAGTGGATATAACGTGAGGGCAAAGGTAGCCCTCAATGTGCAAGCTCAGAGAATAAAATCCTTACATTGCCACCCGCCTCCCCCCACGTCTCAAGTCCCAAATATAATGGTGTTCCCAACAGCACAAACCATCCGACTCTTGTCAGATACTCAATGTTCATCGTAGCCATGTTTGATAAAGCCATCAGCATTGCACCCAACTGTGCTATCCAACCCCTGTCCACGGGTCACTTTGACAGCTCTTCCTCGCTATGAGGGAGAAAGGGTAAGTTATAGTATATAGCATTGTGTCACATGACTTAATATCGCTTGTAGCTCATAAGCGGTCAGCTGTACTATTTTAGAGTCAATTAACAGTAATTACATCCTACCACAGTCAGTCTCTGCTTCATGTTGCATAGGCCCTTAAGTCATGCTGGGGCACCGCTCAGATCGTATCCAACCTCACCCATAGGTCCTCCCCTTTCCTCCCATCCCTTGTTACCACATGCACCCTAATTCGCATGACTTATCTGAGCAACACTCAATCAGTCCTGCTCCTCCATGGAGATGTCCGCTGCGCCGGACTCTTCACCCGGAGGGGATCGATACTCCAGTCGCCAGTCTTTAAGGGCTTTCTGTAGAGCTTCAGGGTCTGTGAAAATCAGAGATAGAGCATCGCGTAGTCCACGCTCATTTCCCACAGCTGTTGTTTCATGTGGGCGAACTGTTTCCGTGCCACTTACACCTTGGCGGTGAAGTCCGGGAATAATGAGAGGACAGAGCACTCATACTGTAGTGGCTGTATGTCCCTCACCAGTTTCAGGGCCATATCCCGATCCCTGTAATTGAGCAGTTTAGCTATTATGGGCACCAGCGGTGCTCCCGGACGAGGCCTCGGGCCCAAGGATCGGTGGGCCCTCTCCACCGCAAACATAGCAGAGAAAACCGTGTCACCCAGGAGCTTCATAAGCAAGTTCTCAATTAATATTTCCATATTCCTGGTTTGAGTGTTCTCTAGCAGGCCTGTGATGCGGCGGTTGCATCGCCTCGAGCGGGCCTCCAAATCCTCAGTCTTGTCGAGAAGTGCCTGCATGGCCCTGCCCATCCGTTTGTTTTCGGTGTCTAAAGAGGTCTGTGCCTTTTCTACCTCCGTGAGGTGGTCCTCCGACATGTCTATGTGTTCTGGGTGTTTGTCGAGCCTTTCTGTCATACGATCCATGCGATAAGTGAGCGCATCCAGCTTGATCCCTATCGCAGTCATTCCCCCTGGAGATTCTTTTCCATGGCTACGAGTATCCCGCGTAGATCCTACTGCTGAGCGTCCTCCGTCACCTCTCGGTCCCCCATCTCAGTCCCACCTGTGGAGTCGCCGGTCTTGGACCCCCTGGGACCAAACGATATTTTTGGTTGAGTTCTATCCGTACGCCCTAATCCAGCTGCTCTGGCGTTCTCCCACAGTAGGGTATGGCCCGTAGCACGCAGCACACCACCGGGCCCAGCGCAGTGCACAGCTGTCCTCTGTCGTCTGCCCCTCCGCCTCGGGAGCAGGCGATCAAATCCAATCAAGTAGTGGCCGCAGCAGTTTGGCGGCTCCCAAATGCCCAAGTCACTATGCGTCCGCCTGCAGCCCCGCCTGTGGAGCAGTAATCGCGAACAGGGGGCCCCCACTCCAGGCTGGGGGACAACGAGTGCAGCGCCGAGCTCCGCCGGGCGGAGGGACCGTGGGACATGCCCAGCAGAGCAGGAACTAGTTAAGCCCCCACTTCCCAGGGGCAACAATGAACAGGGGCGCCTCTCTCCTCACTACCAGCTGCCAGCACCGCGTGCGAGCCTCCGTCTCTGCTCTTCGCGTAGCCAGCGCGTCCTGCGCCGTGCATGGCGCCGCCGCCGCGTCTCCAGGTTGCAGAGTCCTCCACAGGGGCAGCCACCTGTCTCCGAGGCTATAGACACTACAGCTGAGCCCGGTAAGTGCTGTGCAGCATAGGGCGCCCACAGATGAACGGCGCCAATCGGTATAAACGCAGGATTAATGAAGGATATTCAGCGAGACGGGGGAGTTCTCAGCTCAGGCAGCCATCTCAGTTGATGGCTAGCTCCACCCCCCCCAGTAGTGTTACTTTTATACCCTCTATGAGCGTAAGGGGTGGGGTGACTTACTAGCCAAAGGACTACCAGACCCCCTCATGCCTGATGACCACTACCTGTGAAGTGTGAAATGTAGCTATCCCAGAGAGCACCTTTTTGCCCACCCTCAGTTCCCTAGCCCAACTGATAGGTATGGCTACCTAGGGCTAAACTTTCCTTGGAAAACTGGTTTGAAACAGGCTTTTCCTCCCTGACCTGGGATGCCAACCTGTCTGCCTAAACAAAATATCAGCCCTTTCCTAGTGAGACTGACATTTGAAACTTCAAAGGCCGCTTCCTCATCAAAGCTCGCAACCTTGGCTCACACCATCTCTGGCGATCCTGCCAGGGGGTGGTCACACCTCTTCCCTCAGCAGGTCTTTTGTTTCTCTTCCTGAAATTCATTCTCCACTCAACCCCAGAGGGCAGCAGCTGTCTGCAATAGAAAACAGATACTGGAATACATGGGCAGTAAATTGGCAACTTTCTGAATTTGCTATTTGTAAATTAGTTACATTAGGTTTGACTTGAGCACTGCTAATTTGTTAGGCTGTCGGACAAAATATCAAGTTGCAAATATCGGGAGGCAAAAATATTGGAAAAAAAAAAGATTGTGACAAAAAAATATTGTGATGCAAAAATGTTATTTGCAAGAATATCTTTTTTTATGGGTAAGTTATATTGTTTTTAGGAATAAGTTGTAAAAAAGATAGTTTTTTAAAACTATTTTAATTGATTTTAGCCTATATACTATTGTGATGTGTTACTATTTTTGTGTAATTGTTATTATTTTTTAAATAAAATGTGTAGTTTTAAGTGATTTAGAACTTCATTATTTAATGGTTAGTAGTAATTTATAGTGTAGTAGTGCATTGTTTGGTTTGTACGAGGATAGGATGGGAAGTTAATTAGGTAAAACATAATTATTAATTATACATTTTTAATTATGTGATTGATATTAATTTTGTACATTATGTAACACGAATTTATTTTCGTTATATTTTAAGTTTGGGTTGCTAGGTATGTAGAGGAATAGATTGTGAAATACTAATTAATTAGCAATTACTTCTTATTTTAATAATAATTGTTTAATTGATTATGTCAAAGGTGTCATAATTATCTATTTTAGTTATGTTTCAAGTAAAAAGTAATGGTTAATTGTTAATTAACTACTTAATTGATTCTCAACTATGTAAATTATTTTATACTTATTTATTTTAGTTATATTTTAGGTGCGAGTTGCTAGGTTTTTTAGGGGTATAGAGTGGGACGTTAATTAAGTAATAATTAAATAACAATAATTAATTAATAATTGAATATTTTATTGATTATCAGTTATGTAAATTGTGTGATACGTTTTTGTTTTAATTATATTTTAGGTATGGGTTGGTAAGTTTGTAGGTGTACAGGGTGGGGAGTTAATTAAGTTATTAAATAACAAGTATTTTTTAATTGATAATTAAATATTTAATTGTGTATTAGGTATGCACATTGTTATATATTTTTAGTTTTTTATTACATTCCAAAAAGTGTGCTAATAATGTTTATATTGAGAGTTTAATATTTTTTCTAACTTTATAGGGTTATTCAAATCTATATGTGTTCTAAGTGAAGTACATTCACAACTGTTGCTTAGATTAAAGTGGGAATAGAAAATGAAATAAAAGGAGCTTGAGTGCAGGGGAAAGAGAGGGAGCAGAGGTGGTATAGGGGAAGTGAATGAAAAGGAGGGTGGGTAGACAGGGTTTGAGCATCATGCTGACTGGGCAAGTGCACCACAATGACCACACGGACACATTTGGTCAGATGCAGGTTCATGGGGCGTTGGCGGTCCTGGGGTTGTTGCGATGAGTGTTAAGGCCCTCATGGGTATCCGTGTCTCATGCTTATTGACTATATGGTACCTGTGGGTGTTCCGGTGTGGCTCTTGGCTGTGTTCCCTTTCCTGCGGCAGGTAGTCGTCCTGCTTAACACCAGCAGACAGCAGGTGTAAAATCCCTGGTGCTAACGCAGCTTATCACCGGAATTTGTTTCGCATCACAGTTTTTGCCTTTCGTTCTGAAAGTTGTGATGTAGTTTTTTCGTATACAGAAAAATAAATGAACTGGGCAGTGTATCCCGTCAAGATCCAGCACCTGACCCACTATTCCCATTCAATATAAATACAATGAGATTTCTTCATTGATTTTGTGTGTACACTGTAAATGTACCCACTACCACAGTGCAATTCAATACAGGATTTTAGTATTTAGAATAAATCGGAAAGGTGCACCTCCTGTGTTTTTGCACGGGAACGCCTACTCTGCATCTCATTATCAGCACTTTAATGCAATTAAAGTTGAGATAAATCTAACAGACTATTCAGAAGCTGGTGCAAACTGCAGACATCACCAGTATTCCCGCGATAACTGCCCCAAACTTTAGCACCATAGTGGACACTACCAAATAACGGTAAACAGAACGAGAAAGAGACACACAGCACTTAAGTAACAACCAAAAACTTTATTGAAATTTAACAAACTCAACACAAAATAACAAGGCGGAAGACTCCTGTCGGGTCCATCAATGTCGACGACACAACCTGTAAAATAAAGCTCAAAATAAGGATGTGTGTATTATGCATATCAAAGGAGTGAGACACAGTGAAAAAGAGAAAGAAAAAAAGCCGGAGAGAAAAAGAGAGGGAAGGAAACAAAGGGAGAGAGAGTGAGAGAGATAGAAGAAAAGGAAGAAAGAGAGTGAGAGAGAGAGTGAAGTGAGGGAAGAGAGAGAGGGAGAGAGAGAGAGAGAGAGAGAGAGAGAGACAATGCCGCCCATGCGCATCCATGACCAAATAATTGCATGCTGCCACCAGAGTGTCTACCAGTGGGCACTCCACATGCCCGTGAAAGCTCCAGGGCCCGGGCCAGCCACCGTGGCTTGGTGCACATTATGTAGACACGCTCCGCAGCCCAGCAGATCCCACATTTGTCGCTGAGTGCTGAGTCATCAATGGCGGACACCACATCAGCTTCTGCAGCCGCTAATCCTGTGCAACACAAATCAGCGTCACATGGTGGTAGGCCACTGATGGCCATACAACTTAGGGTGTGACTAACCCTGTGCAACTCAAGTACGCGCCACATTGTGGAAGGCCCCTGACGGCCACATCAGCTTCGGGTGGCATTTACCCTGTGCAACTCAAGTCTGTGCCACGTGGTAGTAGGCCCCTGACGGCCACATCATGTTCAGGTGGCACTGACTCTGTGCAACTCAAGTGCGCGCCACGTGGTGGTAGGCCCATGACGGCCATACAGCTCAGGGAGCCACTAACCCTCTGTGCAGCTTTTCATGGACTCTTTATGATTCAGACCTGTGGAGCGTCCGCCATCCAGTCACCACCGGCAATAAAGGATGTGACATTGTCAATTCATTATATTTGCGTGGCCACATGGCCTGTGACCCATGTGCCGGATGAGTGTGGTGTGTGTGCAAACCTGTCCTCATGGAGTGGCCGTGACATGTTAACAACTACATCACTGACCTGCACACCAACAGCGAGTACGCCTGCGACAGGTAGCTATGTGAGGCCAACATCGGAATGTAATCGGAGTGGCGTGGCTTGGCATACGACGGAACAGGGCAGGGATAGCCACAATGACTCTGGGGCTCTGGGCATTGTTAAGTACATGCCCGG
The DNA here is from genome assembly GCF_964263255.1 of Lissotriton vulgaris. Lineage (NCBI taxonomy): Eukaryota > Metazoa > Chordata > Amphibia > Caudata > Salamandridae > Lissotriton > Lissotriton vulgaris. The sequence goes on from NC_141693.1 coordinate 1,023,338,738, forward strand.
ACAAGGAAGTGTATAAAAAACAACAATTCCCAACAGGTGTCAGTTTAAGGCAGTTAAATGATGTATGCAGTCAGCATTACATGAACAAGAAACAAGGAGGCTCATATGGTTTAAAATCTTGTTATTCACCAATTCAGAGGAGGGTGTTTCACATGGAAATACAGTTAGGCAGCACTGTACAGAGAGAATCATGTGACAACCCGAAGGCACTTGGTGAGTGGTGATATTTACAATTGGTGAAAGGTGAAGATGCAAGTGCTGAACGTGAACAGCGTGAACGGCGCAAAGTGACAAAGAAATTATACCGTGATGGCTCCGCAGGATTAAGTTATAGTCACTTAAATCATGGAACAAACAATTTTACAGGAGCCAAAAACGTTAAATGCGCCAAAAATTGCGCTGTGATGTCGACGGCGTTTCGATCCCCGTGAGTCGGGATCGTCATCAGGGCAGGGTTGTCGAATTCAGGCAATGTTATGCACGCAGTGTCAATCCCGTGGTTAACTGGATACCCTGGCGGAGGCAGCGGATGCGGCGTCTGCAATTGAATTTGCGCAGCCGAGGGCAGGTACGGCGAGGCAGCGCCTGACTGAATCAAGGCGGCCGGGGGCGATGAGGGCTCTGAACGTTCGGGCGTTCGGGCGGCTCGCGGTGAATCGGTGCACACACTTTAGCACTGGTTAGTAGTGGTAAAGTGCAGAGAGTCCTAAAGCCAACAAAAAAGTAATAGGCAAAATGTTTGTTGGAATCCCATGCCAAAGATGTCAAGTCTAATAATATACATGAATCAATCTGAATGGGCCCGATTCACAGAATGAATTTAAGACTAAATCCTAAACTTACTACTATTTGGTATTCACAGAATGCACTTACTACTTTCGGGATTCACAAAGTGAACTTACTACTTTCGGGATTCACAGAATGAACTTACTACTTTCGGTATTCACAGAATAGATTTAAGACTACTAACTTTACGTCCGCACTCGGGCTGTAAATTCCAGCCCGGAGGCGGAGTTTCCAGCTTGGGGGCGGAGCTTATGGACCGGAAGCAGAGTTTCCGGGCCAGAGGCGGAGCTTGCGGCTTGGAGGCGGAGCTTCCAGCTCGGAGGTGGGTATTTAGCCATGGCTGAAATCTCCACCTCTGGGCCGGAAGCTCTGCCTCTGGCCCGGAAGCTCCGCCTCCGGGCCGTGAGCTCCGCCCCACGCCAGAAATTCCGCCTACCGGGCCGGAATTTACGGCCCGAGTGTGGACGTAAAGTTAGTAGTCTTAAATCTATTCTGTGAATACCGAAAGTAGTAAGTTCATTCTGTGAATCCCCAAAGTACTAAGTTTAATCTGTGAATCCGGAAAGTAGTAAGCGCATTCTGTGAATACCAAATAGTAGCACGTTTAGGATTTAGTCTTAAGTACATTCTGTGAATCTGGCCCAATGTTATTATTTGTATTGCATGAAAATATTGTGCTTCAACAGATTGAATACTTTCCACAGTTATTAATTTTATATTCACATTTGTTTTTTGTAGATAAATTAGAAGGCTGACTAAAATAGAACATTTAGTATTTTTTTAAGAAATTCAAAATACATTAATCAAGTAATCAAGATTAAGAAAGACTGTCTTTGGAAAGTGTTTCTAAATTGTCTTAGGCATTTACATAAACTTGTTTGACCCAGACCAGTGTGATTACTAGGTTCAGCCTAAATGTATCCCATCGGGCTCCCCCTCCAATGAGCACTCCATTCTGATCATCTTTTGTTTATCACTCTCACTGTAACCCGATGATTGATCGGTGACTTTGAGCCTGATTTGTATTTAGGATTGCGGCCCACCAATCCGACATGGGGATAAAGTAAATTACTCTCCCATGGTGGAGAGGCCTTCCATCTAATTTCTAAATGGACGAGCAGGTGGTCATCTATAAAAGCAATGCAGACAACTGTAGTTCCTATCAATACATTTTATGGGGTTGCGTCAGAAGGAAGACATGGAGCAAAGAGTAATCCTTTTTTCTTTTCACAAAGACAATCCTGAAATTGGATTTTCATTCTGAAAAGGGAAAAATATAATGTTCTCCTCACTATGGTTTTCTTCTCCCACGGTGGGGGCAGCATTATTATGATTTTGGAGGTGAGAAACAGTAAAAAATGACAATGTGTCTATCTATCTAAATTGGGTAGGCGGACATGCAGCCATTTCTCCGACAGCCATTAATCCCAGGTCCATCGGAGACATTTAGCCATGGTGGAAACACAGTAGTCTTTGTTATGGCCAAACTGAAGGTCCGCCCGCATTTAAATTGGGTGTGCGAAATCTCCATATTGGCGGTATGGGTACTCCGTCACCGTTGCAATGGAGTATACATGCGCAACGGACTATACATACTGCCAATATATCATTTCGGCCATTTATTTATTATTGAACAAGCTCCCCTGTGCTTTGCCACACGGTCTCATCACTCCCACTTAAAACAAATCTAAAACGTATCTATTTGCTTAAATGTAACTCAAAGGCAGTGCTGTAGTAATGCACCAGCTCTAAAGAACTTACTTGATGTGTGCTCGCTTACAGCCGCGACCGGTAGTGGGAGTACCTGCCTGGCGGTGACATGGGGAGTCCTAAGTACATTCTGTGAATCTGGCCCAATGTTATTATTTGTATTGCATGAAAATATTGTGCTTCAACAGATTGAATACTTTCCACAGTTATTAATTTTATATTCACATTTGTTTTTTGTAGATAAATTAGAAGGCTGACTAAAATAGAACATTTAGTATTTTTTTAAGAAATTCAAAATACATTAATCAAGTAATCAAGATTAAGAAAGACTGTCTTTGGAAAGTGTTTCTAAATTGTCTTAGGCATTTACATAAACTTGTTTGACCCAGACCAGTGTGATTACTAGGTTCAGCCTAAATGTATCCCATCGGGCTCCCCCTCCAATGAGCACTCCATTCTGATCATCTTTTGTTTATCACTCTCACTGTAACCCGATGATTGATCGGTGACTTTGAGCCTGATTTGTATTTAGGATTGCGGCCCACCAATCCGACATGGGGATAAAGTAAATTACTCTCCCATGGTGGAGAGGCCTTCCATCTAATTTCTAAATGGACGAGCAGGTGGTCATCTATAAAAGCAATGCAGACAACTGTAGTTCCTATCAATACATTTTATGGGGTTGCGTCAGAAGGAAGACATGGAGCAAAGAGTAATCCTTTTTTCTTTTCACAAAGACAATCCTGAAATTGGATTTTCATTCTGAAAAGGGAAAAATATAATGTTCTCCTCACTATGGTTTTCTTCTCCCATGGTGGGGGCAGCATTATTATGATTTTGGAGGTGAGAAAAAGTAAAAAATGACAATGTGTCTATCTATCTAAATTGAGTAGGCGGACATGCCGCCATTTCTCCGGCAGCCATTAATCCCAGGTCCATCGGAGACATTTAGCCATGGTGGAAACACAGTAGTCTTTGTCATGGCCAAACTGAAGGTCCGCCCGCATTTAAATTGGGTGTGCGAAATCTCCATATTGGCGGTATGGGTACTCCGTCACCGTTGCAATGGAGTATACATGCGCAACGGACTATACATACTGCCAATATTTCATTTCGGCCATTTATTTATTATTGAACAAGCTCCCCTGTGCTTTGCCACACTGTCTCATCACTCCCACTTAAAACAAATCTAAAACGTATCTATTTGCTTAAATGTAACTCAAAGGCAGTGCTGTAGTAATGCACCAGCTCTAAAGAACTTACTTGATGTGTGCTCGCTTACAGCCGCGACCGGTAGTGGGAGTACCTGCCATGCTGGTGACATGGGGAGGGGCAGGGTGGGGGGTAGTAATGTATGGATTGCAGACCTTAACAGGTAAGTAAACATTTTAATATATAAAACGAATTTCGTGGCGCGCACTGCATCGCATTTGGTAATGCAGTGCAAGCAACGAAATTCGTTTTATTTATTTATATGTTTACTTACCTGTTAAGGTCCGCAATCTATACATTACTAACCCCCACCCTGCCCCTCCCCCTCCCCACGTCACCGCCCGGCAGGTACTCCCACTACCGAACGTGGCTGCTCGCTTACCAAATATTGTACTGGCAGTTAGGCAGACAAGTAGCATTTCGGACAAGAAGTAATGTAGCCGTTCGTGAGCAGACGGTGCACAAAAATCTCATTTGGTTCAGCTAAGCAGTGCCTTCTGAACATATTTAATCTCTCATTGGATTACTCAAAATCTGCCAAGGGTCATTTTAGAATAGTATCTTTTTTGCTCAGATGCTAGATTTTCTTGTCTGTCCGCGATCTCCTTGCAGTTTAGAAAAGACATCCCAGGAGAAGCCTTTTGAGGGTGCATTACATGAAGCGATTTGATAACATACGTGCCAGCCACAGAAAATAACTGTAAACGAGACAGCCTTTACATTCTGACTTGCGGCGCACTTGCTTAGTTTACACTGGGTTAAAAATGCAAGCTGTGTTTTTCTCATTTAAATCCTTTTTGTCAAATTTCTAATTCTAACATTTTTAGACCGTCTGCGACTCTCTCTAGCTGATTAAAACCAACATCCATCAATTCGGAAATCGTTTTGGAAGTCAAACTGCAGCAAATTGGTTGGTGACATATGACACAAGGGTTATGTTTTTTTTTTTATAAATTAACAGCAGTTTAATCAAACCAGCAGAAAGGTTGCACACTTAAACATAGCATTAAACGAAGATACTACAAACAATTGTACAGTGAGGGCGCAGTAGTCAAGTGGTTGCATGTCACACTTTCGAGTTCAATCACTCCAAAATATCGACTAGCAGCCTACATACGAAAGTATTATATTGTACTGCAACATATATATAGCGTATACTTCCCCTATGTGTGGGATAGATGTGTCTACCTACATAGTTAACACGCTACACCGTGAGGGTGTATGATTGGAAGCATTGCCTTTGCTTTTTGGGAAGTGTTTCCATGTCGTGCGTGACGATCACCGAGGTGTCGTGATTGCGTTATGAGATGCAGCACTTAGCATTGTGATGGATGAAGATGTGTGAGAGAGAGCTGTGCAGTTCATATTTTTTTCATCAAGTTGGCAGTTTTGAGAAGAAGCTCTGCATAATCTTTGATGGTGTCTTTTATGATCATCGTCCACTTAGCTGTTTACTTCACTCGTTGTCCATTTTGAGATATTAAAAAAAAAAATTATAGACTTTATTTTTCACTTTCCAAAATGCTAATACAGAAAGAAAACAATTTGGCATCAAATCAGCATATGAAAGCATATCATTGATAACATTAATGGCGTACAGGGCAAGAGGTAGCATCCAGTAGGGAAAGACACAATGGGTAAGGAGAAATCATTCCTACTCATATCATAGTGAGGAAGAACTCCGGGACATTTACTGAAAAACAAAGCGTACATTATCAGGGTCAACCTTCCCCCTCCCTGTCATGATTGGGTCCACCGCCTATATCCAATCACTCTAATCGCTGTCAGTTACATTTTGCGTGGACAATTACCCCCAAGCCAACCCAGAGACACACATGGCCCGCCAGGCTAGTAAATCTTCTTGCAACTTCTAGTCCCTTCTGGTGAGTTTCATGTGGACCTCCTCAGCCAGGGACCACTCTCTCACGTCTTTAAGCCAGATGGGCACTCCTGGGCCCTTTGCCCCATCCAAGTTACAGCTACCCTACGTCTAGCTAACACTAGCATTAATTGTAGCAGTTTATACTGAAGCTTCTTTTTCCGTACCAGTGCCAGCAAGCAATACAAGGGTTCAGGCGTTATCTGAAGGCCAGTAACTACCACAGTTCTACCCACCACCTCCAAACAGAACTGCCGGACCAGTGGACAGTCCCATGCCAAATGTAGGAAGCCCGCGTTCTCAGCGGCACATCTAGGGCAGCCATCTCCCCTGTCACCAGAGATGCGTTTCAGGGACACCGGGGTCAAATAAGTGCGGTGTAGGAGGTTAAAATGTGTCAACTAGAACCTGGCATTGCATGATACTGAGCGTGCGAAAGAGCCTATGCATGCCCACTGTGTCTCTTCTTGTTGGGTTGCAAGGTCCCTCTCCCAGGCCCTCCGAGACGGCGGTACCGGGGGGATGAGTCCTGTTTCATCGCCTCATATAAGAGTGAAATCAATTTACATTCGGCTCCGCAGGTGAGTATGACATCTAAAGTGTGCGTCAGAGGTGGGATGTCCGGGTACTGAGGCCAGGTGACCTTCACCACATCCTGAATTCCCCGGAAGTGTAAGAATTGGCCTTGTCCAAGGCCAAAGTTTTCCTCCACCTGCTCGTAAGTGATGAAGGTCTCGTTGGGAAAAAGATTGGCAAGAACTTCACCCCCACCCTCCCTCCAAATTTGAAATGACATGTGTTTTCCCATATCAATGAAGTGGGCTAGTACCCAGATCAGGAGCTCCCTATGAAAGGTTGCCCTTGTTAAGACCCTTTCCACAAACCGCTGCCATATACCAGTTGTGTGTCGTATGACATAAGGAAGAGACACGTCTGACCCCCTGCCCTGCATCAGTGCTTCTCTGAGCGCCTGAGTATCTACCCTGAGAGGAGGCGTTTCTCCCAATTGAAAACCAGCGTGTCGCAGGTTGTAGCTGTGCCGCGTAATAGTACAAGTCGATGCGGGGAGCTTCCAGACCACCCTCTTCATAGCTACAAACAATAGTGTTGAGTGCTATCCTACTGCGCCGGCCCACCCAAAGCAGAGACGTAAGTAAGATGTTAAGAGTTTTAAAACCTGTGATGACAATGGACATAATGAGTTCTGGAGAAAGTACAGTGTCATAGGAAGCATCACCATCTTAGAGATGGCCAACCTGCCCATCAATTTGAGGTATTTTTTTTAAAGTTTATGGTCCTAAGCAGGCATAGGTTGGGGGGAGAAAAGGTGGAGAGATCTCCGGGATGGACTTTGTTAAGATATTCCCCTATATAAGTGTCATTACGAGATGTCAAGAAGTGGTCATAGTATGCAGCGTGTTGGGACTTGTAGTGGTAGACTAAAGTACAGTTCTCCATTGGCCAGTGGCATGTAGCAGATCTCTTCACTTATTAAATGCCTATTCAGTTGGCGATGGGTGTTTATTGCTGGGGACTGGCACACTACTCGGTGCTAAATATTACCCATAGAGGTTTTGTCTTACTTGACTGACTGAAAAAGTGTCAAGCATTTTAAGGGAATTATTTTGCAGAATTAATGAACTACAATTGACTGCCTGAGCACTCACTGAGTGTTCTGGTTTTATTGTTGGCCATGAGAATTATATATTGTATTGTATTGTAACTGCATTTCTATAGCACTTATTACACCAATGATTCATTGAAGATCTAATGTTGGGCAGCACCCCTGCTCTGGAATTCTAGGTAAGTGGTTACTCCAGTGGTTATTCGGCTTAGTCTTCTGCTCTAAGAAAACCACTCCATGATTTTATTCCAATTTCTTGTTGTCAGCTAAATTAAAAGGAATTAAGTATGATCATTAGTGGAGGAGATGTGTGTGAGTTCATGCAGATGGTTGATGGGATTAACAGATGAGATAGAGTTGAGTTGGTGTTGTTAGGATAAAGGTATGACTTTCAAAGAAGGAGAGGTTGTGATTTTTTGGAATACAATTATGGCAATTGGTCTGACCCGCCGTGCGCTGCCTATTGAGTTATGCAGGGCCTAGCGTCCACACACTACTGGAGTGGGATATGCGTGAGCTGCTGATTTGTGGACTGTATGCTGGTTTGGGCCGGGACGTTTCTCTCCTCAGTTCCTTTACACACCTTGCCCCGGCTGGAGTGGTTGCTTCACTCTAGTCTTTACATTAGTCGTTTTACCTGCCCTTGACTGCCTATGCCTCTGGTTATGCCATCTTGCCAGTCAAATAGATGTGTTACTTGCCGCTCTCTCTGTCACGAAGGCTCACTCATTTTTGTTTTGTTTGAAGAAGGTTATATCTCTTTGTGTCATCTTTCCGAGTGTGCATTATTCCTTCAGATATGGAAAAGTGAAAATAAGATTTTAGACTGTGTTACACTGCTTGTAATATCATTGGTCCAGTCCTCCATTTATTTCCTTTGTATAATGATCATTAACGTTTTCATTGTCAACAATTTACTGTGTACTTGTATGCTTGCACGGACCAATCTGATGCTAATAAAGAGATTTAAAAAAAAAAACAATTATGGCAATTGCCAGAAATGCAATAATAAAGAATACAGCACACATGCATGAGACTTAAAGTAGGCTGTGCTCAGTAAAAGGAGACATGCAACTGTTGAGAAGTAAGATGAAAGTCACTTGAAAGAAAGGGAAACCCTATTCAAATTTTTGGGAATGCAGAGAAGGAGTTTTCTTTATAGATAGAATGCAAACTGAAGATGATAAATTGTAGAAAGAAAAAAAAACATTATTAGCATGTCAGCTAATTCTGTATCAGGTATGTTGAGAGGCACTATAATAATCAAACCATCTATTCGCTGTTAGGCTACCACTAGATCACTGGTTCAGCAAGGACAGCTAGCTCTTAATATGTGTTCCATAGTGTCATTTTGAATTTCTATATTTTAATGGCGCTTACTATCGTAAGTAAGTTAGTGACTGGAAGCATAAGCAGTCATCTCATGCTCATAGTAACATGAGAGAATATACAGCGTAAATGATATAAATACGAAAAGGAGAGCCTGAAAATGTTGAAGCAAATATCTTTTACTGTTCACTCATACTTTAACTCATAGTATGTGTTAGGAAGGGAATCTCCCCTGTGTACACCTCTCTCCTGAGTGACCCGACTGCATGTGAAGCTGGAATCCTTATATTCTTTTGACTGATGCACTCACAAAATCCTACTTGGGTGCTGAGGAGTGGGCCCAAAACTCCTCAGCATGGAGAAACCGGTCGGAGATGTAACCGGACCTGTCTCGTCCCTGTGGCACTCAAAATAGAATAGGGGAACATGGAGAATCCCTCAAGAGAATAAATTACAAATTGTGGACTGACTTCGAAAGTAGAAACAGTGTACTACACACTGGAAGCCCATTAAATATTTCTATCAAAATTGGTGACCAATACAGTAGGAAGATCATTTTGTGGAAAAGTTTATGTACACTTAAGAACACATATAGAAGAGTTTGGATCTCTAGAAATAGTGAAGGACCACAATTCATAAAAACAGAAAGTGAGCCAAAAGAAGTTTGATATCTATCAGATTGGTCAACTATAGAGCATACTCTACAAGTGAGGAAGGACCAGCACGATTACTATCTTTGAATATAAAAATACACTGGTAAAAGAAAAATCCTGAAGAAGACATTTGCCGAAACGCGTTGGTGGTATTCTGCAAATCACTACCAGTGTCTTTTTGTTTACATAATGTCAAAATGTATTGCATATTGTCTATAGAAGATATATAAAATGTAATAAAATGCGAAAAAGCTTGATATGCTATCTAAATAGTGAATTCTAATTGAGTTTGTGGATGAATTTATTAGAGCAATAGAGAATTATTTATGTGTTTAATTGAAGGATGTAAAAAGTGAATGTACTCATATAATTTTTATACCAACAAAAAACAAAGATCAATAAAAATAAAAACATTTTCTTAAATTGATGGATACAGCATATATTATGTTATAAAGTCTCTAGAGTTGGCGCACAGCTTTTTTGATAATCAGCACTGAGCCCGGTGCTTCTGCCTTTTTCTAAAATAGTGGGCCCAAAACTGCCCATGAGACCCAGTGCTCTGAGCTCAGATGGGTTGCCAAAACCACTCTCTCTAGCAGACACAAGACTACTGTCTTTGTTAATTGGGAAATGTACAGTGAGCGGCAGTGGCAGCTTACTGGTTTTGAGTCCATAGTATTCGACAGGCTTTTATGCTTGTTAAAAGTGAGAGCAAGGTGCCTACACGCCCACTCTGCTTACATGTCATGCTTAGATAGTACGCTGACATCCTTGCATGCATATCGATTGTGTATGTGTGTGTGTGTGTGTGTGTGAGCATAAATAGTAAATGGTATCAGGACTCCATGTTGTTGTGAGCATGTAAATGTTGCAGCTACTGAGATCCATTTCTGAGTGCCCCCAGTATGACATGGCGCTTGATGGAGATTGTGATGCAGCCTTTCCTGACAGAGTAAGTGTATTGACTGCCTTCCTAAGTTGGAAGATGGATTTGTAGCCACTGAAATGTGGAAGGATGAAACAAGGATTGCCTTTAGAAATGCTATGGTAAGCTTTTGAGCAATCCTGATTAGTCCTTTCTGAGCTCTGGATTTGGTTGATGGTGGGGGATTGGGAGTGAGTGAGCAAATTCTGTTGTTAGAGCGAAAGAAATGTCTAGGTAGGACCTGATTCTTTTTTCCCCCTGAGTGACTCCTCCAGGAAGGCTGCTAGCTAGCCAGGTGCAGAGCTTCACTCATAGAGGGTTTATTTTAAAGGTACTTTGACTTTCCCACTTGATTAAAGCTTCAAGCTTATTCAATGATCAAGGAAGGGGCAGCTCTGCAGAGTATCTGGAGAGGGAGAAGTGTTGTGATCCAGGGATGATGTCACTGATAGCAAGTTTCTCAGAGAGTGAGGGACATCACTTCAAGTCTGCACATTGTGCTGGAAAGCAGTGAGTCGCCTAGAGGATTGGGAACCTGCCTGACTGCTGAGAGAGGAGAAAGAGCAATTTGTTCACAAGAAGCTGTCTTCCTGAGGAAGAGAAGCCCAAATACCTAGCCTGGAGAGAGGAGCGACCCAAAAGATGATCTGCTATAGTAGTGTGTGTAAGCAGAGTTGATTCAAATGTTCTTGCGGTTCGACTGGCCTCCCTGCATGACCAAGACAAGCCAACATGAAGTTTCAATATGCTAGTGTGTAGCCACCACAGAGGAAGAGTAAAGGATGTGTGCTCACTCTACCTTTGCTGCATCTTAAAGACCAGGACCATGAACTGTGGCCTGGAGGAAGGAATCCCCCAGCTGCGAGTGCTAGACCAACCCAGTCCAAGGGTCTTTGACTTTGCTGCTGCGTTTCCATCAACCCGACAGGGAGAGAGAGGAAGGCAAGGCCACCCAAATGCCAAATGTGCCTTTTGGCTATGATTGCAATTGCTTGCACAGTAAGGTTGAAGACTTCATGGTTGCGCTTGGAGATCCGGAGTGCACTTCATCTCCAGAGAGGATGTCCTGGCACCTGTGAAGGGGATAGTGCTGGCCTGTCTGGGGACTATTAGAAGAATCTGGTTTTCAGTTTCTTCTGGAATTCAAGGTAAGAATTGGTGTCTCTGAGAAGTATGTTTAAGGTTTTGGGGGGTGATGCAGAAGAAAGGTATGGTAGTTTGAGTGCGTGTCTTGCGGCTGCATCCTGTGTAACTTAAAGTCTTTCTGTGAGTTGAGTATTGGTGCCAAAGTGGAGGGTGTTGCCGTACTCGAGTCTACTGCTGCAAAGCGCTTGTGTGATGGATCTGAGGATGTCCAGAGGGAGACATTTGAAGACGTTCCTGAGTGTTGCGAGGGTTTGGAAGCAGGTGAAAGCACCCACCTGTTGAATTGATTAGTCATGGAGATTCAGCTATCGATCATGAAGATCCAGTTCCTGGCAGCATTGCCTGGGTGGGGAGTCAGGCCTAGTTCGGTGGGTCACCAGCCGGGGGACCAGAGAGAGGTGTCTTTGCCAAAAAGAACCACTTTGTTTTGTCTCTGTTGAGTTTGGGGCAGCAGTTCCTTTTCATCCAGTTTGCTACTGATGGCATGCAGCTGACGAAGTTTACTTGGGTAGGGAAGTGTCTTCTGATAGGGAGAGGCTCAGCTGAGTGTCGTCTGCAAACCAGATGATACTGAATCCATGGAAGCGCATGGTGTTGGTGAGGGCTCTGTGGAGATTTTGGACAGTGAGGAGCACAGGAAAGATCCTTGTGGGAAGTTGTAAATAAGGTTGGAGGCATCGGACAAGTAGGTGGCCAGGCTGACAGTTGGGTGCATCCTGAAAGGAAGAAGCTGAACCATCGCAGTGCCGGGCCAAGAATTCTAACCTTGTGGAGGCAATATATGAGGATGGATTGGGAGATTGTGTCAACTGCCGCGGAGAGGTCTGGCAGAATGAGTGCAACTGTTTCCCCTTTGTCCATGATAAAGGTGCATGTTGTTGGTAGTAGTGATGAGGACTGTCTCTGTGCTGTGATTGGTCTAACAGTAGTAGCCGGCATGGTTCGCAGGTGGGGGTGCATGCGGGCATGCGCAGGGAGGGGAGTATCGGAGGGAGGGGGGGTCACGTGGGGAGGCGGTCGCATAATTAAAATAAAATGTAAACCTACCTTTCCGCCGGGTCCTGCGTCTTCACTGCTCCTGCTCCCCTGCCTCCAACAGGAACAGGAATCAGGCAACCTCCCTCCCCTCCTCTAAGCCAATCACAACGCTCCAGTGGGGTGTTGTGATTGGTCTGAACGCTGCCCAGCCAGTGGCTGTACGGGATGGCATGTCTCCATGTAGGCTGCAGAGCAGCCTATATATAGAACAGCAGATTGCGCATGACTGGTTTGGGTGGCACGAGAGGGCCGACCAAACAGTCTTTGTGCACTCAGGAGTGGGCAACCCACTACTGCCCTGCCCAGGCAGCTCTGCCCACCCACCCGCTTGCAATGCACAGAGAAACATTAAAAGTTAATAACCAAAAGTAATTACCATGTTATGTTTTGGCTTTCTTGCACTGCGAGAAAGCAGTGGGGCGACGCCCCTGTCTAAATCCTGATTGGGAAGAGTCCAGGAGGTGGTTATTGTTAAGTTATTTTACCAACTGGTCATTGAAGCGCTTCGGCAGGACTTTGGCTAGGTAGTGGAGGAGGGATATGAGCGGTAGTTAGCCACAGTCAGGGGGTCCGCCAAAGGTTTCTTGATGAGTGGAAGGTTGGTGGGGTATTTCCAGGAATTCGGGAAGGTGGTAGTGGAGAGTGATAAGTTGTGATTGGTGTAAAGGCTGGGGAAATTAGGTCAAGCCCTTTTGTGAATATGAGGCTCCTGAGTGGATGGAGGGCACAGTGTTAGTGGTTTCCGTAGTGGTGATGGCTGGCCAGCCGGTCAGTGAATTTTCTGGGGTGTTGCTATCATCAGAGTGGAGCACTTTGAGGATGAGTAGTTCTGACTGGGGGGCCAAAATTGTTCTAGATGGTGTTAGTTTTGTTCTTGAAGTAGGGGGAGAGTTGAATGCAGAGTTCCTTGGGTGGGGTGATTTTCATGGAGGTGGTGGATGAGGATGTGAATGCCTTAACAGTGGGAAAGATGTCTTTAGTGGAGTTGGAGATGCTTTTGCTCTGTTCAGTAAGGGATAGGTGCTCGATGGTTTTGAGGCACCGGTGGCAGATTTGTAGGAGTCTCTGTCCATGTTCCCATGGGTGCAGCACCACCATTGTTCTAGCTGCTTGCAGTGATATCCTGTGAGCCAGAGGTCCTCAGCATACCAGCTGGCTTGCGGCTTGGATCGAGATTTGCAGGTGGGCTCTGAGTAGCCAGGGAGTCTGCATAGAAGGTGATCAATTAGGTGAGGTTCTAAATAGAGCACTCTAAGTCATTGTAGTGGGGGTGCCTCTAAACCAGAACTCAAAGATCCTGATGTCCTCCTGGATCTTATTCTATTGACGATGGGCAGTCTGCGTGTAGGCATTTTTGGGATAGTAGGACAAGCCAACACAAATTAGGGAATGATCCATCTAGGGGAGTGGGGTGGGCTTGTCTAGCATGATGTTGGGGATACTGGTAAAGATGGGGTAGAGGTGGTGTCCAGCTGCATAGGTGGAATTACTCACCCATTGGATGAGTCCTAAGATGCCATATTCTCCCGGGAAAATTGTGGAGTTGGAGTCGGTCTGGTCTGTTAGATGGTTGTTTAGGTCACTGAGCAGAATAACGGAGTTGGATGCCCGTGCCAAAGGAGTGATGAAGTCTACAAGAGTGGAGTTGAAATTGGATCTGGGTCTGAGAAGGCAGTAGAGTAGCACTCCTCCAAGGGTAGGGATGTTGTCGTTGAGGTGATGATTTTGAAGGCCATGTGTCCTAGCCAGTTGCTGGCGTGCACTTACGTAATGGAGCAGTTGATTTCCTTGCTGTAGATGATGGTGAGTCCACTTCCGGGTTTGTAGGTTCTGTCTTGTCTTGTGATTTTGTTCCCAAGTGATGTACAAAAAGAGGGGTAGAAAGCAAAAAAGAAGTGCAAAGAGAGGGATGGTAAGTGGCAAAATTGGCAGAAAGCAAAGGGCCACAAAGGAGCGACAGAAGAAAGTATGTAAGAGGCAAGATGAGATTAAAGAAAATGCAGTAGAAGGCAAAAACAAGGCACAAAGAAATTAATAGTAAATAGCAAGAGGCATCAACCAAGAGAAACCAATCGAAATCTAAAGCTTCTGCTTTCCTGTGTCATAATCTCCATAGAATCCATACAATAGCTTACCATCCCTGTAGGGCTGCATATTCTCTATACACTGTATTGAGCTGTGGTGTGATTAAAGTACTTTTCTGTTTTTTTTAAAGACAAAAGTGGGCTGGCCCTTCACTTATTTTGTCAAATGTTTGACTGCTTGAGTTCTGAGTCAGTAGCCACAATCTCCCTCTCTGAGATGCCTTGGACTGCACTCTTTCTGTACCTTGAGAGTCAAGCACAGTACATATGTGCTTGGCCATATTAAGTTCCTAAGTAAGATGAACCTACTAGGGCACTAGAGCAAAAGTACCAAACATCCACTGTTGTGGCCCAAGAGCCTTGCCTTCCTTAAAACCTCCCAGAGTAGGTCTTATTGTAAGTAAGTAAGTATGTAAGTAATCTTTATTTAGCATAGTTACTTAAAACCATTGCAATATAAAAATGAGTTAAGAACAGAAAAGATAAAACTACAGTTTTAAAAGACTCAAAATTTAAAATGTTCACATTTCCTTGTGACAGATGTGCTTGTATTTGGACTTAATATTTGTAAGGTATTGCTCAATGTCCTCATGAGCTCATGAAGTCGGTAAAACAGTCAGCAAAGTGATGTCAAATCAGTTGAACTGGGGCAGTTATGGATTAGGTTTTTTGGCATCTTCTTTTCAACTGCCTTCAGAAATTTTACCAAGCTGCAGTTCAAGCCAGGGTCATTAGGATGAAAGCAGGCAAGGACCGCCGCCCTTCTAGTACGGATCCCTTGCCGATTGAAGTGGTGTTTTAGCCAGCGTTTCCGCTCGTCCCGTAGTTTTTCACAAGAGCATATCAAGTGCAGCATATCCTCTTGTGCCAAGCCGCATAGCCGACAAAGGGGGTCAGCTCTGATTTTGAGCCAGCGTGGGAGATTTTGAGTACAAGGTAGCAGGCCCAACCTGTGCCTTAGAAAACACATCTTGACACTTTTGGAGTAACCCTCGGCCAGGTAGCGCTGTTGTGCTTTAGTTGTGTACGAATTCAGGGTCAACCAGCCATGTGTTCTCTTCGAGAGGGCTTCCTTGTCTTGCAACCACGATTGTAATTTGATTGATTTTTTTACCAGTTTTTTTAAATTTGTGTGATTTGTTGGAGTGTTCCAGAGCTGTTCTAGACCTGTATTTGTCAGGCTGCCCGTGAGGTACTTAGCTGCTGCTGAGGAAGGATGCTGTTCTAACTCCTTCCACAGGTGTTCATTCAGAGTTCCTTGTTTTGATTTCCTCACTTTGTCCCAGGCTATCATATAGGCTCCCTGCCTTGCCAAGAACTGTTGGTCGATGCCGAATTCGAGCCTGATTTGAGCGGGTGATGTTTGCTTGGGTAGACTGAAAATGATTCTGTATGCAGCTGTTATAGTATTGTCAAGGGTCTTGGCATCCCTTCCTCTGAGTGCCTCACTCCCATAGGTAATTGTTGGGAGAAGTTTAGCACAAATTACTTGCGTCAAAAGTAGGAGAGAGGGGCCAGAGAGTTTGTGATTTAGCGACTTCAGCGAAATCGCTAACGAAAGACCTTTCCCTCGTATGCTTGTTCTCTGAACCGAGAACTGCCCACCGTTGTCGATCTTCACTCCTAGATATTTGTATGTTGGGGTGTCTTCGATTCTTGTCGTATTCCAATGCCATGATGTTGGTTTCCTTTTTTTCTTGCTAATGGTCATTGTTTGTGTTTTCCCCAGATTTATTGAGAGATCGTTCTTACTTGAGTACCTTTGTGTTGCATCCAAAAGATGTTGAAGTCCTACCTTAGTGTGGCTTATTAAGACGATGTCGTCTGCATGTAGTAGACAAGGTAGCTGGAGCCCTCCTAGTTTAGGGGCGT
Source organism: Lissotriton vulgaris (assembly GCF_964263255.1). Classification (NCBI taxonomy): domain Eukaryota; kingdom Metazoa; phylum Chordata; class Amphibia; order Caudata; family Salamandridae; genus Lissotriton; species Lissotriton vulgaris. Next base: position 1,023,354,996 of record NC_141693.1, read on the forward strand.
GGGAATTACAACCATTTAGTATTGGGACAAGGTCACCTAGGAATAGGTTGAAAAGCGTGGGGGCCAGGACGCAGCCTTGCTTTAGGCCCTTATTGGTCTGTATGGGCCTTGACAAGGCGGATCCGTCCCCTATTTTTATCTGTACCCAGGTCTATGTATGCAGGTTGATGAGCAGGTCCAACAGGGGTCTCGAGATCCCCCAGTCATTCAATTTAGACCACAAAAGCTTCCGATTTATGTTATCGAAAGCGGCCTTGTAGACGATGAACAGAAATGAATGGGCATTTTGTTAGATTCTGCTTTGTCTATGAGCATACCCATGCTCAAGATGTTCGTCATCGTGCCTACTGACTTAGCGAAGCCTGTCTGGTTGGCAGGGATTAAGGATCTCTCTGTAGCCCAGGCTGTCAGCTCTTCGAGTAGGGTACCTGCAAAGTATTTAGCCTCGTTATCAATTAAAGCCACCAGTCGATAGTTATGTGGGGAAGCCTTATCTCCTGCCTTATAGATTGGGGAGATGATAGAGCCCCTCCAGGACCTTGGTATGGTGTTGAATTGTCGTATTTCCAGAAAGAGGGGTTCCAGGGCTGCTGCCCAGCCTGGCACATCTTGTTTGTAGAGAATAGGAGGTATACCATTTGGCCCTGGCGCTCTCTCCTTTCTTCCTTTTTTGATTTGGCGCTGGATGGTGCTTTGTAAGTTCGGCAAGTTCTCAATATCATTTGGAGTATAGCATTCTGTGGGCCTTGTGTCAGTAATTGTTGTATGATTTTTATAAATGGCAGGCTCGTAGTGTTGGTTGTTCCCTTCAGTCTGACTAAAATGGGTGCCGAGAAAGCTTGCCCAGATTTCCTCTGAGATGTTTGATGAAACCCCGTGGTGCGCAGGTCTTATGAATGCATTTATTGATTTCCAAAACCTTGCTCCATCGTTCCGTTTGATATCGGAGTGAAGTCTCGCCCATAAATTGTCCTCAGCTGATTTGTTTGCTTCCCATTTTAGTTTTTTTAATGTTGATTTTAGTTTTCGTAGATGGTTTTGCTTTACGGTGTCCATGGGTTTCCGTTGGAGTTCTCTCATTGTACGGTAGATTAAAGTCTTTATGTCTTTAATTTTCCCTTGGTCTTCTCGAGGGAATTTGCAGAAACTTACATCCCCCAATTGTGACTGAAACTTGGGTCTTGTAGCATACATAGACATAGTACTTGTAAAATGTTCCCATTTCGTTATTTCACTATCCCCAGAGTGGCTCTCGAAGTGCTGTTTTGCCCTTTCCACTAGTGTTCCATCTGTTGCTGATGAACATTTAATTTTTTTTAAAGTTGATGGTTTGGGTTGACTCTTTTGGCACTTTTAATCGCTCAAAGTTCGGCTTTATGATCTTGATGATAATTTCTTGGGAGCAGTGATCGCTTTCCCCGCTGCAGCCGATCTGGTATGATTTTAAGGACTGGAAAAAGGGTAATGATATAAAAGTATAGTCTAGAATGCTGCTTGTTTTTGTTGTGTGAAAGGTTGCGACTGGAGGATTATCTCCAGAGGTCCTACCGTTGAGGGCCCTGATGTTAAAGTATTCCAGATCTTCTAGTGTCCTGTTACCTAGTTTGGTTTTTTTGGATAACTGTGAGGTTGCTTGTGTTGGGATGTCCCAAATTGCATTTTGGATTAGTTGTGCGTCTTCCTGCGTCGCGCCCATGAGGTTAAGGTTAAAGTCCCCAGTAAGAACAACATTTGGTGTGGGTCTTTCCCTTATATGTGTCTCCATAAAGCTACAGAGGTCTTTAGCTGCTTTTCCTTTCCTTCTTGGGTTAATGTAGGTATTTATTAGAAGGAAGTCGGTTTCAGTAATGCCTTGTTTGAGTTGTGGCAAGCGGATTTTTACAGCCAGGGCGGCTGTAGAGGATGGTCCATCTTCTATTGCCGTCAGTACACTTGTAACCAGTATATAGGTTACTAGGCCGCCTTTGGAATGCCCATATTTAGCCGTCCTGCTTGCAGCTGAGTAAAAACGTAAGTAGCCATGGAGGTTGGGGGGGTCTGCGAGCCATGTCTCTTGGAGTGCCACTATATCAAATTTTCTGATGTAATTCATAAAATCTGAGTCAGTTATTTTGGAAGCCAGGCCATTGATGTTCCATGAGCATATTTTTAATGAGTCGTATACGTCTTCCTTTGGCTTGTGGCCGATTTGTCATTTGTTATTGTTTAGTGTTCTAGCAATCCATCCTGAGTCAAACATTCCAGGTATTTGTGTGTGTTCATCTGCAGTGACTCCGGTGCTATTGATGTGTAGATCAATTTTGTTGCTCCCTGGTCCTACCGCTCCTCTGAGGACCGAGTTTTTTAGAGTTTTCATGATAGCTGGAGCTGCCGCTTTTTCCACCAAGACAAGAATGTCAGGGTACCTTGGTTTGACATAAGGTTCTATTGTGATCCCCCAGCTTTCAAAGATGTCAGCCTCTGCAATTAATTTTTGTGAAATTGCCAGGGTTCTCCAGGTTGCTTTTGTTTTTTCTTTGCCTGTAACCTCATCGGCTACAAATTCGATGGATACCAGGTCAGAGCTTTTTAATTCTGTCAAGGATGGAATATGGGATAGCAGCCTTAAGATGTTACCTCTGTTGGAGTGTCGTGTCTTCCTTGCGATGTGTAGTCCGGGTTAAACCAGACAGCGCCTGTTGAGTTTTTTCGTTCTCCTGCTGTTGCACTCTTTATTACTGGTTGACTAGGTCCCATAACCTCTACTCGTCGTGTTGAAGTTGTTTCCAGTTGGCTAGCGGTGGGTGCAGTGACTCTTAACCATCGGCCAAGTATATGTTCATTTGGTACAAACGGTTCAGCGTATGATCGTTCGCCTTACCGTCGCTTAACCTCTACTAGTCGTGCTGCAGTGGTTTTGACGTCGTTTGTGCTACTTGTAGTTATTCTTAGTTCTTGGCCAGAGGCGTGATGGTTCCTTAATACTGACCCGTCTAGATGGGGAATTTCACAAGGTCTAGAGATGTTGCACATGGGGCCCGGTGTCCCCATAATAGCTGAGTCTACTTCTCTCCTTGTAGTCAGTGCACCTTCCATAGTCATAGCTGGATAGCTTTCTGTCAGCCGTTTGCCTGTCTCAGCAATAGCCGGTCCTCGATTGATCCCAAACTGTGTTCCCTTAGTGGGTCCATGATTTTTTATTTGCTGGCGGGCCGAGCTAGGCTGCATGCTGCTTGTTTGTGCTTGTTTCACACAGGAGGCAGGGGTTATGTTACTGGTTTCATCGAGTTGGAGACATGAATTTCGTGTTCCTCTTCCGGGCTCTTTTTGAGTGCAAATGCTATGTGGTTCCAGATTTGTTTTTGTTTTGCTGTTGCCCCCCAGCCCTTTGGTGATTGTTGCCTTGATCGGGGTCTCAGGTGTGCCGATGACTTCATCAGATTCTGATAGGTACGTGGCACCCTCAGGATGTACTATGCTTTGTTCCCTGTTCGGTATGTTCCCAAAGAGTTGTAGAAAACCGTTACGTTGCAAATCAATTTTATGTTTCCTGCCTTTGCGTTTTTTTGCTCGTCTTTGTTTGGCGTTCATTTTTAAGTTTGTTATTTCTTCCTCCGCATTATCGGGGATTTGAGGTTCTGTGTTTCCTGTTTCACTGACCACTGGAGTTGGTGGTTTTATGGGTGCAGGGGCCCTTGAATTAGGGTTGATTTGTCCTTTGCTCCCCAGCACTTCTTTGGTCATTGGATGGTTAATCGCAGCCACGAGAGGACTGGTACAGGAGTTTCTTTGCCTACACTTGGGTGTTCTTCTAAGTTCTGTGCATAAATCGCTCATTATTGTTGGTAGTCTCGACAATTTGTCGATTATTGGGCCGCATCCGCATCCTTCATTATAAGACCCAGATGCTTGGTCCGTCAATGGCGATTTATTCTGAAGAAGCGTATTAAGCGTGCCCAGCTTCTCATCAATGGCCACCACAAATACAGCCAATGTATCAAGTAGCGATAGTTGGATGTCCATTTTGTCAGATTGGTAGTTGAGGGCTTCTACCAGGAGTTGTGTTGTTTTGAGCAGATTACTCCACGCGTTTTCCTGATTTGTTTGATTTGAGGTATTGTCCTGATTATCCTCAAAAAAGGGGCTTTTTTGGACCACCTCTGGAGCCCCCACGTCCATCACTGGGTGATCCAATGAGGCATCATTTATGATGATCGGTAAGGACGTGTTCATACTTGTTTCACTGCTGCTTTTGTCTTGGGTGTATGCTGCTACGAGGTCTTCCCACTCTTCCTTGCCCAGGTATGAGGATATTTCTATCACATCTAGGGGCGAGGTTGGTGGCCTGTGTGAGTCTGCTGTATCCTTCCCTGGCCTCATCGTGCTGTTGTGATCAGTTGTACGTTCAGAATGTGTTAGAGTTGGATTCCCAAGAGTTGAGACATTCTTTTCCCAGCACTCCTTTACGTCTTTTCCACTTGCCCCATTATGGTTGATGGGGTCTTTATTTGGTGCTTGGATTTTCGACGTACAGTTCGTAATGCGATGCGGAGGTTTGTCGGCATCGCTGCCCTTACCAGATGTTATCCTCTCACATAGTTTATTGCTAACAGTTTTGCCGGGGTCTGTAAGGCATTTGGGTGACATGTGTGTAGGCTGGCTTATATTATTTTCATTTGCTCTGTGCACTTGAATAAGGTTTGGTTCTAAAACTATTTTCGTACCGGACATTGCCCCTTTAGTTGTAATAGCCATTGTGAAATTGTTTTTATCACCCTGAGGGGTTGATGTCACTTGTAGTGGTTCTCTGGCTGTAGAGATAGGGCTTCTCTTGCTGTTGTCATTGGTTGCTGAACCTGTATTGTGCACAGACACTGTCTGACAAGTCTGGGAAGGTTCAATGGGTTCCTGAAGGCCTGAAGATTCATTGGTGTTGGAGGGTGATGTATCCCCCGCGTTTTTTAGGAAATGAAAGTTTGTGAAAATCTTTGGTTGGAGCATTGCAAGGTTGGATTTTGTTTTGCTGCTCTTCTCTCTATTTGCTGGTTGTTCACTGCTCGCACTGATAGAATCAAATTTGTCGGTTGCTATGTCAATTAGTGAACCTTCACTCTGAGTTAATTGCCTGGATTTTCTTGTTTGATCTTCTCTCGCCCCCTCGCCTGCTTTCGGAGATCTTTTACGTTTGTTTGACCGATTGTTTGTCCCTCCTTTACTAGTGGGGCATCCACGAACGCGCCCTGATCTCATGTCGCCTTTCCCTGCAGCCTGCTCTAACTCCACGTCAGCTCCTCAACGTGCTCCCAAGCCCGTCTACCCCTCGCAAGAAGGGCGGCTGCCGTCAGGGAGGGTGCGGAGCGATATCGAGGGGTAGGATATTATCCAAAACGTCGGTAGGTGCAGGTTCTGGCTAGGGCAGGGTCAGGGACCTGCGCAGGCTCTGCGCCGCAAAGTCCACTTTAGGCAGTTCTACAGTTCTAGGCCGGCCTCCTGTACTTCAGTGCTCCAACCCTGGTCAGAGCTGACTCAGCCCCCTTCCTACTGATGTCAAAAGCCTCTAAGGGAGGGGGGGGTGTCTTGCCAGCCCAATGCACAATACTGGGCCGTGGGGTGAGCTGCTGGCTGTGGGGCGGGCGGGGACAGCTATAACAGTGACTTTATCAGCACCTAGGCACCCTTGCTGGTTTCACTCACCGTTGCGATGCTTGCTTTGCCGCTCACTGCTTCACAGCTCCATGCGAGCCCGGGCCCAGGCGGGCCCCTAGGCGGCTTTTACTTCGATATTACTGTGTCCTTTGTTGGCGTTTAACCGGCGGGTAGCTCCTCTGCTCCTCGTAGTTTGTGCTCTACAGCTCGACTCCGGACGTGATCTGTTGGGTGAGGATTCAGAGGAACGCGGGCAGCCCCCTGCTGCTCGACCCAAGTGCAGCCGCCACCTTTGTCTTTCCCTTTGCGACTTTTATGACTTCTGAGCGTGTAGGTATGGCTGCGGCGGATTGATAAAAAAATGACAAAAATTTCGGCTTTCACGCCGATCAACTGATGCTGCTGCCTGCTCCTCAGGTGCTGGCTCTCCAGTAGTGGCTCCACCCCAAACAAACCACTCTTGTGACCCTCGAGTATTTGCAAAGTTTTGCAAAGTTTTCCCGAGAGCTCCATGCTGTCCCCGCCGCTGTCCCAGCCGCCTGGAAAAGAGCTTTGCAGAGAAGAGAGCTTCGCAGCGGTTCCCGCCGCTACCGGGCCGCTCCCGCTTTTTTCCCGGTGCAGCTGCGGCTGCTAAGGGGACCGCGAGCTCCGGCTCTGATTCTGGTGGCCTCCAGCGCTCACTCTCCCCCGTGTTTCCACACCTCACTACACGGGGGGGCAGGGTACAGGGCTCAGCAGAAACCTAGCCGGGAGAGGTGGAGAGGGTTGAAGACGGTAAGGACGCTTTCCTCTCGCCCTCCTCTCACTCACGCTTCGATGCTTCATGCTCTTCACTCTACTGCTTCAATCTGCCGGACCAGGAGGATCTTATTGTAAGATTTACCATTTGAACTGCACTTTGATGATTTAGTTATCAATGTTATAGAGTGAATATAAATGCCGCTTGATTCTGAGACTTCAATATTGTGGCTCTTTGACTCTATTTGAGTAAAATATACAAGTAGACTAAAAGTAACAGGTAGAATCACACAAAAAACAGATATGACGTTTTAGTTCTATTTGTTTCGAGCACAGAAACCAAGGATGTATACTAACTTTGCTTTCTAGGAGACTGTCCAAGAAATGCATTCAGTCCCAAACTTAATCAAGACAAAGTTGTTTCTACTGAGAGTAACAATACCCTTTGTTTGCTTAGTTGAATTAATAGTGCTCCAGCGGATGTTTTATATCACACAACATGACCCAAGAGGGTATCAGAGTGCTTTAGAAAGTGATCAGGAACAAATGTGAGGGAACAAATAGGATGACATGACAATATGTTCATGAGAAATACAGGGAGTCATGCCGGTGGAGGAGGACCTATCCAGAGCAAAGCTGAAAGTCTATACATTAGAACATGGGTAGTAAATAAAAACATGAGCGACGGATACAACAATAAAATCATTACCGGTGCAGGATGTTGTGACACCAAGCTGGGTAGGAAGCCCCAACTAGAGCAAGGCCAAAGACACAATATATAGGGGTGTTGGAGGAAGGTAAAAAAAACATGCGAGAAAAGGATGCATCAAAACGTAAATCACAGGGCGGAGTTCATGTATTTCAAGTTCAGAAAGCCATTTCACTTCTTTTTTGAAGGATGTAGGTAAGGGATTCAATCTGGTTTCAGAAGACAGAGAGTTCCAGATTTGAGAGGCAATACCTGAGGAGGTACAGTTATACGTTTTTTTCTATGACACTTTTTAGGTTTCTGCAATAAGGTGCTGGAACTCCTGAAGGATCTGCAACCACCAGATAATTCCAGTTTGTCCACTAAGTAAAGAGAGTCATTGAAGTGAAATTCTGGTATCATAGGGAAGCCAGTTTAGTGATTTCAAATCAGGAGAGATGTGGGTATTTGTTTGGATCCTGTGATGAGCCTTGCAGCAAAGTTAAGAGAGGCCCATAGTGGCGCCAGCTTGTAGATTGGTAGACCACAAAGGATTGCGCTACCATAATTCAACCTAGAGATGACTAAGGCATGGATAGTGGACTTGAAGTCATCAGGGAGCAAGAAACTTTTATTTTGCTTAGAATGCTGATTTGGAAGTGTGCTCCTTTCTTGGCTGAGCTGATGTGCTTCTGCATGTTCAAGTTCTTATCTAGTATTATAAACAATGATCTTGTGGAATCTATGATGTGTGGTACGCAGATGAGAGCTGTTCGTTGTTTCATGTATTCTTGAATAATGTGAGATTCCTCTGAATCTGAATAAAGAAAGAATTGATGGATTGATTGATTGATTGGTTAATAAGAGTGTAACTTAAGATGGTTGGAGGTCAGCCAGCTTTGAGTTTTGTGTAGAGTTGTGTTGAGTGACCTAAGATCATCAGGAGAGGAGATTTTCAGGTACAATTGTGTGTTGTTAGCAAACATATAACAGAAGATGTTAGATGCTTTGAGAATTTCAATAAGGTCCTCCATGAACAGGTTGAAGAGAGTAGAAGAAAGCAAAGAACCCTGTGGCACCCCTAGTGTGATTGGAGTAGAATTGGAAAGGGACTGATTGATCTTAATTGTTTTGCATTTTGTTGTGGAGAAAGAGGTGAACTAGTTTATCACTGATCCAGATAGTCCAATCCTATGTTCCAGTAGGTCAAGGAGGTTGTCATGCTTGACTGTATTAAAACCTGAGAAGTGATCCAGGAGGATTAGAAGGCAGGATTCGTTCTGATCCGGCATTTCTGATGCAAAATCAACTATGTGGATAAGGCTTGTTTCAGTACTGTGACCTTGACGGAAACCAGATCGAAATTGGTCTAGTAGTAGGAATTGATCATTGTGGTTACATAGCTAGATATGGACACATTTCTCGAGCTGCTTCGTCAGAGTTGGAATGTTAGTGATTTGACTGAAGTTATTTAGGTCCTCGTGATCTGCAGTGGGTTCTTTTTAGAATGGGAGTAACCTGCCCCAACTTTAGGCACTCCGGAATCACACCTTGTAGTAGGGAGGCATTTACTCTTTTGGTCCAGAGCAGGGGTAAGGACATATTCAACTCATTAAAGAAATTCGAAAGTAGAGGATCACAGAAGTGATTTGAGCGTTTCAGTGATGTAAGAATATTGAGTATGGAGGTTTCATCAAAGGCTTGAAATAGCTCCAGGAGGTACTGTTTTTAGGAGTGTTTCCTAGTTTAAGAGGCTGGTGGGGAAGAAGAGAGGAGGAGGTGGTAAGGGGTGAGACTGTAAGCTGCTTCATCGCTGTCAGGAGATCTGTTTCAATCTTATTTGTCTTTTCAAGGAAGATGGAGGCAAAACCTTCACAGTTTGGTTGCGAACTGGACACAGTTGGTGAGTGAGTGGGATGATTATAGGATTGAAGTTTAATTAATTAAAACAGTTTTTTTCTGGCGATTTCAGGCTTTGTTTAGTTGGATTGTCAAGAATTTTGCTTTTGCATTTCTTATGCATTTGTTATAAATGCTCCTCCTCATTCTCAAAGGCTCAAGGTATTCAAGGGAAGGAGCACATCTCCAAGATAGCTCAGCTAATCTCAGATTGTGTCTATCTGTATTTAAGCTACCAGTAAACTATATTTGGAGTCTTTGAACAACATTCTTTTTAGTTGTAAAGGGGTGATTATATCAAGGATGTTCAACATGGAATTGTTGTAATGATTAGTGAGGTCATAGACCTCGGACATGTCAGCAGGAGGAGGTAGGGTCCTGATGCTAAAGGATATCATTTCAATCTGGTTTGTAATTCACATGGATATTTTCCAGTCTGGGTTTCTTAAATTGAGACTTTTTTGTAGTTTAAGATGCTATGATGTGGAAGGTGATGTAGTGATCAGTCACAGTACTATCGATTCCAGTTGAAGGGAGTTTGGTTTGGAGATAATTAGGTCTAGGATCGAACCCAAGATGTGTGTGGGGCTATCACTGATTTAAATCCAGTTGACATCAACTAGGAATGTTTTGAGGCTATTTACTGCAGGGTCATTCAGGTCTTCCCAGTCTAGATTGAAGTCTCTGAGGGAGATCTGGGAACAATTTTATCCAACATTAGCTGAGAAGGTTTCCATCATTTGTTCAACGAATGAGAGGTTGTCTCCGGGTGGATGGTAAACCACATGCCTTTTGCATGAAGGCCTGTTGTTACTTGTGATGTTTATCGATATGTGTTCACAGGAGGAGAGAACTGCAGTGTTGGTCTGTTTCGCAATGAGACTACTATGGTATATACAGGTGATGCCTCCTCCATGTCTTTTAGCTCTGTCTTGTCTAATAATGTTGTGACTAAGAGGGACTGGGGTGCACAGATCAGGTCAAGAGGAATCATTTAACCAAGTTTCTGTAAGGATTAGGAGGTCAAGATTATGGGCTAGTATGAGGTCAGCGATGTCCGCTTCATGTTTCACTATTGATCTGCCATTGAGAAGCACGCAATTCAAGTGTGGATTAGTGTCAGTAAAAGTAGTCAGTATGGCGTGAACTTGCTTAAGGTTTTAAGAGTTTAAAGCCTTAGGGTTATGTCTAGGTTCTCTATGAGAGTTCAAAGCAACTGTTTGTATGTGGCCCCACTTATCTAGTGTGCCAATGTAAGTGGAATTGTAAGCAAGGAAGAGGGAGTCTCGGTTAAGGAGTCTTTCAATCTATTGGGTTTCGAGGTGGCAATCGGGGTAGGGAGTAGCTTTCCAACTCAGGATGGGAGAAGCAGAGTTAAGGAAGATCACCTTAGGTGGAGGGGAGAGGGACAAAATAGCTTTTTGTGATGACTAGTATAAAGTGCTTGATTGTGTCTGCTCTTCCCTGATGTCCTGTTATACCACTGGTCATTAGCCCACTCCGAGGGGATGTTAATTATTGCAAGTCAGCCTTAAGTTGCTGTATTTCTATAGAGATCTCATCTAGTCTGGATTTAAGAGAGAAGTGGCAATAAGAGGCTGTGGATTGGGTCATGTGGTCAGGAGGACACTGGGCCTTTTTGAGAGTGATGTTTGGGTGCTGCTGACCAGATAGGTCAAATAGCGAGGAGGTTGAATTAGATAGGTTGCACTGGATTGTATCCCATTTTCAGTTTTTACTGCCAACTTGATTGATTTATTCTATGCCTTCTCATAAAAACTGAATGATCTAGTCTTTAATCTTTTGCAATATATGAATGACACCCTTCTCTTTGACTACGCTTGCAACGTTCTCTTACAAAACTGTATGCAAGTTGGGCATGCGATCTGTTGCAGGGGTAATTGGAAGGGTGGTGAATAGTTAAATGAGTGCATGTCCACTTTCAACTATCTTAGGGTGTGAGTCCTAATAATCAAGTAGGAATATTTGTATTCCTTAATATTGTAGCTTATCTACCAAGGAGAAAAATATCTACATGTCAGTATGTATAGGTTTTTCTATAGGTAACTACACATATAAGTAACTAGACAATATATACAGATGTGGAGTTAAGATTAGTAAATCTATATTTTCCTGTACAAACGTACTTTTTGATAATGTTTGTCCTTAATATTTTCGGTATGATATTAAGGCATAACGATATTCCCTACTTAAGCTGCATTTCATCAATTTAAGAAGTAAATAAATGCAGTCATTTATGGATGTAATCATCTCTTTCATTGCTTAGAGGATCTCTTATCAAGACTGTAGTTTCTGTAACGCTGATACTTCTTCTCTCCACTGCATTAACATTGTTTTCCCCTTTAAATTGGCCCATTGGCTTGAGTGTTCACAGGCCCTTGCTTTGAGGGCTATATTTATTTTGCTATATTCAGCCTCAACGTTACAGACCAGGTTGGAATTTAAAATTCTATTCGAGGACCATACTATGATTAGCCATTTTCTGGTGCTTTGTTTTCAACCTAAAAGTGCACCCAGCTGAAAACTAAGGGCACTATTATGGGTGGTAATGTGATAGATGATTCGCACTGGAGAAACTATATTAGGAAGGTCCTTACTACACTGAGTCTTTAGGATCTTTGCTCAGAAACATATTTTATTTAGGACTTTAAATCCATGGCCAAGAAATTGTTGGAAACATGTTTGTATATGCATGATTTGGAAGCTTTTAGGGAGAAAACTCTTCAAAGTTTATAGGAGCTATTTATACTGCATACTGGTATCAGCCCGTGGTTAGTCATGTAAGAAACAGTTCTAGTCGCTTTCCTTTGCTCCCTACTGGGGAGGCAAGATCAAGGTGGCTTACCTACACTCTGTTTAGTCTGAAATGTTGCCACTGTTTTCTTTAAAAAATGTTTTGTGCAGTTTGTGTACTTGGCCTCTTGATTGCAATCCAGAGATGAGGTGTTGAAGGTTAAGATGAAATAATATAATTGTAGAAATTGTTGGGATGCCACGTTTTATATTTAGTGGCCAAGACTCGGTCATCATGACCAGCACTTTCGATGAGTTAATCCGCATAGATTTGAAGCACTTAGCTGATGGGTTTCTACTTTGAGTGTCCCTTTGTCCTCATGAAGAAGATCCACATTTGATATTAAGTATTGAATTTAATCAAATTATTTCAGAAATATAAACCAGGCAATATCCCCAATGTATTTCCTTATCAAAATAGCACCAAACACTTCCTATTTTTCATGCGCTTCAACTTTCTGTTCTTTTTACTAGCCTATTTTACTCATATGAGCATAGCACTGCTACTCCACAGCTGTTTGTGGCACCCTTGTTTAATATTACGTTTAAATATGAGACCTTTCTGCTGGATTAATTAAACTGCTGTTGCTTAACTATTTAAACAATACAGTTGTGATTTTCCAGTCATTACTTGAAGCAAGCAAATTATGCAAACAGCAGTATCACTGGTAATTGATTACCTAACCGCTGTCTGTATTGGTGGACATTAGCTTTCACACCTTACATAACAACTGAGGCTAATCATTTCTGAAGGAACATTGGGGCATATTATCAAGGGGGTTTATCTCCGCTTTTTTGGCTTTAAAAGCCAAGAAAGCGGAGATAAAATTATCTCCCTATTACCTAGCTGTCGCTAACACCAGTTAGCGACAGGTAGTAGGAGATAGCGACCAACTTGGGCCCCTCTTTGCATGTCAGTGATATTTATCACTAATGACATGCAAAGTGGGCGTGCCAAGATGTTAGCGACTGGAAACAGTCGCTAACATCGCTATCTCCTATTACCAACTTTTGGAGATATTCGCGCTTAGCGCGAATATCTCCAAAAGCTAACACCTGCCCTGAGCAGTTCTTAGCCATGTTATCCAATGGGAGGTCGATAACATGGCTAAGAGCATTAGCTCGGTAATGCATGAATATCGCTGACTTTTCAGCGATATTCATGCATTGCGGCCGATTTTTATCGCATTTGCGATAAACCTTGGTAATACCAAGGTTTATCTGCGATAAAAATCGCTGCAGCTCAGCGGTAAATGTTTTGTCTCTAACCAAGCAATAGCAATAATTATCGCTATTGCTTGGTAATATGCCCCCATGTTTTAAGCAATTTTGATTCCATGCGATTTTCCACCATTGTTTATGCTAGCCAGCTACCAAAAAGATCGTATCTGCATTGGTCATTAAGTTCAAGAACAACATTTGCTCGAATTGTAAATTACATATTTACATTTCATCCCATGCAAATTTACTCAGTCACCAATTAACAAGCCTTGACAAAGTCAATAGGCCTGGTTTTAATATGCAAAAGTACACAAATAGAATGTGTCCATGCCAGTGTTGGCATATTAAAGCCAGATTCTTTTAAATTTCTAATGCTTGTTTATCAGTGTATATGAAGTGTTCCAGTGGGCAAATAAGAGAAGCATGCTGCAGAGCATTTACAAGACAAAAAGCATTGCTTTCTGTATATGAAGCACGTATGACATAAACAATGTAGTGTGTGATGATTATGGGTACTTTGGTAATGTACAAAAGGAGGAAAGACACACCAAACAGCCAATGGCATGAAGTGAAAGAAGTACTCCGATGGGCGGAGTTAAAGCCTTTTAATTATACCATAATGAATGGGCAGCAATATGTTGAGAGACAGCTATGATGTCAAGCTATACATTAAAGGGCTTAGTCGACAAAGAAAAGAATGCAATGTGTGGATGTATGAACCAGTGCCAAGGATCTGTTGTGCCCATGGCATGTCCATACAGCAAATGCTTATAGCATAGCCAGCTTCCTTTGCCCAACTGTGACAGCTTGTCATTTTGGTGGATACATTTTTAAAACAAAAGCCCACTTGAGATAAAGAAAACAAGCGTTTGCAATGCAATAGGTCTCGCATTTGTGAGAGTTTAAACTATTGGCATTGTAAATGACAATGCCTTTTATTTCTGTTTTGATAATTAACACATAAGTAGAAGACATTGTCATTTACAATGCCAATAGCTCAAACTCTTTTAAATGTGAGACCAATTTCATTTCAAAGAAGCGGACGCCATTGTTCGGGGCTGCTTGGAAAGTGAAAGCACACATGGCTCGCTGAATGTTTCAGGAAAATATGTAGTGCCTGCAGTCGGAGAAACTCATTAACCCCTCCCATGCTCGTGATGGAACCGTTCCGTCACGAGCCTCGGGTGGGCTGTGCTGGTGACGGAACGGTTCCGCCACGGCCCGCTCACCGCGCCTGCGTGGCGTGAATTCCGCACCTGCGCTGACGTTCTAAAGAGCGGGCGGGGCCGTGACGGAACCGTTCCGTCACAAGCATAGCTCACCCGCGGGCCGGAACGGAGCGGTTCCATCACGAGCACGGGAGCGCCGCGCAGTCCCGCCTCCCCCTTAGCGCTGTGGTGGAATAGCCACCGCAGCGAAGGTGTTAAAGAAAATAGTGCTTACAGACTAAATAGGCCATACTGCGTAACAACAGAAGTAAAAGGGTCCGTCTTCATGGGAGGGTTCAAACGAAGACAAGGCAATACTAAGGAGGGATATTAACGAATCAGAAACCAGCATTTAAAAAGGACAATGACACAAGCCAAGCCAATGAAAAATATGGGTGGAGAGTGGGCTGATCTTCAAGTTCATACTTAAATACAGCATGCCTTGTAGAGGAGCGCATGCAATGCCCAGGCTCGACTTAAAAAGTTGTCCCTGTTTGCGTTCCTGCTGAGCCCCTTTAAACACATGATTTTCAGTTTCTCCATATGCTACGAATCCACTGTGTGTCTAGAGGGCAGCTGTAATATTAATGGAGACCCTGCTTGCGTAGTAAAGCTTCAATACTACATTGCAATCAAGATGCAACAGATAATGGCAAGTATTGAAAGCATAAGTGAAGAGTCAACTAGCTGACAGCTGGGGCTTCTAAATCAGTGTCATTTTATGGATTTTGGGGACTCCCATTCAGAACAACTTTGATGCCAAACAATACAGAATATATGTTAAGGTTTCAGAAACCGGATCACACAAATACAGTTGAAACCTGTCTTGTCCAGTGCCCCAAAAATCTTAAAGATGACACTGCTTGGAAAGAGAGTCGTGGGTAACGGCTGGTAGAGAGCGGGAGAGAGATTGTGATAGAGAAATTGATGAGACCAAGGTCTAATAGAGAGAACCCTTCTCAGGGGGCCTAATTGCCTGCTACCTTAAAACACCTCAGTTCTAAATGAAAAGTATTTAGCAAAATCCCTAAGTCCGACACTATTCAACATCTACGTGTCGGACCTTGCTAGTGTCATCAAAGCATTTGGGATGAGCCTGACCTCCTACGCCGACGACACCCAATTGGTACTGGCCATCAAAGGGGATGGTGAAGAAGTGGCAAAGCTATTCACCAGAGGAATGGTGGCCATAGGTGACTGGATGGCCACGAATTGTCTTAAACTTAATTCAGAAAAAACTGAAGTGGTCATTTTCGGTCACCTCTCTCCGGCCTGGTCACCAGTATGGTGGCCAACATCGTTTGGAACTCCTCCCAGCCCAGCCCTTAAAGTTAAAAATGTGGGCGTCACTTTTGATGCAGAACTAAATTTCATGGCACACGCCAACAAGACTGCTGCAACTGCTCACTTGAAACTCAGAATGATCAGAAAAATACTACCCTACCTACCAGACACTGCTGAGAGAACTTTGGTCAGCTCACTAGTCCTGTCCGCACTGGACTATTGTAATGGCGTATTCCTAAATGCACAATCCCGGGTGACTAACAAGATGCAGTCAATTCAAAATGCTGCCGCCCGGATGCTGGCGGGACTTCCCAAGTTTGCATCTGTTTCAAACACCATCAGGGACCTTGGATATTCTCCAGTCTGGGTTTCTTAAATTGAGACTTTTTTGTAGTTCAAGATGCTATGATGTGGAAGGTGATGTAGTGATCAGTCACAGTACTATCGATTCCAGTTGAAGGGAGTTTGGTTTGGAGATAATTATGTCTAGGATCGAACCCAAGATGTGTGTGGGGCTGTCACTGATTTAAATCCAGTTGACATCAACTAGGAATGTTTTGAGGCTATTTACTGCAGGGTCATTCAGGTCGTCCCAGTCTAGATTGAAGTCTCTGAGGGAGATCTGGGAACAATTTTATCCAACATTAGCTGAGAGGATTTCCATAATTGTTCGACGAATGAGAGGTTGTCTCCTGGTGGATGGTAAACCACATGCCTTTTGCATGAAGGCCTGTTGTTACTTGTGATGTTTAGCGATAGGTATTCACAGGAGGAGAGAACTGCAGTGTTGGCCTGTTTCGCAATGAGACTACGATGGTATATACAGGTGATGCCTCCTCCATGTCTTTTAGCTCTGTCTAGTCTAATAATGTTGTGATTAAGAGGGACTGGGGTGCACAGAACAGGTCAAGAGGAATCATTTAACCAAGTTTCTGTAAGGATTAGGAGGTCAAGATTATTAGCTAGTATGAGGTCAGCGATGTCCGCTGCATGTTTCACTATTGATCTGCAGTTGAGAAGCACGCAATTCAAGTGTGGATTAGTGTAAGTAGAAGTAGTCAGTATGGCGTGAACTTGCTTAAGGTTTTAAGAGTTAAAGCCTTAGGGTTATGTCTAGGTTATCTATGAGGGTTCGAAGCAACTGTTTGTATGTGGCCCCACTTATCTAGTGTGTCAATGTAAGTGGAATTGTAAGTAAGGAAGAGGGAGTCTCGGTTAAGGAGTCTTTCAATCTATTGGGTTTCGAGGTAGGGAGTAGCTTTCCAACTCAGGATGGGAGAAGCAGAGTTAAGGAAGATCACCTTAGGTGGATGGGAGAGGGACAAAATAGCTTTTTGTGATGAATAGTATAAAGTGCTTGATTTTGTCTGCTCTTCCCTGATGTCCTGTTATACCACTGGTCATTAGCCCACTCCGAGGGGATGTTAATTATTGCAAGTCAGCCTTAAGTTGCTGTATGTCTATAGAGATCTCATCTAGTCTGGATTTAAGAGAGAAGTGGCGATAAGAAGCTGTGGATAGGGTCATGTGGTCAGGAGGACACTGGGCCTTTTTGAGAGTGATGTTTGACTGCTGCTGACCAGATAGGTCAAATAGCGAGGAGGTTGAATTAGATAGGTTGCTCTGGATTGCATCCCATTTTCAGTTTTTACTGCCAACTTGATTAATTTATTCTATGCCTTTTCATAAAAACTGAATGATCTATTCTTTAATCTTTTGCAATATGTGAATGACACCCTTCTCTTTGACTACGCTTGCAACGTTCTCTTACAAAACTGTATGCAAGTTAATGTTTCCAAATTAAGTAGTAGTGGTCCTTGGGAATGGGATCTGTTGCAGGGGTAATTGGAAGGGTGGTGAATAGTTAAATGAGTGCAAGTCCACTTTCAACTATGTTAGGGTGTGAGTCCTATTAATCAAGTAGGAATATTTGTATTCCTTAATATTGTAGCTTATCTACCAAGGACAAAAATATCTACATGTCAGTATGTATAGGTTTTTCTATAGGTAACTACACATATATGTAACTAGACAATATATACAGGTGTGGAGTTAAGAAGATTAGTAAATCTATATTTTCCTGTACAAACTTACTTTTTGATAATGTTTGTCCTTAATATTTTCGGTATGATATTAAGGCATAATGATATTCCCTACTTAAGCTGCATTTCATCAATTTAAGAACTAAATAAATGCAGTCATTTATGGATGTAATCATCTCTTTCATTGCTTAGAGGATCTCTTATCAAGACTGTAGTTTCTGCAATGCTGATATTTCTTCTCTCCACTGCATTAACATTGTTTTTCCCTTTAAATTGGCCCATTGGCTTGAGTGTTCACATGGCCTTGCTTTGAGGGCTATATTTATTTTGCTGTATTCAGCCTCAAAGTTACAGATCAGGTTGGAATTTAAAATTCTATTCCAGGACCATACTATGATTTGACATTTTCTGGTGCTTTGTTTTCAACCTAAAAGTGCACCCAGCTGAAAACTAAGGGCACTATTATGGGTGGTAATGTGATAGATGATTCGCACTGGAGAAACTATATTAAAAAAGGTCCTTACTACACTGAGTCTTTAGCATCTTTGCTCAGCAACATATTTTATTTAGGAATTTAAATCCATGGCCAAGAAATTGTTGGAAACATGTTTGTATATGCATGATTTGGAAGCTTTTAGGGAGAAAATTCTTCAAAGTTTATAGGAGCTATTTATACTCCATACTGGTATCAGCCCGTGGTTAGTCATGTAAGAAACAGTTCTAGTCGCTTTCCTTTGCTCCCTACTGGGGAGGCAAGATCAAGGTGGCTTACCTACACTCTGTTTAGTCTGAAATGTTGCCACTGTTTTCTTTAAAAAATGTTTTGTGTAATTTGTGTACTTGGCCTCTTGATTGCAAGCCAGAGGTGAGGTGTTGAAGGTTAAGATTAAATAATATAATTGTAGAAAATGTTGGGATACCACGTTTTACATTTAGTGGCCAAGACTCGGTCATCATGACCAGCACTTTCAATGAGTTAATCAGCATAGCTTTGAAGCACTTAGCTGATGGGTTTCTACTTTGAGTGTCCCCTTGTCCTCATGAAGAACATCCACATTTGATATTGAGTATTGAACTGAATCAAATTATTTCAGAAATATAAACCAGGCAATATTCCCAATGTATTTCCTTATCAAACTAGCACCAAACACTTCCTATTTTTCATGCGCTTCAACTTTCTGTTCTTTTTACTAGCCTATTTTACTCATATGAGCATAGCACTGCCACTCCACAGCTGTTGTGGCACCCTTGTTTAATATCACGTTTAAATATGAGACCTTTCTGCTGGATTAATTAAACTGCTGATGCTTAACTATTTAAACAATACAGTTGTGATTTTCCAGTCATTACTTGAAGCAAGCAAATTATGCAAACAGCAGTATCACTGATAATTGATTTCCTAACCGCTGTCTGTATTGGTGGACATTAGCTTTCACACCTTACATAACAACTGAGGCTAATCATTTCTGAAGGAACCATGTTTTAACCGCATCGCTGCTGCGGCGATTTTTGCGCTGTGCGGCTTTTTTTAAAAAAACGCGTTACATGACGAGCTCAGCTCGTCATCAGCACACGCCACCCGTGGGTGATGACGAGCTGAGCTCGTCATCAGCATGGAAAGGGTTAAGCAATTTTGATGCCATGTGATTTTCCACCATCGTTTATGCTAGCCAGCTACCAAAAAGATCGATTCTGCATTGGTCATTAGGGTTCAAGAACAACATTTGCTCGAATTGTAAATTACATATTTACATTTCATCCCATGCAAACTTGCCCAGTCACCAATTAACAAGCTTTGACAAAGTAAATAGGCCTGGTTTTAATATGCAAAAGTACACAAATAGAATGTGTCCATGCCAGTGTTGGCATATTAAAGCCAGATTCTTTTAAATTTCTAATGCTTGTTTATCAGTGTATATGAAGTGTTCCAGTGGGCAAATAAGAGAAGCATGCTGCAGAGCATTTACAAGACAAAAAGCATTGCTTTCTGTATTTGAAGCACGTATGACAGAAACAATGTAGTGTGTGATGATTATGGGTACTTTGGTAATATAAACAAGCATTTGCAATGCAAAAGGTCTCGCATTAGGAACGTTTGAGCTATTGGTATTGTAAATGACACATTTTTTATTTATGTGTTGGTTTTGAAAATAGCAAAATAAATAGCTTTGTCATTTACAATGCCAATAGTTTGAACTTTCGCAAATGTGACACCTATAGCATTTGTAATGCAATATGTGTTGTATTTACGTGACTTAGATGTATTGATATTACAAATAACAATGGCTTTTAATTTTTTTAATAATGAATATTTAAATAAAAGTTATTGTAATTTATAATGGCAATAGCTTAAACTCTTGTAAATAACTTTTGTTAAGATTATGTTCACTGTATTTTATTGTGACGAAAATCCAAGAACAGAAGTGAAATATTAACATCTTTTTGTGACATTTGTAATAAAGCTTGAAACATTGAGGGAACATATTTAAACCAGTTGTTGTTGAATGGTTGCACAGATTGATGCTGTGGTGGCGCTGAGTGATGCTGTGGTGGCGACAGATGATGCTGTGGCGTTCAGTGATGCTGTGGTAGCGCATAGTGATGTTGTGGAGCCCCTGAGTGATGCTGTGGTGGCACTGAGTGATGCTGTGGTGATGCAATAAATAGATAGAGTGAGAGCGATAGATAGATAGAGGGAGGGCTATAGATAGATCGAGGGAGGGCGATAGATAGTCAGAGGGAGGGCGATAGATAGATAGTGGGAGGGCGATAGATAGATAGGGTGAGGGCAATAGATAGATAGATAGAGTGAGGGAGATAGATAGATAGATAGATAGATAGATAGATAGATAGATAGATAGATAGATAGATAGATAGATAGATAGATAGATAGATAGATAGATAGATAGATAGATAGATAGATAGATAGATAGATAAAGTGAGGGCGATCAAAAAATAGAGTAATGGCGAAAGATAGAGTGAGTGCGATAGATAGACAGATAGAGTGAGGGTGATAGATAGATAGATAGATAGATAGATAGATAGATAGATAGATAGATAGATAGATAGATAGATAGATAGATAGATAGATAGATAGATAGATAGATAGATAGATAGATAGATAGATTGAGTGAGGGCAATAGATAGAAAGATAGAGGGCGATAGATAGAGTGAGGGCAAAAGATAGACTGAGGGCGATAGATAGACAGATAGAGTGAGGGTGATAGATAGATAGATAGATAGATAGATAGATAGATAGATAGATAGATAGATAGATAGATAGATAGATAGATAGATAGATAGATAGATAGATAGATAGATAGATAGATAGAGTGAGAGCGATGGATAGAGTGAGGGCAATAGATAGATAGAGTGAGGGCAACATACGTTTTGCTGGTATAAAAGAGAATGTGACCCCCTTCTTCAGGACTGCCAATATGAACGATTTTTTTTTTTTGGGGGGGGGGAGAACCTTTATTATTACTTCAAGCAATTACAAGTATGTGCCTACAACCACCCCGGCCGTCCGCTAGTCAAAGCAGAAGTACAGCAGAGCAATGTGGAAAGTTATAACAGTTCGAAAACCGGGGTCCCACAAATGTCCAGGACATAACTTGAAGTCAGGCGTACAGGTCTGAATTCAGGATTGTGAAGGTTCATTTTACAATAAGGAAAAACTAAAAATAAGTGCCATACGGTCATACATGGTCCTACAATAATGAGCATGAATCAGGATATCCACAAGTAGTACAAATACAAATGAAGTATTGGGGGTAAGGTACGCAAGTCAGGATAAATGTAGGCACAAACCCGTTCCGTAGTAAAGCTGAACCCCACCCCTCAAAACGAAACATACTGTAGGAGACATGAAGAATGACGACACTAAAAAAGGGGGAAAATACTAAAGGGCCATAGAAACAAATAACGGACAATTTGACAAACCCCATCCCCCTACCCCCCACCCTGCACCCCTGCAGAAGGCC
Organism: Lissotriton vulgaris; assembly: GCF_964263255.1. Lineage (NCBI taxonomy): Eukaryota > Metazoa > Chordata > Amphibia > Caudata > Salamandridae > Lissotriton > Lissotriton vulgaris. The sequence goes on from NC_141693.1 coordinate 1,023,376,498, forward strand.
ACGGCCTACCCTCCCAGCAGCGTGCCTATCGCCCTAATGGAGACCCGAAATATAGAAAAAGAGGTGAAAGAAAAAGAGAAGAAAAAAGTGAAGGAGGGCCCTCGATCTTGCCACCCGGCCCGCCCCTCACCCCGGCGCCCAGGAGACATCCCAAAAGCAAGATCAGAATATCCATGGAGAACATCAATCACCGACCACACCAGCAATATAATCCCGGCTCAATGTCCCCCAAGCACCGTCAGCCAACAATAAGTCCACTAGACTCTGGACGGTATCATCCCTGGCCTTGTCTATCAATGGAACCAACATACGTCCACTTATCAATCGGTCTACAGAGCGGCGTGGAGGGTCCAAGTGATCCGGGCGGGCCAGGCCGAGTTACCACTTCATAGGACTTCAGCAACCCAAACCCATCTGAGCATGTATGGCGGAAATCCGTTAGTGTCGATATTGGCCCCGAGAACATCCCCAAGTCCGAACACAGTCTCACCATCCAAGGAGGGAAAGTCACACAATCCGGCAAGCGCCGAGACATCGCCGGGGCAGCCCAAAAAATTGATTGGCGTTGTTTCCCCAGCCGCCAATTAGACATGTGCCCCGAAGAGACACTCGCATGTACAACCAAGCTGTCCAGGGCGATCACAGGAGCCGGGTCTTGCAGCGGCTCCAAGAACCTAGGCGTAGCTGCAGCACTCTTCATGGACATAGAAGCGGGCACGTCGGCACTCCGTTGAGATCGAACTGTGCCCGTGTGAAACGGCGGGACAGCAATGGCGGCCATCCTTCTTCCCAAGTCTCGGGCATTACAGATCAGGGTCTCGTGCAGGGTTGTTAGAGCAGCCAATACATCTTTGGACATGGGCTCCTTCTCGCGCAGCCAGTCCCCTGATCTCATCCGCACGGCAGCTGTTCGACCTGGATGTGGTCCGCAGAGGAGGGCGCCGGCCGCCATCTTAGCCAGTCCGGCCTCGTCCTTCTTCACCTCACCTCAGAGACCGGGCCCCAAACCAAGGCGCTACAGGATTCACAACCGGGACTCAAAAATGCAAGGCAGGCTCCCCGGAGAAGAGTCACCAAAGGGCTAAACAAAATCTCTGCCGCTCCCCGGGAGCCGCCCGCCGATTCCGGGGGTAATCCTTGATTATGCCCGGACACAGAACTGGGGAGGGGGGCCAGATATCGTGCACCCCCCTCGACCCTGCCTTGCCACGCAGCCCCACGAGGCACTCCGCTAAGTGGACTGGGTCGTCACTGCCGCCATCGGCCCATCAATTCACCGGCGCTCTCCGGCTGACTCCTCACCGCCACCAGTGGCCGCTGTTGTCGCAGTCGCGGCCGGCTGCTCCTCTCAATCGACACCCCGGTCCCAGCACCGCGAGGGCCTCAGAACAGTCGGGGACATTCCTCCGGGTCTGCTGCACGTAGAAGCCTCAGGAGCAGACGGTAAGTGATAGTTCTCCTTCGCCTACTTAAATATGCCGTTACGGCTCAGGATAATTGCCAGGATGTATGCCCGGGGCGAGAGGGCTCACGGAGCCAAGCGTCTATGCGGCCATTTCGGTCGCTGGCTTGGCTCCTCCCCCCAATATGAACAATTTTAGGCGAGTGGTTGGGGTATAACTACTCGCCTAAAATCGTTCATATTGGCGGTCACGAAGTCCAAAAAACATGACTCTTGTATGACCGTCTAGTGTATGTGGTCTCAGGAGGGTATGATATGTTGTGGAGTATGTATGAGTAGGCATGTGTGTTAGAGGCTAGCATATGTTGGTGGTTTAATACACAGGGGTTGTCAAAAAAGAAACCTCATGTGAATGAACTTCTCTATAGCGATTGCTTTCTCTTTGTAAAAACATTAACTATTCGGAGAGGAAGGGAATGGGCCAAATTAGGTAAGACTAGAACCCATGCGACCCTCCCAAATGTTAATCACTTTGTACCCACTGCGACAGTAGAGAAAAACTATAAAATCTATTATAACTATATAACTGATATCTTGGATCAGGTAGTTCCGGTAAAGAGCTAAAAAATAGGAACAAAACTATGGCCCCCTGGTACAATGAAGAATTGAAACAGCTGCGCATGCTCTGCAAGAAGGCAGAGAGGAAGTGGAGAAAGAGATACCTTGAGCCAGACAAGAAAGATCTGAGATTAGAACAGTTGAAATACAAGGAGCTCATCCTCAAGTCTAAGGCGGTCTTCTACGCTAAATCTTTTATAGAAACGCCTAATGGGACAAAAGCCCTTTTTAAGATCGTCAAGGATCTTTCCTCCACTACTTGTCTGAGTAATAAAGTGGCGGCATCACAAAAGTTGTGTGATGAGATTGCCTCTCATTTTCAAGACAAGATTGCCATAATTGTCGGTACCCACCATCCTAATAATATTGATGATCAAGACAACCTTGAGCAGATGATGGATGAAGATCCACGACAGTCAACGGCCCTGGATAATTTTCATACTCTCACTGATGTTGCTTTTAATATTCTGACACATAGTGTGTCCTCGGGTTCCCCCCTTGACCCCCTCCCCCATAAAATTTGGAAGACATTTGGCCAAGAAACTTTCCCTTGGCTGCGGCAGATTTGCAACAAGTCCTTAGAAGAAGGAACTGTTCCGAAGGGATGAAAGCAAGTGGTGGTGACTCCACTGATTAAAAAGCCCTCTCTGGACTCGACAATCCCCGCAAGCCTTAGACCCATCTCTCTCCTGCCATACCCGGTTAAAATCCTGGAAAAGGCAGTAAGCAGGACTTTATCGTGCTTCTTGGAGGATAATAATCTGCTTGACAGAGACCAATTCAGGGTCCGCCCAGGTCATGGGACTGAGACGGCTTTGGCCACCATGCTGGACAAACTACGTATGCGGGCTGACAATGGGAATGCCACTGTTTTAGTGCTTCTCTATATGTTGTCCGCGTTCGACAGAGTGAGCCATTCAATCTTAGTGGAGAGATTGGAGAAGATAGGGATGAAGGGATGGGTGCTGAAATGGCTGCAGTCCTATCTAGAGGGAAGACAGCAGGTGGTAACCTTGGCACCGTTTTCCTCCAGCAAATCCCCAGTAGTCCATGCTCTGCGATCAGCCCAATTCTTTTCAATGTCTATCTGCAGCCCCTGTTCCCCAACATTAAATCATTTGGAGTCAACCTAGTCAATTATGCGGACGATACATAACTGGCGTTCTCCTTTGAAGGAGAACATGCAGTATCCATGGACATGTTCCAGCAGTGTATGCATCGGACGGCTGGTTGGCTTCTAAGAAACTCCCTACAGTTTAATGGTGGGAAGACTGAGGTGGTGTACTGTTCCTCTGTCAGGATGTCTAAACATTTACCATTGGAGTTTAGGCTTACCCCTGAGGAGGAACCGCTGGCTCCGGTCAGCATGGTACGCAATTTGGGGGTTCTGATTGATGACAATCTTCAGATGGAGTCACAGGCAAATAAGACCCCCGTTGTGTGCTTCATCCAAATGCGCATGCTACGTCAAATCCTCCCACTTTTACCAAAAGAGTCGCTCTCCCTTGTAGTGAGAAGCACAGTGATAAACAGGCTGTAATACTGCAACTCCCTGTATTTAGGAGCACCACAGTTCATCTTTCAGGGGTTGCAGAGAGTCCAATCTGCAGCAGCGAAACTGGTGCTAAATAGGCAGCGTCGTTCATCTACTACCCAGGCCTTGAGAGATTTACAGTGGCTGCCCATCAAGGAAAGGGTCCATTTTAAATCACTCTGTTTGGTGTACAGAGCGGTACATGATCTGGGTCCAGCCCCACTGCAGGAAAAATTCACCTGGTACCAGCCCAAGAGGCAGCTTCATTCCTCTAGCGCCAGTTTACTGGTGATTCCTAGATTCAACCGCTCTAGGATGGGAGGGAGGGCATTTAATGTGGCTGGTGCCTGTCTATGGAACGAGCTACCCCAGAGTTTCAGACAAATTAACTCCTTGATTGAGAGTCGAAAGAGTCTTAAAACCTAGCTCTTTCCTAGGGTTTGATCTCCTTTTTTCTCTGATATTCTAATCTATTTATACTCTTTTCAATTTTTTTTCAGTCTGAAGCGCCAGGATACCCATAGGGTGGCGGTCTGCGCTATATAACAATCTCATTCATTCATGTAAATGAAAAAAAGAAAATGTTAAATATAATGTATGTCTTAACTTTTTTTGGGGAAAAATTAACATAAAAAAGAAAAAAATGTAATGGTTTAATAAAATTAGAAAAATGCTGTGAATCATGTCTCTGGAGCTAATGGCCCAAAAGAGCGGAGTTAGCCCTAGCAAAATAAATACACGTCAAGTGGGAGATGTTGAGCTTCTTTTTGATTACTTTTCCCCTTTTCTCCCAGGCCTAAAAGTACATTTGAAGGGGGTCTCCATATTTATGTACTAACAACCACTACACCAGCAGAAAGGACCAAAGTAAAATTAAAGATAAACGTAAGGCACTTACGGTAATGGTTGGCACAAATCATCAGTGTTTTATCTCGCCTCATCAAAAGATGGATTGTTCCTCTCTCTCTGTGCTTAAGCAGTTTTATGTCACCTGTGCCTATTTCCTTCCACTCTACAGGATCATTTTCTGCCGCAAATCGAAATAGCTTTCCTCGCCTTCAGAAAAGAATCACTATTAGTGTCACCAATAAGGATACACTCTGGTAGTCAATTAAAGCAGGGCATCTCAATTGCAAACCACAAAATATACAGTTTGTTTGGTCATCAGTAATTTCAATTAATGTAAAATACTTGCAAGTCAGAGGAATCTAAAAGAAATCCCCATTATAATAGCACATTCATCTACACTCACAGCAAGGACAGCGCATTATTTTCTCTATCTATTAGACCAGGGGTCTCCAAACTGGTCCTGGAGCGCCGGATCCATGCCAGATTTTTAAAATAACTACATGTATCTCAATCGGGGTATCCCAAAAATATGGCATGGATCCGGCCCTCCGGGACCGGTTTGGAGACCCCTGTATTAGACAGTAAGCAGCTTGGGAACAAAAGACCTATTCTGGTCTTACCAAGATCTTAGAGGGGTTTACAGTACTGGTTACCATTGGTTGGCATCATTTTCACTCTTTGTGTTTATCACTCCGCTGGAGCATACCATCTTTACCACCCCTTTGATTGACTGCCTTCTACTGGCCAATTTCAGGGCCCTTTCTTCTTTTCAGTTAAGCACTGAGATTGCACGGCATAGATCAGTCTCACCATGCCAATTTATGGGAGCTCCTCCGGGATTGCCGCGGGAGTCAGCTGTAATAGCCATCCTACCCAGAAAACTTTAATCTGTTAATATTTACTTTTTTTGAAACATTTGTTGGCCTCCGATTAAGAACCGCTGTTATATTTGAAACAATGAGCAGCATGACAACAGCTAAACAAACCACATTAAGTACAAAAACTCACACTGAAACTGTACACCTTTTAAACGCTATACTAAGGGATTTAACGTTTACAGTGAGTAAATGTAACTGCAGTCAAGTACATAGTGAAACAAGCATTGTGAAAACCAATAGGTGTCATCTTTGAGGCACATTAGCAATGCCAAGGCCGCCTTCACACTAATGCTGTCTAAACAGAAACAAATAAAGATGACGACGTGACTATAATTTTGTACGCACACATAGTACCATCATGGCGACACTCCCCACCCCCCAGCACATAGCATGCATGCAAATAAATAAACACCACACAAATTTTGTTATGGGAAAAACTGCTGCAGGTTTATTACATACAACGTTATGTAATATGGTGGGTTATCTTACGGGCGATCCAAGGGCAGGCAGCATTCTTGCCACCTGGCCACCTGATGAGCCAAGCAGCACTGGGGCGAACCCTGTCTATGCTGCCCCTTCTGGTGATCGTCCTCCCAGATCACGTGACACTTCTTACTCACGCTCCTTTCAGGGCGGAGCGCAGCAAGGCTAGCCCCCGGTTGTTCAGGCCCACAACTGCCCGAAGGACAAACGGGGAGCCGACACGGTTTCCAGGAACCTCCCATGAGGCTCCTGGGCTCTGGCACCCCTATGTGCCGTGCAGAGGTACTCTTTTGTACCCATTTGCTTCTAGATCGCCCTGTAACTCCGCCACAGCTCTGGCGGAGGCCACCGTCGCCGACAGAGACCCCCACCAAAACAGCTCCGTATCCCTGCAACTTCTCATATACAGGCCCCCTGCCAACCTGGGCAGCAGACGCCATCTATATCCCAGTGACCCTTGACATTAGACCGCCAGTGTCTCATGACGAAGGCCTTTCTGGCAAGTGAACTTGTGCCAAGAACTAATTCTCCAGTCAGAAAGTTCATTGCTTTACATGACTCTGCCCCATGCCACTCAGGCGGGGCCGATTCAGGCACTATGGTTCACATGACCCCCTGAATTTGCTGGTTGCATCAGGCTGCACCGAATGTCTTGCACACCTGTGCCCCACATCTTAAGGGGCAGCAGCCCACTTGTTAGCTGACCGCTCCCACACCCGCCTGCCCACTTAGGCTGTTAGGGTGAAAAGGAATATATTTTAGTTTTTGTAGTCATTCTGCTTTCTAAATCCTGCCACACCTGGTTGTCCATAACTATAAGTATGTGACAAAGCACAAGGGATCGCCAACTCAGCTCCCTCTGTGGTGAATCTCCCTGGGCCTACCGACTCACGGAATGTCTGGATAATACTTTGCCCCCTGCCGGTCATATGGTGCCTACCTTTAAGGACTGACTAAGTCCTGCTTACACCCTCCCTAGCATATTCACGAATAGGGAGTCGGGGGCTTCACCTGTCCACACTGAGCAGCCCCAGGGGTGGAATATAACCTGCCCTGCTGATATAAATTCTTGTAGCACACTGAACGTGCCACATGCTCTATTACATAGTCTTTCGTGCTTGTCACCTTGTAATCCCCATTTCTTTGGATGGCAGCACAGGATGACCTTAAACTATCAGCTTGGTGTGCAACCACCACCCGTATTGGTCAGTGAACCTTCAAAAGCACACAATTCTCACCTGGGGTGCCCCTCAATGAGACCGGCTTCACACCTGTAAGGCCAGACAGGCATATATTTGACCTATTTACTCTTTTTTGGCACTTGGTACCTTACTGGTTGCAGCTGTGTTTTAGTGAAGCAGTACAAAGGGGGGTGGTGATGGACGGAGCATCCGAATCAATCAAACACTCACACCCAGTCAAAAGATCTGGGTTTAATCCATCACCGTTCTTTAGCCCACTCTACCACCCCAGTTCAAACATGGGTATATGCAAATCAGTATGACCCTGTGCCTCATGGGAACAGTCCAGCCGGAACTGCCAAGCCATGTGTTCCCTGGACCGGAAACAAGCTTCCGAGGACCGGTTTCTGGCATTCCAGCCGTCTTCAGCCCGGCTTGCTTGAATCCATTGGCAAAGTGAAGAGCGCGTGCCCCCTTGGCATGCCGGAGCTAAAAACTGGTGTATGTTACACACTCGCTGATGTGTTGCTAACTTCCCATGTTTGGTTTGAAGGGATGCTGAGTGATTCCTGAGGACTGGGACTTGATACTCCAACCCAGTTTGACCCCAAAATTGGTACAGGCCAAAAAGTGGTCCTGCCCTTCAAGGTACATCTACCCCAGCGTTGACTATCGGTGAAATTGGGACCCCGGTGTCAGCGATGCCCCCTCCAATCTTGGGTTCCAGCCCAAGGAGGATAATCAGGGAGCAGTCAAGTCTGTGGGAATCAGGGGGAACATTCGGTGCCAATACATCCCCCTTCCTGAATATTGGGACGCCTAACGGTCTGTAATACCCTGTCGCACTGGGCTTTGGTGCAATGTTTACAAAACTGCTCTGCGCCACAGAACATTTGTTAGATGACAACTACCACCGCCCGCCTGCTGCCCTGGTTAAAACGCGGGTGGGTGTGTTTTAACTGAGGCAACCTGACACCTGCTCTAGCCTGCAAATGAATGTCCACCCAGTGTACCTGGTACCTGATTCTTTAAGGAGCCCGCAGGTGTTCCCCATAAAGGCCCTCGTAACCAATTGCACATTTACAGTCTCAGTGTTTTGCAGAGTCTCTTTGTGTAGAGATCACCAGAGTAGTGTAAGATTATACTTTGGGCTGGTACCCGGTGTCAAAGGCAGACTGTTAATTTGAGGGTTCTGGCATTACCTTTGGATATATACTACAAAACACTGTGCACGTACCACATGCCAGTACAATTGACCTTACAATGCCTGTAAGTTGCATGAGATAACTGAAGCCCCAATTCTGCCGCTGCGTAGCATATTGAAATGCGTCCATTCTGCCCTGGTGTGACTGTCACCTAACGTCTTGAACGTCGCATTAAGTGTGTCTCCCTTCAATGAGTGGAAGGCTCACCCACAATTGGGACCATTACAATAAACAACTTCCGCGACAGCCAGACAGGTCACCTGCTCAAAGTCAGGTGCCGAAAGCAGAAAACGGGAGCCCCTTGGAAACAAAATAGCTGCGCACAAACCCCGCGTTGGAGAGAAAATATACCTGTGAAAGTGACACCTGCAAAGAAATAATACTATTCTTTGGAAAACAGAGCCTGTCAGTGACTTCTGTCTCCATTGGGACAAAAGATGAACCATGATATTATCACTGATCAAATCTTGTGATGTCATATTGAGTACATCTGGCCTATTTCTCATAAATTGCCCCATATGACTAACACCGCACTCTCTTCCTGTGCTTCGTGCAATGTTGGCCCACTTTTGAGTGAGCAGAGCCCCATGGGGAATACTTGGCTTCATCAATCAATCAATCAATCAAGACATTTGTAGAGCGCACTACTTACCCGTAGGGTCTCAAGGCGCTTGGGGGGGGGGGGTGGGGGTGCCGTTACTGCTCGAACAGCCAGGTCTTGAGCTTCTTCCTGAAGGAGAGGTGATCTTGGGTCAGGCGCAGGACGGTCGGGAGGGAGTTCCAGGTCTTGGTGGCCAGGTAGGAGAAGGACCTTCCTCCTGTTGTCGCTCTACGGATGCGTGGGACGGCGCCGAGGGCGCTACTGCACAAGTATGAGAGAGAAAGATGAAACCATACTCGCCGAGCCCCGGCCAGGAACCAACAACCATTTTTACAATTTATCTTCATACGACATTGAGATGGGCCACATGCATAAGTCTAGGTGGTACAAGGGCCTTGTTGGCCAAGCCACGAAATCTACCGTCAATGCTGTACTACAAACAGCATCTCACCGCACACACCACGGCTTGGCTATCGCAGCCCACAGCGCCACCCAGGCGTAAAACAGGACATCAATTTTTATACTAAACCTCCCAACTAGAAAGGAAAGGCACCACCAGCCCAAGCCCCTGGGCAAGTCACTCACCCAAGGCACTGCTGTAAAAACCCAACCATGCGCAGCGCCCCCTGCATGACTCGGGTGGCCCGATGGGTAATACAGGCTGTGGTAAGCCAATCACTGCGCTTGAGCATGCCCTATAATCGGAGGGTTCTCCCCAGACCCCCTTGCTGGCACGGGGCACCTTCTTACTACTCCTACACAACTGCCACTGTTCCACTGCTGCGGCGCAACATGCTCCATCTCCGGAACCACTGGATGGAGTCCCTTGGAAATACACGGCTGCACTGCCCCCCTTTATAGCCATCCACTGGCATGGTGAACCTACTGAACTGCCCCGGGCTACTCAGTGCAGCGCCAACACCGGGACCCAAAGCTGGCTACGCAGTTCCCAAGTCGCCCTTTTGAGTCACCAGTGACCCCGCCCTGTCTCAAAACAAATGTAGATACTGCAATGGCCCTCTCGTATCGCCTGTTACTCTCTCTCTCTCTCTATTTATATATACACATATATATATATATATATATATATATATATATATATATATATATATATATATATATATATATATATATATATATATATATATATATATATATATATATATATATATATATATATGTGTTACTTCTGCGGAACGAGAAGCGCCTCCTAGCCAGACCTAAAAAGGCCACTAGCTGGGTCTGACTGTGATGCAACAATGAACTAGCTACGGTTAAACAACTGATGCAAACCGATGTCCCGAGTTCTACTACTGTAGACAATTTAGGGGCGTGTCCGGTGCGACGACAAAGAGGTCATCAGCGTGGTGAGGGGGACATATATACCCCTCACCCCGCCTCACGCACCGGACATGACGCGGCACCGCCCGCGGCCAGGAGGAGACTCCTCGAGAGTCCCTGTCCCTTTAGGAGGAAAGGGTGGTGGGAAATGCCCGATGGCAGTAGAGGGCTGCCCTCTTGAGTAGCCTCCTGCGGTGGCCTCTGGCAGCCGCATAACCCCTGCCGGTACCAATTTTATTTTACCGAACAAAGAGAAAAGCAGCATGCGGACGGGAGAGAAACGGGATGCCCGGGAGGAGTTTGGGGAGGGAGTGGGGCAAATGTGGCAATGAACGGATAAAAGTAAAAAAGTTTTGTATGCTCCAAGGAAGGAGCAAATAAGGTCGCCACAGCAATCAGTTTCATAACAAGGGGCAAGGATTCTAGTATTTGTAGATCCTGCAGAGTGGACTGGTGATAGGGGAGAAGAGGCATAATATCTGTGGGTAAATAGAAGGGGTGCAAACAGAAGGGCATACAGAGAGGTCAGGGGAACAGAGACAGTCCGAAGAATAGATATACAAGGGGTATAAAGCACAATGGAGAAAGTGGTACGGAAATCAAAACGGGAAGACGGCCAAGAGCAAACCACGCGACAGACAGTAGTACTGTGAATGCATCTTCTATACTTTAACTGCATGATAATGCACACAAAGGGACAGGTCTCATGGAATTTTTTTTTCTTTTCTTAGAGAGTTTTATTATAGTGCAAACTTGACCCAAAGGTATCTGGTATCAAAGTGCTTTACACAAGCACCAGTAAAGTTACATGAGGCGCATTCATTTTTATTAGGCACAGGGAGATTAAGTGATTTGCTCAGAATAACAGGATGTTGCGCGTCCTTGCTGAGTGCGTAATTCAGCGGGTGGTTACAATGATCAACATTCAGTAAACACAGCTCATTCTGTGAGGCCGAGGCTGCTGCAGAGCCATCTGGATTTGTTGTTCGCACCAAGACAGACACATAAATGAACAGACAAGCCCGCGGGTTGACATACACACCACCGGGACAAGCTAGATCCTCAAAGAGATGAACACACACAGATTAAGACAGGTAATCAGTGTGACTCACGGAAACAGGCACACAATAAACAGACAATATTCTATACGTGAAAAGGAAACAAAGAGGCACATGGCGACACGCACAACACATGGGCAAATAGCTATGTGTAAGTGTGAGTGACAGAGATATACATTAAGCACACAGCAGACAATACAAGTAAAAGCCAGTGCAAACTGACAGACCCATTTAAACAGAATCAGTGACTCACAGCGATACGCACAGACACCAAGAATGGAGAAGCTTGGCTACTGATGAGATTGCTCATGAGAGGTCTTTACTTAAAGTCGCTTTCATTTGGGTTCGCTCTGCCTGTGATGCACACACATCTCTTGTTACACACGAGGCTCAGCTCTACGAAGAGTGGAGGGTGAGAGAACGTAGTATAATACAGCTGTAGCCGCGCCACATCAGCATGTACATGTGTGCTGAGAACCCCAAAGCTGCGTTTGTTCTTGGAGGGTGGGAGGAGGGGATCCTAACGTGAAACGGAAAGCGGGAAAGAACAAAATGTAAAAGAAACAGCAACGGAAGGGAAGTGTTGCATTTGTATTATTTGTACTTGCAACCGTTATAAAAAAATGTACATACGCTCCCTTGTGCCCCTTGGCGGTGTCTTTGCTGTAGGAGATTAGAGCCCACATCCGTCGGTAAACATCCCAGCGGGCGACTGAGCACCGTGAAAGTGATCTGAGGTGGAATCGGTGCCCGAGCCTCTTGCTGCCTAACTTGATGCACTCGGAAAGGGCAGGGGAAGGGAAACCATGCATTTGTGCTCGAAAGGTGGGAGGGCAAAAGCAACAAAAACAGGCTGATAGCTAAGATTCCAGGTTGTAATGAGCTTTCACACATTGACGTGTAACTGTTCTTTCAAACAAAAGCAATACAAACAAGAAGTGAGACTGCAAGAGGTGGGAGAGAGGAGTTGTGATCACTTTCGCGGCCGCTTTGATGTTCTCAGTGGCCGCGCGGCCCACTGAAAACATCACAGCGGACGCGAAAGTGCTCCTAAAGGCTGGAAGCGGACAAATGGCACGCGTGCCCGGCGCACATGCACTGTACCCGATCCGCCAGCAGACTTTAGGAGCACTTTTGAAAGTCCCTTACTTTATATCTCGCCCATGCATCACTAACACGATAGCTTAGGCGAGACCTAAAAAGGAGGAAAGACCCACCAAACAGCCAATAGCATGAAGTGAAAGAAGTACTCCGCTGGGAGGAGTCAAAGCCTTCTAATTATACTGTGATGAATTGGTAGCAATATGTTGAGAGACAGCTGTGATGTCAAGCTAGACATAAAAGTGCTTAGTCGACAAAGAAAAGAATGCAATCTGTGGGTGTATGAACCAGTGCCAAGGATCTGTTGTGCCCATGGCATGTCAATATAGCAAATGCTTATAGCATAGCCAGCTTCCTTGGCCCAACTTGACAGCTAGTCAATTTGGTTGATCCATTTTTAAAACAAAACCCCACGTGAGATAAAGAAAATAAGCATTTGCAATGCAATAGGTCTCACATTTGCGAAAGTTTAAGCTATTGGCATTGTAAATGACAATGCCTTTTATTTCTGTTTTGATAATTAACACATAAATAAAAGACATTGTCATTTACTATGCAAATAGCTCAAACTCTTGTAAATGTGAGACCTATTTCATCTCAAAGAAGCGGATGCCATTGTCCCGGGCAGCTTGGAAAGTGAAAGCACGCATGGCTCACTGAATGTTGCAGGAAAACATATCGTGCCTGCAGTAGGAAAAACTCATTAAAGAAAATAGTGCTTACAGACTAAATAGGACATACTGTGTAACAACAGAAGTAACAGGGCCCGTCTTCATGGAAGGGTACAAACGAAGACAGGGCGATACTAAGTAGGGACTAACACGCCTATTAACGAATTAGAACCCAGCATTTAAAAAGGACAATGACACAAGCCAATGAAAAATATGGGCAGAGAGTGGGAGGATCTTCAAGTCCATACTCGAACACAGCATGCCTTGTACAGCAGCGCATGCACTGCCCAGGCTCGACTTAAAAAGTCGTCCCTGTTTGTGTTCCTGCTGAGCCACATGCTTTTCTGTTTCTCCATATGCTACGAATCCACTGTGTGTCTAGAGTGCAGCTGTAATATTAAAGGAGACCCTCCTTGCCTAGTAAAGCTTCAATATTACATTGCAATCAAGATGCAAGAGATAATGGCAAGTATTGAAAGCTTAAGTGAAGAGTCAACTAGCTGAAAGCTGGGGCTTCTAAATCAGTGTCATTTTAAGGATTTTGGGGACTCCTATTCAGAACAACTTTGATGCCAAACAATACAGAATATATGTTAAGGTTTCAGAAACCAGATCACACAAATACAGTTGAAACCTGTCTTGTCCAGTGCCCCAAAAACCTTAAAGATGACACTGCTTGGAGAGAGAGTGGGGGGGGGGTAACAGCTGGTAGAGAGTGGGAGAGAGAATGTGATAGAGAAATTGATGAGACCAAGGTCTAATAGAGAGAACCCTTCTCAGGGGCCTAATTGCCCGCTACCTTAAAACATCTCAGTTCTAAATGAAAAGTATTTAGCAAAATCTATAGACAGGTGATGTGATCGGCAAAGTGTGCATTTTCCTTATGCATCTGGAGAAGCAGCAGGCTTCAAGTTCCGCGCAAACATCAGATGTGTTTTCTGCCTGACATTTGTTAGCCGTAGAATGCGCGGGATGCGCGGCGCTGTAATTGAAAGGATAGATCTTCACCCCCGCCTCTGAAGTCCCCTTCAGACGGGATCCATTTTGTAATCCCGCGCGCAGCCCGTTGGCGTTTTATTTCCAGCAAGTACATTTGCAGTGGGCAGCACGAGACAGGGCATTTACAATGATGTGCATCTTACCAGAACACGAACTCGCTTTGCTTTTTATCATGCCAGCAGCTAAAAGGAAAATTGGCAGATTGCTTTTCTCCTTTCACAGCCACGTTTACTGGAAGTGTATTTATGATGTTCTAAAATGCCGACGTCTTTTTCCTGAGGAAGGCACTTTTTTTTTCATTTATTCGATTCATCTGTAAACATACCTTTTCATTTCAATGATTGGCCAGTGATAATGGGCCAACGAAAGGCTCTGAAAACCTGGGCTTTTAATTTACAGGATACCTGCGCTAGAGCACTAGTGTGACAGGGTGACTAACTACCACAAGCAGCCTGACCATGTGACAGATCTTGGTCAACAATGGGCGCCTAGATGCTCCTTGGAGCGACAGCCGCGCGGTATAAATGCAAAATGACATTACATTACATTACAAAATTATTAGAGTAGTATCTAGAAGCCCAGAACACAGTGCAAAAATGAACCGGGCCCGCACTGAGAAAGAAGGCTGAGTAGAATTCATATGTGTGGGTCCATGAGAAAGTATACTCGCCGCAATATTATTGTTCTTCTTCCAGAATGATTGGCAGGTCGTTCACTTCAACACTTACAATACATATCACGCCTCATTAAGGGTGTGAAAATATAAAGCCGCATTCAGACCTGCCAACCCTGGGCAGAGTTTTATCTTGTCAGAGATAAAATGGGGGTTTCCTGAGTGGGGGGCTTGGAGATGGGTGGGGCTTAAAGCCTGTCAGCACCTGAGGAGCTGTATAAAGGTATTCGGTAGGGGTGGGGCTTTGAGCACCAACAACTCCTATCCTCCCCCAAATCGCCACCGCCTATGCTTGTTGAGATTTTGAAACCCTGTAATTGGAGATTAACTCTTTTGAGCCTCCTCAGGTGACCTATTAAGATGTGCGGCTCACTATGTTTATATCAGCACTTCATCAGGTGACTGTGAGAAAAGTACTATAGTCGTGTGAGACACAGTGGCATTGTGTGATTTAGCAGGCGTGCACCTCAGCTCGTCTTTATGGAAGTTCACTTACTCCGCCTTGCCAGCTGGTACTATCTTCAAAACCAGCTTCATCATCTGCAAATACATGTTATGTTATGTTAGGTTATGTTATGTTACTTTAGATTTATATGGCGCACAGCTACCAAAAAGGTTTTCCGGCGCCAGCCTGAAAGGAACCAAGAGAACAGAAGAGTTACCTACTAAACAACCAGGTTTTTAGCTCTTTGCGAAAATTAACATAAACAGTTTCCTTACTGAGCAAAAGGGGGAGAGCATTCCACAAAGTCGGGCCCAAGCAGTCAAAGGAACGACCGCGCATCCGGGAGAGTTTGATCCTAGGAACTGAGGGGCAGATTTATGAGGCCCTTGCGCCACGTTTACGCCGCTGTTGCGTCACGCAAGGCGGCGTAAACGTGGCGCATCCCTGCGAACGATTTACAACGTGACGCATCTAGGCAGATGCTTCACGTTGTAAAGCCCTGCGCCGCTTGTGGGCGTTCCGGCGCAGGGTGGGCGTTCCGGGGCAGGTGCGCCTCGCAAAAGTGGGTGAGTGAAATCTATGAGATTTCACTCAGTCACTTTTAAGCCAATGCTGCGTCAAAAGCCTGCACCTGCTTGAAGCAGGCGTAGGTCTTGACGCAGCATTGTTAAAATGGGGCACCCCCGAGCCTTGCTGGAGCTGCGTCACGCTTGCGACGCAACTCCAGCAATGCAACACATTTCCGGCACAGATGCGTCACGCATCTGTGCAGTTTTTGCACCATGGTGCGCCGCATTATAAATGCGGCGCACCATGGCTGGCGGAGCTGTGGCGCACTGTGGCGTATGTTAACTGGCGCATCCCTGGGGATGCGCCAGTTAACATAAATCTGCCCCTGAGAATTTTGCATGCGAGTTGGAGTGGAAAAGGCGGGGCAGTAAGTAGGGGCAGACATTGGCAGCAGCACCCCTGCCTACCTGGCAGACGAAGTCACCAGCTCCGGTGACTCGGCACAGTCAGAAAACCATCTGAGGCTGGACATACGTTTGTACCTTAAGCCTTTATGCTAAGGACAGGTGGGGCACGATGCCTGAAATCTGCAGGTATTACCAGTGAATCCACTACCTTGTTCTACATGGATCACTGGTGTTATATCCATTTTTTTACACTTGAAATATTATCACTTTCACAGCAGTAGCCCACTCGAGATCCTGAAGAAAGCCACAACACTCTATAGGTCAC
Source organism: Lissotriton vulgaris (assembly GCF_964263255.1). Lineage (NCBI taxonomy): Eukaryota > Metazoa > Chordata > Amphibia > Caudata > Salamandridae > Lissotriton > Lissotriton vulgaris. Next base: position 1,023,392,779 of record NC_141693.1, read on the forward strand.
TGTCTGAAACATGTCGATCTGAACATACTATGCCAGGATTTAATGTTTTCTGTCGTACTTCTTGTTTTTAATCCTGGCACATGGTAACCAGAAAAAAATAATGCGGTAAATCCTGTAGCTAGTTTTATATCACTTTACTTCCTGCACTACACCCATCACTATACTCTGTCAGCTCACATTGGGTTTTTGTAATAACCCCTCCAACAAAAAACATCCTTGAGCTCCTCCCTCGCAGCTAGGGGGATGCAGCCCACATGACTAGGTTTCACGGTGTGAGGAGGATTCCCAATGAGGAAGCATGCCACCTCTTTAACCCCTTCGCTGCTGATGACGAGCTGAGCTCGTCATCAGCCACGGTGGTCGTGTGCGGATGATGAGCTGAGCTCGTCATGTAACGCGGCTTTAAGAAAAAAGCCACACAGCGCAAAAATAACCGCCGCACGCATGTGGTTAAATGGACACCTTCTACATAGCCAGCCCTTTACTTCCCCCAGCAACTTTTGTTAGACCCAAGGGTTCTTGTACGCTTTGTTTATGGACAATTATCCCCTGTTCTTAGATAAATTGAAGGGTAAGAAAAAAACATATTGAAACCCCAAACAGCATTGGTGCAACAATTTCCATGCCAGCTATTGCCATGGGGTTAACATGGATAGTCCTCCATGTTTCTGAAAATGCAGAATAGAAAATGCACACAAAAATAAAATAAATGACTCTTGTTGGCTTCCCCTCACTACAGGGCATGAAAAGATTAAAAATTAACTATTCCTTTTTAATCCGTTAGGATGTACAAAATTACATTGCTGAAGAAATTACTAAATGATAAAAGTTTGTAAAAGTAGCATAGTTCAGTATAATTTCTTAATCTTTTCTGATATTTGCAAACTCAATCAGGGATCAAAAACTGTACGACAGAAAACGACATTTTAAAACATATTTAGAATTTTTTCATAGTCTGTGGGGTGGAGAAACCATCCTGAGCATTTTATTTGTTGTTTAGATACATTTTTAGTTTTTGCAGCGGATGTCACAGCCCATTTGAACTGAGATCCCTCTTCTTCTGGCCATGCCGCCGGGCCATGGAGGAATACAGTTGCCCTCCTCCATCCTTGATCTAGGTTCTTATGGTGCATTTATTTTTTGGCCCCTGCTTTACCCTTTCATGGGAGAGGATATTTTTCCCGCAGCTCCTGCCTTGTTCAAGGGCCAGAGTGAATTTGCATTAATCCAAAAACAAAAGTCTGCTTGAGTTTACAACTGCCCTGGTACTGTTTACACAACTTCGAATGTGGCACCATTTCAGCTCGCAGCTGTGATGGTCCTGCTTCAAGGCGCGGGCCGTGCAGGTAAGAGCGGCGGGGCGGGGGGGGGGGGGGGGGGGGGGGGGATTCGACAGTCGACAAAGAGGTCGCCCCACCGCCTCACAGCTCTTATTTGCACGGGCCGCTTCTTCCTGCTCATAACAGTGAATTAGTTACAGGGTCAGCCGTCAACTGATCTTGCCCGCCGACACGTCACTTAAAAAGGTGGAGAACAAATGACAACTGCTTGCAGCCCGTTTTACAACCTCAACAGGGATGCTGGGTTACAATCTACTGCTTGCGCTCCCGTCCTCTCGACGAGAAGGCGTGCTTAGGAGACGCTCCAAAGGCTGACTAAACTCACTCTATATCCCTATACTAATGTCGAGCCCATTGACAACATTCAGAACTTGCCTTTCCTCTAAGATTAATTATGGGCTTTGACTTAGCCAGGATGCTTTCCCTTCCAAAGTCTCATGTCCTAGGATCCATCACATTGTGGCATATCTATCACTTGTTTTCTGCTTCTAGCGAAATATTTAGGATTTGACAAGCTTGACAGATGGTGCTATACCTCAGTACTGCAGTCGAAATATCGACCAATAGACCATAATACATCAAATATTGTCGGGGTGCAGTTTATTATAATAAATCTACACTTACTTTGACAATATTTTGGGAGTGGATATTATGGTCACAATACATCTGTAGGTCAATATTTTGCCATACAACCATAACAGATCCATGCTGGGATTTGTGGCAGGACGGATGCCTTTCCTGGCAAAGACTGCTTTTCATGGACTACCCTGCCAGCTGCTTTGTTCCCACTCCACTAAAAACATATGGCTGGAGGAAGCTGCAAAGCTGTGTCTCGAGGTGCAAGCTCCATCATACCTGTGGCATGGGATCATTAGTAAGCTATTTTGAAGCCTCTGCTCCCTTCAGAATTAGTCTTTGAAACAGTGCTCGTTTTTCATCAACCTGTATGCAGTAACTTCCTGACACGTATCCTGCAGAAATCCTTATTTATTGGAAATGCGCAGTTTAGGTGTGGCAGGAGTATTTCTAGAACGAGCACTATATGTCAGTGTCTCTGTGCTCCCTGAACCCACACTGTTTAGTAGTGTTTCCTTGTTTCCGAGATAGGTGTTTTTTCAATGCGCCCTTATTTCTGGAACTTTCACTATTTTAAATGCTTAGGGGCAGATTTACAATTACTGACGCATCCCTGCAAATTAGCAGGGATGCACCAGTAATTGTGCGCCACAGCTCCGCCACCCATGATGCGTCGCATTTACAATGCGGCGCACCATGGGGCAAAAACAGCACAGGTGCGTCACGCATCTGTGTCGTAAAGGCAGCGCATTGCTGGAGTTGCGTCTGGGGGTGCCTATTCTTCAAATGCTGCGTCAAGCCTTACACCTGCTTCAAGCAGGCGCAGGGTTTTGACGCAGCATTGGCCTAAAAGTGACTGAGTGAAATCTTGTAGATTCCCCCTGCGCCGGAACGCCTACTTATGGCGCAGGGCTTTACAACGTGACGCATCTCCCAGATACGTCACGTTGTAAATACCCCGCACCATGGCGCATCTTTTGCGCCGCCGCTGCGTCACATAAGTGACGCAACGGCGGCGTAAAAGAGGCTCAAGGGGCTTGTAAATCTGCCCCTAACTATCTTCTCAGACTTTGCTTTCTTATCCTAATTTCCCTACTTCCTAACTTCCTTACTTCTCAGCTTCCCAATGTGCTGTCTTCCTTTTCCTTTCTTCCTTTGACTCCAGCTTTACATAGGACTTCCTTCCAATCCCTGTTGCATTAATGGCACATTTTAAAGTGTGCTTTTTGGCTTGCTTTTTGCCCAGTTTTATCAGTGTTTTCAGTTCGTTCCGTTTGAGCAGTATTCCTTTCTTGTGTATTGTGTATGCTTTTGATTCTTGCTGTTTCTGTCGAGTGTTCCTGTGCAATCCCTGGTATTTATGAGCACAGTTGCCCACTTAGGTGGTATTTCAATTACACTGTCAGAATTTTATTTATGTTATCTTTTAAAACATCACCAAATGTATCATCCCAACAGGGTCTTCCTTTTAAACGGATACCCTACACATGTTTATTTAACAGACTGCATCTGTAGCAGTGATTGTGGGTAAGGACCTGACTGAGCCCCCAGTGCTTTACCCCACATCCCTTTAAGTATTAATGGTATTTTCTGGATGTCCTGCATGTCTTGTAGGCCTGGGATGTAAGTTATTCTAAATGAAGACTTTCCTCTTGACTGTCTCTTCTTTAAAATCATTGAGTCACTGGCCAGTGATTCACGTTACCCTCTGCAGAGCTTCTTATTTAGGGTTTTCTAATCTCTGGCTCCATGTATGATCTTGGCCAACTCCCTCTTGCCTTTATCGGTTTTCGTTTGCATGCCTGGTCACAAGGCATTGTCAGACCAATGATACACTGGAGCAGTTGCCAGGTGTCCAGGTCCTCTATCAACTTCTTTCTTTGTAGGGGAAAGAAGTACCAAGGCAGCAAATAGACACCCCAGTGCCATGTCGGCAAATACCTACACAACACTGGGGTTGCTGTTAGCTGCATTTATTATCATCACCCCCACCTTAGGCAAGATGGGGTGATGGGGCAACAACTCCCCTCATCTTGAGCAAGGCGGGATGATACGGGGAAGTTGGGGGAACAGAGTGCAACACATCTCAAACCCTCAAACAACGCAGGGACATAGTGACACTAAACCTCCCATACAATCTTGAACGTACAGGGCATACCCCCGTCCACCACCAGAATTGGGTAAGACCAAGAGGAGAAAAAAGAAGTGCAAGTTGCCTCCTGCCTGTTAACAATGTGGGACATAAGGGGCCCTACTAAAACTCAAGGACAGCAGAGGAGTCTCATAAGAATATAAATCAGCAGCCGTTAAAGGAATTTCACAAATCCCCTAGTTGACTCTGAATCATTTTATGCGTGTGCTAGACAAGCAATGACCAGTCTCTGGAAAGGTCGCAAACAGAGTTAATGGCTCCCCCCAAACAAGAAAAGGTAGAGGTCATAAAACTGTTTTTGAAATAGGCAAATTTAGCAGATGGCACATTAATCAGTCTTAAAGAAGAGTAAAATTCCAGTTGAAAGTTGCAGTGTGTAGAGACAATATGTATTCTGAGTTGAGTCGAATGCAAAGATATTATAGAAATGTGTCAAAGTCCTGCATGGCAGTTGACATGTTTTTAATCAATAATTGCTTAATCAAGATAATTACTCTTAGGACTAGTATATGGAGCTAAAATATCCACCAAACCAATGGACAGTGCCAAATGGAGCCAAAGAGTCAAGTCAAGTCAAGTCAAGTCAGATGATTTATATAGCGCGCTACATACCCAGAGGGTCTCAAGGCGCTTGAGGAAGGGTGGGGAATTACTTGTCGAATATCCAAGTATTAAGCTGCTTTCTGAATGCTAGGTGGTTCTGAGTGAGGCGAAGGTGAATGGGAAGTGAGTTACAGGTTTTAGCTGCCAGGTAAGAGAAGGATCTTCCTCCCGTGGCTAAAGTTGCCTAAGATGATTTGTGTGTTAAATCAAAATAGGTTGCTTTGCGACCCCGTTACAACATTTGACCTTTTTGGATGAGTTTGTATCAAATTCTGAATGATGAAATTCTGGATAATATTTTGTGTTTTTACACAGTTTTATGAAAATTGGTCATGGGAATGAAAAGTAATTAAGGACATAAAAATGGGGTTTCCAAAGGAGTGTTGCGTCGCCTTGCGAACCTGTGTGTAAAGTGGAAATCAGAAATCTATGATAAACTGGCTGAGTATATTGCTAAATTAGAAAAACGTATTTTGAATGATTGCTTGAGGTAGTAGTTGGTTTGAGACTGAATCTGAATACTTATTGCACAATTGCTTAGTTCTATTGGAATGTAGTGGTATTTCCTAAGAGTATTGGAGACTGCAGACTTTATACGTTTTTTTGTTATGGCATGAGGGGCTTGCCAAAATTGTTACATTCTAATTCTATGCTGTTGTTTGATTATACTTAGTGTATTTTATGGTCGTTTTATATGTTTGTGTCGTTTAAAAGTGTAATTTCTTGCATGTGGAATCATTATTGATACAATTAGCGATGCCTTAGATTATAGTTTGGAACAATATATGCAAAAAGAATGTTGAATGCTGTTAAGAATCCAAAATGGAGGCAGGAATTAGGATTATGGCAGTTTCTCAACAGGGGGTTTACCTGTCTTTTTATGTCTTGTTTTGCATTCTGTTTTAACACCCTTTCAACTTTAACTTCCTCTTCCTTTAGGTTTTTACAGTAAATGTACCTGCTTCTTATACATCTAAGACTGTTCTAACAATTGAAGAGTGTGTTAATGTTTTTTTTGATGTATGTAAAGTTTTTGTGGTCAAAATATTTATTTATGCTGCATGTATTTTGTATTTCTTGTGATGGTCAAAACTAACAGGAAAATACAGACAGAGATATAAAGTGCCATGTGCGTACTTTTTTGTGTTTGTGAAATTTGCAAACATTCCCAGAAGTACACTAGGAAAACTTCACCAGCAACATATTTCCAGGCGTACTTCTGGGAATGTTGTCACTTGTTTTAAAGTCTCCTATTCCCTGTGTGGAGTACTTCAAATCGGAGAAGTCTTCACAGGTAGAATGGAGCTCTCTCTGTAGAAATTAAGGGGCATATTATCAAGGAGGGCGATAAGAGGTTATCGCCTCTTTAGCGGCCGGTTTCGGCCGCTAAGCGGCAATAATTCTATCGCCCTATTAGCAAGCTGTTAGCGACAGCTTGTAGGCGATAGCGAGCGGTTTGGGGCCGGCTTTGCATGTCAGCGATATTTATCGCTAATGACATGCAAAGTGGGCGTATCCAACCTATTAGCAACTAAAAATAGTCGCTAACATCGCTATCGCCTATTATCAACGCAGGCGTAGAAATGGAAATATTCGCGCTAAGCGCGAATATCTCCAAAAGCTAACGCCTGCTCAGACCAGTTCTTAGCCATTACATCCAATGGGAGTGGATATTATGGCTAAGACCCTATTGGGGTTAATGAGTGAATATCGCTGTATTCTCAGCGATATTCACGCATTTCGCCGCTATCGCCGGATATTTTATCGCTTTAAGAGATAAACGTTGCTAATAGCACGTTATCTCTGCGATAATATCCGCTGATGCTTGGCGATAAAATAAACCTCGCTAAGCCCATTTAGTGATAAATATCACTAGCTGTTGGTAATATGCCCCTAACAGTTTTTTTCTTCACTGTGATTTTTTTTTCTTTTTGAAAACTTCATTTCCCTATACCTCCACCATGGAAGTGGAATAACTACAGATATATTCTTAAATACATCTTTAACAATTTCCAGGGTGAAAAGGGGTCAGGTCGAAGTATGGGAACATCCGGAAACATTTATGTTTGTGGGCTTTCCCATATGTCCAAAGTAAACCATGCCCTGAAATACCCACTTTCTAATCTTGGAGTGGGATTTTCGAATATGAATTTCTCCACATACGTGGAGGAGAAATCCTCTTGCGAAAAAACATTTTTGCCTGCCAGGAACCCCTTTGGGAATTCATGCCAGGCATAAATGGATACATTTGGATGTAAACTTACCTTTGTGAATAGGCCTTTGTGTAGAATGATGCATCATAGTCTTGATTTAGGTGCTTATGATGTTGTGGGACTGTTGTAACCTGTACAGTCTTCCTTTGAGTTTGCATTTGTACCCACAAAAATTTTCTTTCTTTTATTTGCATGACACAACATCACTTGCATTTGGCATGGGTGTTCCAGTTGAAGCTGTGTTTGACCTATGGATCCATATTGGTCCCTAGAGCTTGGTCTGTGTCTTGTCCAGCTGTATAGGGAATTGCTAGTCACATTGTGACTCATGGTATGTCTTTGTGCACAGTGTAGCACTGGTGGGGCGAGTCCATATAGGTGTATAGCACACCGTTTGTGTCTGAATATGCATGATACAGTGGCTAATTAGTAATTTCACAAAATGTAGCATTGGCAGGGCATGGGCTGTGCTCATCTCAGGTTCCATGTTGTTGAATGTTGGCTAACCGTCCAGGGCGAGATGTGGTAACCACTGTTTGGGATACAAGATGCTTCCTGAGATATTTGAGTAAGATGTTACTGTAGCATCAGTGACGAAGAATTAGAGTAAAGTTAGTGTATGCGCTATCTGTAGCCATTGTATGTTCCACAAAGAATGACACCTAGGATCAGCCTCCTTTCCCATCCTAATAACAGACTGTTGGCAGCCGATTTCCTAAGTGGTTAGGTTCCAGATTTTCAAGTGACTCAACAGCTCTGTTGTCAATTACACCTTCATTGCACTGTGTGCTAAGCTGTTTTTTGCAGACTTAGCCCAGGTACCAATAGACAATGTTACTAGAGTATACTGAATACCTGGCACTCCATGATGCCTTAAGAACAAACGGCATAAGGTATTTGGGACGTCTGATGCCTGAAGTCCTCACTATATTGCAGACTGCCGCCTACTTAGCATTTAGTGTACCAGGCAGGCAGGGATCTCTAAATTAGGTACATTGTCTCTCTCCATGGTGGTCATGAAATCCTCCACTGTAGTGAACTAGAGGACTGTTTGCCAAGGTCTAAATAAGGCCTCCTCCCCCTTGGCAGACAACACAACCCCTCACTAGGGTGTAGATGAGAGCCTTCATGTGCCTCATTTCCAAGTTTACCTTATTTTTTTGTCAAATTTGACAATTTCACCCAACTATTTTAGAAACGTAATACAGTCCTTTTTAACTTTCTAATGTTAATACCATTCTGGCAGAACTGCTAAGATCAATATTGACACTAATGAAATAATTTCCCACTCAATAGCACATCTGGTGGTCAGCACAAGAACGTCAGATAAAATTCCTTCCTTAAATCGATTTGTTCCTGCCCTTTCTGATCCTTGAATGAAATGATTGAATTCATCATTCTTCAGTTTGAACTAACTGACCCATTCTCATGTAGGAGGCGCTACCTTACAAAAAATAAAGAAAAACTTCCACAAAAAAGAAAAAGAAAATTCGGAGAACATAAGAAAACGTTCTTAGCTTACTCTCCATCTTCAAAGCATTAAAGACTCTCTTGTAAAATACCACTTTTGACCTAAATCTTGCTTTTTCTCTATGGAGTGATTGTTCTGATTTTAAGCTTTTGTCACTGTTTCCAATCTGATGTAGTTTTTGAAAGTTTTTTGTAAACAAAATGATGTCTGCACTATTTTGTTATTTATTTTAATGAAAAAAACGGTCTAAGAATTAAACCAGCCATGTACATGGGTCTCATTGTAAATTGGTTGTCAAATATTTGCATTAATACTGTATGTTGAGTACCCAGAATGTCTAAAAATGGTTCTTAACTGATAATAAAATTGACACTGAAGAACAAAATAGAAATGTCACTTGTTATTCACTGAAAATTCACTACATTAGGATTCTCTGGCGTGTTAATATTCTAATTCCCTATGGTTTTGGATAAAATATAATGATTGTTAATGTAAGTATCGATTTTGCTCTTCCAAAGGACTACCATATACAAATTAATTTGCCCTTTTCGAAATCTTCATGCTGGTTAGTACTCAATGTACAAATAAGCATGATAAATACTTGATAGGCCGGTGTTATTAAATCAAGAATGATATAGTTTTGAAAGGTTAAACTAATATAGCTTCTATTTTACTGGCATATTCCAGTACTCCTCAACATAGTCATAAATAGATCTGTATAGGAACAACTAGATTCTGGCTGACAGAAAGGAAAGTGCGAGCCTTAATTACTGTGAGTCAAAAATTTGACAGCCTTGATGTTAATTTTTATGTTAAAAAAGAGAAACAAAAAAGACAACACAGACTTTACACCAAGTATGTCAACCCACATTTTCCAGGTTCGAAGGTCAAAGGTATGTTTTGGTCTTCAGTAACTTCTACATAGAAGTTAGTCTCAAGTCATTTGAGTAGATTAAACATGAATAACGGATCCCCAAAACCGAGCTCTTTCACTACTTCCAAATCCAGCATTGGGCAGGAGCGGCCCGTGTAGGTAAGGCTGGTGGAGCGGTGATGCGTGGTGGGGGGAGTAGACAGACGGCGATGAGGGAAAACAAAATGTTTAAAAAGAAACACACTTTCATTGTGCTAGCCGCATCGCTGAATTGGCGATGCAGTGAGCGCAATGTAAGTGTTTTCCATTTTGCAAATTTCTTTCCACTCGCCACCGTATCAACTCCCCACCTGCCACACCCACTGCTCTTACCTGCACAGGCTGCTCCTGGCCTTGGGTTACACAGAGCTGTATCACACTAAGCATCAAAAGGACACTCAAATCGTTGAAACATTCCTCCCACACCTTAAATCACTCAAATGCTTTGTTTCTAAGATGTACAATATTCTTAATTCCCTAGCAACTGCATGCAAATCCTCCTTTCAATTGCATTGGAAGAAAGACCATTAAAAACTTTTGACCCCAAACACTAGCAAGAGATGTTCTTTGTTACCAACAACTTTGCCCGCCACGCCCAAGCCAGACATCCCATCATTAATCCTACGCACTCTGCCACTTATTGATAGGGTTGTGGTGAGACGGACTCCTTGTTGCATATAATGTGGTTTTACCCCACCTGAGAGAGTTTTGGGGATAGAATTTTCTTCATCATGTCACAGCTATAAGGTCAATCTGGCCTTACTTGGTAGGTTGTCAGAGGGCCAATACCCACTCCATTCTGCTGCTGGTAAGAGGATTTCCTACCTCATTTTTGTGGCTAAGCACAATAATCTCTCCATCTGGGGGAAAACTATTAAGCCAAAGTACGAGCTTGGCTACATAAACCTTTGTACTTACTAGGGTATGAGATAATAGTGATAGCTGATAAATCTCAAGTCTTCACTAAACTTTGGGCACCTGTCCTTTCCTATTAGAACAAGGATTATATGCCAGCAAACCATGCGAGCACTGGGACTGACCAATCAATTTTTTGGTCCCTCGATTTGGATCCTCTGCAGTGATGGTAGACTGATGAGCAATTAACTTTTCTGCTTTGTACATGCATGGTCAGGTGGGGAGATGAGAATTTGGGAGGGTGTTTGGGAGTTGATTATCGGAAATTGCATCACCGGAAGTTATTGTAATTCATTTTCTTTTTTTGCACGAAGAAATAAATTTAAAAATCAGTTGAAGCTAAAATGAGCATCATTTACACGTTGTCCAATAGATTGCCCCTGTCCCATTGACACTTGTTTCTGGAAATGTTGCAAGACACCCCCCTACATTAGTGGGCTCTCTCTTTTCTTCTGTGTTGATAACTGATATATTTTGATATATCTATATAGATTCTACTGAATCAGTATTGCTGATGTATTATTGGAACACTGAGGATAGAATGTTGATATTTGTGTGTGGTTCAGTTGCTGCTGAGCTGTTGACGGGGCTGGTCGCATCAATTGTACTTGGAATAAAACATCTGCTTTTAAAGAAATATTTCCATTGTTTTGGGGGAAACATTTTAAAAGGTGACAAAGATGGGTTTCTCCTTTTAGGCACCAACTTGACCAGCTCTAGTGCACTATGGGCCAAAAAGTGGAAGGAGGACCCAAAAGCTGGTTGCAGGCTACTAAGAGTACGAGCTTAAAGGGTATTTGGTAGGAAAGATTTTAAAAATGTTGCATGTGTTAAGGATTTACAAAAGGGGGTGGTGATGAACAGAGTGTCTGAATTGAGCAGACCACTCTTACCCAGTCCAAAGATCAGGGCTTGATCCATCACCGTTATTTATCTCACTGCCCCATCCCAGCTCAGAACCTGGCTATATGCAAATCAGTCTGTCCCTGGCCCAGTGCATCATGGGAACAGGGCAGACTAAACTACCAAGCCAATTCTTTACCAGAAAGGAGACAAGCTACCGGGGACCGGTTTCTGGCATTTCAGCCTCTTCGGCCCGGCTTGCTTGAATCCTGATGGAGCAGTGAGAAAGGGACTCATGTCTGAGTATACCCTGCCACACCTATAGTGGCCAAAATCGATTTACAAAAGGGGGTGGTGATGAACAGAGTGTCTGAATTGAGCAGACCACTCTTACCCAGTCCAAAGATCAGGGCTTGATCCATCACCGTTATTTATCTCACTGCCCCATCCCAGCTCAGAACCTGGCTATATGCAAATCAGTCTGTCCCTGGCCCAGTGCATCATGGGAACAGGGCAGACTAAACTACCAAGCCAATTCTTTACCAGAAAGGAGACAAGCTACCGGGGACCGGTTTCTGGCATTTCAGCCTCTTCGGCCCGGCTTGCTTGAATCCTGATGGAGCAGTGAGAAAGGGACTCATGTCTGAGTATACCCTGCCACACCTATAGTGGCCAAAATCGATTTACAAAAGGGGGTGGTGATGAACAGAGTGTCTGAATTGAGCAGACCACTCTTACCCAGTCCAAAGATCAGGGCTTGATCCATCACCGTTATTTATCTCACTGCCCCATCCCAGCTCAGAACCTGGCTATATGCAAATCAGTCTGTCCCTGGCCCAGTGCATCATGGGAACAGGGCAGACTAAACTACCAAGCCAATTCTTTACCAGAAAGGAGACAAGCTACCGGGGACCGGTTTCTGGCATTTCAGCCTCTTCGGCCCGGCTTGCTTGAATCCTGATGGAGCAGTGAGAAAGGGACTCATGTCTGAGTATACCCTGCCACACCTATAGTGGCCAAAATCGATTTACAAAAGGGGGTGGTGATGAACAGAGTGTCTGAATTGAGCAGACCACTCTTACCCAGTCCAAAGATCAGGGCTTGATCCATCACCGTTATTTATCTCACTGCCCCATCCCAGCTCAGAACCTGGCTATATGCAAATCAGTCTGTCCCTGGCCCAGTGCATCATGGGAACAGGGCAGACTAAACTACCAAGCCAATTCTTTACCAGAAAGGAGACAAGCTACCGGGGACCGGTTTCTGGCATTTCAGCCTCTTCGGCCCGGCTTGCTTGAATCCTGATGGAGCAGTGAGAAAGGGACTCATGTCTGAGTATACCCTGCCACACCTATAGTGGCCAAAATCGATTTACAAAAGGGGGTGGTGATGAACAGAGTGTCTGAATTGAGCAGACCACTCTTACCCAGTCCAAAGATCAGGGCTTGATCCATCACCGTTATTTATCTCACTGCCCCATCCCAGCTCAGAACCTGGCTATATGCAAATCAGTCTGTCCCTGGCCCAGTGCATCATGGGAACAGGGCAGACTAAACTACCAAGCCAATTCTTTACCAGAAAGGAGACAAGCTACCGGGGACCGGTTTCTGGCATTTCAGCCTCTTCGGCCCGGCTTGCTTGAATCCTGATGGAGCAGTGAGAAAGGGACTCATGTCTGAGTATACCCTCCCACACCTATAGTGGCCAAAATCGATTTACAAAAGGGGGTGGTGATGAACAGAGTGTCTGAATTGAGCAGACCACTCTTACCCAGTCCAAAGATCAGGGCTTGATCCATCACCGTTATTTATCTCACTGCCCCATCCCAGCTCAGAACCTGGCTATATGCAAATCAGTCTGTCCCTGGCCCAGTGCATCATGGGAACAGGGCAGACTAAACTACCAAGCCAATTCTTTACCAGAAAGGAGACAAGCTACCGGGGACCGGTTTCTGGCATTTCAGCCTCTTCGGCCCGGCTTGCTTGAATCCTGATGGAGCAGTGAGAAAGGGACTCATGTCTGAGTATACCCTGCCACACCTATAGTGGCCAAAATCGATTTACAAAAGGGGGTGGTGATGAACAGAGTGTCTGAATTGAGCAGACCACTCTTACCCAGTCCAAAGATCAGGGCTTGATCCATCACCGTTATTTATCTCACTGCCCCATCCCAGCTCAGAACCTGGCTATATGCAAATCAGTCTGTCCCTGGCCCAGTGCATCATGGGAACAGGGCAGACTAAACTACCAAGCCAATTCTTTACCAGAAAGGAGACAAGCTACCGGGGACCGGTTTCTGGCATTTCAGCCTCTTCGGCCCGGCTTGCTTGAATCCTGATGGAGCAGTGAGAAAGGGACTCATGTCTGAGTATACCCTGCCACACCTATAGTGGCCAAAATCGATTTACAAAAGGGGGTGGTGATGAACAGAGTGTCTGAATTGAGCAGACCACTCTTACCCAGTCCAAAGATCAGGGCTTGATCCATCACCGTTATTTATCTCACTGCCCCATCCCAGCTCAGAACCTGGCTATATGCAAATCAGTCTGTCCCTGGCCCAGTGCATCATGGGAACAGGGCAGACTAAACTACCAAGCCAATTCTTTACCAGAAAGGAGACAAGCTACCGGGGACCGGCTTCTGGCATTTCAGCCTCTTCGGCCCGGCTTGCTTGAATCCTGATGGAGCAGTGAGAAAGGGACTCATGTCTGAGTATACCCTGCCACACCTATAGTGGCCAAAATCGATTTACAAAAGGGGGTGGTGATGAACAGAGTGTCTGAATTGAGCAGACCACTCTTACCCAGTCCAAAGATCAGGGCTTGATCCATCACCGTTATTTATCTCACTGCCCCATCCCAGCTCAGAACCTGGCTATATGCAAATCAGTCTGTCCCTGGCCCAGTGCATCATGGGAACAGGGCAGACTAAACTACCAAGCCAATTCTTTACCAGAAAGGAGACAAGCTATCGGGGACCGGTTTCTGGCATTTCAGCCTCTTCGGCCCGGCTTGCTTGAATCCTGATGGAGCAGTGAGAAAGGGACTCATGTCTGAGTATACCCTGCCACACCTATAGTGGCCAAAATCGATTTACAAAAGGGGGTGGTGATGAACAGAGTGTCTGAATTGAGCAGACCACTCTTACCCAGTCCAAAGATCAGGGCTTGATCCATCACCGTTATTTATCTCACTGCCCCATCCCAGCTCAGAACCTGGCTATATGCAAATCAGTCTGTCCCTGGCCCAGTGCATCATGGGAACAGGGCAGACTAAACTACCAAGCCAATTCTTTACCAGAAAGGAGACAAGCTACCGGGGACCGGTTTCTGGCATTTCAGCCTCTTCGGCCCGGCTTGCTTGAATCCTGATGGAGCAGTGAGAAAGGGACTCATGTCTGAGTATACCCTGCCACACCTATAGTGGCCAAAATCGATTTACAAAAGGGGGTGGTGATGAACAGAGTGTCTGAATTGAGCAGACCACTCTTACCCAGTCCAAAGATCAGGGCTTGATCCATCACCGTTATTTATCTCACTGCCCCATCCCAGCTCAGAACCTGGCTATATGCAAATCAGTCTGTCCCTGGCCCAGTGCATCATGGGAACAGGGCAGACTAAACTACCAAGCCAATTCTTTACCAGAAAGGAGACAAGCTACCGGGGACCGGTTTCTGGCATTTCAGCCTCTTCGGCCCGGCTTGCTTGAATCCTGATGGAGCAGTGAGAAAGGGACTCATGTCTGAGTATACCCTGCCACACCTATAGTGGCCAAAATCGATTTACAAAAGGGGGTGGTGATGAACAGAGTGTCTGAATTGAGCAGACCACTCTTACCCAGTCCAAAGATCAGGGCTTGATCCATCACCGTTATTTATCTCACTGCCCCATCCCAGCTCAGAACCTGGCTATATGCAAATCAGTCTGTCCCTGGCCCAGTGCATCATGGGAACAGGGCAGACTAAACTACCAAGCCAATTCTTTACCAGAAAGGAGACAAGCTACCGGGGACCGGTTTCTGGCATTTCAGCCTCTTCGGCCCGGCTTGCTTGAATCCTGATGGAGCAGTGAGAAAGGGACTCATGTCTGAGTATACCCTGCCACACCTATAGTGGCCAAAATCGATTTACAAAAGGGGGTGGTGATGAACAGAGTGTCTGAATTGAGCAGACCACTCTTACCCAGTCCAAAGATCAGGGCTTGATCCATCACCGTTATTTATCTCACTGCCCCATCCCAGCTCAGAACCTGGCTATATGCAAATCAGTCTGTCCCTGGCCCAGTGCATCATGGGAACAGGGCAGACTAAACTACCAAGCCAATTCTTTACCAGAAAGGAGACAAGCTACCGGGGACCGGTTTCTGGCATTTCAGCCTCTTCGGCCCGGCTTGCTTGAATCCTGATGGAGCAGTGAGAAAGGGACTCATGTCTGAGTATACCCTGCCACACCTATAGTGGCCAAAATCGATTTACAAAAGGGGGTGGTGATGAACAGAGTGTCTGAATTGAGCAGACCACTCTTACCCAGTCCAAAGATCAGGGCTTGATCCATCACCGTTATTTATCTCACTGCCCCATCCCAGCTCAGAACCTGGCTATATGCAAATCAGTCTGTCCCTGGCCCAGTGCATCATGGGAACAAGCGTGGAAGGGTATTCTCAGATGTGAGACCCTTGCTCATTGCACCATCAGGATTCAAGCAAACCGGGCCGAAGACGGCTGTAATGCCAGAAACCGGTCCCCGGGAGTTTGTTTCCTTCCCAGTGTAAGAATTGGCTTCTGTAGTTTGGTTTGTCCTGTTCCCATCATGCACTGGGACAGGAACAGACTAATTTGCATACAGTCAGGTTCTGAAACTGGGATGGTGCAGTGAGCTAAAAAACGGTGTTGGATCTAGCCCTGATCTTTTGACTGGGTGAGAGCTTTCTGTTTAATTCAGAGACTCTGTCCCTCACCACCCCTTTTTGTAAATAATTTTGTCCACCCTAAGCGTGGAAGGGTATTCTCAGATGTGAGACCCTTGCTCATTGCACCATCAGGATTCAAGCAAACCGGGCCGAAGACGGCTGTAATGCCAGAAACCGGTCCCCGGGAGTTTGTTTCCTTCCCAGTGTAAGAATTGGCTTCTGTAGTTTGGTTTGTCCTGTTCCCATCATGCACTGGGACAGGAACAGACTAATTTGCATACAGTCAGGTTCTGAAACTGGGATGGTGCAGTGAGCTAAAAAACGGTGTTGGATCTAGCCCTGATCTTTTGACTGGGTGAGAGCTTTCTGTTTAATTCAGAGACTCTGTCCCTCACCACCCCTTTTTGTAAATAATTTTGTCCACCCTAAGCGTGGAAGGGTATTCTCAGATGTGAGACCCTTGCTCATTGCACCATCAGGATTCAAGCAAACCGGGCCGAAGACGGCTGTAATGCCAGAAACCGGTCCCCGGGAGTTTGTTTCCTTCCCAGTGTAAGAATTGGCTTCTGTAGTTTGGTTTGTCCTGTTCCCATCATGCACTGGGACAGGAACAGACTAATTTGCATACAGTCAGGTTCTGAAACTGGGATGGTGCAGTGAGCTAAAAAACGGTGTTGGATCTAGCCCTGATCTTTTGACTGGGTGAGAGCTTTCTGTTTAATTCAGAGACTCTGTCCCTCACCACCCCTTTTTGTAAATAATTTTGTCCACCCTAAGCGTGGAAGGGTATTCTCAGATGTGAGACCCTTGCTCATTGCACCATCAGGATTCAAGCAAACCGGGCCGAAGACGGCTGTAATGCCAGAAACCGGTCCCCGGGAGTTTGTTTCCTTCCCAGTGTAAGAATTGGCTTCTGTAGTTTGGTTTGTCCTGTTCCCATCATGCACTGGGACAGGAACAGACTAATTTGCATACAGTCAGGTTCTGAAACTGGGATGGTGCAGTGAGCTAAAAAACGGTGTTGGATCTAGCCCTGATCTTTTGACTGGGTGAGAGCTTTCTGTTTAATTCAGAGACTCTGTCCCTCACCACCCCTTTTTGTAAATAAGCATGTGTTAAGGAGTCATGAGTACTGTTCACTAAAAAGGCATTGTGGTGGTAACTGATTTGAGAGTGTTCACTCTCTATTCATTGACATACTGCTCGAGCAACTAGTACGATTTGGTTGAGCTTGTCGGTGTGTGAGTCTGAATACAGCTGAGTGCGGCTCCGACTGCACCGAGTACACTGGCGGCGCTTGAGCATGCATGACCCAGTGGTAGTACAGTGCCATGGAAGCAAGATGTGCACTTAAAAACTGACAACTGTTGTGTTAAAAAAATTTAACATAAGGTGCAAAGTGTTAATTACATTTGAAGAAGATATGTCAGGACATCGAGCATGTGTATTCATATAATGATTATATCTTGCATACCTATTTGAGGATAAAATTGGATTCAGCAAGCTAATTGGAGCTGTATTCAGCAAGCTGATTGGATCATTGAGCTGTATTTAGCAAGCTGATTGGAGCATCGTGGAAATTGTTTCGACTTGTTTATTGGAGCATAGTTGAGCAAGCTGGTTGGTGGAAACTATCGGAGTGCACGGGGTTTGGGAAGTATGACGTGAAGATGGTGATTTATGCTGCAACAACTAAGTAGTTCCATGAATATCAATGGAGGAAATGGCCAGGAATGAGCTGAGTGACAACGGTGACTACTTTTAATGTTTTAGTTTGTTGAGTTTCAAAAAATTGAAATTGGGTATCATTCTATTTTGAAAGTTGGGCATGTTGTTGTGAAAGAAATGCAAACTAATTTTGTATCACTGCCACCCACCCTCTTTATGTCACCAGGTGAGTGAACCAATTCTGCCTTGAGAGGATTGGCGGGAAGCATTTGAGATATCTTTGGTGGCAAGTGTGTGATGTTTTTGTTGCTAAGAGGAAATTAGCTATGCTTAAGCATAATTTAGGTGTGAAAGTAAGGAAAGTACTCAAAACATTTTCTAGTTGTAGAAATTAAGCCAATACTGAGGATAGTGGTTCAGATATAAAAGAAAAAATTGAGTATTAATATGTATCAACCATAAATGCATTGGAGGAGTATTTTGGCCAAATATTCAGTATCGTAGTTATAAGATATTAATGTATTTCAAGTGCACAGAAACAGGGTGAAACTATTGATCAAAATGTTTCTGTTTTATGTACATTAGCTAGCACATGCAGGTTTAATGATCTACAGGACAAAATTATTTGGGATCAATTGATACATCGCACTTCAAATCTCAAAATTCAGGAAAAAAATCAATTTCTGTGACTAAATGTAAAGATAATACATTAAAATGTGTTGAGGATTTGAGTATTCAGGAAATGGTGTGCAAATGTAAAAGGGAATATTGTGAGGTCAAGCAGTTCATTTAATTCTGATAAGTTCAAATCCAAGGCAGATGAAAATACTTTGTTTGTTAGTTATAGTGATAGGAAAGGTTACTACAGGTGTGGCAGTATGAAGCATTTAGCCAGTTCAATGAACTGCCCAGCTGATACTCTGAAATGTTACAAATGTAAGAGGATTGGGCATTTTGCAAGGGTGCGTAAATGTGAGGATATGGATGTGAAAAATTCAGTGAATAATGTGAATATCGAGAGAAAGGAGGACATGTAACATGTTGAAGTGTTGGATAATGAAGATGAAGTGGAAGTTTTGGTTATTTGCGATGTTTTGGATCCTCTTGCTAAGCGTCTAAAGAGCGATGATGAGCCATAGTGCACACCTAAGTGTTAAGTGGATTTAATGGAGTCACAATTGGCATGTAGGCGTACTCATGTACGCCATATGCATTAATTGATCGAATGCAAAGCAATGTGCAACTAGAGGGATGTTGTGGTGGGAGACTGACAATTATAGGCTATTTTGAGACCACTTTATCGTTTAAGAATAGATCTGCAGTTGGTAAGGTGTATGCAGTAGAGAAGAGTAGAATGTTGTTAGGATGGAGAGAAAAATGTACATTAAGCATAACTTTGGATGCCAATAGAAAGAAGAAGGTGTTAGTCATTGAAAAGAATTTGTATGAGATTGTACGAAAATGTCCCATATTAGTTAGAAGACAACTGGGATGTTTAAAGAAGTTTGTTCATAAGATAGTATTGAAGGATGATGCGTGTTTATCTGTTCATAAAGTATGTAATGTCCAAATAGCGTTGAGATCTCCTTTGATGAAGGAGTCAGATAGAGTGTGTAAAGAAGTCATCATTGAGCCAATTGAGGCATCAGAGTGGTTGAGCCTAGTGGTTATGTAAATGTAAATGTAAATGTATTGCGATTTATATAGCGCACGTATCACCCAAAGGCATCAAGGCGCTTGCCTTGGGAACCCGTCCTGGTATTCCCCTGTGAGATAACCCCAGCAAGGTATCCACAAGGTGAACCTAATGGTAAGATTAAAATGCGCATAGATTTGAGGGACTTGATTCATAATACTTGGGTGGACCATCATCTATTGCCCAATATTAATAAATTGTTATCAGCTGTGAAAGGAGGAAGGTATTTTTCCACCATTGATTTGTCCAGGGCATACCATCAGATTCAATTACATTCTGAATCTAGAGATTTAACATAATTCATCACACCAGAGGGTGCATTCTGTTTTAAGTGGATGCCATTTGTTGTGTTCCAGCGCATCATGCAAACCCTGTTAAGTCAATTGGAACAAGTGAGTTTTTTTCAAGATGATGGAAATGAGTAGGGAGGGTCAGGTAGGGGACTGCTGTCTAGTTGTTTCGTGCTCCCCTGCATCTGTTTCCCCTCTTTTGGTAGCCGCATAAAGTCACGGTCAGGTTTCTGAGTGCGGCAACATCAAAGCTGCACTCCTGAGCCAGTTTGTGCCTGTAATTACTCACCGGATATGCACTTACCTTGATTCCTTGCTGATGTTGTTGATGGTGCTTTTGTTATGCTCTGGTCACACTGCTGCTTGCCCTGTGCCCATTGAAGGGGTCTTTTCAAATTCTACTTCCTGCTCCTGTGCAGCTGAGTCATTGTTGGTATCTCTGCTGTAATGTTTGTTTGTTTCTTCATGCACCTGTTGAGATAAGTGTATAAAAGCGTTTACCAACAGATGACTCATCTTCTAATGTGGTAAGATGCAGGCATACAAATAATTTAGGCCATTTCACTCACCATCCTGCCTTTGAATTCCAAGGCTTTACTGGAAGTGTACACATGGATTCATCAAAGAAAGTACAGAAAAGACTGTTAATGGATATTGACATACGTAATCCGCAAATAATGAAAATAATGTTTATGGACATTTTTAGGGCAGAATACTATGATTTAGAGAGTTGATTAGTTGTTTTTCAAAGAGTGACTTTTTGAAATATTAACATTTCGTGAAGTTTTGATGTATTATGTTTTTTAAACTCTGAAGGAATGAAGTCATTCCTGTTTCCGTCACTCCTTTTAAAGGCCCAGTCTTTAGTATGCAGGGATTACAGGGCAATATAGGGGGGCTCATTTAATAGAGATATGTGGTATTCTTATTAATTTAGTACACTGTAATACTTCCTTAGAATTACACATGCATACATTGGATTCCAGCTATTGGATAATAGTGAGGGAAGTGGGAGGCTTTAGGTAAGAAACACACAATCCTAATTGTTATTCTGAGTTACTTATGCTGAAAAGGTGAAAACATTAAAGTTTGTTATACGTTGTTTCCAGACACATGATGAACCTAAAACACCGACGGAACCTCCAATAGAGACTGGCAGAACATTTGTTGTCTTATGTGTGATTCTTGTGTTGCATGCCTGGGTCTTGTTCCTTGTCATTGGTCAAGTGCGTGTGTGTACTGGTGGTTCTCACTTGGATTCTCAGTGCCTTTTCTATGTTGTCATAGAGCAATTCCTCGAAGAGAGCAAGACCAGTATATAATGACAGCTGGGAAGCACAGATCTTCTTGATAAATGATTCCCATACTGGGGCTCCCTGAACCAGTTGAAATGTTCTGCTTCATCCTTGAACACTTCCTGTGTCTATTTCTGCCTGTTGCATGAACGCCAGTAGATCAAGTATTTTTCATGATCCATCAAAGGAGCTGCAATATGTCTTAAGATCCTGTATACAGTAACCAGAAATGTTTTATGAGTTAGAAGCTCTTCTCTTGGGCACTATTTGGCAATTCTCTTCAAAAAGTACTGTTTTGTAACCTACTATCATTCTGGGCAGGCATTCTGGCTTCTGGAAGTGTTCGACTTCCAGAGACTTAAGAATCGGCATATATGGTCACACCTTGACAACACCCTAATGTCCTGTCTGTGATGATTTCATATTCTGTGAGCTAAATTCAAGAGACCTTCTCCTTTAAGCTTAGCAATTATGTCTTGCCTTTGGGGCATAATGCTGTATCTAAATTATGGCCTCACAAAATCATAATTCCAATTCATGAAAAACTTTAATGACTCATGTAGCAGAGATTATGGTCCTATTTTCAGCACAAATTGTGTCTTTTGATGAGTTTAAAGTGTGATCAAGCAAGCAAGATGAAAGAAAGAGAAGACTACAATGTCCCCCTTTGATGCATAAATGTGTCAAATGCTCCAGTTTTGTACAGAACCCTTTGTGTCAATTCAGCAAAATCATGGGAGGTACCAGATATGTCACCACAATTCAGAACTTTATCACACCGGGAATTACTGCGTCTGATGAAGGCTACAACCCCCATTAAGTTTCGGTAGGCCAAACCAGACGGAATCTCAGAAGCAAAAAAGTCCACTAATTACTGGAAAATGTGAATTTTGGTACAATAATCACAAAAATCTGTCTGTGCCATTTTTGGAGCAATACTTGCAATAGGTGTTTTTTTTATCGCAGCCAATAAATTCTGAACCCTGTATTATTTTATCAGATTATATAAAGTGAAGTACCAACTAATCCTCCTGGCCACTCGTAATCAGGGCCTCGTTGAGGAATACATACCTTGGCAAACTGTGCTTTGTTTCAAACACATCGATGCCCGTCCATGGTCTGTCTTCTATAGAAAGCACCTTCTGGGCTCAGAGCACTGCAGTGTGCTGCAAGCAGCGCGCTTCCATATGCCGCAGAACAGAGCATCAATCATAAAGCGGCTACATAATCCTGCCAGGAAAGCCTCTTCCCAGTGTGGTGCCAAGCTACATTTAGTTGACAGGATTCGTCCTGTCAGCTTCTCTGAAAGATTACTAAAGGAAATTAGCCATCCTTTAATTAACCTTTTTTTACAACCTGGCACGCAAAACTGCTTTGAAAAATAGTTACAAGACTAATTGAGGAGGGCAGACACGGGCGAACAAAGGAGGAAGGCTCTGGAGGAAGCAAGTGGAGGACATGAAAGCTGGTGTCCCATGGAGCTGCTTATGGCACCGTGCCAGCCTTGCGACCAGGTGAGGAGGCCCGCAGAAGCCAGCACAGACACTCCATGAGCCGCTTAGTGATAAACATGTGTCATAATATGCATATAAAAAGAGCTTATAAAGATTGCTGTCAATAATAGTAAATAATCAATGCATTACATATTAATGTATAAATAGTATTTATTTCATTTAGGTGAGTTATATAAGATACTATGGTATACTATGAAAAATGCCTTTACGTTGTACACATTCAGTTTACACCACTGGCAATCCCCTTCTCTTTATCCTATGGGCATTGAGCTTCCATTCATTGATATTGTACTCCAGACTAGGACTGGGTGGAGTTGCTCTACGTAGAACTCCGCGAAGTGACCTTAAAACTCCGCCATGCTACGCGTAGTTCCGCAAATGGCAGAGTGTATTAGGTCATGCTGTTCGTGCTGATTTTTAGCGCAGCTTGTTTGACCCGCGCTGGAAAATCAGCACGAGTGGCACCATGCGCAGCGCAAGGAGGCACTGCTTCTTTCTGCCACTCAAGTAGATGTTCTACTTGAGCGGCAGGTTCCTCAACATATACGGAAGGTTTCTCAACGCAAGCGATAGTGGCCATCCATGACCATCTGCGTTGAGAAATCCTGCCGTGAGGTGGACTGGAGTAAGATTTTCCTCACTCGACAACTTAACGTTGGCGAGCGTAAGCTTTGAAAAAACTCTGTGCTGCCATGCGGAAAAACTGAAACAAACTCTGTGAGTGGAGCAGAATTTCATGCCCAGGTCTACTCTAGACTTCTCTTCTGTATTTATGACATCACCTCTTTGTAGCACAAAAGGACAGATTCTGTAGGAGTCTAATAATATTTGTTCTTCATTCATTCCTGCTGGTTACGGCATGCTGGTCAGAGTCCACTGCCCTACACGCCATTCCCATTACTCTCCCTAGTTCTGTTTCTGCCTCAAAATAAAAAGACTTTCTCTGTCCCACGCCCAACAGCAAAGCCCTACATGCCTTGTGTTTCTTGTTAGCTGCAAGTGCTTGGGTGCTGTCAAAGTCATGCTCTATGTATATCACGTGGATAGGCCAAGTGTGGTTCAGCTGCAACAATTTGAGAAGGCAAACACAACAAAGATGAGTGAAGACGTGGATACAATAACAAAAAGCATTGGCTAAGCTAATAGAGCTCGCCTGTTTGAGATCTATTAGTTTTGTTGGAATGCAGTGTTGTGGCATAATTTATGTTTATTTTAACGTTTTTCAATGTGTCACTATTTTTTAATAGCGCAAGTCCATTAGTAAAAAGCTTTTAGTAAATAGTTTTTCACTTGTACATTGTAGCATTTATACAGCGCTTCATCCCCTGGTGGTGCCATGAAGCGGAGTTCCAAGGCGCCCTTTCTCAATCCTTGACTGGAAAGGGCATTGGTTGGCGACTGGCTTTCAGGGGAGATGTTCAGTGAGGGGTATGAGGATATGTGTGACTGTGGTATTGGTTTTGCGACCAAATTGTCACGCCGAAGGAGGTCTAAGCGCAGGACCAAACCTGTGGGATGTCGAAACACTTTACAACACGAAATGACAGTAACGGTATAGTCATCATCAAATTATGTGTAACGAACGGATAACTACATAGGAAGACCCCAGTCAGGTTTCACTACATACTCAAGGGAGTGAAATAGTTACAGCTATATCATGCTGGCTGCGAGCAAACTGTTTGGGTGATGAGAGACTGAAGAAAGAGTAGAGCGTAATATAACGTAGATATCAAGGTGAAGAAGGGCATTATCAAGCAGAGAATGGGAGATATTTAGGGCAAGAGTAGTGTTGAAAATTTAGATCTGAAATGGAGTAAATAGACATCCATAGCTGAGCCTGATGGTTGTGAGAGTGACATAAAGGGTTTACAGGTCTTGTCTTTGGCTGCCCGGTAAGAACGATTTCTCCCACAATCGGCCACAAGTTTGCCTATTTTAAAGTGAAATGATCACCTACTGTGTTCTAATGATTCCCTACAAAGGTTTCAAATGAGGCCAATATTCTAAAGCTAGGGCCAATTTAATTGTGGTTTAATGGACCAAAGACCGTGCACTCTCAAAGGAGTTAACCAAACAGGATTGCGTGTTGCCTAGTTCTGGCTTCTGCAGTGTTATGTTGTTTACTTGCCTTTTGAGGGTAATGAAGCTCGAGGTGTGGCCGTTGCCAATCACCTAAAGTTATTATGGAGTGTGACGGGCTATTAAGAAAACTACTGCCAGGCCTGCAGAACTGGGGTGGGGTTAGGGAAGTGCCTGACGTTTGGCTCAACCAACTTTGCACTGGTATTCTTAGTTATTGTAGTCTCCCAATGGTGTTGTTGGATGCGACGCGTTATATTATAATCTTGTGCTGGGTGTGAAGGGGTGTTTTGGGGCTTGGGATGAGGGGAGGGGTGCAAGTTAGCGAGCTGGAATTCCCAAGTAAGCAATGATTCCCATGCAGAAATGAGATGGGGCGGGTCCAGCTTAATTGATTGACATTGATCCAGCGGAAGGGGTGTATATTTTTATAACCATGTATAATAATAACTAAATTCAATATACTGGACCTTTCTATAACCAGGAGTTCGGGACCATAAGAACTCAATAATTACTTTTAATAGCAGGCCATTCGATGAACCTTTTTGTAGAGCTAATAGGGACTCAGTAATGAAAAGACGGATGCAATCCCTTCATGAAGACAGAAAATGAAGGAAAATGCCTAACTAAAACATAGTCATATCTTTACAATATATCAATAACTGTCAATATCTCATTAAGAAAAAACAAACTCTGAGTACTTATCAAGTTACTTTTATCTAATATTTCCAAATTTCAAAATATGAATGGTCAATACATGAATGCAATTAGAAACATCACAAAAATTGTCATCAGTTCAACGTTGCAGGTAGATCACAAATTGAAATAATACAGTTTAAAATGACTTATTTTCAATAACAGGCATGAGTGGAAAGCAAGAGAGACAAAATAAAAGGTTAATTGCAATATCAATATGCAATTCAAGTTTCATAGAAACCTAGATCAAAGGAGAACTAAAGCATAGCATGCAATTAGTTTGAAAGAGCTAACCGTTCGGCCGAAAAGGTATAGCTTGAAGCAACATCATCAGCCGATGAAGTGCCAAGTAATTAAGACAGCCTCAGACAGGTATTGCAAAGACAACAGCCAGCCAGAGTAGCATCGAGAAAACTGCAGCAAAGCTCTCCTCTCATAGAAAAGGCTACTTCCCCCCAAAAAGCATAATTTCATACACTTGTAATTATACCCTAACTGTTAAATGTCCAACCCACTAAAGTATCATTTTCAATTTCCCGCAATGCTATTTGTTTTCAGAATAGGGTGATCATCATCCCATCCATTTCTTCTAAGATTGGTAGAAGCAGTCCATTGTTAATACAAAAGATGTCATCCTTCCGCGAAAGCAGGAAAAGAATCTTGCAACTTAATCCGCGTCCTCGTATAATTTCCACATTAGCTTGCAACATTTGTTAACGAATCATTCATAGAAGAGTAAATATTTAGAACAGAAAGAAAATTTCTAGAGATTACTTTGTGCACAGCTAAACACACTAAACAGCATTTAGAATCTAGTGAAGAACAAAATACATTCTTCAGAGGCCAACATTAATGAAAGGGAACTAGCTCTAGCAAGGTTTTGAGGACTTCTGGAGAAATTGTAAAGGCAGCTTTTTCTCTATGAAAATAAAACATATTTCAGTTAAATGTTCAAAAAGGAAATGCATATGAAATTATTGCTTTAGTTCTCATTATCCTAATTAGACTTGTATGTATAATTATTTCTAATATTTGACTATAATGATTAATGCTTTCATGTTACTAAGCAAAGAAATCAACATTCACGCAAAACACTATCTGAATGTGTTTCCATTATTTTGCACTTTTTTATTTTACTAGTGAAGATTCTAGTTTACGTGAAAAAGTCTCTCTTCTCGTTTTAACATAAAACCTCATTTTTCCAATTTTTTTGTTATTCTCTTTCTACACAGAAACTATTGAAGCCGTTAACTAATAAATGTGCCATATCTCGTATGCGCATTTTCCATGCTATTCTTTTCAAGACCCCATTTTCATTCATTTTCACTCCATTAGTTTTTTGTATTTGTTGATGACACACTTATGAGCAGACTTGATCACGCAAGATTTTCGCAAAAATCTTGCTCCTCCATCAGCATTAAGAAAACACTGTATGCATACTCTGATACCGCTGTATGCTTTATGTTAGATTTCTGCTCAGGAGCGCTAATAGCTATAGCTGAAACATCAATAGCATAAAATAAAGCAGGAATCATTGTACCCTCCATCTGTACTATTTTAGCAATGTGTTTCCTGTGATAAAAAAGTGGTCTGTGTTTGACTTTCAACTTCACAATATTTTATAATGGAAGAGTTGCCAACTTTGGAGGTGGGGAACAAGGTTTGGGCTTCGGCGTTGGCTCAACATTCTGTGATTCTGGGCACATCACTTAATCTCCCCATATCTAACAAAAAGAAAATGAATGTGTCCTTGTGTAATGTAACTGGTGCTCGTGTAATGTGCTCAAAAAGAAAAATAGATCTCGCATAGTCAAGACATATTAGCTTAACTTTTATATATATCCTCCCAAAACCTTCTGAAGCATGTGACACCAGCAAAATTAAACCAGCTGCTACTGACCAATAGAAGCAAGAAAACAAGCATTTGCAATACAATAGGTCTTGCATTAATTAAATTTAGAGGTGTTGGCATTGCAAATGAGAAGGCTTGTTAGAATTTGTTGTCTTAAAAAATACCCTAGCAGTAGTACAGCTAATGAAAAAAATCCATGAAGCAAGGAAAGGGTGGAGTACCTTCAATTGTAACTGCATGTCCCTGTGGACCTCTATTACCCATATAAGGAACTGTACCATGCAATAATGAAGAATACAACTCATCCCCAGAACCGGATCCAGACCGCCTTATTTATTCCCAAGCAACATGGCTTGCTGACATACACAGAAAGCACAGTCAACATTAGCCTGCTGCTGCGGCTGTTGTCTTGCTCAAACTCGCTGAAATCCATGATGCACACACTCAGATTCAGGAAGCTCCTTCTCCGTCCTGATGATGATCTAGATTCATATAGATCGAAACGTCGTCGACCCATACAAGAAAATTCCCTTGTTTTATTGTATATATTTATGTGGATTTACCTTGTTGTTTTGTGATGTCTTGTTTCACTTTGGTCACTTATGTCACGCCCTGCACACTGCCACTTATGTGAGCACCCGGAACCTTTTCTACGAGTACTTAAATTACAAATAAATGAATACTGTATAAATTCCATATGTATCTTGCTCCTTAGCGTGAATTTACTAAACGCTTTCACTGTTTTGATGTGATCCTATTGGACATCTGCTGAACCATTGTCTTTTTTATACACACTCAGATTCCGGCACGTAGGATGGAGGAAGATGTAACAATGCGCAGGTGCAAGAAAAGACTGCAGAAAGCCATTCGCCTAACACCGCTCTTTAGCTTCTGATGTTTAGAGTTAAAGCGCGGGGTGCTGCGATTGCTATATAATTAAATAAATAGAGAAAAAAGTTGTGCAGCTGCATTATTTATTTTCTATTTATTTACTATTGTAGTGTTTGCGGCACGCCTCAATTTAGCTTAAGATGTTTAAAACTAAAACACAGCATACCGCCATTGCTGCAAAACTAAATGAATGGAAAACAAATGCTGCTTCCACCCGTTTTTTAAATTCTATTTATTGACTTTTGCAGAAATGGAGGCACACCGCGCTTCAACTTCAGATGATTAAAGCTAAAGCACGGTGTGCTGCTATTGCTACAATAGTAAATAATTGGAAAAGAAAGTCGGTGGACTCCCGTGCAGCATATCCGGCCTGCTTCAGCAAGACATTAACTAAATAGTGCTCACTAACTGGTAATGAAAGCTAGAGAGTAAGGACACATGCAAGAGGGGCTGTCCTCATGGGAGATAACAACAGAAGAGAGGGAGGTACTAAGTAAGGATGACTAAGCCTATTCCCGAATCAAAAGCCATCATTTACAAGGGACAGTTGAAAAGATGGGCAGAAAATGGGCAGAGCTTGAAGTCCACACCTAAATACAGCATGTCTTGAAGAGACAGTGCAAGCGCTGCCTAGGCGAGACCTAAAAAGGAGAGTGATGAGCAATCTTACCAATGGTAAATACAAGAAAGAAGAGTGACGAGCAAGCCTACCAATAGTAAGCAATGGGTAGGCTTTAGGCCCCTTTTTAAATTTAGTATTTTTTAACGACAATAGACTCTCAAGAAACAGTGCATGCACTGTTAAGGCAAGAATAAAAAATGCAATGAATTGCAAAAACACCAGTTTACTTGAACAGTGAAGATAACATGATGTTATTACACAAACATGAAGGCATGGTGTGCCTTCATGTGCATACACGTGGGTGCATACACGTGGGTTCATCTGCTTGTTGAATATGTCGTCTGAATCAGGTTAGAAGGTAAAATGTACCTTAACATGATGTGTGTCTTGACAAATGTTGGGACCCGAGTAAAGACAGTTGCTCCAGACATGATCAAATGCTCACTGTGCCTATGGCACTAAGCTGCACCAGCTTAAGAGACCCAAAGTGTTGAAACCAGCTTGGGTTTGCTTGCATTCTGGTTCAGAGGAGATCTGTCATTGCAGTTCATGCTGACTTATTCCCATTAGAGCAGGACCCAGGCTGATTTGCATAGGGCTGGTTTCTGTCTGAGGTGTCATGGTGGACAAAAACAATGTAATGGGATGCGCCCAAATAATTGTGTATTCCTAGGTGCAACAGCCTTAGTGCGACCAGTATACCCACTTGTGAGTCCTGTGCTCACTGTGGTACTGAAACCACACTGTACCCTACAGACAAGACTTAATTAGGCCAACACTGCTCTGGGGTGCTTGTGTTCTGTTCAGAGGGAACCTGACTCTGCAGTTAGAGTTGGAGTGCTCCTGTTGGACCAAGGCTGATTTACATATGGTTGACTCCTGTCCGAGTGGTATGGTGGGCAAAAAACACAATAGATTGGGATGCAGCCCCAAATACATTTGTTACCCTCTGTGTGATGCCCTACGTGCGTTAGATATGCCCAGATGTGGGTCCATTGTTAACTATGCCACTGAAACCAAGCTGCACCTTAATGACAAATCCCAGATGGGCTGAAACCGGTCTGGTGTTGCTTGTATTCTGGTTCAAAGGGACCTAGCTTTGCAGTTTGGGCAGGACAGTTCCTATTGTAGCAGGACCAAAGGCTGATTTTTATAGAGCTGGTTTCTGTCTGAGGTGGTATGTCGGGCAAAACAATGATGGAGTTGGAGGCAGTCCCAAGTAATTACCAATGGCGGAGATTAATTTACGCATTCCAGCCATCACCAATCCCTCTATTACAGCACTCTGAGCCAGCAGGTTATCATGTGCGATGTAACCAAAGATATCAAAGATCACTTCTGTCAATTTCCGAAAGTTTTTAAAAATAAATTCTTCAACTTTGAGAACACCATAAATTGACACAGTTTTAAAAAATGTTTAAGCTTGAGCAGTTGAACGGGGGCGTGGCTAGCTGCATGGCGGAGTGAGTCGTGCCTCGGAAACGCTCCCGGCAAAGCTGCCTATAATCCGGCGATTCTATGCCCTTAGCCTGCAAAACGGCACAAAACACGGCGGAGGAGTGAGCGGAGGCGGGAGGCACAGGCACAGCCCTCCGGTTTGCCTTTCCGCAGTGGGGTGACCGACCTGCTCGAGAGCCTTCCCTCGGGACCCGAGGCGCCCAAGATGGCGGAGACAGCCGGAGCGGGGATCCGGAGCTGACGCGACTGCTGGGCTGCGGCGGCGTGGAGCTGTCCGCTCCCCCTCCCGCGTGAGTGCGGTTGCTACCGCACCGGCGACCGACGCCTGGGAGCCCCCCTGACGGACTGCGGGGGCGGGGACGGATCGGGGCCTGTGAAGCCTGGGACTGGAGTTGCTGGCCGCCGCCCGCTCTCCCTGGAACGGGAGTCAAGTAAGAGGCGCTCGCGCCTGGGCGCAACGTTGTCCCGCCGGGGGCCTGCACGGGGCTGTGAGGCGATTGTCCTCCCGACCCCCCCCCCTCTACATCGGGAACTGGGAGCCTGGGCGCAACGCTGTCCCGCCGGGGGCCTGCACGGGGCTGTGGGGTGATTGTCCCCCCTTCCCCCCCCCCCCTCTACATCTGGAACTGAGAGCACGCGGAGCCCTGGACGGCGATCCCGGCCCCTAGTGGCGCACGGACGCAATCCGCCACTTACCTTCCCATCCCCCCGGAGACACGAGGGAACCCGGTGAAGGCCTGGCTCGGGAGGGGGTGTCCGGCCCGCGACGCCTGGAGGTAGCGGTGGTTGGGGCACCGTTGGGGCACCGTAGCAAAGTCTGGCGAGATCCGGGGTCAGCCTCGGGAGCACTAATAAGCCGGTCTCCCGGCGGCCGGACTGCGGGCATTGGGGACCCCCCGGGGTGCAATATGGGCAAAGGGAACCCGCCACCGCGCTCCACCAGACAGGGGTCCATTGAGTCCTTCACCACCACCAGGACCACCAAGGATATGGCCGCAGGGGCCCGGGACACGCATGCGGACACCGCCATGCTCCTGGAGGCGATCCAGGCCTCCAGGACGGACATTCAGGACTCCAGAGCTGCCCTTGAAACGAAGATCGGAGAGGTGGGATCGGAAGTCCTACTGCTGCGCCAGGACCTGCGGAACTTGTCGGACCGCGTCGGTGCAACAGAGACCAGGATTACGGAGACGGAGGAATCTGTCTCCTCACTCAAGAAAGATATGGCAGAACTACAGGCCTCCCACAGGCAGCTGCTGTGGCGGGTGGACGATGCGGAGAACAGAGCCCGCCGAAACAACCTGCGCTTCGTGGGCCTGAGGGAGGGAATCGAGAAGAACGATACGGCGGCCTTCCTCCACGCCTGGCTCAAGACCATGTTTCCACAAGCACCCTTCTCTCCGTGTTTTATGATCGAGAGAGCGCACAGGGCGCTCCTGGCCAGGCCTCCGGAGGGGGCGAGACCCCGCCCGATAATTGCCCGATTTCTGAACTATGCGGACAGAGACCTTATCCTGAGGGAGGCCCGGAAAAGGGGAGAACTTAAGTTTGAGAACACGGTTGTAATGATATTCCCCGATTATAGCCAGGACGTGCAGAAGCAGAGACGCTCCTATGATACTGTAAAGGCTAAGTTGCGGACCCTGAACATATCGTATATGCTTCTATTTCCCGCCAAACTCAAGGTCCTCTACAAGGGAAAATCACTCTTCTTCACTCGACCGGAGGAGGCCTGGCACTGGCTAGAGGAACGGCCCTTGCTGAAAGAGGCAGAAGAAGAAGGTCGCAGGATCCGGGAGGAGCTCGCGGCAGCTAACTTCGTTCGCGCCCGCAGTGGATCGCAGCGCTCTCGCCAACAGCGAGTGGACAGGACATCTCAACGGACCCCGTATCCAACGCGCCAGGGTGCCGCTGGTGGGAGAATGGGAGATGCAGGTGAAGCAGCGACACGGGACCCAGATAGGGGATCAAGATTCCGGTGTCTGCTGAACGGGCCGGGCAATGCTACAGACCAAGAGGAAGAAGTGTCTGCGTCGGACGCGGAAGACCGCACGGAACCGTCCCTCCACCCCCTGGCGGTGGCCATCCGTGACCTGGAACAGGGTGGGCCGCACATCGTGGAAGGTACTGATCCTGAGACACAAGACTCGCATTCCTGAGGAGCTAAGGACTTGAGATTCTGTTTTGGCAGTTCCCTGCCGGGGACGCACAGGTACTGTTCGATTTGCTCTGTGGGGTGGAAACACTCCGTAGTGATAGGTGACTTTGGACAGCTAGGTATCCACTAGGTGGGATTGTTTGGAGGGTGGGCGACAGACCTTGCTCCCTGGTATCCTGAACCGTCGATGGTTGTACGGGTGGGATGGCCGGGTAGCGTAGGTGGGGTGGGGGGGGGGTGGGGGGGGATGGGGTTTGTTTACGTTGTTTGGTTGTTCTTGGGGGGGCTGCGGGGGGAGTCTTGCTTAGAAATCTGGAGAAATGTGTGGTTCCATCATTGCAAATGTATGCCCGACAACTTAGCCCCAAGTCCTGGGGTGCACTTATCCTATTGCTATATCCATGGCCACTGATAAGCTGAAGGTCCTGACCTGGAATGTGAACGGGCTGGGGAACAAGGTTAAGCGGGGACTGGTGAACAATTCTCTGAAGAGACTAGGCCCAGACATCATCTTCCTGCAAGAGACACACCTGCGGGGCACTATCTGTCCGTTCATAGCGAGAGGGAGATACAAGGTGCTCGGCCACGCAGGGTACACGTCTGACTCACGGGGTGTAGCGATTGTGGTCAAAAATACTCTCCCCTTTCACATCACACGCACATGGGGTGACCCTCTGGGAACATGCGTGGGGGTACAGGGAACGTGGCGAAGGCGCACCTACACACTGATATCAGTATACGCTCCACCCAAATTGCAGGCAAAAGCGCTAAAGCTCCTTGCATCCATACTTTTGGACACCCCAGACACCGTTCAGATAGTGGGGGGTGACTTTAATGACGTGATGGACAGGGCGGTGGATAGATCCGGAGTGGCTCATGTCCGAGATACTCAGACCCCCCTGGCCCAACTGATGACTGAAATGGGCTTGTGTGATGTATGGAGGTCGATCCACCCGACGACTGAGGCCTACTCCTTCTACTCGGCGGCCCACAAAGTGTTCTCCAGGTTGGACTATTTATTTATGCCACGACAGACGTTCACTGCAGGGGACACGGCGACATATCTGGCGAGGGGTCTGTCGGACCACTCGCCCCTGTTGCTCTCGATGGGCGGGCCGGGAGGCGGGAGGGAGGCCGCATGGCGTCTCACCGCATGGGATCTGGCGAACAAATCGATTCTTGCAGGCGTCAGGGCGGATGTACGTGTGTACCTGGCCGACAACGACGGGTCGGTGGACTCGGCGGTGACCCTTTGGGAAGCGCTGAAACCGGTGCTACGAGATAGGATAAACGGTAGGCTGGGGGAGGAGAGGAGGAAAGTAGTGGAGGAGGTTGTGGCTGTTGAGCGCACAGTTGTTGACCTGGAAAAGGAGCACCTCCGTACCAAGTGCAGGAAGACCCTCCGTAGGCTGTTAGATGCCCAGAGGCGATATCGAGAATTAGTGTCGGATGAAGCAAGGACACAGAACCTGGCCACCCTCCATCGCCTCTATGATGTGGGGGATAAATCTGGAAAATTATTAGCGTGGCTTAGTCGGAGGGAGAGGTTGGCGAGGTGGGTGAGTGAGGTGGCGGATGGGCAGGGGGGGGTCGTGTGCTCGGACTCGCTCATTGCGGAAGCATTTGCAACGTACTACGAGGCCTTCTACAGGGCTCGGCAACTAGGTTCCTGTGATGACTCACTCCTCTATCTGGTGGACGTAGACCTACCATGCGTAGACAATGAGGACATACCACGACTGGAAGCGGACATCTCTCTTGATGAGGTGAAGGCTGCCATTGTGGGGTTGAAACCGGGAAAGGCCCCAGGGCCGAATGGATTCCCCCCGGAATTCTTTAAAAGTATGGCTGACATAGTGGCACCGCACTTGCGGAACCTTTTCCTTGAGGCCTACGCTGAGGGGGGACTGCCCCCCGACCTCACCCTGGCCACCGTCATCCCCATCTACAAGGAGGGCAAACCGCGGGAGGACTGTGCCTCATACCGCCCTATTTCCCTGCTGAACACGGAGGTGAAACTCCTTGCTACGATCCTGGCGCGCCGCCTTAGGGCGGTTCTGCCTGCGCTGATACATCTAGACCAGACGGGCTTCCTGCCGGACAGGGCCACAAAATTTAATCTCCGTCGCACCCACAATTGGCTGCAGGAGGTGAGGGATAGGGACCCGCCGCACTGGTTCCTCTCCCTAGATGCCGAAAAAGCCTTCGACTCCGTGCATTGGCCGTTCCTGGAGGCCACCCTGTATAAGTTCGGTTTTGGCCCCAAGTTCCGCTCCTGGGTACAGCTGCTCTACACTACCCCGAGGGCCCGGGTGAGAGTGAACGGGACACTCTCCCGCGAAATTCAGATCCAGCGTGGCACCAGACAGGGGTGCCCCCTGTCCCCTCTCCTCTTCACCCTGACAATCGAGGTGCTGGCGGCTAGGATCAGACAGAACCCGAGTGTCACCGGCTTCAAGGTTACACCCGCTGATGACACGCAAGAAAAGCTGTCCCTATACGCTGATGACATATTGCTCTATGTCACTGACCCGCCCACTACCGTGCCCGAGCTCTTCCGGGAGATAGATGGTTATGGGGACCACTCCGGGTACGCCATAAATTGGCACAAGTCAGTCCTTTTTGACCCTAGGGGGAACACGAGTGGTGGCACCCTCCCGGATCGACTGGTGGTGTCTACGGAAGGCTTTCAGTATTTGGGGGTCTTCATGACGTTAGACGCTGAAGTGTCCCGCTCTAGGAATGTAAACAGGATACTGCAGAATTCTGCCAGTGATATGGCACGGTGGCGCCAGCTGCCTTTGACCCTTCTGGGCAGAGCAGCGTTGTACAAAATGGTGATATTGCCCAAATACCTGTACGCCCTGCAAAACGAGTACTACCCCATCCCGGGAGACCTCCTAGGCAAAATACACGCTGACCTGAGGTCCTTCATTTGGTTGGGTAAGCAGCCGCGCGTGGCACTCACCACCCTGCAACGCCACCAATATAGCGGGGGTATCTCCCTACCGAACCTGGAGGCCTATTACTGGGCAGAGCACCTCTCCCCTGTTAACGACTGGCTCCATGCCCCGGCGAGCCACCCCACATATGTGTTGGAACGAGCAAAGCTGTCCCCCTCTCACCTGCTTACGTACCTGTACGGGGGCCGGCGGAGGACGCCCCTCCTCCCAGCCACTAATATCACCCTCCGGGCCTGGAGAGTGGCCACGAAACGTATGGGCTGGGACCAGAAACCAACACGGCAGACTCCGCTTTGGCATTGTGCATGGCTACGGGAGCTGAGCAAATTACGCGGCTTTAAACAATGGGATGATATCGGGATCTCCACGGTAGGTGATGTCATTGCTAGAGGAGAGCTCAAATCATTCGAGGCTTTGCGGGCGGAATTTGGCCTCCACCAATCGCAGTTCTATAAATATGTACGGCTACGGCATGCGTGGAGGGCCCAGGCGATATCATTAGAGGGTCTCCCAGAATATGCACCCCTGGAAGGTAGACTGCTGCAGGAGCAAATCCCCAACAAGGCTGTATCCCTTACCTACAGGACACTTACAAACAACATGCTGGGGGATCTGACGAAACTCAGGGCGGCATGGGAGCATGACGTGGGGGGTATGGAGGAAATCGACTGGGAATTAGTCCTACTGCACCCGAGGGAGGTGGCCATTAAATCCCGACTCCGCCTTATCCAGTATAACGTACTCCACAGGACGTACTTTGACAGGGTTCGGTTGTTTAGGATGGGGAAGGCCTTAGATGACAGGTGCCTCCGTTGCCAGCGGGAGGGGGGGGGCTTCTTCCATATTCTGTGGGAATGTGGCAAGATTCAGTCGTACTGGACACTTGTCTTTACCGAACTGAAGGAGGTCCTGGCAGTGCCACTCGTCCAGGAGCCGAAACTGGCCCTGCTGGGAATGACCAATGATGTGGACCTCCCCCGCCCTCTGCTAACGTTCCTAACCTTGGCCCTGGTGGTCGCAAAACGAGACATTGCTAAGTATTGGGGGGCGGAGTCGGTGCCTAACATGGAGGAGTGGAGGAGGGGGTGGGACCTCTACATGGCGGCGGAGCGGGTGACATATAAAGCTAGGGGCTGCCCCAAGAAGTTCAAGAGGATTTGGTCAAAATGGAGGCAGTATCATGGGCTGGAGAGTGGGTCGGGGTAGGGAGGCCTACGCAGGGGTCCGGGGTCTGGGGGGATGATCGGGTGGGCAGCGGGCCTGGTTTGGAGGGGACCCAGTGTGCAAGGAGTTTGCCAATGATTTGACAGTCCAGGGGCGGCTTGTGTGTGGGGCGGGACAGGGAGGGCTGCGGCTGATGGGAACAGAATGCATTATTCTCTAGGATATCCGGACTCACGTTAACTTACGGGATGAGCTCTTACTTCCCCCGCATTGTTTAGTTGAGTTCAGGGGAGGGGGGGTGGGGGGGTTGGTTTTGCTACTTGGGTTCGGAGGACCGTTAATGACCCAAGAGAATAACGAACCAAAAAAACAAAAGAAAAAAAGCAGATGCCCGGATGGACACTATGGCCACCTTCTATGCTTGGGCGGGGCTCCGCCTATGTGACCCCGGTGCAATGGCGATTTGTGTGCTGTTTTTTCGCAATGTTGAAAGCAGGGGGTCTGCTGGGCCTCTTTACTACCGGTGTAGACATTGATTACTGAATGCTGGATTGTGGAGGTGTATTTTTTACGTGTATCTGTGCATCTGCAATAAAAATGTTTATTCAAAAAAAAAAAAAAAAAAAAAAAAAAAAAAGCTTGAGCAGTTGAAAGTTCAAGTAATTTTGGTCGTGGAAAAAAACTGTAGTGT
Organism: Lissotriton vulgaris; assembly: GCF_964263255.1. Lineage (NCBI taxonomy): Eukaryota > Metazoa > Chordata > Amphibia > Caudata > Salamandridae > Lissotriton > Lissotriton vulgaris. The sequence goes on from NC_141693.1 coordinate 1,023,429,747, forward strand.
ATTAGACCCTGACGTGTTATTAGCATGTAATCTCCTTTTGTATGAAGCATGCTTCCTTAGCCACATATCACGATCAGGAGCTGATGTGAGGGCAGTCTCTAGCCATAACAAACCTTTGTTTTGTTGAGCTAAGATTAAATTAAAGAATAGTCTCTATTTGCCTAACAACATTAATAATATTCTTTTAAATTGGAAATCCTTAACTCTGCATCTGATGCGATCTTCGAATTTCATTTTTTGAAAACCTTTTGCAGTATGTCAGAGATACCAGAATGTTGTTAGATTATACTTTCCAATTTTGCCATATTATCTCTTTCTCTCATTTTATTCATGGTGGCATATTTTATCAAAGTGTGAATAGATTACGTAGGAGTCTGTAATTCACTATATCTTGGGAATCTTTTGCTTCAGGGTCTATATTGTTTTTCCAACTAATTCAAAAAATGGATAGCTGTTTGTATGATGCTCTCTTCCTTCCCATTAACTTAAAGACTAATTCTGTAATATTGTTCATTTATTAATCCTGAAAGGTACCTTAAATCCAGAGTGTGTAGATTTCCTTGTTTTTATTGATTGATTTCAATATAACACATTGCAGGTTACTTGTAGGATAATGTTCTCTGATCAGATATTCTTTATTTTGATCTCTAATTTGACCAACTGGTATTTGACATAAGGTTGGAAACATTTCTTTAGAAAATAATTTAGTTAGATCAAAAACCTTTCGTTAGAAAATAATTGGTGTGAAACAAATGGAAAATCGAACTCAACTGTTACCACAGCATACCATTGCCTTGATTTGGCTCTTGTGACATTATTGGCTAGGGCAGCAGTTAGCATAGGAAATGGACCTAATTGGGGTAGTGGCAAAACTTGGTAATGGCAAAGGTCAAAATTATGTGCATTTCAAGGCTGCAAAAGAAAGCACTTTCAGCATTATTTTCAAACCTTTGATCTGAGTTTTTGAGCCCAAATGTGTATTACTTGGACAATTAACAATTTCAAAATAAGGTTCTCATTTATGGCTGGATGGGCTGGCCATCAAACGAAGGTTGCCTCTGCGAGCTCGGCTACTGCGGGCACTCTATATTTGAAGTTTTCTGCCCTTTTGAGCAACTTCGGGGCCGAAACATTTATTGCACGCCTGCCATCAGCAGTTATGTTTCTTATTTTCCAAAGAAAGACACTCAAAGTGCACACCTTTCTAAGGAAAATAACAAATACAATGTCCCAGAAAATGTTTCCATTTTATAGGTCTCGCCTAAGCCATTGCGTTAGGAATGCGTTGGTGAGATATTAAGTAGGGGCTTTAATAAATGCTCCCAAAGGCTTTTCCAGGCGGATTGCCTACAGTGCATGTGTGCGGGCGAGTGCACATCGCACACCATTTAGCAGCCTGTGAGCCTCTCTCCGCACTCATGGTGGTTTACACTTCAAAGGAATCCGCTTCCCCACCCCCCCTCCGCGCAATGCCAGAGCTTGTTGTTTACAGACAACACCCCAGCTGCTTTTGACCCAAGGCAAGGCCGAGAGTTAAACCCAAGTTCCAGGGTCAGCAGCTCTACCTTAGGCATGCATTTGTTGTGTTAACCCACTAGCCCCAGACCTGCCTGCCACCAAGGTTTTTTTTAACCCACCACGTCCTTTTCCGTGCTCTGTTTTACCCAGCCCCCAGCTTCAGCCATGTCCTGCACCCTCACTCGTGTACCTGAAGGCACTGGAGTGATTTACATGAGCACCATGTACATTATACTGACACTCAGACACACTGCACACTCACACACTGCGCACTCACACACTGCGCATTCACACACTGTGCCCTCACACTACTTTAGGCCACACACACTGCGCACTCACACACTGCGTACTCACACACTGCGCACTCACACAATGTGCACTCACACACTGCACACTCACACAACTTTAGGCCACACACACTGCGCCCTCACACTACTTTAGTCCACACACACTGTGCCCTCACACTACTTTAGGCCACACACACTGAGCCCTCACACTACTTTAGGCGACACACACTGCGCCCTCACACTACTTTAGGCCACACACACTGCACCCTCACACTACTTTAGGCCACCCACACTTCGCCCTCACACTACTTTAGGCCACACACTCTGCACCCTCACACACTCTGCACCCTCACACACTCTACACCCTCACACACTCTACACCCTCACACACTCTCCCCCCTCACACACTCTGCCCCCTCACACACTCTGCACCCTCACGCACACTGCGCCCTCACTCTACTTTAGGCCACACACACTGCACCCTCACACTACTGTAAGCCACACACACTGCACCCTCACACTACTTTAGGTCACACACACTGCACTCCAAATGCTACTCGGTGCCACATAATTACCCGCCACATAATTACACAGCACTCAATGCAACGTACACTCCAAATACCACTCAGTGCCACATTACGCGCCACATAATTACACTGCACTCAATGTAACATACACTCCAAATACCACTCAGTGCCACATAATTACACGCCACATAATTAAACTGCACTCAATGCAACATACACTCGAAATACCACTCAGTGCCACATAATTACACACCACATAATTACACTGCACTCAATGCAACATACACTCCAAATACCACTCAGTGCCACATATTTAAACGCCACAGAATTACACTCTACTGAATGCAACACACACTCCACACAATACCACTCAGTGCCACAAAATTATACGCTACATAATTACACTGCACTCAATGCAACATACACTCCAAACAATACCACTCAGTGACACATAATTACAGGCCACACAATTACACTCTACTGAAAATAACATACACTCAACACAATGCCATTCAGTGCCACGCAACTATATGCTACATAATTACACTACGCTCAACGCAACATACACTCCAAATACCACTCAGTGCCACATGATTACACGAAACATCATTACACAGCAATCAATGCAACATACACTCCAAATACCACTCTTTACCTCATAAATACAGGCCACATATTTACACTGAACTCAATGCAACATACACTCCAAATACCACTCAGTGCCACATAATTACACACCACATAATTACACTGGACTCAATGCAACATACACTCCAAATACCACTGAGTGCCACACAATTACACAGCACATAATTACACTGCACTCAATGCAACATACACTCCAAATACCACTCTGTGCCACATAATTACACGCCACATAATTACACAGCTCTCAATGCAACATACACTCCAAATACCACTCACTGCCACATAGTTATATGCAACATAATTACACTGCACTCAATGCAACATACACTCAAAATACCACTCAGTGCCACATAATCACACACCACATAATTACACTCTATTGAATGCAACACACACTCCACACAATACCACTCAGTGGCACATAATTATATGCTACATAATTACACTGCACTCAATGCAACTTACACTCCAAACAATACCACTCAGTGTCACATAATTACATGCCACACAATTATAGTCTACTGAATACAACATACACTCCTCATACTACCACTCATTGCCACATAATTACATGCAACATAATCACACTCTACTCAATGCAAAATACACTCCAAATACCACTCAGTGCCACATAGTTACACGCCACATAATTGCACTGTGCTCAATGCAACTTACACTCCAAATACGCTCAGTGCCGCATAATTTCATGCCACATAATTACACTCTACTGAATGCAACACACACTCCACACAATACCACTTAGTGCCATATAATTATATGCTACATAATTACACTGCACTCAAAGCAACATACACTCCAAACAATACCACTCAGTGTCACATAATTACACACCACACAATTACACTCTACTGAATACAACATACACTCCACACAATACCACTCAGTGACACATAATTATATACTACATTATTACACTGTGCTAAACTTAACATACACCCCAAATACCACTCAGTGCCACATAATTACACACCACATAATTACACTCTACACATAAATAAAAACGGTGTCATTTATAATACCAATAGCTCAAACTTTCCTAATGTGAGACCTATTGCATTGCAAATGCGAGTTCTCTCTGTTATTGCATGCTGAACATGGCAGATGACAGACATGAAAAAAGCAGCAGGCATGGCGCTAAGAAAGCAGCAATTTTGACATCATGATCATCAGCTTTTGCCCACCATGAGAGATGCCTTTACAGCAGGCCCATTGGCAGCTTGTTTGTTGGGATAACCACTATACCCCGACCTCTAACGAGGGGGTATGTATATGTTGGAACGGTGTGACAGAAGCCAACTTCTGGGAACTGCCCCCCTCTAAATCAGGCCATAAATGTTTTTCACTAAAAGTTTCGAACTATACAAATTTCACACTAATCATGTTGAAGCTTCAAACTAAATTCAACCAATTGTGTATTGCACCTGCTCTCTCTTCTAAGCAGGCTCTTCCTTAGTATCTTCACAATAATGTAACAGTTGCCAACTAATATAACACAATTATAGTGATTACTTTGTTGTTTCACTGGTTCACACTTTCAGATTTTTTATCCTATATATTTTTTTTACCATCATCTTTTGATGCAAGGGTTCTTCTCTTTAGTAACTGTGTTTTATTGGACACCATCCTTCATTAGATAATTAATCTTTTGCCTTATTCTATATCCTTCTCTCTGAAGGTATTTATACATGAAGTGTAAACAACAATAAATTACCCATTAAATGATATGTAATTGTTTCTCACCATACATGCAACTAAATCAGTATAGCTCAGCCCATAGCAGAAGAGGCAACACAATATGTGATGATCCAGAATGAGAGCAGATATTCTCGCATTCATTCTTATAAATGAATAGGTCTCACTGCTCTCATCCACAGGAGAATAAAAGCACAAAAGTAGATGAACATAAGATGGATCAAGAAGGCTGGTTTCTAATAAACTACCTGAAAACAAGCAGTGGGGGCTTCTCACTTGTCAATACCAACATATCCAATTTGAAGACACGTTACTATTTCACCTAATTGGAGAGAACCATTACCACCATGAATGTGATTGCAAAGATAAGCTTGCTTTGGAAAAATTTACATTTGATTTAGCTTTGAAAGATGCTTGGAGATTGGCACACCCAATATGAAGAAGCTACTCATTTTATTCCACACTTCAAAATTCTTATTCAAGACAAAATGTCTTGATAGAATGTAAGAATTGTTTGATGACGTTGTCTAGTGCGATATCGGGAAACTGCTGCATCCCTACCATGTTCCTCAATGTTGTAATAAAGCAAAATGTAAAGAAATCTAAATAATTCAATTGGTGTTCAGGTTGAATGACTCATTGCTGTGAAACAAAGATTTGGAACCTAGATTTTGAAAGAATTGGAAGAATAATTACCAGCAATCAAGATTAATTCAAAAGGACAGGACCAACCTAACCAGATACACAAGCTGGAAAAGATTACATTTTACATCAACAACTCGTTTTCTGTCTTCAACTGAAATGGACAATAGTTATCAAATATTTCAGAAAACATGGTCATATCAACAACATAGCATGAATCTTTTTGTTCTAATTTTTTTGGAAATTATGATACGTTTAAAAAATAATATTTTTATATATAATGAAACCTGTGTTTTTATGGGTATTCAAATAATTTAAACTTGAAAGCAGTTAAACTTTGTGCATTTTTGCATTCACGGCATTGATTACAGGTACACTTATGATTAAGTGTGATAGTACCCAATGTTAAGGACAGGAGCGCCCCCGTGCAGGTAAGAACGATGGGGTGGGGTGGGGGACTCGACAGATGACGACGAGGGAAAGTTAATTATTTATTTAATTTTCCCTCCTTGTCGTCTGTCGAGTGCACCGCCTCACCACTCTTACCTGCACCGACCACTCCTGGTTAAGGAGGGTGTTTCCTTTTTTGTACTTGTACATATACACTGTCTCCTTCACTATAAGAAGGGTTTCACTTTTTGATCTATTTAGATGGAATTTATTTCTGTAGATAAAAGATACTTCCCTCTTGGATAGAAAAAAAATAAGAAGGACGCCCTTAAGAGAATTCTCGTTTGTGCTAATGTTTACTATGTAGATTGAGGCATGCAGAAATGCCTCCCTAACTGAGTAAATACAAATTCACAGAGTGCTTCAATGGAGTACTCCTGCAGACATGCAATTTTCACAGCTCAGTTGTCACAGCTTCCTAGTTGCACTCTTGCATACCGCTGCAAATTCCAAAGCAAAACCGGACATTTGTTCTTGGGCTGTGCTTAGTTGAAATCCATGCATATTTTGTTAGACTACAGTAGCTACAGAAAGTGTAGTCAAAAGAACACTGTAACCTATGGTTCTAGGAAGAGTGTTCCTTTTCATTCCTAGAAATTATCTGGTTATGAAATGCGTCATGCTAGCTTCCCAGGCAAAGAGCACAAACTAATACTAGTTTGTAGATAATTTTCACAGAAGTCAAGCAGTAATCACCCCAGTATCTTACTCAGCACCAGTTTTCACTCAACAAAGTTGTGAAATTTCCAAAACTCCACATGCATCTTCAGTGTGTACGAGTAGATGGGATTGATTCAAAATATCCTTGTGGTTTAAACCTGTGTTCAATTTATGCTGTTTTGTGTGGTGGTGATGATGATCAGACATCACAGTGATATAAAACTGGAAACACATTAATGTAAAACTTTGGGTCTGTGTGTCACACACTTCATAAACCAAAGTAGGCTCACCTGAGTTCCTTTCTTATAATAGTAATACCTATCTTTTCAGCTGTCAGAGCGTCTGTCCACGTATACTACCCTGTCATTGGCTGACCGGGTCAACATAAAGCTTGGCGGATCTACCAGTGGTGTTTTCGCTGCCAGCCCTTCAGTCAGTGGGGCTTGCCCTGGTGCTGGTGGACCAGAATGAGGGGAGCATTGCGGATTCTCTGGTGGTCATTTTGCTGCCCGGCTCTTCAGTCCATGGGACTTCCCATGGCAGACCGGGGTGCAGGTGCTTGTAAATCCGTTGGGCCCTCTAGTCCATGGAGCTCGCTCCTGCATTGGTGGATCCTGGTGAGAGGGAGCCAGGTGGTTCCAACTGTGGCGCAGTCACATCCAGGCACCCCAGTCCATGGTACTTGCTCTGGCGTTGGTGGATTGAGTGCAGCCTGGTGGATTCACTGGTGTTGGGCTCACTGCCGGGCCTTCACTCTGGGGGTTATGGCCCGGCATTGGCCAGGTGGAAGGGAGGCGCCTATTGGATCCGCTGGAGGCTATTCCACAGCACTGCTCTTAAATTCATGGTGCTTGCCCCAGTGTTGGTGGATGAGAGTGGGGTGGAGCTCAGTGGGGCAACCAGTGGCTGTTTCACTGCCAGGCCAATCATTCTATTGAGCTTGTTCTGGACTTGGTGTAGCAGAGCGGAGGGAGCTTGGCAAATTCACTGGTGGTCATTTTACCACTAGGCCCATAAGTCCCTGGAGCTTGCCCTGTTGTTGGTGGAGCAGGTTGGGGGGAACTTGGCAGATTCACTGGTGACGGTGTTGTTGCTGAGCCCATTGGTCCATTGGATACACCCAAGCATTAATGAAGCGGGTTTAGGGGCTTGGTGCATCTGTGCTGGTGGTTTCGTGTCCAGGACCTTTAGTCTGTGGGGCCCACCCCAGCACTGGTGGACTGGGTGGGGGAGAGCTTGGTGGACCTGCCTGTGGCAGTTTTGCTGCCTGATTCTTTAGTCTCTGAAGCCTGCCCTGGTATGTGTATAGGGATGGGGAGCTTACCATATCCTCTGATGATGGTTTCACTGCCAGGCTCTCCTGATAACGTAGTTTGCTCTGGGGAAGGTAGAGCAAGTTATAGGGGAGGTTGTCACAGCCACTGGCATCAGCTTGGCTGCTGGGCCCTACGTTTATCCCATCCCAGCATGTGTCACATTTCTCCCTCAACTTCTACCTAAGTTCCCTTTTCTCTTAGGCCATCTCTTGCACTGGTCTGTCTTCTGCCTTCTATTAACAATGTTACAATGAGATGTGAGTCACTTGTCCCAACTTGCCGATAGCCAAACCTGAATCAAGCACAATCACTCATACTTGAGACATTATTTAACACTCACTTGCATCGTAACCGAGGAATAATAAATTTCTTGTACTGAAACTAATATTAGGGGACTGAGTTAGACCCCAAGAGTAGAGAAAGAGCAGTGTTGCTGGAATTAAATAGGTGCTGCAGCATGTAGAATGTCAAGTTTCAACGGACAGGGGCCTTCTATATGAGTGCTTTTAGAGGGACTCTATTAACTCTTTGAATGATCCTCAGCTGCTTCTGGGATTTGAAGGAGTGATTGAACTGAATGCAAATATTGACTATGCTTTCATTTTTGAGGAAGTCCTGCACAGTTAGGTTGATGAAATGAGCTAAAAATTAGACTCGGAAGTATCCTCTATCAGCCATGACTTTGACAATATTACTGCTATGGTCAGTGGCAATAAATTCAATGCTGATGCCTCTGGGTTGGAGTGATTTATAGACTTTGGTATTAGATTCTTCCAGGATGCTGGCAGCGGTATGTGATTTCTCTTTGTAGAACTTTGCAACTGTTACATGCTGCTGAATTCCTTGAAAAGAACCATCAATGGAGAGACTAAACTCTAGTCTTTTCTTAACCACCATGAAAGAGACCCTGTTTGAAGAGATGTACATGTAATATGTGGTCTGAAACTGGTCCACACGTCTGCAGAGAGGAGGATGGACTGAAAAGCACTCTGCTTCATTCATTGTTTAGCTAAGCAATTCCAGCACTTTATGGTGTGGTGCTGGCACAGCAACAGTTGAAAAATAGGTCTGATGTGGAACCCTCTGCTTTGGACAGAGGTTCTCCACAAACGTTTATCCTTATATCAAAGAAAAAGAGCTAACATTTTTGACAGAATCTCATTGTGTAATGGGCTAGATCATTGGTCCGGTTATATTGTGACTCCTTGTTGATTAGACATTACAGTGGATTGTTGTGGCATTTGTTTTCTTTGCGAGGATACAACCTGAGGTGACCAATGGGAAGCTGGTAGGCTGCAGGACATTTTGGGGTGACTATACCTTCTCATTTCATTTTGCCAAGTTACTACAGGTGATGACTTCAAACTAAGATCGGTAGGGCCTTGTCACATGACAGTGACATCTTCTTCTTCCCTCACCACCTCCTTCTATCTGTTTGATGACATTTCTCTCTTGTCAGTGTCTTACCTTTAGAGATGCTCTGCTCACACAACTGCTTGTTGGTTTTCCAGATGGGTCAGTTAGTCCCCCGTACCGTAATTCCCACCTCATTCCCACAAAGCACTGATTTGAGGCAAATTATGCAATTCGCAATGTGGTCCTCATGCTGCCTAAATGTAAAGACTTCCCAGACCGCGAGAGAAAAACTTCCTTATGGAGCCAAAGAGCTTCCTTATAGAGTTAAACAGATAACCTTGTTGTGATGGAGCTAGATGGTTGTGTTTGCCTTTCCCTAGGATGGGCTGTGACTGAGGTTGGGATGGTGGTTGCTGAAGGTCTTAAGGTTCTTGAAAAGATTGAAGCAGGTGGTGTTGGTGATACTACATGAACCAGAGCAGGTGGTATACAGGTGATCTCTAATTCCCCCGCGCATCGCAACATGAGCAATCACTACTTCATCTTCATTGCTGCCAAGGCCTTCAGCAACCTTCCTTTTTCCTGGTCTCCCATGAGGGAGTTTGTGGGTCCGATCGATCTCATGTTCATATGATTGGGGCCTTGGAGTAGATAGGGGACTGCTTCTTCTTTTTCTAGGAGCAGATAGTGAAGACAATGAGTCCAATAGAAGAGCAGTCCCAACACCCGGCTCTGCGCCAAGCTTAACTTCTTCCTCTGCTCATACCACCAGGGCATCAGGTGCAGCAGAATCTTGTTGCTGCTGAGTTTCCTGCGAAGATTGAGTTTACTGCTGAGACAATTTGATTTTGGATTCACAGCTCTCAACGATGGCTACAGTCACTGCAGCGCTGAGAACATCTGATGTAGTTTTGGTAGAGGTACCATTGATGAACCAGGTGCGACCTTCCCCCTAGCAGCTTCCTGCTCAAAAGAGGGTGCAAAAGATATGCTGTGTTGCTGGAAAATGAATGAAGGATTTAGGCTAATGGTGGCACAAACATCTCCTCACTGGGCACTTTCTTAGCAGGAGTCTTTTTTGGGGACAATCAACTTTACTTCTTCTACTGTTGGTCATCAGCACAAACAAAAGTACTTAGCAGAGAGGTCTCTGGACTCCTGGTGTCAGGTAATTCACAGAATTGTTCCGGTTGCAGTATCCTGTTGTCACCGCGCATTTGCAGGCAATCAAAATAACAAGGAAGAGTATATGACTTGGCAATTCTTCTAGAAACAATGCAATACAAATCATCATCACCGTCATCGTCACAAAATTATATAAATCTAATAAATTATTAAACAATAACTGCTGTCTCTCCAGGGCTCATTCGACCCCTATGGGAGATAGTGGGAAGCAGGCAAATATTGAATAAATTAATTAATAACAACAGCGGTGTACTAAAGACTAAATATCTGGAAAAAACAACAAATGAGCATAAGTTACTTGGGTTTCTAAAATCAATGCTCCTAGAACATGGTTTTCATAAGTAGAATAAAATATTAATTAGGCCTGGGTAGAACTGGCGGAGTTTAACTCTGTTGTATTCCGCAGAGTTACAAAAAACTTCACAAGATGCAGCAGGGTTCAGCAAATGGGAGGAAATAGACAAGTCCCGCTGCTCATGCTGTGATTTAGCGTGGGAGCTCTTCCACACTGAAAAATCAGCACAAATTGCACCATATAGCACGCCAGAGGGCGCAGCTTCTCAAGATGATTTTGCTGCTGCTCTAGTTGATTTTTACTTGAGTAGCAGCTTTCTGACAACGAATGGCTGTGACCTCCTGCGACTGCCCCATTGGAGAATCCTGCCGGGAGCCCTCCTAGCAAATGAAAATCGCGATAAGGGACACCAAATCTCACTTGACAATTTAACGTTGGTGAGCTGCGTGCAAGAAAAAACTCTACCACATGGCAGTCGGCAGACTTTGGCTGGGCCTCCACGTTACAGGTGAAATACGGAGTGACCAAAAGTCTGTCAACTCTGCCAGCAGAGAGAAATATATCGCCCTCCCCTAATAATAATCAGAAACACACACTGGCATCACAAAATGCTGGTCACTCAAAACATGGACACCAAGTAGGCGACATGGAGAGTAAAGACAACATGGCCCTCCTGTGACACACACACTTGCTCCACAAAATAGCCTCTAATTACATACACATTTTACACCCACAGACACACACACACACTTACACACACACACACATACCCTCTCTCTCTGGCTCTCTCTCTCTGTGGCTCCAGAAAATGGGAGTCACCAACAAGAAGGAGTCAGAGAGAAAAAAGAGTGCTTGACTTACCCACCCAGGTTGGAGCAACCGCTCAACCAACAGACACGTGCAAGATTGTAGGGAAAAAATTGTACATACATGCAGCCAAAATGTGCCTGGGCCTATATGTAGGCCTTTAGTACACCCCCAGCTAAGCAGTAACAAAAATGTGAAATTAAATACTGACAGGGTAAAACATATTGTAACAGCACAGCAAAACGGTAACAGTGAGATAAGATCAAAATCATTTTAAAAAATGCCCAAAACACAAACTATAAAGGACAAGGGAACCCAATTCAAATGGTCAGGGACCTTGGGTAGTAATGAGTTTTAAACACAATGGTACCTAAACAAGGGAAATAGACGCAAAGGAAGCTGAATATATACTCAGATTCAGTACTATATTTAAAGCTGTCCAGCCGGACAGGGATAATTTTTAATTTGTAAAGGTAACACAGAAAAAATGAAGTGGGACAAAGGCCTGCATCCTACTAAATGTGGCTATAGAGTACAACATAAAACGAAAACTAAAACAGAGGGTCAGGCAGAGTGAATGCTTGTATGTTATACGATAAAATTGCACAAACATAGATATGTTAAGCCACCATTACACGTGAGTAATACCAATTAGAAAAGCGTCTATGGTGTACATACAGGCGACGACGTTTTGATCCCTTGCGAACATATTTGGGATCATCATCAGGACATAGTGTTACATGCCAGAGTAAAAGTGCCTATAATACAAGAGGGAAAAGGTAAACATTGGAAAACACAGTTAGAAAGGGATTTAAAAACCTGCGAAAATATCATGCAGAAGTGGGTGAGCCAGTGAATGATTTAACATTCGAGAACTTCAGCGCAATGTGCATGTGAAGGACATGTGAAGCTATTTGATCTTGTACCAATTCAGCTGTATGAGCACGTGGCAACCAGAGGGCAATCAAGTACAGTGTGTGATAGGTCTAAACCTCTGTCAGAAGGAAGAGGGAGTATTGTGGTGTAGAAAGAACCAGTGGGACAGGGATGGCAAAGTGAACTGGTCTAGGCGAGAGCCGTGTGAACTAGGGCCGTGACACATGGGGTGAAAAATATGGGCCGGGGGCCCTAGGATAGAAGACCGAAGTGATATTGTCTAGGTGAATGCCTTGTTTCATATTGCAGTGACACATGGGGTGAGCATGTGGGTAAAAATGACACTATAGTGGAGGCTTACCGAAAGAAAATAAATAAGAACAACATCCCAGTAGGGGACTGCAGCAACGTGTACTTTAAGGTAAATGAAAGATGATAATTTTGCCTGTTGAAAAGTAATAAGGAAGTTAACTCAGAAGATCCGCATGGTGAAGGTGAAATTGTAAAGCTCTGTAATGAATGAGAAACCTACCGGAGGTCCAGTGACATAATTCACTGGTGTGGTGGGAATCCGCGTCCGTGGTTTCAATGCAAAATACCTTAAGCAAGGGTCTCGATGAACATAAAAAGGGAATGAGTAGGGAATAGTGAATGCGGTGATCCACGTATACACTGAACACTACCAAGAGTACCTGCATAGAAGGACTTACCGTGAGTGAGCGAGGCACTGAAATCAGTGCATCTTTACTGGTGGCATGCCAAGGGGGTGATCAGGGAACTGATGTTACCACTGTAGATAAAGCAGACTACCAGAAGTGGTGGGTCATGTGTAGAATCACATGACTGTCGTGCGGGTGTGTGGTTTGATATGCCTAAGACGGTGGCCATTTTAGAACGGTGAAACTTGTGAGTGAATTCAGTTAGTTCAAGCGAAATTGAAGGAAGGGAGAATGAATGAGATAGGACAGAGGGGCAGTAGATGATTTAGGCACAAACCATTCTTGTTACAATGGAGCAAAAAGCAAACTAATTACAAATATGTATCAGTATGAACAAAACTACGTAATACAATGAAGGATACCATTGGTATTTGCATTATGTGCTTCAATATTGAGGAGTGATGACAACCAGTGTGAGTAGTAGAAACATATATCAGGGGAAAAAGCCCATAGAACTTGTTATACATTATGAAAGGAATGCCAAAAGTTCATAACTGCAGAGGAGCAGAATTGCAGAAATGAAAGAAATAGAGAGAACATAGTGGGGAGTACACATCAATTTAAACAGTTTCAGGAAGGATAGGAAAGGCCTGTAAACTGAACCATGGCAAGAACGATAAGAAGGACCTGTAAACAGAAACATGTCAAGGAGAAGGGTACAATGTAATTATAGCAGAGTCGTCCAATCCTCAAGTCTGTTGAGTCCTGTTCGTATGCTGCCAGTACGTAGGATCCACTTGAGTTCCTCTTCCATCACAATTTTCTGGACCTTCAGACTGAACTATAGAGGTTCTTTCCCAAAATCCGCTCACATATGTACTTTCTCCTCAACCCCACACCATCTAACACAGCCAATACTCCGCTATGTCCCCCATTCACTTCCTCACCATTCTCTGACATGATTCCAGGCAAGGTATTGACTTTTGAGAAGATGGTTCTCCATGATGTTTCACAACTGGAGACTACCCGCCGATTCATTACTTACAATATATCACTAGAAGAGAAGACTTCCCTCACTAACCTTAAGGCCAGCCATACACTTATCATCATCCTGCCAATAAGGGGGGTGTCATAGTCATTCAAGAGAAGGACCTGTACGAAAACAAAATACTGAAACAACTCTCTAATATAGATCATTATTGTAATCTTCCCACTGATCCCACTAGGGAACTTCAACAACTTATTCTCAAAATCACTGATGAGGCCAGATCACAGGGGTTCCTGAGCAAAAATTAATATCTGTTCCTTAACACCAAGTCACTACGTACTCCAGGACTCCGGCCGACCAATTGTTTCTGGCTGAGGCTCTATTTCAGACAATAAGTGGATTTTTTCAATTAAAGATTTTGTTCCAATGATGGACTGCTACATCAGAGACAGCACGTCAATGATCAATCTGATCGAGCATTATCCCTTTGATTCTAATTCGGACATCCTCTGTAAACTGGATGTCGAATCCCTTTATACGAACCTTCCCCCAGATTGAGGGACTACTAGTAATAGAACACGTCCTCAATACCAGACCAAGTTCCCATGCAGTTCCTACCATTTTTTTTTATTCTACAACCACTTGAACTATGCCTCACTAGAAACCATTTCCTTTTTGAAGACCAATACTACCAACAGGTCAAAGGTACTTTAATGGGCGCTGTCTCTGCACCAAATTTGTCCATATTGTATATGGGCCACTTAGAGATGACAAGAATTCTCAATCCATGTAACCCTTTCCCCACTGGGATTTTCGTATGGAAACGGTACAGTGACGACATTTTTCTAATTTGGCACGATTCAGAAGACACCCTCACACAGTTCTTACACTGGCTCAACAATAATTGTCAAGGGTTGAACTTTACACCGTCACAAAGTAGAAGTGAGATTCCCTTCTTTGACCTCAACATCCAACACAGAAATGGTCAATTAATCACAAGTCTATTCAGAAAACCCACTGAGTGGAACACCCTATTAAGATATGAGAGGAACCACCCTGGTGCCTTACAAAACTCACTCCCCTACTCAGAGTTCTTGCACATTAGGAGAAATTGCACCCTCAAGGAAGATTACTTCTGCGAAGAAAAGCTTCTGTCCTACAAACTGACAGGCAGGGGCTACGCTCGCAGATTCCTACACAACATAATGAAAAGGGCATGGTATTGCCCTATGGATTGCCTTCTCTCACCTAAGCCCAAATCCCCCAAAACCGGCTAGTTTGTGTTACCACTTGCTCACCAGTGTTGCACACTATGCAGAAAAGCATTCTTAAGTACTGGGAAGTCCTAAACGTAGGCAGCCTTAAACGACCACTCTTTGTGTTTCGTCAAAGCAAAAACATAAAGGACCATTTGGTATGAGCAGCACTACCTGCTCCCAAACCTGCTGGAACATTAAATGAACACTGGGTACTTGAGCCACTCATGGGCCATGCAAAATGTGGTAATTGTGTTGCTTGTAATTTTACAATTGAATGTAAAGAACTCTGTTTTGGTAACATCAAGGCACAGTTAAAGCAATTTTCTAACTGCAACACCTGTAATGTTATTTACGCCATCCTATGTCCCTGTGACAAAATTTACACTGGGCTGACAGCCAAGAAAGCACGAATCGCAGTCGTCTCCGCTGCAAAACACCCAATGCCCCACTTGTTGAATATTTTATGAACACTGGTCATACCGAGGACGACATCAGGTGGATCATCATCAGGGTAGTCAAACCACCACGAGAGGTGCAGACATTGCGCAACTCCTCAACAAAGAGGAACTCAAGTGGATCCTACGTACTGGCAGCATACGAACAGGACTCAGCAGACTTGAGGATTGGACGACTCTGCTGTAATTACACTGTGCCCTTCTCCTTGACATGTTTCTGTTTACAGGTCCTTCTTATCCTCCTTGCTATGATTCTGTTTACAGGCCTTTCGTATCGTTCCTGAAACTGTTTACATTGATGTGTACTCCCCACTCTGTTCTCCCTATTTTTTTCATTTCTGCAATTCTGCCCCTCTGACAGTTTTGCCCTCTCCCCATCCTTTGAACTTTCGGTGTTCTTTTCATAATGTATAACAAGTTCTATGGGCTTTGTCCCTGATATATTTTACAAGGGTGGAGGTATTGTTCTCCTCAATAAGGAGGGATATGATCAAGAGTGCCTCACCCTCCTCTCAGATTCAAAATTCTTCAAACAAGTCAGTATTGACCCGACCGTCAGATGACAGAACATCATCAAAATAATGGTCAATGAAGCTGAGACAAATTCTTGGATAACAAGAAACGAAGCAGAGTATTTATTTGCACAGAAAGCACGAACACCATACTTTTATTCATTGCCGAAGACCCACAAAAACAAATCACCACTGTCAGGACGACCAATCATCTCTGGAATAGGTTTAGTCCTTGAACCTTTGTCACAATTTGCAGATCAATTTTTAAAACCACTGGTTCAGAGAACACCTACCTACTTGAAAGACACTAGAGACTTGTTAAACCAACTCATTGATATACCGTATTATGAAGAAGAAATGCTTTTAGTTGGTTTGGATGTAGAAAGTCTCTACACGAGTCTCCCCCAACAGAAAACTCTAGAGACTCTAGAAAATATTCTCTTCTCTGAACAGTGGCAGTACAAGACACCTAGACATTTTGTTCTAGAGTTTTGCAAATTAGCATTGACTGAAAATTTCTTTGAATATAATGGTACACTTTTGGTGCAAAACCATGGTACTTCCATGGGAAGCGCCTTCGCGCAATCAGTAGCAGGACTCTACGTGAGCGATTTTGAAACCAAATATGTCTTGAACAGCGACAATCCATTCTTCCTCCAAATTTTATTTTGGAAGTGGTTTATAGATGACATTATTGTCATCTGAAAGAGCAAGGATGACAATCTACAAGAATTCATGAAATGGCTGAATGCAAGAGATGAATGCCTAAAATTCACCTTTACGGCAGATAAAAAGATCTAGATTTTCTCGACATAACTTTATATGTAAAAAATAACAAGATCCAGACGAAAACATACTACAAGCCTACAGCGATAAATAGCCTACTATCATATAAAAGTTTCTACCCTAGTTCGCTAAGGGACAATCTGCCATATAGCTAGTTTTTAAGGCTCAAACGCAAAGGCAGCAAACTTGAGGATTATAAGACCCAAGCTAAAGAACTTACGAACAAATTGGCCAATAGAGACTACCCGTTAAAGACAATACAAAAGTGCCAGAAGAGAGCAAGACACCAGCCACGAGAATGCCTCCTGGAAACCACTCCAAACGAAAACGAGGAGAATTTGATCACATGCGTCACAACTTACAATACTGCAACTAACGCAGTAAAAAAGATAATTAATAAAAACTGGAAAATCATCACATCGGGAAAACTAGATTGGCCTAAACCAAGGTTTGCTAACTGCAGAACCAGAAACCTGAAAGACCTGTTTGTCTATACACGACCCCAAATAAGAATAGAGTCCAAGAGCATTACGACAGCCTGGAATATGGACCCAGTTACTGGACATTATCCCTGCGGTTCCTGCGCAGTATGCAAACTAACATCTGCCACAAAAACTCTCTCATTGTCTGAAAATTTGAGCTGGACACAACGATAACACACCAATTGTAATTCATCCCATGTAATTTACATGATCACATGTCCATGTGGATTAAAATGTATTGGGATGACGTGTAGAAAAGCAAAAGTGAGAATTGGTGAGCATAAAAGCAACATCAAAACAAAAAAAGTAACAACAAAAATGAGAAAACATTTTCTTGACTTCAACCATACAGCGGAAAAGATGAAATGGACAATCATAGAGATGTTAATCACGAAAAATAACAATGCAGAGAGAATTTTATTTGAAAAAGAACAGTGATGGGTAGACCGCTTGAAAACTAACAGTGAAGGAATGAATGACGAGATGCCTTGGCATCAACTCTTCTGAATTAGTACATTACTACTCAAAGTATTTACAAAAATATCAAACTCAAAGGAACATAGCTAGGAGCCTGCTTTCAACTTTTCGCACAATTGAAAGCAGTACCTTAGGGACCACCTTATAAGATTCATGAGAAATGACATCTGGAGTGGCACAACTACTTGGTCAATCGAAAATGACTTGAAAATGACATTTTTAGAACAGGGAGCATATTAGACACACATGCAACACTTTCTCCTATTAATAATACACCTCGTTACCCGAGTCACTCAATGATCATTGAGAGAAGATTTATATTATTTGATATATTTTTTAGACACCAATTAGTCACCTTCTTTTCACAACACAGAAATCATCACAAATTCTCAGAGTAAACAAAATACATACTCTCGTTTTTTCACTAAAAAGTGATCCTCCAAACACTAGCACCTTATATTTATTTATTTTGGCATTTATGAATAAATTGTACATTGATAATCTTCCTTTTAAAATAAGTGTATAGAAGCCAAGGTAGAGTCTGTTCTCATCGGCATTTACCATAGAAGTAATTGTATAGTCTTTTTCTGTATCAATTGGCATTGACGATAGAAAAGGACTAGCGAATTCCCCCTCCTGGCTTCCGGGGGCAGAGACAGCACATGCAAGGAAGTTCCGCATTGCTGGGAAAGAAGGAACCCCGATAGTGATAAAATCGCCAATACAAGTAACAGCGCCACTAAAGTTCTCTTTTGTGCCACAGGAGATAGAGAGACTTTCTCTAGTCCCCCGAGGAAAGAAGCTACCATAGAAATCTGAGGTACTGGCATGTTAACTACTTTAAAAACGTAACGAGCAAGCGCTGTGTTTTGTATCTGAACGCGAGTACGAGCGCATTAAAATTTCAGATACCTTCCCTCCACACGATACCTTTTTCAACACTGAAATGCGCCACAAATATTTTTTTATTGAAACTCAGAAGACGGAGTGTTTCAATTAGCCTCCGTAAACGCGGCGCGCTGTCCTCAGACAGTCAGTATCCAAATGCGAGGCCTCTCAGAGAATGCCCGGCGTTACCAACGTCTTCTGATCCCTGGGCCGCCACGACTGCCGCAGCGAACCCAGGTAGAATCACCACGTTGATTTCATCTTAGAGGGAAACCGCTTTTTCTACAAATAAAACGCAAGGACACAAAGACTTTTTACCTCGATCTCCTCCCTCTAAGGGGCGCCGGACGGTGCACATAGAGAATTAAAACCTTTGAGGTACCGCCCCCTGTCCATCGATCAGTTCTCAGGAGCCTGATAACCACAGACAATTCACAAAGCCCTGATGAGGGTTCGATTACGCTCTGCTCGAACCTGAAACGCGTCGGCATTGTGCAAGAGCGTAGTAATACATTAAATGTATTTATGTTAATGAACATTGTACAAGCTCTTGCCCCTTTTTCACTTTGCTTTGGTGGTTTTAAAACAGGCATTCACATGTAACCATGAATTATCAAATGTGTTAATATTTTTGTTCTGTGTTCTTATGTTTTTCATCAATTGTTGTTGTCCATCATTGTTAATAACTGTATGTATTTGTATAATCACTGTGTTGATTGCGTGGGTTTACCCCCTTTTTTCTGCTTTTCAAAAAATATTTTGTTGAAAAAATTCAAAAAACATTAGTCGTTGGTATAAATAAATGTACCTTCACATGTGTCATTCAGTTACACGTGCTTCTTTGAATAATTGTTCATTTTATGAGGTGTGGGCAGTTTCTATTTTTTCTTCAATACAGCCAAATTGGCACAAGATTGAATAGCTTCCTGTGTCCTTCATGTGCACATTGCGCCGAAGTTCTTGAATGTTAAATCATTCACTGGCTCACCCACTTCCACATGATATTTTCGCCGGGTTTTTAAATCTCTTTCTTTCTTTTTTTTTTTTTTAAAACCTTTATTTACGAATGCACAATACACAGCGTCTGCCTACAACCCCGCAGGGCCGGCCGCTATGACATGAACAGGCTGAGTGAAAAGTAGATTATGAGACAGTACGTTGCTAAAGCAATCTCTCAAGTCCACATTGTCGGTCAGAGCATAGCCTCATACAAATAGGATAAAAGAGGTTTAATTTTATGTTTTTGTTGAAAAGAACAACAACACACAAACACATGGTATCATAGTGGCAAGGGTCGCTGGAGGTGGGGAGAGAAAGTGACTTAGTAAAGAAGGACACATGGCAAGGGGGGTGAGCACGAGAGAGAAAACAAAGCATGTAGTGAAATTGGATGAGGAACGTAAATCATGGAGAGGAGGGGAGAGGGACCTCGTAGTCAAGCGGAGGAGAACAAATATCTCCGCGATAAGTATTCCACTGAGCCCAGACTCTGGACCACTTCCCTGGACGCCCCCGAGCCTCATACACCGTCTTCTCTCGGAACATGGACCAGTCCATGTTCTCTTTCCAGGCACTGAGCAATGGTAATCTAGGGGAGCCCCAGAGCTGCGCGATGTCTCTCTTTGCGACCATGTTGCCCAGGGTAACCCAAAGTGTCTGGGCAGCATTACAATCAGACGGTTCCCACACATTTAACAGACAACGTCGTGCTTCGGGAAGGAGTGGGATCCCAGTGACACGACTCATAACATCATGCACCCTGGACCAATAAGCTGCAATCATCGGGCATTCCCACAGAACATGAAGAAAGGTACCATCCATCCCACACCCACGCCTGCATCGTCCATCCGAAACCAAACCCATTCGCACCAGGCGCACTCCAGTCAGATACACTCGGTGGAGGATCTTCAACTGGACAAAGCGAAGCCGAGCCGGAATAGCCACTTCCTTAGGGGAGGACACAGCTGACTGCCAGTCCTCGTCGTCTAATTCGAGTCCGTCAGCCGTCCAGGAAGCCCGGAGCTTCTCAAGTTGGTCAGCCCTGTTGTTAATGAGCTTTTTGTAGATTAAGGAGATGGTACTATCGGGGACGTGGCCGTCTAGAACTCGATCCTCCAAAGGGGAGGACTGCGGAATGTCGGTACCAGATGGAAAGACGGAAGACAAGGCATGCCTCACCTGCATATACCGGAAGTGCTCTCTATCATCGAGCCGGTATTCCAGTTTCAATAACTCAAAGGATTTAACCGCGCCCCGTGCCCATAGATCCCCCACCGTGCTGATCCCAATCATGTCCCATTTCTCAAATCCTTTCGTCTTCCACAGGTTGCCCAGCCGTTCCGAATCATACAGTGGCGTCATACGTGTCAGCCTACCACCCCAGCCCGTGGCCACGGTAGCGTCCCTCCATGCCCGCACTGCACATTTCGTCGGGCCCGTAAGGAGTCGAAAGGGTGCCTTTGAATACAGAGCCCTATTAAAATTGCCACCGGGTAACAACAGTTTATCCAAGGCAAAGGCGGGAGCGGGCTCCGGAGCGTAGGTCGCATGATTGATAGCGCTCAGGTGTGAGGCCCAGTAATACCGTCTAATATCCGGCAACGCAATACCACCATCATACCAGGAGAGCGTGAGCTTGGACAAAGCAATGCGGGCACGGCCATCCCAAATCAGTTGTCGCTGTAAACTCTCAACTTCACGGAAGTAGCGAGCTGGGACAGGGTCGAAAAAATTTTGCAGGGCGTAAAGAAATCGGGGGAGCGACATCATTTTAAAGAGTGCCGCTCGGCCCAATGGGGATAATGGCAAATCGCGCCACCGTCGAACGTCCTGCTTAAGTCTACGGAGCGGAGCATACAAGTTTCGCTCGTAGCGGACCGAGGAGGTCATGGATACATAGATCCCCAAATACTTAAAGCCGTCGGTCGCCACCAGAATGGGAAACCTGCGGGGTAGAGGCGGCAGAGTCCCAGCTATGACGTAGACACAGGACTTGGTCCAGTTGATGATAAGTCCCGAGTTCTTACCGAAGGACGTGAGAACGTCGAAGAGAACGTTAAGCGACTTCTGAGGAGAAGTGAGATATAGGAGGATATCATCCGCGTACAAGGAGACACGATCCTCGAGGTCTGGGGACCATCTGATCCCTTTAATAGAGGGTTCCCACCGAAGCCATGCGGCAAGGGGCTCGAGCGCCAATGCGAATAGAAGCGGGGAGAGCGGACAGCCCTGGCGCGTGCCCCGGCCTAAGGGGAAGGGGTCCGAACATCTACCATTTACCGCGACCTGAGCCAGTGGCCGTTCGTAAAGGAGCTTGACCCATGCGATGAAATTAGGGCCAAAGCCAAATTTAGCGAGGGACGCCCACAGGTAGGGCCATTCGATAGTGTCAAACGCCATTGTGGCGTCCAGGGAAGCGACCACTGCCGGCTCGGCGAGGATTGGAGCTCTCGCGAGAACGCTGTGGAGCCTACGCAGATTAAGGGCAGTATTCCTATGGGGGATGAAACCGGATTGATCCGGGTGGATCAGGTCGCAGATCACCTTAAGCAACCGATTGGCCAGTACCTTGGCAAGGATTTTGGGTTCCGCGTTAAGGAGAGAAATGGGGCGGTACGAGGCGCAGCGGTCACGAGGTTTGCCGTCCTTATAAATGACTACTATGGTAGCGAGGCGCTGCTCAAGGGGGAGGCTTCCAGCCTCAACCGCCTCGAGAAACATGTGACGCAGGTGGGCGGCCATCTTGTCCGGACAAAGTTTGTAGAGTTCAATGGGGAGTCCATTGGGGCCCATCGCCTTACCCGAGCGCAAGGATCGGATAGCGAGGGCAATCTCATCAACAGTAAAAGGGGCCTCAAGGGCAAGACCATCCTCATCCGAAACAGTGGGTAGGGCAATGTCTCGCAATAATAGCCTGGAGTCGGCCTCATCACGATCACTAACAGGCGTGTAAACCTTCCGGAAGTGGTCCACAAAGCATTCAACAATTTCACCCGGATCAGAGACACTCTCACCAGATTCACGAACAATGGCAGGTACAACACGACTCGCTCGTTCAGCCTTATCCAGCCACGCAAGGAGCTTGCTAGCCTTGTCACCCACATCATACAGTCGGCCCAGTTGATTCGCTCGCATCAGTTTAGCAGCATCCGTGACACAGGCTTTATAGTCTGCTTGCTTCAATTCCAGAGTGTGTAGCAATGCAGGCGTGTCATTCCCACCCAACTCACTTTCAAGCGCAGTAATCTCGGTCTCGAGAGCCAAAACAGCCTCCCTCTTTACCCTACGCTCTGCGGCAATGAATGATAGGGCGGAGCCCCTAATAACCGTCTTGAAGGCCTCCCAAAGAACAGTGGGGGAAGTGACCGAGCCCACATTCTCATTGAAGTAGCAATCCACCGCCTTAACCAAATCTGAGCGGAGCCGGGGCTTTCGGAAATGCCAGGGAGGAATCGGGGGGACCCTGTTGCCCAGAAGACCACCCACAGAAATCGTAATCAGCAAGGGGGAGTGGTCCGAGATACCCTGGGGAAGATGCCGTACCTCCCGAACAGTGGACAGAGTGGAGGCTAACATAAAAAAATAATCGATACGGGAGAGGCTGCCATGCGCACCAGAGTGAAAAGTGTAGTGTTGGAGTGTGGGGTATAGTGAGCGCCAGACATCTACCAAGCCAAAAGTATCAGCCATCTCACTGAGCCACATCTGGGACGGCAACAATACCCTAGGGGGAAGTCGATCACATTCACCGGACATAACAGAATTGAAGTCCCCGCCCAGGATTAACAATCCATCCGGAAGCCCAAGGAGAGTCCTGCCAAGATCGGCATAAGTGGTAGCCTGCAGTCCCGGGGGGATATAGACAGCAACAAACACGATCTGTTTACCCTCCCACCTCCCAGAAACAGCAGCATACCGCCCACGGTCGTCAAGGATAACCTCCACAATAGCAAGAGCAAGGGAAGACTTTACCATGATGCCCACGCCCCGGGACCCCGAAGTGAAACCCGCATGTGCAACCAGGCGATAACCCCGGCGGTCTAGGGCCTTGCAAGCATTTCCAATTAAGTGGGTCTCCTGAAGGAATACAACATCTGGGGTATGGCGCCTCAAGAATTGCAGTACAATGCCCCGCTTGATCCTATCACCCAATCCGTTTACGTTCCAAGAAAGAACCCGCATTTCACCCCCCCCATTGCGACAAAGACATTCCACCCCCACCCCCCTGCACAACCCAAAGTTCAGAGGAATTGCAAAATGTAAAATACCATGAAAACAGAGACAGAACAAACTAAACGAAACACAACCCAGTCCCCAGATACCAACCCCCAAACAGAAACCCGTTACAACACCCCCCTCCCTGCACCCCTGCTGACTAAAAAGCCACCCCCAACTGCAGTGTGCCTGTCGCCCCATCTTATCTACACAAAGAACCCCCCGAGGAGGAAGGGAGAAATCACCCGTTCCCGCACCGCCACGGGCAGTACCATAAAGCACAAAGTTAATTTGCACAGTACAGTACGTAGTCTCAATCAGAACCTCCGGGGCCCCGTCTTACTCCTGGGCCGTTGCACCACCTTCCGCACCACCAGGGCCTCCGCTCCCAGAGTCATCTGCCGGCAACGAGTCCAACCAGTCGGCAGCACGGTCAGGCTGATCAAAAAAGTAGGCACGTTCTCGAAATTCAATCCGTAGTCGGGCCGGAAACAGCATGGCGTATTTCAGTCCCCGATCCCTCAAGCGACGCTTCACTCCAAGGAAACCTGATCTTTGTCGCTGCACTTGGGGAGTGAAATCAGGATAGATGGAGACAGAGTTATTGTCGTATTTCAACGGGCCGTGCTTACGGGCGGCCTGGAGGATAGCGTCCCTGTCCCGATAGTGGAAGAGTCTTGCAATGATAGGCCTCGGCGGGCTTCCTGGTTTCACTTGTCCTCCTGGAAAACGATAGGCACGCTCTACGGCAAAGAACTTACTGAGTCCTGCCGGAGCAAGTTTAGCAACAATAAGTTCCTCGACCAACAGGTCGACCGATGCAGCACCATCACATTCCGGCACTCCGACTAGGCGTATGTTGTTCCGCCTGGCCCTGTTATCATAGTCTTCCATACGCTTGAGCAGCAGGTCGTGCGAGGCACACAGATTACCAATCTCAGACTGCGCCTCCGCCATGTCCGTCACCAGACTCGACGCTTTAAGATCTAGAGCCTTCACCCGCTCATTTGTTTTGGCTAAGTCGGCCCGAATTAGAGTCACATCCACGGCCACCGTGTCTATTTTGGACACTACAGCTTCGAATTGCTGACTCATATCGGCCTTAAGTCCAGAGATGGCAGCCAACAGATCTTGGAGCGATACTTCCGGAGAAGACGGCATGTCTGTTTGAAGTCCTTCAGCACCCACGCTTTTGACACCGGGGGAGCCTCTCGGCTGGGTGTAGCGTTCGATCATATTGGACTGGATCGAACCTCCCCGGGTCGCAGCCTTTCTGCGTTTTTCGGCCTCCGCTTTTGTTGCCATGTCGCATTCAATGTTGGTCGAGTAGACAGGAGAAGCGGAGAAAAGGAGGAAAAATCCAGAAACTCCGACGTGCAAGTGAAGTGGGAGTATCGCGTCCTCCTTGCCAGTCCTATGGAGGAAAGTGTGGACTGTGAGGGCAGCAGGCGAAGGCAGAGTAGGAGGAGCAGGAACAATGAGGCTGGAAACCGAAAGTGAAAGCAGTACACCTCCGGTGGGCCAGATGCCAGGCAGCCGCTGTTGTTGAATTACGGGTCGGCCACAGTGGGTAGCCGAGTCCCCGGTCGCGCCCGTGGGCAGGCCAAAAAGTTGCAGATGACAGAAAAATGGTCCCCAGGGTCCGATTTCGACCAAAGAAGGATCGTTAGCATCAGTGAAGATAGCGCTGCAAAAGCCCGTCAAAATGATCAGGATAAGTGAAGGATAGATAAAGAAGGGCGGCGCGGGTCTCGGGAGCTCTCTGCTCACGCGACCATCTTGGATGCCCGCGTAGCTCCTCCCCTTAAATCTCTTTCTAACTGTCTTTTCCAATTTTTATCTTTTCCCTATTGTTTTACAGGCAATTTTACTCAGGCATGTAACACTATGTTTCGATGATGATCCCACATATGTTCAAAAGGGATCGAAACGTTGTCGACTATATGTACACCGTAACTGCTTTTCTAATTGAAATCACTCATGTGTAACGGTGTTTTTAACACATCTATGCTTGTGCTATTTGAATGTAGAACATACAAGCATTCGCTCTGCCTGAGTCTCTGTTTAGTTTTCGTTTTTTGTTTGTGCTATATATACACACACTTAGTAGGATGCAGGCTTGTGTCCCACTTTATGTTTTCTGTGTTAACTTTACAAATTAAAAATTATCCCTGTCCAGCTGGACAGCTTTAAATATAGTACTGACCCGGAGTCTATATTCATCTTCCTTTGCATTTATTGTCCTTGTTTAGGGACCATTGTGTTTAAAACTCTAAACACAAACAGCATTAGGCAACAATCACCCCTGCAAAATACTTTTAAAAGTTGAAGAAAAACTATTAATCGACCCCATCACACAAATACACACAAATAGATGGGGAAGCACATAGGGAAAAAGAAAGGACATTGTCCGGCTAGATGAGTCTACACTCTTAAAGACACTCCGAACCAAGCCACCAACAGTCACATGTCGACAAAAAATAACCTACATTTAGCATGAATACAAGACCACCCACAAGCCCCTAAAATAATGAAAAAATAGCTCCAACACAATGGGCGTGGCAATGTGAAAAGAACATTAAAAATACAATCAAAGCCTACAGCAGGTTGTCCCCAAGAATTAAAACTTACCAAAATATGAAGGCACACAGAAAAGAAGGATATAATATAAAGGTCTCAACCATTCAAAAATGCCAATTATCCCTTACTCTCACACAGTTCTACCTACAACTGCAGGCAGGTTTATGCATTGTCTTCACTGGTCACAGCATAGTCTTCACTATCTTCTCCAAACTACAGGTCATTAGAAACCAACAAAATGAAAAACGAAAAAAGAGAAAAAACAGAAGATAGTTTGCCAGCCCATTTTGCACAGACCATCAGTGAGCGTATTGATGTTACACACAGAACGGTTCCAAGGTTGGATAATATGATGCAGCATAGATACCTGACTAAGGAAGAGGGTTGATTTCCAACCAGAATCCAAATAAAAAGTGACCAGAATCCGAACAAAGCAGAAGGTGGGAGGAGTCTCCAGGACAGGAAGTGAAGTAGTTACTATATATACAGTAGCTTCATTATTTGTATCACTTCCTTTGTAAACCAAAAAAAGGTACATATAATACAGGTGCATTCTGTGCTTAAGAATTACCCTAATGGTTGGTTACCAGACCCAATGCTCTTGTAATCCAAAATACATTTTATGAGTTAATTTTATAGCTGTCCACGTTATAGAATTGTTAGCTAGCTGTCGGGATGATTGTGTTGTTCCCATGTGTCAATTGCGTTCTTTATGTGCTCTCGTAATAGGTTTTGTAACCAAACGGACATCTTGTTTATATGATGCCGTGTAATGCTGTAATCTCAGGCATTACACACATGTTTTGCAAAGCAACATTTCTGAGATCATGCCAGATTATGTCGGAATAGCCAAAATTATTCCTTGCCTACACAGAATGTCAAAAGGAATTCTGTCAGTAATTGAATTCAGTGGATGTCAAATTGACCAGAGTTAAGCATATTAACGTCCTTCTAGACCTAGGCTGTCTGTCCTTTATTTTGACTTCGCTGTTTGTCATGAATAACTCCTCCTTGCATTCGAAGTGGATCATTGGGAGCTGGCCAGCCAATCAGAACGCTCCCTTTGCTGACTATTTTTAAGGGTACAAGCCCAACATGTATTGACAAAGCCAGTAGTTCTCACCTTTGAGGGCTATTGGCTTTGGCAACACTTTGTAGCCATGATTTACAGCAGCATGGATGCTTGTAGTGTGGCTAAAACAAAATAAAAAAGCACTATGATGAAGCTATGGCTAATACGCTTAAAAGAAAAAGTCCATTAATGCTGGATGCATCATAGTCCTTTTATTAATATTGTTTTTAGCCATGCTACACAGAAGCTACGCTGCTATACAGCATAGCTACAAATCATTGCCATAGTCAGCAATGCCCATGCTGTACATCATGAAGAAAAGGCAAAGGCAGTGCCAATAGTCACAAAGGCAAGACCTCTTGCTTTGCCAAAGCTTTTTAGGTGTCAACACAATACCTCTATGGTTTTTAGCTAATCAGTTAATCTCCCTATGCTTGAAAAAGAAGGAAAAAAAAGAAATTTGGCAAAAAATCCTATCAAATAAAGAAATGCACCTTTGTCCATGTCTTGGTGAAAATACATTTGGTTGCAGATGACATCTGTTGTCACAATAAAAGCAGATAACATCTGTTGTAAAAAGGAGAAAAGAGCTGTTTGAAGTGTGTGAGGCATAGTAAAACATATCTACGAATGGCAAGAGGTTCAACGAGGTTGACATAGAGGAAGAAATTATAAAAGTAGTGCCTCAATCCACGCACCACTAGTGGAAGGACAGCAATCAAGCTGAAGCTATAAGTACTTGGTACATTCTCCAGCAGAAAGAAGAGGAAGTGAAGCCTGCACACCCTGGCCAATAAGAAGGCAGCAATTGAAGGTGACAAGGCAAGCAATGAATGCTAAGCAATGGACAGGCTTCAAGCCCCTTGTTGTCAACAATACCTCCCTCAAGTGGAAGCGCATGCAGCGCTTGTACTGTCACAGGCGAGACCTAAAAAGGAAGTATTCTGTGTCTGGCAGATCCCAATATCCTGGTGTTGTGCAGTGGGCAATAGGAGCACCATATGAGCATGAGCATCCTCTCACCTGAACGTTTGTGTGAAAAACATGGCTCCCTCCTTCAGTGGTTCTCCTCAGTATTCTCTCACGCTCTGCCACTCAAAGATGGATGTCTCCCTCATTCACCGAAATTGAAGCAGAAAAATGTAGAAAAAATGTTTTCTGCATTTTTGGGCTGATTGGGCTGCCCTCATCAAAAGCAAGTGGAGGATTCCCAACAGCCTACTGTGACCTGACTGTGCTTGAGAAGGGACTGAGGTAGTACCACAGGAGAATGCAGTTGTCTTTCTCACCCAGACATTCAGGTGAGAGGCTGTGCCTGCTCCAGCAGTTCTCCCTACGTTGCCTGGTAAGGGTAGGAATACCCTTATTATCCTCAACTGCAGGACACTAATGGCTGTTAATTACCCCTGTTGTTTTGCTCCCAAGTATACAGCTCCAGCTCATAACTACAGCAAAGTTAATTAACTTCCATTGTCAACAGTGTATAGCTATGATAATTTAGGTGTTAGACCTGTCAGCCTTCGGGTGGTATTCCCCCAAAAGTTTTGCCTTCACACCTCTTATTTGTGCTGATCCCATTTTTTCTGGCCTTAGGACTCTGCCCATTTTACCACTGCTAAACAGTGCTAAAGTGCATGTGCTCACTCCATAAAATGTGGCAACATGGGCTTATTCCCAGTTGGCATAATTAATTTACTTGTAAGTCCCTAGTAAATTGGTACTACATGTGCTCAGGGCCTATAAATTAAATGCTACTCGTAGACCTGCAGCATTCATTGTGGCATCCACTTAAGTAGCGTGGTCAGGGGTCCCACCAAAAGAAGAAGGGGAGATAAAAAGAAACAAAAATGAGTTCTCACAAGGCCACCAAAATTGTTCACAGTGTTCATCTGGTCCTCAGAGCATGTGATACCCGATACATTTCACCAGGTTGTAGTAGCAGACAACTGTGAGAGTCAGTACCCAGTGGTTCTGGTTCCCTTAAAGTGGGGAGGGGTCTCAGGTTCTCTTAAGGTAGTTGTGAGCCCTGCATGCCTGTGGATTGTTTACTAGGAAATTACATTGAACAGACCGCCTGGAAAAAAGTGCAGCTCAAGTCACACATGGAAATGTTTTTAGGTTGCCTGAGTGGGTCTGCGTGGCGACTCAGTTCATGGCTGCCTGAGAGAAGTCAAGAAACCCTGGAAAAATTGCACAGGCAACTGCAAAGAGAGAGAAAGGAAGGGGTCATGGGAAACCAGCTTCTGAGGCTTGCATCGTACCAGTGGATGGGGCAGTGGAGGTACTGGCCCCGGGGTTGATCAGGAAAAACATTGCCTCTCTCGGTGACCTGCCTGAAGCTTGCTGGATGGCAAGTTGAGGGTGGATCCACCAGGGAGGAGTTCTGAACGGTACAGAGAGTGTTCAATTCCGGAGGGACTGTGGCAACAGGCCGAAGCCCAGGCAGCTTTCTACTGGGTCTGGCTCACAAAATATCCTTGGCAGGGAATCTGGAGCAGGCGAAGACCTTTGACAGGATTGCCACCTACTTTTATTGGCCCCAGATGAGGAGAGGCTCAGATGCTTTGTGTAGGGCTTGCATCACCTGCCAATATAGTGGGAATACAAGGTAGAAGCTCAAAGTACCTTTGACTCCCATGTCTATCATTGGTACCCCATTTCAGAGGGTGGACATCAACATTGTTGGGCCCTTGAGACCTAAAACTGCTTTGGGGAACAGGTTTATTCTGGTTTTGGTAGACCATTCCACACAGTACTCCGAGGTCATCCTTCTGAGAACCATCACTTTACCTGCAGTGGGTAGGGCCCTGACTGGGGGTTTTACTCGAATGGGTTTCCCCAACATATTGGTGTCAGACAGCAGCACCAACTTCATGTCTGCAAATATGAAGTTCATGTGGAAGGAATGTGGGGTAACCTAAATGCTCTCCACACCGTATCACTCCCAGACTAACTGACTTGTTGAGAGGTTCAACAAGCCCCTCAACCTCTCAACAAGCCCCTCAAGGGCATAATTATGGGCCTATCAGAGCCCATGATGCAGAAGTTGGATGTCATGTTGCCCTATCTACTCTTTGCTTACAGGGAGGTACCACAGAAAGGAGTAGGGTTCAGCCCTTTTGAACTCCTCCATGGTTACCCTGTAAGGGTTTTTCTCAGTTTGATGAAGGAGGGCTGGGAACAAGCTCTCAACAACCCCCCTCAGGATGTGGCTATCCACATGCTAGCCCACCACAACCAAATGCAGAAGTTCTGGATGAAAGCTTCTGAGAACTTAGAAGCCAGCCAGGAGGAGATGAAGCAATGACATGGCCAGATAGCCATCCTGGCTGAGTTTTAGCCTGGCCAGAAGGTGTGGGTGATGAAGCCATTTGAGCCTAGGGCCCTTCCAGATCGTTAGAGAGGGCCATATGAGGTGATTGAGAGGAAGGGAGAGGCTACCTACCTGGTGGCCCTCAAGGCCCCCAGAAACCCCCTACAGGTTATTTACCCTTATTGCCTGTTACCCCACTATGACAGGTCTGAGACCACCATGTTGTTGGTGATGGATGATGGAGTAGAGGCGGAGAGTGAACCTCACCCTGATCTGTCATCCAAGGAGAAAGATTGGTCATTGGAGGTACCAACCCCTCCCCTACTCTGGACCCAGAGGCGCAGAGGGGATGCCATCAGCTATTGGGACAATTCACCTCTCTGTTCGCCTTCACCCCTGGGCTTACACACTTTTGTACTCTCATTAAAACAAGATCTATAGACTGTCAGACAAGGTGAAGGCAAGCATCAGTGAAATAGTCTCCACAATGCTGGAGTTGGGAGTGTTTTAGGATTTCAATAGCCCCTGGTACAGCCCAGAGGTCCCGGATTCAAAGGTTGCACCACTGGGCACCACACCAGAACTCCAGTTCTGTGTGAACTAAAGGGGGCTCAATTCAGTCACTAAGATCAATGCTTACCCCTTCTCGAGCTGATGAGTTCATTAGTCAGCTCAGGACTGCCAAGTTCCTGAGTATTTTTGACTTGGGGTACTGGCAGATTGCCCTTACTGAGGAGTCTAAAGAGAGGTTAGCATTTTCTACACCAGGGAGTCACTAACAATTTAAGGTAATGTCCTTTGGCCTGAAAAACACCATCTGCCGCCTTCCAGACGCTGGTGATACAAGTTTTTGCTGGAATGGAGGTCTTTAATGCTGTGTACCTTGATGATACAGCTATCCTCATTAGCAGCTGGGAGGGCCACCTGTATCACCTCCAGGAAGTGCTCCATACTCTGATATAGGTAGGCATGACTATCAAGGCCAGTAAGTGACAGATAGGGCAGGGGTATGTGGTGTAATTGGGACACCTATTGGGCGACGGTAAGGTGCAGCCTCACCAGGCCAAGATAGAAACTATCATGACCTGGGAGCCTCCCAAAACGCAGACAGAAGTGAAGGCCTGACGAGGACTCATTGGTTACTACTGGAGGTTTGTCCAGGGGCATGGCATCATTGTTGCCCCCTTGACTGAGCTGACTTTGAAGCAGCAGCCAGGGAAGGTTATCTGGACAGAAGTCAGAAAGCCTTTGATTTCCTCAACAGGCCATGTCTACAGCCTTGTACTTAAGGCTCCTGAATTTTCCAAGGATAATATTGTGAAAACTGATGCCTTAAAGCATGGCAAAAGGGCAGTATTATCACGGTTAAATGAGGAGGGCCTATACCACCCTGTAGCCTTCCTCAGTACGAGATTACTTCCCGGGAGCAGAAGTGGAGTGCTATAGAGAGAGAAGCCTTTGCTGTGGTCTGGGCAATGAAGAAGCTGAGATCATACCTTTTTGGGACTCACTTCTGGGTTCAGCCAGACCACAGTCCCCCCAGATGTTCAGATGCTTGATGCAGATAAGAGGTGAGAATCTAAAATTGTTGAAGTGCTCTAACTCCCTAAAGGGAATGGACTTTACGGTGGAACGCCACTCTGGATCAGACCACACAAATGCTTGCTTATGGTCTTCCACAGGTTTTTCTGCCTTAGTGAAGAAAACTCTCAGGAGTTTGGGTAGTTTGCCTCACTTTCAGCTGGGGGGCACATGTGTTAAACCTTTTTTTTGCAGAAATGATCCAGCACACAAATTAATATTTTGAAAATCTGTACAATAGTAGCCACAGTTCATAAATCAAAAATGGAAAATCATTCAGTAGCAGAATCTTTATATGTTTTTTAGAAGTTTCATCTTTATTTGGCGCTACAACAGAAGACGCCACGCGATGGAGCCGGCCTGAACTACTCTCAAATTCCTGCCACATTGGGCTATCTGACCGAGTGATCCTATTTTATGAAATTAAAGTGTCTGTCACTTACCAAGAAAATAATTTTTTTTTAAAAACACTGCCTCTAGACTAGATGGAAGAATATATATATATTCAGTCCTAAGAAGAGTTTATTCTATTTGCCCTGAAGAAGTCCGTGGAGGACGAAACGCGTTGGCTACATTTGTGAAGAACCAAATAAAGATTGAAATTCTAAAAAACATCCAAAGATTCTGCTACTGAATGATTTTCCATTTTTGATTTATGAACTGTGGGTAGTATTGTACAGATTTTCAAAATATTAATTTGTGTGCTGGATCATTTCTGCAAAAAATTGTATGTTAGAACAAATTCTTTTTTTCTAGGAGGTCTAGGGAAAAGAATCTCCGATCCGTGGCACCATAAAGAACGAGGCAATACACAGGATAGGTGCAATTGTGCTTAAAACCCCTTTTTCCATTGTTCTGTTAACAACATGTGTTAAACCTGTCAGCCTTGGGGTGGTCTTCCCCCAAAATGTTTGCCACCTCCCCTCCTATTTTTGCTGATCTTGTTTTTGCTGGCCCTCGGACTCTGCACACTTTACCACTGTTAACCAGTGCTGACGTTCATGTGCTCACTCTTTAAAACGTGGTAACCTTGGTGCCTCCCCATTTGGCATATTTAATTTACTTTTAGGACCCTAGTAAAGTTATACCACATGTTCCCAGGACCTGTAAACTTAATGCTACTAGTGGGCCTGCAGCACTGATTGTGCCAGGCACTTAATTAGCCATTTAAACATCCATTTAAACATGTCTAAAGTCTGCCATTGTAGCCTGTGTGTGTGCAGTACATGCAGTACATGTCTTAAGTCTGCTGTTGTAGCCTGTGTGTGTGCAGTTTTAAAACTGCTACTTTGACCATCAAAATAAACCTTTTGCCAGGTCCAAACCTTAATTTGTAATACAGGTAAGCCACCTCTATGGTGGACCCTGCCCAAGAGGGCAAGGCGCAGTGTATTTAAAAAGTGGGACATGTACTTTTAGACGTCCTGATAATATAAAACTCTTGCATTTGTTTGTCACTATTGCATGGCCTACCTCTCCCAAAGATTAACATTGGAGTTATCTTATTGCCTTTAATAGGCTGTAACTTTCAAATGGGAAAAGTTAACCAGTGCATGTTTAATATCGTTGGAAAGGTAATGAGAAATCCTCTCCTATGGTAGAGTCAGATTTTAAATTACAAATTACTTTGAAACAACTTTTAGAAAGTTGGATTTTCCTGCCTTAGCCATTTAGTACCTGCAACCTGCTTCTTGGTCACATGACAAAGGGTTGCTGACAGCTTAGCTGTGTGTATTCCCTCTAGACATCCACACACAATAGGATGCTTAGGTGTCCCTAGATGGGTCTTCGCTGGCAGGATGCGAAAGTGGAGCTAGGCACAGCCCTATTTACACTTGAATAGGCTGTGTCCTGCCTTCTGTAGTTATTCTGGAGCCAGTGTGGCGAAGGCCTGAAGCTTTGGACTTCAAAGCTAAACCTGTAGAAGCTTCTCTTACTTCAAGGAAGGTCCAGGTATAAATACTGGACCACAGACACCTGTCTCTGGCCCTATTAGACCTTACCCTTCTTCTATACAGCCTACCACCTCTCTCAGAACTGGCTTTCTTATTAATGCGCGTTCGCTCATTAAACACAACTTAGCCTTCCACGATTTTGTGGAAGAGAGACAGCCGGACTGGGTCTTCATTACGGAGACCTGGGCTTCTGACTCTTCCGGTCACGATCTTTTGCTAGCTATCCCAGGGGGCTATTCTCTTCATAAGCTGGATAGACCTGTACGTAGAGGAGGAGGAATTGCCATTCTTTTTAAATCTTCTCTTTCCTGCATGGTTAAACCGCTATCCATGCCTCAAGATCGCTTTGAAGCTCTATACTTCTGTATCATGTGTGCTCCATCGGTCTCTTTTACGGGGATACTGATCTATAGGCCGCCTGGCCATAGAGCCAGCTTCTCTTCTGACTTATTGAGAATTCTCGAACCCTATTTTGGAAAGCCCTGTCTTACCATATTGGGCGACCTCAATTTCCATCTTGACGAGGCTGATTCAAAGGATACCCTGTCATTGGTTGAGTCACTCGGAGCCTGTGACCTTGTTCAGCTTGTGAACAGTCCCACACACAAGGCAGGTCACATCCTCGACGGGGGTATTTTCTAATGATTCGAGATTCTCTAGCGGCTCTCCTCTGCCGTTGGTCTGGACTGATCATTTTGCAGTACCATTATATCTTGCTCTTTCTGCCTCATGCCCCACTAATCAGGATACAACTTCACTCGCTCTTAGAAGAAACCTCAGAAACATCACGGATGAGGCTCTTGCCTCTCTAGTTCTATCTCCCGAGGTCCTCTCCCCCAAAGTTGCGGATGAGGCAGCTCAAGATCTGATGGATTCTATCACTAACGCAGTGGAAAAGCTTGCCCCTGCATCCCTGCGTTATGTAGCCCGACGCAAGCCGACAGCACCGTGGTTCTCTGACCAGTTGAGATCCCTAAGACAGGGCTGCAGAAGCAGTGAGAGAAGATGGAGGAAATCCTGGGACCCTAAGGACCGGGAGGCCCATAAGTCTGCTCTGCGGGAGTATAAACAGAAAGTGATGTTGGAAAAGCAGGAATACTTTTCCAACCTTACTAGCTCTCTCACTTCCTCTAGGGAGCATTTTTAAAACCGCCGACTGGCTATGCTCCCTTCAACTCCCAGATCCCGTAGTCAGCTCTCAGGATCTATGCAATGACATCTCAGACTTTTTTCACAATAAAATTCTTGACATCCATACCTCATTAGAAGTACAACGTTATTCTCTGGACGAGAATATCCCTCCTGTTATAAGTACCTTGGATTCTTTGGATGCAGCTCCTTCCAGTTCATTCATGGAATTTCCATCTCTGTCTCTTAAAGGACTGAACCTTCTACTTGACAGGACGAAATCCTCCTCCCCTATGGACCCTCTACCTCTTAAAAAACGGAAAGAGTATAGAAGCAGTCTTCTTCCCTCCATGTTGGAGGTGATGAATAAGGCGATTGCCCAGGGTTCCTTTCCATCAGTATGGAAGAAGGCTATTGTGAAGCCTCTCCTCAAAAAACCATCACTTGACCCCGGCCTCCTTAAAAATTTTAGGTCTATTTCCCTACTCGCTGCACCTGCAAAAATACTAGAAGCACATCTCAACCTCTATCTGTCTTCCTTTCTGGATGCCTCCGAGTACCTTGACAACACCCAACACGGATTTAGAAAATATCACAGCACAGAATCTGCTCTCACTCTTATGGTCGATAACATCCGACGCAAAGTGGACGCTGGTCAAACTACAGTTCTAGTGCTTCTGGACCTCACGGCCGCGTTCAATACCCTGTCTCCCGCCATCCTAACATCTCGGCTTAGGGAGGCAGGTGTTACTGGATCGGCCCTGAGTCTCCTCAACTCTTTTCTCCTTGATAGGGAACAGAGAGTGATGCTCGGAAACCACCTCTCCCCTGCCAAGTCTCTGCAATGTGGGGTGCCACAGGGGTCGACATTAAGCCCGACCCTGTTTAACATCTATGTGGTCCCCCTTGCTAGGCTGGTAAGATCACAGGGGATGGAGGTGGTATCATATGCCGATGACACCCAGATCATGGTGTCACTCACTCATTCCTCTGTCACTACATCTGCCTTCAGCTTCAGGTCATGCATGCAGCATGTGGCAGACTGGATGATCATCAACTCCCTGAAGCTGAATAGCGACAAGACAGAGGTACTGGTCTTTGGGAAGGACCAAGATGTCTGGTCGAGTGAGTGGTGGCCTTCCTCTCTTGGCATCTGCCCCACCCCCTCTCAATCTGCCAGAAATCTCGGCGTGGTCTTTGATACTTCACTCTCGATGTCTCTACAAGTGAATCGGACCGTGGCCACTTGTTGGGGTGTGATCAGGATACTCAACAGAATCCGTAGTTATCTCTCCCTTCAGGCACGCAAGCAGATTGCAGTCGCCCTTGTTGGCTCCAGGTTAGATTACTGTAATTCCTTATACATGGAGTCCAACAAGGGCCTCATACATCGACTGCAAATCGTGCAGAATGCTGCAGCGCATTTTGTCTTAGCCCTTCCTAAGACATCATCTGCCACCACCGCGAGGAGGGATCTCCACTGGCTTCCCATCCAACACAGAATTTACTTTAAAATTGTGTGCATGACGTATAGAGCACTCGAGGATGGCTCTAAGGGTGCTATTAGCTCTCTACTTACCCGCTATCATCCAACAAGGTGCCTCAGTTCTGCGGGATTATTCCAACTTGTTGTTCCTCGATTCAGGCTGACCAGATGGGGAGCTAGGGCTTTTTCCGTCGTTGCCCCTCAGCTCTGGAACGCCGTTCCAATTGAGATTAAAACCCTACCCTCAATGGACCTGTTCAAAAAGGCCTTAAAAACGTGGTGCTTCTCAAGAGCCTATTAATGATGGACTGCTACGCCATGGATATGAGCTGGTATTTTTGAAGTAGGCGCCTTGACGGCCATTGGGCTAAGTTCGCGCAGGATAAGACGCCTTTCATTCATTCATTCAACTCTTCAGTACACTTCAAAATGCAGCTGCCAGACTATTATTTCACAAGCCTAAATAATCATCGGCCACCAATCTTTTTCGAGATCTTCTCTGGTTTCCAGTTCAAAAGTATATTCTTTTCAAAGCTCTAAGTTACATGCATACCGTTCTGTCCAACTCAGGACCACTTTATCTTAGATCCTTGGCGGTTCCTTATCATCCTAGCTGATCTCTTCGATCATCTAATAACCATCTTTCCACAGTTCCCATAGTCTGAAGATCTTGCCAAGGTGGTAGGTCTTTTTCAACCTAGATCCAAAAATGTGTAACTCTCTGCCTGCTGCTCTGATATTGTGCCAGTCTTTTTTGGTTTTCCAAAAGTTTTTATAGACATTACTTTTTGAATTATGTATCTATGTTAAGACTCCGAAGGTATACTTAAAAATGCTGAGCACTGTGAAACCCTGTTAGGCTTACTATGCGCGCTATAAAACCCTAAAAATAATAATAACTTCTGGATCTGCAGAAGCTCTGCCAGGAAGAAGAACTGCTCTGCAGCTGAAAGGACTGTCACTTTGCTGATCTGAAGGACTGCTGCCTTGGTGTAGTTACCTGCTGCCTGCTGCCCTCTTTCTTGAGTGAGGAGTGGACTTGCATCTGAGTGACTTCAAGGGCTAGTTGACTGGCCTCCTGACTAGAGCCTCAGGAACAGAAGGCTCCAACAACCTTGAACCCAGCACCTGGACCCTGACATCTGTGAGTCTTATCCTGTCAAGTTGTGCCACCCCAGTCCTAGGTCCTTGATAGCCGGCCTGAAATTACTCTGCCAGCTCATCCGTAGACCCAACAGATCGGACACATTTTGCTGCTGCAAGGCGCAAACCTGAGCAGAACCAATACATTGCCTCTGCTGCAAGAGTTTGCTCAGCGCATTGACCTCGCAGCCCACATTGGAACCGCCACTGTGCAAAGTTCCCGACCCAGGCCTGTCAACGGTAGCCTGGACGATGATGCAGATTCTCGCTTTGGAGCCTCACAGCTCCTTGGAACCGACGCTTCGCCTCGACTGCACAGCGCATCCTCAATGCTGGTCTTCACATCACAAACCCTCATTGATGGGATCTTTGATGACGAAGCAGGACTTCTCATCACAGCTCCTCGGAACTGATGCATCACCTTGGCTGTGTGACGCATCCTTGGCTCAGGACCTTGCAACGCTACGCAACCAGGATATAAGGTACATTTGTTTGGTGGGCCTAACTGGGTCCCTGTACCCAGCTCCTGCTCCATTGTGGTTGGCCTGAACATGGAACTTTGTCGCAGTCCGGTGTGACCAGATATTCATAGTTGCTGCTTAGTGCTTTATGGTGCTATGATCACTGAAATCTTTAAAACTGCATGCCCCAGTTCTACTAATTTAATTGTTATCACTTTAGTCTTGTTTTATTCATTAAAGATTAATCAATGTTTCTAAATCTGGTGTGGGGTCCTTTTTAGTGTGATTTCACTGTGTTTCCGTTTGAAGTGTTGCACAAAAACGTTACACATTGCCTCTAAATTAAGCTTCACTACTCTGTGCTAAGCTACCAAAGAGTTGAGCACAGGTTAATTTGGAGTTTGCTCTTGACATCCCTCTGACAAGGATTGGGGTTTCTGCTTGACTGAGTAGGGTTTTACCACCCTCGACTAGCAAACACTATTTCTTACATTCGCACATAAATATCATACAGCCTGATTCATCAATCTCCTGTTTTGCGAGCCCCTAATTCGAATCATAAGGAATCGCTATGAAGGACTTGCAAAACGGGATTCATGTAGGAATTGCTAAATAAATAGCGATTCCTACACAATCCTTATTTGCGAGTAGCAAATTGGTAATCGCAAATAAGGAATAACTCCCCATTCATTCCTATGGGCCAAAAGGCCCGTAGGAATGAATGGGGAGTATTCCTTATTTGCGATTAGCAATTTGCTACTCGCAAATAAGATAGCGATTTAAAGGGTGCCAGGGGTGTCCAAAGGACACCCTGTAGCACCCCTTAAAAGAAAGTTTGAACAGGTGTTGCGCACACACATGTCCAAAGGACATGTGTGTGTGCAACATGCAACTTAGAAAAATGCTTTTAAAAGCATTTTTCTAAGTTTTGGCTATTTACCGAGAGGTCTGACCTCTCGGTAAATAGCGGCCCGAAATTGCGAATTAGCAATATAAAAATGGTTGATGAATTGCATTTAGGAATCTCAAATAGAGATTCCCTAAATGTAATTCCTCGCAATTTAGCGAATTAGCAATTACCGATTTTTGCATTTGGGATGATGAATCCCAAATGCAAAAATAGCGCTCGCAAAGGGCCAGATTCTCAGAATCTGACCCTTTGCGAGCCGATTTCGGCTTGATGAATCAGGCTGATAATTCGGAATGAATTGCAACCCATAATCAATTGCGTGTATTAAAATCTGAAGGAATTTGCTTAAAATTCTGTGTTAAAATGAATCATTACCTTTTACCACTAACAAATAAGCCGTTATTCCCCATGCTGCCGATGGAAAGGTAATCTCCGTCCCCAGGCTCCTGTGGCAGTGAGCGGCCTGCCTCTGTGGTGTTTAATGATTCCCCCTCGCCTTCTCCTGTGTGACTCGACTGTACTTTAACGGTTTATACAGATAACAGCTGTAAGCGGTATTTTAAAAGGATTCATTATTTACCCTGTCAGTCGAAAGATGCCTTTAGATAAAGACTATCGATACAAATTTCATTTCGCTCCCAAGCAGCCCAACCTCTAAATTATTAAATAATGCATTTTGATGTTTGCCATGAAATTGTTCTTCGAACAGCCACTACTTTGCAATCTTCAATCAGAACGGCTTTCCATTTCACTTCTTTTTAAGCATAAATATCTTTTTTCGGTGCGGGCGGAGGAGGTATGTAGCATTTTAAAATAACTTATCGCCATTATCGATAATGACAGAACGGCATTATATAACCAGACGCAGGCCGAGAGCAGTGGGTTCTCAGGAGCAGCCCTGTAAATACTATATAAACACATGCCCTTGGATCTGGGCTTACAGCATCACAGGGCATGGCAAGTTGATACCATCACAGCTAAAAATCGGCAATTTTCCTTTTTTTTTTTAAATCCCAATATGTCTGTAGTGGTTCACAAATACCTCGTCAGGACCTGAACAGTGATTTGTGCTCTGTTTGAAAGTAAATTTTCCTGAGACCCAATTCCGACCAATCGATTGAAGCCATAAATCAAGGGGAAATGATCTGACACAACCCTGACGTTTATTTTGTAATGGGCAGCCTTGGGGCAGTCGAAGTCACAGCAAATATTTAATATCTTTATATCTAGCCTGATAGCCGCTTGAACCATAACCCAGCACCTCTGGGCGCCAATTACAAATCCGGTGGAAAGAAATGAGTTCATGGGGCCTTATTTATGAAGGCCTTGCGCCGCCGGTGCGTCACTTTTAACATGGGGAAAAGTGACGCACCGGTGGCGCAAGGCCTTCATAAATAAGGCCCATAGTTTCATAAGATCCACTCAGCCCGATTACAGGGTTTTCTCGTGATTTCCCCGTATGCAGTATTTCAACCAGTATTGAGCAGTGGTTTATTGCGTGGTGTGTTCAGGTGAAGCACCGCATGCTGAGACATGATTCGCTGCTATTTCAAAATGCAGGGAAACCATAAAAGGCATGATGAAACTCCTAGAATCTCCTGCTCAGAGCAGGGGGTAACATTTGCAAACCACTTATTTAACAGTGCTACCAAAACAAAGAGAAAGCATCTAGATTTTAATGCAAACGCAAATATTAGAATCCATAAACCACACAACAATATTTGTTATCATAATTCCAGCGTGCACTGCATGAACACCCACCCTTCAAGTACATTATACGGGTTAACACTCTTGAATCTACATCAACATGTATGCATGGGAGGGAGGCAACAACATGCAGACCTTGAGGAAACAAAGAATTGCCAGTGGTATTGGCATGGTGGTGGAGAGCTCATCGCAGCCAACTATTGCAGCTAATGTGCCATTCGTATAAAATCCACACCCTTGATGCATTTCAAACTAACACTGCTGAGCAAACACACAAGCGCACCTCCCACTGACCAGAGGCAGGTGTAAGGCCTTTTGAATACAGCACCGTCAGCTTCTGGACAGCTCCACCATTCCTTACTACAAAGAAATGCCTGATAGGGCGTCTAGTATGTGTGGGGGTTCGGGTCCGGTACCTAAAGTGCCGAGGGTTGTTCTAGGGCTTGAAACTCTTTATTTACATTCTTCTATAGTTTCTAAGTCTTTTTTTTAAAGCACGCAGAAGCTAAAGGGAACTAGTTGCTATTCACTTTAGAACTGGAGTCTCCATATGGTGGAGGGAAAGCAGGTAGCTAAGCGAGATGTAACTCCAGTTGCTGATGCTTCTCCTTCTCCTTTTTCTTTTTTAGGGTTCTGGCAGCGACTGGGACTGTGGAGTCTCCCCCTACCTAGGTGGAAAGGAGAACACTCCGGTAAGTAAGTAGCTCTTATAATGATGATAATGCCTGTCCTACTTTTTACTTTCTTGTTCTCTCTATCCAACCTTAAAGCACTCTCAGCGCCCCCCTTAATATGTGGGTATCAACCTTCCGTTGCTAGGGCAACTCTGTTTGTCTTGTGCTCTGAAAATAAATTTTTTAACCAGAAAGTCAGGTGGGAAAAACTCGTAGGCAAGCGCTTTGTTCCGTTTCACTGCTGTCTTTATGGCCATAATTGAGTGTTAGATTTGAGGGAAAAATCGGCTCTGGAGAATCGGTATGGGTGCTATTGTTTAAATTGTCCTTGTGTCTGTACTAAGCAGTGGTGGCTGACTCATATAAAGAGTGGTGTGGCGGGTGGATGGGTGGGACGAGCGCACAGGGGAGAGCGCAGTGAGAGTTTAATAACAAACAAAATAAATAAAAGTTTTACCTGGTGCTGCCGGCCGTCTCACGCTCCTCTGCTTCCAGTTCCTGGTCCCAGCAGTCCCTGAGTCAGCATCACGGACTCCCCATCCAATCCCTGCGCTGCTCTCAAGCGGTGTACAGACAAAATATCGACTCCAAAATATCGACTGGACATAATATCGAGTTTTAAATATAGACTGGACAAAATATCGACTGGACATAATATCGACTACAAAAATATCGTTTTTCAGGTAAGTGAAGTAATATCGACTGTATAAAATATAGATAGCAAAAATATCGAATTTTTAATAATATATAATATTTTATAGTGTATTTTTATGTAATAATATGTGTGAATAGTGTGTATTAATGTTATAAAATATTTTATTAAATTAATTTTGTTTTTATAATAATTGCGTAATGTAATTCTGTAGCGGGTTGTGGGTTTATAGGGGAATAGGGTGGGAAGTAATTTAATAATAATTAATTAATTAATATATGTTTGTTAATATTTTTAATTAATAATTAATTGATAATTAATTAATATTAATTAGTTAATTAATTAATATAATTTTGAACATATTTTGTATTAGTAATTAATTGTTAATTAATTATTTGCAATTAGTTAATTACATTAATTAGAGTAAATTTTTAATATATTTAATTTTGTGTTATTTTTAAGTAATTAATTTGGAAAAAATAATATTAATTATTAAATTAATTACAGCTAATGTTCTAATATATTTACTTTATTGTTATTGTTAATTAATAATTAATTGGTAATTAAATAATATTGATACATTTTGGGTAAAGGAGCATTTTTAGGGTTCAGGGTCAGTTTTCAGTTTTAGGGTAAAGGGGTATTTTTGGGGTTCAGGGTCAGTTTTCAGTTTTAGGGTAAAGGGGTATTTTTGGGGTTCAGGGTCAGTTTTCAGTTTTTGGGTAAAGGGCCATTTTTAGGGTTCAGGGTCAGTTTTCAGTTCATGGGTAAAGGGGTATTTTTAGGGTTCAGGGTCAGTTTTCAGTTCATGGGTAAAGGGGTATTTTTAGGGTTCAGGGTCAGTTTTCAGTTCATGGGTAAAGGGGTATTTTTAGGGTTCAGGGTCAGTTTTCAGTTCATGGGTAAAGGGGTATTTTTAGGGTTCAGGGTCAGTTTTCAGTTCTTGGGTAAAGGGGTATTTTTAGGGTTCAGGGTCAGTTTTCAGTTTTTGGGTAAAGGGGCATTTTTAGGGTTCAGGGTCAGTTTTGGGTTT
Organism: Lissotriton vulgaris; assembly: GCF_964263255.1. Classification (NCBI taxonomy): domain Eukaryota; kingdom Metazoa; phylum Chordata; class Amphibia; order Caudata; family Salamandridae; genus Lissotriton; species Lissotriton vulgaris. The sequence continues at coordinate 1,023,473,442 of NC_141693.1, forward strand.
TTGGGTAAAGGGGTATTTTTAGGGTTCAGGGTCAGTTTGGGGTTTTTGGGTAAAGGGGTATTTTTAGGGTTCAGGGTCAACTAATAAGATTGTAAAAAATTATTTTTATTATTTTCATTTATTATTTAATTATTATAATTTAATTTAAGTAGTTTTAAGTATATTTTAGTAATTTAAATTTAATATTAATTTAATTTAACACTGTTTTTAATAAAGTCGATATTTTTAACATCTATATTATTGTTAACGATATTTTGTACTCGATATTTTTGTACTTACCTGTTTGTAGATACAAACTCGATATTTTGACTGTCGATATTTTGTCCACGATATTCTGGCAAGTCGATATTGTGTCCGTCGATATTATTTCAGTGATCCCTCTCAAGCATGAGAGCAGGGTGGGGGTTGTCTTGAGCGTGCTGGATTAACTCTCGCTCAGGCTCAGGGAGTCTGTGCTGTTTCTCCAACCCGGCTTGTGCAAAACAGCTGGACTGGAAAAACCTAAGTGTTCATGTCAGTTTGGCTGGCATAAGGCAACCGGCCACACAGTGCACCTACCACTTCTCCTCCCCTCCTAACACGGCCAGGCCAACCCCTCCCTGCACTCTGGCTCAACCAGCAGCTGAAAAATAAAATGATAATATAATATTGTTTTTTCAACTGCTGTCTCTGAGCCAGTGGGGCAATGCTCCGTCATTGTGGAGAAGCCGCCGCTGGCAAAGTACTAAGCTGGTACTAGGGGTAGGCCTATGGGGGGTGACCTGAAATTTCTCCAGCTCTGCGGGAGTGATAAAAGTTCCACTCACCCATACAGAGCTTCTTTATATTCTGCTTTAGCGCTTCAGATGGAAAACTTGCAAAGGAAGGTGAAATGGTTTTGTGATAGGCAACTATAATGAGGAGGATTTCATATAACTTTCTCCCTCTCACTGCAGATATATAATGCCATCACTTAAAGGATATTCATTGCTTTTCCGCTGACAATTAATAAAGAGCATAGTTTTCCACTTCTGGTAAATGCTTTCTACTGAACAAAACAAACAACAAAATAATTACTATTGCATTCTGTGCTAAAATTTCCTACTCAATATTGCCAATAGAGTTTTGTGGGACAGCCAATCCTCTCCCTCACCAAGGACCCACGCACCGCCAAAACAAACATCCACGACGGAATGAAGGCCATCGCCGACTGGATGAGGAGCAGCTGTCTGAAACTGAACTCGGACAAGACGGAGGTCCTCATCCTCGGACCCAACCCCTCAGCCTGGGACGATTCCTGCTGGCCAACCACTCTGGGGACAGCACCAACACCCACCGACGACGTACGCAATCTTGGATTCATCCTCGGCTCCTTCCTCTCCATGTCCAAACAGGTCAACGCCGTCTCCTCCTCCTGCTACAACACCCTCCGCATGCTCCGCAGGATCTACAAGTCGATCCCGACCGAAACAAGAAGAACGGTGACACAGGCCCTCGTCAGCAGCAGGCTGGACTATGGCAACTCACTCTACGCCGGAATCCCAGCCAAACACCTACGACGACTACAGTGCATCCAAAATGCCTCCGCCCGACTGATCATCATTGTCCCCGCCGCAGCCACATCACCCCCCACCTGAGAAACCTACACTGGCTCCCCGTCGACAAGAGGATCACCTTCAAACTCCTCACCCATGCACACAAAGCACTCCACAACGCCGGACCAGCCTACCTGAACAGCAGACTCAGCTTCTATACCCCTCACTGCTAGCTCCGCTCTGCCAGCCTCGCCCTTGCCGCGGTCACCCGAATCCAACGAACAACCTCAGGCGGCAGATCCTTCTCCTACCTCACCGCCAAGGCCTGGAACACCCTTCCTACCCACCTACGGCAGACCCAAGACCTACTCGCCTTCAGAAGACTCCTCAAGACCTGGCTCTTCGAACAGTAGCGAAGCTTTCACCCCCGCACCCCCCCCCTCAGCGCCTTGAGACCCTCACGGGTAAATAGCGTGCTCTACAAAAAATAGATTGATTGAGCCAATCAGAGGGAATGTAGGTGCAGTCTAGGTGACTGAGCTGCTTTAGGCTACATCCATTAACACCTTCGCTGCTAGGTGTTTTCCCCTCCGGTGCTGGATGATGCCCATTTCCCATTGTTTCATGACGAGCTCAGCTCGTCATCAGCACAGCTCAACCGTGCATCATGACGAGCTGAGCTCGTCATGAGCATGGAAAGGGTTAAAGGATGTAGTAAAAATGGTTTTTATAGAGTTTCTTTTTTGGCTGCCACCCACTATTTTGTGGCAGGTGTACCCAGCGACGGCCCTAGTGGTAACGTGAGATCAAGCTTGTCAAGCATTTATCTTTTCGCGTTTTTCTCTCACAGCATTTATAGCATTTATATCACGATTAAGAAAAATGTTACATTGTGAAACAAGGTACCCAGCCCCGAAGCCCTGAAGAAGAGCCTGAACAAGTAGAGAGACAGGCTCGGAAACGCGTCGGCTTACAGGCTCATTAATACTCATTCGTCTTAATTCCGAATGTTTTTGTTGCGCATAAGGTTTTGTCTCACGGAATTAAACATAATTGAATGTCCATTGCAACACTAGTCCTTTGCGCGATCAGGCCATAACATAAAACAACAAGTGTACTTTAGTGGCCTGACATAGTTAAAAGTGGACAGGGTACTCTCATAAATAAGCAATTTATTCTTCAAATGTTTTCTGTTTAGAATTGTATAAATGTGTAATCTCTTGGTTTTCAAAGTAATGTATGTTTGTATTCATTTGTAAATGTATGTGTCTTTGTGCAGGACAGTAAGTAATTCTTCGGACTGTCAGAATTTTGTAAAAATTGTTGCAAAAAACATTTTCTTCTTCTTTCATCCATGTAAAATAAAAAATACATCTAAGGATTAAATACCTTAGTGTATGATTCTGCTCTAAATAAAAAGATAGCAGAACCAAAAAAACGAGTAACCGGGTCCCTCTTTTCTTCTAAATTAAGGACATTGCCAGCATATCTGAGGAAAAAGTCCGCTTGGCGATATGACTCCTTGAGGAAGCTAGGCATCAGGACTAAATTGTGGGAGGAAGTGCGCCCACTCCGCCGGGTAGGTGGTCGTGGTAGCTGCTGCTTCATGCGTGCCCCGTGTGCATACTATGGACACCAAGAAGGCCCAGGTAGGTGTTTGAGGCTGCTTACGAGTGTGCAGAGTCACCCCAGAGATAAGGAGAGTTCGAGGCAGCAGGAGGGGCCACGGGTATGAGCAGCAGGTATAGCGAACAGAGCATGACTCCCGTCTGGGGACCGTGATTAGTGGTGGCTGGCCATCAGGGCGCTGCTTGCTAGGGCAAGAAAGGAGGACCAGTTCATCATGCACTAAAGCCTGGCTCGTGGGGGAGGGGCTTGCATTAAGCCATACTCGATGTCAGAAAGAGGCCAATGAACAGGAGGGGGTGGGGTCTTATGAGGTTAGTAGCGCCCACGTGAGCAGTTAAGTGGGTGGAGGCCTCGTAGGTTCCTCAATTGACTCCCAGGCTGATATTTCCCCTGAGTGGGGGGAGGTGTTAGACTATGGAAAGGGTGTGGCAAAGAGCAGCAGCATAGGATATGCGGCTTGGTACAGCCCCATGCAGCCGATGGGTCTAGGATAGGGTGTCAATGCGAAGGGATGGGACCAGCAATCAAGGGCACCTAAGGGCATACAGGAGAGGTGGCAGGAAGATTTCCTTGGGAGAGTAGGATCAGCAGGGGAAGAGGGAACCACAGAGGCAGAGGTCCCCTTTGCCCACGTCATTTGCACTGCAGCAAAGAGAGGTCTAAGAATCGACATTCCTGGCTGCAATGTTGAAATGGAGCAAGCATGAGGGTCAGGAAGAGGAATGCCAGGGTCTTCGGCACAGTCCAATGGGTTCGCTCTAAGGGATGGGGGATTGAGCAGGTGCAGATAATACAGAGCTCTGGGGGTTTCTTGTAGTGCGGGTCGGGAGATCGGTCTCCCTGCACAATGGCGAGGAAGATTTTAATGGTAAGTCTTAGATTGCAGGGGTTTCAGGATGCTGGTACCGGACCTGTCCTCCTTTTTCCAGGTCTCAGATTCACAGCAGAATGCAGACTTGGGAGAGCACAGTGTGGATCATCCACCCCGCGGTAAAGAGAAGACATGGTACAGAACCGCAGACCAGACAGCATTTTTGGACCCAGCCTTAACTCACACAAAGGTCTGGTGAGGCCTCATCAGGGCGATCGAGGGACACCCAGAGAGCACTGTCAGCTGGATGGATACATGGGTCATGACAGCCTGAATCGCTGAAGTTCCTGGGCGGGTTTGGTGCGGCCCTTCTGGACGGGGGATGTTCCATTAACCAATGTTCCAGTAGTGTTTTGCAGGCCACGCAAGATGCTTCGGCAAGATCCATTAACATCCAGTTGAAGGAAAGGAAGGGTAAATATGTAAGGGACATGGGGTGGGGACGGAGGAGAAAGGGCCACATGAAACACAGGCGCATCTGCAAAAAATAAAGTAGTGGATTGCTCAGATGGTGGAACATCTAGGAGACACACACAGGGTAACACTCAGGTGAGCAGGTTAAGGCACAAGCTCTAATAGCAAGGTCAATTATGGGGAAAATGGCAAGACAGATGAGGCAAAGGGCAAAGAGCATAAGGAGTTAAAAATAAGGACCCCCCCTGTTGCAAAGTTATCCTGTGCCCGGAGCACCCCCCAACTTTTTGCTGACTGCTACTGGTGGTAGCTGACTCTGACTGACACTGGGCTCTGCCTAACCAGGCCTAGGGCCAGTGCTATGCTGAAAACACATAGAATACAGTGAAACCACCTAAATACACAAGGGTACACTAAGGGATGGGGTGCCCCTGTGATTGACATGATCTACCCCATAGGGCGCTAGTACATAATAGGGCAGGGGGTTTGAATCTACCTATCAGTCCCTGGTATATAATAGGGCATGACAGTTTAGAGGCCAGCAGCCAGCAGCCCTTTCTGCACTTGCTGAAGCCTGAGGTCAGTTTAAAAGTGGGTCTGGGCCACAGGACTGCTTTTAAAAAGTGAATTTTGCCCATACTCGACTTTTGTGTTTGGGGCATTTAAAAATGGTTAACCTACAATGTTTGGGCATATTAGGTACCCACAGGGTCTCCCCTAGGTATCACAGGGGTGGGGAGTCAGGTATCTATAAGGTGGACCCTTAAAAAATGAGTTTTATATCCCCTGGGTAAAGTGAAATTGCACATTTCACATCCCACATTGTGATAAAGTGCTGCCCAAAATCGACATTGGTGGTAGGAGCACCGTGGAGGGAGGATCTGCAATATTATTACATATTCAGAACCCCTAAAGTCTCCCCTAGTTGTTCCTGGGGTGGGGGTCCTGTAGATATATATAGCGTACTTATAAAATATGTTTTTATAAGCCCTGGTGCTAGAAAAATGGCCCAAGTCACTTTTCCCATTGCAAATCCCATGCCATAGCTTAACATTGGAAAAGGTTATTAGTTAATAACTGGAGAAATAAAAGCCATGAAACTAGGATTAAAGGACTCAGTAGAATGGTAACGATAAATCCAACAATAGGGTATTGTTGAATTTATTTTAAAATGTACAGACAAGAAGTTATGACTTTTTTTGTCTGTAAGCCAAAATTCAACTCTGTACTGCTCTGCCATGATTGGTCAGAGATAAGTGGGTGAGCCTGGCTGCTCTGAAGAGGGGATAAAGGACCCCTGGGGTTAGGAAGCCTCTCAAGGAGGAGAGGTTGCTGGGCATAGGAATGCCAGAGCAGGGGGAGGAGTCGTAAACCATGGACTTCAAGAGAAGGGGAGGAGCCCAGTGCCATTTACAAGCTTACCCAGTTCACCTCCAGCCAGATGCTAGGATTAAGGAAGGAATGAGGGGATGCAAGGGGGAGAGACTATGGGGATTAGCCATTCTAGGGGTGTGTTTAGCCAGCTCTTCTCTCCCTGCTGAAAAGTCTGACATATTGAATTTTGGAAGAATACTGGTTTCTGGGTTAGCATTTTCCCACACTGCAGGAAGTGGTGAGACCTATGGGTGGAACCCTGCAGCTTATTGGACAGGATTTCCCTCCTGCTTGACCCCAGAGAAAACTGAATAAGTATCTGAAAGGGTCGCTGCCTCTCAGATCTGCTGCTTGAAACTTAAGAGAATCAGAAAGGTCTGCGCTGAAGAGTTTGATGTGCATTTCCAAAGGCCTGCACTCTGAAGATTGCTCCTTTTCACACCATTTGAAACTACAGCCATGTGGTTCAAACCTACTTCAAAAGGACTAACGAGTGGACTCCCTGCAAGCTACAGGTTAACAGAGCTCACCTGGACATCACCACAAAGAATCCCCAGTCTGGAGTACTACCAGTGGATTTGTAAGGGTTTTGACCAAGTGGATTGTAGGACTTGGAGTCTCACACTTTCAAGGACCCTCTTGGAGATTCCAGAACCTTGGATTGTGTGTTGGATTCTTTGGGACCTGCAAGAAGAACTTGAGGAAGTAGTTCTAACTGGACCCAGCCTGCTGGAGGGGCTGCACAAGACAGGTGAGAGATCTTCCAGAACAATACTAAAGATGAATATGTCCCTGTCAGAGGCAACAAAATTACCAAAAGGGGCACTGTTGGTTTCTAAGCACTAGAAAGTGACTAATCTTTAAATAAAAATCATATCTCCGGTTCCTTACAGTGGATTCTTTCGTTTTGGTTTCATTTAAAAGATACAAATATTTCCTATTTTTATAAATTGGTGTTGGATTTTTTCTTTGTATTGTGTCTTAGGGCCATATGTATCAAGCAAATTAGCATTCGCAAAGGCTGAAATTCGCCTTTGCGAATGCTAATTTGCTAAATGGTATGTATGAAACATTTTGGCAGCAAAATAAGGAATCGCAAAATTTGCCATTCCTTATTTTGCGATTGCACTTAAGGAATTGCAAATTGTGCGATTCCTTAAATGCTGTGTATCAATGGAAAATTAATTCAAAAATGCCCATAAGGATTCGCAAATTACCACCAACTTCTAGTTGGTGGTAAGTTGCGAATTCTTTTAAAAAAGCAATTTATTTAAAATCCAAAGGTGCCATATGACGCTCATACATGCCCTTAGGGCGTGTATGTGTGCCATATGCCCACACATGTCATTTACAGGGGTGCAGCAGGGTGTTCTTGTGACACCCCTGCACCCTTGAAAATATTCCTAAATTGCGATTAGCAAATTGCTAATCGCAAATTTCCCCTTCATTCCCATGGGCCTCCTGGCCCATAGAAATGAATGGGAAATTTGCGATTAGCAATTTGCTAATCGCAATTTAGGAATGTCAAGGAATCGCTAAAAAGAAGCGATTTCCTACATACATACCATTTTGAGATTTCTAAATAGCGGTTCCTTAAAAATCGCTATTTAGAAATCGCAAATGGTCATGATGATACATATGGCCCTTTATTCTTTACTGAATTGGTGTTTTTAAAAGCTTTACATTGCTGTATTTGAAGTTAAGGCTGCCTGCTCGCAGCCACGTTACTGAGGGTTGAGCATAGGAATAATTTCCTAAGACCTATCCTGAGCCCTATACTGTGTTAGTGGCTTATTGCCAGTGGCAGACCTACATTTGCCCCAACCAATAATCCACTTTCCGACACGCCCTAAATGGGTTGCCCAAACTGTTGGAAGCACATCTGATATGAGCCCCAAAGGAAAACATTTGGAAAGGGGAGTATGTGGAAATGTTTAAGTTGTTAGATAGAGAATTGAGGGCCTAGGAAGGATCCAGCAAGATGAATAAGAATTGGCAAAATACCCCAGGGTACCAATGACCAAAGAGAACTGGACAACTGCTTTTTTAAATTTATGCCAGTGCATATTGCGAGAAATACCCTAAGTGGAGTGTGGTCCTGTTCATCTATATGGACGTCATATGTAAGGCACACATTTTGTATGGGGGCAATGCCTGGAATCAGTGCGATGATGGATTCCATGTGGGGGGATGGCACTGGATTTGGAGGCACAACAGGGGGAACTACATTCTGACCTACGGCAGCATACAATGGGTCCAGCGAAATTTGGGAAGTCAATTTTTACAGCAAGCGGTTTGCCTCTTTTCAACCTGCCCTTTCAGGTCCGCCCCACTTGTGGAGTGATGGATGCTGCAGGTAAAAGACAAGGAGGAAACCTTGGGTCTTACTGGGACTGCAATAAGTGCATGAGAGAATATTGTAAGATTAGACACAAATATTCAAAGTGCTTGGCGAAGCATGCTGGAAGAGTACAGGGTGAAGACCCGGGGAACCTCGTGCCAGTGACAATAGACTTTGGAAGGATTGGGTTGCCCTATGCCACATCAGGAAATTACAGGGGAGGATGGGGGCACAGGGACCTGGGGGAAAAACTCATAGGCCAGTTAAACTGGACAGGCTAATATTTTGCTGCAGTCCCACTCATATATGGAGGATGCAGTGCTCTTGCAGGAGGTATTTAAGTGGGGATATTTCCTGCGGTACGTGGGTCCTAGAGTGAGGAGCTGGCAGAAAATTTGAAGTCAAATAAGGCACATCCACAGGGTTCATGGGAACAATTGCTCAAAGAGATACAAGAGGGTTGAATGGCAGGCCCTTTTGGTCCATGGCCTAAGGAGAATTTGAGTGTGTCCCTTATAGGGGTGGCCCCCAAAAAGGAATGGGGCCAGTTCCGATTGATCCAGCACTTGCCTTGGCCAGAAGGGCGATCAGTTAATGACTTTATTGACAAGGAGCTGTCTTTAGTTTCATATTTGTCGGTGGACGTAGCAATGGCACTGGTGCAGCAGACAGGGGTAGGGGCACAAATGGCAAAATGTGACATTAAATTGGCTTTTTGATTACTACCCATGCATCAGAGGACTTTCAGTTACTGGGTATTCAATTTGTAGGGCAGTGGTATGTGGACAAAGCTCTCCCAATGGAGTGTTCGATCTCAAGTGCTCTGTTTGAGTTGTATAGCTTTTTTTGTATGCACTCCGGCTCTGTGGGCTTCTAGTGTTTGCTGGTAACTTTTTAGGAGATCATGGAAGTCATTGGGGACCCTTTGGCAATGGAGAAAATGAGCGACCACAGACAACACTGATGTCATGACCCGACAGATAGGATGACAAGACTGGAGACTAGAGGACACTAGGACCCTGTGGGTCATGAGGGAGGTGACCAGGTCACCGGACACCACATCCAGTCAGGGGACAGGAAGGACAGCAGATTGACCAGGACGAGCAACAGGACGGACGTACATGTAACCAGCTCACAGAATACCTAATAAACGAAGTATGATATAACTAACCTGTGTCCTGAGTATACTGTGCTATTTGGCGCCCACTGCAGAGAACACGACAACTGACACCCGGCGGCGATCGACTAGCCCCAGAGCTCGCCCCACGTGTGGGGGTTGGAGCGTGTCACTGCGCCTGCCTACCGGGAGCCCACCCCGGCGGCGAAGAAAACCAAGCTCGCCCAGCGTGTGGAGGCTTGAGCGTTTATCTACAGTGCCCACCGAGAGCCCACCTCGGCGGCAAAAGTGCGTTTATCTACAGGGCCCACCGAGAGCCCACCTTGGCGGCAAAAGTGACTGAAACACGAAGAAGAAGTGAAGAAACTCCCTTACCTGAAAGAGTGATTCCGGCGGTGAATCGCGGCTGCAACTGACAAGCGGTGAGTGGAGAGTGGAAGCACCGAGTGAATGAGTGGCTCCGGCCGACGAAACGAGCAGAAACAACTGAAATCTCGCTGAAAACGAGATTCCCGGCTTCCATTTTGAAGTCAGGCAATATTGACCAATCCCCTTCGAGGGATCGTCGGCGGCCATTTTGAAGTCAGGCAAAGAGCCTGAAACAGCAAACATGATTCAGAAAAGGGGGTGGTGATGAACAGAGTGTCTGAATTAAGAAGACCACTCTTACCCAGTCCAAAGATCAGGGCTTGATCCATCACCGTTTTTTAGCTCACTGCACCATCCCAGCTCAGAACTTGGCTATATGCAAATTAGTCTGACCCTGGCCCAGTGCATCATGGGAACAGGGCAGACCAAACTACCGAGCCAATTCTTATACTGGGAAGGAAACAAGCTACCGGGGACCGGTTTCTGGCATTTCAGCCGTCTTCGGCCCGGCTTGCTTGAATCCTGATGGTGTAATGAGCAAGGGACTCACATCTGAGTATACCCTTCCACGCTTATGGTGGACAAAAATGATTCAGAAAAGGGGGTGGTGATGAACAGAGTGTCTGAATTAAGCAGACCACTCTTACCCAGTCCAAAGATCAGGGCTTGATCCATCACCGTTTTTTAGCTCACTGCACCATCCCAGCTCAGAACTTGGCTATATGCAAATTAGTCTGACCCTGGCCCAGTGCATCATGGGAACAGGGCAGACCAAACTACCAAGCCAATTCTTATACTGGGAAGGAAACAAGCTACCGGGGACCCTGATCTTTGGACTGGGTAAGAGTGGTCTGCTTAATTCAGACACTCTGTTCATCACCACCCCCTTTTCTGAATCGTTTTTGGCCACTATAGGTGTGGCAGGGTATACTCAGACATGAGTCCCTTTCTCACTGCACCATCAGGATTCAAGCAAGCCGGGCCGAAGAAGGCTGAAATGCCAGAAACCGGTCCCCGGTAGCTTGTCTCCTTTCTGGTGAAGAATTGGCTTGGTAGTTTAGTCTGCCCTGTTCCCATGATGCACTGGGCCAGGGACAGACTGATTTGCATATAGCCAGGTTCTGAGCTGGGATGGTGCAGTGAGATAAATAACGGTGATGGATCAAGCCCTGATCTTTGGACTGGGTAAGAGTGGTCTGCTTAATTCAGACACTCTGTTCATCCCCACCCCCTTTTCTGAATCGTTTTTGGCCACTATAGGTGTGGCAGGGTATACTCAGACATGAGTCCCTTTCTCACTGCACCATCAGGATTCAAGCAAGCCGGGCCGAAGAAGGCTGAAATGCCAGAAACCGGTCCCCGGTAGCTTGTCTCCTTTCTGGTGAAGAATTGGCTTGGTAGTTTAGTCTGCCCTGTTCCCATGATGCACTGGGCCAGGGACAGACTGATTTGCATATAGCCAGGTTCTGAGCTGGGATGGTGCAGTGAGATAAATAACAGTGATGGATCAAGCCCTGATCTTTGGACTGGGTAAGAGTGGTCTGCTTAATTCAGACACTCTGTTCATCACCACCCCCTTTTCTGAATTGAAACAGCAAACAAGCACTGACAAGCAACAAACAAGCATTGGCAAGTAACAAACAAGCACTGGTGAGTGAAACAAAATAACAAACAAGCACTGGTGAGTGCAATAGAAGCAATAATAAAGCACTGGCAAGTGCAAGCCTGAAAACAGCAAACAAGCACTGACAAGCAACATACAAGCATTGGCAAGTAACAAACAAGCACTGGCGAGTGCAACAAAATAACAAACAAGCACTGGCGAGTGCAATAGAAGCAATAATAAAGCACTGGCAAGTGCAACAACAGAACAAACAAGCACTGGCAGGTGCAATAAAGACAATAAACAAACACTAGCAAGTACAACGAAAACAACAAACAAGCACAAGCAAATTCAAGACATAAATGAAGACAACGGTAAATAACGACGAGCAAGCGATAAGGAAACATAACAAGCACCAGACAGTGCAAATCTCGAATGCGACAAACATAAGCAAATGCAGGTCTGAAACACAACAAGCACAACAGTCCTGTGACCGTAGCAGATCAAAATCTTCCTCACTCATGGCGGTGGGAAAAGCAACACAACGATCCAATCCCTACATTGAAGTGCCACCCCCAGTGACACAGACTGATATTCAGAGTTTGGATCCCAAATGGAACCGGTGGCTGGAATCACTGGACGACTTTCTTGACGCCACCGGTGAGCGAGGAGATGGAAAATGTCTGACATTACTGCTCCAGCTGGTGGGCCATGAGGGCCAACGTTTAATTAGAACATTTTCTGAAAAGGACACAGAGACTTATGAAAGACTACAAGAGACGCTACGCACCCATTTCAACGCAAAGGATGATGTGGGTCATGAACGCATCGTTTTCAACACAGCACGGCAGGAACCAGGAGAATCATTACCAAACTTCATCACCCGTTTGCAAAGTCTGGTACAACGCTTCCACTTCAACACATTTACAAATGAGGACGCAGTTCGACTCTGGGTAATCGAAGGCTGTTCAAGGTCTAGTACAAAGCACAAGATTCTTCGAGGGCATTGGTCGCTAAAGGAAATAATCAAGAAGGCCGAAGCTGGAGAGCGGGTCAAAGCAAGAGAACTATCAAAAGAACTGCACCTATGTGCAAGACACCAAGATACCAGGAAAGAAACATCTCTAAGGTCGGTGAATAAAGCCCAAGAAATAAACAAAACCAGAAACGGGGAGGGTGAAGACAGATCAGAGATAAGACAACGGGAGAGACCAAGTAACATGACAACACAAAAGACCGGGATGATCCAGGAGTACGACAGCGTCACTAATTCAACCTCAAATTCAATGTGTAGTTCAAGTGATTATGAAGCAGATGAAGCATCAAGTGGGACAGATCGCACCAATGGACCAGATAACAGCCTGCCCAACAAATGTGCAAGAAAAGCAAATTATAGAAGACTGGACCAGGTACGCCAGCACTGGAAATCGGTACATGATCACACCGGTAACACAGATGTCAGTGCACAAAACAAGCGGGAAGGAGAAGCAAACCGGATAAGACGGGCTGACCCACTCGGACACCGGGAAGAGGAAGACAAACGCATCCACGACATCCGAGACAATGAAGAAACTGAGAGGAGGCCATTATCATCACACGAGAGAGGTAGAGATAAAATACCAAGAGATCAAACACAAGAAATAAATATTTGGTCATCAAACAACGTCTCCAGTAAGACGACACCGAAGTCATTTCGAGAAAGGTACCCGGAGAAATATGCCAAAGAGAACTCCGACTCTAGGAGCAGCTCGTCACGGCCTACCTGTTTCAAAAATCATCTATTCAAGACACACTCAAGAGAACAGTATCAAAGGACATCGACAGAAGACTCTTCTGATTCAGAAAGCACGTCTGTTCGATCTCTCGAGTCGACCGAGTCATGGTCCCGACGACGGCCATGGCGTCAACCACCTGAACACACCTCAGAACCAAAGGACATTAGTCACGTCAAGAGTAACGTATCTCACACCAATGTCCCTGAGTACTCAATGACTCCACAAGACAACCGGTCATGTCAATTGCAGGTACATCAAGATATAAACAATATACCTTCCCCCCTGATAGGGTCAGCGAGGCTGACCCAAAGGGCCTACAGAAAGAAAATAGAGATAGCAGACATTACCCACCGGATGGGAAAGGACCATCCAGTCACCCTGCAAGGAAAGCCAGACGTGTTAACAGAGACAGATCATCATCAGATGAGAGAGAAACATGCACAGGCCCAGACAGTCAAAGAGTTCACCAGTCCCAAACATGAGTCGGAGTGGGTGAGGCAAACAGAGGCAGCGAATGAGTCCCCGAACCAAACCAAGATGGTCTTTTCAGATAGCGCCTCACCGTCTGGTATACATGACTTTGAACAGGAGGGCAGTGTTGCCCTCGACCAGACAAGACAAAAGGAAGTAAAGTCATATGCGGGTGCTCGGAAAAGAACCCGAACAACATCCCCTCATGAAGGAAATCGAGCGTCAATCAAACAAGAGCCCCATAGGAAGACTGACTGCCGACATCAAGCGGAGCTTTTCACAGTCACCTCAGAAACTGAAGATGAGTGGATCACCCAGAAGCTGATTGGAAACCACCACGAACCTGAGCACAAGAAGACCACGCGAGACGTCTCGCAATTCCAAAGATGCACTCCTGTAACAAAAGATGTTCTCGTCAAAGCAACAGAAAGCCATACAAAAGAAATGGAGATGCATCTCCGTAACCTGAATAGGCGGCCTGCAGACCCGTGTGGCTGACTGAGGAACTATTAAACACGTTGGACGCTAAGTTTATTTTGTTAACAAAGGGGAGATGTAATAGTGTGATGCAGTCTAGCGTTTCAACAAAACGGAATTATATTCACTGCGGAGGCTGACGGAAGACGACTCACCCGCAACGTAAAACCGAAACAAAACTGGAACTGAGAGATCCTGAGACACTGCCAACTGACAGTCAGACATTGATGGAGACTGCCGCTGAGAATGAGCCCGACAGTCCCAACCGTATCGCTTCATCGAAGAATTCTAAAGAAAGACAATTTCCTGTTTTGCCGTGGTGTATAAAGAAGAGAAAGAGCAACAATAACAAAAAAGAAGTGGAAAGACAGAAAAGAGACAGTAAAAAGAATAAAGAAGGAAAAGACAAAAAAATACAAACAACAAGGAAAAGAAGCATGAAGACCATACAAAGGCAAAAAGGCAAAGAAAAGTGAAAAGAATGAAAGGATCAAATTAACAGAAAAAGAGACAATAAAAGAAGATAAAGAGCAACAAAGGAAAAAAAAGTAAAAAAGAAAGGAAGAGACAGTAAAAAGAATAAAGAAGGAAAAGACAAAGAAATACACACAGCAAGGAAAAGAGGGACAAAGACCTCACAAAGGCCAAAGTGAAAGAAAAGAAGAACATAAAAGGAAAGAAAACAAGAGGAAACATAAAACATTACAAAAAGAAACGACAGAACAAAAAGAGAAAAGAACACATAAAGGCAAGAAGGCAAGGATGGCAGACCCAAAGCCCAGTGCACAATACAGGAGACCACTGCCGTTCAACTTTTCAGAGCCCCAAACAGGAATAAGGTGGGAGAAGTGGATCAGACGGTTTGAAAGATATATGGAAGCAACCGATGTAACAGAAGGAAAGAGATTAGGGTTACTGCTGAACTTAGCAGGGGATGACGTCGAAGAACTTCTGGTGACACTGCCAACCGAAGAAACAAAGTCATATGAGAAACTAAAGAAATGCCTAACGGCCAAATTTGAGCCATAATGGAATATTGACTTCGAACTATATACATTTACAATTGCGTGTCAATAAGCAGACGAAATACTAGACGATTTCGCGACAAGGCTAAGAAAACTGGTGACACATTGTGAATTCGACAAATTCGATAACGAGCAAGCAATAAGGCTATGGATCATAGAGGGCTGTCGTGACACAGGATTCAGGGCAAGAATACTAAAAGAACCGACCTCACTGGAGAACATCCTGTCACTAGCTAGAGCAGAAGCGAGAGCAACAGAACATGCCAAAGAAATGGAACGAGGGAAAAACGTCGAAATAGAAAGCGCACACCTCATGGCAAACAAATACCGCACAGGCCGGTGGAAGAATGACTGGAGGGAACAAAAAGAGAGGAGACAACCTGAAGGAACATGCTACAGGTGCGGAATGGAATTTCCACACAGAGGCCCGTGCCCAGCGTTTGGCCAGACGTGTAAAAGATGTAATGGAAGAAATCACTGCGCCAGTATGTGCCAAGGCGTACGATTCAGAGATGACAGAGGAGCAACAGGCAGACAACAAGAGTCGACAACAAGACACGTCAGGTATGTCGACAGAGAAAGGAGAAGCTCATCACGAGGGTCAGGTGAAGAAGAGGAAGAAGAAAAAGTGGAGAGACTATACCACATGTCGGAGGTTCACACAGAATTGAGTGGGGGAGACGAAAAAGGAGAAACAACACACCGTACAGGCAGAAGCACCCAAGAAAAGACGGACCTGGCAAAGATAGGAGTAGGAGCACATGAAGCGGAATTTGTACTGGACAGTGGTGCAACATGCAATGTCATGTGTGCATCAGAGTACGAGAAGATGGAAGCCAAGCCGACACTGAGAGCGTCCAAAGTGAAGATCTACACCTGGGGGTCAAAGAAACAGGTAACAAACCTGGGAAAATTCACAGAGGAACTGAGGTACAAAGATCAAAAGAACAAAGAGGACATCCATGTGTTGAAAGGCGATGTCCCAGGACCCTGCCTGCTGAGCAACAGCACCGCCCAAGCAATGGGACTCATAACTATGACATATGACAAGGAAAAAAGTAAAAGATACACTGAGAGCAATCAAAGAGAAGATGCAGGGACCAGAGAAAGAGGAAGAGAACGAAAAAGAATCACTGAGGGAACAAACAAAACAAAGGGCGGACACAGAAAGAGAGGAGCCAACGGAGATAGTACCAGCTGGACTACGACATTGGGCACACGGCAAGGAGCTAGAAACAGACGAAGAAAGGCTGGCAAGCGGAGAGCAAAAGGAAGACAACCAACAAACAGAAGCAAACGCAGATGGCAGAGAACGGCGACCAAAAGGAGAATGCAAGGGGACAAAGAGACTAAGTGATAAAACGTAGGAGTCAGAAACTGGAGAGACGGGTTGACCAGACACATGGGGACACTCTCGCTCTCTCTCTCTCTCTCTCTCTCTCTCTCTCTCTCTCTCTCTCTCTCTCTCTCTCTCTCTCTCTCTCTCTCTCTCTCACTCTCTCTCTCTCTCTCTTTCTTTCTCACCATAACAGTCAGCAAATGCTGCCAAGGGCTGAGGGGGAGAAAATGATCAGAAGAACTGTACCATAAACATTTGTTTGCAACAAAGGGGGAGATGTCGTGACCCGACAGATAGGATGACAAGACTGGAGACTAGAGGACACTAGGACCCTGTGGGTCATGAGGGAGGTGACCAGGTCACCGGACACCACATCCGGTCAGGGGACAGGAAGGACAGCAGATTGACCAGGACGAGCAACAGGACGGACGTACATGTAACCAGCTCACAGAATACCTAATAAACGAAGTATGATATAACTAACCTGTGTCCTGAGTATACTGTGCTGTTTGGCGCCCACTGCAGAGAACACGACAACTTTCATTCTTGAGAATTAAGTTGGATCTGAAGTCATGGAGGCTCACTTGCCCCAGTAATAAAAAAACTGGGGTTACAGATGCTGGGAAAACCCAAGGACATGGCCAGAAAGGGCCAGGTACTTTTGGGGCACCTCAATTTTATCAGTAGGGTGGTACGAGCAGATAAACCTTAGGAGACTTGGCTTGACACTCCCAGAGCTATCACTGCTGCACATCCACCTGCACCTGTTTGCGGGGGTGAGAGAGGATCTGTAGATAAGGCTTTTCTTTTTAGAATTCTTTAATACATCCCCACATGTGCACCGTGGGATTTGGAGTAGGATGTATGGATCTATTCAGATGCGGTGTGGGGTCGAGGGTTTAGTTTGTACTGGCAGGGACGGTGATGCACAGAGGAATGGCCAGACAGTTGAAAGCACACAGGGTGCTGTATAGCCCTACTTGAGTTGTTTTCTTCGGTGGTAGCTGTCACTCAGTGGGGAAATCTGTTGAAGTACAGGAAGGTTGTCTTTAGTTTGGAGAATGTGGCAGTGGTGCAGGTGGTCAAAAAACAGTCGGCGAGACACAGGCAGGTGTTAAAGTTGCTGTGGGCTTTTGTGTTAGTGTGCTTGCAGTATGATATTCTGTTTAAGGTGAAGCATGTGCCAGGTGTGGACAATTAAATCATGGATGGTTTGTCTCGTTCACAGTGGGAGAGGTTCCATGGACCATAGGAGGTAGAGGATGTACTAAGGGTGGGTGGGTCTCTTGCTGTGTCCACACGGAAAGCGTATGCCTAGGCCTGGGAAGATGTTCCAAGTACAGCGGCTTGTAGGAGAGCAAAGGAATGGGAAACAGTTGACAATGCTGTGCAGTTTGTCTTTTGGTTGATGGAAAAATGTCTTTCGCAGGTCACAATTGCGGGGAAATTGGCAGGTATCATTTTCATGGGAAAGATGTTCTGGTGCTGCGCGCCACCCATGGGGGAATTGGGCAAGAGGATTTTTGAAGGTTGTCCTAGGGAGCAGGGTTACTTGGGGAGGAAGAGAAAACCTTTTACATTGAAGGTCTTTTACAATGTTCTTGATATTTTGCCAGCCATTTGTTCATCCGCACAAGAAACAACTTTGTTTGATACACTGATAACTTGGATGTTTTATTTGAGCTTTCAGGGTTTCAGAACCGTTGGTAGTGGAGGCAGTATGGGCCTGCCATGGGAGGACGTACGTTTTTAAACAACAGTATGAGGAATTCACCTGCTTAGTTTGATGATGGCTCGTAGGTTGAGGGAAACAACAGTCTTTCTGCCAGTGTATCCATTGGAAGGTTTCTGCCCAGTAACATGGGCAATGACCGGCTCCTACAGGTGTGATTTCCCGGCCTGATGGCTGCCAGCTTGGCGGTTTGGATCATCGGACATTTCTTTGTGATGTGGGCAAACTGGGAAGCTGGGAGGAGTGCTTGGAGATGTAATCTTGGGTTTGATTCATATACTATTTCAGTGGCCTGGAATGGTAAAGGGAGTATTCAGGAGAAAGAGCTTTTGCCAATATTGAATAAGCTGTTACGGGGAACGGCTTGTCCTGACATTTTGTTGATGCATTTTGATGAAAAGGATATAGTTGTAAATAAGGGTCTGTTGTTACTGCGAGCCATGAATAAAGATTTCAGGGATATAAAAGCTCAGTGGTCAGGCTGGACTGGGTTAATTCCCAGGAGGAAATGTAGAGGTGCTAGGAAGCCTGCAGCAATAGACAAGGCAAGGAGAAAGGTTAATATGGAAATTAGATGTTTTTGCAGGGACAAAGGAATAGTTTGAGTGGAACATTCGGATCTACATTATGACGAGGTGGAGATTTCTTTAGAGATGAAGGTTTAAATCTGCCCCGGTATGGGATGTAATTGTATTTGTTGGAATCGAAGGAGTTCTTGTCCCGAACTTTGGCAGTACAGGTGTGAACTGTACTGTACTAACAACGGCGGTGGGATGGGGGGGTTCAGAAAAAGTCACGTTAGTTCCTCTTTTTGTTAGCAGTTGTCCCACAGGTTTGTAGGGCTTTAGATAAGGTTATTTTTGTTGCCGTGGTAGAGGCAGGCTGAAAGGGAGGGTGCCACCCACCATTTTGTAGTATGTGTACCTGGTCGCAGCCCCAATGGCAGTGTGAGAGCAAGCTTTTCACACCGCCCATCCCTTGGATTAAGCTTTTGGAGTAGTGAGAATCAGTTTTGTTGTAGAGTAGGCAGCGTTCTGCAGGAGAGGTGTGAAGGGGTTGAAGGCTATGTATGGTTGCAACTTTTAGACAGGCGCAAGGTGTTGGCAGTTGTTGCACAAGTTTGCAGGGCTTTAGTTAAGGTTATTGATGTTGCCATAGGCGAACTATGCTTAAAGGGAATGTGTGAAAGAGCTCACACCAGAATAAGGCAGGAAGTTAAAAGTTACATCATAGGAAGTTCAGTTTATTAGACATTAATTGATTTACTGTTAAATGGAAGTTAAAGTGTCACAATGGCAGGAGTGCCATAGGTTGACATATATATTGTGGGGTACGTTATGTAGGGGTGGGTCTTTAGTGATGGGGCGGGTCTTTAGGGGTTAGGGGTAGGAATAGTAAGTGACAAATTGTTTAGTGAGGTTATACTTTTGTAAGGCTGTATGCCTAGGAACGTTTTGTGATGTGCACCTGTTTGAAGAAAGCGGCCTTTTTTACACATATTAGAGTGCCAGTGGTCTGTGTTGTGCCCTCCTTTCACTCAATAGAATTATTCTACGTTTAAATGGAAAAATGTTCTGCCCAAAAATATAAATTATTATCAGGCCTAAGCTTGAATCCATGCGACTTCCAGAAATGTGCATTCATTTTAATTTATGCACAATATGTTTCGTTTTCTAAATTCTTTCCATCACTAAATCTCCACAGATCATGTTCATTACTGCCCACATGAATTTAAGATTTCACTTGAAAATAATCACTTCTGGTTATCGCATACTGATAAGTACTGAAAGTTGCTCACTTACAAGCCTAGCTTTTGACTTTTAAGCACACACTGTGAGCTTATTTTGCACTGCGCTTGTTTTGAAATTCTTATTTATTTGGTATTGTGCATATTTTTAAATCTTTCTTTATTTTGCATTTTGAAATCCTTGTTTGACAATTTTCTTTAAGTGCAATGTGCACAATATGAAATTGTTAGATTTGAAATTTCATTTCTGTGTTGTTGGGCCCGAAATGCTCCCCCCTTGCACTTATAAGTCGTGTACTTCCTTATATTAGTATTGATGACGCCAATTTTATTCATGCCATACTGTACTATGACTGAAGACCGAGCTTTCTGTGTCATGGTGCTTGCCTCAGCGGTGCTGCTGCTCCTGCCCCCCCCCACCCCCCCTTCACCTCTTGTTCCTCAAGGCTGAAATCTTACTGCCCTAGTCAATGTATTATCTGTTTTGCAAACCTTTGAAGTTGGACATGTTCTTTACCACATCTTAGAATAGTAGGCCCCAGCCGAACGGCCTTGGAGTCGAGATAGCCTGTACCCGGCTCTGTAACATGACTCATCCTTGTGTGCCTCCTTTGTTCATCCTGGCTTGACCTGGAATTTTCCAGCTTGGTCAGATCCTTATAGGTGCAAGTATTGTATAATTGTTACCCCAGAGTTGGGGGAAGTCAGTCCTTTGGCTGTCCTCCTAGGAGACAGGTCAGACTGGGCTCCGTTGCCTCGCAATTACTTATAAATGAGTGGTTTGTACTCTTCATTATTGGGAAGGCATAGAGGTGGTCCCGAGTGACCTGAACGACCTATTTTTTTGGGTCATTTCCTTCACAATCCTTGATTTATTTTGCATTGTGAGGGCTGGAACAACCTTGTTATAAACTACTTTACATGCGTGTTGAAATCTTTATTATATCGAATTTAAGTGCAAACTGTTAACCAACCTTAGACATTACTTTTCTCTTTTAAACTCAGTGTCTCCAGCCCACCCAAGAATCAGGTCACAGAGCGGGCCCCAGTGGAATCACCACTGGTCCCCCCAAAAACTCAGGTACGCTAATTTTCCAGGAGCTCCAAACCAATATATCAACAAGCATTGAAAGTCTCAGCTCAAGCAACTGAGTCTTGGTCAAGCTGACTTAATAGGGCACAAGATTCAAGAAGGCCACCACCTCCGCTTCTCGCGAGAACTTGCTAAACAACATCTATTGAATTTGACCCAATCATGACATTACCCCCTGCAATGGTATCCTTAAGGGACAAGGCTTTCTTGAGTTTCTAGCATTAAATTGTCTAAGGAGACGTAATGCAGAAGTACTTCCTGAAGTTTTCCTTTATCTTTCATTGAGACCTAAGTGTTTCCAGTTCACTAGACTGAATATTTTTTTCCATTTTGTTTTGAATCTAAATGCCGTTTGACTTCATATTCATATTGATCACTAACTAAAATTGGTAATTTTGCTGGCTCTCTTCTACTTTACATATTATATGGTTTTAACAATGGAACACTAAATTCCAGATTCATTTTTAGTTCTAGAGTCAAGGTAAGTTTTGCAGCTACCAAATTAAGATGCAACTCTAAGCACTTACTTGGTTCAAAGACTCCTGAACCTGATGTTTAATGCATCCCAGGGGACAGGATCTCTGACCTCTGTGCTCACATCAGTACACACAGTATTCTCTCTGCAGTATTGACCATATCTAGGAGCAATATGACCATTGATGTAGAGCACTTGGACATCAGCATGGGCGTGGATTATGTCATAACTCCTTTTGCCACTTATTTAAAATCAATCAGCTGTATTGTGTGAGGGAGGTTGACGACTTCACTTCTTCTCTTTATTTACTTTCTTTTCCTGTTGGCTTTCCAGCTGCAGTCCTGTGGTATGTATTTTTATACATTTGAATGACACATGCTGAATGTCCAGAAATAATCTGAAAAGTAATCTCAACAAATCTTAGATTCTGTCACTTTCTATAGATTCCCCCTACTTGGTTCCCCTTATATGGATGGCTTCATCAGCCCCAAACCAGTTAAAATACTCCATAACCTTGTAACAATGGTCGACTCTGAATTCCTTCTGCATCTTCAGTGCTATGATCAAGATATATTTTCCATCTGAGACAGCCCATAGAAGTTTTTTAATTCATGGCTTATCGTTCCCAAGGGCCTTTGTTTCCGTAAATTAAAAAAGAAAATGTTGTCCCCTCGCGGTCATTGTGATCTTCCAACAGAACACTTCTTGTCCTTCACTCTTTATTACACTCGAAACGTGAAGGCATAGGGCTTGATTCACAAACATAAACTTAACTTTTTTGTAAGTTTACGATTGTTTGCTATTCACAGAGTTTTTTAACCAGTAGTATCTTTACGACTGCACAATCTCTGCACATAAAAATATAGGCTAGCCCTACATATACTTTTACCTTTGTGAACCAGGCTCCTAGTGTTCGGGATATAACGAGCTCATTTATAAAACTGTGTTTCCAAACTCCTCCTGGCTCAGCAGGCGCAGCCGACATTACATATGGCCTTGAAAGACTGGCTATTTACACTCTTTGACAGCGTTAATTCTTCAAAATCAAGCAACCCTTTTAGAGGTAATAAGGTGATGGTCAAATAAATAAATCAATAAATAAATGAATAAATAAACATAAGCGCGAGTTGAGAAGGAAGGAAGGTCCAAGGAAAGTCATGTAAAAACTCTTTGGACTTTGAAAGCTTAAGTTTTGTGTTGTCTTAAAATACAACTCAAGAAAGGGTCAAAAAATTAGCTTTAGGCGAATTAAACTAACATAAAAAGAAGCCAGGAGACCAGCAAATGTAGATTGAAGAAAACCATTACAATACATTGACCCTATAGAAGGAAGAAAAAGTCACCCAGTCTTACCCAGAAGAAAACGCTTTAGGACAAAATAGAGAGGCCAATGAAACTAGCACTCCACTTGAAAACACTAATCATACAGAAAAAAGATGCATAAAAAATGCCAAAAGAGCAAGAACCAGGGTTTAAACAAAGCTTAATTGTTCAAAGTTTGGCATAAGTATGTCCACTGAGATGAAAACTGCCAGAGGCACTATTTTAGAACGAGCTCCAGGGTTGCAATGGACATGTGCGCCCACTTTTTTGCACCCCAGGACTCTTTGGTCACTTGCACGACCCCTTCTGTAATACAGATTTTGCCGGATTTAAATGTGTGCTGTGCGATCTGAAAGGGCACTCCCTGATTTATAAGGTGGTCTCGTCCCATACAAATGAGGATATCTTGTTCCTTTGCGCCTGTGGCATACTAAAGTGCAGGTCGAAAAACAAAGCGATGGAGAATTGGCTCAGAAAGTCAGAATGGGGTACATGTGTTCTGAGCGACCACCCAGGCTACCCCCTGCATCCTGCAATCATTCACTGCACCCACCTGCAGGGGGAGTCTCTGCTCCGATTTCAAATGCAGACTAGGATGCACTGTGAAAGGTGGACTAGTGAATCAAAAGGCTCTTGAAAGCGATAAAAAAATAGGTTAAAAATATAAACATCGAAAGGAGAAAATTGCAAATCATAACATTTACAGTAAAGTAGAAGATACATGCATTTGAAAACATTTTGGGGGGATTTCCCAAGAATTCCTACTTATCATTTTAAACAAGTGAGGTCATAATAACAATGCTCGAGAAAGTAGCTCCTGGCCCCACAATTAAAGCCACACTAATTTTAAATTGCGCTTAAGAAGTTACAATCCCCGCATTTGCACAGACAGTCACTCCTCGCACAGCCCCGGGAGAATTATTTGTCAATCAGTGAATTCAATTATAATGATTTTCTTTCCTCCGAAACAGATGTTTTTAAGCTGATCTGGGTGCCTGTCTGAGCTGTTCATGCGTTGATGCGAATGTCTATGGATTTTCTTGTCTTCCACCATATTAGAAAGTGTCACCGTGCAGAAAGACCAAGTCAGGAAATGCATTTCACCTGTTATTTTATTTAGCATCTGCAATCATGCCTTGGCATTGTTTTTTTTATACTTTCTCTGCAACACAGGAGCTGGCCGCCATTCTTTTAATGATAACATCGGAGAAACAAGCATTTGCAATGCAATAGGTCTCGCATTAGGAAAGTTTGAGCTATTGGTCTTGTAAATGACAACATTTTTATTAATGTGTTGGTTTTGAAAATAGCGAAATTAATAGCTTTGCCATTTACAATGCCAATACGTTTATCTTTTGCAAATGTGACACCTATAGCATTTGTAATGCAACATGTTTTGTATTTACGTTACTTAGATGTATTGATATTACAAATAACAAAGGCGTTTAATTTATTTAAATAATTAATACTTAAATAAAAGTTATTGTAATTTATAATGGCAATAGCTTAAACTTTTGTAAATAACTTTTGTGAAGATTATGTTCAGTGTATTTTATTGTGATGAAAATCCAAGAACAGAAGTGAAATATTAACATCTTTTTATGACATTTGTAATAAAGCTTGAAACATTGAGAGAAAATATTTGAACCAGTTATTGTTGAATGGTTGCACAGATTGATACTGTGGTGGCACTGAGTGATGCTGTGGCGTTCAGTGATGCTGTGGTAGCGCATAGTGATGTTGTGGTGTCCCTGAGTGATGCTGTGGTACTCCTGAGTGATGCTGTGGTGGTGCGATAGATAGAGTGAGGGCGATAGATAGCTAGAGGGAGGGCGAAAGATAGCTAGAGGGAGGGCGATAGATGTAATGTAATGTAAAAATCACTTATATAGCGCAAAAACTGTCATCCTACGGGTATCCTGGCGCTTTTAGAAATGGTGATGGTCCGCACATTACCAGCCTGTAATAGGCAGTGAAAGAACTAGTTTTCCATCTTAGGAAACAACCAGGTTTTCAGATTCTTTCTGAAACAGGTCCATGAACTGGCCTGTCTGATGGTCTGGGGCAGCTAGAGGGAGGGCGGAAGATAGATAGAGTGAGGGCGAAAGATAGATAGAGTGAGGGCGAAAGATAGATAGATAGTGTGAGGGCAATAGATAGATAGTGTGAGGGCGATAGATAGATAGCGTGAGGGCGATAGATATATAGCGTGAGGGCGATAGATAGATAGCGTGAGGGCGATAGATAGATGTGTGTAGTTGTGTGTGGTTGTGTGTGTGTGTGGTGTGTGGCTGAGCGTGTGTGGGGTGATGTTTGTGTGTGGGGTGATGTTTGTGTGTGGGGTGATGTTTGTGTGTGGGGTGATGTTTGTGTGTGGTTACAGAAGATGTATGTGGAAGAGAGCTGCAGATCAGCACAGCAGAAGAGAACAGGGAGTTAAAGAAGGAGGCGGTGGAAGAGAGCAGCAGATCAGCACAGGAGAAAAGAACAGAGTTAAAGAAGGAGGCGGGGTGGAAGAGAGCAGCAGATCAGCACAGGTGAAGAGAACATGGATATAAAGAAGGACGTGGGGCGATAGAGTGAGGGCGATAGATAAGATAGAGGTAGGGCGGTAGAGTGGGTGAGGGCGATAGAGTGAGTGAGGGCGGTAGAGTGGGTGAGAGCGGTAGAGTGGGTGAGGGCGGTAGAGTGGGTGAGGGCGGTAGAGTGGGTGAGGGCGGTAGAGTGGGTGAGGGCGGTAGAGTGAGTGAGGGCGGTAGAGTGAGTGAGGGCGGTAGAGTGAGTGAGGGTGGTAGAGTGAGTGAGGGCGGTAGAGTGAGTGAGGGCGGTAGAGTGAGTGAGGGCGGTAGAGTGAGTGAGGGCGGTAGAGTGAGTGAGGGCGGTAGAGTGGTGATGGTGTGTGAGAGGGTGTGTGGGGGTGTGTGAGGGTGAGGGTGTGAGTGAGGGTGAGTGAGGGGTGTGTGGGGGTGCGGGTGTGTGAGTGAGGGCATGTAAGGGTGAGGGGGTGTGAGGGAGAGGGAGGATGAGGGCGAAGGTGTGTGTGGGAGAGGGAGGGTGGGTGTGTGAGGGTGAGAGGGTGTGTGTGGTTGAGTGAGGGGGTGGGTGAGAGGGTGGGTGAGAGGATGAGGGGTGTGTGAGGATGAGGGGTGTGTGAGGATGAGGGGTGTGTGAGGATGAGGGGGTGGGTGAGAAGGTGTGTGAGGGAGGGAGGGTGAGGGTGAGAGGGTGGGTGAGCGTGTGTGAGAGGGAGAGGGAGGGTGAAGGTGTGCGTGAGGATGAGGGGTGTGAGGGTGAGGTGGTGTGAGGGTGAGGTGGTGTGAGGATGAGGGGGTGTAGGGTGTGAGGGTGAATGAGGGTTGTGAGCGTGAGGGAGTGAGGGTGAGCGAGGTGAGGGTGGGTGAGGGAGTGTCGGGGATGTGTGAGGGTGAGGGGAGTGAGGGTGTGTGAGGGAGGGTGAGGGTGTGTGAGGGTGAGGGGGTATGAGGGTGAGGATGAGGGGGTGCGAGGGTGAGGGGTGAGAGGGTGTGTGAGAGGGGGTGAGAGGGTGTGTGAGGGTGAGGGTGAGAGGGAGTGTGAGGGTGTGTGAGGGTGAGAGGGTAAGTGAGGGTGAGAGGGTAAGTGAGGGTGAGAGGGTGTGTGTGACGGTGAGAGGGTGTGTGTGACGGTGAGAGGGTGTGTGTGACGGTGAGAGGGGGTGTGAGGGTGAGAGGGGGTGTGAGGGTGAGAGGGGGTGAGGGTGGGGCTGTGTGTGAGGGTGAGAGTGTGAGTGAGGGTGGGTGAGGGCTGGGGTGCGAGGTTGAGGGGGTGTGTGGGTGAGGGTATGCGAGGGTGAGGGGGTGTGAGGGTGAGGGGGTGTGTGAGGGTGAGAGATGTGTGAGGGTGTGTGAGGGTGAGAGGGTGTGTGAGGGTGAGAGGGTGTGTGAGGGTGAGAGGGGGTAAACCGAATGAAAGAGGAACACAAATAAAAGGAAACGCTTGAAGCTTGAAGTCAATTGAAGATCAAAGAGAGAAAACAGGCACATACGGAACCGAACGGGAATACAAATAAAATGAAACACCTGAAGCAGGTGGGCCACGGATTATCAAAAAGAGAGAGCAGGCACATATAAAATGAAACAGGAATAAAAATAAAAGTAAACACCTGAAGCACGTGGCCATGAAAGATCAAGGAGAGCGAGCATGCACCTACCGAATAAATCAGGAATACAAATAAAAGGAAACACTTGAAGCCAGGAGGCCATAGAAGAACAAAGAGAGAAAACAGGCACATAGGGAATGAAACAGGAATACAAATAAGAGGAAACAGCTGAACCAGGTGGCCCACGGAAGATGAAAGAGAAGGAGCAGGCACATATAAAAAGAAACACAAATACAAATAAAAGGAAACACCTGAAGCAGGTGAGCCACGGACAATCAAAGAGAAAACAGGCGCATATCGAATAAAACAGGAATAGATCTACGTCACTGTTGCCCGCAGGATGCCGCAGACAAATTAAAAACACAACCGGAAAACTAATCTGTTGCTTTTGTGTGTAATGATCAGCTGTGTAATTGAACTCTTCTCATAATTCGGCGAGACAGCCTCTGTGCCCCTTGGCGCGCGCTGCAGTGCGCACCGAGCGCTACAAACCATTAAACTTTCTTTTGTTCAATTCATTCTATTCAATACATGTGTAACGTCCATTTTCAAAAAAACACAGGAGCATTAAAATGGGTTCCATGTCATGATTTATTTTTGCAGACCCAATGCATTTCGGGAATTAAATTCCCTTCGTCAGGGGCCTCTAAAAGTGCAAGCATATATTTACTTATTAACCATTGTCATCAACAATACATTTCACTGAAAATCTATCACAAAAAATATGAACATGTGCTCAGAAGGTTCCCACTTATAAGCTGCGTACAGTCTTTCCTATTTCCGAATTCCTTGCATATGTTTAACGAGGCACGATAACATCATGGGTTAAACAAACACCCCCCTTATCGATAGTTTAAAGCGATGCCACTCATTTAATGAACAGAAAATCCATAACGCTCTACGCGCTTACCATGACAAACTGGACATCAGTTCCACAATCACGAACTTCAACTTAAAACTGTAAATTAATTTATCTGTTTTCCCTGCTTGTTTCACTGCAAGCTGCATCTGTTCCTAAAACAACCACTTTTACGTGTTTCCGACCGTGTTGACAATCTGCAGGTGGTTAATTGCATCACGACCCTCAATTTAACCAAACACTGTGTGCGTGGCGCGCTTTCCCCTATGGTTTGACGAGTGCTACTACAAGTCCCAGAATTCAGTAAACCCCGTCCCCTTCCGCATAGTTTGTTTTACAGACGTCATTCATACACCTTTCCCCGCAGCATATTATTTACAACAGCGGTGCCACTCTTTTCCAAACCATCTTTTCTCCATTTTAATATTCGCCTCGTATTTACTTCCAGAAAGCTCTTCTTCGTAAAAATCATTATTATCCTTGTTACTTCATCCGTAAAATGCTTGTAGACTATGCTTGTCCGTGATTACCCAACATGATACGAAGCCCAGCTCCTGGGCAATTCATCATCTTTAACATCAACATATAGTCCAATACTTGACCAGTTATTTATAAACTTTTAAACTTGGGTGCAATCTCATTGGAGACGAATATGTTCATTCAATGAGCTAAGTAGGGATGAGATGCACACCTATTGACAATCCATATTTTCACCATTTTTAAACATTGAAACATTGACGGCGTGCAAACTTGCTCCGCGCTAAGTAAAAGCAGCGTTTGCCTCGGTTCTTCAGAGGTTTCACTTGAGCATTAAATACCCAAATAAGAAACCAGATCTTGAGCGCGAACCCCGATCCAAGGCAGGAGGTCGGAGAAGAGGCTCCCCGCCTCTCAAGGCCCCCTTCTGCAAACAACCCCCTTATATCAGGAACAATCTCTTTACCGTAAATGGCTTTTTCCCCTGGATGACGACAACGGTAATAAGCAGTGACGAGCAAGGCCGACAACGGTAATAAGCAGTGACGAGCAAGGCCGTACATTAGAACAAGCATCCCGGCACCTGTGCTCCACATCCGGGCAGGGGAGGAAACAGGGGGGGGGGGATAGGAGCGCGAGGGCTGCTTGCGCGTGCGCTGTTGCTGGATCTGCGGCTCGTGCACAGTGGCGGCGATGCAAACTTGAGGGGGCTCCTGTGATCCAGACGGAGTATGCCGATGAAGACAAGAGACCAGCGCAAAGTCACCACAATTGCTGGTAAGTGGGATATATCTACATTTAAAATATTTAAAGACTTGCATGTTGAATGCTGTGTTGTTTACGTGTACGTGAAAGTAAAACTGCATGCTTTTGCCTCGGGACAGGAGATGTGCACGTTGCTGGACGTGCGCGTTCACAAGCCACAATCTGCTCGTGGCCGGTTTGTGGTCGCTTCGCAGCCATCACGCTGACAATAGTTCTCGCTTGCGAGACCTAAAAAGGACTAATCCAGTAACCACTGGCAAAACCAATAGGTTGGCTCGGCATAGTGCATGCCCTACAGGAACTCTCTTGTACCAGACACCCAAGGGTCATTGTTCGCGCTATATAAATATCATTAATAAATAAATAAATAAATAAATAAATAAATAATAAATCCAGAGAAACCCAATCACCAGAGCAACAAACGAAAAGACATCAGTGCCTTCCGACCCACCTACATGGAGGCATCCATGTCACCCACAGAGACAGATTAAAATATTTTCAGACATCCAATACCACGTGTGAAATTACACGTGCGAGGTGCAGAAGCACACATTCCAATAGTTATGCAGGGCGTATAGGGTGATATGCATCACAAGGAACCTAAAGCTATGGTCTGAGATTATTGCATCCTGATGTGCATCAGAGGAGCAGAAGCTGATATATATAGAAAGAGGAGTACAAGTGCCGTGGATGGAGAGCAGAGTGTGATGGTACAACTGGGGAACACAAGGTGGATGCATCACTGGAGAACATAGCAATGTGTAACAGTGGAGCACAAGGAGATGTTCGCTAGGGGAATGTAGGGAGATATTCCACAGGGGGCATTGTGTGATGTGCGTACAGAGTAATATTCTGCTGGGGAGCGCTGGGTGACGGGCCTCACGTGGACACTACGTGGTATGCTTCAGGGGAGCCCTGGAGATGTGCGTCAAGGGGGGGCTTGTGTAAAAAAAAGGAGCATTGTGTGTGCTTTCCATCATGGAAGAACTGGGGAGAGGGGGGCATATTTACAAGGATTGAGGCATCAGCATCGATGCATGGGATTTCTTACCCCTGCCACAAATGCCTTAACAACGCCTGGATGTGCGGTACTTACAATGCAGTGCTCCATGGCACAAGAATTCATGGATGGGTCAGAAATTCTGATGCATCTTTTGGTACTAGAGTGACTCCTTGCTGGAGTTGGTCGTAAGACTGACGGAACTCCAGCAATGTGTCAGAACACAAAGGCGAGTCCCATGGTAAAACCCCCACGTTAATCCTTACGCCTGGTTTGAGAAGACGTAGGGATTTTGAAGCAGTCAAGTTGTAGAGTGATGCAGTGAAAATTTGTACATTTCACTCCTTCAGTTCCACATGGCTTTTAACGTGGGAATGCCTACCCTGCATAGATTATACCTGGCACAGGTAGGCTTAGGCTAACACTTATTCTTCTGAACCAAGGAGACTCTTGACTGAGCTTCTTTGATGCCGGCACCATCCTACCTATGTTTCCTCGACTTATACTATTTTTCTTTTATAGAATTTCCCTGATTTTCGAAAATCTTTAGGTTCCAAAAACATGTTCTTAGTTTGTACTCTAATTTAAGTGATTTAGATTTCCTCATGTACAGACAAGTACATCTGAGACTCCTCTCTGAGCATCAGATACTTGTGTTAATCTTTTGTATTGCTGTGACTGAACTTCTTGTTTTTCTGATACTGGTACGCCAAAACTTCATTAGGAGGTTGGGTTTCCTAGTTGTTATTCTGTATCTTTGTATCCTGGTGCTAAGAATCGAAATTTGCCTAGCTTATGTAACAGTAAGTTTCAATTCTATTAAGGACACGGAGGCGAGGATTATGCTATATCTTCCTTCGCTTTATTAACATACAAACTCCACAGCAGCTTAGGAAAATATGTAAACAGTGAACAGAAAATGCTTTAAGTCCAAAAGCATTTGAAGGAACGTTTTAACAGTCCAAAACCACAACTCCCGAGAGTCTCTCTTGTATTGCTAGTCCATAGTCCTTCCATTATGTCCATCACCGCTAGAAAACCGGCCCTCTCTTCCTCTTCCTCCTCTTTCTTCGCGCAGATCACGCATTCCCCTCATTGATCCTGCTTAGCACCCTCGTTGCCTGTCGAAAAAAGGGACAGCGTAAGCGAGGTGGCATAGGAATGCAATAATCAGGCAGAGGAGTACTCAACGACTAGCACAGTACAGGAAACCATATAAAGGAAAACGCTTTACTTACTGCCATACGGGTGGGTAGAGAAACCACTGTGTAGCCTGGGTGGGATAATCCTCGCCTCCGTGTCCTTAATAGAATTGAAACTTACCGTTACATAAGCTAGGCAAATTTCGATTCTATGTCAGGACCGGAGGCTTCAGATTATGCTAGTTCAAAGCTTACTTACCACCAACTGGGCCAAATCCACCACAGGTTTAAAATAAAACCTCTTAAAGGTGGAATCCGAGGACCAATCCGCAGCTCGCATAAGATCCTCCAAGCGAGCACCCACAGAGAACGCCTTAGAGGCCATGGCCCCTCTGGCAGAGTGTGCTCCAAAAAGATTTGTATTGATGCCTGCTTCATGCATGACCCAACGCACCCACCTAGCAATGGTAGGGGAGGACACAGCTTTGTGTGGCTTTCGCAAGGCAATTAACAATTGACGCTCGCCCGGAGGGCGTAATTCTAAAGTCAGATCCTCATATGCTTTGAGGCATTGCACAACACACAACTTAGGAGTGTCAAGAAAAGCTGGATAGGAAATGGATCGCGACGACGTTTTAGTGCGTCGACCCACGGTAAAAGTAACCCCATCCGGGGAAAAGATGCGTGCCGATATATCCAGAGCACGCACGTCAGACCCACGTCTACAAGAAACCAAACATAACAGCATGGCCAACTTTGCCGAGAGCTCCTTAAGAGACAGATAGGAGTTGGCCGGCCAGGAAAGGAACAAGTTCAGGACCAAATTGATGTCCCAAAGGACGGAATACCAGGGCTCAGGAGGCAACGCGAGTCGAATAGCCCACAGAAGCCGACAAACAAAGGGGTGCTCACCTACGGGAGAGCCATCAATGTTATCATGACCTGCCGAAATCGCCGATCGAATCGCATTAATTGTTCTGTAGGCAAGGCCCTTGTCGGCCAGGTCAGCCAGGAAATTTAGCACGGGAACGAGGCCCGCGACCAAGGGATCCAAGTCCCTTCGTAGACACCAACGCATCCACCTAAGCCAAGCGGATCTGTAGCGCTTCGTCGTACTATCGGCCCATGCTTTGGAGAGCAGGTGCTCAGCTGACCCCGAAAGGCCTGGGAGTGACCAGCGTCTCCTGAGAGCCTCCACGCCACGAGGCGGAGCGAGCCCCGCGAGATGAGAGGATGCGGTTCCTGATCCGGATTCCTCAGGAGCACAGGAAACAGGGGGAGTAGGATTGGAAAATCCCAAGAAAGTGCCAGAAGAACCGGAAACCATATTGACACCTCCAGAGCGGCGTAACCAACACCAGCTTCGCTCCCTGGCGGCGTACTTGGGCCGCCGTCCGCACTACCATGGAGAACGGGGGAAACGCAAACGGTCGCTCCCGACTCCAGTCCTGTAGAAAGGCGTCCGTGGCCTCCGCTAGAGGGTCCGGCCTCCAGCTGAAAAAACGCGGCAGTTGGTGGTCCAGACGGGACGCAAACAGGTCCACCGAGAAGGGACCCCAGAGATCCTGCAACCACCGGAAGACCCCCGGATCCAGTTTCCACTGACTGGCATCCCTGAGGTATCTGGAGTGCCAATCCGCTACTTGATTGGCCTGGCCCGGCAGGTACTCCGCCGTCATCGCAATGTGGCGCGACAGGCAGTAGTCCCAGAAGTCCTTTACCAAATCCGCCAGAGCGCGGGAACGAGGACCCCCTAGATGGTTCACATAACGAACCGCTGAAACATTGTCCATTCTTAGTAGGACACAGGCCCTGACCGAATCCTTGGTCCAACAACGGACTGCGAAGGAGCCCGCCAGGAGCTCCAAACAGTTGATATGTAACCGTTGTTCGTCTGAAGACCAGGCGCCGCCGGTGGAGAAATCCCCGCACCGGGCGCCCCAGCCCGACCTGCTGGCATCGGACTCTATGACTAGGTCCGGGGCCGACCCGAAGATCGCCCGACCATTCCACGCTTCCATGTGAGCTAGCCACCAAGACATTTCCTCTTTCACCTCCTCCGTGAGAGGAACCCACTGATCGTAACTCATACCTCTCCGGAGGTGTTGCGCCTTGAGGCCTTGAAGCGCCCTGTAATGCAGGGGCCCCGGAAAGATCGCTTGGATGGAGGACGACAGAAGCCCGACCACCTTGGCGACATGCCGCAAAGACGTGCGATCCTTGGTGATCGTCTGTCGAAGCAGGTGCCGGATCTTCACGATCTTCCGGGCCGGAAGGCTTAGAACCGCCTCCACCGAATCTACCACGAAACCTAGGAAGGTAATTTTCTGAGTGGGAACCAAAACCGACTTCGAGCCGTTGATAACGAACCCCAGCCTCTGAAGAAGCTGTACGGCTTGTTGCAGTTGTCCAGCCAAGATCACTGGACACTGTCCCATAAGGAGGATGTCGTCCAAGTATACCAACATCCGCACCCCTTGACCCCTGAGGAACTCCACCACCGGATGGAGCACCTTCGTGAAGCACCAGGGGGCCGATGAAAGGCCGAACGGCAGCGCGGTGAACTCGAACACCCTGCCGTTCCACACAAACTGAAGAAAACGACGGTGCGGCGGATGGATAGGAACGACCAAATAGGCGTCTTTGAGATCCAGCCTCACCATCCAATCCCGAGGGAGGAGTACGTCTCGAAGGAGGTGGATACCCTCCATCTTGAAGTGTCGATAGACCAACCACCCGTTGAATTCCTTGAGATTGATCACAGGCCTCTTTCCCCCATCTGTCTTGTCTACTAGGAAGACATTGCTGAGAAAACCGTTGGGGTGGCGCGTTGATAGACGAATGGCCCCTTTGCAAAGCAGTTCCGAGACCTCTTCGTCTATCAAACGCGCGTCGGACTCTGAAAACACAATCGGACGTGGGGGCACTGCTTGAGTGGGTTGGTCGTAGAACTCTATGTGGAACCCACGTATGGTTTGCAAAACCCAAGCGTCGGCAGTGAGCAACTCCCACTCCCCGTAAAAGGCTGCCAACCTCCCTCCTATCGGAACTTGATCTAAACAAAGTACACTCACCGGAGGTATTACCTTGTCCGGAATTCTTCCTGAATCCTCTGCCGCCGAAGCGTTGCCCTCTGGTGGGGTAGAAGTTATTAAAGTTTGCGGAGGTCTGGTACTGGCCTCTGCCGGAGCCTTGTTCTTTATTATTGGTCTGCTGACCACGGCCGGTCGCGCGGCCCCTACCGCGACCGGCCCCTCCAGAGAAACGCTGGTGAAACACGCGCTTGATGCTGGACTGGGCCTTGTCCAGCGATGTAAAAGTGGACACAAACTTGCCCAGCTCTCTGATGAAGGGTTCGCCAAAGAGGCCTCCCTGGGCCACCGCGCCCGCCTCCGACGAGGCCAAGTCCCCCAGCTTAGTGTCTAATTTAATCAACAAGGAGCGCCTGCGTTCGGTGGACAGGGCGCAATTGGCATTGCCCAGGAACACAATGACCCATTGTGCCCAATTTGAAAGCACCTCCGGGGAAATGACTGTGCCATTCGCCCTCGCCTCTTTCGCCATGTCGAGGATCTTCGTGGCAGGCCCAACGGCATCCAGCAATTTATCCTGACAGGAACGCCAGGACCGATCGATACCCTTCCGGGGATCCTTCATAAATTTTGCCAAGAAGGTGGCCATCTTCGGATCCAACTCGGGGGTCATAGCCACCTTCCCTTTCAAAGTCGGTCGAGGACATTCCCCCCGCAGACAACCTCTGGCCTCCTTCTCTAACGGCTTGCGCAGCCGACCAGCCACGAACTTCGCCACCGTCTCACCCGGTGTCCAAGCTGCAGAACGCGGGTGAACAATCTCGTCCGGGTCCAACATTCCCGATGCATCCCGCGGCATTTCCTTGGCCGAGCTCGATGGACGCCAAGAGCATACCGACTCCCCGTCGTCATCAGTGTCAGGTGAGTCGTACACTGGGGAAGCGGGGGCCGTTGACACGTCCCCCGTAGCATCAGGGTCCGCTAGGGGAGCAGGTGGCGCAGCCGTTGCTTTCGCCAAAAAGGCGTCACGGAGACGCTCAAAGGCGCCCCTGTCCACTCCCTGTGTCTCCGAGGACGGGCCTTCTCTGCAGGGCTTCTTCGGCGCGGGCGGCAACCCGCTCGACGTCCCCGGGGGGTCCGCAGCCGCCCCCAATGCGCGGACGCTAAC
The DNA here is from genome assembly GCF_964263255.1 of Lissotriton vulgaris. Classification (NCBI taxonomy): domain Eukaryota; kingdom Metazoa; phylum Chordata; class Amphibia; order Caudata; family Salamandridae; genus Lissotriton; species Lissotriton vulgaris. The sequence continues at coordinate 1,023,508,712 of NC_141693.1, forward strand.
TTCGCGCATTCCTCCACAATGCGTGCGGAGAGGCGGTCTTCCATGGGCCCCACCACCTCCGTCACGCAGCGGTAAATGGAGTTATCCACCGCCTGGTAGAACTCATCGTCCTGTAGGTAGGGGTATGGCTCTTCTTCATATTCCCCTTCCATAATGGAAACACAGCAACCCTACAGGCACCCAGGAGGGTGTTAATCGAGAGAACACTCGAGTATGGGCAGACAAACCAACTGCAATCACTTTGTGGGCCAACAGGCGTGGCAGGTAGGGCTGCACCGACCCCCCAGCGCGCGGACTCTCCTCACCGGGACCAAGTCTTGCTACCCCTCAAGCGCGCTAAGCCACACACAATCATGAGGTGCACAAAAAAGGCGCCCGAAGGCGTTTCACGCGGTCTACGCCGCAATACAGACCCCAGCGGGGCGTCAGAACAAGGGTTACAGACCCGGGAGACCAGGTGTCAGAGGGGTAAGCGAGGGCAGGCTCCGGCGCAGGCAGACTCCTCAGCACGGCCCCCGTAACTGAGGAGACGCACCGAAGAGCCGGCGAGACGCGTGGGCGCCCCATTGGCGGCTTTATCAGTCACCGCACACAAATGGGAAGAAAAAGTCGCGTAGGAACGTTAGGACGCTCCCGCAACCGGGGACTCTGCAATGGAAAAACAACCACGTAACGAGCCCCCAATAATCGTATACACAATATAACCAGTAAATATCACAGAAAAGAAAACATGAAAAGCACTTATCTGGCTGCGGGGGCAGCGAAGAAAGAGGGGGAAGAGGAAGAGAGGGCCGGTTTTCTAGCGGTGATGGACATAATGGAAGGACTATGGACTAGCAATACAAGAGAGCCTCTCGGGAGTTGTGGTTTTGGACTGTTAAAACGTTCCTTCAAATGCTTTTGGACCTAAAGCATTTTCTGTTCACTGTTTACATATTTTCCTAAGCTGCTGTGGAGTTTGTATGTTAATAAAGCGAAGGAAGATATAGCATAATCTGAAGCCTCCGGTCCTGACATAGAATTGTGTACTTTAACTTTATTGTTAATTTGTAATAAACCGTCTTAACTATATTCACTGATTCCTGGTCCTCATTGTTGAGCCAAATGGGTTACTCTGTTAAAAGAAATGTGACTCATCGTATGGTAACTCCCAACACCTCTCAGGTGGAAAATAAAAGACCTGTCAGATGAGAAATGGTAAGAGAGTTAGCACGATCGAAAGAATTGGCCCAGTAGGCTTGAATAAAGGTATTTTAATCTTTCTTTGTAAAGGAATTTGAGTGCTTTTAGATATATACAAGATATGTACACACTACCCTATATACACTTACCTTTCAATATTTTGTCCCTAAATATTCTGCCCACAATATTCTTCAAGTCGATATTCTGTGTGCTGATATTCAGTAGTAAAACCCCATTTGGCATCCCCTTATTGTTTGAAGATTGTCGCATTTCACCACTCTAATTCCTATCTGCCGGAAGTCCCAGTGCAGGACACCAGGCACCGAGAAAGGGGACGGCACAGCTACCAAGTGGGAGGTTTTGTGTTTTCCTTTTGCCATTTAGAAACTGGACTGCCCTAAATGACAGTGGGGAAACATAGTTCCCTGCAGCTTAAGTCCGGACTGACTACACAACTGAACAGTTTCACTTTGCCTGCCATAAACGTGGAAAAAGACATAGCATAGGCATGTACAAATTTAGCATGATCTGCAAAACCTAATAGTAAAGTATTTGTCAGGCTTTTTCCCTGTTCTTTACAATCATAGGGAAAACAAATAAATACAAAATGTGAAATTGCCGATGTTCCTCAGTAACCAGGACACTTGGTACTCACACTTCAGTAAAAAATTAACCTCCCAAGTCTGCTTGTTTCCACAAAAAGCTGTAGATGATGTGCACTCCAGGCTTAACTCAAAAGAGTTAGTTTGAGGTTGAGCAGTGGGAAAATAAAACACATTCCTAAGCGGCAATAAAGATGTGACAGTCCAGATAGAGTTGTGTTTTTTTCTAAAATACTTTAATAATATATATACATACATATATAGAGTAAAATTGAAGAACAAATAGAAGAAAACACATAACTCGAATAAATAAATAAAATGTTAATGCTGTAACATTATAGTAGGGCTGCACAGCAAAATCAGTATCTGGCAGAGACACCAGAATGACCTTCTCTGGGTTGTGCAAGCATCTTCCACCAAAATGGGACTCTTGAGGTTAATTATTGTGAGTAAAATAGGACCATGGGGTACAGGGGTGAAGCTTGCCATCTATACCTCTCAAGGATTCATGGATTTTCTGTGGGATCCCTGGGAACAGGTGAAGGGGAGTTGGAGGCCCCCTTAAGCTATGAACTGGCCTGCTGGCATGCCACTATTATGTTTCCACCAGGCTAGGTCATGTTAAAAACCAGGTGGCAAATACATCCCCCTAGTTTTTACATGGCAGGGTGTGCTGGGCAACTGGTGGTGGAAAAGGTGTGGATGCCACCTTCTGTTTCGTGTTATCCCTACCCGAACCACTGCATTGTAATTTGTGGGTGAATGGAGGAGGGTAGTAGTATCTTGGCAGAGGGATGCTATGGCCTCTCTCCTCAAAGCTTATAAAGTGTACAACTAAATCACTCATGGGGTCATATAAGAAACAGCTGTGTTGACTCAGTGCTGAGCCCAGTGCCTTTTTGTGTGCTTGCTGTGTCTGCAGGTGATACTTATCATTCTTGATGTGGACTTTTTCACACAATGACAGGGTGAGGGGTTAGCACATATCATAAAAAGGTGTAGGGCTGGGAATGCTTATAAGCCACATTTACCACTTCTGTCATCTGCACGATGTTGTTTTCTCTGAAAATCTCTCTCGGTCTCTGGTGAGGGAGGGGAGGGCTTCTAAAGTATGAATCCTCACTTATATATATTTTTTGTGGCTGTGGCTTCCATAATGGCATACAGGGCAGGCAGCAAAGATTTAGGAGGAAGTATTCTTGAAGCAAGCAGCAGGGGACAAATCCAATCTATTCCATGCTTCTGTAGATCTTCTTTGATCTGGAATGAAGCTACCACTAATACATATATTTCTTGGCAATTGGGCAGTAACCCACTGCCAGAGTCAGTACAACCTGCCAGTCAGAAAATCCAAACAACTAGGTTCAGATTGATGTTTCCCAAAGAGTAACTTCTCAGAATGGCACCCACTGATGTCTTCCCATAATGCATACTTGTTGCTAGGTGCCTATGTGCAAATACCATGTACAACCTCCGGTGACCTGATCTAGTAGAAAATCTTGTGCATTATCTTCAGACAGGTTCGAAGACAAATGACGCAAGAATGGAAAGATGTGGGGAATGGCACTGTCCTTGTTCCTTGTATGTGGGCATCTGTGATCCTCTATCTTGTACTTGCCATTTTATCACACTGATGTTTGAAGTCACCCAATGATAACCATAATGAGAGGTGCACACAGATAATACTTGTGGTCATTCTGATTGGATAAAAAAATAACAAGCATGAAGGAATTCTAACTGCCACTGGCCTCTAGAAGGATAGGTCAGCGGCAGACATCATCCATCGATGACATCCATATGAAGTGTGTGCAGCGACTGCACCCCAAAATATTCTAATGATATCACCAGACAAAGTCTAGGCAGAGAAGTCTTGAGGGACATCCCCTTTGGGACTCCAGGACTGAGAGACAATTGGAGGGTCTCTCCAATCTCATGGAACTTTAAAGATGCCCTTAATGAGTACCAGATTTGTTGTTTGAGGTTTCCCTCAGGATTAGGAGTCCTAGAAACTTTATCAAAAAGGGAAAATGCAGTGACTCCAAGGATAAACAGATAAATGATGAGGCTGTTACGGCTGCACAAGTGGTCAACACTGTTTATCCTTCGAGTAATTTAGGCACATAAATGTGTGGTCATAATGCATAGAGTGCATGGGTACATTGCAATACTTTAATTCTTACTGGGTTTGTAATACTGGGTGTACGAAGGTAAGGGTCAGAGCTGCAGCCATGGACATGCAATTCAAATCTGGATGATACTTAGAAAGTAGTACTTTTTATATTATTCAAAAATATTTAGAAATCAACTTATTACCCTTAGCCGAGCATCTAACTTTTACTTAAAGGGTCGAATTTTACTTGGTGTGAAGCAAGTGAAATGAAACACCTTAATCATTCCATTACTTACAACACATGCATAGTTTTGGGTACCATGTGCATGAAATACTGATTACTGTCTAGGAAAATATAACCATGATTACACGTTATTTAAAATGTGCTCAATATTCCTCACACTATCCTTGTGTTGTTATCTAATATATCTTTTGTATGCAGTAACATCCAAAGATGGATGTTATTTATCATTCAACTTTAGTATTATATATAAAAAGCCTTTATTATTTCATTGCATTTTGTGTCTGAAACACTTATATATGTAAGATAGCAAAATATATTAATTTAGGTATATGTGTAAATGTAACTTGTGCTTTTGTGACTTTGCAAAAGTTAAACAACATCTTCGGCAATCTGAGGTCTATTACTATGTTGGGCGGATCACCACCGCCCACATGGCGGTGGCGATCCGCCCGACGACATAATCTCCCGCCCGCCTCCCATTTACCCCCGCCATATTATGAAGGCAGGGGGTACCGCAGCGGGCGGGAAGACCGTCTGCCGCTTTTCCACCCACTCAACCAGTCGACCGGGTGGAAAAGGGTTGAATATGGTGGCGGTGTCTGCTAGACATCGCCATCCATAATATAATGTATGCAGGAAGCAGCCTTTGCATTGCGGCATTGCCGCCACGGAAAGGCATGCGGTTTTCTCAGTTGGGGGCCTGTTGCGGGCCCCCAGGATGTTGGGGTGGTGGGGGGCAAATGGGGGTACCTATGTTACCCCCCTACATTTGCATGCACGAAGTGGCAGGCACCGCGTAGTGCCTGCCACGTTGTGCATGCAAATGCACAGTGTGCAGTCCCAGCATTGTGGCGGGTGGTGCTGTGTGCACCGCCCACCACAATGCTGTGGATGGGGGTGCCACCGCCAGCGTGGCGGTGGCATCCTCATTGCCGGTGCGGGACCGCCGCACCACTGGCGGCCGGTCCCAGGTCCACCCGCCATCCTATTAGGCCCCTAGGCCTCATGGCCATAGCACAACGTCTAGTTATCAAGGCTTCTAAGGCATCATTATTATTCTAGACCACACCATGCCGTCCTTTGGTGCTGTCCCATGCAAAAATATTAAGAAATGCAGTAATGACAGCAGACAGACCATTGCAGCTCACTGATATATACTGAACAGTATAGAAGGACACCTACTTTCACAATGAGAGAGATATTTCTCTCATACTGTACGACAGGTGATAAAAATTTTTTTTTTTAAATAACTTACCTGCCGGCCGCCGTTTTGCCGCTCTTCTGTAGCTCTAGTCCACTGCAGCACATGCTCTTAGACTCTCCTGCGGCCAATTCCCGACTGCTGGCAGCATTAGAGCAGCGTCAGGATTGGCCTGAGCGTCCTGGATTTGCGCTCCCAGAGAGACTGGTAGTCTGAGCCTGCTGTGTCCAACCCGACAACGTAGCTCGCGATGAGGACATCTCAGTGTGCTGTTGGTTTGGTTGTCTTAAGATGGCCGGCCAAACCGACATGTGCACTGACAGCAGTGTGCACCACTCCTCCAGCAGCCTGTCACTGATTAGGCCTCACCCCCAAGATTCGACCCGGAAAATAAAAAAATAAAAAATTAAACCTGTATTATTTTAGTTTTATTTTACAAAGTTTTGAGGCTTCTGGAAGGAGGGCGCGCATCTGCCATAGCAGAGGAGCCGCCTCAGACAATAACAATACTTATTATTCAATGGTACCATCCAACTCTGCTTTGCATCAGACTAATTTTTAAAAAGTGTTCTTAATGGATTTTTTTGCACATGTTATGTATTTTATTATGCATTTCAAGTACTGCACAGCGCTGACTGAGTATGTATGAAAATTCAAATTCCAGACTGTATAAAAGCAAGCTCATTTATTAGTCATAGTTAATGAGTCCAGCACCAGTAAATGGGTTCTAATTTTCAATGTGCACATTTATTTTAATATGTACTTAATCATAAAGGTGATGCCTTTTATCTTTATTGTATGAGACATCTAGGATATTACTTATTCTGCCCTTAGTAAAGTAAAAAATAAAATGTCCTTATTCAAAAAGCTTTCAGCTCAGAAATTTGAATTTGTATTAAAAACATTATTCTGGACTTCTCTATCTGATTCACAGAATTAAAATTTGTGATTTTTTTTTCTCACCTAATATTTCACTCCAAACTGTATTATAACTTCAGGCACAGGAGGTTTTCTGCAGACCTTAGTTCAGCGTTAGGGACATTGAAGTGGTGTGAAGGTAAGTGTCAAAGAGTTACACATGCTAAATGTTTTTTACATCTACTAAGTTAGAACTTGATGGGCATTCTATTACAACTCTGGTAACACATTTATATCTACTCTTAAAAGAAGCCTTCTTGTGGACGCAAACGGGGTGATTCACAGAATCGCCCGTTTGCAAATGCAAAAACACTTTTTTACGGGTACAAATCCCTATTTATGATTCAGTAACCTATTTCTGTATCGCAAACTGGGTTTGCAATGCAGTATTAGGAAGGGGCGTGTTTAGGACGTCCCTTCCTAATATCAAATCGCTGTGGTATGTATGAATGGTTCGCTACCAAAATGCGGTCGCAAACCATTTGCATTTTATTGCCCCCTTCAAATAGGTGGTAATCCATTTTTAAATGGGATGGGGTCCCCAAGGGACCTTTTACCCTTTGTGAATGTTTACAAAAACATTTCTTAAGAGCAGACAGTGGTCCCACGGATCGCTGCCTATTCTTACAAATAATAATAACAAGCATTTACAATGCAATGGTTTTGCCTTTGTTAAAGTTAGAGCTATTGGCATTGCTCTTGACATTATTTTTATTTATGTTTTTTTTTAAACATAAATAAATGGCATTGTCATTTACAATAGCAGGGCAGGGCACAGGGAAGGGGGGCGAGGAGAGACAAAGGAGAGCTGCGGGCTCAGGGAAGGGGGGGCGAGGAGAGACGAAGGAGAGCTGCGGGCTCTTGTTGTAATGCTTGCGTGGATGAGTTGGTGGATGCATGGATGGGTGCATGCATGGATGGGTGTATGGATGGGTGTATGGGTAGATGCATGGATGGGTGGATGGATAGATGCATATATACAGCCAATCCCTCAACAATTTATGCAATCCACCAACCCATCCAACCAACAACCCATCCATGCATCCACCCATACATCCATGCATCATGCATACATCCATCCATCATGCATCCATCCACCCACTGCGTCCCACTCCGACCCCTCTAAATATAACTCATTTTTTCTGTATATAGAGATGACTGTATTCACTAGCATATGCAGTAGACCTTTCTACTCTAACATTCCTATGTGACTCTTGCAGTACATCTATTCATATCCCTTCCATATGTATATAGAAATATAACGAGAATCAACAGTCTCTTCTTTGTGTGACTACATCTAGTACATTTCAATTGTTTTCCTGTTTGTATCTTTTACTTAACGCATGTAAATCAAAGTCCTTAGGTTTGGCAACTGGTTCTTATGTAAAGCGCTCTGACACCTTTAGGTAAAGTTCGCGCTACATAAAATCACATTAAATAAAACTTTACCCCAGAAATCCAACCATCCATTTGTGCCTAGGCTTACATTTTACGGCCTCGAAGCACACAGAGAAGGGACAGTTTACTAAGTCGAGGCTTTGTAGGGTGCATGGCAAGGGACAGTTTTAGGCGCCAAGGGAGGGTAGGGAGCAGAGTCAGAGTACTTCACGGAGGTAGGGGGCAGTTTTGTATGGTTCAGGGCAGGGGGCTGCGGTACTTTTTGGAGCATGGCCTTATTTTAAAGGGCTCAGTTCAGGTAGAGGAACGGCACAAAACACCAGGCAGACAGAGGGCAGAAGGACACAAAAACGAGGGGAAACAATTATAACTGAGGGCAGATTGGCACAAAAAACCAGGCAGACAGAGGGAAGAAGGACACAAAAACGAGGGGGGATGATTCTAACGGAGGGCATAACGGCACAAAACACGAGGCAGACAGAGGGCAGAAGGACACAAAAACGAGGGGGATGATTGTAACAGAGGGCAGAACGGCACAAAACACGAGGCAGACAGAGGGCAGAAGGACACAAAAACGAGGGGGATGATTGTAACAGAGGGCAGAACGGCACAAAACACCAGGCAGACAGAGGGAAGAAGGACACAAAAACGAGGGGGGATGATTCTAACGGAGGGCAGAACGGCACAAAACACGAGGCAGACAGAGGGCAGAAGGACACAAAAACGAGGGGGGATGATTCTAAGGGTGGGCAGAACGGCAGAAAACACTAGGCAGACAGAGGGCAGAAGGACACAAAAACGAGGGGGGGATGACACAGCCACACGCACACAGAGCCCCCCACACAGAGCCCCCCCCACACACACACACACAGCCACACACAGAGCCCCTCCAGCCACACACACACAGCCACACACACAGAGCCCCCCCCACACACACCAAGAGCCACACGCACACACCCAGAGCGCCACACCCCCCCACCCAGGGAAGCAAGCACAGCGAGGGGGCAGGGAAGCAAGCACAGCGAGGGGGCAGGGAAGCATACACAGCCAGGGGGCAGGGAAGCAAACACAGCCAGGGGGCAGGGAAGCCAGCACAGCCAGGGGGCAAGGAAGCCAGCACAGCCAGGGGGCAGGGAAGCCAGCACAGCCAGGGGGCAGAAAAAAAGGCAACAGCTTTTTAATGGAACAAAGATAAGATGGTCAAGAGTTCCATGTCCCAGCTGCTATGACATAAAAGGCTATACACCCCATCCAACAGCAGCGAACGCTAGGGGCCATTAAAACATACGCTTCTGAAGACCTAAGATTTCTTGAGGTATAATAATGGTAAAATGTGTTCTGCAAGTAAGTGAGGTCAAAACAATAGAATCTTGGATTCTTTTTTGGCACACCATCTAATGGTAGCAAAAGATGGAAGCCAATACACACGCAATATTTTCTTTGTGTAGCGACTAAAAATATTGTGCTTAACTGAACCCACTTTTGAAACTAACCCTCTGACCTCTTTTTATGAGAAGCACTTATCAGACTTGCTGATAAACCCTGTTAGGAAATATGTTTCATAGCATATCCTTAGTGAAATTAGCAAGCTGATTCCCTAACAAACTGAGTGTGGGGTTAGTAGGAAAATTAATGCCTACACAGCATGTGTTTGCCGAGTTTTCTAATTGACAAGATGAAAGTAATTCCAAATCACGGAAGCTAGATTGTAGGGTTGGTAGATATAGCACTTCACACTCTTTTAATCTGAAAAATAACCAGTGGAAGACAATTGTGTATTCCAAGAGTCTTGTTTAGCAAGTATTTGGAAAACCTTTCTTTCCAGAAAACCGATAAATACACCATATATTGCAATATACAGTGTCTTATTTTTGATTATGTGCTCCACTAGTGCAGTGCTAAAATGGCAAAAGAGAATTGTAATATTCATGCATTCAGCAGAATGTAAGCTGCAGCATTTTCTGCAGTCTTGTCATTCTTACTTTGCAAGCCCAGGGAGCTGGCGCCCCCTACCAGCGTAGAAGCGCTATGAAAAGTTTCTAGATTCTGCCTGGGGTATTCAAATGGTGATGACTCTGCAGGTAGAATTATCTAACAGAATAAAAGATACAACAGCCCTCTCTCGATTTTACCAGAACCAGCCTCGTGACTCTTTGAAGACATAGGGATAGATGTCTCTTACATGACACTGGCGTTCACAATCTGATGCATGCGTGTTGGACGTGACCCCCATAGATTGTGGCAAGAATATATCAATTGACTGAAATCTCAGTTGTCAAAATCTACTTTAGCATATTGCTATTCATCCACTATCCACTTCTAGCCAAGAAAGCATTTAATTTCTGGGTTTTGTAATTTAGGCCACCATCAAGATGGAGGAGCACCAGGGCCTATCCACATACATATACAATACAATGTCAGTCCTTTTACTAAGGATTGCAAACTACCTCAATATATACTTTCAAGTATAATATTGTTTCTTATATCAACAACTACTGAGTGGTTTAGGTTGATCTTAGCACTTGGTCCTCCTCCACTAGCCAGAAGGCAGAGTACATCTGATATTAAGCCAGTCATAAACTTCATGTACCACTAACTGGATGTAAAACAGACCTATTTACTATGGGTAGAGCAATGTTTCAAGTAGGGTGGCTGGACTGATATTTAGTGACATTTAAAAAGTTGCTCTAATAAAAACACAATGTACAAGCGTCTTAAAGTCTTAGCAGAGATATATTCGCGACTAAGATAGCATTTAAAAATAAAACACACACACGCAAACGGCTACTGGATGTCAATTAAACCTCCTCAGCGCTGCATTACTTTCTCTATTCTAAGCATGTGTCCGTTCTTTTTGCAGAAACTAATGGTGAGGTTTGTTTATGTTGGAGACCCAGGAACTGAAAGCTAAAATAAATAATGTATAAATTGCCACCGCTGACATTCTTTTGGGGGCTACGCAGCAAATGTGATGGAGAGAGATAACTAACACTCACTACAACTGCAAGCTGATATGAAGTCATCCACGACGGTTGGCATCAGAGCTGGATTCAAGATGCATTTAGTGTGCAGGACTGCCACCATAAATAGGATATTGTTGGTCATTGAATTCCTGGCACATTCTTGAGCCATTAACAGATTGGACTTACTGTTGGCACAGATATGTGCTGGTAATATTACACAATTGTTGACGCAAAGTAAACATTCAGGTACAGTAGAGTATCAGGTTTGAAATCTAAGCCAAGGGGAGGTGGAGAAGCGCACTATTCCTTATCCCTTCCATGTAAGGATTGGGAGTAGAGGACAGAATGGGTGTGAAAGTACATGGTAATACGTTTACTCTTTCAACTCGAGTTTTTAATTGGAATGAATTGCAGCACCCACATGGCCACACACATGACTTCCTCTCCTTCCTCTATCAAAGCAGTATTCTGTGCTTAGCGACCACAGTAGCTCAGAAGACAAAGGAGGCAAATTCTAGCTCTGACAAATGGCAGCATTTAAGGTGCAGTTCTAGGATTGTATCCTTTCTGCCAGTTAAGCTGAACAAGTCAAATGCAACTTTAATAGCTGCCAATTCCCATTGAAAGCATTAAGTTGAAAGTATTCACAAAAGGTGACCGAACTGCAATAGAATGTGATCAAACAGGTAAAGAGTTGGACAAGGCAGCTCAGCATAGTCTGCCAATTGTCAATGCACCACAGTTCACACTAATTTTTGACGGTCTGGACAGAAGCCCAGATGGCAGCATTGCATATTTCCATTATGCGAATGCATATAATTGAATCAAGAGATTCCAGGTTTACTTTGGCAAAGTGGCCATTAAAACTTTCAGGCAAAGCCTCCTCAGTATCGTAATAAGAATGAGCATGAGAAGATGTTCACCACAGATGCAGCTTTTTTTTGCCTAATTACAAACGTTCATATACCAATTTATTTCTCTAAGTAAATTTGCAGTTTCAGACTGACAACATGCAAGTTCTCAAGCTATTCAGCTAAGGAGGTTTTCGGCGAATTTAACACAAGCGAGATGGAACAGAATGAGTTCAGTGTCCTCTGGTTTGGATGAAAATAAACAGCATTGCACAAAATGTTCCAGATTAGTCCAAAGGACCATCTTGTCTTAAGGTGTTACTGCATATGATAGGACACAGTATAATAAACAAGCTACGGCAGGAGGGGGGCAGGCACAAAGGGAATAAGGACAACAGGAGGGGTTCTAACGGAGGACAGAACAGCACAAAACACCAGGCAGACAGAGGGAATAAGGACACAAAAATGAGGTGGGGATGACAACGGGAGGGGGGGTGGAAACGTGCACACGGACAGAGGGTGGGGGGGCGGAAACGGCCACAAGAAGGCAAGAAACAAACAAAAAAAAAGAGCACTCACCTGGACATCTTCCGGCAGATCTCTTGCTTCCTGCTCTCCACTCCTCCTCCCGATGACGCGGCGGAGGCTCGGCCGGCTGAGCCAATCCCAGCGCGGCCCTGGCTGGAGGCGGACGGCTGCTTCCTTTGGCTGGGGAACTCGGCTTCGGGGGCCGCGGCGGGGCGGCCCTGTCAGGGGCGCTTAAAACCTGTCCGCGTGTTGCCCCGGCGGTGTGTGGCACCCTGACGAGGCTGCACGAGAAGGCGTGCAGCGGAGGTGTAGCGGACATCCCCTTCTGCCTAAAGCTGCCATCGGACGCTGCGAGGTGAGGCGGACCTGGGGCAGGAGGCGGCCGCATGGAGGCGGCGGGATGCAGGAAGAGGTGGCCTGAGCTGCAGCCTGGGAGTCGGAGCTGCCGAACACCAGAGAGAGGCAGTGAGTCTCCGGTTGTGAAAGTGCACCGGGCGCCCTGAGAGGAGTCGGCCACTCCCAGGACTCGTGGAGGGGGCGCCGCGTGCCTCAATGCCGGAACAGATTCGGGGGCGTTCGAGGGCTTTTGGCTGACGTAGCTTGACTCAGGAACGCCCCCGAATCTGGTCCGGGATTGACGGAGAGAGCCGTCTCCCAATGGCTAGCCTCCATTCATGGAGCTAGCCAATGGGAGCAGGGGGCGAGTCCCTGTTCCCCACTGTAAAACATAAGGTTTTTCTAGCGCATGCGCACTTCGTGCGCATTTGCTAGGCAAAACCTAAAAAGTATCCTTAAAGGAAATGGACTTCATTAAAAAAAATATTGCTTTATTTAAAAGCAATCACACACATGATTTTAGAAATTCCCATTGGGTTGCTAACCGAGAACTACATCACTAATATTTATGAGAAAGGGGTATTTGCAATCCACTGGGCATCACAAAATGTGTCAAAGACACATTTGTATATTGGATTTTGCGTCGTCCAAATAGCAACTAGCAAAAATTCGATATTTGGTCATCGCAAATACATGTGGCCCCAAGTGTATACGCATGGTGGGTAATGGTATGTAAGCCTCTCATATCTCCTGAATTGACAAATCAGTTAACCAACAATGAAGTTAAATATAGAGGTGTGTGAGTTGCAAAGACCGCTAGCTCGCAACTTTGGGAATTTAAAAAATAGTTTTTGAAGTTTGTTATCTTCTCAAAGCTTTAAAAAAAATAAAGGGCAGTTATAGTGGCCCATTCCCACTATGATCATGTACCTTGCAGGCAAAATGCTGTTTTGACTGTCAGCCCTCACCTCCATCCTAAGGCACACTCACACTTCATGTACCTTACCCTGGCCTCATCCCTGCTCAATTCTGGTGTTGACTATGGTTCACCTCACACTCCCAAGGAAAAACCATGCTGCAATCATGATTTCACTCTGTCCTGTCCCTACTGCCTCATGCAAAATATACTTCACCCAGCCTACCATCTCCACATGCACCCAGCCAAGAACAACTCTCTGTAGCTCTCCCCATCCAACGTAGTGCATCAGAAAGATTGATGTAATCCTTAAATATTTTCTATTTTAGATATCCCCTTTAGGATTATACATGTTCATTTATTTTAGATGTATGTTTTAAATGCAAATGCACAGTTGCCAGTGTCATCAAAACATTTGTTTTACTGCAATTTGAAAATTCAGCTTTTATGAATATGTTCATGTTTTGTTTTTGCATGACTTTAAATGATTTTTTAGTTATATTTTAAAATAATTTATAAGGCTTCTTAGAGATTAATAAATTTATTTTATCAGTTATTATTTTTAAACAGCAAGCAACGTTTCATGAATATAAGTAGGTGAAAGGCTTAGATGGGCTTCATTATCAAATAGTTATTCTTAATGCGCGTCACAAAGTATATTAACTGGAACAAAGCATTTGTGTATTGCGAGGAACTTTGATCCAGAGACTCAAGACTTACGAACACCTAGTAGCCTGAAAGACCTTTCCTTGCTGATGGCAATGGAGAAGGCACATCAAGTCCTCGTACAAGATTGCTTATCTGCTGGTTCAAGGACAACATAGCCCCCGAAAGCTGGAGACAGGAACAGCAGCTGCTATTACTTTATTGAAACACTTCTTCTATTGTTCAGGTAAGACATGCAGGTGCAGATCATTTATGTAACTCGATTAGGCCCCTATTGCTGATAGGTTTAGCTTAGTTAGCCTATGGAAAGGAGGGTTTTGTGATATTGATCTAAAAAGACCATAAAATACTATCATAATGTTACAATATTTTCTACTGTTCTGCCTTTTGACCAGTATCATTGTCCCTATCCTGTTTGTTTTTTATGATAGTTACTATTTATATTGTGTGCACTAGGACAGGATTACAATTTTAATAAATCTTAAGTGCGTCTATGATGAAAGAGGGTGTGGGTTCCGCTAACTATTCTTGTAAGTCCTACATGACTGGTTGTTACCAAATACACACCCTACATATGTAATGCTAAATGGCTGCAGGTTTACTGTCTCTTATGGGTACATTCACTGAGTTCTTAGTACCAGATGCTCTAGAAAACCCTTTTTTTCTCGCTGTGTTCTGGAGAAAAGTCCAGAAAACATATCAAGGTTGACGTAAGTGGAAGGCAGGCCGGCATATGAATGACTATTGTGATGATTTTATATATGGCCGGGATGCCCGCCACCCCCTCCCAACACTAATTCCCCATGGGAGGAGACAGACACAAGTTTGAGCTTTTGGAAGGCGGGGGGAGTTACCCCCCGGCCGTATTTATTAAAATATGAAACAAAATTTAAAACTTTAAATTAAAACGTTTCATAAATTATGTACAATTTTACTTTCATTACATTTTGATGAAGACATGTTCTTTGGCTAACCTTAACAGATCTCTAATACAAAGGTTTCCTAGCCGAGTCTAGCATCCTGAAAATGCATAACATTCTAAAATAAAATTGTACATCCTAGCATTAAGGGCCAACGGCAAGGTCTTAACCGGTGTCAGATCCCTACTACCAAATTCCCGCCATCACGGTGTAAGTGGCGCATGCGCAGAGGACTTTACCCTCGTTGCCAACTGTAACTTCCCTTGTCGTGGGGGCCCCCTTTCACTCGACGCCATCTTAAAGGTCGTCCGAGTTCCCGTGTGAGGTATCTGTAAGAAGGACAGCGTGGACTCCCCCCCTTCCCCACACTCTCTTCCGCCGGAGCGGATATCCCGCCCCCGGGAAATTCGTAGGAGGGGCATATAGCCGTCTCCCCCCTGGGAGGGGCCTATGGCCGTCTCCCCCTAGGCGACCCATCCGTAGTCGGTGCCGCCTCCCTGTGGGAGGGGCCAATGGCCGCCTCCCCCGGGCACTCCCATCCATACTGGGTGGCGCCCCCCCCCTAGGGACCTTGAAATCACTGCTCACCGATCATGACCTTACCGCCCGACCAAAATAAATACGACAGTTGTTTACCTACTAAGGAAAGAAAATACGCCTAATCTGCCACAGCTTGACGATTCATCAACTTTCTCATTTCTACTAAGGGAAAAAAGTCCTAAAGCACAAGACAAGTTTTATTATTTGATACACTCCTTCACTTTTCTACAAGGGAAAAAAGGCCTACACACATCTATTCAATCAAAGGCATACATCAATGCTGTAAAAAAAACAAGTGACTGCATCTCTTTAATACCTTCGAATATCACCAACAATTACTTTATTCAAACAAACATTGCAAGAAGGGGCTGGTGGGTGGGTCAAAATTGCTGCTTGTTCCGTTGAGGGCTCACGAGCAACGAGTGGTGCAGCCTTCCGAGCACTGGAACAAGAGGACGCTTCATTGGATTCCCGCTCTATTTATCCGTCTGCGGAAGGGCGGGGGCCCTCCTCGGGTACGCCCACCTGGGCGCGGTCTTCCGGGCGGGTGTCTAGGACAACCCCTTCTGGGCGGGAAGGGCGTGCTCCGGCTACGCCGCTTTGGGCTTACCAGCCGAACCACGCCCCCCCGTCCAAAATGGTTTCCCGGGGGGAATCGGGGCACCCATCCATACGTTCGGGGGGACCGAGTGGTCTTCCCTTTCCATATGGCCGGGATGCCCTCCACCCCCTCCCAACACCAATTCCCCATGGGAGGAGACAGACACAAGTTTGAGCTTTTGGAAGGCGGGGGGGAGTTACCCCTCCGGCCGTATTTAATAAAATATGAAACAAAATTTTAAACTTTAAATTAAAACGTTTCATAAATTATGTACAATTTTACTTTCATTACATTTTGATGAAGACATGTCTTTGGCTAACCTTAACAGATCTCTAATACAAAGGTTTCCTAGCCGAGTCTAGCATCCTGAAAATGCATAACATTCTAAAATAAAATTGTACATCCTAGCATTAAGGGCCAACGGCAAGGTCTTAACCGGTGTCAGATCCCTACTACCAAATTCCCGCCGTCACGGTGTGAGTGGCGCATGCGCAGAGGACTTTACCCTCGTTGCCAACTCTAACTTCCCTTGTCGTGGGGGCCCCCTTTCACTCGATGCCATCTTAAAGGTCGTCCGAGTTCCTGTGTGAGGTATCTGTAAGAAGGACAGCGTGGACTCCCCCCCTTCCCCACACTCTCTTCCGCCGGAGCGGATATCCGGCCCCCGGGAAATTCGTAGGAGGGGAATATAGCCGTCTCCCCCCTGGGAGGGGCCTATGGCCGTCTCCCCCTAGGCGACCCATCTGTAGTGGGTGCCGCCTCCCTGTGGGAGGGGCCAATGGCTGCCTCCCCCCGGGCGCTCCCACCCATACTGGGTGGCGCCCCCCCTAGGGACCTTGAAATCACTGCTCACCGATCATGACCTTACCGCCACAGGCCGGATAGTTGACCGACTATCCGGCCCCCCCACACCTCCTAAAGGTCATGCCTCCTCAATCCCCTTAGCCATGCTATGAAGTCTCCTATGAGTAAATCATTCCCCGCCCTGGACAGGTGGACCCCATCATTCAAGTAATAGTGATCACCCCGAATACACCCATGGGGAATGCTTTGCAAATGCGCGGAACGAAACAATTTCCCAATTTTATTGTTGACCCTCTTTACCGAGTGGTTCAACGCTGTTACAGAGAAACCCCCCGCCAAACTCTCCTGGGGATCATGTGGGACCAGGCAATTGTGCACCCCGGGAGCCTCCTAGCCAACCAGCTGACTGCCGACAATATGTGTTCCACTAATACCCGTCTTCCCAGTCTTACCAAGTCATTGCCCCCCAAGTGCACTATAATTACAGATGGCGGTGACCTTTGCCGCCCTAAGAGACCCTCCACAAACGATTGAAATTGGTCAAAACAGAGGCCTCCCTTTCCATGGAAGGTCACTCTGAACCCGTATTCCCCAGATGCGTGAGTCGCGTCACTTGCCATGAATACTTCCCCGGCGCGCCTCACGTATGAGTGGCCCACGACCCATACCACTTGCTCTCCAGTCAGTGATCCTTGACCGCTGGTCCTCTGGTGATGGGTTGATCCCAAATTCCGCCCCGCGTCACAGGCTTGCGAAACTGTAATTCAAACAAAAGACAACAAGCGTGAGTGCATTTCATCAGTATTTTACAACATGTGCAGTCGCACATACCTCTTGAAACAGTTCGAGGACCAACGGCCTAATTGTTTCACTTCTTCCGCACCCAGACCCCGAGCCGTAGCCTCAGTAGCGGCCCCTATTCTGAATGAGTGGGTCCCAAAATCGCACGGGTTCATGCCCGACGCAGCAATTGTAAGTGCCAGCACCCTCTGAAACTGACATTTCGTCAACGGGGTGCCATCCTTGTGTCTAAGCAGGCTCCCTCCCATGTCGCCGGCCTCTGTGCCAGGTAGTCCTCTAAATACCTTATCGGGCAACTGGGGCTCCCTCGAGCGCGCTGCACCATAACACTACTCGCCAAAGCTTCCTGGTCTGTCTTGGACCTGGCTATCGAGATTAGCATAGAATCACCCCGTATTTGAACGTGATCCCGGCATAGGCCTCCCTCCATATCCTTCTTGTTCCTTGCCACGAGTTCACTTACCCGCATGGCCCCATGGAATGCCAATGCGAAAGCCGCTCGGAACAGAACTACCTCGGAAGGGGAGGAGCATGTCTCATCAAGTTTTGCTAGTAGCAGAGACAATCTCTCTAAACCAATCGGGTGCCTTGTATCTTGTCTGCGACCCTCCAGGCGTTGCCAACCGCGGAGCGCCTTCCTGACTAAGAAGGAACCCGTCGGGTCCCGTATGCCGTGGAGCTGTGCCATGAATGATATGACCGCCCTATGTCTGTTGGCAGTTGTGGCTGATCGGCCTTCTTTATGAAGCGCCACTAAGAACCCCAGGAAGGATTCCTCCTGCCCCCAGCTATGTCTCCCTGCTGGCCCTAAAAAGGTGCAGTATGAACGGAACGCCCCTTCATAAGCTTTCCTCGTCCTGGGCGCTAAACTGGCTGCCACGAGGTCTTGTAATCCGGGGCACCGATCTGCCATAGTGCTTCGGGGAACGGTGCCGCCACTAGATCCGCTGTGGGTAGATAACCCCTGAAAGCCTGCATGTGTGAACGAGAGAGTGCATCAGCTGCATTATTCAGTACACCCGGCACATGTTTTGCCCTGAACTGTACATTCAATCTCATGCAACGTAATACAATCTCTTTCAACAGTCTCAAGATCCACTTGCAGCGTGCTGCCTGCTGATTAATGCACTCGACCACTGTCATATTGTCAGACCAAAACACTACTGAGCGGTCCCTAAAATCTTCCGGCCATGCCAACAGAGCCACCCAAATGGGAAATAGCTCCAAGAACCCAATGTTACCTGTTAGGCCACTGGAGTGCCACCACGTCGGCCATAATTGCGCCTACCATCGGTTTCCAAAGATTGCGCCAAATCCCACGCTCCCAGCTGAGTCGGTCCATAAACCCAGTTCATCAGACGATGCTGGGGGTTTGTTCCATGCCACCCGACCGTTGAAGTCTGCCAGAAATGCCAACCAAATGCGCATATCCTGGCGAACCTCTGACGACAGTCTCGTGCGGTGGTGTCCCTCCTTGAGGCCGGCCATAGCCTGTGCAATAGAACGTGAGAAGGGGCGAGCCATCGGTATTACTCTTAGGGCAAAGTTAAGCTGGCCCAATGTTTGTTGTAACTGGTGCAGGGTCACCTTCTCTTTACCCAGGCATTGTATTAAGGAAGCCCTGAACTTGGCCACCTTCTCCATTGGCAGACGGAAGCATCCCTCCACAGAATCGAGCTCAATTCCCAGAAACTCCAGTGAAGTAGATGGCCCCATTGTCTTACCTGGTGCCAATGGGACCCCAAACTCCTGCATGAGAATGCAGAAGTCCTGCAGTGCTTGTGTACATTTCGTAGTGCCAGCCGGCCCTAAGAACAGGAAGTCGTCTAAATAGTGCATCACCTGTCTATGCCCAGTGGCCTCGGTGAACGCCCATTCCAAAAACAGCTGAACATTTCAAAATAAGCACAAGAAATCGAGCAGCCCATGGGCATGCATTTATCCATGTAATACTTCCCTTGGAACGTAAATCCTAGCAAGCGCTGGTCCCGTGGGTGTACCGGGAGCAGCCTGAATGCTGATTCGATGTCTGATTTCGCCATCGGAGCACCGGGGCCCAGGTGATTCAGTAGGTCGACGGCATCGTCGAACGATGCGTATCGAACCGAACAGACTTCCGGGTCAATGGCTTCATTCACCGAGCCCCCCCTCGGGGCCGACAGATTGTGAATGAGTCTATACTCCCCTGGGTCTTTCTTCGGAACCACTCCTAGAGGTGAACACACGAAATCCGCCACTGGCGGGCATGGAAAAGGTCCTGCTATCCGTCCCAGGCTGACCTCTTTGGTAATTTTCTTGGCTGCCACTGCCGGGTTGTGTTGAACAGATAGCTGATTCTTACAAGAGGGGCTCCCCCGAAAATTCCCCGCCGGGATGTTGAAGCCATATAGGAAACCATTCCTCAAAATCCCGGCGGATACATGATCAGGGTATTTGTTCAGCCAGGGAGTCAAAGCCATGATGTCGATGGGTGAAGATGATTGCTTCCCAAGCATCACATCAATCCTGCTTGGATCCCCCCTTTCCTCCCGAACTACCGCTCTTGGACCTACAGCTACTTTCTGGGTGTGAGGAGTTCCCACAGCCTGCACAAGCATGCCGGAACCTACATGTTCCCTGGGGCCTGCTACAGTTACCTCTGTTGAAACCCCAACATACCCCACGCTTGCCCCCATTCCCGCCGGTCTTGGGCTGTGATTCCCCACCGACGCTTGCTCGAAAGGGCTGCGCCGGTCTTTGTTGAACTGTCCCAGACCCGCTCCCGCCTGGCGAGGACGTACCCGCCGATCCAGGCAAGAGCTGTTTGTGCCATGACACCGTGTCGAGACAATCCCACGTTAAAGTCACATCAAACTCTTTAGATTTTCGAAAGTTAACATCGTAACCCTTCCCTTCATTCCCCCCGTACATTGTATAAAAATCCATGATCCTGTTCTGGTAACATGTTCGATCGGGCAACACTTCAGGTTTACGTTCCCCCATTACTGCTGTAAATATAGAAAAGGCCTTCACCCAGTTCGCTATGGTCTCGTCGACCCTAAATTCCGCCATTTTGGCCCGCCATACGCTGGGGTGCCATAAATCTTTCTGGGTCTTTGCGTACTCTATCTCACGATGATCGGTCAACAGTGAAAACGTATTAATATATTTGTCCCCCCATATCATTTCCTTCGTGGCCGCCGGGATGTGCTGGGCCAACCTTTCCCGCCTCGAAGGCACTGAACTCTCCCCCACCATTGGCAATGGGTTCTTACCGGGTTCAACCGCCGTGTCCATTGCCTTTTCTCGGCCATCCGCTGTCACTCCCGGTGCCACCTGTGGGGGAATATAAGGAACATTCGCCGTCCCGGCTTCCCTTGACTGCCGTAGCTGCTCAATTATTATTCTGGCTTCTTCGGCCGGATCCCCCGCAGCCACTGCCCCCCCTGTTTTCTTCTTTAGCCAGGGTAACACTGCCGCTAACTGAAGGGCCAGCTCTGGGGGCATCTGATCATCCGCAACCGGCGTTATCACAACGGGGATAGGTAAACCCACATCCGGACCTGGTACCGGGCTGTCCACCGGCGCTACTGGGCCTGCTGGGGGCACCTCCGGGACTGGGCCCTCCCCGGAACCCGCCCTCTTCTTACTACGCTTCCCCCTACCCTCTGGGGCGACGCCCGGCAAGGCCGGCCCTATCACTTTCTTAGGCCGCCCCGCGAGGTTGTTCTGGGCTGCTATATGTTTCTTAACCTCTGCCAAGCCCCGACCGATCGAATCCACTTTACCCAGTTTTCGGTCCATTACCGCCATTCGGTTCACCAAGGTGCGTAGCATCTTCTCCATCTCGGAGCTCTTTCCCGCTTTTTTGCCAGACATGCCTTCGGTTACTCCGTCCGACTTGATCGACAAGGTCCTAGATCCTCCACACGCCTGACACTGAAAGAGAAACAACAAAGATTACAAGTTCTCAAAATTGCTGCTTGTTCCGTAGAGGGCTCACGAGCAACGAGTGGTGCAGCCTTCCGAGCACTGGAACAAGAGGACGCTTCATTGGATTCCCGCTCTATTTATCCGTCTGCAGGAGGGCGGGGGCCCTCCTCGGGTACGCCCACCTGGGCGCGGTCTTCCGGGCGGGTGTCTAGGACAACCCCTTCTGGGCGGGAAGGGCGTGCTCCGGCTACGCCGCTTTGGGCATACCAGCCGAACCACGCCCCCCGCCCAAAATGGTTTCCCGGGGGGATCGGGGCACCCATCCATACGTTCGGGGGGACCGAGTGGTCTTCCCTTTCCATTCCAGGATGATCTCCCAAAGGGACATCATGGTCTAGAAACTCAACATTATAATATTCGACTGCTCTGTTTCACTTCACATTTGCAAAACATATGAGGCGAGGAACTGTTTGTTTTCAGAGGGCTACAAAATTCCCATCTTTAAATGTTTCTACAGGCAAAGTACAATTTCACTCACCGTTAATGAAATGGTACGCAGAGGAATTGCCGTTGGTTAAAAAACATTGACTCAATCATTTATAACCATCATATTGTTTCAGTCTCAATACAATGTCAGGACCTTCTCATTCAGTCAGACAGAAGAGGAGGATACACTAACAGGCACATGCATTAAAAGAAAAAACTGTTGCAAACGGGCAAATTCTCTGAATCTGCCCCGTTTGCGACTGGTATTTTTGCATTTAGGATGCTTCATCCCAAATGCAAAAATCGCAATTTAAGTAATCTCTAAATTGCCATTACTTAAATTTTAATTGCATTTAAGGAATCGCAAATTGAGATTCCTTAAATGCAATGCATTAAACTAAAAAAATCAGCAATTTCGCTAACAGGCGGCGCAAATTACCATGAAGTTGAACTTCATGGTAATTTGCAAAAACTTTTAAAAATGCACTTTTGTACATTTTTCAAAGTTTCATGTTGCGCACACACATGCCTTTAGGGCATGTATGTGTGCAACATATGTGCACAGATCAATTTCAGGGGTGCAACAGGGTGTCCTTTTGACACCCTTGCACCCTGAATTGCATGAGCAATTTGCGAAGACCTATTGGTACTCTCAAACTGCGCATGCAATTTCCCATTCATTGCTATGGGCCTGTAGGCCCATAGGAATGAATGGGAAGCAAAACAGGCCCATAGCAATGAATGGGAAGCCATTCCTTATTTGCGACTCACAATTTGCAAGTCGCAAATTAGGAATTTGTAGGAATCGCTATTTTTACAGCGATTCCTACATGCATAGGCTTTTGCAAGTCCTTAATTGCGATTCCTTAATCATCGCAATTAAGGACTCGCAAAATCCTACCTTGATGCAAGTGCCTGTAAATCGCTAATCCAAGAGCAGTATATGTCTGCTTGTTGCATGGCTTGTGGTGCTGTCAGCAGTCTGGTGTTTGGGGCTTTGCTACAGAGATGAATGGGGTCTTGCCTGTACAAGGGAGACGCTGTGTGCAATCTCGCAGTGATTACCTCATCTGACGGGCTGCCCCGCATTGAAAAGCCTGAGGAAGGGAGAGGATGGCCCTGGTCTGATCTTGTGGGGCAGTACAGAGTGCTGGACTTGTATGACTCTTCACGTTGGGTCCACTGGAGAGGTGAGTGAAACGCAGACCTTAGTGCAGGGACCTATTATGTCGCCTGTTATTCCCACCCCTGTGGTGAATCAGGAGATGGGTCCAGGCAATAGACACTGTCCCTCAGGCTCCAAGACTGTATAATTTCACAGTACTCAGTATTGTCTGATGACTTGCCAATGGAAACTGTCAGAATCCTGCTATTGACCTGTTGGCTTCTTATAATTGCACAGCACCAATCTAACTGCAGACTGATGTCAATGGCTGTCAGTAGCTGTAACCCTTATCGGCATGAGATGTATGATACTGCACTAAGGATGATGAGCACATCTGATTGGTCCTCTCCCACTGCTACTGAATACATTGGTTTGCTGTTGGGCACATTGGTGCACTGTATACTTCTTGTAACGTCTAGCTATTTCCTGGTTCCTCACTGAGAGTGGAACTCATCTTTGGAAGTCTGGCCATCCAATATCCTTCATGCAGCACGGGTAAGTGCAACAACAGCAACTATCTTTTGGAGCCGCGAGATCTGAGAGTACAATGGATAGGGAAGATAACCAGTCCGTTTTCTTCTGCAGAGACCAGTCAGACACTGTAGGTGATCTCGATGTGAAACTCTTGCCATTGGATTTACAGAACAGCCTGCATACCAATAATACAAAGATTATATGGTTGACTATCAATATAGATTCTACGAAAGAGAGACTGGACAACAAGGAAGACTGTATTGACATAGCAGGGTGGCAGATATCAGTTGTGGAAGATAACGCTAACACCTAAGGTGAAAAACTATTGTAAATAGGGGTCCCAGTGGTCCTAAAAACATGAGGAGAGATGGAAGTTTGTAGAAGACCTGCTGGTAGATTTATTTTCAGGTCAAAGTTATTTGTGTGTTCATGTTATAAAGGGCACATTGTACTTTGAGTAGTAGAGGAGTCTCCAAAGCTAGTCTCGTTGTCATAGTGAACCATTTTTAAACAATTCATTCTGGGATATTTTCCTCAAAATTGACAGGCAAAGATACAAAGAACTCTCTGACTAACCTTGCTTCAACTTGCAATGCAGGAGGTGAGTAAAGCGTTCTCCAATGTAAACGAGCGTTGTGGAATCCAAGGTCCATTTTCAAAACACCGATAAGAGGACTCTGGGCTACGCCCACACTGCTTACGCAGTGTAGGCTAGGCCCGAGACCTAAAAAACTGAGCAACTGAAGGTACACACTATAATGCTTCATTAGGCCTGACTGAATATCACCTAGAAGGGAAAGGTTGATATATTTAGGGACTCGCAGACAGCAATTTCCTTTCTTAAGTCTGATGCTGATATCATGGGCCCACCCTTTCGGGATGCCCCGTCTGCTCATGAGTCCCCTGCAACTGATGACATTGAATGAGAAAGCCCTTGGACTTACTATTACTGCGTGAGCTATAGGTTATTGTTTCACCTTCTTCCCTGGTGGTGTGGAGCGCTTTCCACAAAATAACTGCTGAGTGATAGCTCATGACATTCTATGGGAAGCACTAAGGGGCAGATTTATGAGTTCTGGCGCATCTCTGCAAATCAGCAGGGATGCGCCAGAACTGATGCGTCACGCAATTCCCTCCTTGCGGCACCACAGATGCGCCGCATTTACAATGCGGCGCCCCATGGTGCAAGGAAGGGCAGATGCGTGACGCATCTTGTGGTGTAAGGGCGGCGCATTGCTGGAGTAGCGTCGCAAGTGCGACGCAACTCCTGCAATGTACAGAGGCCACCCATACATAACGTGGTGCATCACTCCTTACGCCTGCTTCAAGCAGGCGTAAGGATTTGACCCAGCAGCGTCGTAAAACGGACTCAGTGAAATCTTGTAGATTTCACTGCGTCAGTTTTACGGGGCTTTCCTACGAGGGAACGCCCTCCCTGCGACAGAACGCCCACATGAAACCTGACGCAGGTTTCATGTGGCGCAGGGCTTTACAATGTGACGCATCTGCCTAGATGCGTCACGTTCTAAATAGGTCGCAGGGATGCGCCGCGTTTCCGCGCCGTTGCGTGACGCAACGGCGGCGTAAACGTGGCGCAAGTCCGACATAAATCTGCCCCTAAGTGATTTGTATACTCATGCTTTACATGGTTGTATGCTTGTACTTCATTTGTTGGTATGTAAGTGACCAATATGTTTCAGTGCACCACTGATGCGCTCACTGAATAATGGCTGTTGGTTAATCATCTGTAAGTTGCTGCTATTGTGCCTGTTAATGTTTATTTGTTAACAAGGCTTAGGTTGAATACTTTTATGTAGACTAAATGCTTTAGATGTAGCATGTCACTTGGCTAACCAGAATGATATGTTAGCGCAGGGAACTTGTAACCAGACGTGTTGGGTGAAGAAGGGGATATGTGATCTATATTCGCCTTGTTTACAAAAATTCAGTAGCCAGATTAGTGGTGTTGCCAGTGCTTCTGCAACAACAATAATTGTCCCAAGTATACCTCTTATCTAAGTGTATTTTCCACATGAAGATGGGTTCCTTGAGGCCAATCTTCTTCTTAAAATGCCAACTATGTGATCCTTAGAGGCCTAATTGATAGATAGCCATCTGCATTTAACAGGGTCTCATTCTCGACTGTTTGGGGCTGTTTTACATTGGCTGTAGATTTCGTGGTCACTTCACCTCTCACTCTTAAGTTGCAAAATCTCCTTGATTTCTGGTGTGGCTGGTGTTCTCCGCTAGTTCACTTGATGGAACTATAGCATGACATATCTGAGTGGTGCGGCATGAGGGCAAGCATTGGACTACATGCCATCCTTGACTATGTATAAGTTAACATTGGATCAATGTTCGTTCGAGTTGTACTCTGGAAAGCTTTTAAAGCCTATATTTAGGGGCTACCCATCTCCAAATCTGCTGGGGTATTAAGATCAACGCAAAACAGGCTTGGTGGGTTGTAGGAAGAAATCCATGAATTGGAGGAAGCAGGTTTTTCATCGGAGAGGAGGGAAATGCTAAGAAAGCTAAATGAAAAATTGTTAGAGTTTTGAAAAGAAGCTGTCCTTCAAATTAACTTGATGAACAAGGTATCTGTACCAAATAATTTAAGGAAATGCTGGCCCAGTACTTTGAACCATGCATGAGAGGGCATGACATAATACGATGCTGCTCCCAACTACATTTGAGGCAGTTGTTGTTGCATTCCTTAACTTGGAGAATGATCCATCTATGTGTGTTTCATGTCTATCTACTATTCTCTGTAGAAAACTAAGATACGAAAATACTGGCTAACATTTTTCTAGCTTATCCTCTTCCATATGTGTCTGAGCTAATCCCCACACCTCAAGAGTGGGTCTCTCCTGGAAACCAGATATTACATAATCTCCACTGTCTTTTTGAAGTTCTGCATCAAATACATGTAACCTCAGGACTGCGATGGTTTCTCTGATCGGCCTGTGTTAGGCTACATGATTGCTTTGTGACCGCGATCTGGTTTGTAGGGGAAGGTGACAAGGTTCCTCCTTGTCCCCACTTTTCTTTTCCAATGAACCAGAGACTCTGCATTGCATTCTCAGAGAAACCACTTGCAGATTTGACAGCTTCTACGCAGGTGTACAATAATGTATTCTTTATACACAGACAATATAGTGCTTTATGTAAAAAAAAATCAGATCATCTCCTAGCACATTCATGGGATCATTAGTTTTGGAGTTATGTCTGTCCTCCAGGTTATCTGGTGCAAATTGCAGTTCCCCCCATTCACATCCAAGAGGGCCTGATTTCTATGGAATTCCCCTCTAATTTGGGTGATACTTCTGTGAGATGGCAGGGACTGCAGGTTAGTCATGACATTGCTACAATTATTTGGGAGAACTATGGACTAATGTAAAATATATGATTGACGGATGGGCACCACTGCCACAAGTTATCAATACTAACGAATCGTAGGGATTCATTTCCTGAATATAAGGGGAAGTTGTGGGGACCAGAGACATATGTATTCTTCCATGTAGTCTCAGTTGTACTCTTTGAAACCCTGCTTACTGATAAATAGTGGTCCTTGTCCTGCTTGTAAACTAGAGACACACATCTCAATAAACAGTAAACATAGAAAGGACATAATATACACTGATGAAGGTTACATTATTAGCGTTACTCTAAGTCGTTGGTTTTGTACGAAGTAGCCATCTCAAGTCCAACTTTCTCCATGAAGCAAGGGCTTGTCTCATGTTACTGACTTATTGGCTTGATATCTTCTCCACACTACTAAATATGACTGAGGATAGACTGCCCAACACCCCTCCTGGCCCTTCTGGGATACAGCAAGGATCGCCTGACCAATACCTACCAATATGCTGCAATGGCGCTATAGCTCGACAAATGTAGAGCTGCAATCTGTTGGGTAAGAAGCCCAATACAATAAAGGACTGACCTTGGGAACTCATATATTACAAATACTTATAAAGACTGCCACCTCACCCCCCAGGGACACATGGAACCCGCTCTTTACGTATAAACCGAGGCCAGGGGAAGAATGCAATGTTAGCAGAAATATGTAAACTTCAAGGCTATGCAGCCTCCTGTTTGTCACAATGGCAACCCTGTTTTATTGTCTGTGCGAGTGAGTTATCATTCTCTGCAATATTGGACACTTTGCTACACTTACTCTCCCCTACCTAAAGATGTCTATCTGTTTTCACTGTGCCCATTGATGCTTTTCCAGATATTCGGATAACTGAAAAAGTTAAATAAAGTAATAAAAAAAGTAGAACGATCAGGTAAATTTCCAGATATTAAAATGCGTTCTGTGTTTCGATTTACTTAATAAGCAGTGCTGGCAAATGCTCTACCTGGTTCTGGCTGAGCACTGTTGAACCCCTGCATTTGAGCCTCTTGTGAATAAAATAGAATTATACAAAGCTTCATGAATCTGTGAACGCTTGGAATATTCGTCTCTCATGTTTCAGTCATAAAAGCATTTTACAGATTAATCGCAGTTATTGGTGGTTTGCTTATTTATTTATTTATTTATTTATACAATTTCTAAAGCGCACTACCTAACAGGCATCTTGGCGCTAGTAACTCCGAGACCATATCAACACAGGAGGGGTCAATGCGCAGGCCTAGTTCTTAGGGAATAGCCAGGTTTTAAGGTTCTTTCTGAACGTGAGCAGCTCCTTGTTTTGCCGCAGTTCAAGAGGTAAAGTGTTACACAGCCTGGCTGCAGCCACCCCAAATGTTCTGCCCCCTGCTCTAACTTTGTTAAAGCGTGGCACTTTAATTAACATTCCTCTCGAAGAGCGGAGCTCTCTGCCCGGAACGTACCACTCAAACATTTGCTGAAAAGAAGTTGGTCCTTTTCCATGCAAGGCTTTGAATACTAGACACAGAGATTTAAATTTACCTCTCTGTGTCACGGGCAACCAGTGCAACTGCGTCAGTGCTCCAGAGGCAGAGGTCCGCCTTGACCAGCCTAATACCAGTTTAGCTGCGGCAGATTGTAACCGCTGTAGCCTGTCTAGCAGAAATTTAGGGGACCCAAGGAGTAAAGCGTTACAATAGTCAACTAAGTATGGTACTACGTGCAATCAGGGCGCTGGCTTGATGTGGTAAAAGGGGAAAAATCTTCCTCAGAGAGCGCATAATTCCCAGACAACAGCTCACCACTTTCCCCACATGCACCTCCAAGGAGAGGTTACAATCAAATGTAACCCCTAGGTTGCAAACTATTTTTACCGGCTGGCCGGGGTTGGGGAACTCTGGGGGCCACAGATTCGTGGGCGGCCCTTCCCTGTTCTTATACGTTTGCTAACCTGGACATCCTGCACTCTTGATATTATCAACATTTTGTAAGATTTCATCAGTTTCCATTTAGGAAGAGGTTACCGTTGTTGTGATCTGAATTACACCCATTGCTCCTGCTGTGGGTTTGATAGCACACAAGTCAATTTAATTTAATCAGTTCAACCCTTGACTCACAAAGATGGGCTCCAGCTCTGCGCTATGTTCTTCTCCAGATGAATGGATCTTTGCCACCATTTCAGAATGGAGCATAAGTCAAAAACATCTTAATCGATATCATTATTTCAGGCAATTTAGTTCAGCAAATAAAGAGAGTTTCGGATCAGTTTTGAGAACCTTTATTTCTCTCTAAGAGATTAGTAGATTATTTTATTATTTATTAATATTATTAGTAAGTTAGATAAATCTGTTTATAGAAACATCACAAAAGGTATGGTTAGATTCAATAATGCAAAAACAACAGGTGTTTTCCATAAAGGAAATCGTCCCTATTCTAAGTGCTAAAGATTCAGGGCCTCTTTTATGAAGTTTTGCCGTAGGGAAGCGCAGCAGGACTTCCGGCTGCGCTTCCCTGTCAAAAGAAAAAGGCAGGAATGCGCCGTATCTATAAGATACGGCGCATTCCTGTCCTTTTCCCCTGCGCCAACACAAAATGAGCTGCTGTTCGCCAACGCAGGCACCTTTGCACAATGGTGCAAGGGTGCCAGCGTTGCGGGGACGATTGTTTTTGTACAGGAAGGGAAACCATTCTGTACAAAAATAATCACAAGAGGCTTTTCCTCGTAGAAAAAGGAAAAACGAGGAGAAATAAAGATATTTCTCCCCGTTGCGCCTCCCTTACGCCTCCCGTGGGGAGGCATAAGCTTTTGGCACTGCCTCAGATTTACAATTACTCGTAAATCTGGGGCAGTGTCAAAAGGCCATGGATGTTGCTGGGAACGCCCCCAGCAACACCCATTGCACGCCCCTTTATCGCAGAACACTGTGTTAAAGGTACTGATATTTATCAGGCAGCATTAAGCCACTTAGTGCTGCCTGATAAATATCACACAGGCTTCTGCGCCAGGGAACGTCACAAAAAGTGACGTTCGGATGGCGCAAGGGGCCTCATGAATGAGGCCCTCAGAAATTAGGTTTAACCCATAAAGAGTTCTTGAAAGGAGTGAGAACAGTGGAGCATTTAAGAAGTCGAACTTCCCATAAAGAGCAGATCAGGAAAACTCAGCCAAGTTTTCCTATGAGAACAACAGGTGCTGCAGTAGCTACACCCATGAGGCATAAAGAATAATAAATCTGTTTAAAGTTATTGCCGAAGTAGCAGATATAAAAAGCCGGCAGCAGTAGTTGAAAGAGAGTCTCTCAGAATCCCCAGTACGAGAGTCCAAAGGAAAGTATGCCAGGATAATAATATGGGAATGCATTGCCCTAATTAGGAAACACACACTCATATAAAACGCAAACACATGTATCAATCCATTTCGGTGTTGGGTCATCTCGAGCCAATGAAAAGCAATTGTCCGATGGTCAGCAGCTTCTTTCTTTGTTCCCATGGTAAACTCATGATGTCAACAAGGTACGATCTAAATGTATCGGTTAGTTGCTAAACATTCATCGATGTTGCATTCGGTGAGGATTCCCATGCGAAGTTTAGTAGTCTCTAAACTATAAATCATTTAGTTTTCTACTTCGTAAAAATGAAGTACTCTAAAGAGAGAAACGTTTTAGTTCAGCAACTTGGCTAAAACATGAGATTCACGTCTTCTTGAAAGCTCTATTTGTTTTAATATACTGTTCTCTATTCATCATTATATATGTGATGGCTAGAAAGCGATCTAAAATACGATTAGAACATCTAGCTTAGGAAAAGAAGAAATGCATGTTATTAAGTCTGCACATTCTACAGCAATGACAAGTTTAAGCAAGCCAAGTTCAGATCATCTAACGAAGCCATTTGTGCATGGTTCAGCATTTATAAATGGCATTTATTTATGAAAAAAAAAAAGAACAAATAGACAAAGATGAGGCCTAGTCTGGCCCTTTGCTTATGAAAGTACAATATAAATGAATGCTTAGTGCAAGTAAACAAACTGCACATTAATTTAGCATGTCTTTTTAAAGGCACATTTTCTTACTTCTCAGTTCTGCAAAGTTGTTTCACATTAATGTCTAGCTAAACTTTTGGATCTATCATTTGATTTATTTAACCCATTCGCTGTGGCAGCAATTCCGCTGCAGTGCTAGGGGGTGGGGGGACCGTGCGGCGCTCCCATGCTCGTGACAGAACCGCTCCGTCACAAGCCTCGGGTGCGCTGTGCTGATGACGGAGCGTTTCCGTCACAGGCCCGCCTGCTCAACAGAACGTCCAGCGCAGTCGCAGAATCCACACCGCGCAGGCGTGCCGAGCGGGCCGTGATGGAACCGCTCCGTCATCAGCACAGCGCGTCCGTGGCTGGTGACGGAGCGGTTCCGTCACCAGCATGGGAGGGGTTAAGTTAAACTTGCCTGCTTTATCAGATGACAACAATGGAAGTACATGGAAGGCCAGACTTCAATGTGCAACACACAACAGGAAAAGGATGGTTCCGTAAATGCATCCTGCTCTAGCACTCACAATGTAGCAAAGTTTAATAGAACACAGAAGTTATGTTATTTAAATTTGTAGAGTGCCAACAAATACCTGAAGGTGTCAAGGCGCTATCACAAAGGGGAGTAAGACCACAAGACCAGCAAAATTCCTTAGGTAACAGCCATGTTTTAAGGTTCTTCTTATTCAGGGACAAGTTTGAGATGGACCTGAGGGACAGAGGGAGTAGGTTCCATTCCCTTGCAGTAGAGTTTACAACACCTCTACCTCCCCAATGTGTTCATTTAAATCTTTTGGCATTTCATTTGTGGGTACCTGAGGATCTAAAGCGTCTTCCAGGAACATATCATTGAAATGAATGCCTAAGTATCTCTGGGCCCATTCCATGTGAAACTTTCTTAGCAAGCCATAGGGCATTCAATTTAGTATCCGTTGACTGAGAGGCCGCCAGTGGAGATGTGGCTTGTGCTGCAGATTGGTATTTAGAGGTTCCAGTTAGTAGTCTGGTTGCTGCATTTTGCAGGACCTGCATCTTATTAAGATATTGCAGCTGTGTGTTCAAATACAAGGCATTAAAATAATCGATTTTGGAGAGTATGAGAGCAGCGATCACCATTTTTTTGGAGTTGAGTGGAATGAAAGGAATAATTTTTCTAAGCATTCTTGGAACAATAAAAGTCACGGATGTGACTGCAGTAACCTGCAGTCCAAAGGTCAACTTGTTATCCATGATCACTCCCAGATTTTTGACTTAGACATCTGTATAGGAAGGGAACTCAATTCGATTGGCCCACAGTATGGTGCCCATAAGGATGGGACATTGCCAAACATTATGACCTCGGTTTTCCCTTAGTTTAGTCTTAGACAGTTCTGGGTCATCCAGTTTCCTACTGCAGTCTTACAATCGCAAAAAGTGGAACCTGCCTGGTTGTTTAAAGCAGAGAAAGCCACCACAATGTGGGTATCGTCTGGGTAAGAAGTAGGATTGAGCCAAAATGATCTGATGAGAGAGGCCAAAGGTTTCACATAAATGTTAAACAGCATGGGACTTAGAACCTTATGGTCGACTGTGTCAAAGGCTGTCGCTAGATCGAGGAGTATTTGCGCCGCAGTACCGTCATTGTTAACTATGGACCTGATTTCTTTGGTGGTTTGGACGAGAGCGGATTTGGGACCATATGTATCAACATTCCGTTTTGCGATTCCTAAATAGCGATTTTTAAGGAATCGCTATTTAGAAATTGCAAAATGGTATGTATGTAGAAATTAGCTTCATTTTAGCGATTTCTTAAAATTCCTTAATTGCGATTAGCAAATTGCTAATCGCAATTAAGGAATAATTTCCCATTCATTTCTATGGGCCAGGAGGCCCATAGGAATGAAGGGGAAATTTGCAAATCACAATTTGCTAATCGCAAATTGTGAATGTTTTCAAGGGAGCAGGGGTGTCCAAAGGACACCCTGTTGCACCCCTGAAAACGGCATGGGTGCACATGTGGCGCACATACATGCCCTAAGGGCATGTATGTGCGTCACATGGCACTTAGGGCCATATGTATCAAGCCAAATTGAATTCGCAAACGCCAAAATTCGCAGAATTTCGGCGTTTGCGAATGCAATTTGGACGAATGGTATGCATCAAGGAAATCTTCTTAAAAAATAAGGAATCGTAAAATATGCGATTCCTTATCTTGCGATTGCATTTAAGGAATCGCAAATTTTGCGATTCCTTAAATGCAATGTAAGAAGCCAAAATAAATAGCAAATTGGCCTTAAGGAATCGCAATTTACCACCAACTTCTAGTTGGTGGTAAGTTGCGAATTACTATAAAAATGCATATTTTCCCTATTTTCTAAGTGCCATGTGACGCACGTACATGCCCTTAGGGCATGTATGTGTGCCACATGTGCAACCATGCCGATTTCAGGGGTGCAACAGGGTGTCCTTTGGACACCCCTGCACCCTTGAAAATATTCACAATTTGCGATTAGCAAATTGCGATTCGCAAATTTCCCCTTCATTCCTATGGGCCTCCTGGCCCATAGAAATGAATGGGAAATTATTCCTTAATTGCGATTAGCAATTTGCTAATCGCAATTAAGGAATTTTAAGACTTCGCTAAAATGAAGCTAATTTCTACATAGATACCATTTTGCGAATGCTAAATAGCGATTCCTTAAAAATCGCTATTTAGGAATCGCAAAATGGAATGTTGATGCATATGGCCCTTAGAAAATAGGGAAAATATGCATTTTTAAAGGAATGTCTCCAGCACGTATCTGGAGAGAGTGCTTCTCCGGCCTTATGCTAATGTCCAGGCAAGTCACTGAAAATGTACTGTATGGTTTCTAGATCCCTACCTAGTGAGCATGGCAATCATACATGTCCACTGAGGGTCTCCCTGTTTACATGGATTGAGACCCTAGAGCTTGGCTCTGAGGTTGAGGGGGCATGCCTAGTCCACCCCTATTTTTCAGAGAGTGGCTACTGCCCTCTCTACCCTGGCTGTGGTAGACTGACAGTGAAGTGAGTCACTAGCCACCCTCCTGATCAAGTCTGTGTAGTCTATACCGTGCCTGGGGTCCTGTAGCCTTTGTCTATCTGACGTGTTTGAGAGCCAGTGGGTGTACTGGGGAAGAATGGTGAGTTGAGCCAGTATGTGGAATGTGAGCTGTTCTGCTGGACATCCCAGCTCCCACCGTGCCCCTCCCCATTTCATTGGAGAGGCCTGGTTGGCTGGGGTAGACACTCAGCTCTTATCTGGGTTTAGCTGCTCTAACTCTGCTAAGAGTACCCTCCCCTCCACTGGTCAGTGCCTCCTGGTCTGGAGTTAATTTTAATTCCTCTTTATGGAATTGCACAGGCTGGTACCAGCAAACACCGTAGGTCATCTGTGCATGCTTTAGTCATGCATTGAACATGGCATGAATGGTTTGTGATTGAGGTGTCATCAGGATGCAAAAGTAGCAGACCCTCTGATTGGATGAGCTTATCAATCAGGGGTGATAAAAGTCTAGCATCAGTGGTCAGCTGTTGTTGTAAGACTGGTTTTATGACTGAATTGGTGGCCACACCAAGTCCGTCCAAAGGAAACCAGCCGCAACCCTCAGTGTGAAGGCAGGAGGAATATATGATGTTACAACGAATGCAATTACAACACATGCTTTTTCAACGTAGCCTTTACATCGCAACTACCATTACATCGCATGATTTTACAACGCATGCCATTACAATGCATTTTTTTAAAACTACCACTATAACGCATTCCATTACAACACAAACCATTACAACGCATACCATTAAAACGCATAATAATTTTAGGGCAACAGTAGGGTAAGGGGTAAAAATTACTATTCCCATTCCAGTGAGTGTAACAGTAGGGTAAGTGTTGGATGGCATGGCAATGACTAGTTCCACCCCAGTAAGTGCAACAGTAGGGAAAGCATTGGATAGGAACTTTTCAGTGTCATTCAAGAATTCACCAACCCATGCAGCGAAGCCACAGACATCACCCCATCCCAAGACCTCTGCAACATGCTTGGAACCTATTTCCACCTCAAGATCAAAAACCTCTACGACAACTTCATCGACCATCCACCAGGCGCCACAGGTGGCCCCCCGGCACCCAGAAACACCAGCCAGCCCACCATCTTCAACTGGACACCGATCACGGCCGCAGACACCGCCTCGATCATGAAAAGCATCCACTTCTGGGCCCCCACTGACCCCTGCCTTCCTCATATCTACCACAGAGCTATGGCCGCCATCGCACCCCTACTGCAACGCACCATCAACACCACCATCAAAACAGGCACCTTCCTAGACAACTGGAAGTGCGCAATGTTAGACCTCTGCTCAAGAACCCCACAGCTGACCCCACCGACCTCAAGAACTATTGGCCCATCTTGCTCCTTTCCTCCGCAGCCAAAGTTGCAGAGAAAACAGTCAACAGGAAACTGACACGATTAATTAAAGAGAGCGCCGTCCTCGACCCGTCCCAATCCGGATTCCAAAGCAACCACAGCACAGACACCGCCCTACTCGCCGCCACAGATGACATCTGCACCCTCCGGGACCAAGGCCACTCCACAGCCCTCATCCTACTCAACCTATCAGAGGCCTTCGACACCATCTTCCACTGCACACTAGTCGCCAGACTACACGACGCAGGCATACAAGAACAAGGAACAGTCCTGGATTGGATCCGATCATTCCTCACTGGAAGAAACCAAAGGATCAGACTCCCACCCTTCCTCTCTGACCCCATGAAAATCACCTGCAGAGTCCCACAGGCTTCATCCCAGAGCCCCACTCTCTTCAACATCTACATGGCCCCCCTCGCAGCCATCGTCCGACAAAACGGCCTCAACATGGTATCCTACGCCGACGACGCCCAGATCATACTCTCACTAAAGACCCCACCACTGCCAAACTCAACTTCCAGAAAGGAATGCAAGACATCGCAGTCTGGATGACCAAGAGCTGCCTGAAGCTCAAAGTGAGAAGACAGAAGTCCTTGTCCTCAGTACCACCCCTTCTGCATGGGAAAGCACCTGGTGGGCGACTGCCCTCGGAGGCCTACCTACCCACTCAGACCACGCCAAGAATCTCGGCATCGTACTCGACTCATCAATCACCATGAACCGACAGGTAAATGCCGTCACTTCCAGCTGCTTCATCACCCTCTGCATCTTCCACAAGACCTTCAATGGATCCACCCATAGTCAAGGAAGACAGTCACCCACGCACTTATCATCAGCAGACTGGACTATGGATATGCACTCTATGCTGGCATCAACAAGTCACTACTCCGCAAACGCCAGACAATACAGAACACCGCCGCCAGACTCGTCCTCGGCATCCCCCGACACAAACACATCAGTCAACATCTACGAAGTCTCCACTGGCTTCAGTGGAGAAAAGAGTCACTTTCAAAGTCCTCACTCACACCTACAAATGCCTACATAACAACGGATCCAAATACCTCAACGACAGAATCAACTCCAACGTACCCAAAAGAAACCTCCGATCTTCCAACCTCGCACTGGCCGAAACCCCTCGCATCCACAGAGCAGGCTGAAGATCCTTCTCTCACATTGCAGCAAAGACCTAGAACGAGCGACCGACAGACATCAGACGCCCCCCCTCCCTGAACACCTTCAGAAAGACCCTCAAGACCTGGCTCTTCGGCTAAACAGATCTGGGGGCCCCCCTCAGCACCTTGAGACCCCCATGGGTGTGTAGCACGCTTACAATTCCCTGATTGATTGATAGTGTAGATGTAAAAATTAATATTCCCATGTACCCTAAAACCCATACCCACTGAATACAAAAAAAAATCTCCATTACTTACCTTATAATGCACTGTAATTGCATGCGCTGTAATGGCATGCGTTGTAATGCATGCATTGTAATGGCAAGCGATGTAAAGGCAGGTGCGTTGTAACAATTGCGTTGTGAAGGTAGGTCGTTGAAATGGCTGCGTTGTAATAAATGTTCCCCAGATAAGTGATAGGAGTAGGACACTTGCTCATTGCGTCTGGAACTTAAGGAAGTTTACTCTATGACGGATGGAGTCTGCTGCGTAGAATTCAGTGAGAATCCAGGGAATCAGCAGCATGGGTGAAAACCAGTTGTTTCTGTGAGACTTGTGGAGCGTGCACTTTTGAACAAGGAAATAGTAGCTAGCTGCCCAAGATGTGGAAAGGATGCTTACAGCACATGAAGGGAGGTGGTGTGGAAAGGAAGCTTACAGCACATCAAGGGAGTTGGTGTGGAACGGAAGCTTGCGGCACATGAAGGGAGCTGGTGTGGAAAGGAAGCTTGTGGCACATCAAGTGATCCAGAGAAGGGGAAGCTTGATTCTAGTCCTTGAAGGTGAGATCAAATCCCTTCTAAACTCCTCTCCCGTGCTGAGGGAGCCTGTACAAGCAGTTACTGGGAATAGAGGCCAGTGAAACAGGCATCCACCGTTCTTTTTGTCATCTCTGGGGGTATCAGAGTGAACTGGCATTCTGTCCAACTACTTCCCTCCTACAGCTAGCCAGTGGCAACTGCACTAGTGGGACGCCTTTAAACTGTGCCAAGACAACAGGCACCTGTGGTCAGATCCCTGACACCACTAGAGCTGTGTCTTCACTAAGGACGGGAGGGCACTTCTGTTGCTTTGGGTGGGGGTTATGGGGCTGATCAAGAACCTTTGACTTCACATCGTATGCTGAAACTATATCCCTTCAATCAAAGATTGATATCAAGGCTCTAGCGAATGAGTGCAACCCTGTGAAACATGGTCTGTAAGATGCAATGCTAATTGTTTGTTTTCATGTTAACTGTGTTTTTATAGTGCTTGGCGTCTAGGTGCTATAATATTGTTTGGGGTCAGAACTCTGGCCCAGAGGGTTGCAGAGATATCTGGTTTTCACTGTGAATCCTAGTTTTATGTGTAGTATGGTTATCCTGTGTGTATCAAAGTACTTTTCTTTTACAGAAAGTAAAGCACTGATTGGACATTGATTTTATCATCTGGTAGTATGATGTGCACTGTATTCTGAATGTCTAACCCCACCTTACCTCACCTCCTTGAGTAAGCCTTGGACTGCTCTGTCTCGCTACCCTGAGAGAGTCAAGTGCTGGAGAGTAATTGGTTATCCAGTTTTGGGTCTACTAGTACTGAGGCCCCAGGACACCAGTGGGGAACACTCCAGTTGATGCGATTGGGGTGCAGTAACCCCTGAGTGCCCTGGTGCCCAGTAAGCCAGATCTAATACCTTGCTATGTGGATATGTACTTTCACTAGCTGAGAAAGTACTAGCACTTCAAGAGTTTCAGTTAGAGCTCCGGCATCTCTGTCATCAGAATTTTCCATGGGAAAGTTAAAATCCCCCACCAGAGTGAAATCATTGTTGACCAGATCTTCCTCAAAGAGTGCGCTTATATTTTGAATGAAAATGTTCCTGGGCTTAAGGGGTGGTAGACTAGTACACACCGAAGGGTTGGTCACTGGAAAGTTGGACTGTGAACTCAAGAGCTTCACATACTGATGTAGGTAGTTGTTTGATGACTGCAGACTATTCCTCTCTAAGTATTAGTGAAAGACCCCTCCCCCTTTAAGGGTCGGTCTATATGGTAGAGGACAAAATTGGGGGTGGGGGAGCTGCTGCCAGCTCGGGTCCTTGTGAATGATCAGCCCAGGTTTCAGTAACCCAGGCCATTTCTAGGTGGTGACATTCTATTAATTCCCTAAATTAAAAATTATTTTTATTAGGTATCTAGCATTTAATCTTACAACTCACTGAGTTAGCAAAAGATGGCTTGCAACCCTTAGTCTTAGGATTAGTATGTTCATGGCATCCTATGTTTTTCCAGGAAAAACAGTCCACAAATTGCTCAAGTAAATATTTTATTGGGTTAGTCATCTGGGTCTCAAGATAAAAAACAGCTTTGTGGCTTGCCTTTGGTATTCAGGTCTAAAAGCATAGCTCTGTAGTATATGATAGTTTTTAAGGGCTGAGAGGTGCAACAGGCAGGGGGCTGGTGATGGGCATGCTCCGAGTGCAGATGGGTTTGCCTTTGGCACGTCAGCGGTGCGCCCGCTGCGCTTGTCCCTTATGTGGACGGGGACCGTAACATATCATATCCCCTTGGTGCCTGGTGGGGATGAACCAGAAAATCTGCGCTTTTCAGAGCATTAAAAGAAGAACCGGAAGGTAAAATGAACAAGAAACAACCAGGGTCCGGCAACCTCTGTTATTTCTCACCAGGCTTCCTTGAGAGGAATAACTACTGGTAAAGTAAATGTAGCTAAACAAAGAAGGATAAACAATAACGCATAAAACTATTAAAACCAGGGTACTTCACCCTTTAAAGATGGTGCCAGCTGTTAGGAACCAGGCACCGCCTTCAAAAATGCACTTCGAGTGCAGAATACAAGGAAACAAATGGGCTTATGGTCAGTTCTCCCCAGTGTAATTGACAGTTCAAGCGCAATCGAGCATGGGAAAACGTGATTTATTTCTACATTAATCCACAAGCCTTTTTAAGTGGAGCTAGATGTATCTAACTCTAATTCATGCCAATATATAAAACATGAAAGAGAAATAAATACGAAAGTTTGCTAACTAATAAACAAATTGCATGATGGCCGTACTTTTTGACCTGCTGAAATAGCACATCTCTTGTGTATTAACCAAGCGCGGTCATCTTTTACCATGATGTGGTGGCAAGAATATCCAATGTTGTAATTTCTAGTTGTTTTTGAGCATGTGAGGAGGGGACAGCTCAGAACTAGTTGAAAGGGGAGAGGAGTTGGCCTAATGGCTAGGGCGGTCGATCTCAGTGCTGGGAAACCAGGCTCGTGTCTCGGCAGGGACGCACAACATTCTGTGATTCTGGGCAAATCACTCAATCTCCCCGTGCCTAACAAAAATGAATGTGTCCTCATGTAATGCAACTGGTTCTTGTGTAAAGCGCTCTGATACCCGATACCTTCGAGTCCGTTTCGTGCTATATAAAACTCCGTAAAAAGAAGAAAAAATGTTTTCATTCAAATTGCAAAACTTGAAATGTAGCGGAATTATACCTAATAAAAGTACAATTACGTTTGAGCCATTGAATGCAGTATACGAGAAGCAAGGGTAACTGGACCAACTAAATGTTTGAACGTCCTATTTCTTAAAGTGTCTTGGTTGATAACAGCAACTTTTCTTGGGTCATTTAGACTCTGGAAGAGGGACATCTTCTCTGCTGAAAGATCCTTTCCTGCCTGGTGATGATCTCTGTGTTATGAAGGCGGTTCCCATCACAATTTTGCAGGCAGGCTCAAAGGACGCTATTTTGGACTTGAACAGCTTTGTTTAATCGTGGCATGCTTATTAGCAATTAACAATCGGAATCATCCCATGCATGCTTGAATTGTTCTATTTAAAACAGTTCAAAATGGGGATCTCTAGTTGGCAGAGATATGTACCGTTGTCCAAGTAGGGACCCATGCTGCTAGTCAGGGTAAAGGAG
Organism: Lissotriton vulgaris; assembly: GCF_964263255.1. Classification (NCBI taxonomy): domain Eukaryota; kingdom Metazoa; phylum Chordata; class Amphibia; order Caudata; family Salamandridae; genus Lissotriton; species Lissotriton vulgaris. The sequence continues at coordinate 1,023,549,234 of NC_141693.1, forward strand.
CTACACACTTTAGATAGCCCCTGTTCACCCCCTTGGTAGCATAGCACGAGCAAACAGGCTTATCCCAAAGGCAGTGTGTAAAGTATTTGTACTCAAACCACAAGAAAAACTTTGAAAACACCACAACAGAACACCACACCAATTTAGAAAAATAAAGCATCTTTATCTAAATCAAACAAGACCAAAACAACATAAATCCAACATACATGTATCAAAATATCACTTTTAAACAGTTACTTGTAGAAATAGCACTTGTAGAAACAATAGCTCCACCTGGGGCTATTACTACGTTATGACAGGCATAAATCCAAAGTATGGCGCCAACCGCGAGGTGTGCGGACGTCTGGCCCGGAGTCACACCGATCCCCAAACAACAGTACCTTGAAAAATGAAGTCTATGGACAATGCACAGCGTCATGGAGTTGAGGCGTTAATGCAGAGGTCAAGACCGGTTCCCTGGTTGCCATGAGGGAGGCGAGGTACCATGTCCGTGATGAGGCGATGCATCGACTCCACGACAGGGGAAGTTGGCAGGATCAGCGGTGAGGCGTTGGTTCCGTTGAGGCGATGCAAAGTTGAAGAATTCATGAAGGCACCCTGGTCGGTTATTGGCCCAGCAATAATGGGATACTGGCGCTGCCGGTGATGCCATCGGTGCGGGTGCTGGCGTCGAGAAGGCCTATAGCCGCAGACATTGGCAGGCGCCACAGGGCATCGGAGCTATGATGCAGGCAGGGCGGTGCGTCCTGCACTTCACGAGCGGTGCCCCTGGCCTCATTGCAGGTTGCGGCATCACTGGTGGTTCACTGATGGCATTGGAGTGGTTTTTCTTGCTTTCTTTAAGTTTCTTTCAACTCCCAACAGCAGGAACAACCTCTAAAGGCCCTCAACTGGAATGGGCACCTCCAGGCAGGTCAGAACTACCCACAGTGGAGTTCAGGGGAGCTGGTGGTGAAGTCTTTGTGTCTCTGAGACTTCAGGACAGGTGGCCAGTACACACAAGCCCTTGGAGATTCTTCTTCATGCTGTTTCTCAATAAAGTTCCAGTCTTTGTCCTCTTCCTTGGCAGAAGCAGCAACTGCAGACCAACATAGCAAAGCACGCAGCAAAGGGGCAGTACTCCTGCTTACAGCTCTCCAGCTTTTCTCCTTGGCAAACGTTTCCTCTTGAGTCCAGAAGTGATCTAATTCTCTGATGTTTAAGGTCCAATATTTATACCCCAGTTTCTCTTTGTTCTCTTTCTGGCAACAGTCTCTGAGCCAAGTCCAAGTCAGTTCTGTCCTCTCTGGTGCAGCATGGCCACAGGGAGTGGAGACTGCATTGTGCAAAGGAGACACAGCCTATTCAGGTGCAAGGGAAACTCCTCCCACCACTTTAAATGCAGTGAAGGTCTATTCAGCCCATCTATGAGTCACCCAGCCCTTGTCACTCCAAAACCATACAGTCAATACGCAAACAGGCAGAAGCACACAGATTGGTTAAACAAGTAAATGCCTACTTTCTAAAAATGGCTTTTTCAAACACATAATTTAAAAACAATCTTCCTAAAAAGATGTGTTATTAAATTCTGAGTTCAGGGAGCCTAAACTCTATTTCTCTATTTTGCCCCATGGAAATTTATAACTGTAAGATGTTACAAAGCAACCCCCATGTTAGCCTGTGGGACAGATAGCCTTTCAATAGTGAAAAACGAAATTGGCAGTATTTCACTATCAGGACATGTAAAAGATACCTTTTACCTACACTGCACCCTGCCTATGTGGGTACCTTGGGGTTACCTGAGGGGTGCCTGTAATACAATGTCCATTGTGAGGGGGAATTCCAACATTGGCTCCATCACTCACCCACATAATGCTGAGGGGGACATACCAGTAGTCGAATCCCGCATGAGGATGACGCCATCTGGCGGTCTTAGGGACAGTGATAAAGACCATAGGGGAAAGAAAGAGGAGCGCTACGAGTAAGAGAGAGCAGACACCGTGGGAGGAGGACAATCAGAACAAAAAGGAGACGCTGAGCCATGAGCAGGAACATGTGGTGGAGTTGGATGGAGAGGAGAGCAAGGCAGCCAACAGGGAAGAAGTGGTTTGAGGAGAGGAGGATACCCGGGAACAGCCTAGCAGTACTGAGCTTGAGTCCAGCTCGTCCCAAGTGGGAGAGAATGCTGTGACCCCCTCTGCCATGACCGTGGAGGGCCATGGCCACATGCAAGTGCCTACATCTTATTTTTGGTCATTAAGGATGTGATGGGAGGGGAAAATACCAAGTGCACCTGACCAATGAGGAAAAGAGAAAGTGACACGACTTTTAGCACAAAGCCACAGGCGAGGTGGTGGTTGTAACATTTGTTGCGGACTGTTTGTTTTGAGGGGTGGCCCTATTTTTCTCGACTGTCTTGAGAGGGGGAACTACAGAGACAAGGAGAGGAAGAAGCCCCGCCAAGTAGACCCAGAGGAGAAGCATGTGGTTAGTTTTTTTTTTTTTAATCCTACTGTCTCACAAAAAAAACAAAAAAAACAAGGGAAGATATAGAGGACTTTATCACTGATGGTGGCGTAGACATTTACCTTATTCATCTCGCAAAACGACTACAGTGAGTTACATGTAAGAAAAGGGAAGGTGGGGGACTGGCAAGTGAGTGCACTTGTATGGTCAACATGGCAGGCTAAAACTGCACCCAGACACTGCAGTGGCAGGTCTGAGGTCCATTTACAGGGCTACTCATGTGGGTGGCACAATGAGTTGTGCAGGCCCTGAGGTAATATGAATTTGCTATAAAACTGCATCTACCATGATGCTCCTGGGGTTCACCCGCTGGTGGGTGGAGTCGGAGTGCGACCCATGACCTTCAGTTATATGGCTCCCTCGAGCTAAGAGCTGACGAGCTCGGATCCCGCACCCACGCGCCATGAGAGGTATCAACCTGAGAACACTTGGCAGCCTGCACAGCAAACCCCTGACCGACCTACACTCTGCTGACGAGGAACAACAATTCCGAAACACCGGTGTCCAGAGTTGGTGCTGCAAACTTGCTTAAACACACGAACCTTCGAAATAGCGCACTCGCTATAAAACTGCATCTACCATGATGCTCCTGGGGTTCACCCGCTGGTGGGTGGAGTCGGAGTGCGACCCATGACCTTCAATATGAATTTTTATGGTCAATTGTGTCCCCTAACGTGAACCCCACCGTCTCCATGTACGAGCTTAAAGTGCATGTAACTTCCCTCCTCGACCTGCTATGAAAACGCAAATACATTTGCGTCAAACGTTAACATGTCCTCTTTCAGATCCGCCATGAATGGATCGATAATTCTGTTCCTAAGTATGCCTTGCCAACGTCTTTTCATGGTGCACTTCCACGTTTTCCTAGCCCTGCAGAGCTAGGCCCTGATTTCTGCCATCGAGCCCTTTCTGTTCTCCACCTGAAAGCTGCAACGTGGGATGCATCCCTGACCTCTGTTCTACTCCCTGCGTGGCGAGCGGTGCCCGGCTCGGCCTGCTTGCCTGCCAAAGACAGTATTTTGCCTTCAAGTTATCAGTATAGCCGAGTTCAGCTCCTCGAAAACACATTCCAGTCTAGCAGAATAGATAAACACTCCCCGGCTGCAGAGCAAAGGGCCCGGCCTTTCTGTCTCCATGCAAGTAATTCATTGCTCTTGTTACCATGGTAGGCCCATGGCCCCTCGCATTACACATAGACACGTAGTCACATATGCATGCATTAATAGTCAGTATAGAGTAGCCTCTGCCCGAGAGACCTTTCCTTCTAGATAGTATAGTTCCCCAAACACAAGATATCAGATATGATTTAGGAACGAGTCGATCTGACATGCCAGACTTCTGTCTCTTGCCTCTAGTTTAAATGTCAAGTCCCCTGCACCCTCCAGCCTCACGTCAGTCCCACGTCATGCTGCTGCGCGCGCATCCTTGCTACAGATTTCTGCTGACACTGCAAGATTCCGCTATGTTTCCACCCACTTGTGACACTTTCATATGACGTTTCTAGCACACACCTCTGTGTACGCCCTCGTGCACGCCTTTCTGTTATGCACATGTGTTCTTATCTCGTTTCTCTCAGCTGTTACGCCTTCTGTATTCATCCCCATCATCTGCATTTACTATAAATGATGTACTCTGTCAATAAAATATGTGCTATCCCTTCCTGATTCTTGATGGTGAAAGGAATATGATGACCTGGTTCGAACCATTCCATTTTATGGAATAAAACCCCTTTTAAAACCCTGATACCACGGATTTTGCCTCTTATTTATGACTGAGTTATTTTATTGTACTTACTGCATAGAAATTCCGACGGTAAATACTTATTTACCACATTAATTTGGCGCCCGATTAGGGACCCCTCCCCCACCTTACGCGCCGGAGGTGCGTTGCAAGCCTAGCCCCCTGCCACAGTCAAGACGGACAATTACGCGTACCCGCAGGATTTCCTGTATCTCCCTCTGGCCAACGGAGGTGACTGAGACTGCGATCGACACCCAGACGAGGCGGTAAGGAGTGCGGAGGATCCCGACCAGAGCCCAGCCAAGAGCGCAAGATCCGAGGTGTTTCGAGGCCCACCAGTATCGGCGTGCCAGTGACGTCACGAGTCCCGAGTCGAGTCGAGTCCAGTCCGGTCCAGTCCAGACGAGTTTTCCGAGGCCTTCCGTTCCGTGCTTCCCGGTGAGTACCGTTGCTGGGGACGCATCTAGACGGGTGCATTACTATGTATCCGGTCAAGACGGGTTTGGGTACGCAGACCCGGTCTGCACTGTTTTAGCAGTGTATCTGTACTGTTTAGCAGTATATCAAGTATTCAGTTTCTTCAAGAGTCCGATTTTAGGTTTTCGTTTTAGAATTCCAGTACAGTTAATATGTGTTCAAAATGTTTTTGTTTGATTAATGTCGTGGTGTGAGTGACTGTTTTGATATTCATTACCGTGTTTTTGTGTCAAAGTGTGTTCAGGTTCAAGTAAGTATCAAGTATCAAGTACCGAGTATCAAGATGCCAATTTTTTCTAAACTAAGACAGATAGGAACTAGAAAAGGGATACTAGAGGAATCGATCCCTGTCCCACCTAGGGACACTCCCGGAAATTTTATGTACCATAAACATGGCTTAGATGCCATATTATATCTAGATTTATGGACCGATTATACCAAGAACCTAGACGAGAGATATACATGGCCCGCTACAGGGACATGGGATGCAGATTGCATCTTGAGAGTAGAAGAAGTGCTATGGAAGCCAGACAATCTCAGAAAGACGCCATAGAATTGTGGCGCAAAGAATCGCATAGACATACAGAGAAAGAACTCAGAAAAGCAGAGAAACATAGAGAAGATTCAGATAAAGCCCGAGAAAACGCACTAGTTGAAGAAGGTATACGAGTTAAAGCAGAACAAGTAGACAGACAACGGAATACCCTTATGAACGGTATGTATCCTCTTTTGGCCGAGGGTTTACCTAAGGCCACCCCGGAAGTACCAAAAGATCTGCCCGCTCCATTGGTTCCGACTAAATTACGTCACAAGACCGCAGCAGACATTTTTATTTCTTCCTATTTAGACGACGTAGCTCCCACATATACTACTGCACCTGCCCATGTACCCGTACCACCTCCACCCCAAGATCATCTGCCCCCACTTCCGCAACCACGAACTCCACCTCCTCCCGTTCCAGCACTTCCCGCACCTATTATTACTTCACCTCACGCTCATCCTGGCATTAATCCACTAAATCCTTTTGGTCCTGGCACCTCAGGTGGTGCGACAGGAGGTTTTCAGACACCGCCACCAGCACATCGACTAACTTATAGGGATTTAGCAAAGCAACGTACACCTCAAGCAGCGAGTTACGACATACTTAAAGAGCCTCTCACAGACTGTAGATATGATCCAGTACCCGGTAAAGACGACAGAATGATGCTAGCATCAGTACGTCTACGACGAGTCGCAAACTATTTAATGTTACTACCAGGAATGATTGAACATCTAGACAGAATATATCATTTTGTACAAACGGGGGAAGATCCTGAAAGTATTGGCGAGGCCATGGCATACCAGAAAGTTGACACTCAAAGCATGATATTACGCTTCTTCATAAACTGCTTGATAAGAGATCAAGATAGGCCTGGTGTAGACAAGGAAGAGATGAATGCCCTTAACAAATGGGGTCAGAATATAGCAGACGGAAAGCATGATAAACAGAGTAGTATAGAGAACATGTACAGAAGGATCCGAAAAGCAGTAGTACTAATACATGAAAGAAGAAAGCCTGAAAGAGAAATAGAGGCAGACAAGAATGAATCCTCGGAGGAGGACGAACAACCAGAGACCACAGCAGAAACAGTGCAATTACCAGCTAGAGACATGATAGCATATGTAGGAAATGGCAGACCCTTTAATAATACAATACGTCCGATACGTCCAGAAAGCAAGAGACTTTTTCACGCTGCCATGTCAAATCCGAAGACCCCTGAACATATGTTTCAGGCTACCGATAAAATACTGCAAAATCGAATGGGGTACCATGTACTCAATTCCATGGATGAACAAGAACTAGCCCGGTCCGCAGTACAATGGGCTGACAATTCTAGTACGTATAATGATGATGCAGTAGCTCAGACGTTTTTGAACCTTTCCCCTGATGAACAAAAATTAGCTAGTGTATACATGATTCAGCATCTCATTACGTTGTTTAAAAGCCAACATTCTGATCCAGGTCCCTTACCGGATATATTAGTAGAATTGCTCTCTAATAGATGGAGAGGCCTAGGTACTGATTTGATTAAAGAAATTCTAGAACATAGACACAAGTATAGTGTTTTCCTGAAACCACAGTTTATGTCTGCTCCACCACCCCCAGAAAGAAAAATGTATTATTTTGACAGACAGAATCCCTTACGAGAAGTACATCCGGTCAGAAAAGACGATAACTCACTAGAACGTGTATTTGTATATACACCCCTCACTAAAATAGAATTGCTAGAAATGAAGAAAATAGTGCCCTGTCATGATAAAGACCCTGCAGGTTTTCACCGAGAGATTAAAGATATGTTACTCATGGGTGATTACACGTATACAGACATTATGAAAATGTTAAAAGTATTGTTGCCTGCTGGAATTTACGAGAAGCTAAAGGAAAAAGAATGGGAGGTGGGAGACACGAAGATTGATTGGGCTGCATTACAAGTTGAAGAAAATGGACGTACCGCAGGTTTAGGCCTTGGGGATAAAGCTAAAGCATTACCAGGTTTATTAGTACAGGTTTTGCCTAGACTATTAGCGACCAAAAAGGAAGACTGGGACGCAATCTCAGCCTGTAAACAGAAACACGATGAAGACACTAGTGATTTTTATTCTAGATTCGAGAAATGTTTTATTATTAATAGTGGCCTGAAAACAAGTAGCGAGTCATACCCACACCTCTTTGTATCAAAATTAGTCGAGAATTCCCTGCCTCAAGTTAAGAACCGTGTTTTGAAAGTGGAAAGTACATGGCAAGCAAATACACCGTCCCAAATGTTACAGATGTTACAGTACCACCAGAATAGAATTAGGGAAGAACAAGACCACGAACAGAGACGTATGAAAGATACAAAAATGAAAATGTTGGTTGCTCAGTCAGTTCCAGCTGACGGTCAGAAAAGGGGTATGACACAGTCAAATAATACGGCGGCTCCCGTTAAAGGGACATGCAACTATTGTAAACAGCCAGGTCACTATGTGAATGAATGTACGGTTCTGAAACATAACATAGCCACAGGTAAAACTAAAGAAAGACCACGTCAGCCTAGACAGGACCAGGTCCAACATCAAGTTCAGCAACATATTCCACAGAACGCACAGTCACAGCCTGCTTCACAACAGACAGTACAGACAGTAGCGGTACCACATCCACAGCCCATTGCCGCGACACAGCAAGTTTCACAGCAGATGTACCAGTATGCACAATCCGATTACCCCGATTATCAGCGATACTCATGAAACAGCCTAGAGAGGGAGGTTGGCTTGCCCCTCATTGAAGTTCCGGTAGATCAAGAGGGTCCTTATGTACATAGTCAAGTAGTAGGAAAAGATAGAAAGTTTTTAATTGACACAGGGGCAAGTCGCACAACGATCAGTCACGACGAGGTTCCAGGGGCACCCCTCTCAGGCTCACAGAATGTTTCCCTTGGATTTTCAGGACAGCCTATTGTTAATGAAGTATCGAAACCTGTTCCCTTAGCAGTTGGTCCATTGTCACGTACTACAGACTTATTGCTCACAAAGTCATGTCCAGAAAACTTATTAGGGATCAAGACACTGAAAGCTCTAGGAGCAGTAATATGTTGTTCTCCGGAAGGAGTTAGATTGTTCCTACGTGACTTTAAAGGTCACTATGTATTACGAGATTTTGATGTCAGATTGAAAAATGTACCAGAACATTTGTGGGCAAAAGGCCCAACTGATGTAGGTTGTATGCACATTACACCATACCGAGTCACACTCAAGCCAGGAGTTGTACTGCCCCGAATCCGACAATACAAGTTACCACCCGATGCTGTAGTGGCTTTACTGGGAATCATTGAAGAGCTTATTGCACAGGGAGTGGTTGTAGAAACCGACTCCAATTTATGTAATTCCCCTATCATTCCGATTCTTAAACGTACTGACCCGAATGCACCACCTGTTTATCGGTTGGTGATCGATTTGCGAGAATTGAATAAATGTATTATACCACAGTATCCTGTGGTCCCCGACATCTCATCATTATTGACTGCTATTGATTCAGAGGCGACGTTCTTTACTGTAATTGACCTCAAGAACGCCTTCTTCAGTGTTCCAATTGATCCGGAAAGCCAATATCTCTTCGGATTCTGTTTAAATGGCCGTAGCTTCAAATTTGCACGCGCACCTCAAGGATTCACAGAAAGCCCCAGCATCTACAGCCAAGCATTGAAAAGACAACTTGACAGTATTCACATGCCAGTTAACACAGCCCTACTGCAGTATGTTGATGATCTGTTGATCACCGCCCGAAGCGAACCTTAATGTGAACATGCATCACTGACGGTTTTACATTTCTTGGCTGACAAGGGACACAAGGTGTCCCCTTCAAAGTTACAATTCTGTGTTCAGCAAGTGGTGTACCTTGGGCACTTGCTGTCCAAGAGGGGGAGACAGCTAACACCTGACCGCATTGAGTTAATTGCACACTTACCGCAACCCAAGACACAAAAGGAAGTGCGGGCTTTTATTGGCCTCACCTCTTACTGCAGACAATGGATTCCCCAGTACGCATTTCTAGCCAAGCCACTGATACAGTTGACAACACAGGAGGCAGCGACTTCGACTGTCCTCCCTTGGACTCAGGAACATACACAGGCTTTTGATGAATTAAAGAAAGTATTATGTCAAGCACCAGTCTTAGCAACGCCATGTTACAGCAAACCTTTTACACTTTTTGTGACAGAACGTGATGGCACAGCATTATCTGTCCTCACGCAAGACCAAGCAGGTTCACATAAGCCGTGTGCTTATTTTTCGAGTACATTAGACCCAGTAGCCCAGGCCCTGCCTGCGTGCTTAAAATCAGTTGCAGCAACAGCCTTAGCAATCCGACAAAGTGATTCTATAGTGTTAGGACATCCTCTGACAGTACAAGTTCCACACTCTGTGGAAGTTCTCTTAAACAGAACACAGACACAACACCTGACTATAGCACGACTGACAGGTTATGAATTGACATTGTTCCAGCCACACATAGAAATCAGACGCTGTAACATACTCAATCCTGCCACATTGTTACCTTCGAACGTTACAAATTCAGCTCCACATGACTGTATAGAGATCATTAATGCAGTAACAAAGCCCCGACGAGACTTGACAGATGTTGCACTGACTAACCCAGACCTGACACTTTACGTGGATGGTTCATGTATGAGAACAAGCACAGGAGAATTAGTGGCCGCATATGCAGTGACCACTGAAACTGAAGTCAAAGAAACACACCGTATTGATACACTGTCTGCTCAAGCTGCAGAGCTCATTGCTCTGACCCGAGCCTGTATAGTAGCCAAGAACAGGAATGTTAACATATACACAGATTCACGTTATGCATTTGGAGTCATACACGACTTCGGTGTACTCTGGCAGGAAAGAGGTTTCTTGACCTCTCACGGAACCAAGATCCAACATGGTCCCCTCATTCAAGAATTATTGGAAGCAATACATTTGCCATCAGCCATAGCTATCATGAAGTGCAAGGCACATACGAAAGTTACAGATACTATTTCCCAGGGTAACGACCTGGCTGATCAAACCGCGAAACACACAGCTCTGACTCATACACATGCAGCTGATATGACAAAGACAATAGTTCCGACACCGACACATTGCATGATAGTTAGGGATCCCGCACTAGATGTAATTGACATACAGACACATGCTACTCCAGATGAAATAAAGAAATGGACTGAACTAGGAGGGATCCAGACAGATCAGGGATGGATGACGAAGGGAAAAGCCACATGGTTTCTCCCCGACTCTATGGTTCAAGTTATGATCAACACTGCACATAGTCCTGCACACTTAGGAGAAAAAGCTATGTTAGACAGTTTACAGAATCTCTGGTACAATAAACATTTACGAGCAGCAGCAAAACAGAAAGTGCGTACTTGCATGATCTGTTGTCAGTTCAACCCAGGTAAAAGCATTCCTGTAGAGCAAGGTGGATTCAATCCTCCCGATCACCCTTTTGAAGTCCTCCAGATGGATTATATCCAGATGGAACGCTGTCGAGGATTCAAATACGTCCTCGTAGTTGTATGTGCACTTTCCCATTGGACAGAAGCATATCCAGTCCCAGATTACACTGCTCCGACCACTGCCAAACAGTTGATTCGTGAATTCTTCCCACGGTACGGTTTGCCTCGTGTCGTGTATTCAGATAACGGCCAGCCATTCTCTTCCGAATTAATGAAGCAGGTTTCACTCCTGCTAGGATATCAGTGGAAATTCCACTGCGTCCGACATCCCGAGGCAGCAGGTCTCGTGGAACGCCACAATCAGACACTGAAAACACGCCTTGCTAAGATCTGTGCCGAGAAAGGGGTAGACTGGATAGTCGCCCTGCCAGTTGCATTATTTTACATGAGAATGGTTGCACACTCTAGAACAGGGCCATCCCCGTACGAGGTGGTCTTTGGCAGGCCACCGAATATGTGGGGGACGCCTCTGCCTCGTAAAATAACAGATGTTGACTGTAATATGCTGACAGATTACCTTGCCTCCTTGATGTCTGCACTACAATATTGTCGTTCACAGGTAGCTGCAGCCTTTCCCGACAACACCGAGGTGAAGCCACACGAGATTGTACCTGGGGACTACATTCTTATTAGGAACTTTGACAGGAGAAGTCCGCTGGAGCCCCGCTGGCAGGAGCCGAAGCTCGTCTTATTGACCACGAGGACGGGGGTGAAGTTGGAGGGCCACAAGGGATGGGTCCACATGAGTCATGTTAAAAAACTTTACGGATCGCCGCCAGAGACTGACTCTTCCTCCCCCTCTAAGGACTGCCCAGATTCCAGTGACTCTAAACTCCCCCTGGTAGAGAAAACTCCGCAACAGGAGTATCGTTTAAAGCTGAGGTCTAGCAAGTCAGACAGTTTAATTGTTTAAGTCCTCCCCTAGGTGAATCGGTTAGACAGTTTCTGACATGTACCCGTTAGACCCCAATAGAGAGAGAGATAGACAGAAACAGCTCAAGAAACGAGAATATTGTAAATCTCTTCGTAGTCACTGTATTGTGACATTATTGATTATGTTTTTTCTGAGTCTTACGATTATTGCTGCATGTGTTCTGTTACACATGTTTTTCCCTATTTCCATACATGCACATCTCTTTCCAAATAGCACTGTCGAGCATACTTTCAGTGAACTACCCCCGCACGAGTTATCCTATCGGCTTGCGCTGCGCAATAACACCTTTATCAGTATGTTACATCATTCCCATCAGTCTAGCAATGCTACAAATTGTTGGATATGTGGCCGACTTCCTCCCTTTCAGAAATATCAGGGAGTACTGCCTCTCTTCCCGTATCCGTTCACACATAATGGTTCCTGTGGTGCCTGGTTTAGTTTAATAAATTCCGTAGACTCTAATTCAATAATTTACAAAGGCAATTGGGTATGGGGAAATCTGAATACAGTTCTGCATAAGGTATGTTATCCTGACAAGGAGGGTCTTCCACAAAGAACAGGGACCGATCTAGAAAATGAAGTATATGGATTAGGTAATTATACACTTAACCTCATGATTCTGAATGTGCAATCCGATACAGGTCCAGACTTACCTTCTATGTCCGTGTTACCAGTCAAAGGCGAATTATGTGTCAGAAAGAATGGTTCAGTACCCCTAGGTCATAGTCAATGTACTACTGTGATCGAATTCAGTGATGAAGGCAAGTCTACATTCAAAGCTACCCGCCATTCCTATTTCATTTGTGGTCATACAGCCTATATACGTTTGCCACTAGATTGGGATGGGACATGTTACATTGCATTCCTTCTGCCACCTGTTTTTCTAGCTCCATCTGACTATCACAAGTACTCCCGGCTAGTACCTAATAGACCCAAGAGAGAACTCCCGATTGTCGACTATACTGAAACGGCATGGGAACGATATACAGATTTCAATAAAGGTTTTTTCCCATATTTAGGAGCTGTCTTTAATAGTAAATCCATACGTCACTTGACCAGAACCCTTGAAGCAGTGGTAAATGAAACTACTTCCGCCCTAGGCAACTTAACAGAGGAACAGTCTGCTATGAGACTTGTTGTCCTTCAAAATCGTCTTGTTCTTGACGTCGTCCTGGCCGATAGGGGAGGAGCCTGTAGAGTCATCGGATCGAGTTGCTGTGTTTTCATTCCAGAAAACGCACCGTCGGTATATAAAGCCAAAACGTGTCTCCATAAGATTGCAAGTCAGATACACCAGAATCCAGGAACCTGGACGTGGTCCGGTTGGTTCTGGAGCGTGTTATCGGCCTGGGGTTGGAAAGTCCTATCCTTCCTCGGAATAGCCCTTCTCATAGTATTCAGTTGTTGCCTATGTATACAATGTGGGCCAGCGATTTGCGGCTTGTGCGCCACATCATGTATTCCTCATCCAAGTCCACGTTCTAAATCCCGCCTGAAAAAGGAAGAGCAAATGATGTTATATGAACAAATAGATGGACTAATGAAGATTGATATATCATGAAGGGTCCGTAGGGGACAAGGAGGGAATGAGGTAATATGAATTTTTATGGTCAATTGTGTCCCCTAACGTGAACCCCACCGTCTCCATGTACGAGCTTAAAGTGCATGTAACTTCCCTCCTCGACCTGCTATGAAAACGCAAATACATTTGCGTCAAACGTTAACATGTCCTCTTTCAGATCCACCATGAATGGATCGATAATTCCGTTCCTAAGTATGCCTTCCCAACAACTTTTCATAGTGCACTTCCACGTTTTCCTAGCCCTGCAGAGCTAGGCCCTGATTTCTGCCATCGAGCCCTTTCTGTTCTCCACCTGAAAGCTGCAACGTGGGATGCATCCCTGACCTCTGTTCTACTCCCTGCGTGGCGAGCGGTGCCCGGCTCGGCCTGCTTGCCTGCCAAAGACAGTATTTTGCCTTCAAGTTATCAGTATAGCCGAGTTCAGCTCCTCGAAAACACATTTCAGTCTAGCAGAATAGATAAACACTCCCCGGCTGCAGAGCAAAGGGCCCGGCCTTTCTGTCTCCATGCAAGTAATTCATTGCTCTTGTTACCATGGTAGGCCCATGGCCCCTCGCATTACACATAGACACGTAGTCACATATGCACGCATTAATAGTCAGTATAGAGTAGCCTCTGCCCGAGAGACCTTTCCTTCTAGATAGTATAGTTCCCCAAACACAAGATATCAGATATGATTTAGGAACGAGTCGATCTGACATGCCAGACTTCTGTCTCTTGCCTCTAGTTTAAATGTCAAGTCCCCTGCACCCTCCAGCCTCACGTCAGTCCCACGTCATGCAGCTGCGCGCGCATCCTTGCTACAGATTTCTGCTGACACTGCAAGATTCCGCTATGTTTCCACCCACTTGTGACACTTTCATATAACGTTTCTAGCACACACCTCTGTGTACGCCCTCGTGCACGCCTTTCTGTTACGCACATGTGTTCTTATCTCGTTTCTCTCAGCTGTTACGCCTTCTGTATTCATCACCATCATCTGTATTTACTATAAATGATGTACTCTGTCAATAAAATATGTGCTATCCCTTCCTGATCCTTGATGGTGAAAGGAATATGATGACCTGGTTCGAACCATTCCATTTTATGGAATAAAACCCCTTTTAAAACCCAGATACCACGGATTTTGCCTCTTATTTATGACTGAGTTATTTTATTGTACTTACTGCATAGAAATTCCGACGGTAAATACTTATTTACCACAGCCCACTGGTAGCATTTGATTAACAGGCCTTGGCACACTCAGTGGTCTTTACTAGGGACTCACCAGTAAATGAAATATGCCAATCATGGATAATCAATCATAATACCGATTTCCCTAGGGAGCACTTGTACTTTTACACTGATCAGCAGTGGAAAATTACTCAAAGCATCTAAGCCAGCAAAAACGCAAACCAGCACAGCATCAAAAATACAGAGGGTAGAGGCAAAAAGGGAAGCCCTGCCTAGGATGCCAAGTCTAACATGTGTCCCTTCCAGCTGAAATGTGGGGAGAACTAGCCACCCTCTTGGGAGTTCTCATCACCAAGGTGGAAGAATCTGGACAGACCATCAGCATTGGCATGCTCTGTACCAGGGCGGTGTTCCACCATAAAGTTAATTTCCTGTAGGAAGATGGACCACCTCAACAGTTTTGGGTTCTCGCCCTTCATTTGCATCAACCATCTGAGGGACTTGTGGTCTGCCTAAATCTGAAAGTGAGTCCTAAACAAGTAGAGCCTTGGCTTCTCCAGTGCCCAGACCTATAACAAAAGCTTCTCACTCAATTGCACTCCCTCTCTGTTTCTTGGCTAGTAGCCTCCTACTAATGAAAGCTGCAGGTTGGTCCAAGCCCTCGTTATTCAATTCTGAGAGAACTGCACCCAAACCATGCTCTGAAGTATCTGTCTGCCCAACGAATTCCTGGGAGAAATTGGGTAACTTGAGCACTGGCGTATGCACATTGCAGTGCAGGGCATCAAAAGCGGTCTGACAGGCATCAGTCCATATCACTTTGTTTGGCTGCTTCTTTTAAGTCAGTTTTGTCAAGGATGCAACAATAGTGCCATAACCCTTGACAAACCATCTGTAGTAGCTGGTGAGACCTAGGATGGCTCTCGCCTCTATCTGGGTCTTGGGGGCTCCCAAGCTACAATGGTATCAATCTTAGGTTGTAAGGGTACCATCTGGCTGCTTCCTACCTGGTGACCTTAGTACACCACAGACCCCTGCCCTATCTGGCACTTACTGGCCTTCATAGTGAGGCCTGCTTCTGCATATCCTCCAACACTTCACAAAGTTATTGCAAGCGTTCCTCTCATCTGCAGCTGAACACTGCAATGTCATGCAGGTAGGTGGCGAAGAATTCCTCCAGCCCAGACAATACTTGTTTGGCCAGTCTCTGGAAGGTGGCAGGGGCATTCTTCAACCCAAATGGCATTACCCTGAACTGGTAGTGCCCATCTGACATGGAGAACCCAGAACTCTCCATGGCCCCATCAATTAAGGCAATCTGCCAGTACCCAGACTTTAGATCAAACGTGCTGAGGTACCGGGCGGCTCCCAACGGGAAACATCCGTTACAACGCGGATGTTACAACGCGGTGCTGTTACGACGCGTCCGTAACAACGCAAGTCGTTACTACGACTTGCGCTGGAGGGCGCTAGAAGATTAAAAATAGTAAATTTACTATTCCAACACCTTCCCTAGTGTCCACGGGGACTGGTGTTAGAATAGTAAATTATACTATTCGATATCCGCGCCCCCAACGCAAGTCGTGGTAACGACTTGCGTTGTAAGGGACGCGTTGTAACAGCACGCGTTGTGACGGTACGCGTTGTACCGTCACCAATCCCTCCCAACTGATCAATGAGCTCATCAGCTCTGGGGACGGGGTGCGCGTCAGTCCTGGTGATGGCATTGAACCCACAGTAGTCCACACAGAACGGAAGTTCAGAAGTGGCACCAGGTGCAGCAGCTTTGGGAACCAAGATCACTTGGCTAGCCCAGGGGCTACTGGAGGGCTCTATCACCCCTAGCACCAACATCTTGAAAACATCTTCCTTGATGCTAGATTTGACCTTGTCAGTCAACCTGTAAATATAGTGATTCACAGGCAAACTCTCCCCAGTGTCCACATCATTGTCAAACCAGTTTGTGATTCCTTGGGCCAGGGAGAATAGGGAGGCGAACTGTCCCAGCACCTGGCGACAGTCCCTCCGCTGCCCTGGAGTCAGGGTGGGTGAGAGGTTCACTCAATCCACTGACCCATCATGTTCCTTTGCAGACAGGAGGTCAGGAAGAGGCTTGCTCTCCTCTTCCATTCCATCATTTGTAGCCAGGAGCATTGTCACTTCAGCCCTCTGAAAGTGAAGTTTGAGGCAGTTCAGGTGCAGGACCCTCAAAGGATTCCGACGAGTCTGCAAGTTCACCAAGTAGGTTACTTCACTCTTGCGCTCCACCACCTAAAATGGCCCAGTCCACTTGTCTTGGAGAGCATATGGTTCCACTAGTTCCATCACCCATACTTTTATGCCAGGTGGAAACTCCACCAGAGTGGCATTCTGGTAATACCAAGGTTCCCTCTCTTCCTGACTGGCTTCCAGGTTTGCCTGATTTACTTCCTGAAGCAGTGAGTCTGGTTCCTGAAGCCCAGCGTGTAGCTGAACACATCCTGGGGGAGTCTTACCGGGAGGTTTCTCCCAGCCCTCTTTCACCAGACTGAGAGGCTTTCCCACAGGGTACCCACTCAGCAATTCTGTGGTACCTTCCTGTGGGCAGCCAACAGACATGGTAAGAAGACGTCCCACTTACATCTCATGGGTTCTGTTAGACCGTTTATCATGCCTTTCAGGGTGCGTTGAATCTCTCAACCAACCCATTTCCTTGGTGATGGTAAGGAGTGGTCAATTTGTATAGTACACCGCACTCCTCCAACAAATATGTCATATACCTAGATAAGAAGTTTGTGCCTCGGTCACATACCACCTCTCTGGAGAACCCCACATGGGAAAAGATACCCATCATTACACGGCTCACCACAGGAGCCGTGATTGCCCTGAGAGGGACAGCATCCAGGTACTGGGTGACATGGTCCACCGAGACCAAGATGTACTTGTTGCGTAAGGCTGTCTTGGGTTCCAGTGGCTCCACAATATCAATGCCCATCTGCTTGAAAGGGGTGCTCACAACGGGAAAAGTTTGAAGGGAAGCCTTACACTTCCCGCCAGTCTTGCCTCTTGCCTGGCAAGTCTTATAAGACCTACAATGATTATCAGTGTCTCTTCACATTTGGGATCCAGTCTGATCACCTTCTGCCTGGTCTGCAGCCTGCTACAGCACACCAATAATAGTAGGACACTCCATCTGCGCCTTGCAGAATTCCTCCACGATGGGACCAACTTCCTGCTGTCAATGCATCAGCTCAGGCAGGTCTCCCAGTCCGTCCACTTGCACTCCTATGGGTTCCAGGGCATCTCGCTAAAGGTCTGCCTCCTTCTGGACCTTGGGGACTTCGTGGGTGGGTTTCCTATGCCCTCTGCCCTCCTCTTTCTGGCAGGCACCTGGGCCACTGTTTCAAGCTTCAGGTCCTCTTGATTACCCTTACTGGCTGTCATTGAACGGGTGGTCACACACACCCAGTCAGGCAGACCCGCCGTCTCCAAATAAGCCTGGCATTTCACCTCCTTTCAAGGGGAACTCTCCAGTCATTACAAAGTAGACAGTCAACAGGCATGGATGATCTAATATTGACCTTCAAAGGACCTGAGAGCCCCCCACTCCAAGGGAACCTGCGCCACCTTACACAGGCCCTGAGAGTTGTCTGCAACAACTACAGGGTGAAGTACATTGGGGATTTCCTGCTCTTCAGACATTCACTGATGCCTCAAAGACACCATACTGGCTCCTGTGTCTCTTAGAGCTTCCATCCTCCTCCCATTTAGTGTTACCCCACAGACAGGTTTCCTGGATCATCTCTCTATCTCCAAGTGAAATAAGGATCAACATGGCTGGCTCCCCCATCCCTCCATCACTAGTAATCCTCACTGCTGAACACCAATGCTAGAAATGGGGATCATTGGTTGGCAGAGGTATGTACCTTTGTCCAAGTAGGGACCCTTGCTTCATGTGAGGGTAATGGGGATGCACACTTTAGATAACCCCTGCTCAACCCCTTGGTAGCTTGGCATGAGCAGACAGGCTTATCCCAAAGGCAATGTGTAAAGTATTTGTACTCAAACCACACAGTAACACAGCAAAAACACAACAACTGGACACCGCACAAGTTTAGAAAAATAAAGTATCTTTATCTAAACCAAATAAGACCAAAACAAGACAAAATCCAACATACACGTATCAAAATATCACTTTAAAACAGTCACTTGCAGAAATAGCACTTGTAGCAACAAATAGCTCTACCTGGGGCTATTACGACGTCTTGACAGGCATAAATCCAAAGTACAGTGCCGACCGCGAGGTGCGTGGTTTTCGGCTCGTAGTCACATGGACCCCCCAACTACAGTACCTTAGAAACTGAAGTCTATGAACAATGCACAGCGTCGTGGAGGTGAGGCGTTGGTGGCGAAGTTGAGTCCAGTTCCTTGGTTGTCATGGGGGAGGCGAGGCATCGTGTCGGCGAGGAGGCAATGCGTTGAGTGCAGGACAGGGAAATGCGGCGGTGTTGTTGGTGAGGCGTCGGTTCTGCAGAGGCAATGAGAATTCACTGATTTTTTTAAATCATCCTCGTCGGTTAACGGCTCCACAATAACGGCATGCTGGCGCTGGCAGAGATGGCATTGGTGCGAGCGCTGGGATCGGGAGGGCCGATAACTGCAGGCATCGGCAGGCGTTGAAGGGCCAGGTCCTGCCTGGACTGGAAACTAGCATCCTGGGACTTGTTTTAGGGCCCCTTGCTCACTGTGCCACTGGATTAAAGCTAGCCTGGCTGATAACGGGTAATACCCAGAAACTGGTCCCAGGATACTAGTTCACGGTCCAGGTAGGATCTGGCTTGGCAGTTCGGTCTGGACTGTTCCCATGAGGCACAGGGTCAAGACTGATTTGCATATGGCTGGGTCTAAACTGAGGTGGCATGGTGAGCAAAAGAAGGATGAATTTAACCCAGATCTCTTGACTGGGGGTGAATGTATGATTTATCCAGCATTTCTTCCCTCATTGGTTAGTGTAGTACTTTCTAAAAGTGGCATTTTCAAACACATAATTTAAAACCCATCTTCCTAAAAGGATGTGTCAATAAAATTCTGAGTTCAGAGAGCCTAAACTCCAATTTTCCATGTTATTTCAATGGAAAGTTATACTTGTAAGATGTTACAATGCAACTCCCATGTTAGCCTACGGGACAGA
Organism: Lissotriton vulgaris; assembly: GCF_964263255.1. NCBI lineage: Eukaryota > Metazoa > Chordata > Amphibia > Caudata > Salamandridae > Lissotriton > Lissotriton vulgaris. The sequence continues at coordinate 1,023,568,844 of NC_141693.1, forward strand.
TAGCCTTTCAACAGTGAAAAATGAAATTGGCAGTATTTTACTATCAGGGCATGGAAAACACACCAGCACATATCCTACGTTTAAACCTACACTGAAACCTGCCCATGGGGGTACCTTGGGCCTACCTTAGGGGTGCCTTACATGTAACAAAAGGGAAAGTTGGGGCCTGGCAAGTGGGTCAACCTGGCAGTTTAAAACTGAGCGCAGACACTGCAGTGGCAGATCTAAGATACCTTTACCTGGCTACTCATGTGGGTGGCATAATCAGTGCTGCTGGCCTACCAGTAGCAGTTGATTTATAGGCCCTGGCACACTCAGTGCGCTTCAGTAGGGACTTACCAGTAAATTAAAATATACCAATCATGGATAATTAATCAGAATAACAATTCCCATGGGGAGCACTTGTACTTTGACACTGATCAGCAGTGGCAAAGTGCTTAAAGCACCTAAGCCAGCAAAAACGAAATCCAGCACAGCACCAACAAGCATTGGCATTGCCAATAGGTCTCGCCTTTGGGATCTTATAATTGTTTAGCCATGCAACAGTTGATGTTGTTGCACAAGGATATTGCACTAAACACTTATATAGTCCCAAAGGCGACACCTATTGTCTATGCCAATGCTTGTTTCTTTAAACTGTGCATTATTTTATATGTGATTGCTTGAAGGTGAAAGACTGAAAAAAGTTACAGAATATTTTTGGTTTCTTTTGAGCCACACCTTTGACTGTGCCAGGGATTGAAATGGATTTGGATTACCTGTTGCATTTATGTGAGCCATGAAGGTAAAGCACAAGGTAGGCCTGGAGTGACAGGGATTTGTAGTATTTTTTTACTGCCTTCCTACCTCTTGTCTAACTCCCCACAGCTCTGCAGACGCGAGGCCGTAAGCAGTGGAGTTTGTGTTTGGAAGCATAAATCAATTTTCTGGCTGGCTAGTGTATTGTTTTAACGCCCATGTAGATGGGGTCTCTTTAGAAGAAATATGTATTTTACTTTTTCACCAGGGCATGCTGAGTAAGGCTCTGAGTACTGAGACACCGACAGTAACCTCTTTACATTCCTTGTAGCCGACTGCTAGAAATTAAAAATAAGTGATGGGCCCACATTCTCTATTTATGAATATGAATATCTGGTTCTAAGATTTTCGAAACCTCAAGCAAAATGTCATCTTGCCATTGCTGTGCGCCCTCTAGCCAGCACCCTTCAGTGGATTTAATGTAGCTTTGGTGTATTTATACTTTCTTTTTCATATCACACATTTGCAACGTTCGAGATCCCCTCTATAGAATCCTTTATTGATTGTTGAAGGAACGGATTCTGCACACTTCATTATATAGTTGGTGAACCTACTTTCTTCGCCCAATTTGCTGTCCATTTCTAGTCGATAGTTTCGCTGACGTCGAGTTATGCAGAAAAACACTTGATGCACCAATGTGTTTTCACAGCTCATAGCCAAAAATGTGGAATTACTAAACGGATGCATTCAGCGCACGTTCACATATAATGTGCGTGTAAAAAGGGTCCCAGCGTCGCCAGATTTCATTAGCCCCTTTCATGATATTCAAACTGTGTATACATTTCGAATTATGGGTGTTAATTTGAATTTACTTCTTTTCTAGACGAAATGTTGAATCATTAACAGGTAGATTTTGCCTTAAAATAAAATGCTGTAATGAAATTACTTGACTCTTTGTCAGCGGTGGTTGGAGAGGCTTCGAGATTGTGCCTGGCGGGCGCGGCCCCCTGCACCACAATTCGCAGTGATGCGGAGGCAGTGTTTTTCTTCTGCTGCAAAATAGTCTTTGAAATGTAATGGATAGAGAAAAGCAAAAGCCAGTTTCGTGTGCAGTGGAGCCAAACAAAATGATTAAACAAGCATTGGCCGCGCGACCGGGCTGGGAGTGGTTAAGTCAAATGGCAGCTGTGCATGATGGCAGCTGTGCACGTCACGCAAGCGCTTGTGCGCGGGATACTAAGCTGGTCGCCGGGAAAGTAGCACTTTTTCAAAGCAGCTACTAAATGTCTTGGCCAGGCTAGCACATGCGCTGGATCAGGCCGAGACCTAACAATACAGGGGGTAGAGGCAAAAAGTCAGGAGAAACCACATCAAAAATGCCAAGTCTAACAAAGAGAGTAATCGTTGTCCCTCGTTTCATATATATGTGTTGTCAGTGGTTTATCTTTCTTACAGGTACCAGGATCCCGTCTACCGATGGGGTAGTAATGGTTACCTGTACTTGTACTTATCACTGGGGTTAATATTGCCTCCGGTGATCTGGGTTCCTTGATGAGAGTGCCTTGAGGTCCTTTGTTATACGGTCTTGATAAAATGCTATGGATCCCTTTGATCTTTCCTTGATATAGAAAGCTTCCGAATCATTATGTCTTTTTTTGTTTGCACTTTGTTTTTAATCAGACCTACCTCCCCTGAATCTGATTAAAGTGACCCGGGAGTTAGGGCCTATTTTAATTCAAAGTGTATCACAACTCCCTGCACCACACCACACACCACTACCTTTCACTTTAGGAATAGGCATACCTCAGAGGTCTTACAAAGGAAAAAGATCTCCCATAAAGAACCCCCTTGTTGGTGCCCGTCAGGCATTGCAGTCACCGTCCGACAAGGAGCAGGTCCAATGATGGCGCATGACACTCCAGTGTCTGAAAGATACCCCCGAGGGCCTGGGGTCTCTTCCCAATAACCTCCTTCAACGGTGGACGAGAGTCTGGAACGGGCACACATTTTGGTTAGTGGCTATTCATTTAATAACATACTAGTAAAGAATTACCTAAAAAACACAACAAGCATGTTATTCCTTCTCCCTGGCCCACCTATCCTTCACCTTACAAACTTGTACCCTAACCTTTCCCAACAATTGTAATCCCATCCCTTGTAATACCCTCCACATTTCGTAGGTCGATGTTCATGGCTAGCTATCTCTATATATTTGCAGCGCACCTTCACTTCATAATATAGAAATGTTTTATGAGACACGACAAAAGCCCTTCTGAGCATATTTAGCAGATAAAAAGGAGCATAAAACTGCTATGAAACTGTGATATCGAGATGATATATGTAGCCTGTACCCAAGCATCATTTGCCACCAGAGAGAGGCTTCGTGATTGTTTTTTAACAGCTGATCAGCCTCTGGATTGCTCTAAAGATCCACAGGCTTCCCCTGACGGTCTCTGGAAGCTGTTATTAACAGATAAAGAATGCTCGCTGCAGACTCCCTTTAGACCTTTCACACCTCCACTTTGCAAGTCACCTGTCTCACAGCTGAGACACGACAGTGCAGCGTGCCATAAGAGACATTGGCACAGTGGCATTCCTTCCTATTACCTAACTGAAAGACATTTACGCCATGCATGTGTGCGGATGGTTGAAATGTGTGTACAGCAGCACCAAGCATTTCAGTGGAATTTGAAGAAGTGGAACTGTACTGTAGCAATGTACAGGAATGCCTCATATTATGGTATGTTTTGTAATTTGACACCTCGAACTAAATCCCATTTAGGAGCCGACATGTAAGGCAGCTAGAAAAGAGAAAATGGAATGGGTTTTGGGGAAGCAGAACATTTTGCAGACTTCTTTGAAGTTAGAGTGCTAAGTCCAGGATCCAGATGTAATAGCACGTAGAATTATAGAAGGGCAACTTTGACATGGCTATCATTGGTGCAGCAGGTGCAGTGGCACCACAGCCCAGGACTGTGAGGAGCCCTCTCCACCCCAATTTTGGATGTTTCTAAAACGCAAAAGGAGGATAAAGGGGCAATTGTCCATGCCTACATTAGGGCACATGACACTCTTGCTACACCACTGATGGGTAAATACCAGGAGTGCTTTTCAGAGAGGGAGTATGAGAAACATCATATAGACGAGAGCAAAACTCGACTTGTCTATGATGTCACTTAGAACACTGAGGTGAAAAATCTCCCCTTTATTCCTTAATGTTATTTGTGCAGGTGCAGGGGTCATGGGTGAATCTCACATAACAAGATATCCTGCCACCCAGCCCATCCACATTTTCCATAATGCTCTCCATCCGGATCACAATGCTAAAAAATACCTTCCGTCCTGCCACCCTCCCACAGGGCCGTCATTAGTGTCCTGCCTCTCTCCCTATCCCCATACAAATATTAAGCCCTATTAGGTGTCCGTCACCCTCTCCACCCACATGATTCACGATTCTCCCCTGTTATCTCCTATACAAAAAATAAACACATACATGGTGTCCTAACACCGTCCCTATCCACTGTTGGCAGTAGTAGTACAATCATACCCACCTAAAAAAAAAAAAAAAAAAAAGGATCATGCAAACCCATGTTCCCCTATTAACATACCCACTCATGGCAGCCAATTTCGTAAAGCATTTCCTATGAGATGAAGCCTATCCCAAGATGGCTGCCATGCATCCGTCATATGACATGCCAGCCATTTAAAATGTATTGTTCTATCATGGCAGATGTTCATCTAAGAATGGCAAATTAAAATGTAAAAAAAAACTGAAAAAAATCAGCAGAAAGGACACAAGCAGGCAAGCAGCATTTGATAGCTGCTAGCTATCGTAGAAATGAATAAATACCTTTTAGAGTGGGATGGAGAGCGGCTAAGGAAAAATGGCAGTGGGGCAAAAAAGATGCGAGCAGCCTTGTAACACTTCACAGCTGCTGGGCTGTAAAGAATACAAAATAATAGTAAAATATTAAAAAGGATTAAAATATAGGGATCAGGGTGGGAAGCAGACATCGGTAGGATAAAAACAGCTTGTGGGAGTCAAAAGGGGGAGGGAAAGTATAAAGAAAACAAAGAGCCGCAAAACACATGCAAACCCACGGAGTGCTTATCGTAATATAATAAGAGTCCCCTCAAATACACAGTGGAAGGATAGAAGAATACACCCAACAGAGGACTAGATACGAAAGCCAATAAATCAAGAGTAAACAATTGAGACAGACAGCAAAGCCATCTAAACATGAACAAGGGTCTAACCCAAAGCCCACTCAGTGTGTATTGGAAGCAACAGGTCTGTACAAAGGATAGCAACAGCTTTTATTAGGAAAGACACTTTTGGATAATTGTGCTCTTTCTGATTCAGGTAACATAACACAGGAAGTAGTTCCCTGATGTCAGTTATCGAAGGATACATGTTGTGTAATCACTAGAATAGTAAAGAAGCGATGACCCAAAGGAGGAACAAACAGGAAGAGATCGAAAAGTCATCATATAAGAAACAAGCAAATGAAGTTGACAAGAAAGCTCCCAACTAAGTTGTGAAAGAAACATAAATAAATAATTCCCTAATGTCAGCTGTGGAAGGATACTAGTCTCCAATCAAAAGGATGGTAAAGAAGGAATGCTACTGGGGAGGAACAAACATAAGAAAACTGATGGCCATCAAATACGAATCAAGCAAATAAGATGCACAGAAAGCCAACCGATGATAACCACTGAGTTGGCCTAAAGCACACTATAAGTGTCAGTGTGGTATACAATAGACCTTTCCATAAGAGACAACTAAAAGCTGTATGTAGGTGAGACCCAAAAATCCTTACCTTGCACCCTGCCACCATCCCATACAGCCCGCTGTGCACTCCCTCCACCTCTCTGCCAAACCTGCACTGCTGCTCGCATTGAGAAGAGAGCGATAGTGCTGCGGAGACAGCAGACCTGTGAGAGCCACTTATCAGCAGAGCATGTTTTCCCTGTTAGTGCTGGTCAGCAGAGACCTGCGGCTGGCAGAGGAAGTGTACCACCTGCATTCCTCCTCCTCCCTCTGGTCCTTGATAAGCTAACAGAGAAAGGAGAGGGTGGGTGAGATGACCAACCATCATTACACCCCCTTTGTCGGGTCTCTAAAGCCCTGAGGGAGGTGAAGGTGCACGGGGAAAGTGGTTATGTAGCAGCAGTTGGAAACAGCTTTTATTTTCCATTGTTGTTACGTCTTAGTAAATAAACAGATTCATGATCTGGTATTCATGCTACTTTCTCTCAAGGAGAGCCATGTATTGCAGTTTTATTGCTCTTGGACTTGGGGTTTGTGTGTGAATAATTGATAAATAATTTTCCATGATAATGTTTCTGCAGACTTTAATTTGCACTTTGTTACAACCAGATTTTTGTCTGTTCTAATCTGCTATTTCTGCAATGTGCATAATACACACAGTTCGGCTCATAAAACGTCTGCCATGAAAGCAGCAATCAAAATGCTGGTACTAATGTTCCACTGAATTAGACAAACAAAGTGCATATTTTGGGATTAGTAGGAGGGGGGAGATGGTCATGGGTTGCAGAGATTTGCCTGATAGGTTCCAGAGAGATCTTCTTCTAAGTTGAAGGTGAGGATGCACAAAAGGTGGAGGAGAGTGGAAGATGCATGCAAATGTATATGAAATCTATGAAGGTTCAGTGCCCATATGGAAGCTTTAGGGCTTCATCAGCCTGTCCAAAATGTCCCTGAAGGCCTTGAAAAAGAGAACAAAATAGAGGACAACAGAATGTCACTCATGTTTTTTTCTGTCTGTCTGTCTCATTCAGAATGCAATAGTTTGGGCTACTGACCATTATTCCTCCATGCTAGCTCTTTCACAAAAAAATCTGTAATTCTAAATATCAACAGTAATAGAAATGGCTAATATGTATCCACACAGCACCTTCACAAAAATTATATCAGTGTAAAGGTATCTGAAAAAAGCTATTGACAGCATCAATGATAAATGGGAGTCTCCTATGGGATAATTAGCCGGAAAATGAGTCCAGCATCACCAATGAATCAAACCAACTGCAAGTCACTAATTGTTGTACATCCCTTTATCCGGATGGGAGGGATTCTCTTCTGCTGTGGATCCAAACCTGGTGCTGGCCATGAACTACAGCTCCAGAATACATGAAAAAACCTAAGGGCAGATTTACAAGCCCCTTGCATAATTTTTGTGCAGCAATTGCGTCACTTTTTGTGATGCAGCAGCGGCATAAAAATGTGGCCCATTTACAATGTGATACATCTAGGGAGATGTGTCACGTTGTAAAGCCCTGCGTCACATTATACCTGCATCAGGTATAATGTATGCAGGGTGGACATTCCCACGCATGAAAACCTCGCCCAAGTGACGCAGTGAAATCTACAAGATTTCACGGCGCCACTTCTAGGATGCCACTGCGTCAAAACCGTACGCCTGCTTGGAGCAGGCATAAGGAGTGATGCAGCACAATGAGGATAGGCGTCCCCATGCATTGCTAGAGTTGTGTCGTCCTTGCGACACGACTCCAGCAATGCTTGACTTTTCCGCCAAAGGATGCGTCAAAATTTCTGACGCATCTGTCAATCCTTGCGCTATGGTGCGCTGTATTGTAAATACGGCGCATCCATCGAAGCTCAAGGGTTTCCCAGGCTGGCGCAGGGAAAGTGACGCATTTCTACAGATGCATCACTTTCTTGTAAATCTGCCCCTCAGAGTCATTACAACATTTCCCATGTTTAAACATCTTTTTTCCAAAGGTTTAATTATGCAGCAATAGGAGTGCACTTCCAGTAACAATTATGTGTACTGTGATACTATTTTGTAAATCGTAACATACATTTATGTAGTTTAAGACAATATTTATTAACCCCACGTTTTGCATTTTGCACACTAGTGTCCACAGCAATGCATCTAAGGACTGAAAGCTATAGGGCTCGAATGTGTAGATTAATCGAGCTTCATCTACAATAGCATCTTTATGTGTGCGGTAGTACAATTGTTTTTTCAGTATCCCAAGAGTGCAGACTGTAATACAGATATGAGCACAGAAGCAAATGAGGATGCGCAGAGCACAATAGCAAATGACATGTGGGCATTAACATGAACATGAACAACGCCCAGATACCACTATGAGCGACAGTGTGCTTTTTACAAATACTGTTTGATTGATTGATTGATAGTGGTATATACCATACCACAAGTACTGCATGAGTGTTGATCCCGTAAGATTCAAAAGTCTGGAAGGCATTGCCCGAAACAAAGATTACAGACTCTACCTAAGAACAGAGTCGGGCAGAATCAATCACAACAAATGTACAGAATGTATGGCTGGTTTATGCAAATTGCGCTAGTTGAGGAGACTGCAACACGAAGGGGCAGATTTTACAATTACTGGCTCATCCCTGCAAATTAGCAGGGATGCGCCAGTAATTGTGCGCCGCAGCTCCGCCACCCATGATGCGCCGCATTTACAATGCGGCGCACCATGGGGCAGAAATGGCACAGATGCGTCCCGTATCTGTGCCGTAAAGGCGGCGCATTGCTGGAGTTGCATCAATCAATCAATCAGGAGTTTGTTAAAGCTCAACTACTCACCCGTAAGGGTCTCAAGGCGCTAGGGGTGGGGGGGTGCAGGTTCCATTCCATCAAGGAGGGGGTCTGTCGAAGAGCCAGGTTTTGAGGTTTCTTGCGAAGATGGGGAGCAATGTTGTCTGTCTGAGGTGCATTGCAAGCGCGACGCAGCTCCAGCAATGCTCTGGGGGGCCTATTCTTCCCATGCTGTGTCAAGCCTTACGCCTGCTTCAAGCAGGCGCAGGGTTTTGACACAGCATTGGCTTAAAAGTGACTGAGTGAAATCTTGTAGATTTCACTCAGCCACTTTTAGGAGGCGTTCCTGTGCCGGAACGCCCTCCCCTGCGCAGGAACGCCTATATGTGGCGCAGGGCTTTACAACATGATGCATCTCCCAAATGCATCACGTTGTAAGTACCCCGCACCATGGCGCAGGATTTGCGCCGCCGCTGCATCACAAAAGTGACGCAACGGCGGCGTAAAATCGGCGCAAGGGGCTTGTAAATCAGCCCCTTTGCATGTTTTGGCGCACATGCCAGAAACTATTGGAGCATCTTGTTGAAGGAATGGACTCCTCTCGGCAATGAGTGCACAGTGTTGTCTACTGCCATGGGCAAGGTGAATATTGTTATACGGTACACTGAGCTAAATTATCATTATGGCGCTACGGCGCTTTCACTGGCTGAATAACATTTACAGGGGTGTTTGTGATTTTCATAAGACCAGTTGTGCTTGGTTGTGTGTAGTTATATTCGCTTATTTGTGACTGGTTTGCCCAGTGTATTTTTGAATAATAATAAAAAAATGGTTCAAATGAATATGCAGACTAAAATGTGTCTGCATCTGTCTTGGATTTTTGTATCTGTATGGATACCAAATGGCTTCGTCCTTTAAAAAGTTCATAGCTTGGTGGTGTGTGGTGTGTATCAAGAAGTCAAGAGGTCTCTTTGTAGTCTTATGGATCAGAGCATACAGGGGGCTTCATTTACAATAAAATGATGCAGCGCACCAAGCCATTTTGCTGTGCTGAGAGGCCTTATTTTCAAAGCACAGAGATACGTCACATTTACAACAATATGACACATCCCTGTGCTTTCCCCAGCGCTGGTCCACAATTGGCTGCCATGCGCCAATGCAGGCACCCTTTCACTATGGGTGCAGGGATACCTTCCTGCACAAAAACAATCATTGATGGTGTTTTCCTCATTCTGCAGCATGCATAGAAAGAGGAAAGAACGAGGAGAAATAAAAATATTTCTCCTCGTTGTATATGAAATGTTGTAAATCTGGGAAAGCGGCAGAATCCATGGTTGTTGTGTGGGATCACCCACAGCAACATTCATGGCACACCCCTTTCATGAAAAGTGATGTGTGAAAAGGGGTCATATTTACAAGGGCATAGAAAGCCATGCAGGGTGGCTTTGCGTGGCCTTTGTGAAGCTGCGCCAGCACACTTCGCCGCTGGTGCGTCAAAAAAAGTGGCGCACCGATCGCGCAAGGGGCTCATAAATATGTCCCTGAAAGTTAATCTGGACAGGAATGATTTATGGTAGCTTGATAGCAGATGACTATATCGCATAGCTGGACTATGGTCAATGACTGTCTGTTGTTACTTCACATTAGTTTACATTGCGGTACTTTACACCCAGGTTTTTACATTGTATGTATTTTCAATGCTATTTACAAACTCCTATGGAATGTGCTTTTATATTGTATTATTTTACATCACATGATGTATATTAACTTTGCATTTTTCTAAAAAAACTATTTTTAAATAAATATAAGTAAATTAAAATAAATGTTAAAGGTAAAAAAACATTGTTAATGTTTTCTGTACTCATTTAAATTCTGATTCTGTCTCTTAGGTATCAACTATGGGGACGATTTCCTTTTGTCCCGGAAAATATATATTCAAAAGAAAATCAGGTAAATTAAATATAATGTTCAGTCACAAAAACACTCTACAATTTTTGCTAATTCTTATACATATGTACTCATAAAATATTATAACGCATAAAAGCATATAATAAAAGCGAATCCGCTTGTGAGGAGACTTCTGACCAGTGCACTTGTACCCAACTGTGCTCTGGGAAGACAATACAGCAGTGCCATCGACCTATTAACAAGCATTTGCAATGCAATCGGTCTCGCCTTTGGGACCTTATATGTATTTATCAATGCAGCACATTAGCCTGGTTGCTGAAACATCTACTGTTCTTTAACATGAAGGGAAAGTAAGCACTAAACTGCGGAACATGCCAGGTATGGGAATACATGTAGAGAAATGCTGCCTATCAGCGGGAAATTGTATTGTCCAAAGCTCTGTTTTTATTATAAAATCAGCCCATTCGTTGGGCATATCACTGAAAATACAAGATTTTAATAAAATATAATTGTCTACGGGTGCTCGTTGAATACAAGATTCTATGGCCTGAAATCTAGGGAATGCTAAAGTGATTCTGGTGTTATACTGACCTCTACTGCAAGCTTTGTCATATGAGCCACACAGATGGCACCTTGTGTGCCGCTGCTCGCTCCCGCAAGGTGGAGGTCATGGGGGGAAACATTTACTGGAAAAGGTGGGACATGCACCCGCCTTTGGCCTATTGCGTGCTTTCATTTTTGAAAGCCACACGCAATGGCCAATCACTTCAGCTTTTCAGCAAACTTGTGCTTGTGACTTTTTTTGCCACAAGCACGCGTTTGCTGAAAAGCTGAAGTGATTCCAATAGTTCATTTTCTAGACAGCGCAAGCATGCTGCGCTAGGCTCGACTCAGAAAGGACAAAGGCATTCTAAAATATTGCAACCTATAACATAAACATTCCTTAATAAAAAAAATTTAAGATATCATAAACAAAAGCTTCTGAAAAAGTATTTCAAATCTACCACATATTCCAGGAAATAACTAATGCTCATATTGGAAAATGTCATCAACGTAATAAATTGCCAGAATATCTCACAGAAATAACTAGAATAATTAACTGACTAGTTCTTTATCAGCAGGACCACTAAAAAAGTTATTTAGTAAATATGAAGTTCTTACAAAAAATAAAACAAAAACAATACTTTCTTTTAATGAGTGAAAAAGTCAATCATAAACAAAACTCCTAATAATCAAACCTTGTCTACTATCAGCGAACATTCTGAATATGAAGAAATAACAAACTTTTAAGCAAACGCCTCTTGAAGTCCAAACAAGCATAATAGAAGGGGAAAAAGAAGTACACACATACGAAAACTAGGTCACAATGCAAACAACTTTACATACATAGTTATTATTTTTTTTATTTTTTATTTATTTATTAAGCGCAACATTTATCCCAAGGGATGTCACGGCGCTAAGGACTATGTTAGCAGATGGGGGCTGGGTTGGCCGTATATTGTGCATCAGTCTTTAGGGAAGAGATGTGTCTTGAGTTCTTTCCTAAAGATGTTGTAGTTGGTAGTTAGCCTAAGATCCACTGGGAGTGCATTCCAGTGTCGTGCGGCTAGGTAAGAAAAGGTACGTCCTCCTGCTTTAGTCTTTTTTATTTTCTTTGTTTTGGCAAGAGCAAGATGTTGTGACCTTAGTGGTCTGGCCGGGCAATAGAAATGTAGCTTGTTCTGAAGAATAGTAGGTCCTTTGCTGTTGAGTGTCTTGTGAGCATGGCCTATGATTTTGAAGCAGGCTCTTTGGCGCATGGGCAGCCAGTGAAGTTGTTTTAGGCATTCTTTGGCGGAGCTGTGTTTGCCTTTTCTGCATACTAGCTTAGCTGCAGCGTTTTGCACTACCTGCAGTCGTTGAAATAGGTAGTCTGGCATGCCTACAAAGAGTGCATTCCCATAGTCCAGCCTGCTGACCAATAGGGCCTGTGTGACTGACCTCTTGCTTTCTAGGGGAATCCATGTGAAGAGTCTTCTCAGAAGTTTTAAGGTAGCAAAGCTTTTCCCACACAAGGCTCGGATGTGGGCCTGCATGGATAGTGTATCGTCGACTGTAATGCCTAAGTCTTTGGCTGAGTGCTTGGGTGCCGGGGCATCTGCTAGTCTGTCAGGCCACCATGAGTTGTCCCATATGTGTTTTGCCTCACCGAACAGTAGAATCTCGGTTTTATCCGCATTTAGTTTGAGGCAATGATCTGCCATCCATGCGGCCATTTCCGTTAGGCAGTTGCGGAGTCTTAGTTTACTGTCTTCATGCCCCTTCCCCAACCTTATTATCAGTTGCGTGTCATCCGCATAGGAGCATACCTCCAGACCCCACCGTGCTCCAATTTGTGCCAAAGGTGATACATAGGCATTGAACAGGGTGGGGCTGAGGGATGCTCCCTGCGGGACCCCGCATTTGAGTTGCTTGGGTTTGGATAGGAAGGCTCCCAGTTGTACCGTTTGTGTTCTCTTCAGCAAAAAGGAGCTAATCCATTCAAGCGCTTTCCCAGTTATCCCTTTTCCTATCAAGTTCTCCAGCAGGAGATGGTGGGAGACCGTGTCGAACGCCGCCGCCGTTGTTTCATTGTTTGATATTTCAACAGAAAAATGGAGAATATGGGCCTAGATGTATCAAGCCTTTTGCGATTCGGAAAGGCCAAATTCGCTGAATTTCAGCCTTTGCGAATCGTAAACGGTCTTTTTGCATGTTTTGACATGCATTAAAAAATCGCAAAATAAAGAATCGCAAAAATTTGCGATTCCTTATTTTGCTATAGCATTTAAGGAATCGCAATTTTGCGATTCCTTAAATGCTATGTATGAAACTTTTAAATTTTGCGATTTTGGGTTAAGAATTTGCAAATTACCACCAACTTGAAGTTGGTGGTAATTTGCGAAATCTTAAAATAATCCCAAATGTTGCATTTTTAAAGGTGGCATATGACGCACATACATGCCCATAGGGCATGTATGTGCGCCATATGCACACAAATCCTGATTTCAGGGGTACAGCAGGGTGTCCTTGGACACAAAACCAAAAAACAACATTAAATGAGGGTCAAAGAGGGGAATATTTAAAGACCACTGTGTCCCGGACCCCTACTTCAGCTCAACAACAAGAAGAGGGACGCTAGGGTCTAGTAAGTGGTGTTGTAGAGTGGGAGCTAGAACGGAACAGGTCATACAGTTCCACCTTTTGTAGTTATAACCCAGGCTTGAAAAAATTCTCATCAGGCCACCCTTAATGGTGGAGTGTCGTCACATGAGATTAGTAAGAGGATCCAACCATCGCCTTGACCATCTGCTGATGGTATGGAGGTGGATACCAATGGTGTACTCAAGCCAAAGGTTATTCAAAGGTGGTTCTGATGAGGTGCAGTGCAGTAAAGAAGTGATTTATAAAAATTGAGCAATGGAACTAAAATATGTTTAATAAGGAATGTTCCAGTGTCAATAGTTAAAAAAAGCGGCAGGGTAGTTATGAATTTATGGCTGCCCCGTTGCGTGGTGCAGGAAGGTCAACATGTTTCTGCCATGAGGATCTACTATCCGGCATTCGTCAGGACCTAATAGGATTGAATGCTACTGCATAGAACCAAATGATGATCTGTGATAAATAATAAATGTGTGATAGTGTAACCAAAGATTCATAAAGTCTTACTACCAGGACCTTGGAGCCCCAATGTGTCCATGCGGAGTAGACCACGAATTCTCACCTAGAAAAAAGGGGGAGAAAATTACCAAACTAATCGTTATTAAACTATAAACCTGTCCCATCACCCAACACACACCATCCAAGCACTACAAGAGTCTAATAATCCAACTCCTGTCTAAGGCACAAGCCTCATGTATTCTAAAAGATATACCTCTCTTAGCACTCCTACATTTACGCAGGGGCGTGAGAACAAAAAAAGGTATCTTATATCATATAATCACCCAGCTTTCGGTGGGTGAAGACCTCACCTCTACCGGCATCCGCTCGGGTATGTGAGGCCCAACTCTATATGTATGCACAAACAAAAAAAGGACATTTGTAGCTATCCTACATATTGATTACATAGTGCTACTGCCACATCTGTTGAAACGTGCGCACAAATATAAAACCTGGTTTTCTCTTAATTAGTGACCCCTCAATTCGGCTCAAACCATTAATGGCAACCCTTGCTGGCTAAGGAGAACATGTCTCCCCTAGATTGAAGGCTCTCTTACAGTATTAAATATAGGATGTAATCTATATATCTGTTTCCTTGAAAATTGACTGTCAGAAATAGGTTAAAAGGAAAAGAGAGTCTAAACAAAGTAGCGTATGGGCAGACCCGGGACTCACCTATCCGTCGGTACCTCTCTCCGGCATCCGAGAGGAAGTGGAGGTGACGGTAGGTGGGCCCCGTGTCAGTTTTATACGTGCCCCGATTGGTTAATCTCTATTAATTAGCAGTTCAAGTGGGACGTTTACACACTACGTCTACGTAAACGGAATCAGCTGGCCGTTAAGAAACCTCACTCGTTAGTGAGGCATCACCCCGTTGACCGCGCATGCTCCGGACTCAGCCGGTACAGAAAGCGAATGCGCATGCGCTGACCCGGCAACACTGTGACGGGACAGTGTCTCACACGGCGAACATGCGTGCTGTTAGACTATTGTGCACATTACAGCAGGATAACCAGGGATATCGCCGATGTCAATGCCAAAACATTAAGGCGAAAAGATGGTATTAAATAAACACCGAGGGGTAATGGTTATTAACCCAGTGCAAATAATGGACAAGTAACCGCTAAGTTATACCGTTACGTGTGCTTAAGTGGGTTGTATGAAAAAGCATAGAGGTAGAAAACTCGGCTATAAGCGCTAATCATAATGTCAGCTATACCTGTTATGGGTGTTACAAATAAAGGCATACAAGTGACAAGAGGGTACAGCGGTGGCAAAAACCCTAAGCATATAAAAGCATGTAAAAGCATAAAGGACTAGATATACTGGATCCCAATAGCTAACATTGTTGTCAATGCAAACGGGAGCATTAAATATTAGATCATTTATTACTCATATGCGCCCTCTGCGCTATCTAACAACATAGAGAGTAATCACATGTGATAGTAATGGAAAACTACATGGAAGACTCTGAAACAGTGTATTTATTGTGTCTCGAAAGTAATGCCAACAGTGATGACAGAACACCTAATATAAACTGAGATGTACAGCATGGCTGGAACCTGTAATGCATGCGTGTACAGCCCAAAGGTAGAGATTAGTAAACCAAACGGATTGTACGGTGTGTTGTATTATGGCCCCCATTCATATCATGGTCCAGGGAATGTCATCATTCAGCCCACAACTGTCACTCCTCAATCTGTAAATCCATTTTTGTTCTTTAACAAAAAGGAATCTCGATATATTGCTGATGTGGGGTGGGATGAAGGGCTGTTCAATTGAAAAATGAATGATGACATAGAAATGAATGGGAAATTATTCCTTATTTGCAAATGCGCAACTTGCGAATTCGCAAATAAAGAATATTAAGAAATCGCAAAAACATAGCGATTTTAAACATACATCCCATTTTGCGATTTCTAAATAGCGATTCCTTAAAAATCGCTATTAAAAAATCGCAAATAAATGTGAAAGTAAATGTGTGTATACTTGTAAAGCGCACTGTCACCCCATCTCGGGGCATCCTGGCGCTGTATACCGCTGTGGAACCCTTCATGGCTTTCCCTGTGAGATGCCCCCTCCTGGGCACCCCCAAGATGAAGCCAGGCATCCCAGCGCTGTTGGGGCCGTTTTGGAGATTAAGCAAGCTATTGCCCAGAGTTGCAGAGGGGGACCCATGATTAGAGTAGGCACCGAGGCGAGAATTATCAAGTCTGCGAACATTGAGCGAAGACCCTGCCGCGTCGGGAATTGAACCCTTGTCCCGGGCCAGACCTCTGCATCAGGGTCTGCCGCTCTAACTAGTGAGCCACACTTCTCCAAATAGGAACGATGATACATCTAGGCCATGGTTCCTGCAAAATGTGTGCTTTCTAAGAGTGATAATTGTGTACCTAGCCACACTGGCTATGTTTAGAGCAGGGAAAGGTAAGCTGAAAACTGGCTCACTGGAGGCGTGTCAACTATTTCTCTGATTCTTGCACGGCAGAGCAGTTTTGCTGGGACCTTTCTTAAAAGGACCATAATCACTCTGAATCTGGCTTGCAAGTTTTGCTCAGAGAAACAGTTGAAAAAATCAGAACCATGGCTAGGATTTCTAGTGATCCCTCAGGTTCAATTTTAAGATAAGTTTAAATTAATATCCCCTCAGATGTTGGCAGACAAATACCTGCAACCCCTAACCTGAAGTGAATTATTTACAGAAGAATAAAAGTGAGTAGGCATCTTCCACCCTTACCTAAAAGCTTCACTGATATATTAACCTTCTTGTACACCTCAAACTAACCTTTACTAACTTGTCCCAATGTAACCTGGTAACCCTCGAGAAAAGTAGCATTTGGATGACGGATGAAAATTTCAAAACAAGCCTCCATACATTCAGCTTAACATATTGATGCATATAGGAACATGAACAGCCATAAGATGCCCCTTGTGTATAGATTACTGTCATATACTCACTCTTCTACATATATCGAATTTTTAAAGCTAAGGAATGAAAAAACAAACAAAAAAAATGGGAAAACAATAATCAATTTAGAATTTGAGATAATTTCTCCTGTTAAAAATAACAACCCAGAAACCCTTGTTTTAGGAGTTTTTTTCACTTTTCCTAGTCACTCTGGCGTACAGTTCAAAACACATACCTTTCATAACACTACATCTCAAACACTGAATTACAGTTTGAACTAGAAAAGCTATTGCCCTTTAGACTTTGTAGACCCAATCAACTAAACAATCATTTTATTTTTATAATCCAAAGAAACTAACTTACTACCAGTGAAGGAAAATGGGGTGTTAACCTAAGTGCCTGATTACAAGTTTGGTGGTCGTACAGCAGACGGTGCAACATGCCATTCACTGTAGGACCGCCAAAACCTTGGTGCGACCGCCCGCCACATCAGGAGTTTATTCCTGGTCTGGTGGGTGGTCCTTTGGTGATCTGACAGCGGTGGTCTGGTAGGCTCATAAAAGAGCCCACCATGCAGACCGCCGTTCTCAGAGCTCCACCTACACCTTCTTTCACGGTGTGGCATACATGCCACACCGTGCAGGAACCAGGGGTGCAAATCAAAGGGAGCACTACATGTGCCCCCCTCATGCACCCCTTGGGCCCTGAGGTGGCAGCTGGCCCTATTAGGGCCCTCTTAGTTGCCTCACCACCACCCTTTTCATGAGGCAACACGAAATATGCTCAGAGCTGCAGCTGCAGCACCACTAGCATATTTCTATCCTATGACTGGTACGTGAGCCCGTGGGATCTTGGATCCCTCGGGATCGCAGCAGTCCTGTAGTAATACTGCAGGTGGTCCTGCAGTGCGGCCAGACCACCGACTCGTAATTAGACCCGTAAGTACTTTGCGCACAACTGGATTGGCCATTTATGCTGGTCAAATCAGAGAGGACTTCTATGTTACAATATTCAAAGGTGGAAATGTTACACAATCTGCTTTAAATTAGTTCTAAAGATTAAAATGCAATAGATAAAATTATAGTAGAAAGAACTGTTCCTGGTAAGCCGAAAAACAGGAGTAGGAGTGTGCTTGTGTGGAAGAACTTTGAATTCCCTTCCTTAAAAAAGAAAGCATTTCAAATACATCCAGTTCCTTAATCCAAATCCAAAACCATCTAAATCCCCCAAAACATTAAAAATGAAGGACGGATAATTCTTTAATTGGAGGAGATCCAAGACACCTCCTACTACCTTTAAAATAAAAAAAATATGAACTTGGTCTTCCACATTCCCCTACTGGCTCTTAGTCTGGTAATCTGTTGAACCAAAAACACAAAAAATAACACTGGTTAAAGAATTTGTTTTTCCTTGACTGCATTAGCATCACCTGTCTGCTCTTGACCACGGCTCTCACCAACTGAAGACACACAAAGTAAGCAAATGGGAAAGAAAAAATGGCAGCAAAAGGACTATTTTCTCAATAGAACTGAATAAAACTATTTTTTTAAGTTAGAAAAATATTATTCATTACTTTTAAATTGTATAACTGATTTAAAAACATTGTTTACACTTAGAAGATTTCTAAACATTCTTCTTTACTTTTTAAAACTATAGTACTTACAACCTACATGGCGACCTGAACTTCCATCTGGAAGACCACGCAGACCCCAACTCAAAAGCACTCATTGGGGACCTAGGAAGCCTGGGCCTCCTCCGAGGTGTAAAGGGACTTACCCACATCGCCTGACACCTTCTGGACATTATTTTCACCACCTTCAAAAACATTATAGTCGACAAGCCCACACCAGTTTCCTTCACAGACCACATCCTCATCAAGTTCAGCAACACCTGTCTCGTCCAAACGCACATGCATCACCACCATACTAGCTAGCTGAAACTGGAACAGCAGCACTGACACAGACTGGAACACTGCTCTCAAAATCCACTGACACAAATATAGCAACAGCCTCCCCAAAGCCATCAAACATTTTAAAAATTGATATACCTCCTGTGCCAAATCTCTGGCCCCCCTAAAACACAGCAATACAACAATATCTAGACCCTAGGCTAAGTGGTACGTGTAGGAACTCAGACTGATGAAAGGCCACTGCAAACAAATGGAGAACAAATGTAGAATGAGCAAGGCCAATGCAGATATGAGCACATTCAACTCTGAACTGGGGTGGTGTGGTGAGCAAAATAACGATGGATTAAACCCAGATCTGTGACTGGGGGTGAATGTTTTGCCATTGTGCAACATTCCATCCATCAATTGTTGCTTTTGCATTTGTCACCCCGAGTGGGATGGGTATGCTCAGACGTGAGTCCCATGCTCTCCATGCCACTGGAATCAAGCTATCCTGGCTGATGATGGCTGATAGCCAGAAACCGGTCCTAGGATGCTTGATTCCGGTCCAGGGAAGACATGGCTTGGCAGTTCGGGCTGGTCAGTTCCCATGAGGCACAGGGTCAATACTGATTTGCATATGGCCATGTCTGAACTGGGGTGGTGTGGTGAACAAAATAACGATGGATTAAACCTAGATCTGTGACTGGGGGTGAATGTTTTGCCATTGTGCAGCATTCCAATCATCAATTGTTGTTTTTGCATTTGTCACCCCGAGTGGAATGGGTATGCTCAGATGTGAGTACCATGCTCTCCATGCCACTGGAATCAAACTATCCTGGCTGATGACGGCTAATAGCCAGCAACCGGTCCTAGGATGCTTGATTCCGGTCCAGGGAAGACATGGCTTGGCAGTTTGGGCTAAACTGATTCCATGAGGCTCAGGGTCAAGACTGATTTGCATATGGCCATGTCTGAACTGGGGTGGTGTGGTGAAGAAAATAACGATGGATTAAACCTAGATCTGTGACTGGGGGTGAATGTTTTGCCATTGTGCAGCATTCCGTCCATCAATTGTTGTTTTTGCATTTGTCACCCCGAGTGGGATGGGTATGCTCAGATGTGAGTTCCATGCTCTCCATGCCACTGGAATCAAACTATCCTGGCTGATGACGGCTAATAGCCAGCAACCGGTCCTAGGATGCTTGATTCTGGTCCAGGGAAGACATGGCTTGGCAGTTTGGGCTAAACTGTTTCCATGAGGCACAGGGTCAAGACTGATTTGCATATGGCCGTGTCTGAACTAGGGTGGTGTGGTGAGCAAAATAACAATGGATTAAATGCAGATCTGTGACTGGGGGTGAATGTTTTGCAACATTCTGTCCATCAATTGTTTTTGCACTCTACCTTGACTGCCAACTATGCTGCTCTATTGGACTGCATTGATGACAGCACCAACAGAAGCTAATAAAACTTCACCATTGTGAAGGATTTTACCTCACCAGTAGCTGCCTAAAAGCAGCTCACCCCCTCGCAGGACCTCTGCAACATTTTATCTCATGTTTTCAGCAGAACAATCAATGCCATTTACAGTAACCTCAACCTGCTACAGGCCCCGACAGACCTCGCCAAATGCCTCACAATCTTATCCAAAGAAACAATGCTAACCACATGGTCCATCATCGCCCAAGAGGAACCCGCCACTACCATGATGTCAATCCAATCAGTAGCCCTATTGGACCGCTCCCCCACCACCCCTACTCCAGAAGACTGCTAAACATCAGTACCAAGCTCACACCTATCCCAAATACCTCTGCTCTTCCATGACTTTTCCAAATGCTTGGAAATGCGCAGCTGTCATCCCATTGCTGAAGAAACCCTCAACTGGCCCTTAAAGGCTTGCCAACTACAGACAGACTTCCCTGATACCATTCCTGGCCAAAGTCTTGGAAAAAATCATTGAAGGACGCCTCACTAAATACCTGATGACCACCACCTCCTCAACTTCACACCACAATATGGAAACTGCCCTCATCACTGCCACAGATGACATCTGCATGACTCTGAACAGTAGAGACACATAGAACCTCATCCTCCTGGACATCTCCACAGCCTTTGACAGAGTCTCCCACCCCATCCTCATCCAACGCCTACAGGACCTCGGAAGCCAAGGTTCCAGTCAGTCAACCTGGCACCGTAAACAGCGGATTCCTGCGACCTCATTTACAGAGTGCCGAAACAATCCTCTCTCCGCACAACCCTCTTCAATGCATGCATGATCCCTATAGCCTGCATAATCTGATCTCACGACAGCAATGTCCTCTCCGACACTGACTACATGCAACTGATTCTCTCCCTCACTGACAAGACTCTCAGTCTCCTGATCAAATTCTATGCCTGCATGACTGATATTGCCCACTAGATGAAGACAAACTTTCTAAAGCAGAACACCGACAAGACTGAAATCATGATGTTCAAGAAGAGCACTTCACAGTGGGACTCCACCTCGTGGCCAACAGAGATAGGACTGATAGTCATCTCACCACCCATGCATAGAACCTTGGTATAGTCGTCGACAGCGAACTCAACATGATTGCCCAAGTCAACAGTGTCACCTCGTCATGCTTCCATCCACCGAAGATGCTGGGAAGAATATAAAACTCTTCAACAAAAAGGGTGGGGAAGGGTCTTGGGGGCAATATTTAAAGACCAATATTACTCCATACCCCTATACACAAACTTGACTGTTGAACTGTATTCGTACCCACATTGGTTGTTTCTCTGTTACACCATATCAGACCATCTTACTCCCTTTAGTAAGTCAAGAATATAAAACTCACCAGAAGGCTGTAGACCATTCGGAACTTTATAGCCAGAATAACTCACACCACACCTGAAGCAGTTCTGTGAGAAGGTGGCCTGATATGCAGTGCTCACTATTCTAGTGAACACTATGTATCAGTCCAGCAACCCTTATTGATGATTGGTTGTAAGTCAACCTTATAGACCAGCTATCCTAGTAGCGTGGATACGAGCAGTCTAAGGCTAAAGACTCGAGAGGGCGTGTTAAGCCAGCTGTTTACCACACATATACCCCTTGAACACCAAGTGAAAGGACACCACACGAGTGTTATGAAAATAAACAGTTATTTATTAAAGATCACAACAGCCCTGTACTCTTTATGAGGACAGGGTACTAAGCACAAACCAAAACTCTTACAAAAATACTTAAGTTAGCACAGTATATACAAATGCCCGAGGGGCACGGAAAACCATATACTCTGAAAGTGGAATGCGAAATTACTAGCAGGTAAGTACAGTACTAATAGCTTTTGGAATCGCTAGGACTTGACTAGGGAATCGTTAGATTACGTCTAGGAGGCCTAGGGGACTCGGGTGCAGTGTGTGCACTCTCACGCGAGATGCGGACAAAAGTCTATGGTAGCTAGCAATTGAAAAGTTAGTGTTCTCGGGCGAACCCGACCTGGTAGGGAGAAAACGAAAGTAGATTCTGACCCTTGGATAGTGAGGCTATGCTGGGGCACCGAAATGCCGAAGTTACCTAGCCCAGGGGCTGCAGCTGCATAGGTCTGAAAAGACGTCGGGAATCCTCGTAGACGGACCAGGAGCCGGAAGAAAAGATGCTGGCCGGTGACCAGTGAAGAAAGTTCAGTTGGATCCAAGCCTGGATCTCGAAGATAGATGACACCTGAAAGCAGAGGGGACCAAGTTCGAGACTACTAGCCAGTAGTCAGTGGGCACCAGGAGGGCGCCGGATGGTAGCCACCTCGACTAGGTGAGTGGGTGACGCTGTGCTCGAAGATCTCACGGACCAGGAGGCGTTGTCGGCGACCAGGATGGAGGATCGAGCTGTCCCACGAAGATAGAAGCTGTCGGCGTCGCTGGACCCAGGATTGGGCAACAAAGCCTTGGCAAATTCAAGCCCACGCGGTGGACCTAAAATGGCGTCTGGAGTGGACCAGGAGGGTCCGGGGTGCCTCTCTTCAAGAAGGAAGCAAGGGCCAGTCTGGAGCAACCAGACCAGCAGCAGTGATGTCGTCGGGCGTCGTTCAGAAGGCCACAAGCCAGCCAAACAACGCGGTGCACAGCAAACAGCAGAAGGGCCCCACGCAGATCGTGGAGATGCAGGGAGGCTGACCTTGGGTGCTGGAGCTGCGCAGGGTCGGGGCTTCTCGGACCCCAAAGCACTCACCAGTGGAGGACACGGTGGGCTTGCAGTAAAGATGTCGTGCAGTCTTGGCGATCGTCGGTCCCTCGAGGTCTCGTCGCACTCACGGTTCTCAGCTTTGCTGTAGAGGTGAGTAGAGGTCAGAGGTGCCAGGGAAGCCGGGTCTCGTCGAGCTGGGTCGTCGGATTCGTGAAGAAGGACTTGCAGGAGACCGCAGTGTTTCTTAGGATGGTGCTCGCTTGATGCAGGGTGACTACTCCTTAGCCACAAGGTAGAATCTTGATGAAGAAATCGTGAAGTCCTTTCGAAGAAAGTCGTATCTTGATTCCAAAGATGATCTAATTTGAACAGGGGGCCCGCTCCGATCTTTATACTAAAAAAGGGGGCTGACCCGGTGACTAGGTCCTGCCTATGGGTGGGACCAGGAGGGGGGTGATTACACCCCTCTCCCCTGCCGGACTTCCCCAGGCCAGGGGCTGGTGTGCCCCTGGAACTGGTTCTGACTGGCCTATGCGTAGTGAGCACCGGGGTGCCACTCAGCAGTCACCTTCCTGAAAAGCCCTGCCTACCCAGGATACACAAAACCATGTCTGGGACGGTGCTAGCACCGCCCCGGACAGGAAACCCTTTGTCCAGGCCTCCCTCGCTGGAAGGACTCCCAGCAGCAGGAGGTCAGACTCGTGTCTGTGGTGGCAGCATCCATTTTGTGGAGCTGAGGCTTCAGTTAACTTTAACCGGGGTTCACAGTTACATACATGTCGTGTCCCTCTAGAAGGGTGGAATGCTAACCCCGTCGCCAGAATTGGCGAGGGGTTAGTATTCCAATTCGTATGACACCTTACTCGACATGTTTTGATAAAGCAATACCAAAGATAGCATTTAACCGCGAGGATTATAATGCACTTAAGAGTATATGGTATGCGATATCATGGAACAGCTATTAGGACTTGATTCCGCAAGCTGCAGACAGGCTCAGCTCATGCCAGAGCACCATCTCACACGATTCCAAGCACTCTGCCTTCAGGATTGTCAAGGCCTGCCATAGGAGTGACTGATAGGAATCTGTGTGTCCATTTTAGGGTTAGGTATAGGTATACTACACCTACAGCAAAGGGTGATTACACGACTTTGCCCCAGCTGTCATGCAGCCAGTTGTGTCAAATTTAGGAGGCCAGCCAGGGGTGGCATAATACATGCTGCAGCCCCTGGCAGCCCTGGGTACACCCATGCCCTGAGTTACAGGGTCTGATAGGGTGGCCCAGTACCAATTGGAAATGCACCTAGGGTACATGGAATCCATTTTAAAGAGAGAGCAGTAGGCCTGGGGTCCTGATTGGCAGGGTCCCAGGTCGACTATGTCCAAAACCAGCTAAAACACAGGGCAAAAAGTTGGGGGCAACCATAGTCAGGATGTACCTTCCTACACAACCCCCCCCCCAAACGAAAGGAGATAAGGCTATCCTTGTCCAGGTAAGCCTCTATTACCTAAGTGGCCATATAAGGAAGGACCAGCTCTGGCTTGGTTTCCCCCTGTGTCATGGTCCACTAGGCAACCCCTCACCCTAAGGGTATCTGAGGGTCTCCACCATAGGGAATCTCTGTCTCTGGTGTGTCTTGGGAAAGTAAAAGGCTGATGCTGGGATGGAGTACTGAAGTGAGGCTCCTCTACCTTTGGGCTCAACTTCCTCCAATCACCATTCATCATGTGTGCCTTTCTTTCTTTAGCTGAGATGCACTGAGCTCTCAGGGTCAGCCTCTGGCTACCTAAAGCTGGAGGCTGAGTCCCTCTGTTTGGCTTACTGGAGGGACAGGTCAGGTCGGGGGTTTTTAGGCCCCATGTTTGGCTGTGCCCAACAGTGTCCAGTTGTGGGAGTTCCCTAACTACTTTTAAGGGGGATCCCTCAGGAGTCTGTTCTATTTTCACTTGGCTAGGGTTACCAGCTTCAGTGATCCTAATCTGCTGATTAAGGGGTTCTTTTGGACAGGGGGCCCTTTGGGGTCCACCACTGGCCTCCCTGACCTCCACAGCCCTGGGCTGACTGAGGCAGGGTAGAGAGGTGCAGGTTACCTGCTCCAGACTGGGTCCCACCTGGGAAGGGTCCACTGCCATCAGGGGCTCTGCCAGGCTAGGCCTGACTACCTCTGGGGCAGTTCCTTCAACAGGGGTAGAGTCAGTTCCCTGAGGAGGCTGGCTCTCACCTAGTGTCTGGGAGGGGGAAGACTCTTCTTCCTCCTCAATGCTCTCTGTTTGAGTGGAGTGATCCATTGTTTCAGGCTTCACAACCTCACTATCTGTTTGAGTAGAGGCTGAGACCCTTTCAACCTTGCCAACCTTTTCAGGAGGGCACTCAGTCTGTGTTTGGGCTGTGACTGTCACAGCCCTCCTATCCTGTTCTGGAAAGTCTGTCTGAGCCTGGGCAGTGGCTACCACTACCCTTCCAACCTTTTCAGGGAGGAATGGTGCTTGGACTGGGGCTGTAGCTATTACTGCCCCACTAACCTGTCTGGATAGGCCTATCATTCTGGAGTGAGTTTCTTGCTCCACCTCAGCCCATGCTGAGAGTTCCAGGTCATTCCCCAGTAAGCAATCTACAGGTAGGTTATCTGTCACTGCCACTCTCATGGGCCCTGTGACATTACCCCAGCTGAGTTTGACTACTGCCAAGGGATGCCTTCTCTTCACTCCATGAATATCTGTCACCTGATAAGTAAAACCAGGGGTCAGTTGAGCAGAGGGGACCAGATGGTCACTCACCATGGTGAGGCTGGCCCCTGTGTCTCTGAATGCCTCAACTTTCTGACCATTCACTAAAACTTCTTGTCTATACTTTCCCAAAATGTGGGGTCCAGTAGTGAAGTTGGCAAACCCCATGCCAGTCTCACAGACAAGAGTGTGGTCAGGGAACCTGGCTAGGCCATAGTCCTCCTGATTGCCCAAAGTAATGCCCACCACATTCTTGGGGGCACTCCCACCACCTGGGGGATTACCACTAGTGGTAACAGGAGGTCTGGGAGTGTTACTTGGGGGTATATTTTCCTTATTGCTATTTTTAGGGCACTTGGCATCACTTTTGTAATGGCCCACCTGTTTACAGGTATGGCAATAAGGTTTCTTCTGTTCTAAAGGAGTGTTCTGGGACCCACCACCCTTGTTGGAGTTTTGGGGCCCTTGGGAAGTCTTCTCTGTGGATTTATCCCCACCCTTCTCTTGAGGCTTGGTTGATTCCTTTTTCTGGTCACCACCCTGGTTTTTAGGCCTAACCCTGGTTCTGACCCATTTGTCTGCCCTCTTACCCAATTCTTGTGGAGAGGTCAGATCAGAGTCTACCAGGTGCTGATGTAATAACTGGTTCTGACAATTATTTAAGATTTGCTCCCTGGTAATTAGATTATACAATCCTTTAAAATCAGTAACCTTACTACCCAGTAGCCAGCCTTCAAAAGCCTTAGTGGCACAATCAACAAAGTCAGTCCAATCTTGAGACTGAGTTTTCTGGGTGTCTCTGAACAGCATCCTGTATTGTTCAGTGGTTAAACCAAACCCATCAACCAGTGTATTCTTCAAGATTTTGTAATTGTTAGCATCCTCCACCCTTGTGGTGAGGAGCTTATCTCTACCTTTACCATCAAAGGAGAGCCACAAGATAGCTGCCCACTGACTTTGGGGAACACCCTGCACAGTGCAGGCTCTCTCCAAAGCAGTAATCCATTTGTGGATGTCATCCCCTTCTTTAAAGGGGGGCACTATCTTATTCAGGTGCTTTGTATCAAAACTCCTTTCCCTATTGCTAGGTATATTGCTGCCACCAGTGGGCTGTAGCCCACATAATTTTTGCTCTCTAGCAAGGGCAAGTCTCTCTTTGGCCAGGGCAAGTTCTTCCCTTTCAATCCTCAGTTTGACTGCCCTTTCTTCAGCTTCATACACTCTCCTCTTAGGGGAAGACATCCCTCTGTGAGAAGAGTTGAGAGAGCCATTGGTTCGAAGGGATCTGTTAGAGCCTCTTGATAGAGACCTAACTCGTCCATTCCCAATGTTAAGCTGACCTGAGAGTGGCCCCAGGGGTCCCCCAGTACCAATCTCATGTCTGCTTAAGTTGGACCTGGTTAGTCTTCTGACTTCTACCTGTCCCTTATCTGCCTCATCCCCTGACAACTGATCATCATCCTCATCCTCAGCATCATCTGCTTCCTGGAGAGGATGGTCAGTGCTATCAAAGGGTCCCTGTAAGGAGGGCAAACTTCCATCTGGATTAGAAGGGTCTGGGTTACCAGCCCTACTGGCATCATAAGCCTCTAAGAGACCAATCAGAAAGGAAGTGGTGGGGTTAGACCCCTGTTTTAGCTTCCTGAGAGTACACACTTGTCTCATCTCATGGAAGCTAAGAGCAGCATATTTTGAAGTAAGGACCTGTGGAGGGTCCACTGACACAAGGGGATACTCAGAGTTTCCTCCTTTATCTGACATGCTGATTCTAGTGTGGTGTAAGTGATGCACCTACCTACACTATGTGTTTGCCTACTGATCCCTTGCTAAGAGTTGCAGCCAAGGTGTGCTAAGCCTTGAGGAGCTACAACAGCTGGTTCAGTAGAACTCAGAGTATTCTAAGCTTTAGTTATATGTACCTAACAGTACTTTATGTGATCTTTCAACAAGATATTCTTAGGATACGTGTGGTAAAAGAACAGCAAGCTCAAATCCCAACCGCTGCTCACCAATGTGAGAAGGTGGCCTGATATGCAGTGCTCACTATTCTAGTGAACACTATGTATCAGTCCAGCAACCCTTATTGATGATTGGTTGTAAGTCAACCTTATAGACCAGCTATCCTAGTAGCGTGGATACGAGCAGTCTAAGGCTAAAGACTCGAGAGGGCGTGTTAAGCCAGCTGTTTACCACACATATACCCCTTGAACACCAAGTGAAAGGACACCACACGAGTGTTATGAAAATAAACAGTTATTTATTAAAGATCACAACAGCCCTGTACTCTTTATGAGGACAGGGTACTAAGCACAAACCAAAACTCTTACAAAAATACTTAAGTTAGCACAGTATATACAAATGCCCGAGGGGCACGGAAAACCATATACTCTGAAAGTGGAATGCGAAATTACTAGCAGGTAAGTACAGTACTAATAGCTTTTGGAATCGCTAGGACTTGACTAGGGAATCGTTAGATTACGTCTAGGAGGCCTAGGGGACTCGGGTGCAGTGTGTGCACTCTCACGCGAGATGCGGACAAAAGTCTATGGTAGCTAGCAATTGAAAAGTTAGTGTTCTCGGGCGAACCCGACCTGGTAGGGAGAAAACGAAAGTAGATTCTGACCCTTGGATAGTGAGGCTATGCTGGGGCACCGAAATGCCGAAGTTACCTAGCCCAGGGGCTGCAGCTGCATAGGTCTGAAAAGACGTCGGGAATCCTCGTAGACGGACCAGGAGCCGGAAGAAAAGATGCTGGCCGGTGACCAGTGAAGAAAGTTCAGTTGGATCCAAGCCTGGATCTCGAAGATAGATGACACCTGAAAGCAGAGGGGACCAAGTTCGAGACTACTAGCCAGTAGTCAGTGGGCACCAGGAGGGCGCCGGATGGTAGCCACCTCGACTAGGTGAGTGGGTGACGCTGTGCTCGAAGATCTCACGGACCAGGAGGCGTTGTCGGCGACCAGGATGGAGGATCGAGCTGTCCCACGAAGATAGAAGCTGTCGGCGTCGCTGGACCCAGGATTGGGCAACAAAGCCTTGGCAAATTCAAGCCCACGCGGTGGACCTAAAATGGCGTCTGGAGTGGACCAGGAGGGTCCGGGGTGCCTCTCTTCAAGAAGGAAGCAAGGGCCAGTCTGGAGCAACCAGACCAGCAGCAGTGATGTCGTCGGGCGTCGTTCAGAAGGCCACAAGCCTGCCGGCTAGTAGCCAAACAACGCGGTGCACAGCAAACAGCAGAAGGGCCCCACGCAGATCGTGGAGATGCAGGGAGGCTGACCTTGGGTGCTGGAGCTGCGCAGGGTCGGGGCTTCTCGGACCCCAAAGCACTCACCAGTGGAGGACACGGTGGGCTTGCAGTAAAGATGTCGTGCAGTCTTGGCGATCGTCGGTCCCTCGAGGTCTCGTCGCACTCACGGTTCTCAGCTTTGCTGTAGAGGTGAGTAGAGGTCAGAGGTGCCAGGGAAGCCGGGTCTCGTCGA
This sequence comes from Lissotriton vulgaris, assembly GCF_964263255.1. Classification (NCBI taxonomy): domain Eukaryota; kingdom Metazoa; phylum Chordata; class Amphibia; order Caudata; family Salamandridae; genus Lissotriton; species Lissotriton vulgaris. The sequence goes on from NC_141693.1 coordinate 1,023,597,889, forward strand.
GCTGGGTCGTCGGATTCGTGAAGAAGGACTTGCAGGAGACCGCAGTGTTTCTTAGGATGGTGCCCGCTTGATGCAGGGTGACTACTCCTTAGCCACAAGGGAGAATCTTGATGAAGAAATCGTGAAGTCCTTTCGAAGAAAGTCGTATCTTGATTCCAAAGATGATCTAATTTGAACAGGGGGCCCGCTCCCATCTTTATACTAAAAAAGGGGGCTGACCCGGTGACTAGGTCCTGCCTATGGGTGGGACCAGGAGGGGGGTGGTTACACCCCTCTCCCCTGCCGGACTTCCCCAGGCCAGGGGCTGGTGTGCCCCTGGAACTGGTTCTGACTGGCCTATGCGTAGTGAGCACCGGGGTGCCACTCAGCAGTCACCTTCCTGAAAAGCCCTGCCTACCCAGGATAAACAAAACCATGTCTGGGACGGTGCTAGCACCGCCCCGGACAGGAAACCCTTTGTCCAGGCCTCCCTCGCTGGAAGGACTCCCAGCAGCAGGAGGTCAGACTCGTGTCTGTGGTGGCAGCATCCATTTTGTGGAGCTGAGGCTTCAGTTAACTTTAACCGGGGTTCACAGTTACATACATGTCGTGTCCCTCTAGAAGGGTGGAATGCTAACCCCGTCGCCAGAATTGGTGAGGGGTTAGTATTCCAATTCGTATGACACCTTACTCGACATGTTTTGATAAAGCAATACCAAAGATAGCATTTAACCGCGAGGATTATAATGCACTTAAGAGTATATGGTATGCGATATCATGGAACAGCTATTAGGACTTGATTCCGCAAGCTGCAGACAGGCTCAGCTCATGCCAGAGCACCATCTCACACGATTCCAAGCACTCTGCCTTCAGGATTGTCAAGGCCTGCCATAGGAGTGACTGATAGGAATCTGTGTGTCCATTTTAGGGTTAGGTATAGGTATACTACACCTACAGCAAAGGGTGATTACACGACTTTGCCCCAGCTGTCATGCAGCCAGTTGTGTCAAATTTAGGAGGCCAGCCAGGGGTGGCATAATACATGCTGCAGCCCCTGGCAGCCCTGGGTACACCCATGCCCTGAGTTACAGGGTCTGATAGGGTGGCCCAGTACCAATTGGAAATGCACCTAGGGTACATGGAATCCATTTTAAAGAGAGAGCAGTAGGCCTGGGGTCCTGATTGGCAGGGTCCCAGGTCGACTATGTCCAAAACCAGCTAAAACACAGGGCAAAAAGTTGGGGGCAACCATAGTCAGGATGTACCTTCCTACACAACCCCCCCCCCCAAACGAAAGGAGATAAGGCTATCCTTGTCCAGGTAAGCCTCTATTACCTAAGTGGCCATATAAGGAAGGACCAGCTCTGGCTTGGTTTCCCCCTGTGTCATGGTCCACTAGGCAACCCCTCACCCTAAGGGTATCTGAGGGTCTCCACCATAGGGAATCTCTGTCTCTGGTGTGTCTTGGGAAAGTAAAAGGCTGATGCTGGGATGGAGTACTGAAGTGAGGCTCCTCTACCTTTGGGCTCAACTTCCTCCAATCACCATTCATCATGTGTGCCTTTCTTTCTTTAGCTGAGATGCACTGAGCTCTCAGGGTCAGCCCCTGGCTACCTAAAGCTGGAGGCTGAGTCCCTCTGTTTGGCTTACTGGAGGGACAGGTCAGGTCTGGGGTTTTTAGGCCCCATGTTTGGCTGTGCCCAACAGTGTCCAGCTGTGGGAGTTCCCTAACTACTTTTAAGGGGGATCCCTCAGGAGTCTGTTCTATTTTCACTTGGCTAGGGTTACCAGCTTCAGTGATCCTAATCTGCTGATTAAGGGGTTCTTTTGGACAGGGGGCCCTTTGGGGTCCACCACTGGCCTCCCTGACCTCCACAGCCCTGGGCTGACTGAGGCAGGGTAGAGAGGTGCAGGTTACCTGCTCCAGACTGGGTCCCACCTGGGAAGGGTCCACTGCCATCAGGGGCTCTGCCAGGCTAGGCCTGACTACCTCTGGGGCAGTTCCTTCAACAGGGGTAGAGTCAGTTCCCTGAGGAGGCTGGCTCTCACCTAGTGTCTGGGAGGGGGAAGACTCTTCTTCCTCCTCAATGCTCTCTGTTTGAGTGGAGTGATCCATTGTTTCAGGCTTCACAACCTCACTATCTGTTTGAGTAGAGGCTGAGACCATTTCAACCTTGCCAACCTTTTCAGGAGGGCACTCAGTCTGTGTTTGGGCTGTGACTGTCACAGCCCTCCTATCCTGTTCTGGAAAGTCTGTCTGAGCCTGGGCAGTGGCTACCACTGCCCTTCCAACCTTTTCAGGGAGGAATGGTGCTTGGACTGGGGCTGTAGCTATTACTGCCCCACTAACCTGTCTGGATAGGCCTATCATTCTGGAGTGAGTTTCTTGCTCCACCTCAGCCCATGCTGAGAGTTCCAGGTCATTCCCCAGTAAGCAATCTACAGGGAGGTTATCTGTCACTGCCACTCTCATGGGCCCTGTGACATTACCCCAGCTGAGCTTGACTACTGCCAAGGGATGCCTTCTCTTCACTCCATGAATATCTGTCACCTGATAAGTAAAACCAGGGGTCAGTTGAGCAGAGGGGACCAGATGGTCACTCACCATGGTGAGGCTGGCCCCTTTGTCTCTGAATGCCTCAACTTTCTGACCATTCACTAAAACTTCTTGTCTATACTTTCCCAAAATGTGGGGTCCAGTAGTGAAGTTGGCAAACCCCATGCCAGTCTCACAGACAAGAGTGTGGTCAGGGAACCTGGCTAGGCCATAGTCCTCCTGATTGCCCAAAGTAATGCCCACCACATTCTTGGGGGCACTCCCACCACCTGGGGGATTACCACTAGTGGTAACAGGAGGTCTGGGAGTGTTACTTGGGGGTATATTTTCCTTATTGCTATTTTTAGGGCACTTGGCATCACTTTTGTAATGGCCCACCTGTTTACAGGTATGGCAATAAGGTTTCTTCTGTTCTGAAGGAGTGTTCTGGGACCCACCACCCTTGTTGGAGTTTTGGGGCCCTTGGGAAGTCTTCTCTGTGGATTTATCCCCACCCTTCTCTTGAGGCTTGGTTGATTCCTTTTTCTGGTCACCACCCTGGTTTTTAGGCCTAACCCTGGTTCTGACCCATTTGTCTGCCCTCTTACCCAATTCTTGTGGAGAGGTCAGATCAGAGTCTACCAGGTGCTGATGTAATAACTGGTTCTGACAATTATTTAAGATTTGCTCCCTCGTAATTAGATTATACAATCCTTTAAAATCAGTAACCTTACTACCCAGTAGCCAGCCTTCAAAAGCCTTAGTGGCACAATCAACAAAGTCAGTCCAATCTTGAGACTGAGTTTTCTGGGTGTCTCTGAACAGCATCCTGTATTGTTCAGTGGTTAAACCAAACCCATCAACCAGTGTATTCTTCAAGATTTTGTAATTGTTAGCATCCTCCACCCTTGTGGTGAGGAGCTTATCTCTACCTTTACCATCAAAGGAGAGCCACAAGATAGCTGCCCACTGACTTTGGGGAACACCCTGCACAGTGCAGGCTCTCTCCAAAGCAGTAATCCATTTGTGGATGTCATCCCCTTCTTTAAAGGGGGGCACTATCTTATTCAGGTGCTTTGTATCAAAACTCCTTTCCCTATTGCTAGGTATATTGCTGCCACCAGTGGGCTGTAGCCCACATAATTTTTGCTCTCTAGCAAGGGCAAGTCTCTCTTTGGCCAGGGCAAGTTCTTCCCTTTCAATCCTCAGTTTGACTGCCCTTTCTTCAGCTTCATACACTCTCCTCTTAGGGGAAGACATCCCTCTGTGAGAAGAGTTGAGAGAGCCATTGGTTCGAAGGGATCTGTTAGAGCCTCTTGATAGAGACCTAACTCGTCCATTCCCAATGTTAAGCTGACCTGAGAGTGGCCCCAGGGGTCCCCCAGTACCAATCTCATGTCTGCTTAAGTTGGACCTGGTTAGTCTTCTGACTTCTACCTGTCCCTTATCTGCCTCATCCCCTGACAACTGATCATCATCCTCATCCTCAGCATCATCTGCTTCCTGGAGAGGATGGTCAGTGCTATCAAAGGGTCCCTGTAAGGAGGGCAAACTTCCATCTGGATTAGAAGGGTCTGGGTTACCAGCCCTACTGGCATCATAAGCCTCTAAGAGACCAATCAGAAAGGAAGTGGTGGGGTTAGACCCCTGTTTTAGCTTCCTGAGAGTACACACTTGTCTCATCTCATGGAAGCTAAGAGCAGCATATTTTGAAGTAAGGACCTGTGGAGGGTCCACTGACACAAGGGGATACTCAGAGTTTCCTTTATCTGACATGCTGATTCTAGTGTGGTGTAAGTGATGCACCTACCTACACTATGTGTTTGCCTACTGATCCCTTGCTAAGAGTTGCAGCCAAGGTGTGCTAAGCCTTGAGGAGCTACAACAGCTGGTTCAGTAGAACTCAGAGTATTCTAAGCTTTAGTTATATGTACCTAACAGTACTTTATGTGATCTTTCAACAAGATATTCTTAGGATACGTGTGGTAAAACAACAGCAAGCTCAAATCCCAACCGCTGCTCACCAATGTGAGAAGGTGGCCTGATATGCAGTGCTCACTATTCTAGTGAACACTATGTATCAGTCCAGCAACCCTTATTGATGATTGGTTGTAAGTCAACCTTATAGACCAGCTATCCTAGTAGCGTGGATACGAGCAGTCTAAGGCTAAAGACTCGAGAGGGCGTGTTAAGCCAGCTGTTTACCACACATATACCCCTTGAACACCAAGTGAAAGGACACCACACGAGTGTTATGAAAATAAACAGTTATTTATTAAAGATCACAACAGCCCTGTACTCTTTATGAGGACAGGGTACTAAGCACAAACCAAAACTCTTACAAAAATACTTAAGTTAGCACAGTATATACAAATGCCCGAGGGGCACGGAAAACCATATACTCTGAAAGTGGAATGCGAAATTACTAGCAGGTAAGTACAGTACTAATAGCTTTTGGAATCGCTAGGACTTGACTAGGGAATCGTTAGATTACGTCTAGGAGGCCTAGGGGACTCGGGTGCAGTGTGTGCACTCTCACGCGAGATGCGGACAAAAGTCTATGGTAGCTAGCAATTGAAAAGTTAGTGTTCTCGGGCGAACCCGACCTGGTAGGGAGAAAACGAAAGTAGATTCTGACCCTTGGATAGTGAGGCTATGCTGGGGCACCGAAATGCCGAAGTTACCTAGCCCAGGGGCTGCAGCTGCATAGGTCTGAAAAGACGTCGGGAATCCTCGTAGACGGACCAGGAGCCGGAAGAAAAGATGCTGGCCGGTGACCAGTGAAGAAAGTTCAGTTGGATCCAAGCCTGGATCTCGAAGATAGATGACACCTGAAAGCAGAGGGGACCAAGTTCGAGACTACTAGCCAGTAGTCAGTGGGCACCAGGAGGGCGCCGGATGGTAGCCACCTCGACTAGGTGAGTGGGTGACGCTGTGCTCGAAGATCTCACGGACCAGGAGGCGTTGTCGGCGACCAGGATGGAGGATCGAGCTGTCCCACGAAGATAGAAGCTGTCGGCGTCGCTGGACCCAGGATTGGGCAACAAAGCCTTGGCAAATTCAAGCCCACGCGGTGGACCTAAAATGGCGTCTGGAGTGGACCAGGAGGGTCCGGGGTGCCTCTCTTCAAGAAGGAAGCAAGGGCCAGTCTGGAGCAACCAGACCAGCAGCAGTGATGTCGTCGGGCGTCGTTCAGAAGGCCACAAGCCAGCCGGCTAGTAGCCAAACAACGCGGTGCACAGCAAACAGCAGAAGGGCCCCACGCAGATCGTGGAGATGCAGGGAGGCTGACCTTGGGTGCTGGAGCTGCGCAGGGTCGGGGCTTCTCGGACCCCAAAGCACTCACCAGTGGAGGACACGGTGGGCTTGCAGTAAAGATGTCGTGCAGTCTTGGCGATCGTCGGTCCCTCGAGGTCTCGTCGCACTCACGGTTCTCAGCTTTGCTGTAGAGGTGAGTAGAGGTCAGACGTGCCAGGGAAGCCGGGTCTCGTCGAGCTGGGTCGTCGGATTCGTGAAGAAGGACTTGCAGGAGACCGCAGTGTTTCTTAGGATGGTGCCCGCTTGATGCAGGGTGACTACTCCTTAGCCACAAGGGAGAATCTTGATGAAGAAATCGTGAAGTCCTTTCGAAGAAAGTCGTATCTTGATTCCAAAGATGATCTAATTTGAACAGGGGGCCCGCTCCCATCTTTATACTAAAAAAGGGGGCTGACCCGGTGACTAGGTCCTGCCTATGGGTGGGACCAGGAGGGGGGTGGTTACACCCCTCTCCCCTGCCGGACTTCCCCAGGCCAGGGGCTGGTGTGCCCCTGGAACTGGTTCTGACTGGCCTATGCGTAGTGAGCACCGGGGTGCCACTCAGCAGTCACCTTCCTGAAAAGCCCTGCCTACCCAGGATACACAAAACCATGTCTGGGACGGTGCTAGCACCGCCCCGGACAGGAAACCCTTTGTCCAGGCCTCCCTCGCTGGAAGGACTCCCAGCAGCAGGAGGTCAGACTCGTGTCTGTGGTGGCAGCATCCATTTTGTGGAGCTGAGGCTTCAGTTAACTTTAACCGGGGTTCACAGTTACATACATGTCGTGTCCCTCTAGAAGGGTGGAATGCTAACCCCGTCGCCAGAATTGGCGAGGGGTTAGTATTCCAATTCGTATGACACCTTACTCGACATGTTTTGATAAAGCAATACCAAAGATAGCATTTAACCGCGAGGATTATAATGCACTTAAGAGTATATGGTATGCGATATCATGGAACAGCTATTAGGACTTGATTCCGCAAGCTGCAGACAGGCTCAGCTCATGCCAGAGCACCATCTCACACGATTCCAAGCACTCTGCCTTCAGGATTGTCAAGGACTGCCATAGGAGTGACTGATAGGAATCTGTGTGTCCATTTTAGGGTTAGGTATACGTATACTACACCTACAGCAAAGGGTGATTACATGACTTTGCCCCAGCTGTCATGCAGCCAGTTGTGTCAAATTTAGGAGGCCAGCCAGGGGTGGCATAATACATGCTGCAGCCCCTGGCAGCCCTGGGTACACCCATGCCCTGAGTTACAGGGTCTGATAGGGTGGCCCAGTACCAATTGGAAATGCACCTAGGGTACATGGAATCCATTTTAAAGAGAGAGAAGTAGGCCTGGGGTCCTGATTGGCAGGGTCCCAGATCGACTATGTCCAAAACCAGCTAAAACACAGGGCAAAAAGTTGGGGGCAACCATAGTCAGGATGTACCTTCCTACAAGTTCTACTGGCTACCCATACACAAATGAGCACAATTCAGACTCCTCACCCACCCTTTTAGGGTACTATAGAACACTGACCCAGCATTTCTTGCCAATTGCGTCTGCATTTACAAACCTTCCAGATAGCGCTGCTCATGCAGACTCCTATTAGCACACATGCCACGCATACGAAAAACCTGATTCTGCCGTCGAGTCTTCTTCAACATAACTCCTAAAGCATGGAACAACTTGCCACTTCACATATGAGCCTCCTCCTCACTTCTTGAATTATACAAGGAGCTGAAGATCTTGTTTTTCGAGTAGTCCCACTAGGCCCTAGATTGTCTAGACTCACACCTGCTCAGCGCCAGGATTCCCTCCTGGGTGTTCGGGAGCTCTACAAATTTGCATAACAAAACATAAAATATTGCATTTTGTTATATTTTAGGAATTAGATAACACATTCAAAAACATTAATACATTTTCTGAACTATATTTTCAAATACTGATAAAATGTCTTTAAAAACATTGCAAATAAGTATCTTCATTAAAAAAAATATAACTTTTATTTTGCAATGTAACTATGATTTTAAAAGAACATACATTTTCAATAATTAATTATATCTACCATAGTGTATATTTTGTACGGACAATTATGTTAACATTACTAAATTATTACAAAAATATGAAACTTACTTCATGCGAAGTAATGACTTGCGATATAATTACTCCTGGTGTTCCTTTTCCTGATGTAGCACTCACCGGGATGTAAAAACACTTGTACATCAAAATAATGTCACAGAGGAATATGGGTGTGATGCTGGATATATGCGATATAAGCAGTCCACCGTGCAATGTTGGGTGACAGCATGGCAATACTTGGTATTGGGTGCAGCTGATAGCACTTTGATAGCCAACAATGAAGCATATCTGTTCCATGTTTTATGGATGTGGGGCAATGAAAAGAATGTAAATGTTAGAGATCTAGCTAGGTCGGGTCAATCTATTAAGGATACTAGCAAAGTTCAGTACAAGGCAAGATAAGTAACACGGAGTGGGTGCTCTATGCAGGGACAAAGGGTTTTAAGAAACAGGGCTAAATATGAACAAAATATTACCTAAAAGGTTGGGAGAAAAGCACTAGTGAAGATGAGGACTGTAACAGGGGTGAAACCGGAAGTGAACAGGGAACTGGAAAGTATGCAGTGAAAACTGTGAAGATAACATGGGTACACCGCGAGGTGAAAGTAGAGAAACGACAGACACACTATCACAAATGATAGTATGTCTGTTCCTTGCAGCTGATCAGTCTGCCAGGTTAAAAAGATCTTACAAGTGGGTCTCATTTGTATATCAATTCTTTGCAAATTACTCTATCATCCCTTTCCATGAATTACAAACTGTTTACCAATTGCCCGCATCGTGTCTACAAGAGTATACAAACATAACTCAGGCCTTACAATCTCATTTATTGTTTCTTTCACCACCTGATGCTCTACCATCTTTTTCTTCCTTATCTTCTCTTTATTCTTTGTTTTCTCTACATATACCCAAAGCTGCCCTTGTTTATAAAATATTACTGTCCAATGTTACTGACCGTCCCAAATCATCTATTGAAGATGCTTGGGAAATTGATTTAAATGTTTTGTTACCAGTTGATGTTTGGGACCGTTTATGGTCCAAATTATTCAAAGTTTCTCTTGCTGCACGTATTACGCAATCCCTTTTTTTCATTTATCATAGGGCTGTCCTCACACCAGTAAGTATTTCCAAGTTTTCGCCCTCTTCGTCTTCTTCTTGCTGGTCTTGTTCTTCCGAAACAGGTACTCTTAAGCATCAGTTGTATGAGTGCACTACTGTTTTATCCTTTTGGAAATCTATTTGGAATATATGCATGCAAATGTTTCAATGTTCTGCACCATTGACATTAGTAAATGTATTTTTAGGTTCCTTATCAGATGAGATTGATGTTCCCTCTTCTACGGCTAAATTGCTTGATCTTTTTCTTGCTATTGCATTCAAAGAGATTCTATCTTGCTGGAAAGTTAATTCCAAACTCTCTGTTACTACTTGGTGGAATTTCATATGTGATGAACATAGGATTGCTGTGGCTTCTTCTTCCTCTATACTGTTAAAAATTAAGTCTGATCTCCTCTGGCTCCCCTTTGTTAATTTCCTCTCTTCTTCACCTTCCCCTTTAACTATTTAATTTGTTTTTCTTTCTCAGCATATATTCCTCTCTCCTCTGGCTTCTCCCTCTCCCCCCTCCCCCCTACCCTTTTCTCCTCTCTTTTCCTTCTTTTTTCTCTTTCATTTGTTTCTTTCCTTTTTCCTTCATCTTCTAGGTTATTTCGTTATTTTATTTTAATCATTATATGCCTCTTGTTTTAACTTATTTCATGCATTATTATTACTGTATGACTTTGTTTTATGTATTGTTAAAACTGAATAAAAATTTCTTAAACAAAAAAAAAAAGATCTTACAAGAAGGCAAGAAGCAGATTAATCTCACAGACTTCGGGGAGACAGTCAGCAGCTCCTTTGGAAAGGAAGCGCTGGGTATTTCTCTGTGCTAAAGGCACAAGCCTTGGAGTCTAACTGGCGCACTTGGAAGCAATGAAAATCAGGATAAATATAAACCACACGAAGACAAGAAGAACAGTGGAGGTTATGCAGATACAAGAACTGCACTCAGGGAAAAACCGGACTAGAATATGGGTCAAGGTCAGGGCTGTAGTACACTGGAAAGATCAGGACTGGATAACATAGAACTACGGATGGAAAGATGAATACTAAATAGTATAGGTCAGGAATGTGAAGTCAGAACAGAAACATTAAATACAAGACTCATAATCTGCCTATGCAAGACAGGTTTGGGAGTACGCAGTCAGAACTAGGAACAAGGCAAACACAGGAACCAAGAGACAGGGTAAGCAAGGGACAAGCAATGAACACAAATATCTAACCAGCACAGGAACATGGAATCAAACAGCTACGAAAACAGAAATCAAAAGGCAATCCTGGAATATAGCAGCAGGATCAAACAGAGAACAAGGAGACTCAGCAGCAAGGCCAGTTTCAAGCCACTGCACTCTGGGCTCACCAAGCAGAACCGCAGGAGGCTCAGGAGAGGAGCACAGCCGCAGGGAGAGTGCTAGGTGCAAGGCAGCAACCTGGTGCAAGGAATAAGGGACCCACTGTGGTGTCTGAACACACATGAAGTACACAAAGGCTTGAATAGAAGTAATTTTATTCTGAATTCCAAAAACAGCACACAAACGTCTCCTGGCGAAGATCCAAGAAACCAAACCACAGCTGTCTTGGGATCTGGAATCCCTGTCAAACAATGCCTGAACTAAGGTTACAAGAAGAGCGCATCAGGTTAAAGAAACACTACCTAACATGAAACAGCTTAAGAGGAATACATACTATGAACACAGCACATAACACACCATCCCTAAGCAAAACCAAAATACAATAAGTTTAAATCAAAACAAAGTAATTTATGTAATTTGGGATACCAACCTGCCTCCTAGGTCTGCTCACGGCAGACCTTAGAAAGTCTGACTTCTGAACATCCAAAGATTCCCCACTGAAGTTCCCTCCATCAGGCAAAAAGCCATCAGAAACATCATACACCTCTACTCGGCTACTGTCATCACAATCACCACCAAACCACCAATGCGAAACCACAACAGTTTCCTCAACCAAAGAATTGAAGGAGCCTAGACACCTTGGGCATCAGCAATTCATCTGGCAATGCACCATTACTCTCTCCCTTAACAAAAGTGTATTCTTCTTATGCCACCATTTTCCATTTTCCACCAAGACAGCAGCATGTCTTTGGAAGTTTTACTCAACCACATGACTACACATGTGGTTGGGTAAAATTTAAATCTAACCTTCCTAGTCCTCTGATGCCTTTTGATTCTCATCAAGTCCCTCACCTGAAAGCCTACACTAGTCGCTACATCGCTGCTGTGCATTTTCCCCCCCTGTGCTGGTTTATTGAGTTTCCCATTGTTCATGACGAGCTCAGCTCGTCATGAGTGTATGGAGGTGTACATCATGACGAGCTGAGCTCGTCATGAGCGTCCAAGGAGTTAAGATGATCACACCTAGACTTACTCTTGGCTTGCACCAACTTCACTCTGTCTTGAACTTCATTCAAATCAGTCACCCCACTGCCCGCTCATGAATTGTCCAAAACCCAACTCAGACACAACTCGCCAAAAGCACATCTACTTTTCATCAACAAAAACGGAACAACACCTGTGGTAGCATGAAGAGTATTGTGATAATTTCATGACCTCTTGCACACTTCCTCTCGAGCATCCAAACCTGAAGCCACACCCAACTGGATAGTATCTTTCACCATTCGAATCCCTCTCTCCGCCATACCATTACCTTGAGGGCTATACATGGCTACCGATAAATGTTTTATGCCCAGAGATCTCAAAAACGTTTTCATGCAATCTGATTTCAAATGAACTCAATTGGCAGACACTAAATCCTAGGGATTCTTCCCTCTGAAATATGATTAACAAAAAATCAATCAAACTTTTAGCATAATGGTAATTCTTGTCCATGGCCACCCGCCTCTGTGGTCCCTCTCAATTTCCTGTCCTTTTCTCCACAAAACTATGCTCTGCCCTTCCCTGAGGACCAGCTGCTTCTTCCTTCTGTCACATTCCAACTGAGATTTTGCTCCATTTATCATTTAAGCTTTCAACTCTCTTCCAACATTTGTAGGTTACTAGTTTTTCTTGAATATCCTTTATAATGTCTGTTATAATTAAAGCCCGCCCATAATCCCTTTGAACCAGGGGAGGCGTCCTGGTCACCCTTTTACTTCCGCATGCCATCCTAAACGGATCTTTGCTCTTTTCTCCACCTTAGATATTTCTTGCTTGTTTTTGACTTATTGCCCAAACCCAATTTTTCCTGTTCTGGCCAGCAGATCTAGTCTTGTCCTGTGGACCTCTGCCTTCTTCGCCACCTTCAGCGATGCTCCACTTTTCTACCTATTTTTTCTACTTCTTCTACTCCCAGAATAATATAATTTTCAAACACTCTTCTTTGTCTAGAGGAACACACACACACAGCAACACACCAGCAAACAAATGGTGAGGTAGGCACTCACACACACGCGCGAACACACACATATTAAAGTAGATTGATTCTATATATGTTGACCAATCTTTTTCAGTCCCAGTCCTATATTGCACTTCCATATATAATGCCATATTTCCAGCTTTCGTGTCTGCTTTACTATAGTAATTCGATAAAATGCTTTGATGAGACCCTGGAGATAGAATTATTGATCCTGAGAAGTCAGAGGTGCGTTTTTTCAGCATTCTCCTCCATCTTGTTTCAGATCTCTCATCATGCTTTACAAAATATATCGATTTTCAACCTTTCTGTACTACATTCTCAGACAGGCGATCAGATTCCAAACCGCGGAGAATTCTGCTGAGACAAAATACAACTGACATCAATGATTCGAAATGACTGATTTTCACCTCAATTGGGAACTTTAATAAACTGCCGCGAGGATTATATGCCTTATTAGATAATATTTATCTCATCGCATGGACTTAACCCGTCCTGATGCAGCTGGAATTATTTGGCCTAGCAGTAGTAAGGTGTGCATTTTGTGCAGCTTGCCTCATATTAATGCATGCATGGATTTATAGAAGTTCCCATAACCGGTATCCCCTCCTTCAGGCCATTTGACTGTCTCTCAAGTAACACGTGATTTGACCAGGTTTCGATCTGTCAGTGCCCCTCGACCAGGGTGCTCATTTCTACAAAAGTTTTGCTTTTGAAAAAGGTTGCTTACTTTGAAATGACTTTATGTCCCACCTGAGACTTCCCAGTCTGACTCGCATCTGGGAAATGACCGAGGAATGTAATTCTGATCCTATCTGAATACCATGCGGATGTGTCCACCCTGTGGTTGCCGCTCTTAGAAACTAATTAGTATAATACCGATATTAATGAAAGAGTCTTTATTCTAGCACAGTGATGTGAAATGAAAATCTCTTCTAGTGGAGCATTGAATTTGCAGCTGGCCACGTCGCGCGCAGGGCGACGTAGAGGGGACAGCACCCTAGTGTTGCTCCCATGCTGCAAGGGTAGACGAGCCCATCGGGCCACCGTACAGTGAAAGGTGGGTCATTGCCTCACTTTATGGCCTAGGGGTGTTAGGAGGGGGGGAGTGGACCAGGAGGGCTCATAAGAGGTCACATCCCAGGCAGGGCCTCTTTTTGCAGTCAGGGGTAGCAACGCTATGTCATGAGCAGCATTGCAGTGTCCGCTGCCATTTTGCCTTCACGCCAGGTCTCAAGATCACTGCTCTGTAGCCCTCTGTGTGTCAGCTGCGAGGCTCTAAACAGCTGCCATTAACGGCAGAGCCAAAATAACTGACCCAGAAAACCAGAGGTGAAATACTCTGTCGAGCAGGAATAATGGCTGTAGCTGAAACCTTTTCACCTTACGGTAGTTCAAACACCTTTTAGACGATGCAAGAAATCTGTTGAAAAGATGTACCACAGGCACAGTAACGAGACCTAAGGCATAGCCGTTGCACTTCCATCAATGACGCAGGCAATTTTTGCACCTATCATACCATTCGGTTACCATAAAGCACAGTGAAATCGTTTAACAACGAAAGATGTTTACGGCCTGCTTCACAATGGCCTAATCATTGTCATGTTTTATGCATCCCGCCATTGAGCTAGAGTGACACACCTTTATTGTTCGAGGAGCCTCGGCAAATTAACACTGGGAAAAGTTGGCAAAGCCGAGCAGCCCTGAAGTCCAAACCGTCCCCATTGCCCTCTGACCTCAATTCTTGGCACCCACTGGGCCTCTCATTTGTTGTGTGGGCAGTGCTTCATTTGTACAACAATTAGGTCTCTGGTTAGGAAACCTCAGCAACTTGCCCCACACATTGTCCCTGCCATGCTGCCAGTACTATTATCAACACAACTACTAACCCTCACACCCACAAATGTGACATTTCAGACTTTTACAGGCCCCCAAAACTATTACAATGGACTGGTCAGCAGGAAATAGTCATTTCAATCTACGTTGACTTAATAATGAACTGTTGTTGTGGTCATCTCTAAATTATACAGGCAGCGCCACCTAGTGGCAGACAGTCACAAACGCCAGTGTTGAAAAATAAGTGCCGGTGTCGACCACCGGAAATCACTGGCTCAAATTAAGCACAGGTTTATTATTAGTGCAGTGGAGAAGGCTAATGTCTCTGAGGTAGTGCTATGAGGTGGATTACTGCATCTAAGGCGCAGTTTATAAATCAGGACTGAACACCATTCAGAACCTTAACACTAATGTCTCCTTGATATATTTGCTTACATGTGCAAATACTGTATTTTTTTGCGCACACATTAAGCTAGCAGAGTAAATTACAGCTCTCTTCAGTTAGGCAGAAAGCAATAATTGGAAAGAACATAAAATACTGTGTTTTATCATAGTATTTAAGAGCATTCTTTACAATAGCCATTTGGCAGTTGTGTGTTTATGTTGACTAGCTGAAGATATGTGACGCTCTTTCACATTTTTGGATTCAGGTGGAAAGGGCTGGGTGCCGGTCTCTGCGGTTCGTCCTTATGTGATACCAATATATTCATTGTTTCAAGAATACCTCAGAAATGATTAGCTCGTTAAAAGGTTCCCCGAGCAAGGGAACCTTCTCAGTCACCTCAAACTTGCAGTCTTGGAAATTACAGCTTAAGTAGCACCTTGCTCCGAATACAAATGGATTGCTTGCTTCCCCATTAACCCCCACTTAGCCTGTGGGGTTTCCTCAGCAATAGGGTCCACAGTAATCTCAGTGCTGCTGCGGTGCACACCATCAAGAATGTTTTCAAAGCTGTATTCAGCCTGTGCATCGATTTCCGATGAGGTGACACGCCTTGCAATCAAGCAGAACTTGTTAAAAACAGCCAAGCCAAGCATATGGCCACGCTCAGAACCCAGGTAGAGTCTGTAAGTTTTGCTTTCGCTAAATCGTTTTTCACTTGGTGCATTTGTATAGGAGAGTTCCTCTCTGCTATCTATTGTAAATGAGTTAGGAAACTTAGGGCCTGATTTAGATCTTGGCGGACGGGTTACTTCGTCACAACGGTGAGGGATGTCCCGTCTGCTGAAATATAAATCCCATAGGATATAATGGGATTTATATTTCGGTGGACAGGATATCCGTCACCGTTGTTACGGAGTAACTTGTCCGCCAATATCTAAATCTGGCCCATAGTCAGTGAGCTCAGAAGAATGTCCATACATACTGATGTTCGATGGCTTATCTCCATGCATAAAGAACAATATTAACATCTGGCTGGTAGCCATTGACACTGTAAACAGTGAAAACATGTTTACTCCCTTGAACAGTCACTAACTCTTGCTGCTTGTAGTTAATAAGCCATAGCAGATAGGAAAGACATTCATGATATCTTCACATAATTAGTACTCGTTCCGATCGTCTAAATCGTGGCTTTTGTGGTCATTCCATATAATTAGAAATGCACTTAAGTTGAACTCATATCAAGATTCGAATTGTATCAAGTACAATCGCTACCAAAAGAACAGGCTCAAAAAAATCGCAAAGCATGAAAAAGTACAAGCACCTTCAGTAACTGCCAGTGAGAATTTAAATTACTCTGGCATAATTTGTGTAATTTCAGGTATTTTGTATTACGTTTGTTACATGAAGTTCCCGAAATTATGTTGTTATGTCACTTCATGTAATGACATGCCATTCTTGGTCAAATTTATAGCAAATGCATGTGAACAACAGCACGCAAGTGGCTGTTGTTCACAATGGTTAAACACAAAAGTTGGTTCTGTTGGGTAAGACAAATTACTTTGAAGCTGCTATTAATGCAATCAAGAGTAAGTGCTCTCTAATACACACGTTAATTGAGAAATAAATGCTCAAATAAAAGGTCATGAGATCAAGTGATTATACTATGCCGTTTATATCAGAATTCCTTCATTCAATGATAACATACAATGCATGACAAGACCTTCAGAATTAGTGTAAAGGTGCAATTCCGTGACATTAGTGAGTAGTGCTCAATGAGTGAAAAAATGTACAGTGGGAAGAAATTTCCTATATACAAATATATACAAGTGTTTCATTGGCCAGATACTGATTTGCAGTCAAGGATTCCTATTGTTCCTAATCGGATCCTGATGGTTCTGGACCTATGACAAGCGTCGACGTTTCGACCCTCATGCGCCCCAATGGGTGGTCGCGACGGGTCTTTCTCAAGACAGGGATGTGGGTGAGTGATGACAGTTTATGCTTCAGACCAGGAGTCCCAGCCTGAATCAGTGCGGTGCAATGGCCAACGTATCCGAAAGAGTCAAATGAATCGGCGAGAACGGAGGTGCTGCGTCCCTTCCGTCGGCTGCATCATATCATTGAGCATAAACTGTCATCACTCACCCACATACCTGTCTTGAGAAAGACCCGCCGCGACCACCCATTGGGGCACATGAGGGTCGAAACGTCGACGCTTGTCATAGGTCCAGAACCACCAGGATCCCAATAGGAACAATAGGAATCCTTGGCTGCAAATCAGTATCTGGCCAATGAAACATTTGTATATATGAAATTTCTCCCCACTGTACATTTTTTCACTCATTGAGCACTACTCACTAATGTCACGGAATTGCACCTTCACACTAATTCTGATGGTCTTGCCATGCATTGTATGCTATCATTGAATGAAAGAATTCTGATATAAACTGCATAGTATAATCACTTGATCTCATGACCTTTTATTTGAGCATTTATTTCTCAATTAATGTGTGTATTAGAGAGTGCTTACTCTTGATTGCATTAATAGCAGCTTCAAAGTAATGTGTCTTACCACACAGAACCAACTTTTGTGTTTAACCATTAATTACCCAGGTTCTGAGGGACACAGGGTTACTTACCCCTTTTCTTTAATTGTTGTTCACAATGGTTCGTTCAAATGCGACCTCGTGCCAAAAGTTGACATGAGAACACATTTAATGCTAAAAAGTAGTGCATAATGATGGATTTGCATTCCGCATAACTTTGCATAATTTAGCTCAAAATTCTTGTAATTAGTCAACGGCAAATTACTCAAATTTCGCACACCCCTTTAGTCGTTTTCTTACTTAAGACATGTTATTTGTGGCTCAAATTCCTAAATTGTTAGTGGCACAGCTATTGGAACTTGGTGATGCATTCAATTGTCATTTCAACATGAGTACAAAGGATAAGAAAGGAAAGGACACATTAATTCTGTAAATAAAACACATTGTTTTGCTAGAAAAGGAAGAAACGTGGAACTCATGTTTTTGCCATGCATCTGCTATGAATAAAAAATGAGTTTTCTGCCATCTCCACAGAACTGCAAAAGGACATTTTGCTGCGCCATGAGATCAGGTTTGAGATTAGCTGCCTGCTGAGGAAGCGGAATAGACAGTCAACTTTGCCACTCAGTGAAGGGCACGCAAACGCTGAATCTGCAGTGACAGTATGTATCTAGTATAAGCATTGACAGAGTCAATAATTCATTTCTCTGACCCCCAAACTAAACTATCCTGCCATTTTTTTGGCATCTTAGCCAGCCACAATGAGCCTAGAAGAGGTTGTCTAAGTGAATCAATTTTATTTGCAAGCAGAGTATGGTCAGGTATTGCTGAAGGCCAGCCCCAGTAATGACAACCTCCCTTCCAACCCCTCCCCCCTCCTTGTTAAGGCACGAACGAACACTTCTATACATTTTTGGGTTAGGGGACGTAAACCCTGGCTGTATTTATTAGGTAAGACTTAAAAGCAAAATTGGGCAACTACATAACAAACGGTTATATGCAGAAGCCCATAAACAATTTTGTATATAATTATTTACATATTGTTTGACGCCTCACTTTAACATATATGCTAATACATTGCAATTCCTAACCTATATCTAGTATGAATTCCTCTGTATTTAACATTGGTCCTTCGAGTGAGATCATGACTGGTCCCGGCAGCATCCCTCTCCACTTAAAATTTCCTTCACTGTCAAAGGAACCTGAGTAGGTCCTTCCTTATCAGAGGATCCTTACCAACCTACAACCCCCACCCCCAGGGATAAGCTTGTGGAGGAGGCTCATCTGCCCACCAGGATACCGACCTCGGGCACCTCATATACCCTTCATTATCCCCCACAAGTGCCAGCTTGGTGCCCTTTGCACCCATGCAGGGTTTGACCAGAAGGGCCTGTTGGAAGCGAGCAATCCCACATCCCCGCACCCTGCACTACCTGAAGCCTCCAGCTGACTAGCTGCAAGAACCCCCTGAAGGGCCCTGCGTATCACAATGAAAAAGGATGCATTCTACGGACCCAAACTGACCCACCATCATGACCTCACCTGCAAAAACCATTGAAAATAATAAATCCGATGTTGCACCCCATGTGCAAGAGAAAGTTACTAGACAAAGCAGAGAATAGAACATCACAAAGAGTTGCTTTCGACGGGTATGGTTGTTCGGAAAATAAACTCCGTGTTCCCCGACGGGGTAGTGACTGCGGTGTTCTTCCAGGGATGTCAGAGCGGAGAGCAGGGAATAGCGACCCACTCCCCACACCGCAGCCTGTTTAATGGGCAGGGCTAAGGTGCAAATTCTGAGTCCCAACCATGAAGGCAATACAACCGCTTCTGGGTCGTGCACCTATCATATCCAACAGCTGCACATCATATTGGGAGGTAGCGGTGGCAACGACACACACCGCTTTCCCCTCCCAACCCCCACGTTGTCCCCGGGTAGATCACCATACGTACGGCTCCCCCGAGTTGGGAGAGTCTTTGGCACATGGCCATGTATCGCTGAGGGCCAGTCCCAGTAATGCCAGCCTCCCTTCTAACATCCCCCCTTTGTTAGAGCACAAGCAAACAATTCTATCCATTTGTGGCTAAGGGGTTGTGAATCCCCAGCCGTATTTATTCAGAAAGACAAACAACACTTGAAAGTAAAATTACACAACTACATATTAAAAAATTATATGCAGAAACCCATAAACAATTTTTTATATAATTAATTACATATTGTTTGATGCCTCACCTTAACATAGATGCTAATACATTGAAATTCCTAACCTATATCTAGTTTTCATTCCTCTGTATTTAATAATTAGGCCTTTGAGTGACTTCATGATTGGTCCCGGCAGCATCCCTCTCCACTCTCCTTCACTGTCAAAGGAACCTGAGTGGGTCCTTTCTTATCAGAGGATCCTTACCAGTCTGCAACACAGGATAAGCTTGTGCAGAGGGCCAGTAGGGCCTATTGGCAGTGAGCAGTGAGAACTCCCACATCCCCTGCTCCCTTCACTACCTGCAGCCTCCAGCTGACTAGCTGCAAGCCCCCTGTTAGAACTGGCTATTTCTGGTAGGCTAAGGCTGACGCCAAAGCCAGGCAGAAACCACCAATCTAGTCAGGGCAAGGAAGTCACACGCCAAGATAACCCCTGCTCACCCCCTTGGTAGCTTGGCACGAGCAGTCTAGGCTAAACTCGGAGGCAATGTGTAAAGCATTTGCGTCAGCGCACAACAGCAACAACATACTAGGCACACCACAAAAGAGACTCCACACAAGGTTATTATAAAAATACCTTTTGTATTGTAAAAGCACATCAGATAAGATCACACATATACATGGTGCCAATTGGCACGGGCAATATTCACATGGGATTATTCACAAGACAGGGCCACAAGGGCCACTGTCACAATCAGCACTTTAGTAGTAATGAAATACTATCAGAACTTAGACTAAAAGAGTATAAAATCACTGTAGCACAAAATAACAGTTATGAATCACATCCAGTAACTACTGGGAACAGGTAAGTACACCCTACGCAACCCTAAACACCTTAGGAGCATGTCACGCAGGGAACCAGGACCTCACTAGGACCCCCTGTATTAGAAAGGACCACCACCCAAGGATAAAATCCACTTAGGGGTATAAATCAGAACACATTACCCATGATGCATGAATATACATTCAGAGGAGTAGCAAAGAAAGAAAACACATGATGTATAGACCTACACATTCAGCGGTGTTTAAGAACAGAGCACATGATGTAATCATAATACATTCAGGGGTGCAGCGCAAGAAGACACATGATGACTAAACATTCAGAGGTGCAGCGCATGAAAAGAAAGACACATAATGCATCAAACATTCAGAGGTGTCAAGAGTAAAGCAATAGCGCAAAAATCACATGAGGCCTAAAAACCTTCAGAGGTGCAGGAATAACACATGATGCAAAAGATCACATTCAGAGGTGCAATAACCATACCATTGCGCAAACTCACATAAGCCACCACCTGTGGCAGTCCCTAGGCCAATGGCCTTGTTGGGGCTCAGACGCCCTGAGTCTCAGTGTCAGGGTGCCAGTCTCAAAGTTCAAAAAGCCTAAACGTGGCAGATGCCCACTAAGTGCTGGGCACCTGGAGAACAATACAATAAACTGCGACAGGGTCCTCACTGACCCTTGGGCGCAAACTGCGCCATGCTGGAGCCACACCGGCTCTAAAACAGACACTGTGGCCAAACGTTGGAGCCCTCAGGCTCTGCAAACCTGCCCCCTCGAGCCTTCTCCTGGCTCTGGACAACGTTGGGGCGACCCGCTGCCAACTGGGGCCGCCCTTGAAGCCCTCGTGGCTTCGGACACAACTGGGCCCCTTTAGCGACGGGCAACGACAATATGCCCCGATATGCCCCCTTTGTTGGAGTCCCACTCGGGGAACTCAAAGACATAAAATGCCCCCTGCCCCTCTTGGGGCTCTCAACCGTTGGGGCGACCTTCTGCCAATCGGGGCCGCCCTGACTCTGTGCCTCAATCGGCAGCATCAGAGGCTGGACGGAGCCCCCCCAGCCCTTCCTACTCACCGGGCTCTGGGGCGGGGCTCCTCCGGGCGGCAGCTCACTCTCGCCGGCTGCGGTAGGGGCAGGCACCAGCCAGGGCCTCGCGCCCCCTCCGCTCTGCACTGACCGGCTTTCCTGTGCGACGGGGGCGGGCTCGGCAGCCACGGAGGAGCTCCGGCTCCTCCCAGACTCTCCTCGCTTGGCCCGGTCCCCCGTCTCGGGACCGGGACGCAGATTGGAGCCAGCCAGGCTCCCGGGGCAATCTCTTCTCGCGCTGCAGGGCTCCCTCGGCACACGGGAGCCCTGTTAACCGGCCGCCATGCGTCTAGGCGCCTTCTTCTTCCTCTCGCTGCCGGTCACGAGCGATGGGCCAATCCCATTGCGGCTCCTTCGGCGAGCCCCCAATGACGCCAGAGCCTCTGCAGGCGTCTCGACCAACCGGAGCGCGACTCTCCGGGCCAGCGGCCAATCAGGGCGCTCCTCTCCTCGGGTCTCGGCCAATCCGGTCGCGGCCCCTTCGTGGTTGGTTTCTCTCCGCGGCAGATCGAGGTGGGCACTCGGAAATAATTACATAAATCCAGGCAGGAATCCTCAGCGCATCCAGCGCTCTAAATGAACATGAAAAGCGCTCCTAAGCGCTAGAAAGTCCTGAGAAAGCGCTCTCAAGCGCTTGGGGAAAATGAAGCGCTCCAAAGCGCTAGACAGCAGGCAGAGCGCTCCCAGGCACTCAGAGGGAAGCACAGCGCCTCCAGGCGCTAGAAATCACTCCAGCGCTCTCCCCAGGAAAAGGCAGCTTCTCCATGCTGCCAAGGTCCCAGAGCTTCCCCAGGGGCAAAGCCAAGTCCCCCCTTCAGCCCAGGCAGGGCAGAAGGGTCCCCCAGGAGTCCAGGAATCCAGGCACCCAGGGGCTGGGCAGCGCCCACCCCTGGTAGATCCAAGTCAGCCACAAGAGCTAGAACAAGAACAACTTGGAAGGAGACTCATCCCCTTCTTATAGCCAGAAATGCCTTTGAAGTACTTCGTGCAAGGGACCCTGAGTGCTGGAATGTTTCTGGTTTTCGTCTTCCTGACAGCTTCAGGGCCAGAGGTGACAGTGGGCCGTCAGGAAGTAGAGCTAGCAGGGTGGGTGACAGGCACGGCCCGGCACCACCAGACGCTCTTTCCTCCCATCCCTGACAGCCGAGGGGCCTTTCATCCACGGCTGACTCAGACCCCCTCCTTTGGGGCCTTGCAGACCCTGCAGACCCTGTCCTACTCAAACCGGACAGTCCATCCACCAGCAGGTCCAGGCACTCCTGGGCAGACTCACCAGCCAATCACACGCTAGCACCAACTTACACAATTATGCCAACTTCCAAAAGTGGTACTTCTAGACTAGACACAGTCATGCTGCATACATCATTTTGCAGCATTCATTCTCACGAGTTCACACATATCAAACTCGACCCCTGCACTCCCCACACAACAGGAACTACCATGGGCATACATATTCCCCATTCATTCCTATGGGAGGGCAGGTCACTCACTCTTCATACAGAGAGCTCAAGCACTTTACACTGTACCACAGTGAAAAAAGTGCGCAGAGGCCTAGAATCACCAACACCAGGTTCCAGAAACAGGCTAGGAAAAAGCAAAAAGTCTAGGGGTGAACCTGCCCAAAGGGCCGGGTCCAACACAGCCCCCTTCCAGCCAAAACGCAGGGTAGACCAATCACTCCACTGATGGGCTTCACTGCTTTGGGCGACAAAAACCACGGACACGGACCTGCACGGCAGGGACACCCTCCGGTTTTTCGCCACTCTGAACCTACCTGGTTATCTCTAAACAATAACTCTCTGACACAACTAGGATACCCCACTGGTACTCCCTAGTCATCCACAGCCAAGACCATCCAAATCACAGGTCCTAACCAATCCACAGAGCGGGGGGCAATAACCCCTGGCACACAATAGCCATTCTCCACTCTCTCTCTCAGTGTAGCTACAACTACCACTGATCCAACAACCTAGGGTCCACACCCCCAAGCTGACCAGAGGTCTCGGGCGAGAAAGCCCCACCCTACCTCTACTTCTGGGTTTCCGCACCCTCACAGAGAAGCATTCACCAGAACACAAGTCTCCTACCAGATCAGGACCTCACTCCATCACTGGTCTACCACCTGGAAACTATTTCACTTCTGAGGTACAAAGCACACAGCACAGTTCCTCTCCAAGCAGGTGGGGGGACACAGCACACCGCAAAGCCCCCTTTCCTCTACCTTAGTGGAAACAACAAACTGCAGGTGAGCCCCAGGACACACAGCAAGGGCAGCCCACTCAGTCTCTTCAGCTGATCCACTTCGGCAGAGATTCCTCTTGACCTAGAAGTTTCCTAATCTCCCAACCTAAGATCTAAACCCTCAGGTTGCACCGGGGTCAGAAGTAAGGACACAGTCCCTCTGCGCCCCCTTCCAGTTCCATTACTACAGGCCCAGTATGTCTCAGGCTAGACAGAGCACACGCCAGCGGCGTATCAGCGACACACCCTCCTCTAGTACTCCCTATCACAGGGTAATTCTCAGTATGTCCCAGGCTAGACAGAGCACACGCCAGCGGCGTATCAGTGACACACTTTCCTTCAGTACTCCCTATCACAGGGTGATTCTCAGTATGTCCAAGGCTAGACAGAGCACACGCCAGCGGCGTATCAGTGACACACTTTCCTCCAGTACTCCTCCCAGGTCAGGCCACAACCCCAACCCGGCTTTCACCCCTCCTCGGGGAACAACCTCCAGAGGCCCCACAAAGGGTCAAGCACTCTAGATGGTCAAATGCTCAGCGAGCCAGGACTTCTGCACCCTCCACTTAGGAGCGGTACTGCCCAACACTAGGACCGCCGGAGTTCTGGTTACAGACACTCCCCGTCCTCTAGACACAGGAAGATCCTCCTCAACTGACCTGTATGTACAGCCTAGGCCCCTGACCTGGCGCTCCCTTAGGGAACCCTCCGGGCCCTGAGATAAGGTTTCAGGCCAACGTGGGACACACCGTCCCACACTCACTCCGCCTCCACTGAGACAGGACGTGAGCCCCTACACCCCTACCATGCTACTGGGATCTAGCTGGGCTACAAATGAACCTCTTCACCTACACAGGATCATCAGATGCACAAGCCACTGCTTTTGAAATCACTTCCTAATGCCTCAGCCAGACATCTAGCACACCACCAGACATCCACCTTCTTGTCCAGTTCCTTTGCAGGACCTCGTGCACACCACCAGAGGTACACCTCTCATGCAAGCTCTTTAACAAAAAGAAAACTCACACCAACTCCTCCAGTTAAGCACATCACTCCTTCGCACACTCCCCCCCCTCGGACTGGTAAGGCAGTCTCTACCACCCCTGATTCCTCAACCTGACCACACGTGACACAGGTACCAAACTCTGGGAGCGGGGCATGGGATTTCACACGCACTGGACAAATTTAAGCTGCCACCACTGGATCCTACCACACTGGGGAATCCAGAAACACACACTACACTCAGGGAACAACCACCCCCTGAGCTAGTCTTTTCTCCTCACACTCCCTCTCTCTCCTATCTACCCACACATGGGGATAGGATTTGGGATTGGACACTGGACCCAGCAAGGGATTCCTAATCTATGGGAACCTCCCCCTCTACTGGCGTCCCGCCCTGTCACTTTCTCTCATCTGCCACTAAACATAAAGCGCAGGAACACATTTGAAAATGCCACTCTTGAGGAAAAAAGTAATCAAAAACAAAAATCCCATACATGTGACTATCTGAAAAAACAATTGCAGAGTTTTGTAATGTAGCCAGTTGTCGCTATGGCACTTCGCAAACACAAGTCCAAATCCGCACCGCTGACCCACCAATGTTAGAACTGGCTATTTCTGGTAGGCTAAGGCTGACGCCAAAGCCAGGCAGAAACCACCAATCTAGTCAGGGCAAGGAAGTCACACGCCAAGATAACCCCTGCTCACCCCCTTGGTAGCTTGGCACGAGCAGTCTAGGCTAAACTCGGAGGCAATGTGTAAAGCATTTGCGTCAGCGCACAACAGCAACAACATACTAGGCACACCACAAAAGAGACTTCACACAAGGTTATTATAAAAATACCTTTTGTATTGTAAAAGCACATCAGATAAGATCACACATATACATGGTGCCAATTGGCACGGGCAATATTCACATGGGATTATTCACAAGACAGGGCCACAAGGGCCACTGTCACAATCAGCACTTTAGTAGTAATGAAATACTATCAGAACTTAGACTAAAAGAGTATAAAATCACTGTAGCACAAAATAACAGTTATGAATCACATCCAGTAACTACTGGGAACAGGTAAGTACACCCTACGCAACCCTAAACACCTTAGGAGCATGTCATGCAGGGAACCAGGACCTCACTAGGACCCCCTGTATTAGAAAGGACCACCACCCAAGGATAAAATCCACTTAGGGGTATAAATCAGAACACATTACCCATGATGCATGAATATACATTCAGAGGAGTAGCAAAGAAAGAAAACACATGATGTATAGACCTACACATTTAGCGGTGTTTAAGAACAGAGCACATGATGTAATCATAATACATTCAGGGGTGCAGCGCAAGAAGACACATGATGACTAAACATTCAGAGGTGCAGCGCATGAAAAGAAAGACACATAATGCATCAAACATTCAGAGGTGTCAAGAGTAAAGCAATAGCGCAAAAATCACATGAGGCCTAAAAACCTTCAGAGGTGCAGGAATAACACATGATGCAAAAGATCACATTCAGAGGTGCAATAACCATACCATTGCGCAAACTCACATAAGCCACCACCTGTGGCAGTCCCTAGGCCAATGGCCTTGTTGGGGCTCAGACGCCCTGAGTCTCAGTGTCAGGGTGCCAGTCTCAAAGTTCAAAAAGCCTAAACGTGGCAGATGCCCACTAAGTGCTGGGCACCTGGAGAACAATACAATAAACTGCGACAGGGTCCTCACTGACCCTTGGGCGCAAACTGCGCCATGCTGGAGCCACACCGGCTCTAAAACAGACACTGTGGCCAAACGTTGGAGCCCTCGGGCTCTGCAAACCTGCCCCCTCGAGCCTTCTCCTGGCTCTGGACAACGTTGGGGCGACCCGCTGCCAACTGGGGCCGCCCTTGAAGCCCTCGTGGCTTCGGACACAACTGGGCCCCTT
Organism: Lissotriton vulgaris; assembly: GCF_964263255.1. NCBI lineage: Eukaryota > Metazoa > Chordata > Amphibia > Caudata > Salamandridae > Lissotriton > Lissotriton vulgaris. Next base: position 1,023,624,242 of record NC_141693.1, read on the forward strand.
TAGCGACGGGCAACGACAATATGCCCCGATATGCCCCCTTCGTTGGAGTCCCACTCGGGGAACTCAAAGACATAAAATGCCCCCTGCCCCTCTTGGGGCTCTCAACCGTTGGGGCGACCCGCTGCCAATCGGGGCCGCCCTGACTCTGTGCCTCAATCGGCAGCATCAGAGGCTGGACGGAGCCCCCCCAGCCCTTCCTACTCACCGGGCTCTGGGGCGGGGCTCCTCCGGGCGGCGGCTCACTCTCGCCGGCTGCGGTAGGGGCAGGCACCAGCCAGGGCCTCGCGCCCCCTCCGCTTTGCACTCACCGGCTTTCCTGTGCGACGGGGGCGGGCTCGGCGGCCACGGAGGAGCTCCGGCTCCTCCCAGACTCTCCTCGCTTGGCCCGGTCCCCCGTCTCGGGACCGGGACGCAGATTGGAGCCAGCCAGGCTCCCGGGGCAATCTCTTCTCGCGCTGCAGGGCTCCCTCGGCACACGGGAGCCCTGTTAACCGGCCGCCATGCGTCTCGGCGCCTTCTTCTTCCTCTCGCTGCCGGTCACGAGCGATGGGCCAATCCCATTGCGGCTCCTTCGGCGAGCCCCCAATGACGCCAGAGCCTCTGCAGGCGTCTCGACCAACCGGAGCGCGACTCTCCGGGCCAGCGGCCAATCAGGGCGCTCCTCTCCTCGGGTCTCGGCCAATCCGGTCGCGGCCCCTTCGTGGTTGGTTTCTCTCCGCGGCAGATCGAGGTGGGCACTCGGAAATAATTACATAAATCCAGGCAGGAATCCTCAGCGCATCCAGCGCTCTAAATGAACATGAAAAGCGCTCCTAAGCGCTAGAAAGTCCTGAGAAAGCGCTCTCAAGCGCTTGGGGAAAATGAAGCGCTCCAAAGCGCTAGACAGCAGGCAGAGCGCTCCCAGGCGCTCAGGGGGAAGCACAGCGCCTCCAGGCGCTAGAAATCACTCCAGCGCTCTCCCCAGGAAAAGGCAGCTTCTCCATGCTGCCAAGGTCCCAGAGCTTCCCCAGGGGCAAAGCCAAGTCCCCCCTTCAGCCCAGGCAGGGCAGAAGGGTCCCCCAGGAGTCCAGGAATCCAGGCACCCAGGGGCTGGGCAGCGCCCACCCCTGGTAGATCCAAGTCAGCCACAAGAGCTAGAACAAGAACAACTTGGAAGGAGACTCATCCCCTTATTATAGCCAGAAATGCCTTTGAAGTACTTCGTGCAAGGGACCCTGAGTGCTGGAATGTTTCTGGTTTTCGTCTTCCTGACAGCTTCAGGGCCAGAGGTGACAGTGGGCCGTCAGGAAGGAGAGCTAGCAGGGTGGGTGACAGGCACGGCCCGGCACCACCAGACGCTCTTTCCTCCCATCCCTGACAGCCGAGGGGCCTTTCATCCACGGCTGACTCAGACCCCCTCCTCTGGGGCCTTGCAGACCCTGCAGACCCTGTCCTACTCAAACCGGACAGTCCATCCACCAGCAGGTCCAGGCACTCCTTGGCAGACTCACCAGCCAATCACACGCTAGCACCAACTTACACAATTATGCCAACTTCCAAAAGTGGTACTTCTAGACTAGACACAGTCATGCTGCATACATCATTTTGCAGCATTCATTCTCACGAGTTCACACATATCAAACTCGACCCCTGCACTCCCCACACAACAGGAACTACCATGGGCATACATATTCCCCATTCATTCCTATGGGAGGGCAGGTCACTCACTCTTCATACAGAGAGCTCAAGCACTTTACACTGTACCACAGTGAAAAAAGTGCGCAGAGGCCTAGAATCACCAACACCAGGTTCCAGAAACAGGCTAGGAAAAAGCAAAAAGTCTAGGGGTGAACCTGCCCAAAGGGCCGGGTCCAACACCCCCCCTTAGAGGGCCCTTTGGGACCACTGTCCCGCTTATCGCAAGGAAAAAGGATGCCTTCTACAGACTTAAACTGACTCACAAATCATGACCTCACCCGCCACAGGCCAGCATAGTCCATCTACTATCTGGCCTCCCCCCAAAACGGTCACGTCAACACGATCAATGCATTATCCACACCAGATATTTTTCCAATAGATCTCATTGCAAAGTTTGGACATGTGAATGCATGAAAGAAACCTTCCCCTTTGATGCAGCCATGCAGGATGACTTGCAGCTTCGGTGACCTGAACAGCTTATTCCCCTTATTGTTTATCCACTAGACGGAGTGATTGAGGGTCCTGACCGACTCATTCTCTCACCATTGAAACCTCGGGATGATGTGAGACCAAGCTATGACCGCCTGAGGGAGCCTCTTTGCCAAGCAGACTATCTCAGTCATCAACAGCTCGAAGAGCTCCGTCCTGGCACTGTGCATCAGATCATTGTGATTCACTCTTCGCTTTTGAGCTGAGTGGTCGCTCCGCAGCGGTATCGTTCAGCAGCGCTTTGCTTGCATTTAAAAGTGCCTCGTTTTGCTTGAATATTGTTTGCCTTTGCTGACGCTTTATTTACATGCTCTTAGGAATTGCCTGTGTCAATTTCAGGCTGGTCGTTCAGCAGCGCTTTGCTTGCATTTAAAAGTGCCTCGTTTTGCTTGAATATTGTGTGCCTTTGCTGACGCTTTATTTACATGCTCTTAGGATTAACCTGTGTCAGTTTCAGGCTGTTTGCACGCTTTCCCCCTAGCGCTCCGCTCTGCTCACCCCCCCGCCTCCATTTTGTGTGTTGTTGTGCTCCTCTGCAGCCCGCCCCGCCTCCCAGCTGAGACGCCCTCCCACTGATTACTAACAGCGCTCCACTCCGTGGAAACGCTGTGATTCACTCTTCGCTTTTGAGCTGAGTGGTCGCTTCCCAGCGGTATCGTTCAGCAGCGCTTTGCTTGCATTTAAAAGTGCCTCGTTTTGCTTGAATATTGTTTGCCTTTGCTGACGCTTTATTTACATGCTCTTAGGAATTGCCTGTGTCAATTTCAGGCTGGTCGTTCAGCAGCGCTTTGCTTGCATTTAAAAGTGCCTCGTTTTGCTTGAATATTGTGTGCCTTTGCTGACGCTTTATTTACATGCTCTTAGGATTAACCTGTGTCAGTTTCAGGCTGTTTGCACGCTTTCCCCCTAGCGCTCCGCTATGCTCACCCCCCCGCCTCCATTTTGTGTGTTGTTGTGCTCCTCTGCAGCCCGCCCCGCCTCCCAGCTGAGACGCCCTCCCACTGATTACTAACAGCGCTCCACTCCGTGGAAACGCTGTGATTCACTCTTCGCTTTTGAGCTGAGTGGTCGCTCCCCAGCGGTATCGTTCAGCAGCGCTTTGCTTGCATTTAAAAGTGCCTCGTTTTGCTTGAATATTGTTTGCCTTTGCTGACGCTTTATTTACATGCTCTTAGGAATTGCCTGTGTCAATTTCAGGCTGGTCGTTCAGCAGCGCTTTGCTTGCATTTAAAAGTGCCTCGTTTTGCTTGAATATTGTGTGCCTTTGCTGACGCTTTATTTACATGCTCTTAGGATTAACCTGTGTCAGTTTCAGGCTGTTTGCACGCTTTCCCCCTAGCGCTCCGCTCTGCTCAACCCCCCGCCTCCATTTTGTGTGTTGTTGTGCTCCTCTGCAGCTCGCCCCGCCTCCCAGCTGAGACGCCCTCGCCCCTCCCCCTCTACTATCCATATATGACAGTTCTTCCCGCGTGCAGCGTTCACGCGCAGCGACCGTGCCCCATCCGCGCCGAAGGTGCGCCAAAGGTAAGCCCGTCTACGCCCGTCCGCGCCTGGACCGCGCCCAGCGCCAGACCCCCTGCCCCTCTCGTTGCCCAGCCCTCCCGCATTACCTACGATGCCTCCACCCTCCTAGCCCTTAACCCCGGCCGTTCCCCCAACTGCGTCCAAGCCGCTCCTGGGCACACCCATGGACCTTTCTCTTGCTACTCCTGCAAATTCGGCGGCACCGACAACATCTCCGCTACCACCACAGCACAGATCCCCGATCCCAATCACCTTCAGTGCATCCTTCTCAACACCCGCTCCGTCCACAGACATGCCATTGACCTTTGGCATCTACTAGACACCATTTCCCCGGACATCGCCTTCCTGACAGAAACATGGATGAATGCTTCCTCCGCACCCGACATCACCATTGCCATCCCTGAAGACTATAAGATCACTCGCAAAGACCGTACCAGCCACACAGGAGGAGGAATCGCGATCGTCCATAAGAAATCAATCCGCATCTCTACCAGCTCTGACGCCAACCTCGCCAACTCCGAACACCTCCACTTCCAGATCCACATCGACCCCAAGACAACACTTAGAGGCACCCTCCTCTACAGACCACCAGGACCCCGCGCAAAATTCAGTGAAGACATCACAGACTTCATCACCCCACACGCGCTCCCCTCCAAAGAATACATCCTTTTGGGAGACCTCAACTTCCACCTTGAAAAGATTAACGACCGCAACACCACCACCCTCTTGGACAACCTCGCCAACCTCGGACTTAAACAACTAGTCACTTCCCCAACCCACATTGCAGGTCACACTCTCGACCCCATCTTCACCTCCAGCAATCATGTCTCCTTCAGCCACACTACGGAGCTCCTCTGGACTGACCACAGCTGCGTTCACTTCACCTACAACAAACCAAAACCCAGCATCCACCTCCAACCTACCCTGCAAAGAAACTGGAACAAAATCACCACGGACCAAATCTCTGCATCGCTCCTTCAAAACACCCCAGCCCTCTCCTCTAACGCTAACGAAGCCGCCGCCAACCTCACCCTATGGTTATCCAACACCGCCGACACCTTAGCTCCACTGAAAAAACGTCAAAGTAAACCTGGCAGCAAGAAAGCCTCATGGTTCAACGAGGATCTCAAGAAGTCCAAGAAACTCTGCCGTTCCCTTGAAAAGGCCTGGAAAAAAGACCCTACCACCAGCACTAAGGACGCCTTCAAAAGCGCCACCCGCACTCACCACCAATTGATCCGAAAAGCCAAGAAAACAGCATTCAAGGATCGACTTGACAACAACGCCCACAACAGCAAGGAACTGTTCAACATCATCAAGGAATTTTCCAATCCCTCGGCCAATTCCAACGACATCACCCCCTCTCAAACCCTCTGCGACTCCCTAGCCTCTTTTTTCCACAACAAGATTGCAGACATCCACAACAGCTTTGACAACCAATCCGGAAACCAACCCGCCCCACCATCTGCTGACCATCTTCCCCCCGTGAACACCCTTAACGCCTGGAACCCAATCTCCACTGAGGACGGTAGACAGTCAAAATATCGAGTTGTTAATGTCGATGTGACATAATATCGAGTCCAAAATATCGATGGTACGAAATTTCGAAAACAAAAATATCGTCGTTGAAAATATCGATTTATGTGTGTGTCAAAAATATCGAAGACATGAATTTCGAAATCAGTAATATCGATGCTGAAAATATCGATTGTCAAAAATATCGATATGTAAAAGTGATGTTTTAAAGTATGTTAAGTAATTATTTATTTAAATGTTGTTTATATATAAGATAATTTTTATATTAAATTTTATTATTTTTAGTTAGAAGTCTAGGAGCGGGATGTAGAGTTTATAGGGGATAAGGGTGGGTAGTGTATTAAAAAAGTATAGTGCAAATATGGAATAATAAATTTCGCATTTGAAGTAAATTTATAAATTAGCGAAATTTTAATCCAAAAATTTATAAATGCGAAATTTTATATAAAATTATTGATTATTGTTAAATGATTAGTTCTTTGATTTTGGATAATTATTATTAAATTGTGTCAATATATCAAAATAATAATATTTTAAATAAATTATTGTATATTAATGTTAGGAGCGGGATGTAGAGTTTATAGGGGATAAGGGTGGGTAGTGTTTTAAAAAAGTATATTGAAATTCTAAAATTTTAAATTTCGCATTTCCTTCAGATTTCAAAATTTCGAAATTTAAAATTTTTTTTAGGGAGTAGTCGAAATTAGATTGAAATTTAGGGAGTACATTAAACATTAAGATTACATTTTTTGTATGTACAAAAAAATATTATAAATATTAAAATATTAAATTACATTTTTATAATATTTGTACTATAAATTTAGGAGCGGGATGTAGAGTTTATAGGGGATAAGGGTGGGTAGTGTTTCAAAATTTTATAGGGTAATTATAAAAATTAAATTTTCGCAATTTAATAAAAATTTGCGAAATTTATAAAATTAAAATTAATATTTCGATTTTAGCGAAATTATATCGATTTATTCGAATATAGTACTTATTTTTTAAGTTTGCAGTTGTTAATGTACTAAAATATATTTGAAATTATACTATTTTCATATCATTTCAAAACATCTTTGACTATTTATGATATGAGTGGGATGTATATTTTCAAGGGGATAAGGGTGGGTAGTGTATAAACAAAGTATACTCTAATCATACAAGTACAAATTTCGCCTTTTATTTCATTTTATTTTTTAACCCAAATATTTGATAAATATTATTAAAATACCAAATTATGAACAATATTAGGTTGTTGTTATACATTGAGGTATTTTGTGTATGTAGTAAAATGATTCACAAATATATAATGTAGTAGATATTAAATAAAATAATGTATCATATTTTTAGGAGTGGGATGTAGAGTTTATAGTAGATCAGGGTGGGTAGTTTTATCAAAGGTACATTTTGTGCGTTCAGGGTCAGTTTTTCGTTTGTGGGTAAAGGTGTTTTGTGATTTTTTAGAGTCAGTTTTCAGTTTGTGGGTAAAGGGGTATTTGTAGGTTTCTGGGTCAGTTTTTAGTTTGTGGGTAAAGGAGTTTTGTGAGGTTTCAGAGTCAGTTTTCAGTTTGAGAGTAAAGGGGTATTTTTAGGTTTCAGGGTCAGTTTTTAGTTTGTGGGTAAAGGTGTTTTGTTAGGTTTCAGGGTCAGTTTTTAGTTTGTCGGTAAAGGGGTATTTTTAGGTTTCAGGGTCAGTTTTTAGTTTGTGGGTAAAGGTGTTTTGTAAGGTTTCAGGGTCAGTTTTTAGTTTGGGGTAAAGGGGTATTTTTAGGTTTCTGGGTCAGTTTTTAGTTTGTTGGTGAAGGGGTTTTGTCAGGTTTCAGGGTCAGTTTTTAGTTTGTGGGTAAAGGAGTTTTGTGAGGTTTCAGAGTCAGTTTTCAGTTTGTGGGTAAAGGGGTATTTGTAGGTTCCTGGGTCAGTTTTTAGTTTGTGGGTAAAGGAGTTTTGTGAGGTTTCAGAGTCAGTTTTCAGTTTGTGAGTAAAGGGGTATTTTTAGGTTTCTGGGTCAGTTTTTAGTTTGTTGGTGAAGGGGTTTTGTCAGGTTTCAGGGTCAGTTTTTAGTTTGTTGGTGAAGGGGTTTTGTCAGGTTTCAGGGTCAGTTTTTAGTTTGTCGGTAAAGGTGTTTTGTTAGGTTTCAGGGTCAGTTTTTAGTTTGTCGGTAAAGGGGTATTTTTAGGTTTCAGGGTCAGTTTTTAGTTTGTCGGTAAAGGTGTTTTGTTAGGTTTCAGGGTCAGTTTTTAGTTTGTCGGTAAAGGGGTATTTTTAGGTTTCAGGGTCAGTTTTTAGTTTGTGGGTAAAGGTGTTTTGTAAGGTTTCAGGGTCAGTTTTTAGTTTGTGGGTAAAGGGGTATTTTTAGGTTTCTGGGTCAGTTTTTAGTTTGTTGGTGAAGGGGTTTTGTCAGGTTTCAGGGTCAGTTTTTAGTTTGTGGGTAAAGGAGTTTTGTGAGGTTTCAGAGTCAGTTTTCAGTTTGTGGGTTAAGGGGTATTTTTAGGTTTCAGGGTTAGTTTTTTATTATAGGGGTACAGGGAAAACATAAATTAAGATTCTATTTACATTACAATTATTATAATAAATTAAATTTAATGATATTACATTATTCATTTTTTGACATTTGATTTTTTATAGTAATTTATTATTATTTTATGTCCTGCAGTTATTTAAATTAATTGTTAATTGGAGTTGGAAGAGTAAATTTAATATGTTCTGTGTACTGCACTTACTCTAATTAAATGGTGATTGCATTTCGAATTGTAAATTAATCACGGTTTTTGAGAAGCAATTACCTAAAGTAAATGGTTATTGGCGTCGGAATATTTAAAAAATTCATTATGTGTTTTTCAAATATTGATATTATATGTATATGGGTGTATGAATAATAATTTTTATCACTTCAGTCTATAGTATGTTATTTATTTACATGTGGTATATAGAAATAGATAGAACATTACAGTTATAATACACTTGCAAAAATACATTAACATGATTTTGTTATAGGTAATACAAAATAATCACACCAGTTTTATTTCATGTTAATTTTTTTATTCAACACTTGAAATATACGAACAGATATACATTTTATTACGCTATCTTTGGTATACATATAAACACAAATGGAGGATAATGTCCTTTTTATAATCACATTTTACAAGAAATTTCGTGACAAGTACTTTTAATTTGTAGAGAAAAAATGGTTAGTTCACATAATGCAATGTATGATATTATACATACATTATACTATTATTGTTTCTTAATAAAACATCAAAATGTGTAATGAAAAACATAATTCACAAATTTTTAATACATATAGTGATATACTGATGATGATATTAACATATGAACACTTTTAAAATTATAATATAATATAAATATCCTAATTAGAACATGTACATCATCATCAATGATTCTTTTAACATTACAATATTGTTATGTATGATGATTATTATTAATAAATATGTTTTAATAATAACAATTTTCACATATTAGTCATATTGTAAACAATTAAATCTGATAAACAAATACAATATTACACATTTTGTTATATAATAATTTTAATAAATATTACATTAAATATTTTTATATTTTCATACTTAATGTAATAAATATTAAAAGTATGTAATATATAATTAATATACAGGCAAAAACAATTTCTATTCACAATATAATATACAATTTTTGTAACATTACACATAATTTCGAGCCATATATATAACAATAATCGACATTTATAGTAGTACTTTTCACAGTTACATATAATTTGGATCGTTAATTTTGTAACCACTCTTTGTCTTTTTGCGTTATTTTGGTAAAGGGAAAGTCGCGGTTGGAAGCAGATTCACTTTTGAGTAGGTACCAATCTACTTTTATATTGTTAAAGTATTGTAAATTATAATTAAAGGTTATATTTTGTTATTTTGGGGTTGGAAATTAAAGTATGACTATTTACATATAATGGAGTAGAATTAATACATATTTTCGGTCACGAATTTTTGAGCCATTTAAAATCATTGGAGTTAATGAGTATGTGATATAATGTAATTAAATTATAAATAAATAGGAATGTTATGTTTATATATTCTGGAATACTCGTTAGTGTTATGTCGGTGGGATTGTTTAGCTGTTTTTTTTTCTCGTATTTTGAAACAGCTATTTCCGTTTCCGATATTTTTTTTTTAAGGGAAAGGAAGTGTGTTTCAGTTGTTAGAACGGAGATGATTTACATTCTTCCTTTAAATTTTGAGTTCTGTGAAATATTTATCACACTTTAAGATAACAGTCGTTATTTTAAATGGCATTTACATAGTCGTTTACTTTGGATGATGGATAGTGTTTGCAGAGTTAAAGAAAACATAATTAATGATTTGTTGGATTAAGTCTTTGATATTTACATATTGTATTGTCGGTAAAGGATTATTTTTATGATGTTCTATTTAAAGGTAAGTTAGAAATTTTTTTATTTTATTTGGATGGAAGCAGTTTTTAAAAACAAATATTGTGATATAATAATATATTTATTTAGTCTTTTTAGAATAGTGTTAAAAAATAAATTAGACTAAATAAATATTTTTTTATTATATTAAAATATGTGTTTTTTTACATTAAGGATATTGTTTGATCTCTATCAATTAATTTAGTTATAGCAATTAGTTCAATGTTTTGGCTATCATTTTTAAATATTCCAGTCCTCTTGTTGTAGGATATAGTTGGACTTGCTGTTGAAGATATATATACATTTGAGCAGTTTGTCTAGAGAGTTTTGGTTTCAGTTGTATGACTGATTGCTGCATACGTAGTTCCTGAAAGCTTTGCTCTTTTTGTATAGCTGAGACTAGCTTGTGTAATGTGGGTGTTGTACGTCCAGTAGAAGAGAGGAAGGCATTGTGCCAACCTTCAACAGCATTGTTCGTTTTTGCTTCTTGGTTGAGTGTTGGTAGATAGACATTCCACCAGGGAATTGCAAATTTTGGCTGGCGTCTGTGGCCTGACCTATGTAGTCTTCCTACCCAGTTGTCCTCAAAGTAATCTAAAAGTGGGGCGAGTCTTTGCTCATTTTGGGTGTAGAAAGGACTTTCAATTAACAAATTGTAATGTTCGGCCACATCAGTTACTGGTACATATGCCAGAGCAATGAGATGTTTTATTTGGTATGCAAAAGTTATATTTGTTGCATACTCAACACTAAGGGCAGATTTTTGTAAATGTCTCCAGAGACATTGATTGAAATGAAAATAACATCCTTGAATGGATGTGTGTGGGTAAGTTTTCAAAATAGAATTAATCATAGCTTGCTCGAAGTCTATGATGATTTTCATTGGGAAGTAGTCAGAACTTTGTTCCTTTATTTTTTGTAAGATTTCTGAGTAAGTAGTGGCTTGTTTGTTTGGTAATAAACAATATATGAAGGGGATACAGGTATTATGATATTGCCCATGAATTGTGTATAACTGGTAGAAAGGTTTTGGGCATATAGAAAAAGTACCATCCATCATCCAAGTAGTACTTTCTGTTAATTTTTTAATATTGTTATTAGTTGCAAACATTATTATTCTTTTGTCCTTGCTATGATTATCATAAAATATAAATGGCTCGTCATTATGAGTAATTACAAGCTCTGGCGGTATTATGACTTCTTCAAAAGTTTTAGGCGTTGGTATATTGGGTCTACTTGCTTTTTTTGTTCTTGCTATTGTTCTTTTAATGGTAGCAATAGATGGTAGCTGACCTCTTGCTTCTCTGGGAACTTTAGGTAGTAATTCTTTCAGAATTACGTTGGTAGGTAGTTCTGATCTGGTACTTAATTCCTTGATATTTTCAAGAGTGGATCTCACTTCTATTTCCGAGATGTTTGGTGGGTGATTATGTTCAGTGGTATTTATAACACTAGTTTCCCTTGTTGTAGCACGGCCATAGCATTTATTGGAGTAATATTTTGTACACTTCCAATTCACTTTAAGGTCTTTTTGTTTCTCCTGAGTATAAATGTAGCCCATATAGCATAACAAAAATTTGCCTTTCTGAGATGTAATAAATCTTGCATTATCAGTCATTCTTGATTTCTGGTATCTAGAAAAGTTAATATACAAATATTAATATAATCTGACATGTATAAAAGATTTTAAATAAAGCTAGTATTCTTCTAGTAATTTACTTACCACCACTAATGTTCTATTTATCGAAAGTAGATGCTTGTTCAGTTAGATGTTGTTCTTCTATTGCCACGGTCTGTTGAGAAATAATTAAGTATGTTATAGGAAAAGTTACAATTTTTTTCTTGGTAACTTTTGTTTTACGTTATAACGTCTCTAAAAATTGTTTTGTTTATTTGAATTTAAAAAGAGACATTTCCAATATTATACTAACAGATGCATAAAAAGAGTCATTTTCATTTCTAGTACATTCTATAGAGTTTATAAAGACTAGTTATGTTTTATTTATGATCTTACCAAGAGTATTATAGTAGTAGCATAATGTGTGTTCTTTGATGTGAATTATCTGTTTTCTGTACCTTTGAGTTCTGTGTAGAGAGAAAGTTGATGAAAATTACTAATGCGTTTATATGTAATGTAAATAATACACATTTGTTATAAAGCATTGTTACTTAATTGCTAAAAAGAACCGGGGATGATACATGTATTATGAGTAAAAGCACTAAAAAACATATTTAAGAACAGGAAGATTATAGTAACAGATGCATAACAAGAGGCATTTTATTTTTATTACTTTTCATAGAGGTTATAAAGGCTAGTTATGTTTTATTTATGATCTTACCAAGAGAATTATAGTAGTAGCAGAATGTTTGTTCTTTGATGTGAATTATGTCTTTTCTGTACCTTTGAGTTCTGTTTAGAGAGAAAGTTGATGAAAATTACTAATGCGTTTATATGTTATATAAAAAAATACATTTCTTATACAGCATTGTTACTTAATTGCTAAAAAGAACCGAGGATGACACATGTATTATGAGTAAAAGCACATTAAAACATATTTAAGAACAGGAAGAATATATTTTTTACAGAGCATTGTAACGTTTATTCCTTAAAAAAATTTAGGCTTCACACTATGTATTAAGATTTACAGGCTAAGAAAGAAAGTATAGAGTTTTAAATTAGGCCAATAATTGGCAAAGAACGTTAAGTAAATGTTAAACATATGTAGATACCTTTTTTAAATTTAAAGTGTCCTGTATCTTGAAGTTGAAGTATAACTTGATTTGTTTGTAGAGTCTGTTTAAAGGTAAAGTACATAAAGAAACAACAAATTAGGTTATAAATCTTCGTCTATAATTAATAGACAAAAAAATTAGAGTTTATTAACAGGGCTATATGATTACTTACTTGTAGTTTTAGGACGAATTTTCTTGAAGAGAAGAATATAGATGGTGCTCCCAAAATTGGCAGTATGTGGTCACGAAGAATATTTCCTGCAACTTGTATGGCTGTTTGTGATTGGTTTATATAGTCTATGTGTAATTAAGTTTGCCATCTGATTGGTCAGATATGTAAAGACGAGTTACAATTGGTTAGTTTGAATTTTTTTTAAGTAAAACATTGAAGATATATCTTCTTAAATAGTTTATGTTGAGGAATAGAAATGATATATTTATGTAAAATAAAAGTCTTGTAATAAATAAAGATTATGTAAAATGAGTACTAAGTATTAAATAAGTATGTTTACAAAGAGTTTATATACAAATTTCGTTAGTTTGCGAAAACACAATATTGTACACTAAATGTGACTTAATAATTTCTAAAAACATTAGTGAAGTAATTAGAAATGTGTGTATTACTTAGACAATAGATTTATTGGTGTTATATATAAAAAAAAGAGTATAATTTAGCTATCGATATTTTGATATTGACGAAAATAGTGCTATCGAAATTTTTGTATTCAATATTATTGTAGTGTGGTATATGTAGTATTGAGTGTCGATATTATGGTATTCGAAAATAATGCTAACGATATTTCTGTAGACGATATTTTTGTGCATCGATATAGATTGCTCGATATTATTGTAGTTTTCATGTTAAGTATAGGGTGTCGATATTAGTGCTATCGATATTAGAGACTCGATGTTATAGTAGGTCGATTTTTTAGAAATCGATAATCTGTCAGTGATTCACTGAGGACACCATCCGCCTGATGAACTCCATCCACTCAGGATCCCCCACAGACCCATGCCCCCACCACATCTTCAACAAAGCGGACTCCGTCATAGCACCGCACCTCCGAGACGTCATCAACTGCTCCTTCAACTCCGCTACCTTCCCAGAAGACTGGAAACACGCTGAACTCACCGCCCTTCTGAAGAAACCAACAGCGGACCCCACCGAACTTAAAAATTACCGCCCCATCTCGCTTCTTCCATTCCCGGCCAAAGTCATCGAGAAAGCCGTTAACAACCAGCTCGCCGCCTTCCTCGAAGCCAACAAATCCCTCGACCCCTCACAATCTGGCTTCCGAGCAAAACACAGCACTGAGACCGCCCTCATCGCAGCAACAGACGACATTCGGACTCTACTGGACAATGGAGACACAGTCGCCCTCATTCTCCTCGACCTCTCCGCAGCCTTCGACACAGTCTGCCACAGCACCCTTCTACAACGCCTCAATAACATCGGTATCCAAGGAAAAGCACTTGAATGGATCACCTCGTTCCTCACCGGAAGAACCCAGAGAGTCCGCCTTCCTCCATTCAAGTCCGAAGCCTCTGAAGTCATCTGCGGCGTACCTCAAGGATCCTCACTCAGTCCCACCCTATTCAACGTCTACATGAGCCCCCTCGCGGCCATCGCACGCCAACACAACCTCAACATCATCTCTTACGCGGACGACACTCAATTGATCCTTTCGCTCACCAATGACCCCAGCACCGCCAAAACCAACCTACACGAAGGAATGAAAGAAGTCGCCGAATGGATGAAACAAAGCCGTCTGAAACTGAACTCAGACAAAACAGAAGTTCTCATCTTAGGCACATCCCCCTCTGCTTGGGACGACTCCTGGTGGCCGGAAGCCCTCGGAAAAGCACCCATCCCGACAGACCACGCACGGAACCTAGGTGTCATCCTGGATTCCTCACTCTCAATGAACAGACAAGCCAGCGCCGTATCCTCTTCCTGCTTCAACATTCTTCGCATGCTCAGAAAAACATTTCGCTGGATCCCCTCCGAAACAAGGTAAACAGTCACCCATGCTCTGGTCACGAGCCGACTGGACTACGGAAACACCCTCTACGCAGGAACCACCGCTAAACTCCAGAAGAAACTCCAACGAATCCAAAACACCTCAGCCAGACTCATATTAGACATCCCACGCAACGAACACATCACTGGTCACCTTAAAGACCTCCACTGGCTACCCGTCAACAAAAGAATCACTTTCCGACTGCTCACCCACGCACACAAATCACTCTACGACATCGGACCAGATTGCCTCAACTCTCGACTGTCCTTCTACACCCCCTCCCGCCAACTACGTTCTTCCAGCCAAGCCCTCGCCACTATACCTCGTATCAACAAGACCACCATGGGAGGCAGATCCTTTTCATACCTGGCTGCTAAAACATGGAACTCACTCCCCGCTTACCTTCGCCTCACCCAGAACCACCTAGAGTTCAGAAAGCAGCTTAAAACGTGGATATTTGACAAATAATCCCCCTCCCCTTCCTAAGCGCCTTGAAACCCTCTGGGTATGTAGTGCGCTATACAAATCTTTTTGACTTGACTTGACTTGACTTGACATTGTGACCAAGATGCACTACCCAAATCCCAGGGCGCAGATAACCCCTGAGCAACCATGTGTCCACTGTAAGCCTCCAGTGTGTAAAACACAGCCTTCCTTGCCCGTGAAGGTACACGCAGCAGGCCACTTGGTGGGCTCTGTCAATGAAATTACCTACCAAATAAACGTCTTTAGCATGCCTCACATATGAATGGCAATTACCCACACATCTGTCATTTCTGCCACCTCCGTGTGCACAAGGGGTCGCACAGAAATTCTGCTGCTGCCTCCCCTCTTCGCCTAACAACACACATGCCAGTACTGATACTCACTAAATGAATTACTTCATCAAATCACATGTGACACTCATAGTGAACGAAAAAAAATGATTTTTAATTCTTTTTTTAAAGATTTTGAAATTCAATTTCATTAAAAAAAAAACCTTATGCTAGTACACACAGTAGTCCATTAATCAATTTTGCATAGACCACACTAATTCCATCACATATATAACACATATAACATGAAATTGTCACATATATTAGACGACACTTGACATAACTTTTGAAAGAAAAATCCTACAATAATAACTGAGCAAGCTCAGGTTCCAAACTTCACAAAAAAAAGCCCAAAAAGGGTTGTAAGATTTTTTTTTAAGTACAACATTTATTTTTGAAATAACAACACAACCCCAATGAGGACACTGGCCAAATAGTGTATTGTTTAGGTAACCAGGGCAATTATCCCCATAGTGATTCATAGGGTTAGTCTCAATCATGCAAAAAAGAAAGGGGTTAGCCTGATCATAAGTTCATGTTACTTGTTTGGTCAGGGTTTATGTCATGTCTTCTGGCATTCCACCTGCATCCACAGGAAAGAAAATAGGGGAGTGAAGGAAACGGTGCACAAAATGCAACCCTATAGCATGCGCAACCTCACATAATGCTTATAACAATCAGAGGACAATCTGCTGATCCTCTGCACTGCCAGGCCAGAGAGCCCCATTGCCGTCGCCTCGGTGGCCACCCCAATTCAAAAAGAGTGCGAACCAAAATTCCGCATGGTCGAATCCCGCCGCCCTCTGCACCATCCAGCACCTTGGAGAACTGATACCTCGTCAAAGGCAACTCGTCAGCCTGCACTAGGAAGAGAGTCCCACCATACGCGGCCTATGTGCTATAAACACTTTCAGGTTGCTCTAAGGACAGAAGGAATTTCCCAGAACCCTATGCATTCGAATGTCATTGCCCCTGTCTCCCTGATCAGTCTCAGAGTGAGGGATAGTAATTGCTAGGGAACCCTCCAGTCATTGCACATGTGCCAGCTGCACCCCCCTCAATATCCTTTTTATCCTTGGCACCAATTCACCCACCCTGAAGGCTCCACAGAAGGCCAAGGCAAAGGCCACCCTGAACAAGTGGACTTCTTTGGTGACTTGCATAATGCAATTATGCTGCTCCTGGGTGGTTGGACCTAAAAACCTGCACCTTGAAACTAGAGAGTATCAGCCGAATTGTTCAATGCACCTGGGACAAGTTTGGCCCTAAACAACACATTAAGCTTCTAGTACTGCAATCCTATCTCTTTCAACAATCTTTGAATCATCTTACACTTAGCCCCCTGCTGATTAATGCAATCCACTACCGTCTTATTATCCAACCAAAATATGACCAACTGGTTGCAGAACCGGTCTGGCCAAATGCACAGGGGCACCAAGATGGGAAAGAGCTCAAGGAAACCAATGTGGGTAACCTGCCCAGACTCCACCCAGGCAGTGTACCAGCATTGCACACACCAGGCTGGGCCCAGTATGGCACCAAAGCCCTCACTGCCCACAACATCCATGAAAAGACCAAGTTCTTCACTAAAGCTGATGGGCTGGGTCACACCACAGTACCTTTCAAATCCCACAGAAATGCCTCCCAAATGCACATATCCTACTGAACCTCACTCGACAATCTGGTGTGTTGGTGCATCTCCCTCAAGCCCGACATCACCTGAGCAATGGATCTCCAGAAAGGGCAGCCCATGGGGATGACCCTCAGGGTGAAATGTAGCTGCCTAACGACCTTCTGCAACTGATCCAATGTGACCTTTTTTGTTCCCATACAGTCATGCAAGACCTGGGAGAAGGTGCAGACCTTCTCAATGGGGAACCGCGACACACCGGCCCTGGAATCTTACTCAATACCAATGACAATTGAAGGGCCAATAGTCTTCCCTTGTGTTAGCAGTACCCCAAACTCACTCATCATTGTGCAGAAGGACTGCAATGCGTTGCTGCATTCTTGCTAACCAGGTGGACCCAAGAAAAGAAAATCTTGACCTGGTCCAAGGAGGCATACTTGGCGAAGCATAGGGACCTGCCAGTGTCTCATTCACCGAATAACTCCTGGGAGCAGATAAGTTGTGAATCAATCTGAATTTCTCAGGGTCCTCCTTAAGGAAAACCCCAAGGGGGGAGTAGATGACACCCTTAAGGGAGACTGAATCAAACAAACAGGCTATCCTCCCCAGGCCCACCTCCTTGATAATCTTTGCCTGTGGAACCCCAGGATTGGACCTGTTTGGACTGATGGTTTCTACAATAGGACACACCTATGCACCCTTTGGCTGGGATTCGGAAACCATCCCATAAACCTTCAAACACAACCTGGGCTACTGCAGGACTGTTGTACGTGTTAAACCATGGGACCATTGCCATCTAGTTAACCTTCGAGGGGGCTATGACTAGGAGGTTATCAGTCTTGTTTCCTGCCCCCTTTTTCTTTGGACTTCCTGAAACATTTAGGCGTGAGGACAAGCTGCAGAAAGAGCAAATGTTTTTCTGCTTCCAAGTCTCCGGGGACCTGGAGCAGGATTGTTTGTTGAAGTCCCAACAGGAACCCCTGTACCTTCCCACCCCCAGGGCTGCTAAAGGCCCTGCACCTGCTCGAAATGGTTGACTGGGAGTAGTGTCTGAGCTCTGCGGCTTCCTGTAAAGCAGCCATAAGATAACATTGATAAAGGCTCCGCAATACCTGCATTCAGGGAATCTTGGTAGAGTGGAGCCATCACCACAGCTGCCGAGTTGCCCAGCACGCCTTCCAGTAGTATTTTGGTAGTAGCCGGAGGCCCTTGTGCCATTGCCTGAAGATCCCAGTCACTCCCTGCCGAAGGAGTGGCCCCATGAAGCACAACCAATTTACCTGCTGGGGTGCTTGGCATACCAATGGGACACCCCACCACAACCTGCTCCTCCCATCATCGTAGCCATGAGAGGTCCCACCTGACTCACTGCTGGAGTCACTGGGCTATGGGGAGCCCCCCCGCCAGTCACTCCTGCCATTGCAGCATGATTTGCCTGCACTTGTGACCCTGAATCCTCAAGGTGAACCACCAACCGCCTGATCCTCTAAATCGTCACCATCACCAACACTGTCAAGAGCCCCTCCCGAGAGTGTGGGAAGACAACATCCCAAACTTTGACAGCCAAAGCAAGAAACTGGCAAATTAGCCACTAGATCCGACTGGTTAGTTCCCACAGTGGTGTAACCCCAACCATCATGCTACTATTGCCACTTTGCACAATTCCCCCACCTGCCGCCGGTCTCATCACAGCAAACAGTACTTTGAGCCAAGGATGGGCCTGAGGTGCTTGGCACAGAGGGCAACCCCATTGGAGCTGCCTCAGACACAGCACCCTGAGACAACACCGGGCCTGAAAGGCTGGACACTGAAGGCAACACTACTGCCGCAGCCTCAGCCGGTACCCCCCTCCAAAGGGGACCTGAAGACTGTACCTCAAGACCATTCCAAGGAGGACACTCCACACATTTCTTTGCAGCCTGACCCTTACTTCTCTTCAGGACCAGGGGTAATGCTGCCTTAGGGGCTACCTCCGATCGCCTAGGCCTTTCCCTTGGCAACCCTGCCCGTCTTATTTTTCATCTTCCCAAAACTCACCATATCACCCCTGTCCTCAAATCACTTCACTGGCTACCTGTTTTGCAGAGATCCCTATTTAAACTAGGGTGCCTAGTTTTCCGGGCTGTTGATCGCTCTGCTCCGGCGTTCATCAATACCCTGATCTCCACTCACACCCCTGCCCGTACCCTCCGCTCTTCTACTTCTGCCCTCCTTACTGTTCCCCGCTATCGCAAATCCCGCACTGGTGGTACTAGATTCTCTGTTCTTGCCCCCCGGTTCTGGATCTCCCTTCCTCTATCCATGCGTTCTATCCCCATTTTCTCACACTTCCGCAAAGCGCTTAAAACTTTTTTATTTGCCCAGGCCTACTCCTGCTAACCCCCTCAGCCCCGTTCTGTTCTGTCCAGTAGAGCTCTCAGCGCCAGGAAGCCGCTCGGCCACCGTGCGCTCAACAAATACCTTATTCATTCATTCATTCATTCATTCATTCATTCATTCATTCATTCAACTCTATCCCCACGGCTTCTTGGTAGGGAGCCGCTCTCTGAATGATTCCAGGGTTTCATTGATAGCATCCATCCAACGCATCTAAGACTCCAAAAGCACCTCAGTCAGTGCGCAGGTGCTTGGTGCCCCACTGTGCCCAAACAGGCATCCCTAAGAGAGAAAAAGTAGTACTATCAAACAAAAAGACCAATAATGCCCACTACACTTCAGGACAAGAAACTCTCCTATCTATATGGCTGCCTACTCCCAAGAAGCCAGTTTAAAAAAAACAAGATTCAATGAAAAATTGCTACACCTTGAACCCTGGCCTGCAAGAAGTAAATTGAGAAAAACAAGCTGATGGTTGGAAATGCCAATAAGATCTTATATTAATCACATGATATTCTGGGTAGCAGAACTATACAGTAAGTTGGCCAGAACACAAACAAAGAACCCTTCAAAATACAGGCACAGAAGCAGCCTGATGATTATTTAACAGAATGAAGGAGCAAAGGAGCACAGACAACCACTGAAGCTAATGAGCACAGGCAACCACTGAAAAGCACAAAGGATTGACACTCAAACCTTCCAATAAAGGCTACTACTCTGAACCCTGACCTGATACCCCAATTCAGCTTCACTAGCATGCTGGAAAACCCAAAGAATGAAGTTCTTCAAATAAAAAAATGCCCTCTCACCTTGCCCCCCCCAGCCAGAGTGCTATCTAACACCGGATCAGGCGAGAAAATCTCAAGCCCATGCGGGCCCCAGCCAGGAGATGGGCTGTGCAGCAACAAGGGAGTTATGTCTGGAAAGCAGAGCGCAGAGCGAGCATGCTGCAAACAACCATATCTGCAGGGAAAACAACCGAATCCATGTCCCGTCGGGGGCAGCGTCTTCCCGGGATGTCGGAGTGGCGAGCGGGAAATAGAGACCTGCTCCCCACTCCGTGGACTCTTTTATGGGTGGGACCAGAGCACAAATTCTCAGTCGCAATGCACTAAAACCGCTTCCAGGGTTGCGTGCCTGACATGCCCAATCGCTGCATGCCGTATTGGGAGGTGGCGGCGGCGATGACACATGCTTTCAACCCCCTCCCAAGCAGCACACTGTTCCCAGACAGACCATAAATACATGCAGCTCCCTCGAGTTCAAGGATACTTTGGCTTAATACAAACAGCATAGAATCCCAAAGACGTAAATGCGGCAAATAAAGGGAGTCAATAATTTAAAAAAAAAATTGGTTTTAACCTGATGTTATACAGCATTAAGGGCATAAAGGATATTTTAATATTTTCTTATTGTATAAAATATTCTAATGTTTTGTATTTGGAGGTTTTTAAATGTTGGCTTTCGCTTATGATCACAGAAACTATGCTGCACAAAATTATTTATATGTTGTTGGTCTTTCAATTTATGTGGATCTCTTTGGAGTTCCAAGATCATAAAATAAATAAACTTGAACTTATTAAAAATAATAACTTAAACTTACCTTTCCGCCGTGCCGGGTCCTGCGTCTTCACTGCTCCTGCTGTCCTTGCTCTGACAGTAACAGGGGCTGTAGGGGATAGCATGTTCTCAATGTAGGCTGCAATTCAGTCTGCATGAAGAAGTGCAGAGTGCACATGACTGCTTTGGGCTGCCCAAGAGGGCCAACCAAACAGTCTTCGCACACACAGGAGAGGGCAAACAACGTCTGCCCTGCCTGGGCAGCTCTGCCGACCCACCCGCCCACAATGCGCAAAGAAAGATATAATGTTAATAACAACAAGTTTTACCATTTTATGTTTTGGCTTTCTCCCACTACGAGAAAGCAGTGGGACGACTGACCTCCACCCTAGTGGAGGAGCCGCCCCTAGATGTTCCTCTAGGTAAGCTATTAAAGTCTTAGACTCTAATCTTTGAATGTCCCTTTACATCTCCCTTCTCTCCTTTTCTCTTTTAGTTAATTCTTTGTTAAAACATAATTTTCTCTAGGCCTATACCCAGTGCATGCGTTTTCAAAATGTGGTTAGATTATATAATTTTGCAAAACATTGATGTTTATTTGTATATATAATTTTGATAATTTGTTCTTTTTAAACATATATTGATAACACTTATTTATCTAACATGTTATTAAATAAATTGGAAAACTGATGTGGTGTTATTCAAGTTGTTAATTTGTTATTTTACAGCTCTGAAAAGGTGGTGCTCTTACTGAAACTATGAACTATGCATTTCACGATTAATATTGTCTAAAGTTTCTTATGGAGTTGGAAGTTCTGTTAATGATTTGATGTCTGTTATGAAATTGGGATTGTTGGTTGACTGGGGTGTTAGCCCTGGTGACCAGTCCAAGTCAGGTTAATGACAGGCAAACCCTTAATTCACCTGTGCTCACCCTTTGGTAGCTTGGCACAGAGCAATCAGGCTTAATTTAAAGACAGTATGCAAAGTATTTGTGCAACACTTCAGTTAGTAAAACAGTGAAAGCACAACACAAAATGATTCCACTGCAGGTTTGGAAAAATAGTACTGATAAGAAGAACAAGACCAAAATGACAAATATCCAATGAGTAGAATTAGAGTTATTGAATTTTAAAGTTTATAGTGAAAAATAGAACCTAAAAGCACAAAGCACTGTTGGGAAAATGTGGTCGCACTGAACTGGCACAAAGTCACAAATTCAGGCCAACTGTGAATGAGCGTGGGTCAGCTACAGGGGTCCAGTTAGGCCTGCTGAACAAAGTACCTTAGACCGTGGATGTGGAGCATTGCATGCATCCGCTTCGAAGTTGTGTCGCTGAGCTGAAGTAATGTGTCAGTCCCGAGATGCGGCGATGCGAAGTCCAGTGTCTAGAATGCAAGGTGCAGCCAAGGTGATACGTCAGTTTTGATGCGCAGTGGAGTTTTGTCGTCATCGTCAAGGCTACCGTCTACAACAGATGCGAAGATCTTGTGCCGGTAGAATGCATCGCATAGTGGCGGCTTTGAAGGTGATGCATTCGCCCCAAGATGGGGCTGGCAACAGTAATGTGAGTCTTTAGCGATGGGTCTAGTCCTCGCAGCAGAGTCGATTCTGCTCGGGGATGTGCTGCTCAGCCAAGGAGATGCACCGGTTCTGCTTAGAGATGTGTCGCAGGGAAAATTTGCTGGTTCTGCTGGTAAGCACCTTAGGCCCATCTCCAAGGGTCCAGGACTGGGGTGGCACCACTTGGCAGTGTAGACTCACAGATGGCAGAGTTCAGGTGCAGGGGCTGGAAGCCTGTTATGTCCCTGAGGCTTCAGATCAGGAGGCCAGCAAACAAACCCTTGGAGTCACTCTGGGGGCCAAGAGATGCTTGTCCAGTACTTCTTATCCAGTCAGGAGGGCAGCAAGCAACAGATCAGCACAGCAAAGCAGGAGTCCAGCAGAGTAGCAGTCCTTCGGGAGCACAGCGGTGCTTTTTCCTGGCAGAGAATCCACAAGTCCAGAAGTTTACTGAAGTGATGGCGTCTGAGGTCCAGTAGTTATACCCACTGCTGCCTTTGAAGTCAGGGAGCCTTCCTTCAAAGACATGCCTTTGAAGTGCACAGAGGCCCTCCTTTCCAGCCATGGCTCCAGACTCACTACAGGGGGTATGCACCCCTGTGTGAGGACAGGACCAGCCTGATTACTTGATTACTTTCTAACACGCTCATTTTCAACATAATTATAGATTTTTCTTTCTGACCACATGTATTGCATAATTTTGAGACATCAACAAAAAGATCCTACAGGAAATGGATCGAAAGTCTTTCAGATATTTATTTAGGTCATGTGGACAACATATTCCTATTCCTATACCAAAATACTATCAAAATGGGTTAGTGACTTGAACTCGCTCTAAATCAAGGCACAAACAACTCAACCTTCTCCCCTTCTGTGATTGGTGAAATGAGAGTCATTAAATGGTTGCATGACACAACCATGCCTTCCTTTCGCACTCCTTCCTTAACAAGGCCGACTGAATAACAAATGTGTCTGAGCCACGCATAACAATCACAATGCAAGTCGTTACAATGCCTTGGGGGGGCTGGTGGACTTTGGAATAGTAAAATATATAATTCCAACTCCAGTTCTGCACCAGTAGGAAAAGTATTGGAATTTACAGTCCAACGCCGCTTTACCTAACGCATGTCATTGTAATGACTTGCTTCGTAAATGGAATGAGTGGTTCAGACGCATTCGGTATTCTGCCCGCATGGCAAAGGCAATGGGTTGTTCAGCGGTCGTGGTATTTGCTGTTTGTTTAGTGAGTTGAACTCTTGCTAAATCAAGGCAGGGGCAACTCAACCTTCCGCCCTTCTGAGATTGGTGAATTAAGTGTCAATAAATTGGAATATAGTCTACATTGTCGGTAATGGTATGTCTGATGCTTCTTGAATTGACCCTGATTTTTGTTCTGAGTGAATGCACCCTGACAATAGCACTGGTGCTTTATGGCCGCCATTGCTATCAGTAGTACAGAAGGAGCAGCACAAACGTCTTTGGCCCCTTCTGCAATACTAAAAGTGCCCCGGGCGAGTGCAAAGTGGGCGCAAACGCCTGTTGCGCTTCCGGGACAGTTTGCATAATAGGTGAGCACAGGAGCTGCCTGCAGCAGTTGTCTTCCAACATGGGTCCAAAGAAAAGTGTAGTTAAACACTGTTTCTGGTGGATGATGGTGAAAGTGACTGCATTTTTACTTTTCTTCGCATGGCTCTCCATTGTCTTGCCCCCCACACACACGCCACCGATTCTGTATTGTCTGCCTCTGCTCACTGGTGCTGTTTGAAGACATGCTATCCTACTTTGTCTACCAGGCATGTTGTCTCACATGCTACATGTAGGAAAGACAGTTGTTATAGAGGGGCACCTACAAAGAACAACATACCAGGACATGATGTATTAATGTGGGTTTTTTTTTACATAAAGCATGTATTTTGCAAAATCAGTGGCTTTGTGACACTAAATCCACAGTCACAAAATATCAAGACCCATTGTGATTTGCAAATGTCTTTGCAAGTAGCAATGTACACTTTGAAACCAATTACAAATTGTTAGAAAAGGACAAGTAAAATGAGTGTCTTCCCTTCCTAACGATTCGGAATGGAAGGAAACAATAGTTTACGACCCCAACTGAGGTTGTAGGCTATCGGATTCTGACATGCGAAAGGGGCTGGTATCAATTTACAAAAGTGGAAGCTGTCGCAGATAGACAGCTTTCACTTTGTGAATGTGGGTTTTGGACATTCGGGGAGCACACATGAGTCCTGGGGACCGCTGCATGCTCTCCTAATCTTCTGTGCATTAGATCAACATTCATTTTTTACTAAATGCAAACCCATTCCCGTTGAGGGACAAGGTCAAAAATGAAAATGTCATTTCATTTTTCGATTTGGAACAGGGGCGGCTACTCCAGTAGGGTGGAGGAGCGTCTCTCCACTGCTTTCTCGCAATGCAAGAAAGATAACTAAAAGTTATTATCATTTTATGTTTCCTTTGCGAATTGCGGGTGGGCGGCGCTGCTGTGCTCTTTGAGCAGGACAGGGGAGGAGTGGTTTACCTACTCCTAAGTGCACGAAGACTGTTTGGGACCAGTCATGTGCACTTTGCCCTTCTCCATGCAGCCTACATGGAGAACATGGCCATCCTATTAGCCCTTGGCTGGGCGGCGTCCCGTCTGATCACAATGCTGCTTGCAGCGTTGTGATTGGCTTGGTGTAGGGAGCCTGGCTGCCTGCTTCCTGTTCCTGTCAGAGGTAGGAGAGCAGGAGCCGAGAAGACGTGAGACCTAGCGGAAAGGTAAATTTAATTTAAATGTTTTTTTTTAAATTCCCCACGCAGCCCCTCACACCCAAACCTCCACCCATGAGCAATGTCCGCCACTACTGATTTTGAATGCAGGGACCGAGGTCAAGACTCTCTCACAGTCCTCTATCTCTGCAGTTCTCAGTCATTTGGGTAGAACACAGTGGTGCTAGGTTGTGGTGGGGAGACTTCAGCTCCCTCCTATATCTTAGATAAAGTTCAGCAGATGAATTAACAATAAAGAGATCTTTGTTTGTTTTTCTGAACTATTTACTGTGCATTCAAGCACAAACTGTTTACTGTTTCGTGACCGGCAACTTCATTTGACAAAGTGCTGCTGATTTTTGCTTACTTGAACAACTTTGTTAACTGTTTTTACTCTGACTACAGATTTAGGGTATTTTGTCATTTTAACCATGCTATTCCAGAGGTTTTCTAACATGTGCATAAAGTTTTTTGCAAACTCAAGTACACATAAACATATATAGCACCAGCACGGAAAGTACAACTGAGGCACTGAAGTCAGGTGATGTCACCGGTCAGTTCACTCACTCTGAAAATTGTTCCTGCGCCACAGGTAGGATGTGCAAACACAATGCTGTCTCATTATTATTAATGTACTACACAAACAAATGATGTATGGAATGCTGAATAAAACAAACATTCACCCCATGTCAAGAGATCTGGATTAAATCTGTTGTTCTTTTGCTCACCCCGCCACCTCAGTTTAGACCCAGCCATAAGCAAGTCAGTCTTGACCCTGGGAACAGTACAGCCCGAACTTCCAAGGCAGGTCCTCCCTGGACCGGAAACAGGCATCCTGGGACTGATTTCCTGCTATCAGCCAGGCTACCTTGAATTCAGTGGCATAGCGAGCAAGGGACTCACGTCTGGGCATACCCATCCCACTTAGGGAAAAAAATGCTAGGTAAACGAATGATGGACGGAATGCTAAATAAATCAAAGATTCCCCCCCCCACCAGTCGGTTAAAACCATTGTTCTTTTGCTTACAATGATACCCCAGTTTAGACCTAGCCATAGGCAAACCAGTCTTGATAAATCATTATCATTAATAGTGGGGGTTTTTTGAATCCCAGTGAAAGTTCATTTTGTGCAGCAAAGAGATGAACAACATCAGTTTGAGTGCCAATGAAAGCAGCAGGGAGGTCGAAGTATTCAAACAGCGACTCTTTGAGGCTTCAGGCTTCGTACAACAGCGGCAAAGTGGTTCCTCCAGTAAGCATAGTCTTTTTATAATATATGCCATAATCTACAGCCACTGCAAAGATAAACTGGTGCCAGGCGTTTGTTCTTTTGCTTCCTTTACCATCAACATTGGCCCACATGCCATGCATATTTTTCACAAAAGTTACAAATTAAAAAACAAAATAATTGGAGAAAACTCAGGACCGGTCCAGATGCAGACACACGAACACAATGGGCTGTTTTTTGGATCACAAGACTAGGGGATATTAAAGCTCTGCAAAATTAGGCAAAGTTGGCAAAACGTTGGGTTTGGTATGAATGGGCAAAAGGGTCCTAGCTGGAGATCACGATTCCCAGAAGGTATTTAGTGGATCCCATTAACAAGTGCAGCTTAAATCGAGGAATGGGGAAAGGCTGTGGTTTTTTGGGAAGGCAGTCCAGAATGCTTAGTTGGTTTTCTTGTCCTTTGGTGGTGAGTGTCCATGCTGGGAAGGCTGTGATGCAGGTAGTGTTGGGTTGACCACCATGCACACGTTTAGCTGATAATTGTTCAGCTACCACCTTTCTGTCCACCGTCTCTGCTCTTTTCCTGGTTTAGGCTGTCCTCTTCTTATGGCTTTGATTTTAGACTTCCAGTTTGTGATCTAGGAGTTTATTTCCTGCCTAAAACGTGTCTCCTGTCACCTGTCGAATATTTTATAAGCATCTCCTTTTGGGTGACACGCAATGATGCTGATTCAAATGGTACATTAGATTTGACGCAGGTGGATACATTTTTTAGTCCTTCAATCTGTCTCGGTGTTTTAACCCTTTAGTGAGCAAGCAGTGCCAATTGCAACATTAAGATGCAATTTCTGTGAGAAATGACATGCAAATGCCCAGAATCTAGCACAATACAGGCAGGTGTGGGCCATTAATACACGTCCAATGCATTGTGCGACTGCTTTGTGGGATGTTTGCGTACATACAAGCACAAGTGTCTCACGTTTTTTATGTTGGCAGGAATGATGCTGGCAGGGCAAGTAGTGACTTGTTAAGACAGGGGGTCTCAAAGGGTTTTTCAGTACCAATTGGGGGGTTATGTACAGAGAAGTGGTGAAGAGAGGCATTAGCGTTCCTGGCTGAACATCTCTCTCTGCCACTTCTGAAACGCAAGGCTGCACCATATTTACAAGACTGTGGTGCAGCCTTGCATTTCCCCCTGCAATGGCGCTAAGTTTAGCAACATAGCGGCAACACAGGCAGTTCCTGCACATAAACAATCCTAAAATGCCATTGTGTCACTGTCAAGTGTGCTGCTTTATTAGTTTTCCCATGTGTGCTGCCATGTGACAGCTGTCCATTTGTTGACCCTTCCGTCCCAGCAAGTCTAGCGTCATATCCTCCAGGATCTGGAATCCCATGTCCCCCATGGTAGGTCTCAAAACTCCCCTCCAGAATATCTGGTTATGTGCACAGTGCATCTACAGATGGATAAATCACCCTACCTTTGTGTTGCACCCACATCATCAGACTGGTCATTCTTAGCTCTCTGACCACGAGGACGAACCAGTGAATGTTTTTTTTTGGTGGGGTATAACAATATAGGGTGATTATCTATAGGAGATACATTTATGTGTTAAAGGAACTGCACACCTTTACCCCCACTGGGAAATTTAGGATAGTGTACGATGTGTTTTGATATGACCATTTGACATCCAGGGTGCTTAACCAATTATACTTTCTGATATGTGTCTCAAATTGCGTGAGAAGTCTAGTTGGATCTTTTCCATTTGGTAGTAAGAGACTACAGTGATTTAACTGTAGATATTCAATTCTATCAAATTCTGTTACCACAAAGTCTACAATTCTCAAAGGATCTTGTTTGTCCTCACAGACAGAGATCTGAGAGTACTGTGCATTGTCCCTTCTTTCAACTTTTGAAGGCTTCTCTCGTCAATGCAGGGATGAGTGCAAGATTGTTGTGGATAGGTGTGTCGAGTTAAGAGAATGATGTCGGGCCATCCTTTGCTGATACTCCGTCCTATATTTACAGAACAGTTTATACCGAGTATATCACCTACAAATAAAATTATTTTGCAAGGTTCCCACCAAAGTCTAGTCTGTTGATCTTTGGGTGTGCCCCTATTGCTTTTGCCAATGGTTCCACTGCCAGAGCAAAGAGGAGAGGGGACAATGGCCACCCCTGTCTCATTCCATTCCCGATAGGGAAACTCTCCGACCATCCACTGTTGACCTGGACACTGGCTCTCGGGGACTTGTAACTTGCTAAAATACAGTTTGGCATTTTGGGACGTATACCCACAGCTTTCAAGGTGGTCTCTAAGTAAGTTCAGCCTTTTCAGCAGCAACATTGAAGGGCTTCTTTTGTAGTTGTTTGTTCTATTGTCCATTTATTTATTATTTATTTATTGAGAGTTTTATATAATTCATACATGACCCCGGGGTATCAGATCACTGTACATTATAAAATGTAATAACAGGTTACAGTGAGAACCTGTTAAGAGGTTATTAATGATGAGGGATAATATTTACTTGGGTTAGACACAGGGAACAGAGAGAGGTGGTAACAGTTCATCTTCCTGGAGGGTTTCTTGTGGCTATCTTCAGTACATAATAACAGGTCAGTTCATTAGATAGTGTTCAAACATGAGGGATTTAACACTCTTCTTGAAAGAAGGCAGGGAGGGGTTTGTGCGTATCTCTGGAGGTAGTGAGGTACAATCCTTGGAACGTTTCCAGTGAAGGAGCGTGAGTGTGACCTCTGGTTCTTGAATCTAGACGGCTTACATAGAAGCAAGGCTGGTTGTGCAGAGAGGAGATGCCTTCAGGACGGGTGAGTTTGTGGGACAAGCATTTAGGAGTCCAAAGATGAAGGTCTTAGTGAAAGATGCAAGTCAGTTTGAGAATGCAGCGGGATTTGATTGGGAACCAGTGTTGAGAGTGATCAGTGAAGAAGTAACATGGTCAAAGCATCTGGCTCCCGAGACATACCCGGCAGCCACATTGAGCGTGACTTTCATTGGTGCAAGTGAGATTTTGGTATGCCAGCTAAAATCGCATTACCATAGTCAAGCCAACAGATTACAAGCACTTAAACAACATTTTGAAAGTCATGTAGCCGGACGACAAGTTTGATCATTTTGAGAAGCCTGGGTTGGAATAAGACTCCAAGGTCATGCGTTGATATGAGTAAACATGTTTGGATTTTGGGTCCAGTGTTACTATCAGAGATGTGATCCAGTCAATGAGCTTTGGAGGGCAATTGAGAGTATCTATGTGTCTGCCCAGTCTTAGATCTGAGGAGCATTGTGCAGGGGAGAAAAGAGGAGGACATCTGTTTCCAGAGGGTTTAGCTTTAAGTGGTTGACCATTAGCCACGGTTGAATATGTTTTAGAGTCCATTTTAAGTGAAGTACATCAACAAGAGATGAGATTTTTAGGTAAAGGTGTGTCATCCGCACACAGATGATATGCAATATTATCTTGCTTTAGGAGTAGGGTTAGAGGCTCCATATAGAGACTCAAGAGTAAAGGGGCAAGAACAGCGCACTGAGGAACCCCCGGTAGACATGGGCACGGTACAAGAGGGAGTCTTTTATTTTGATTTGGCGGCAGCGTTTGCTGAGCTATAAAACAGAACAAAACAGTCCAGATCTGTAACACCAATTCCCATCCGTGACTTTAAGGTGTTGAGAAGAATGTTGGGGTCTGATTGTGTAGAAGGCTGAGGAGACATCAAGAAAAGGAAGTAGACATGGGGCGTGGCCGACGACATGGCCGGGTAAGATGTGCTCCTGTGCAGCTCCTGACGAGCTGATCCTAATCCCACGTCCGAACAATGTCCTGAAGCCCCGTTTCCACAATAACAGGACAACAGGAGACCCGACTTGCACCCAGGTCAGCAACCGACTCAAAATCACCGGGAAAGGGGAGACACAAGATGCTGGAGGAGGGTTGGGTCTGGACGCGAGACCCAAGATGTGGCCCCCGGGGGAAGCGAAGGTCGCAGACCAGTCTTCCCCCGGGGTTTTCGCGCAATGCGGAAGGACAAGGTGGAGGGCGGGACTACAGGGGTTAAAGGAAGGGGTGGGATTGGGGAGGGCATATAAGGTGTCAGGAGAGGAAGATCCGGCCTCTTCCTGACACCTGAGCACCACCGGGAGGGTGTAGTTAATTTCGTGGTTGAGCAGCGGGGGTTTTGAGGGGGGGCCGATTTGTCGATCGGCTGCCCTGATAGTGTTACCATCCCGTTGTGTAGTACTTAGGGATGCCCTGGGGAGTCTTGCAGCACGGCCGGGGTTTCGCCCCGAGGAGACGGCGGAGCTCGGACTGGCCGGGTGGAGAGGCCTCGGCGGGCGTGTCCAGCAGGCGCGGCCCCTGGCCTGGAGGGGGGTTTTTCCCCGAGGAGTAAGTGTAGCGCGTTTGGACCGGCCGGGTGCGGCAGCGGGGTCTTGCCTGGAATGTGGCTCCTGCGGTGCCCGTCGGGGCTGGCTGTGGGTGAGGGGACACCCTGTCGGGAGCGGGAGGGGCTCTGCGCCGCGCGCGCCTGGTTGTCCTTCATCTGAGGCTTTCCCTCGTTCTGGGTGCGCTGCCGGTATCCCGCGAGGGGGAGGGGGGGGGCGGGCATGTGGCCGGTGGGGGGCTGATGGGTGGGCCCCGCAGCGAGGGGGGGGGCGGGTGTCCTGGCTTTGCCTGCGGTCCTGAGGGGGGGCTTCCTGGGGTGCTTTGGGGGGGGGGCGGGCATAGCTGCTTCTGGCCTTTCAAGGGCTCCCCTTCCTTATGGCAGACAAGCGGGCCTCAGTTGGCGGGCATTTCAGAACAGGGGTAGGGCAGTGGGGCGGGGCGTCGCATGTTACGACGTCGCCCGGAGCTGGCTGCGGTCTAGCTGGCACTCTCTCCCTCCCCCCCCTGTTTATCTGCAGCGAGGTGGGGGGCGTGGGCCTGCCCCTACGGGGAGCCTGC
Organism: Lissotriton vulgaris; assembly: GCF_964263255.1. Classification (NCBI taxonomy): domain Eukaryota; kingdom Metazoa; phylum Chordata; class Amphibia; order Caudata; family Salamandridae; genus Lissotriton; species Lissotriton vulgaris. The sequence goes on from NC_141693.1 coordinate 1,023,655,543, forward strand.
GCTATTCGGGTTGGGTCACTGGGCACTGCTGATGGCTGGGGGGGGAGGGGGGCCGGGACCGGGCCCCTGGGGAGTTGGTAGGCGGCAGTGTGTAGGGTATCGGGGTCACGTGTGAGGGACGGCCATGACGGCATGAGGCCCGGTGGTGTTTGGGCTCACCTGGTTCTGGCGACCAGGTGGAGGAGGCGAACTGAGGATGGCGGTCCGGCTCGGCAGCAGGTGTGACACCAGTGGGGCGCACTACGGCCTCCTAACGCTGGTCCGAAGCAGTAGGGGGGTCCGCGGCGGCCTGCCCTCCGTCGGGGGATTCGCGCAGCGTCCAATGCAACGTTTTTTATCCATGCAATTTTTACTTATGTATGGTGTGACCTGTTCGGTTGTGCGGTGTGAGAGTCGGTGTGTTTGTGATAGCAGTGCTGGGGGTCGGTGGGTGGGATGGTGAAGAGAGTTGTGGGTGTTGTGGGCTCTGTGGGTGTTATTGTGGTGGGGATGTTGGGTCGCTTGGAAGTTTGTGTGGGCGGGGCTGGGGGCCATTTGGTGGTTTCAGGGAGGTAAATGGTGGCTGGGGCGGTTTCTTTATGGTTGCGGGGGTCAAGGGCGGCCGTGGTAGGATCCGCGGGCGCAGCCGAGATGGGCATGGCGCCCAGGAGCGGAGGGGCGTTGTGCTGGAGCACCTTTAGGTACACGTTTGTGGCTGGGGCCTGGGGATAAGGTATGATCCGCGGGGACCATGGCGCTTCTGCTGCGGGGCGCTGCAGGAGTGGGGGTGTCCTGGGGGATACCAGTACTGCTGTGGCTGGGGTAATGACGGGACCCAGGTGGGTGGCGAGTTTCACAGTGGATATTGCAACAGCAGGGTTGACAGGGATGGCCGGTCGGCTTCCATATGGTCCTTTGGTGACATGGCATTTGGTTGTTCGGGTTGGTAGTGGCTCTGGGGTGGATGTTTATACCCCGGGGAGTCCTCCGCGGGATACAACGCTGCCCTCCCCTAGACGGGCGGGCTGGCGTGGCGGCGTCACGTGGGCGCCAGGGTGGAGTGGAGAAGGTAGAGGCGGGGGCTGGATGCTCCTGGGGTGTTGGCCAGGTTTGGGTGTACCATGTAGGTGGAGGACTGCCGCCCATCTTGACTTGGCGGATGCGCATAAGGGGGGGGTGGTCGGGGGGCTGCTCACGCACGGGCAGGGGGATGATTGTACAGGGCTATGCCGGCGGTTCAGAGGTTTTCGTTTTCATGACTTGGTGGGTTGGCAGTTGTGCTTTCTTGACTGCTACCGTGTTCTGAAATATTTCTGTAGTTCCTTTTGTGGTTGAGATAAAATCTGACGTCCCACGACTTTCCTTTCAACTCAGTGCAGTCTAGTAAGATGATGTGTGTCTTACCTTTTTGAACAGTCTCTACCTTTGCAGTGAGATACTGAAAAGTGAACGCAAGGGTACTTGTTAGCAGGATGAGAACCAAACTGCGAGAATTTTGACCTCTATAATAGCCTGGCATTTCACCTTTGTCTTTCAAAACACAGCAACTGGGATATGATAAGGCCGACATATACTGGCATCTTTATTGACAGATTCTGCTCTCCAACATGTTTCTTTTGGGGTTACTGCCCAACTTCCGGTGGCAATACATCCATGTAAGTTTCACAAATGGAATAGCGTGCATTCGGATTCCAAGTGAGTCTATATTCTGAGTCATGGGTTGTGTGAGAGTACTGGACCTGAATGAGGTGCGGTGTGAATAGGGTCCAGAAATCCCAGAGATAAGGGAGGTTAAGGCCAGGCGTAACCTTACTCTCTGAGCTGTAGCTTGGTCAAGCAGTAGGGCAGTACCAGAGGACAGTGTAAGCGTGTGTTGTGCACACTCAGTCAGCAGACTGTTTCGCATAAAGTCTGTACTCCAGGCCAATGGTTTGTTTATCGGAAATAGAGTTGTTTTCTTTCTGGACCCAGCTGGTAGCAAAATATACTGTTCGCACTCTGGGAGGTCTCAGAAGAGTTATTTGCAGTAAGCCAATACACTTTGTAAAGACAGTAGGTACAGGGGTTGGAGTAGGCAACACAATTCTGTACACACTTTAGCATTGGGCTCCGTGGATTTCCTTATATGACCACAGTTGATTACTTTGTAGATTATTTTGGTAATTCCAGGACTGGCTCCAGGGTTGCATATCTCAGGACTGTACGAAGTAGTCTGTACGGATTGTAAGAGTGTCTTGTACATGATTCTGGGAGTCTTGCCGGGTCTGCTCTCTGTTGGCGCTGGCAGCAATTTTCATACCTGCTTACTTATGCTATGTGAATAAGCCGTAAGGGGGCTGGGGGATCACCATGTCTTTCTTGTGGGTCTACTTTTTCTTTCTACCAAGGGGTCAGGAGGTAAGACGGGAACCAGGTGTGTCGCCTGGAGGGGATGGGGGGGGGTGTTTCTCCCAGCAGGTGATCTACACAAGAGGTGCGCTAGCGGGGGTGTGGATGTTTTTGGGGCAGGTTCCCCGATGATTGGGTGGTGGACGGTAGGAGACTGGGGCGAAGGACATTGGAAGGTGTTGGTGCCATTATGTTTGCCATACGGCGCAAGGGATGTACGGTTGCCTTGATTTGGGGACACATGCAGGGGAATGGTTGCTGGGATGTGTCAAGCTGGCAATATAATGAGGTGCTTGGCAGGGGAGAAGTTTCTAAGGAACGGAACATGGGGCGTCCTGGTCGGGCGCAGGGTTTGTGCTTGGGGGAGACAGTTTGGCGGCTGAGGGTTTGGAGGTCCAAGACATGACGTTTTGGATGATGGGGACGGTCCGGTGTTACTTGATGGTGGGGGCCTTTGGTCAAAGGGAGCCGCCTGTCATGGTCCAGGAATGGTGGGGATTGTTGCTCATGTACATGGGGGTGATGGTACAGGCAGTGGATGGTCGTCCACGGGGGGGGGGGGCGCCTAGCATGGCCAGGATTGGCCGGAGACCATTTCGGGTACGGACTGCAGGCACGGATTGGTGAATGGTTGTTCACTGAGTGTGGTGGGTGCCACGGTGCATTATCCGACGCAGGGGGAGATAAGTGATGAGGTGTGCATGACCGTGCAGGATTTCAGTTATTAACAAGGTCAATGTGGTTTGATGGGGGATTCCTTTTTGGCCCGTGAGCGGTCTACGGATGCTATTGTTTGCCGAGGGAGGCAAAGGATGGGGTGGATGGTCGTTCACCTCGGAAACAGTGAGGGGGCACCTTGGGTGCCTGAGGTATGGCCCGGACCGGTGGTGGTCTTTGTGAGCCGGGGACGCGTGGTGGACGGTCGTTCACCGCGAGGGGGGGAAATGTATGACTCGCGTAGATATCCAGGATGACGTGAGGGAAACGGGGGGGGGGGGTTCTGATTACCTACGTGCACAGTTGTTTTCATTGGCATCACTTGTGCATTTGATGTTCGTGTCACACTCTTGGATGCTTCTTTGTCTTCATGAGCTTTTCGGGCTACTCCTTCTGTATGGAAGGGATGCACTTACATATGGGGGGGAACATATGATGGCATGTGCCTCGGCTTTTGGGGGGGGCTCCCTTTATGGGCCAGGGGCGGTCAGAATAGTTCATTGGTTGCCGGTGGGGTAATGGATGGTGGCGCCAGGGGTGGAAGGTCGTTCACCTCAGGATGGGGGCACATTGGATGGACGATGAGTGGTCCGGAGCGGTCGCTTGTCCTGCTGGACATGAGTACGGGTGGTGGAAGCAGGCCTGGTGGTGGATGGCCGTTCGCCACGGGGGGGGGAGTACGTTTTCGGTTCACCGGATTGGGACCAGACATGTGGCTGGTCTATTTGGGGGTTGGTCCAGGTGGTGGATGGCTGTTCACTGAGTTGTGGGGGGGGTGCCGTTTCCTCCGGCTGGGGAAGGCCCTAGGCGGGGTTTGCTTGCCCGACTCACAGACGCAGGTGGGAGTGATGGAATCTCACTGAATTGCGACCAACATTCGTGGTGGGGTTTTTGTCCTGGGGACGTTCCTGCCTTGCAGGGGACGCGTGTTGGGTGGACGGTCGTTCACCGGGTGCTGCTGTGGGAGGCTGCCTTTCGGCACGGGAGGGACGGGCGCGTGGGCCCCTTCTGGTAAGGGCACCTTTCGCGATTCACGTTGGCAACGAGAGTGGGGCTTTGCTGCAGGACGCAGGGGGAGGTGGTGGATTGTCATCCGCTGGGAGGCTGTAGGGTCGCAGGCAGGAGGCGAAAGGTGCGCAGGACAGGGGGGGTGGGGCAGGTAACCGCCCTCCGGGGGTTCCCTGGGTGGCGGTACTTTGGAGGGGTGGGAAGTCACATACGGGCAGACCCACCCCTCGGGTGGGGGGAAAACGGTACACAGGTGACTGATAGTGGGGCATGGGAGGCAATGAGCAATAAAGGCAAAGTCAACAGAGGATGCTTGGAGGGCAAGTGAAGGTGAGAATGGGGAAAGGAAGGAGGTTATCGAGTGAATGGGTGAAGAGTCAAACAGGTGAGATGGTTTTGGAAAGGCAGAAAGGAGAATGCGTGGGTATGGGATGGAAATGTATATTTCATGCATTGAGGTACTGTTAATAAGTCTAAATGATTATGGAAATGTATATTTCATGCATTGATGTACTGTTAATAAGTCTAAAATGATTGCAACCTTGTCCTAATAAATGGCCTTTTACGCTTCAAGTAACAGCGTGGAGTGTAGTTATTGCGCGATGTGGCCCCCGGGGGAAGCGAAGGTCGCAGACCAGTCTTCCCCCGGGGTTTTCGCGCAATGCGGAAGGACAAGGTGGAGGGCGGGACTACAGGGGTTAAAGGAAGGGGTGGGATTGGGGAGGGCATATAAGGTGTCAGGAGAGGAAGATCCGGCCTCTTCCTGACACCTGAGCACCACCGGGAGGGTGTAGTTAATTTCGTCCACCCGCCCACCCTGCAGGTTTTAGGGAAGGACCGGGGGTGTTTCAAGGGTTGGGGTGCCAGTTTAGGGCAGGTTGCAGAGCAGAGGCGGTACGGTACTTTGGAGGGGTGGGAAGTCACATACGGGCAGACCCACCCCTCGGGTGGGGGGAAAACGGTACACAGGTGACTGATAGTGGGGCATGGGAGGCAATGAGCAATAAAGGCAAAGTCAACAGAGGATGCTTGGAGGGCAAGTGAAGGTGAGAATGGGGAAAGGAAGGAGGTTATCGAGTGAATGGGTGAAGAGTCAAACAGGTGAGATGGTTTTGGAAAGGCAGAAAGGAGAATGCGTGGGTATGGGATGGAAATTTATATTTCATGCATTGAGGTACTGTTAATAAGTCTAAATGATTATGGAAATGTATATTTCATGCATTGATGTACTGTTAATAAGTCTAAAATGATTTCAACCTTGTCCTAATAAATGGCCTTTTACGCTTCAAGTAACAGCGTGGAGTGTAGTTATTGCGCGATGGTGGGGAGGCCCTGAGTGCTGGGAACGGGCCTGAGGCGAAAGAGGCTGCCGCGTAGAACTCCGGGGAGCAGAAGAAAGGGCCACCCAGGCCCGAGACACAGTGCTACACCTGGAGACCTGCGGGGGGACCGGGCATGGGCCATGCCATCGGAGGTGGAGCACTTACTGGGGCCGCCCCGGCACCGGGCGCAGAGACGCAGCATGAGGTGCCTTAAACCCGCAGGCGACAGGGCTGCGGCGCTCGCGGGCACAAGACTCCGTCCGTGGATTGAAACGGGGCGGAGCAGCATACACGGGCCGGAATCTGGCTCCGACACCAGGCAGAGGAGATGCCCTCTCTGTGCAGACACCCGGCCCTGCGGGTGGACACAGAGGGTGCTTTGGCTCCCCCCCCCCCCCCCCCCCCCCGCCGCACGGACCGCGAAGGGGAGAAGACACGGAGGGGATCACCTGCCTAGCTGGAGAGCTCTACCACGGAGGTGACGAGCAGCCCACCCCGCCAGCTACAGGGCCCAAACATGGTCCCACCCCTCAGAGGCCTGGAGGTGAGCTGCGGAGGGAGCCGGGGCAGGCCTGGGGACTGATTGGTGCAGGCCGAAAGGGGGCAAAGATCCGGAGACGGAGGCGGCTGGAGCGGGCCTGAGGTCTGTGCCTGGAGTCCCAGGAACGGGGGTGAGTGATAACAGACCGGGGCCAAGTGGTGGAGGATAAGGGAGGACTGCGATTGAGGTCCCCCGCCCACCCCCACCCCTCCGTGGGGAAGATTGGAGACCTGGGCCCAGAGAGGCGTCTTGGAGGCTAGAGGACCCCCCCAGGGTCGATGGGGCTAGTGCAGGCTAAGGCAAATTCAGAGGCCTTGATGGCCCAGGAGTTCGCAAGAGCCGGAAGCAAGACATTCCCTGCGACATACCCCCCACTGTCTAAGGCCTGTGGATTTGGGCCCCTCTAGCCACGCGTGGGGCCGGAGATACTTTGACCTGCTCTGGGAGATGGAGAGGACGCGCCAAAGGGGCCCGGGGGTGTGCTGGACGTCCCGGGGCTCAGAGCCAGCTACCAGGAAGGTGTGAGCAAGGGGAAAGAGGTTCATGGCCTAGCCCCAAGCTGCTAGCCCATCACTTTACAGGACCGGAGAGGTGTTCCAGTGCCGACGCCGGCGATTCAGTGCGTCGCAACTTTGTAGAGTGAGAAGCGGCAGGCCCCCCGAGAGGTTCGAGAAGAGCTGCCAGAGGCCAGCGGCGGTAGCGGGCGGAAAAACCAGCTGATCACACCGATAGCCACCCCGGGCAGATAGAATGGGGAAGAAAGACACGGTCCCCAAGACTCCCAGACAAGGGACCATGGATCGATATGCCACAGCCCACACTCAGACAGAGGCCCCAGCGCTGGCCCCCGCTCGGACACCGAGTTACTAATGGAAGCGATTCAGGCATCCAGGACCGATATACAAGAGTCCCGCGCAGCACTGGAAGTCAAGATCGGAGAGGTGGGGTCAGAGGTAACGCTACTACGACAAGATTTCCGAAATCTGACGGAGAGAGTGACTACAGCATAAACGTTAATAGGTGAGGCAGAAGACTCGCTCAACACCCTTCGGAAGGGGGAAACATCCTTTACAACGCAACTTTTACCACGCAGTGCCTTTAAGCGCAACTTTTACAACGCAAACCATTACAACGCATTGCGCTGGCGGGCGCTCTACGATAGGGAAGAGGTTTAATTTACTATCCAACACCTTCCCTACTATCCACGGGGACTGGAGTTGGACTAATAAATTAAACTATTCACTATCCAGCGCCCCAAAGCACTAGGCGTTGTAAAGGCATGCGTTGTAAAAACCAAGTTGTAAAGGCATGCGTGGTAAAAGCATGCGTTGTAATGTCATACATCCTTCGGAAGGATATGGCGGAACTTCAGGCCTCTCACCGCCAACTACTGTGGAAGGTGGACGATGCGGAAAATAGGGCCTGACGCAACAACCTCCGCTTCGTAGGTTTTAAGGAAGGAATCGAAGGGACCGATATGGTGACATTTCTATATAACTGGATACGGAAGACCTTCCCAAAGGCTCAATTCTCAAACTTCTTTGTGATTGAGCATGCACACAGAGCGCTGCTGGTAAAACCGCCGGAGGGGGCGTGACCACGGCCCGTCATAGCCCGCTTCCTCAATTTTGCAGACAGAGACCTCATCTTGAGAGAGGCCAGGAAGATAGGGGAGATCCGACTGGAGAACATCAACATCATGATCTTCCCGGACTACAGCCAGGAGATACAAAAGAAGCAGCGCTCCTTTGATACGGTGAAAAGAAAATTGAGAGACCGAAATATCCAGTATATGTTGTTGTTTCCAGCGAAATTGAAAGTAATATACAAAGACCGGACAAACTTCTTCACCCATCCAGACGATGAATGGCAATGGCTGGAGGAACGCCCTCCAACTCGGAGATCGGAGGCAGAGGACCCGGGTGTCGGGGCTCAGAGGACTGCAACTGGATTTCAATGGAACGGGCCGAAGATACAGAGAACGAGGAGACCAAGGAACAGGAGAGGTATGCAGACGACGCCATATCCGGAACCCTCTGTGGCAGGTCGTCGGAGGAGGAACTCGGACTCACCCGGAGGGAGGGGTACGGCGGGGTCCAGGTTCAGATGCCTGGGGAGAAATGCCCGCTCGGAAGGGGAGGAAGAAGCGGGGGGCCGCTCCTCTGGAGGAGAAAGGAGAAGAGGAAGGGGCACGATCCTTACACTCCCTTGTGGCAGCTATCCAAGATGTGGAACAAGGTGCATCTGGCCAAGCGGAAGACCCAAGAACTCACTCCCAGGACTCCCATTCATGAACGGTGGCAGTTTCGGACGCATGAGATCTCAGCTCATCGCCATGGAGCACGCAAGTTGAATCATCCCACCACCCTTTTCCCCTTTGTCACCTTGTTGTATTGTTTTTCTTTTTGGGACAGAATATTGCACTGACTTTACTGGGTTGCCCTGACAGGGAGGCGTTACATGTCCCCTGATTAGTTTGAGAGCCTAGGTTAAGGGGGGTTACGAGGAAGGGCGACAGACCTTCTCTGCCGACGGTCCTTTTTCACTGGAAGATGGGATTGAAGGGAGGGAGAGGTAGGGTGGAGGATGGAGTTGCAAAAGTTCTAAGTTTTGGGACATTGAGGGTAGGGGCAGGGAATGGGTAGAGAAGAGAGGGGGGAAGTTGGGGGGTAGGGATCGGGGCAGGCCATCATGGTCACATATACCGAACTACAGGTCTCTTCACCAGCAAAACACCAGCTCGCTAACACATTCAGTCCATGGCAAGATGTCGGGTAGGCATATAGAAACACAACAAAATCTAGAGGAATTTTCAGTATTAACATGGAATGTAAATGGCCTGGGTAGCAAACTCAAGCGGGGCCTAGTGAATGCCTATGTGAAAAGGGTGGGCCCGTACCTTATTCTGTTACAGGAAACTCACCTCCTGGGCACCAAGTGCGGCTTTCTGGCGAGGGGACACTATAAAGTTTTGGCACATGCGGGCTTCACAAAGGGCTCGAGAGAGGTGGCCGTACTGATACGGAAGAGTCAACCATTCCGGGTGGCACAAATTTGGGCAGACCCACAGGTGACATACGTAGGGGTCCGAGGTACCTGGAGAAGAAAGGACTACCCAATAATATCGACCTAGGCCCCTCCTAAATTGCAGTCAGCCACATTACGCAAGGTCACGGACGTCCTTCTTAGCACATCGGATACTATACAGATATTGGGGCGGAGACTTTAATGATGTGATGTTCCCGCCCCTAGATAGAACAGGAGATAGGCCAAGAGATCAAGCCCAGACCCCCCTCTCTAATATGATCTGTACTGTGGGACTGACAGATGTGTGGAGGTGGCTACACCCGGAGGATAGGACGTATTCCTTCTTTTCTGGAGCTCATATGGTCTATTCCAGACTAGACTATATCTTTATGGCCCGGCATATAGTTTCAAGAGATGATGCAGCGGAATACAAGGCCAGGGGGATATCAGACCACTCCCCGCTACTAGTGAAGGTAGGACGAAGGGCACAGCAGAGAAAGGGGCTGTGGAGACTGGCGGCATGGGACCTGCAAGACCTGGCAGTATTGAAGGGCCTGAGGGCGGATGTCAAGGTATACATAGCTGAAGATTTAGGCTCAGTATCGTCCAAGGTAGTCTTCTGGGAAGCCTTTAAGGCGGTCATGAGAGATAGAGCCCAAAATAGGCTAGCGGAAAGGAATCCGGAGACCCAGAGAGAGCTTGAGACGCTGGAAGCCCAAATATTGGAATTGGAAAGGGAATACCAGGGTACCAGAGACACGACAGCTCTCCGTAAATTGACAGACATACAAAGTCAATATAGGGATATGGTTCTGGGAGAGGCTAAGAAGCAGGCAATGGCGACATTACATCGCCTATATGATGTGGGAGACAAGTCAGGCAAATTATTGGCGTGGTTAAGTAGGAAAGAGAGAGACGCATGGTGGATAGACCGAGTTGGGGACGTCCAAGGAAACCTCACAGTGTGAGATGGCCAGATTGCGGAGGCATTTGCTACACACTACCGACAATTTTATGAGGCGAGAGATCTGGGAATGCAAGATGCTGCTATGCGCTATTTGGAACACTTAGAGCTTCCGAGACTGGTAGACACAGACCTAGAAGATTTAGAGGCCCCAATTACACTCGAGGAAGTTAAGGAGGCCATAGCTAAGCTACGTGCGGGAAAATCCCCTGGCCCGAATGGGTTTCCGGCAGAGTTCTTCATGAAAACGAAGGACCTCCTGGCTCATCACCTTCTAGGTCTGTTTGAAATGGCGGCCCAAGAAGGTGAACTCCCTCCAGATCTGCGCATGGCTACGATCATCCCGATATTTAAGGAAGGCAAGTCGCCGGATGATTGCTCCTCCTACCGTCCTATATCTCTTTTGAATATCGAGGTAAAGTTACTGGCAACTGTACTAGCACTCAGGCTACGAAGGGTGATGCCGGACTTGGTCCATTTGGACCAGACAGGGTTCCTACCGGGTAGGGCCACTAGGTTTAACCTAAGACGGGCTCACAACAGGCTGCAGGAGGTGGGCGGTAGACAGGACCCGCACTGGTTCCTTTCGCTTGACGCAGAGAAAGCATTCGATGCGGTGCACCGGCCGTTCACAGAGGGGGTCCTGGTCCGGCTAGGTTTTGGTCCCCAGGCAAGGGTCAAAGTGAACGGGGTCCTGTCATCGGATTTCCCAGTGCGGCGGGGAACAAGACAGGGGTGCCCTCTGTCCCCATTGCTCTTCACGTTGACAATCGAGGTGCTCGACAGCATCCGGAGATAAGAGGCTTTAGGGTAGGGCCCCTAGAGGAAACAGAGGAAAAAATATCACTATACGCGGACGATGTCCTTCTATATGTGACGCAACCGGAGACGACGGTACCGGTGCTCTTCTCAGAGCTAGAGCGTTACGGAGCGCATTCAGGATATAAAATTAACTGGCATAAATCTGTCATTTACGACCCTAGCGGTAGACTACAATGGACAAACCTCCCAGAAAGGCTACAAAAGACAGTGGAGGGGATAGTCTATCTTGGAGAGTTTGTGACAACGGATAGGAAAAGTTCAAACGATAAAAATGCCAGACGGATAGTGAGCAACTTTATAGAGGACGCGGCCAGGTGGAAGCTACTGCCCCTAACGCTGCTGGGTCGTGCGGCCATGTTGAAAATGGTGACACTACCTAAACTCCTCTATGCGTTCCAAAATTAATATTACCCCCTCCCACGAAGAGTGTTCCAGGAAATAAACTCGGATGTCCGGACCTATCTGTGGTTAGGTAAACAGCCTAGAGCAGCACTGTCGACCCTGCAGAGACACCAATACAGCGGGGAGATCTCCCTTCCCAATGTCGAGGCTTATTACTAGGCAGAGCACCTGATAACGATTAACGACTGGGTCCACGCCCCGGCTATTCACCTCACATACGCCTTGGAAAGAAGTACTATGGGTCCCCGCCCATATACCTACTATTTGTATGGGGGTAAAGGGAAGGGACGATTACTGCCAGCTACCAGACTGACGCTGACGATATGGAATAGAGTGACTAGGATCATAGGGTGGGAGAAAAAGCTTACAAGACAAAAGCCACTGTGGCATTGCACCTGGCTACGAGAACTGAATACACTAAGGGGGTTCAAGAAATGGGACGATATAGGGATATCAACGATAGGGGACGTGACGGTAAGGGGAGTTTTAAAATCATTCCCAACCTTGAGGACAGAATACTGTCTGCTCCCCACTGGCTACGAGAACTGAATACACTGAGGGGGTTCAAGAAATGGGACGATATAGGGATATCAACGATAGGGGACGTGACGGTAAGGGGAGTTTTGAAATCATTCCCAACCTTGAGGACAGAATACGGACTGCTCCCCACGCAATACCTTAAATATGCTCAATTGAGTCATGCGTGGAGGGCGGAGGGGATACCAGAAGACACGCTACCTGAATATGCCCCCTTAGAAGGTAGGTTATAACAGGAACAAATAACTGAAAGAGCAGTATCACTCACGTATAGGACCCTCATGAATAACATGCCAGACGGCTTGGCTACCCTTAAAACCAAATGGGAGAGGGATGTAGGAGAGATGGACTTGGTAGACTGGGACACAGTTCTCATGCACCCAAGAGAGGTAGCCATTAAGTTTCGGCTACGACTTATACAATTTAATGTCCTTCACAGAACCTATTTTGATAGGGTACGCTTACACAAAATGGGGCAGATAGGAGATACGAATTGCCTCCGATGCGGCCAGGAAGGGCGGGACCTTTACCATATAATCTGGTCCTGTCCAATGATCCAAGTATACTGGGGGGAGATACTGAAGGAACTGGGAGCGGTACTGGAAGCCCTTTTGCCCATTAACCCCAAGTTAGTCCTGCTGGGTATGACTAATGATATAGATATTTCGCGCCCACTGCTAATCTTCTTAGTCCTGGCCCTGGTGGTGGCGGAGAGAGATGTTGCGAAACACTGGGGGGTGGCCACGACACCGCAGATTGAGGAGTGGAGGAGATGTATGGACCTATACATGGCAGCAAAGAGGGTCACATATAAAGGCTAGAGGCTGCCCCAAGAAATTTGGTAGAGTTTGGAATAAATGGAGAAAATACCATGGCCTTGATGAGGGACTGTAAGGGGGTGAGCAGAGAAAGGTCACGTCCAGGGAAAAGAAGGCTCAGAGGGAATCAAGACATGGCGATACGGACAATGATATGGACAGCGCCAATGAGCTGGGCTGAAAAACAGAATGAAGTATTATTTTTAAGCATGTGGTGGTGGGGGTGGAGGACTAGAGGGCGGGAGATGTTGACCGATGATGACGTGATTGTATTTTTATTACTGGATAAAATGCAAATAAAAATATTTTTAAAAAAAGAAAGAAATGGAAGTAGACATGAGCCGCCTTTGTCTAGAAATATTTAGAGAGTCATCCAGTATAATAAGTATATCCATAAGATGGGTGGTCTTTCTAATATTATCTCTACCTTGCGCTTCATGAAACCTGCATGCATTTTTGTATGGATATGTGAGAAATTGTGGGAAACGAATCCCCATTTTGCCAGATGGAGAATATTGCATAGAGTGGAAATTAATGTTATGTCACTTTCAGCATGACTCCGATTATGGTCATACAGTCTGCTGGTGCATTTCCCACCTTTGTGTGTTATCCACAGTGCAGTTCTTCCATTGGTCATGTCAGCAGCATCCTCGTTAGGATCCTAATTCACTGGCTGCCACAGCACATGCATAGTCTGCATTTGTGGCATGACTGGGATGCTCTTTGATGGCGAAACCTAGAACAGGCTGTTATTGGCTGTCAGTAAGAGCACTTATGACGTGTTATAGCCATTGTTGGGGTCTCCAAGATTGCCTGTGATTTTCACTGCTGGAGGGGGGGGGGGGGAGAGAGAGCAGGGCCCACAGGAAGAGAAGCATATTTGCAACTTTTACTTGGACTAGATTTGAAGCAGTGTAGCGCCAAGAAGCTAATCGTTCTGAAAACAGTGAGGTATTGATGAAAGAATCCTCGGGTAATGTGTGTATTTGAGCTACTTAACCTAAAAGAAAAACTACTTGAGGATACCTGGGGTAAGTTGGTTTATGTTCGTCGTCATACACACTGCAAACTGTGAGTTAATAAATGACAAAAGTCGTTTTCGTGTGTGGATAGATCTTGGAAATGGACAGTTTCTTTGCATTAAACTTTGCTTTGACATTTTTCCAGATCTCTCTCTATATATCCCAGCCATTTATAGTGTCTGTAATTCTTTCGAACACAGAAGCAGGTGATTTGTTTTCCCCTCTCTTTATGCCAAACAGGTTCTAATATTATCTCACAACCTCGCGGGGCTAAAGGGTTAGAAATGTAAATATTAATAGCAAAGGGTTTTGTAGCGCGAAGTAAACAAGTTCTGGCAGAACTATTTATCAAGCACATGAACCACATCACCATACACAAATGTGTTCCTGCACAAGATTCTTGCTTCAGGAGCCGGAGAGCAGCCTGTGGCATGGGTACCCTCGCCGACAGCCGCGCGGGAGGATAAATGCTCAAATCATAAATTACTTAGTGCTTTCTGCCTCAGTACAAACAGTCAATGTGCTTGACAAAAACATTTGCAATGTATTTATTTCAGAATCTCATTAGAGGCTCAGAGCCCATGAATATTCTAGTGTAATGATTTTTGTAAACAGTATCTGATCTTAGTTTAGCAGAATCCACTAGTTACAGAAACAATTAAGAAACATCCATTGTCGTTTGTTTTTTGTCTAATTAAATCACTCCCTAGGACAGGCCTATATTTAATGTACATTTAATTCATAAATAAATAAAGGCATTCCGGCCTTGGGCATGAAGGAATAAGTCAGCACAGTCGCCAAAACAACAGCTTTGGGTGTGTTCGCCAAAGGGTGCTGGTTACTTGTTCTTCATCATGAATCTTTTACTCAGGGCAAGAGACAGAAAAGCTGAAAATGTAGGAGCGGGGATTGGAGGAGAGGGGAGGGGAGGGGAAGGGAGGTGACGGGAAGGAAGGGGGAGGAGTGAGGAGAGGTGAGGAGAGGTAAGGAGAGAAGATGAGAGGAGAGGAGGGGAGGGAAGGGAACGGGAAGAGAAGAGAAGGAAAGGAAAGGCAAGGAAACGGGAGGGGACGGAAAGGGAGGGCAGGCGAGGAGAGGGAACGGGAAGGAAAGGAGGGGAGAGGAGAGGAGAGGAGAGGGGAGGTGAGGGGAGGGGGTGGGGGAGGGGAGGGGAAGGTAGGGGAGGGGAAGGGAAGAGGACGAAAGAGGAGGAAGGAGGAGAGGAGGGGATGGGATGGGAAGGGAAGGGGAGGAGTGAGGAGAGATAAGGAGAGAAGATGAGAGGAGGGGAGGGGAGGGAACGGGAAGGAAAGGAAAGAAAGGAAAGGAAAGGAGAGGGGAGGGGAAGGGTAGGGAAGAGGAGGAAAGAGGAGAGGAGGGGACGGGAAAGGAAGGAAAGGGGAAGCGAAGGGGAAGAAGAGAGTACAGGGCAGGAAGGGAAGGAAAGGGAAGGGGAGGGGAGAGGGGAACGGAAGAGGAAGGGATGGGGAAAGGATGGGTGGAGAGGGGATGGGACAGGAGGGGACGGATGGGAGGGAAAGAGGAAGGGACGGGAGGGGAGGGGTGTGAAAGAGGTGGGGTGGGGAAGGGGAGGGGAGACGAGAGAGATGAGAGGGGGAAGGGGAAGGGGAAGAAGAAAAGGGAAGGGGAAAGCAAAGAGGAAGAGGAAGGAGAAAGGGAAGACAGTGACAAAGGGAGAAAGTAGGGATGAAAAAGAACCTGCAAGAGTCAAACAAAGAGAAAGAAAATGTAGGGCGGTGGAAGAAAGAGCCATGAGATCGAATCAAGGCTAGGCTGCCTGTGTATTTGGAATCCCTGGCACTGAGCGGTGCTGGCGGCTGGCTCCTAAGAAAAACCTTGGTACCCTGCAGATATTTTGGGGTTTCACAAATTAAGCATTGGGTGGAGGGCCATCTTATCACATGCTCACCCATGACTGTCAGATGTCACTGCATGCCTCTGCTCCTTTGACATTTGGCAGAGGAGCAGGTCTTCGGATTCAGACCAGTAACAGGATACATTGCTGGAAAAAAATACCAGAGTATGTCATCCAAATTACTCTGCAGGTGATGAACCAAGTGCTCCCTTGCTGTGGAGGCAGTCATACAGGTCTTAAAGGAGACATTTGATGCAGCGTACCTACCAGCTTGGGTTACTCCTAAACTATTATACTCACCTTGGCCCATAAACATTCACACATAAAGCTGGTAATTACTACTGCGATCAATTTTGATATTCTTGTGTGATGATTTTACCTTTACCAACCCTATCACCTTAGCATTTAATTTCCTCTGGTCAATAGATCAGGTTGTTAGTTGAATAGGTAAAATGTCATTAAACTTTATTCTTCAAATGACCAGAGACCCAAGAGAGAGTGTTACAATTTTTAACTTATCAATAATTTTGTGAGTCAAATACCAATACACGTCATACACCTTTATCTTGAAGGTAATAAACAATAATAGAACAAATAAGTCTCAGTTAAGATCTCATGATGACGGAACCTGGAAAGGGGGAAACAGAGAGCAGTACAAGGACATACTACACAGAATTATATTTACCTAGAATGGTGTGAGGACCAACCCCTGGCCAAGGAGCTGTATAGTGATCCCTGAGTTGGTCAGGAGCCAAAGGATCAGGACAGGTTCAGGTTAGGATAGGTGACCTCTTCTATATGCAACACCAGCGTCGCACCCCTCTCTGGCACTATGAATGAATTGAATGAATGAATGAATGAATTCTTTTTCTTGTGTGGTTTCTCAAAACCATTACATTAAAAACAGAATACAAGATTACAAAATTACAAAAATTAAAACCAAGGGAGTTTGTGCCGCCCTGGGGGCTGGGGTTACAATGAGTAGGGTTCGTATTGAGGCATGGGTCTGCAAAGTCACTATGAGGGGAGGCCCTCCGGGGCCATCAGCAAGGATCGTGTCTGGTGAATGAACTTTCCGAGGGAGGCCATGTGCTTTACCGTTGTCAAAGTGTAAAGATGGATGGTCGCCTCCTTTGCGGTGCGGGTTCTTGATTGTCTTAGAATTGGCCTAAGATAGAGACTGCGGGCCACGTACAGGGCCGGGCAGCAGAATAGTAGATGAGCTAGTGACTCACGTTTGTACCTGCAGAGCCTACATTCCCGGACTCCTGAGCCGACCGTGCCGAAGGCGTATAGTTCTTTGAGAGGCAGCGGATGTAGTCTGTAGGCTAAGATCTTATGAAGGGCTGCGCGGCCTTAAGATGGTGTTTGGGATTGTGCAGGATGTGCGGTAAGCACAAGGACTCATGAAGGTCTTTTTTTGCCCACGACTCCAGGTCCAGTTCCCGTGACCGCGCGCGCACTTGTCTTTTGATGGAATGTTTGATGGCGGAGTAGCTGACATAATCGGGATTCCGGGACTCTATGGCGAGATTGAGATGGTCCTTCGCCACCTTGAAAGTGGCCGACCAGGGATTCCCTGGTTCTCTGAAGATACAATTCAGGGCTGCCTTAAGTGTGCTCTCCTTAGCCGTCGTTGTTAGAAAGTAGTATTTGCTTAGGGCGGCCATCTCTTCCAAATATTGCTGGTTGAGTGAAAACTCCAGGCGGACAAGAGTGTTTCTGGTACACCTCGGAAGATGAAATAGGCTCTTGTAGGCTCTGCAGTGCATTTTTTCTAGATCTTTATGCAGTTTGCCCGGGAATGCCTGGAGAGCGTAGTTTAGGGCCGGCATTAATTTGGCTTTGAGTACTCGTTGGATGGCCATTGTAAACGGGCTATATAAGGAGGCATGCAGCTTGCAAATAGCGTAAGTTATAGTTTTGCCTTTGCCTTGGATGATCTTTAGGTGTGCGCTTGAGAGCCCCGACTCCTGGAAGCAAATGCCCAAGTAAATGTACCGCTGAGTACTTTCCAGCAAAAGGTGGCTAAGCCTCCATTTTAATGATTTTTTCTTTGGGTACTTTCCAAAGATGATAACTTTGGACTTGGATGGATTTGCTACAAGCTTATTTTTATCGTTATATACGGCAAGTACCGTCAGCCCCTTTTGTAGCCCAATTCTCGTGTGGTCCAAGAGCACCAGGTCATCGGCGTATTGCATGAAGTGAATTTTTGTTCCGCCGATCTTAGGGATGAGCAATGCTGACCCAGTCAAGGCTCTCTCCATGTCCGCTGTGTATAAATTGAATAGCAGTGGGGCTAGCACGCACCCTTGTTTTAGACCTCGGTCCGTATTGATCTTTGCGGGTGCATGGTCCCTCGAGAGTTTGATTCTTACCCACGTTTTGTGGTACAAGGATTGGATCGCCCTCAACAAAGATGGATTGATGTTCCATTGGACCAGCTTTCTCCACAGGATTGCACGATCTACCCCGTTGAACGCCGCCGAATAGTCAATGAAGCAGGCGAATAAGGGAGGGCTTTTGCGTGTCCGCGCGTGGTGGACCAGATAAGAAAGTGCAGTGATGTTATCGACTGTGGCGGACCCTGGTCTAAATCCGGTTTGGCAGAATGGGAGGAGGCCTTCAGCGTTCGTCCAGTCTGTAAGCTCCCTCAAGATGGCACTGGCGTAAGCTTTTCCCTTGATGTCCAGAAGGGCGATCAGGCGATAGTTTGATGGTTCAGATTTGGGGCCCTTTTTGTGGATTGGCTGTAGGAGCGAACCTCTCCATGAATCTGGGACATCCCCCAGGAGCCAGCATTCAGTGTACAGGTGGGTCAGGGTTTTGGACCAGAAGTCGATGTTTGCCTTGAATAAGTGTCCAGGAAGGCCGTTGGGGCCCGGGGCACCATTTTGTCTGATATTTTTTAGAATTTTGGACACCAACAGTTTTCCCGGCGGGGCAATCATCTTCTGGTTGGGTCTAAGTCAGCTCCAGCGTTAGATGTTTCATTTTGCTTGGTGGCGGGCCGTTTTTGATGTAAAGGGCTTTTACGTGGGCGGCCCAGATGGGAGCCTCGAGGAGTTTTCTCTGTGGTTTGTGCCTCGTCCCAGGGTGCTTAAGTAGTGCCAAAACTCCTGCGATTTTCCTTGTCTCAGCAAATCAAATATTTTCAGCCATTGTGCTTCGCAGTGGTCTCGTTTTGCCTCCCAAACCTTCTTAGAGTGACTTTTGCTGGCCTCTTGAAGTTGTTTCTTCAATGGGCTTGTGCCATTTTTTCGGAAAAGTTTGCGTTTCTTGCTCAGTTGTTTGGCGCTGATTTTGATTTCCGCCTTGTGTCCATATGTAGGTGGGGAGTCCCTGTTAAATGTGTTGTTTGAGGTTCCACGAAGGATCGTAGCCAGGGCCTCTCTGACACTACTCTCCTCGATTCTTCCCCTTCTTCAGATGCGCCTCCTCGAATTTCTTCTGCGTTCCCCCTCTAGATGATCGGATTCTTCTTCAGCAATGTCTCTGTCTTTTTTTCTCTCTCTCTCTCTTGTGTCTTCTATCAGAGTGCTCAGACAGTGTCTCTGACCACTGTGGAATCCCCCGTCATCTGCGTCAGTGAGGGGTCTCTGTGACTTCTAACTGACTAAACCTACCTGAGTTATACTATTCGATGTGTATGTACCACCCCTAATGTTTCAATGTTCGTGAAAACCCCTACTTCTGATTGGACAAGGAGATGGGTAGAGGTCATCACACCATACTAATGTAATGCTTTTTCTTTAGTTCTTTGTTCATTATTCCCACCCCTTTAATTTACTTTCGCAAGCTTTATTCCCACCCGCATTTCACATTATGATCAATACATTGTATACGAATTCTGACTTCTTTCCTTCCCTCTTCGGGTCGAGGGGTGAGATTCCCAAGTGCTTCTTGCTAGAGCGACCTTGGCTGAGTTTCAACTTGTCTCATCATAGTTCCGGGCGGGATTTGGGTGCGCTTGCACACAAGTCAGGTAAGATAGGGATTTCAGTCACCCTCCAGGCCCAAATACGAACTAATAATAAAGTTAGAAAAAGACATGTTAGAATACAAAAATAAATGAATACACTGTATACCACTTATTCCTACTCTAATTCCATTAAATTATTTAACCTTTCGCATTAGCAATTTTAAATAAATGTGCAAGGTTTAGTTTAAGCATAGCAGGTGCATTAACATGTGAGTTTCAAGCGGCCATCTTAGTAGCTATTGCGCAGCTGCAAAGTTTTCTCACCAAAGCAAAGGACGTCATACTACGTAAACGCAGTAGACGCATCCGCAGACAATTCCAGCGTTTTCGGCAGCCATTTTAAGTCACTTAGGTTCCTTATTAGTAATACACATATGCAAGCTTCCACTAGATTCTGTATAAAGACGGTAATGCAATATTAGTATTTACGAACATGTTGATTACAGTATTACATGTTATTCGAGAGGATTGCATTTGAGCAAGTCTCTTTCATACGAAACCTTGTTCCATCACGTTTATCTGAATAACTCCACACAAAGCCCTTTACAACAGCTTTTACCTACCAACCATCCTACTGCCAAACAAACAGTAGGTGTCTTATCGTTAAATCTTCTGATACCAACAGGAACACAAGCCACCCAGGGCTTGGTATCTGCTTGTATCATCATCAAGTCAAAGAACAAGGATATATGGAAATATGGACTTGCCCTTACCCCAAAAGTCAGGACTCCTTAAGTCATTTTCTGAGCCATCCTCCAGTGTATCACCCCTTGCTGTACTGTTAACAGTGCTGCACAAACATGCTCTTAGTGCCACATATTACTTACACTAGGGAACACCTCATTAGGAGCCAGATGTAGGACACCATATACTGGTCGGTAACGGACGATTTCGGCCGTTACCGACCGGTATTTGGTGTTTGACATGTAGGGAGCCTAAATTTGACAGAATCAGTAAATTTACCGAATCGGTAAATTTACAGATTCTGTAAATCAAGATGTAAGTGGCACTTAAAACAGTGCCACAGGCCCTTAAGAATTCGTTATTTACCACCAAATACTATTTGGTGGTAAATAACAAATTCCTGTGTACATGCACATCTGTGCATGTACACCTGTGCCATGTGGCACACATACATGCCCTAAGGGCATGTATGTGTGTCACATGGCACCCAAGCCAGATCAGGGGTGCAACAGGGTGTCAAAGTGACACCCTGTCCCCCTTGACAATTCGGTAATTTTACCAAATCGGTATTTACCGATTCGGTAATTGGCATTGATTCCTATGGGCCTCAAGGCCCATAGGAATCAATGGCAATTACCGAAGCGGTAAATACTGATTCGGTAATTACCAAATCATTCCGATTCGGAAAAAATTACCGAATAATTACCTACATCTTATTTACCGAATCTAAAGTACCGAATCAGTAAATTTACAGATTCTGTAAATCAAGATGTAAGTGGCACTTAAAACAGTGCCACAGGCCCTTAAGAATTCGTTATTTACCACCAAATACTATTTGATGGTAAATAACAAATTCCTGTGTACATGCACATCTGTGCATGTACACCTGTGCCATGTGGCACACATACATGCCCTAAGGGCATGTATGTGTGTCACATGGCACCCAAGCCAGATCAGGGGTGCAACAGGGTGTCAAAGTGACACCCTGTCCCCCTTGACAATTCGGTAATTTTACCAAATCGGTATTTACCGATTCGGTAATTGGCATTGATTCCTATGGGCCTCAAGGCCCATAGGAATCAATGGCAATTACCGAAGCAGTAAATACCGATTCGGTAATTACCAAATCATTCCGATTCGGTAAAAATTACCGAACAATTACCTACATCTTATTTACCGAATCTAAAGTACCGTATCGGTAAAATTCTGTATTTTAGAGTCGGTAAATAAGATTTACCTACATCTGGCCCTTAATCTATATGCGTAACGTGTTATAATGCATTCTTGGCCGCAGACTAAACCTCCACTCGGTCATTGCATCCTCCAAAGTGACCCCGTTATATGCAAGCGACATAACATCCACTCTGCCATCTATCATAGTCCCTTCAACTGTGACCTAGCCTGGTGATTGGACTGATCATGGTGAAACCGTGGTCCACATCAGACTGTAGCTGCAAGCAATGCCACGTGTCCCTTCATGCAGGCTCCATAGGGCATATCAATACACTGTTGAACCGATGTGGTGGATATGTTGTACACATTCACAGTTGCCTCAGAACTGCCTTTTACACCTTATCACAAACATTAAAGCCATCATTCTCAGCAACTCCCAGGGCAGGAGAGCTTTTCTTAACTCTTTATTGGTATTTTAGACTCGAGTGTTTAATGTCCACACAAAAACAAAGTTTTAAAATTTCAAGCTTTTGCTGGGTGTCTCTAGCACTCAGCATGTTTCCCATTTCGTGAAATCCCCACCAAATTTGACCCCACAATCATCTCCTTCTCCCGACCCCATGCCAAGGTAAAGATGTGAATTAAAGTTTACAAAACAAGTGAAAAAAAACATTGACGCCAACTACTTTGTTAATCGTAACATGTGTTTTTTAACGTAGTGGGAGGGCCCTTTCTGTGCCCAGGAGATATCGCTCTCATGTTGTGTTTGGTTCATGCCACAATGCGGTCTACTTAATTTGCATTATTGTTGAGCTGTTGGCAACATGGTATAATTGACATCATGTGAATCGTGTCCAAGGATGACAGGGTCATCTATTCTCATGCAGACATCAGTCTGGACCATTGGAGACCTTCAGGGTATGGCACTGCCTTTGCAATTATCTGTCAAAAAGGATGTACTACATTGGGCCTCATTTATGAGGCTGTGCATCACTTTTACTCCGCCGGTGCGTCACTTTTTGTCACGCACCAGTGGCGTCAAAAATGCGCCTTGTTGCGCCATATTTACAAAGTGACGCATCTAGGTAGATGCGTCACTTTGTAAACCCCTGCGCCACATTATACCTGCGCCAGGTATAATGTATGCAAGGGGGGCGTATTGACGCAAGAAAGGGTCATGGAAGTGACGCAGTGAAACCTATGAGATTTCACTGCGCCACTTCTAGGACTCAAATGCGTCAAAATCTTATGCCTGCCTCACAGCAGGCGTAAGACTGTCTCAGGCCCTTTCACATGGGGCAAGCCCCATGTGAAAGTGCACATTGCTGGAGTTGCGTCACTTTTGTGACACACTCCAGCAATGCGTCACTTTTGCGCCATACAGATACGTCAGAAATACTGACGTATCTGTAACTCCTTGCGCAATGATGCGTTATACTGTAAGTATGACGCATCATTGGTGTCACAAGGAGGGCGCAATGAAAAGTGACGCATTGCTGTTTTCACGCAGCAATACGTCACTTTTCATGAATGAGGCCCATTGTGTTTATGGATGTCAGTGAGAGGCAGGGAGGCATGATTTCTGCCTGCCTTGTTTGTACAGGTCAGGATCTCATTCTGTGCCCTTCTGCCTTGCATCCTTTGCTCATGTCCTCCAAACAGATCTCGTTATTGGCTTCATAGCAGTCCAGAAATCATGTTCTTTGGGACTTCCAGCCTGAGAGAGGTTTGGAATACAAAAAATGCTTTAATGTGTATGGAATAGAAAGATACTATGACTTGTTTACTTCAATATTGTAAAACTGTGGTGGCTTGATTTTGTCCAGATTATCCCCCCAACAGACCAGTTCCACTGGAGCAGTGAACTATTCATAGCATAGGGTGCTATGAGGAGAGAGGTTGGCTGCAAGACGCTTCACAAGTCAGCACAGGGGTTAGTGTTATAATGGTGAATAAGTGCAGCGGGTGGTGACGTCTCCAGATCCTTCCTCTGGTTCATCAATGACTCGGAACCAAGGACAGGGTAAACCACAAGGAGGTCAGCCTCTGATGCTTGTTTTGTCGTTTCCCCCCAAAACACGAATGCTCATAGGAACATGACATTCTTGATGGGAAAATTATTTCTATTTCTTGTCAGGAAAATTCTTGTCTCAAGAAGAAATGCAGACGCATTCAGAAACCTCCTCTGTACCCGAGGCACTGCAGCAACCAATTCAGTCAACAAACGATAGGTTAGAAAGTGTTCCTCCTCACCCCTAAATCAGTACGGGTGCGGAGATTAGAATAATGTTTCCGCAGTCGTGGTGGATGAGAGATTTTTGGCAGTACCAGCAAATAAACTGTCAATCCGAGACATTAAAAAGGTAAAGCTTGAGATTTTTACATGTTATGGCATTGCTGGGAGAGGAAGCAGCTGCCAGCCTTGGACCTGGGATCCTGGGAGTCTAGGCGTCCATTCAACATCCGGTGACTCTGGCCAGATCACTTCATCTCCCCAGTTCCAGATTACCGGATACCCAAAGTAGGCACCGGCCTATAGGCCCCACTCCTTTAAGGGGCCTGTGACACTTAAAGTACATAAAACAGAGACATCAGATTCACATAACAGTTTGCCTCTTAAAAGCTCATCTTCTGGCAGCTGTCAGTTTGTAAAAAATATCTGGTGCATTGGATATTACGTGATTATTTGCGAGGGGGTTGAAATTACGACTCCCTATGGGCCTCCACAGGGCTGGATACAGCACAGAATCTCACTACGCCTAACAAAAAGTGGAAATACAATGAAGCGACCTTATGCAATATAACTTGTGCACATGTAGAGCTGTTCGATACCTTGGGGTGGAGTTTGTGCTATATAAAACTACAAAAAAAATGCTTGAAGATATGATGTCTGCTTTTGCTGTTCCTGTGGCTTCCTTCAATTAATTATTACTATTTTTTTTAAAGCTTTATTTTTTCCCAGTTTACATACAGGAATAAAATAATCATTACATTGCAGAGTATAGCATCAGCAGCAGTAAAAAAAAACCATGTATATCAAATCAAGCGTTAAATGCTTGCAGTTATTGATGGAAATGGACAGTGCATTGCAGGCAGAAACCAATGACATACATCAAAAGAGATCGATAAAGAGATTTGCAATACTAGAAGACAACAACTTCCACATAAACGGAAACATCATAGATAACAACACAAAACAGCGGCAGCTATCAATTGTTGATTGATCATAAAGACATATGTTCCAAAACTCGCGTCTAGCCGACCCCCTCAGGAACAATACCGCGTGCTGTCTGTGAGTGTTGATCGGATTGCTTCTTGGCAATGTAATCCCTATATGGGCCCCAATGTCCACTGGTCGGGACAAGCTAGGGAGCAGAATGGAGTATTCTTTTCAATTTACGTTACAAAATGCCAAACTTCTAAGCCATGCCTGCAGTGTTGGGAATCTCTTGCTACCCCATAATAGAGCAATCTCTCGTTTAGCTAACAGGAAGCCCAACGCTGCCAGTTTCCTGACTGTCTGAGGGAAATTGGCCACGTAACCCAGCAGTGCGATCTCAGGGGTGGGTACTAGCTGCATGGAAAGTATGTCACCTAGTATGGTGTGGACCAAGGACCAGTATTGGTGTATTTTAGGACATGTCCAGGAAAGGTGAGCAAAATCTGCAAAAGGAGCCCTACATTTCAGTGGTGGGGCCTGCTGTGGTCAAGTCTATGTGAACGTGCAGGTGTGTGATACATTCTGCGGAGAAACTGAAAATGAAGTAGTTTATGCCTGCTGTTTAAAGAGATCTCCTTGGTTGCCCTACAGCACTGCTCCCATTGGTCGTCAGTAATGGGCCTACCCAAATCCACCTCCCAAGCTGCACGTACCTTAACGTCAGAAACAGGCGTGGAGGCCCTACATTGTTTGTATAGTTTAGAGACCAAATGTGCGCCAGTAGGATTCTGGATAAGCAGCGTCAATGGTGGGGTCGGTTCGGGGGCCGTTGGGAATGAAGGGAATGTGGCCCGAAGCATGGAGTGCATACGAGTCAAAACAAAGGTGTCCATAAAGGAGCGTTCGGTGAATCGGGCATCCTCTAGCACCGAGAAGGCGTGACCTTCAGGGACCAGGCCGCCTATAGTGCGAATGTGAAATTTCCCCAGTGTGCGTTGGATCAAGATCAAGATCTCACCTGTTATTGGAAGCAGTGAAGGATTAGGTAGGGGTAATGCTGGTGAGTACACCAGTTCAAGGCACAGCAGTCTTCCCAGCCTGTCCCATGCCCATCATGAGGTCGATACAGTTTGAATGTCGTGGGGGTCCCGAGGGAATCCCGTAGGTAAGATAGTTGAAAGGTGACGAGGGAGCACCAGGTCTGCCTCTGGCTTCAAATATGGGATGTGTACGTCTGGATGGAACCAGACATGTGCGTAACAACATTGTGCTATCAGGTAATATAGATAAAAGTCTGGGACCCCGAAGCCTCCCCTCTCATATAGTAGGGCCAGAATCTGCCAGTTAACCCAAGGTGTCTTGTCCCCCTAGACGAGGCACAGTAATAGTGTACGTAGTTGTGAAAAAAAGGTTTTGGTAAGTGGCATGGGAATATTATTAAAAAGGTATAAGAACCGCGGGAGAACTACCATTTTAATTATGGCGACTCTCCCAGCCATTGATAATGGCAGTTGCAGCCATTTCACGATCTGAGATTCAAGGGAGCTGATCGCCCTACCGTAATTTAGCCTAATCATAGTAGTGGTATCTAGATGGATATAAACTCCAAGATATTTGACCGCATCTTGGCACCACTCAAGCGGAAATTCACAAGCCCAAGTAGTCGTGCCTGCTGTTATTGGGAAAATAACCGACTTGTGCCAGTTGATGTTGAGCCCGGAAAACTTACCGAATCGAATGATTTCCAAAATTAGGGGCTCGAGATTAAGATGGGGCATCCTAACGTACAGGATAGTATCATCCGCATAAAGCGAGATTAAAAGGGGGCCAGTGCGAAATTGTAGGCAAAGGTGTAGATGTTTTTCTTGAAAATGGCGAACCAGGGGATCCATTGCCAAAATAAAAAGCAGTGGGGATAGGGGGCAGCCCTACCGCGTGCCACGGGACAGAGTGAAAGGGCCAGAAAGTGTGCCCTTCAGACACAATCTAGCAGTTGACTCGGTGTACAGCAGAGCCACTGTGGAGAGGAAGCACTCGGGCATGCCCATACGTCGCATGATGGACAGGAAAAAGGGCCACTCGAGGGAATCAAATGCCTTCTCTGCATCAAGGAGGATGGCGGCAGCAGGTGTGGTGGGGTCGATCCTATGCAACACAGTGAATAAGGTCCGCAGATTGAGTGATGTGGACCTATGAGGCACGAAACCCGACTGTGCCGGTGAAATGATGGATTCTATTATTAAGGACAATCATATCACAATTACCTTGGCCAGTGTTTTATAATCAAGGTTTAATGAAGACAACGGCCTATAGGAGCTACATAGTTTAGGGTCTCTGCCTGGCTTGGGGAGGAGAATAATGACCGCTTCTCTGAATGTTGGGGGAAGGATGCCCACTACCAGAGCCTCAGCATACACCTCCAACAGCCGTGTAACCAAGATATCTTTATATGATTTATAAAAATTGCCGGAAAAGCCATCAAGACCAGGAGCCGAGGAGCCTCGTAATGCATTGATGGCTTCCAATATGCAGTCCTGGGTAATGGGAACGGGCAAAAAGTCCTGCATGTATCATTCTAAGTAGACCATTACAATCTCTGCTAGGTAGTCCCCCTGTTCCCATAAATCCCCAGTGACTCTGGACGTATATAATGCTTTGTAATATGCAAGAAAAGAATCGCATATCTCTGGGGTAGAGTGTAGTAGAGTGTCATTCGGGCCAACTTTTTCCGTGATGTAAGCTGAGTCTCGCGGGGGGCGGAGAGCATGAGCTCATAATCTACCAGGTCGTTCTCCTTCACCATATCGCCGCGCAACGTGTTGTTTATTAAGGAATCGTGGAAAAAGGTTGGGGAGTCTACATTTGGACCATAACCCGATAAATGAAATCCTGTGTCCCAGCAGGGAACCTGTAACAATCAGAGTTCGACCCTCAACATCAGTCAAGGTCTTGTGTAGTGAAAAGGGGACACGCTTGTGTATGAATATGGCAACCCCCCTAGCGTACCGACTATAACTAGAAAAGAATCTGTGGGAACCCCAGCTCTTCGCAATGGGAGTATGGTCGGAATTGGACAGATGCGTCTCCTGCATGAACACAATATCAATGTTATGCCTGACAATATAGTTGAGGACTTGTCTTCTCTTTTTAGTATTGTTTAGACCCCTAACGTTCCATAACATCAAAGAGAGCTCGGAAGGACCGGGCTGGTGCCCTAGCTTATCCATTGGAACACCATAATCACAATGGCACCGCAATGCATGCAAAGCTTCTGCCACAAACTAGCAACCTGAGCAATGACTCTGAAAGAAACAATGAATTTGAGCAAATATCCCACCCACCACCCAGCCTCCTGTTGACCCCAAGGAGGCAAACCCAAACATTCTTAGTCGAATACATGTGCATTGCAAGCAGCCCCATTGCTGTAGGAAACAAATGTGCACACCGCAAAAATAGCATAGAAAACAAAGAAACTTTGGTATTCACCATAGGGCGTGGCAACGCCACACCGGACGGGCATTAAGAAATAAGAACTCAGCAATTAGATTAGAGATGCATGTACGCACTAAACACAGCAGAACACAGTGGTAAATGCAATAATCATTCAACCAGTCACAGGGTTGGAAAAGAGTTCAACGCTGTCCTGCGAACCCCCCTGTGACGGGGAGACTGAGCGTGGCACGCCAGCCGCCTCAGAGTGCTTCTTCTTGTATTCCTGGCAAAATTCCTGTGCCTCGGTGGGAATATCAAATATGCAAAATCTGCCATCCACATCGACCCTCAACCTCCCCGGGTATAGCATACCGTACTTGAGACCCAAGTTCTTTAGGGTTGCTTTGACTCCATTGAATTTACATCTTGCCTCCTGAACCATGATGGTAAAGTCAGGGAAAAAAGCCAACCTGGACGTCCCCCCTGTCACGAGCCAAACGGAGAGCAGCATCTCTGTCCCTAAAGTTCATGAGTCTAGCAATGATGGGACGTGGGAGGAGGCCTGGCCGAGGACGGGGGCCCAGCGATCTATGGGCGCACTCCACCACGAAGCCCTGTGTGAACGTGTCTCTACCAAACAGCTCTGTAAAGCAATTGTTCTACGAAGACGTCCACATGCCCAGTGGAAGACATCTCCGGAACTCCGATGATTCGGATATTATTCCGGCGGCTGCGTGTCTCTAAATCCACATTCTTAATAGCAACGTCCTTGAGGATCTTCTCCACCCCGTCCAGTCGCTTCAGTGAGGACGATGCGCTGTCTTCGATGTCCGATACCCTTGCCTCCACAGCATCAAGCCTTCGATCGTGAGCCTGAATCTTAGTCCCCATATCAGCCAATTTCTTGTTGAGGTCATCAAATCGGCCGTCAAGTGCCTTGAAACCGGCCCTCATTTCGTTTAGCATGGCCGTTGAAAGCGAGGCAGGGTTTTCCGCGTCGTTCGAGCCCATAGCCCCATCAGTTAGGCCAGGAGGGACATCCGAGGTGGGGCCAGAGGCTTTGTCAAATTGTAGCATGCATTGATTGGGGTCTTTCTTCCCCATTCTTCAGGGAGAGGAAGGAGATTGCCAGTTGTCTGGCAAAGCCACAGCTACAGGTAAACTAGAGGGCAGAGAGGCGCAGGCTGAATGTGCGAGGATGTCTCCGCCAATGTGATAGCCAGCGATATCAACACGCGGTGGATCGCACCATGTGGCAGTCGCGGCAACGCCGGTCAGCTGATGGAGGGTTCCCATAAGAAAACGGTGGTGTGGATATACCGACCCAATGGCAGGACCAGGGCAGAGCAACAAGGAGAACGTAGTCTGCCAAAGCAGCGATGCATCAATGACCCACACTGAGCAGAGTGGACCGGAGAATGGAAGCAAGCACAGATCCGAAGGCTCCAGTGGACCGCCAAGACACACAGAGGCGCCAGCGGGATCCACCTGCTCAGGCAGGTAAGTCCCTCAGCGATCGTCAGCCAGCAGGGGAGATCCAAGAATTCAAGGGCAGTCGGTGGTCTCAATTATGCTGCATTGGAGCTTAGATATCTTGTTGCTGCATATTTGCCTGCACGTTTCTTCCCCAAAGCGGTCTGCCTCATTCCATGGCAGATAGTCAGCCAGGGGGGCCTGGAGGGGAGCTGGCATGTCCGATGAGGCCCAGCGCCGCCGCAGCCCCAGGCTGGGAGGTTGGGGCCTCCCCACAAGCCCGCCTCAGCCCCCGCCGCTTCCCACAAGCCAGGCCCCGGTGCGGAAACGCCCACCAGGCCGGGAAGGCCCGAAAGTACCCTGCGCGTAGCGGGACCAAGCCGGAAGCCGCAGCGGGAGGGATGGGGGAAGGAAAGCCCGCAGGAGGAGCTGGGATAGAGTGTAGGGCAGCGCCAAGCACCCACCAGGGCAGCACTCACCACCACCGCAGACTATAGTATCTTCATCGGGAAAGGCAGCCGGACCGCGCCCGCCCTCCGTGCCGGCCCGTCTCACGCCAGACCCACTTATTGCCACTGTCTCAATCAGGCATCAGGTTGTTCCCCCGGTCCCTGGGAGCAGATGGAGCGTGCCTGCTGGAGCCAAAATCTAGCTACATTGGGGAAAAAGAAAGTTTGTTTAGCCCGGCCGGCAGGGCTTCAGGCAAAGGCGGCCATCTTGGTCGCCCCCGTGGCCATGCCCCTCCTTCAATTAATTTTAAACTCTTTCGAATTGTAGTTTTATAATTGTTATTTTTGTACCTCCACCTTTAAAACAAGCATTGGCATAGCCAATAGGTCTCGCTTTTGGGACCTTATAAGTGTTTAGTTATCCAGCACAATATCCTTGGTGCAACAACATCAACTGTTGCATGGCTCATCACTTATAAGGTCCAAAAGGCGAGACCTAATGGCTATGCCAATGCTTGTTTTCTGTAGGCACAGGAAAATTAAGTGACGTGCTTAGAATCACAGTGTTGAGCAGACACAGAGACTCGAACCAGTGCATGTGCACAACCTTAGGTATGTTTTTTTTTACCATGCAGCTTACTATCACAGTTTTGCAGCTTTGTTGCAATATTGTGTCTTTTGCTGAGCACTGTGTGTAAACCTATACACACAGAGCTTACTAACACAGCTCAGTGAGGTTATGTGGTCATTGCATGTGGAACTTGCAGGTCACACTGACCTGCAACATAGCCCGTTTGGTTATGTCCCTGCTGGAAAACATCCCCATGTTAATACTTTGACTTCGCCCAAATCATTGAAGAGGTTTGATAAGCTTTAATACATTGTTAAAATAAATGGTATTGATTTGAATGCAAAAAAATTAACTTGCTCCTTTAGAATGCCATGAAGAGTCCAGTGGAAACAAACACCGTTTTATTGGTAGCTTCCTGTTTTTTGTTTATTTTCGTGTGCAACACAGGTGTGTCCAAAGGCCCAGAACGTCAGCTCTACTGCTCTGATAGTAGCCGTGGCAGTAAATAACTGCACACCACTAAGCATAAATCCACTCTAAAGGGATGCCAGGTTCTCGGGCACGAAGGCTCAGCAACACACATAGGGTCAACATTCTGTGGCTGGTGTGGCTTGCAAAACAGCCTGTTATGGTACCAGGCAGGTCAAAAGTCCTCACGTAGTTAGGCAGTATGCAAGCGGCATCAAGGCGCACAACATCACACATGGCATCACAGGAATTTACATAATAGAAAGTAGCAGGGGTAAAAAAGCATGGGGGTGCGGGGAAGTCCTTGTTGGCAAAGAGCAATCAGTGATGTAAATCATAACCATTCAGATAATGTTAAAAGGTGGAGAGGGGTCATAGCGCCGTCACTCCAGGGTTATTATTTGAAGGACATGTGGTCACCTCATGACAAGTTTCAGAAACCTAAAAGTAACTGGAGGAGAAAAAGGCACACAGTATGGAAACTGGTGGATTATTGTTCTGGAGGGCTCAAAGGATGAGGGGCATCTATTTCACATACTGCGAGAGGAATACATCGATTTAACAGGACTTATGATGTTAGCAAATTTTATGAAAGGGCGCTTTGCCTGGGTAATAACCACTCTGGCAAAGAATAAAATACCTGGTCGCAACAGCATTTGAAAATGGTCTGCTATGGACAGTACGGCAGATCGAACTTGAAAGAGTCGTACTGTAACGTCTGGCTAGGTACAGAGGTGGGAAAAAAACAGAAGGACAAACATCACCTTCAGATACGAGTTCGCTCTGTGTAACTTTGACCAAGATGAGGAAAACCGAATTACTTCAAAGCTATCGTCTAATGTAAGAAGTATGTAAAAAATTAACTATAGGGTGTTTTGTTTTCATCACAGCAAAATAAATACATAAAAAGGTAAAGCATAGACAAATCAAACATTCCCAGGGGCGTCTGCATGACAAATTCTGATTCTAGTAAGTGTGCTTGAAAATGGCTGTCAGCAAAATGTACTGCTCTTAAGTTCCTGAAAGCACAGAGCCCGTAAACTCTAGGCCACGTTTGCCGTCACAGTCTTTGAACAGTAGACTTGTCTTTTGGCTAAAGATCGGGTCCACGTTTCAGAAAATTAGATTTTTAAGAAAGACATCGCGAGTTTGCTATTTCTTGGTTTTGAAGAGCGAGCCGGCTATCTTCAAAAATTAGCTGCGCTGCCGCGAAAGTGAAAGCAACACTCACTCTTGTGGAGGTGGGGTGGAGGGATGCGCCGGAGAAAGGGTGGAAGAAAAGTAGACTGTTGAGAAGTAGCCGAGGGCAAGAGACTGCGCGCTTGGCAGAGAAATAAATAAAATGAAAGACAAGGAGTCTTCATAAAGGAGACGTTCAGGGCGGAGCGAGTGGGTGAGGAGAGAGAGGACGTGTGGGCGAGGGGAGAGAGGGAGATAAGGTAGGGAGCAGAAGGTGAGTCCGCGAGTGGTGCGTGCGCGTGCTTAACGTGAACTAAAGTGAAAGCGCAAGGATGACGAGCTGGGAGAGCAGTCTGCTCTTTTTCGAAGCACATACTTGTGCTTGTGGCGCGCCCCTGCTCGCTCCCGCAAGGTGGATGCCGCCACAAGCACAAGTATGTGATTCGAACAAAAGAGCAGAACGACGGCTAAAGGTCCTCCTATGCAGCGCATGCGCGCTGTGTAGATGAGACCTAAAAAGGGAGCTGTGTGCTCGGCCACGCCCTATCAAGCACAGTAACGCCATTTAGATACTTTAATAAGGTATTCCACCAGAAAATTATACCTTTATATACTTTGAAATCCCTTCACTGACTAACTTCCTCATCGAAGAGCAGTCTAAAACTAAGCAGTGCTTTTTCCTGTCCAACACTGACCACTTCCTGCTATAGCTTCCTATGAGAATCACAACTAAGGCAAATCCTACAAATTTTTACCACTGCTAACCTATTCCAGGCTTAGGTTAAACTCTTCTTGAACACTGTCCTAGCTCTAAGCAGAAATTATTAGAATGTCAGACTTTGGCTAAGTGAGTTCACTACTTAAAGTTTTTGAACAACTTTGCTTTGGAAGAGATGTAGTTGAACCACTAGGCAGACTCAGGGACCTTATCGCCTAACTCTAACTAAACATAAGCATTACAATCAATATACTAGATGGAAGGAATTGTGCCATAGTGACCTCTAGAGTCCCATGGAAAGGTGTTAAGTGATGAGATCGAGGCAACACTTCTGCTTACTGTAACACTTTAAAAAATAATTATTGGCTGTATAAAAAACTGCATATCAAATATAACAGTTTTCATAAATAGACTTCAGTCCCATTCCTCAGTCCCATAACAGCCTCCATGGCCGATTAAGGGGCAGATTAGGATTGCGGAATTTCCGCATCCTCCGGGCCGGCGGAATCCACCGCCGGCCCGGAGGATGCGGAAAAACCATAGCGGACCCACCAAAGACCCACCGCCACATTAGGATGGCGAGTGGGTCCTGGTTTCCGTCCGCAGCATTTCCGCCGCGGTTGGCTTATTAACCAATTAAAAATACAAATAAAAATTCATTATTACAATTAGTTACCTATTAATACAAATTAATTACAAATTAACAATTAATTAATTAGCAATTAAAAATTAATTAACAATTAATTCAAAATAAATACAAATAAATAAATTACATTATTTAATTAATTATAATTAAATTACCTCCCACCCTATTCCCCTATAATCCCACAACCCGCTACAGAAAATAAATTAGTAAAATTAACATAATTATCAATTAATCAATTAAATAAATTTAATTGGCAATTAAAATGTAACTAATTACCAAATAAAATTAATTAACAATTAATTCAAAATAAATACCAATAAATAAGTTTACATATTTAATTAATTATAATTAAATTACTTCCCTCCCTATTCCCCTATAAACCCACAACCCGCTACAGAATTAAATTACGCAAAAATTAAATAACATAAAATTCATTAATTAAAATAAATTATAAAATAAATACACACTTTTCACACATATAATAACATACAAAACACTATAAAAATTCGATATTATAAAAAAATCGATAATTTTAATAACCTATATTATATACTTCGATATTTTGACTTTCTATATTTTAAAAATTCGATATTACATTACTTACCTTAAAAACGATATTTTTGATGACTATATTCTGTCCATTCGATATTTTGTCCATTCTATATTTTGAAGTCGATATTTTGTTCATTCGATATTTTGAAGTTGATATTTAGTCTGTTTACCGTTTCATGCATGCCGTCAACTTGGATGAGGTAAGCGCCTCACTGACACAAAACAAGACAACAGACAGCCCCAGAACATGTCTTTAAAGGCAGAAATAAGAGCGCTGATTACGCCCGCCCAGCATTCCTAGTGCAGTTTTATTGTATGTTACAAGGCTGATTAATGCTGCTGTTTTTAATTGAATCACACTGTAGGCCGGCGGGTTCTCACACATCATACCCCTACCCCCGCTGCGCCCCTCTACATTGAACGTTCAATAGCGCACAATTACCTGAAATCCGGGGTCTTGGAGGAAGGGCGAGGTACTCTCCTGATGGACAGGACGAATAACTTTCAAGAGCCACTTTACCTAATTCTTTGTACAATGCATCGGAGGCCAGCCAGCATCAGGCCCTTTAAAGAGATCAGTAAGATTTCACAAGTCAGGCGTAGCAATCATATCAATGCAGCGGCATGAATATACAACACAGTGAGAAACAGAAGTTCAGCTTTTCACATGCTACACACCAGGAACACACCTGTTTTCTATACAATCACTAGCTCCACGGACACACAAAGTCCAAAACACACGCAATGCACTTGAAGGCTATATATCAAGGTGCACTGGACAACACTTGAGGGCTCATTGTGAGAGCACGGGCTTGGTGGAGGAGCAGGAAACGTAGAGTCTTTAATCGAAAGCATACTAAATCCTCCCTTTGACGAGAGAGCATGCCTGCACTCACTGAGCATGAACACATAGACAGTCGATCTGGTGCCGTCCTAAAAACAAATGCTTCCCTGCTGCTTGTGTCTTTCTTTGTGAAAAGGGGAGAGCCAGAGAGACAGCCTCCTCTAACTCTGAGCTGCCTCACACACACTGCGCCAGAGGCCCCACTATCTGCGGCGTCTCTCTCAGCCAATCCAGACACTGCTCCTGCTGTTACAGAAGCACCTGGATTAGCTGGGCAGATACCCTCAATGCTCATTACTGAGGACAGGGGCTGCAGCTATGAGTCACCCCGGGCTTCAGTATCAGCAGGGAAAGGGACTCTGAGCGGCCTCTAGTGTGCATGTGGGGTTGCCCAGACAGAGGCTGTCATCCAAATCAGCATGCGCACTTGGGCCCCTCTGATCGACAGTGTAGTGCCTGTCAAAAATATTGCTAAGCCCCACCCCCCCAAGCCTGCACTGTCGTCTCAGGGAACCCCCTTCTTCATGCCTTGATACTCCAATGGCCCACAGCAGAATAAAATGCAAGTCTTTACATACATTTAATTGGGGAGCCACCTTGGTCAAAATATCAGTGGGGCAATGCTCCCACGCCCTATGGAACACACCACCCTTAATCAGGAAGCTGTATCAGATGCAGAGAAAGCGTGGAATGGGAGATACCTCTCCTAAAGTACTTTTGACGTCAAGTGAGAGGCAGACGATTTGGACGGAGCATTTATAGGCCACACTCAAAGTTGGCTGCCAAATCTTGTGAGTATACAAAATCATGCAAGATCTCAAGTCTCACTTATTCTGTTCAGTGGACTAGAGGAGGTCATACAGAAGGGGGTGTGGATGTTGTTGGAAAGATGTCTGACACACAATGGGATACTCGTTCAAAATTTTTGGCTACAATCTTTGGTCAATGGTGGATTCAATCTAGAGGGATACAAAGAGCACTACAATGATCAAGCAAATTGGGTTGTGGTGGGTTTGGCCCAGGGGGTCATTCACAGGCATGCAGATTAGGACCATGGATTGAGGTGGGTTTGGTACAGGGGGGCATTTTTAGGCATGCAGATTACTCATTGCTTCTGTATACAGCGCATGAAGTGTGATCCATAACAAGGATTTTGTTATAAATAATTATTATTGCAAATGTTTCAATTCTGAAATTGTGAGACTGAATTAAATATTATTGAGGCCTGTGGAAGGAGTATTGGTCTTCTGTTTTGTGCACTTTACTCTAGACATGTACGCCCTTTTTCTCCCCACGTCTCATCCATCTGCATATCTTAAACCTCATCTCTTTCCTCTTCAGCAGCCTTTTTTCACTCTCTCCTGAATGCATCTTCTTCACTTTACTGTCCCAAACATACACTGCATTCACTCTCAAGTAAGCACTTTATTGTCTTATACTTTTGCCTTGTCAATATTTTGGAAACTGTGTACCCCCTTCATTCACAAATGTACAAAGAATTTTAGTTGCAACTGGAATATGTGACCATAGTTCTGTGTGCTCTACACCGAGGTAAACCCACTATGCTCTTCTATGCTATGCAGATTTGTAAAGCAAGTAGCTAATTGAAAGCTTCCCAGCACTAATAGAGATAGGACCTATGCATGCAGTGCATATATAAACAGGTTAAGATAAGTGGGGGTATAGCCAAGCTTTGAGCTTTTTCTTAAACCTTGTCTCATTGTCATGGTTTCTAAGTACTATGGTTATTGTGTTCCACAGCTTAGGTACAAGAAGTGAAAAGGATCTTTCCCCCTATCTGGTCCTTTATACTTGGGGTACCTTCAGGAGTCGGGCATTGGAGGATCTTAGTGTTCTGTTGGGCGTGTAGAGTGTTAGAAGTGCCGTAATCAAGGAAGGACCTTTTAAGTTGAATCCTCTGTGGGCTATACAGAGTGCTTTGAATGTCATTCTTTCTTTGACAGGGAGCCAGTGAAGGGAATCCACTGTATTTTTACATGAGCCATGGTTAGGAACCTTCAGTAGCATCCTAGCTCTCACATTTTGGACGACTTGGAGTCTCTTGATAACTTATTTAGGTGAGCCTATGTATAAGAAGTTCCCGTAGTCTAGCGACTGAACCACAGTTCTTCTGGACAGGGTGGGTAGAAGTTCCATGATTTTACACAGAGTTCTGAGGATGCCAAAGCAGGAGGCAATACGTTTTTTTCTTGTGTATCCATTAAAAAAGAGCTGCCCATCAACATACCTAGGTTGTTTTTGGACTGGCAGACACTGTGAGAAATTCACACTGCCTTGAGCCTAGGCATCAGAGCTCTCAATCATGGGCGGTAATAAACACCTGGTGCAACTCAGTTTAAAGTATGCACTATACAAGAGTAATAATAGGATGCATGAAACAAAAACAGAAACACAACATGATGGAAATAGCTAACACTCTTAAGGAATGCAAGATGAAGTAAAACACGTGAAATAGAAACAGGATCTGACTTGCGTTTCCTTAACATTATTAACATTCATTGTTTAGAAATCGATCGGTATTTTTGGCATTAATATTAAGGTCATGAATATAAGGTCCAACAGAATCCTTTTCAATGTCTGTTTTAATGCCACATAAGATTGAGACTGCTGCTGTGACATAGTGGTGCTGGCGCTGGTAACTAGCACTTTTAAATACAATTCTCTCCTCATATTTTAAGCAACTGTATGGTGATTTTAAACTATATAGGCGCATTTTAGCTGTGATTTTAAAACTGTTTAAATTGATGTTACGGTGATTTTAAAACTCTATACATTTGCTTCTTACCGCCTCTGCACTGACTCCTAGGCTGCAACTACCCACCAAAGCTCCCCGGTCCGTCACCGCAAGTGTCGATTGTACGGAGGGGGCGGAGGGCGCAGGTAGCGAGCACAGCACTTCCGGCTTGGGAGAGCAGTATGGGGGTGTGCGGGCTAGTCGTTGGAGCCCTGGGACAATTTAAAACGGATGCTGATTCGTGCGCGCAGCGGACATGCGCAGCGGGCACGCCGGCGGCGCGCCTAAGGCGCGCCAAAGGTAAGCTTGTATGTGCCCGTCCGCGTCTGGCACGGGCCCAGGGCCGTAATCCCTGCTCAAAATATAACTAACAGAATTAGGAAGGTCTATAACAGCTCACAACTGAAGGACCTACGGCCAAAACCCTCCTGTGCACCCCTCAATCCGGGAGATGAAGTCAAATATTGTACAAGCTGTCATCTTGAGTTCCCCTACGCGCGCTGTAGGATAGCAGCACATCGCTGCCAGCTACAGAGTCACCCAGTAAATAAACAATCAAAGGCCGCCCTAGTGAATGTTAGATCCCTTGTAAAACATAATACAGAAGTAGCAAACATGATTGACACCTATAACCTGGGCAGATAGATCGGCGGACATTGACCTTGCATTAGCAGTGCCCGACGGAACCGGGAAGCGGGGAGGAGGCCTAGCCATCATCATTAAGGATACACTTCATGTGCAGGGAATCGAGAGTCTGAACTCCCCTGAGTGTAAAAACGCTTCCTTTAAAAATTTGCATCACTAATAATTATACATTCCCTGGCCTTCTATTGTACAGGCTTCCAAAGGCAAATATCCCCTTGGCACAACTATTGGGGCCCGCTCTAGAGTCCAGCTTATCCAGGGAAGACTTCACCATCATGGGGGATTTCAATATCCACCTGGAAAAAGTTGATGATAGTAATACGAGTACCTTGTTAGAGACCTTGACCAGCTGTGGCATGTCCCAATTAGTGAATCAGGGAACTCATTCCGCTGGGCACACCCTGGACGGAATATTCACCTCGAATCCCAACATCAGAATAGGGGAAGTGCTGTCTGTCCCCTGGTCCGATTATAAAGTAATTCATTTTTCCTTAAACCTGGACCAGATAAAAATGGTTAGGGCACCTCGGGAGGGGGAGCGCCCGTACCAGGACTGGGAAAAGATTGATATTGCGGAAC
Source organism: Lissotriton vulgaris (assembly GCF_964263255.1). NCBI lineage: Eukaryota > Metazoa > Chordata > Amphibia > Caudata > Salamandridae > Lissotriton > Lissotriton vulgaris. The sequence continues at coordinate 1,023,694,279 of NC_141693.1, forward strand.
TACACGCACGGCTTGGCTCCACTACTTTAGAATTAGATAAGGACTGCGACATAGCCTCACACCAAGTAGAGAACTGGATCAAATCTGCAGTGCTTGCAATCGCCCCCATCAAAACCAAAAAACAGAAAAGGCGTAAACGCTCTGAACCATGGTTTTCAGAGAAATTAAGACTGCAAAAACAGACTTGCAGGAGGGCAGAAAGGAGATGGAGGGCCAACTATGGGACAAAGGAGAAAGTTGATTATTGCAAAACCTTAGCCACTTATAAAAATTTGATTATGGAAGAAAAATCGGCATTTTTTGTAAAAAAGATCAACGAGACCAAAGACTCCAGTGAGGAACTGTTTGCCACGGTAAAGAAACTCACAGAGCCCGCGACCAAACAGGTCGATGGTAGCACAGACCTGTGCAACAAACTAGGACAGTTCTTCACGGACAAGGTGCGACCTATATATGATTCTTTCCCTCAGAGGCACTTTGTCCCACATGCAGGGGGTACTAGTCAACCTGATCACCCCACTCAGGACAGTCCCTCAGACCTCAGCCCCCCTATTCCCAAATTTAAGTTTTCAGTTCCCTCGGTCGAAGAGATCAGACATCTGGTCTTGTCCACCAAATCCGGAGGCCCTATGGACCCTTGCCCACCCAAGGTCCTTCACATGTTCCCTGAACTGCTTAGCTCCAAACTCCAGCTACTCTTCAGCAACATAATTCAGTCCAGCTGTTTTCCTAAAGCATGGAAGGCAGCCTCGGTACTTCCTTTACTTAAGAAACCTAGCCTTGACCCTTCCATTCCAGCTAACTACCGGCCGATTTCGAGAATTCCTTTTCAGGCTAAAATCTTTGAGAAACTGCTGAACTCTCAACTGGCAGGATTCGTCAAGAACACGCATGTCCTAGATGACTCCCAATATGGGTTCAGGGAGGAACACAGGACTGAGACTGCCTTGGTGATGGCAGCGGAGGAAATCAGGAGTATTCTGGATGCAGGAGGGAAGGCCACCCTCATTTTGTTAGATTTGTCGGCGGCCTTCGACCCTGTTAACCATGATATCCTCATAAGCAGGCTGAAAGATAAAGGCCTTCATACATCTGCTACTGATTTGCTGGCCTCCTTCTTAGAAAACAGAACCTTCTCAGTTCAGCTTGGGGAATTTGTATCAAGGTCCTTCAATCTGCTGTGGGGGGTTCCCCAGGGCTCGTCGTTGAGCCCGTCCCTTTTTAATTTATATGCTGCCCCCTTAGCCAACATCATCAGGAACTGCGGGTTCATCCAACTACCTTACGCGGATGACACCCAAATAGTGGTGGCAATCTCAAACAATACCACCGAGACCGCGGATAGATTCAGACTCTGCAAGGACCAGGTCAGTCACTGAATGCAGGACAACTGCTTAAAATTAAATGGTGACAAATCAGAGGTTATGCTACTCGGCAGATGTTCTTCGCCAGTGGATAACGTAAGTAACCTAGGTGTCATATTTGACTCCAAACTAACTTTTGAAGAACAAATAAATAACCTCTCCTCATCTGTTTGGTATACGCTGAAACTCATCAGTAAACTGCAGCCATACATTCCACCTGACACCTCCAAAACCCTGGTTACCTTGTTAGTTCTATCAAAATTAGATTATGGTAATGCTTTATATGTAGGGCTACAAAAACAGCTGTTACTAAAACTTCAGCGGCTCCAGAACGCGGCAGCCAGGCTGGTTCTGAATATTCCTAAGTTCGAACCTGTAGCCCAAAAATTGAGAGGCCTACACTGGCTCACTGTAGAAAAAAAAATTCAGTTTAAGTCAGCATGTCTAGCGTACAAAACACTGCACGGTTCAAGCTCACTTTTCTTAAAAAGAAACCTAAAACCCTATGTACTAACCAGGACTCTAAGATCTAGTAGTGCTAAGCTCCTCATGACCCCCAGATTCAAACAACTAAGGTGGGGGGTGAGAAGCTTCATAGGCAACACGGCAAAAACATGGAACAAACTTCCAGCCAAACTGAAAAACAGCCCCTCATTGTGGTCCTTCCGAAAGAACTTAAAGACCTGGCTTTTCTCATCTTAGCCTGAGGGTGCATCAGATCCACCGTCGGGCAGTTTTATCTTTGACAGCGCTAAGACGCCTCGGGCATTCGAGCGCTCTACAAATCACATAATCAAATCAAATCAAATCAAATCACTGCCCAGAACTACACAACCACAAATGTCTAGCATGCCACAGTGTCTAATTGAATTTAAAATCAAAACAAGTCCAGAGTGTGGCTAAAACATTCTAGAAGCAATGTACAGATTCATCTAAATAAATCAGGACCTTAATAAGCATCAAGTATGTGTCATATTCTAGACATGCATACTCCATAGCATTTAATGATATTTTACATTTTTCTGGTATTCCACAAATTAGGACAATGTATGCAAATTTTTCTCCTTTTGTGTTTGATTCCAGACTCTGTGACAAATGGTAAAGAGTGAGATCTATGCCTGTGAATGATGCCTGGCCTCATGCAGGGATGCTGTCTGCAACGCCTGAAACCGTGACGCTGACAGTGTTACTGGCCTACAGTGGATATCCCCAACAAATCCCATGACACTTAAGGGCTTTCAAAAGGTAAGCCCTGCGTTGTGTGTCACACTGCAGAAAGTTGATTGACTGCCTGGCTTCCGGCTCTTTGTTCAGAGTGAGGCGGGGCAGGAAGTCTGGGACAGGTAGTCCAGACTTAAACTGCATCCATTTATTTAGATATACATTCTGAGATTGTATAAATAAATTGATGTATTTAATGATTTACATGGAAACCTGGGGATAATGCGGTGTGGAGGAGCCTGACCGTATATTTATAGTTGCCCATGGTAAGTATGTGTAATAGTGCGACCTAGGTGTCAGGCTTCTGATCTCCATTCAGCCAAGCTGCCTCTGCCACTGCTACCGGAGCCTTGTGTGTCATGATTTGACCGTATATAATTTCTTCGCTTACATTAGAAGATGTTTTGAGGTGCTGCCCTCCTTCCGAAACAAGACACCTATCACCCCGAGGCCATGTTTAGATACGTCTTGGAACCGCAGGGAGCCCCACAATGGAACTTCAGGGGCATATACATTTTTTACCCTTAATTTGTGCATGCATTTTTGCCAGCAGTCTCAAATGACTCTTGGGGGGGGGGGGGCACAGGTGGCTCCGACAGGGCCTAATATTGTCCAATAGCAACAAGTTACATAGCAATTCAATCATGAAGGTGAGCATGAAGAACCGTCCTAAAAATCTGCCCCCAACGTTCAAAAAGGCAATTAAACAAAAGGTGCTTGGGTCATTTAAGGGATTAGGGACCACAATACCAGGTCACCAAATGCTGGGACATTTTCTTAGTGGCACAGCTGATCAACTTAAGAAGATAAAGTATATGAGCACTTTCTGGGTTTGAGTATTAATACTACATTTGACAGAAAGTCTGGTCCTGGATCTCGCGATATCCTAGTGGATATAAATGCCACATTCCTTTGTGCAACACAGAAAGGCATGAGCATGGAAGCAGATTTGGCACTCAGACTAGGGGCTCCCCCCCCAAAAAAAAAATATTACCTTTGTGACTTTTCCATTCCTTACTAGGGAAAGTGGCCGTAATGCCAAAATGAACTATCCCTTTAAAACTGATGCCAGCATTATTCAAAACTTCCTGATTAAATTTGTAGCAATGCGTTTTTTGGGGGGGGGGGATTTTTGTTCATGTCTTTTCTCCTTAAGTCTGCCTAGCTTCGAGAAATAACTTCTAGTTAGGCTTCTTGCATCACTTCAAAACTTCCTTAAAGAGAATTTTCTTTGAGCTTGCACCTCATTAACAAATTAACCAGATGTTATTTGCTGAGAACCTGATTCAAACACACCTTTGATTCATTTGGAACCTTACCTATAACCCTTTACACCACAGCCTCATTAAGTACGATGATCTTCTCTAAAATGGGGAAACCGACATATTGCATGTGTGTGCTGCAGTGTACAGATTATGCCAATGCACCTGACTCTTCTGTGGTTGTCTATGAATAGTTATTTGACTCAGAAAGGTATGCATCTAGTACAAATCATATAGGAGACAGTGCAATTTCTTGCGTCGCTCATGGCAGCCTGAAGAAGACACCAGAAGTAGTCGCCTCTTTGTAGATCTGGCCTCGCACTGTGTTTCCCCATCATGCAAAGCTGCACAGTAGATTTGGACTCTGCAGTGAATGAAATCTTAATAAATGTGGGCCATGGATTGAAGCGAGGCTCAGAGCCAATACCAAAACTGGCTTCATCCATTGATCCAGAAACCAAACTGCAACACCCACTGGGCTCACGGGGCTTCAGTCCCCAAGATCCCCCCCCCCCCCCCCGTCGTGTGTGTCAGCCAGGGCGGAGACAGCTTCCTTCGCGGGCTGGCGAGCATCAGGGACGTACTGGGAACCAAAACTTGCCCTGGCAAAGAGCTCGGTCGGCCCCCCTGGGAGCAGCCGAGCTGTTTACCAGGGCCGATTTTGTAACAGGTGCCGTTTTTGCAGCTATTCTGCAAAAACGGCCCTGTAACAAAAACGGCCACAGGGGCCCAACATCGGCCCCCACCCTAGCAGTCCGGCCCTGGCGGGCATCTAATTGCAGCCGCACCCGAGTACTTAAACAGGTCTTTAAAAGACCATTTACTTGTAAATGAGGCTTTTGTTGTGTTGTTGTGTGTACAACCCTTCAGCCACTCTGTCTATGGTTGGAAGAATTAGCCCCCCCCCCCCCCCCGAAATATTTTTCACCGCCCCCCCCCCCTCTCGAAATTTGGCTCTAGTTGCCCGCCTGCCGGACAGCAAACACGTGGCACTGCAAATTAAAAACCTCCCTCCCCTTTCGTCGAACCCAACACTTCAATGTGCACATTTTCTCAAGTGTCTCTAATATGTCCTCTAGATTCTGCATCTCCGAAGTCGTTTCAAGCCCCATGTATCCTTGCTAACACACGATTGAAAAATCTCCAGTTACAAGTAAAGCAGCCATTGGCTTTTACCATTGTCAATACAAAGGTTTTTACAAATGGAGACATTTCCCGTTAGAAAACTGCCGTTAAAAGCAGTCTAGTGCTACACAAGCCTTTTTAAAAATGATATCATTTTAAAAATAGCATTCCCATTTTCCTAATCGGCTCTTATGCAAGCAGCCACATCGAGTAAGACTCCGCTCTGCTGTTCTCCAACACGCAGGTGTACAAGAAAATGTCAAGCGCTTCTATTTATGGATTCCTCGCAGGCCTCCCCTTCCGGCGAAACCACTGGGCCCAGAGTAGGGGGGGAGGGAAAGTAAAATGTTAGACCTGTCTAATCGGTATTATTTGTGGTTCCATTTTCATCGGTACTACACACTGCAGTGATGTCTCGAGAGAAAAACTGGAAAATGCAACGTTAGCATTTTCTTTAAAAAAACTAAAATTAAAAACAAACTCCTGTCTTGGAAGCATTTTGATGGGATTATATCGTGTGGTGGAAATCAGACTCTATAACTGAAAATTATGAAGGGCAATATTCTCCACAATATATTCCCTACGTCGGAGCGCTTCAGAATGTAATAATGTTCTGAAATCGGGATTTCTGCTTGGATGGAAACAGAAACTAAATATAGTTTTGTTGAGGGCCGGTGATGTTTCAAATAGGTTGATTAAAAACACACTCTTGCACCTGCAGCATAAGCAGAAATGCACTGCCGGCAAGCTGCCTCAGGTGAACATTAAAGAAGGCACACTTTTGTCATTACAGTCTGCTGCTTGAAGGGCTAAGGGCCCTGCCTCATCAAGTCAAGGTGCACAGAACTTCCAAACACCAATCATGGACGACTCTCCCCACATGGGGATTTGGCATCTATCGGAGACAGGCAGGAGAATTACTTTGGGATCCTTCCAGTCATATGAGGACACATGAGCAACCTTAGATTCTTCTTTGCAAGCAAAACCACATGTAAAAATGTACGACAAGTTCACAACATTGGGGAAGTCCAGATTACTTACCTATAATCTTCATTACTCCGAGTTCAGTTATTGCATAATAAGATAAGTCCTCACCTGAGAACAAGCAGTTCACTTGCCCCCCTTAGGAAAAAGAAAAACATTGTCACAAAAATCAGTTTTTTAAATTTGAGCTCTTCCTCTCTCTGTCCCCTTAACAACCCCAGGACTTACAAGAGATTGCTACCAAGCAGAAGACAATTTGGGAAGTTTGGATCTAGTCCTTGAGGGTAGGACAGCGGTGGCTCCTCCGCTAAGGTGGAGGAGCGTCGCCCACTGCTCACTGAGCAGTTCAAAGGGAAAAAAAAATGATAATAACTCAATGTTATTATCATTTTATTTTACTGTATTGGGTCATTCGGTTGGGGGTGGACTGTTCAGAGCTGGGGGAAGGGTGGTAGGCACATTCTGAGTCAGGCGCGCAATGCCCATTGGGCTCAAAGGGCTTCAGCCCCCCGTCGTGTGTGTCAGCCTTGGCTGGGACAGCTTCCCGGGATGGCGACTGTCTTATTGCAATGGCACCCGAGTACTTCCCAGGTCTTTAAAAGCCCATTTACTTATTAATGAGGCTTTGTTGTGTTTTCACTCCTTCTTAAGAGCCCCTGCATCTCCACTCTGACTATTGCTGGAAGAATTACCCCCCCCCCCTGAAATTTGTATTAGCCTCCCAAATGTGGCTCTAGTTGCGCCTCTGTTCTCAGTAGCGTGACAGTTCCACCAGCCGTCTTGGGCCGGCCAAGTAGTCATGCGCCCTTAGCATGTTCTCCACCGGGCTGTAATGCACAGCCTGGGTGGAGAACATGCACAGCCTCTCTTCCCCTGTCTGAGCACTAAACCATGGTGCTCAGACCAATCACAATGCTGCTTTAAGGCAGCGTCGTGTTTGGCTAGGGGATTCTTGGAGGCTGTGTGCTTCCTGCTGCTGGAGAAGAGGCTGGAGGAGAGGCGGTGGCCGGAGACACCCAGGTAAGTCCTTTTATTTATTCCCCCCTCCCCGCCACCACCATTATGTAGAAGCTGCTACTGAGGGAGTGCAAGGAGTATGACAAGGACAACCTGGATTTGCAGTAATGAAGATCACCAGTATGTAATCAGGAAAACTCAACCCCATCTCTCCTCCTTGTTAAAGTTGTTACATACTGAGAATGTGCTCTCAACAGTTGAATATTAGATTGAAAAGAGACCTCACAAAAGGAAGCAAGTCCCTTAATAAATGGTGTTGACATTATTTGTTGAAAACTGCAACACAGCAATGAAACTTACAGAAGAAGAAATCATAGTATGAGGTGGTCCCAGAAAACCAACCATCCCACGACAAAGTCAGACTCCGAGACAGCCCTGTGCACTGTGGAAAACAATGAGTTGATGAAGATGTGCACAGGAAGCACAGACTCATTCACAGAACAGCAGGCAGAGACAAGGAAGTTGGCCTCATGAATTAAAACAAGACCGTTCCTCCAGAATAACTTAAAATCCTCTCTCTGCATAAAAGCAAACATATCTGTTAACAACCTCGTCATACCTGAAGGCGGATTTACCATCCAGGACAATGAGACAGCTGGTTTCCAGGAAGAACAAAGCAAGCTTTAGTGCCTGTAAGATGGAACATCTTGGATAACAAGACAAGGGACTAGCCACCATCCTCACACAGGCACACCCAGAGAGAATACAGGAAAACATGCTGCACAACAGAGGTATCACAACTATGGTAAGGTGATCCAGGAATGCAGACAGACCATAGAGGGCAAGTGCTGCAATCAGGGCCAGGGAAAATGCCTCACAACACCTGCAAGGGAATTTATCACAGAAATGAATTGCCAAATTACCCAAGAAATGGTCTAAAGTGCAACAAAGTAACCAAAAGGAAAAATGAACAAAGAACTTCAAGCCTATGCATCAACATGATAGAGGCAAAAAGTCACAAAGATGAAAAAACATTAAGTGATTTCCATGATAGCAACCAGCCGACAGAGAGAAATTACTGAACAAAGCAGCTTAACAGCACCCGCACCTCTACCTCTCAATGTAGCAACATTTATATGAACTAATTTAGAAAGTAGCCAGTTGATGAAACTATTCACCAGGTCTCAGGACAGAAAGGCAAATACCCTACCCAGCAGGCAAAGTAAGATAATTGCAAATTTGCCGAACAAAATCAAAGTAAACTATTGGGACAACCTCATGAACATGAATACCACACAATAGGTAGTAGGGAATTCTGCAAAAACCGTACCAAGACTTGAATCCAGCGCCCAAAAGGGGGGCTAACTATTTGGTTACGACAAGAACTCTTTGATAGAGTCAAAGAGCTACCTACCAACAATAGTGATATCCAGTTGATCAGAATACCTCGAGGCCGTCATGGGTACCCTGTATATCTATAACCTGTATGTCAGAGGTTTGATGGGAGGGAAATCGAAGGTTTTAGCGGCCCTGGATTCCCTGATTGGCCAGTACTCAAGCAAGAATAACATAATAATTGCTGGTGACCTAAATATGACCTTTGAACCCCTTACAATAGGTGATTGGTATTCAGGGGAAGAAGAGGATTGTCAGTGGGGGATACCGAAACTGGACCTCAAACCAATTAATAGGTGGACAGATAGTATAATTCTGATCAATGCGATATGTTGTGAAAGAGGGATTAGAGCATTGAATGGTAGAACCCTGAGTGATGGACATGGGGAAAATACCTTTGACAATGGCCTTTCTAAAAGCAGGATTGATTATGTTTCTTGCAATATGGCACTCTGGCGTTATCTGGAGGATATGAAGGTAGTTGTCAGGCAGGAAAGTGACCACAACCCCCTGTGCATAGACCATCATTGGTGGGGGGAAAAGACCGTGGGGATAGAGAGGGCTGAGCAAGCTTTTTCCGAAAGTGTTCCTTCAAATGATATGAGGCGGATCAAGTGGCCACAAGTCATGACAAACAAAAGGTGTTGGATAATATCAATAAGGAGCTTGATAAAGCTATTTTTGATACGTATACTATAGTTGGTGCAGGGAAAGAATTGGGGGAAGTTACCAAACTCCATGAGAATTTTTTTGTCAACATAACGGGCTATTTTATTAAGCCAGTAAAGAAGCCAAGTGGAGAAACAACAACCATGAATAGAGTGGGGTGGTACAGTGATGCCTGTAGGTCCGCGAGAAAATCCCTAGGTACTGCCATCAAAAGAAAAGATCCTAATGCTGTTAGAATAGCTAGACAGGATTATAAGAAAAGTATATATGTGGCAAAGAAATTGTGGAATGAACAACACTGGCAGGACCTTAAAACAGCTAGTATTGCCAAGGATTCAAGACTCTTTTGGAAGGTCAACCAGAACCCCCAAAAGATTATGTGACCCAGAGTGGCTGGGTAGACCATTTTGGACCCCAACATGCATGCCGCTCTGATGATAACATCAGGGATTCTCCAAATATTACATTGTGTATAGATCCACCCTTTAATATTAACAATGTAATAGTGGCCCTCAATTCTGTGACCAGAGGAAGAGCACCGGGGCCAGATGGGGTGCCAGCTGATGTTTTTCTTCACGATAAAATGCGCTGGGGTCAGTATATCATGAAACATGCAAATGCGTTGGCTTAGGGTGCTTCTGTACCGACGTCATGGAAAGGGGCAGTAATAATCCCCGTAAATAAGAAGGGCGACAGAAAGCAGCCTGGGAATTACAGACCAATCGGTTTGATTGATACTGTACAAAAGGTGATTGGGAAAATGACGTTGGGCAAAATATTAGATTGGGTAGAAGGTGAAAATATTTTGTCCTCTTTCCAGGGTGGTTTTCGTAAACTAACGAGCACCATTGACCAGATCTTTCGTTTTAACCTACTTCATTGGAAGACGGTTGTACTTGGTAAAGCAGCATTTATGCTGCTTTCATCGATTTATGTGCCTCTTTTGATTTAGTACCATGTCTCCAGCTATGGGATGTGTTAAACAAGTTGGGTATGCCACCAGAAATCCTAACTCTGGTGATGAGGCTGCACAAGTCAAATTACGCAAGAATCCAATGGGGTGGGCATGGAAAAGTAACCACAGAATTTCCGGTAGAGCATGGTGTGCGCCAAGGCTGTGCAATGGCCCCCAGGCTCTTTTCAACATAAATTCATGGTGTAGTAGAGCGCATGGCCTTGGAAAGCGTAGATGCACCAATTTTGGCTGGTGTAAAAACCCCAATTTTATTGTTTGTGGACGACACGCTCATTTTATCTAAAACTCCTAGTGGCCTACTGCGAGCTTTGAAGATTTTCGAGGAGTTCTGTGTCGATCATGGGCTGGAAGTTAATGTAGCAAAAACGAAGCTCATGGCTTTTAATCGGCATTCTAGTTTTAAAGGAAAGTTTTTTATAAATGGGCAATGTGTGGAAATGGTGACGGATTTTATTTATTTAGGCATCCATGTGGCAAAAGACAATAAGTGGGGAAAACACATAGAAATGGCGGCCTTAAAACACCGCCAAAATGTAGGCGCAATAAACCTAGAGCATAAGAAATCACAGACAAAGCTGATAAAGCCAGCTCTCCAAGTGTATGAGGCAAAAGCCCTAAGCTCAGCACTCTATGGTGCCGAGATATGGGGCTATGAAAAACTAACAGCATTAACGCTTGCCGAGAATAGGTTTCTGCGTAATCTTACTGGTCTTCCAAAGAGTACCCCATTGAGATATGATATGGGCAGAAAGGCTATAGCAGATATGGCCAGATTGCGTCCTATTTTATATTGTTGCCGACTATGGGTAACCCCTGAGCTTGCTCATTAGGCCCAAGATTTTATGCATGTCATTAAAATTGATGAATTCCACAAGATAATGTGGTTAAAGGAACTCTCCAAGACTCTGGTGGGAATGGGTATGCGGGGGCTATGGGATAATCCAGAGGCAGCTTCATTTCCAACCAAAGACACTTTAAAAGAAAAGAATTGGGAATTGGTTGCGCATCGCACCTGGAATAGCGTTGATCCCTCTACTATGGAAGGTCGCTTCCTGGAGGCTAAACCTACACCCAGTTTAGAGTTATATTGGGATGTCATTACAAAACCCGGGGACAGAAAGCTCTATTCTCAGCTCAGAGCAGGATCTTTACCTTTAAGAACGCTGACTGGCAGGTGGGCTAGAGGTAATAGCAGTGAAAATGTGATAGCACTGCGCGTGTCACCCGTAGCTCTGGCGTGCGCTCAATGTAACACCAGAGCTACGGGCGACACGCGCAGTGCAAAGGGGCACCTGGAAAAAGAGAGTCTGGGCATGCCTGAGCGTTATTCCCTGATGAAGGGCTTACACCGTAGCCCGAAATGCATTGGATACTTTGAAAGATAATGATGCCTTATGAATGAAAGAGTTGTATATGTTTTGACCCTTTTTAAACTGCCCCTTACCTGCACCATAAATTGTGCCCCTTCACCGCCGTTTTGGTGGGTCTGGTCCTGGGGTGGGTGCCTGGTTCGTTTTTGGCGGACATCTTGGAGTGGGGTGAGTGGAGTGAGTGAGGCGTTTTCCACCTGATAGCGCTTGAGTGCGCATGTGCCGCCTGGGAACACCTATTTGGGGCGAGTCCCTCCTGCTTTCAGCCCCTGACAAGGTAGCTGCTGCTGCGAGAGCGCTTGCGCCTTTTTGCAGTAAAACTGCTGTTTTAAAAACGTTCTATATTATTTCTGTTTGTTTTGGTCATTTTGACCCTTTTTAAACTGCCCCTTACCTGCACCATAAATTGTGCCCCTTCACCGCCGTTTTGGCGGGTCTGGTCCTGGGGTGGGTGCCTGGTTCGTTTTTGGCGGACATCTTGGAGTGGGGTGAGTGGAGTGAGTGAGGCGTTTTCCACCTGATAGCGCTTGAGTGCGCATGTGCCGCCTGGGAACACCTATTTAGGGCGAGTCCCTCCTGCTTTCAGCCCCTGACAAGGTAGCTGCTGCTGCGAGAGCGCTTGCGCGTTTTTGCAGTAAAACTGCTGTTTTAAAAACGTTCTATATTATTTCTGTTTGTTTTGGTAATTTTGACCCTTTTTAAACTGCCCCTTACCTGCACCATAAATTGTGCCCCTTCACCGCCGTTTTGGCGGGTCTGGTCCTGGGGTGGGTGCCTAGTTCGTTTTTGGCGGACATCTTGGAGTGGGGTGAGTGGAGTGAGTGAGGCGTTTTCCACCTGATAGCGCTTGAGTGCGCATGTGCCGCCTGGGAACACCTATTTAAAGCTCCTCCCCTAGCGCAGCGGGATCGCGCAGCGGGCGTGTCCTCGCGTGGCCGGAGTCGTGCCAGAGTCCTGCCCGTCTGCGCCCGTCCGCGCTCGGTTGCGCCGGTTTTGCGGCGATATTTACATCAGGTGCATCTCTAACAATGCTTATGTATACCAGGGAAAGTCTCCTGGCGATTAACACCTGTTTGCCTCCCTGCGCCGAAGCTCGCGTTGACCCTTTGTGTGGCCCCCATCGCTGTGTTTGTGGCGGCTGGCTACTCGACGCTCCTTCCTGCTTGGGGTCTTGTATAGTGCAGCCTGCCATAAGCAGTAAGGTCTCTTCGCGACATCTCACCATCTGGAATTTGAATGTAAGATCGGCGGTCAAGCACTATCAGGATATTGCTGATCTTGTGGACAATGACCCCCCTGACATCTTTTGTCTGACAGAGACATGGCTGCAAGACACCGATTCTACTGTATTGAATCTGGCGCTCCCCGCTGAGTATTCCACCTACACACTCAACCGCTCTTCGAGGGGGGGCGTCGTCGCTCTTGCAGTTAAATCGTGCTATCCTTGCGCCTGGAGTGTGCAGAACATCACGGGTTGCGAAAGCGCCCTGTTCAAGGTTGCGGTTACTTCGCATTTTACCTTGTCAGGATTGCTGATTTACCGCCCACCTGGTAGCTCAGTGGCATTTCGGGAGGCTCTTCCTTAGGCAGTTAGTTCACTTGCAGTAGGGTCTGCCAATTTTTCCATCATTGGTGACTTGAATCTCCATTTTGACACTCTGTGTCTTTCCTCTGTGGGAGGGATGGTGGCGGACCTTGAGGCCCTTCAACTGTTCCAGCTGGTCTCGGACCCCGCTCATAATGGTGGCCACATTCTGGACCCCTTTTTCTCTAACTTAGAAGGGGCTACAGTGGCCCCCCCCTCCCCCTGACCTGGTCGGACCACTCACTCGTGACCATTTACTGTCCTCTTGAAGAAGCCCCACTCAAGGTGCCACTGCGAGCCATGCCCAGACGGCGCTGGAGCAAATTAAAGACGGAAGATCTCCATCGCCTTCTCACTGACGATCCACTGGGTGCAGCGGAGAATGTGGAGTCTGGTTATGACCATTTCTGCGGATGGGTAACCAGGGCCCTCGACTCCCTTATCCCGATGGTTTCCAGTAAGAGTGGCTCCCGCGCTCCTAGCCCCTGGTATGATGGCAAACTGAGGGCTCTGAAAAGTGTCTGCAGACGTGCAGAGAGAGACTGGAGGAAGAGGTATGACAGCAGCAAAAAAACCCTGTATATGGCAGCGGTCAAGCTTCATCACCGCGCGGTTTGTAGAACTCGGGCTGAATACTACGCTCTGGAGTTTCGCAGTAGTGGGAACCCTGTGAAAACCATCTTTAAGGCCCTTAAAGACCTTGTGGCAAGGAAGCCTGCCGGTAACTCCATCAGCTCCAATACTCACTGTGAAGCGCTGGCGGCTTTCTTCCTGGAGAAGGTCCAGACCATATATAGGGCCTTCCCCCCCTCCACTGCACAAACCAGTATGGGGCTACCCATCCTGCCGGATCAGGTGGTGCTAGACTCTCTCCCCTCTCTCTCTTTGGAGTCTTACACGGCCTTGGCTCTTCGAGTTAAGTCTGGGTCGCCGGACGACCCGCTCAAGCCACCAATGTTCAGAGACCAGATTTTTGCTCGCCCGGTTTGCGACTTAATCAACACGTCGCTATCATCAGGCCAGGTGCCTCTGAAATGGAAGCATGCGGTAGTAATGCCCATTTGAAAAAACCATCTCTCGACCCTACAAAATCGGAGAACTACCGCCCGATTTCGCTTCTCCCGTGGCCAGCCAAACTCGCGGAGGCGCATGTTAACACCGCCCTCACTGGTCATCTGTCGTGTGCCAACATTCTGGACGACACCCAGAATGGTTTTCGGGCTGGCCACAGTACGGAGACAGCACTGTTATCTATGGTCGAGCACCTGCGGGCAGTTCTGGATGCAGGTCAAACGGCGGCGCTTGTTTTGTTAGACCTAAGCGCCGCCTTTGACACGGTCTCCCATGATATTCTCCTGCAACGTCTTGAGGAGATAGGGGTGATCGGCACTGCACACCAGTGGTTTCGTTCGTTTCTCAGGGATCGTTCCTTCTGTGTGGCGTCCCCGCCCTACCAGTCCAAATGTCATCCTCTGTCTCTTGGGGTCCCACAGGGTTCCTCGCTGAGCCCCAGGTTGTTTAACATCTACGTGAGGCCGCTGGCTGAGGTTGTGAAGCTCTGTGGTATGACCATGGTGTCGTACGCAGATGACACCCAGCTAGCGGTCACGATCAGCGGGGACTCTGGGGTGGATGCCCCAAGATTCAGAGAAGGACTCAGGGCGGTGGCTGGTTGGATGACGTCCAACTGTCTCCAACTAAACGCCAAAAAAACGGAGGTGATGATCTTTGGGAAGCGGACGGACCTATGGGGAGATACTTGGTGGCCCTCTGAGCTGGGGCCGACCCCCACTCTGGTTGCGGAGATCAAAAATCTTGGTGTCTGGCTGGACCCTTCCCTCAACTTCGTTGGCCACACCAAAAGGACGGCGGCGTGTTGCTTCGGCATCTTGCGCAATCTGCGCCCTGCCCTTAAATACTTTGATGCCGCAACTCGTCAATTGGTGGTGCAAGCAACGGTTTTGGCCCGGCTGGACTACGCCAGCTCCCTTTTTATAGGATTAAACCAGGCCGAGTTAACCCGACTTCAAAGAGTGCAGAACGCTGCGGCCAGAGCAATCGTAGGTCTTCCTAGGTTTTGCTCGGCCGGTCCATCTTTGCGAGCCCTGCATTGGTTACCGGTTAGGCAACGGATCCACTTTAAAGTTTTGTGCCTTTCCTTCAAGATTCTGAAGGGCCTATCGCCTCCCTTACTGCGCCAACTTTTGTGCCCTTATATCCCGGGCCGCACTTTGCGCTCGCTGGACCAAGAATTAGCGGTAGCCCCTCGGTTCAAACTCAGCCGGGTGGGGGGTGGCTCTTTTAAGGTGCGGGCAGCCGCACTCTGGAACGCTCTCCCTTTGAAACTTCGGACCCTTGGTGACCTGCTTTCCTTCCGCAAGGCCGCTAAAACCCATTTATTTTCTGAGCTCTGTTAAATCCATCTCTCCCCCATTTTTTTAGTAATATTTTCCGTTCCCCTGTTGTGTTGTGTTCGCCACCTTGTCGGTGCGCCGGGACGCTCCTTCGCTGGAGCAGCCGTGTGCAATACAAATAGCACTAACATAACATAACATAACATATGTATACTAAAGAGAAATTATCAACTATTGAATATGCCGCAAACCAATATTCAATGAACATTGACAAATAAATGAAAAGCTAATGTTATAAACCTACTGTGTGGAATCCTCTGTTGTCAAGAGGAGTAAAAGGTGTTCCCAAGGGGATGGTCCCAGTGACCCACTGGTATCACATTTTCACTGTTCTTTGCAGGCGTTTTTAGGGGTATTAACGACACCCATGGAGAACCCAAGCTTGATTAACATGAAACAAATGGCTGTGCACCCATCCTAAATCGTTTTCTAGAGGTAATAGCAACATTTGTCCGGCATGTTTAACTGAAAAGGAGATCATTGCCCATTTTCTTTTTGTCTGTCCTACTTATACAATCCCTAGACGAGTCTGGCTAAAAGCTATGTGCATATCGCTAGGCACTAGAGATAGTGCGGTGGCATTACGATTAATTTGCCCTAGCACTTTACCGGTTATCTCAGTAGCGGTTGCCAAATATCTGGGGTGGGCTTGGGCCATTGGGAAAAAAAATTGCTGTGATTAATTGGTTTATCCTTGGTGCACATATGAAATTATGAATTATAAGTGTATTTAGGTGTTGAGAAAGTTCGAGATCCTACTGATGGGCCTTTGCCAGCATTACCTGTGATAATATGAATTTGATGTCTGTCTTTTTAATTGTGCACCATTACCGATCGTCGCCTATTTTACTAAATTTTAGGTATAATGCTGTCAAAATGCTTTTTTATCCTCTGTATACTTTTCTTTTATAACTTTTATGTAATGAAAAATCATTTTTTAATTGTAACAGAAAGTGTTTTAGTCATTGTTAATGTTAATGTACTCATATTAATAATGGAATGTTCATTTTTTATTTTGCTTTTATGAGTTTTTGCTCGAATAAAGCTAATTTGACTGACTGACTGAATCCAACAAACATGCACACAACTCTAGGAAAATTAAGCACATGACCCATTAATTTATCCTGCATACAATATGGACCTTTTGTGTGGCATGCCTCTTGGAGGGCACTCAAACAAACAGTAAAGGAAATTCAGAAGAGAGCGTAAAAACAGAACAGAAAGCATTATTTTCCTCCAGCAACTTTGACAATAAAAAATGGCAACATTTCTGCAACACTGGCTTAGCAACATAAAGCAGTTAGGTGTAATGTAAGAGTAAAGCAGTACTTGTTTACTTTCAGAAAAAAAGGTCATCCTTTCACACCACAGTACCCCATAAAATATAAAACAATGGTATTGCATTGTTATTTTAAAGCACTTTCCTGCACCATTCCAGGGCCAAAGCACTTAAATTAGTTTTCACAAAAGTTATTGTCTTGTTACACAGGAACAAAGGTTTGAACTTATGCCCTGGAGCGTTCAAATAGCAACATAGCAATTAGACCAACAAATGGATATATACAGGAAATAAGGCCGTGAAGTGGAATAAAAAGACCAAACAGCACAGTGATGAATCGAAGATCCCTCAACAAGAAAGCAGCACACACATTGGTCTGTCTGGCAATCATTTAAAGTGCAGGCAAGGACAATCACTTCCTTCTTGCAGTGCCTCAGAGGGGAACCTGAAGTAAAGCTCAAGCAATTCTAAATTGCAAAGAGACCTCAAAGCAAGCATTCGATAGAAATCTGCGAAAATAGAGCAGATAAACCCCAATAGAAAAGCACGCGTTTGAGTTGCTTGCCACAATATCCTCGCCATAGAACTCACCAGTTACCCAGCCCAACTGCTGATGCTAATCACAGCAAGGTGGAGGAGCCCTGAAGCAGTGTGGCTTAGCCTTAAGACAGCGTGACAGGGAGCCTTTTGAAAGGGGGTAGTCTCGGATATTGAGACCACTCCAAGTTTAGAAGACTCATCCTAGTTAGGACCAGATGTATGAAACCATTTAGCATTTTTTTTATCGGTAGAATCGCTATTTCGACCTGTTATGAAATGCAAAATGGCCTTTTCCTTTGTACAAAGGCCAAATCGCAGTCGCAATTTGGGATTTCTACCAGGTGGAAATCACTAATTGCTACCGGGATTTAGGGAATCACAAATAGGGATTACCTGTTGCGATTCCCAAAGCACATGCACAAAGCCTTTTCTAAATGTGAACTGGGAATTTAGGAAATGCAATTTCAATCCACTCAAAGTAGATATTAACCATGTGTAAAACAAAAAAAATGCATTTAAAATGCATTTTTAGATTTCGTTTGCGCTCTGCTTGTGAAATCTCTTGTATTTAATATATCTTTAAAGGAGGCTCTTATCTGTTCCCATAACCAAATTGCTGTGCTAATTCACTTTGTGTGGAACTTTTTTTTGTTAACTTCCCCTAGCTGCATGCATTTACGATACGTCTACCAAAGCCATTAACGCTTTTGAAGCCCCCTTCACTATTATGATAAGATCTCTTCCTACGGAAAAGGCAGACCGCTTCTAACAGTATGTTGGAATGCTTGCTTTTTATTACTCAGTTGTGTAAAGCAGATGCTTTAACCTTAGAACGTTTGTGGCATTTCCTATTCATGCCTCAGTACCTTTCTTTGCACTTTGTCGGCATTATCAGATTGATTATTTCAACTTAATCTATTTGGACATTATGATCAAATTCTAAATGTTGTAATGAACATTGCACGGTAAAACTAAAGTGTATAGGAAAATAAGCCCCTGGGTCCCAGCACACTACCCTAGCTCTGTAGGATACAACAAAGAAAATGGTAGACAAGCAAACCGTCCAGCAACCCAACTTGGCCCATACAGCTACCAAGTGTATAATGTCCGTAATCCACAGGCCTCCGTCACCCCTGGCCATCAGCTGTGTGAGGCATTATCTGTGGTATGTCAGCATCAGAGACATTGTTCAGGGTAGAGCCAGAGTTGGTATCCGAATCCAAGTCACTGAATGCCTCGCTCCTATCCACCAGTCTGACATCCATGCCAGTCCCCCCAAGATTCACCACCACCGCCACTTCACTCAGATGGTCTTTCAGAGCCTATTCCTTTGAGGGACAGCTAGGTAAGCAGGTCCGGGTCCAGGTCCGCGTCCGTGCCACAAATATACTCTTCTTGTGGAGCCCCCGGCCACAGGTGGCACATCTTTGTCTCCCAGATGTGCCTCAATCCATGATGATACCTCATTTGGGTCTGTGAAAATTTGGCTCCATCGTCCACGAGGACCCTCAACTTAACCAGGAAGAGCACAGCATATTTGATCCCCAACTGAGTCTTACTTTAACAGCCAGGAATGAGGAGTGCTACTTCTGGACTATCAGCTTGAAGTCTGGGAACACCATTACTTTATGATTGTTAATGAAGAGGCCCGCATTATGTAATGTAATGTAATGATCCATTTATAAAGCGCTGCTATCACTCCGAGGAGCATCATGGCGCTAAGCGGAACCTTGGGAAATGAAATACGAAACCTGGTTGACTGCTGATGGTTTTGATAGGGACCTCAGATCAGAGTTTTGCAGAGAGAATCAGATGCGCTGAAAATCCAGCGTTTCAGAACTTTCCTGAACTGGGACTCGGAAGTAAGCTGGCGAAGCTTTGGATGGAGTTTGTTCCATGCCTTTAAGCCCAGCTCTATGAGTGACTTTCCTCCCTTCGATGCCAGTCTAAAAGCTGGTATTTTTAGCAGATTGGCCTTTGATGATCTTAGACTTCGGGAAGGAACATATCGTTTAAAACATGCGTGATTGTATTGAGGGCCCGAGGAGTGGAAAGCTCTAAAGGTGATGAGGAGGACTTTGAAAAGAACGCGTTTGTGAATTGGCAGCCAATGAAGTGTGTTTAGAGCCGCTGATGTAGATGATTTCCTGGGCCACCTTAGTACTAGTCGTGCTGCAGCATGCTGGCCCATTTGTAGCCTGTGCAGGACTGACTTATTGGTACCTGCATAAAGGCTATTACAGTAGTCTAGCCTCGATGTAATAATGTATACAGCCACTGTTTGCCTTGCTGAAAAGGGGATCAGATCAAAGAATCTCTTTAAGGTTTTAATAATATGGATGCAAGTTCCAGCAACTGCCAGCCACTGCTGTTTAAATGACAAGGTAGTGTCAAATTTGATTCCCAAATTCCTAACCACCATTACTGTATTTGGAGGAGGGGTGGTATTTGCTGGCCACCAACATTTGGGTGAGAAAAGGTGGTCTTGGCCGACCGGTAGAATTTCAGTTTTCTCAGAATTTCTCTTGAGATGGTTTGCATTCATCCAACTGAAGGTAGTAGTGAGACATTTGTGAAGATTATCTTCTGCCTGTGTGGTGTTGTTCTCTAATACCAGGATAAGCTGAGTATCATCGCATAAGAGATAGTATCAATATTGAAGGAAGATATCAGCTTAATCAATGGAGCCATATAGGGATTAAAGAGAGTCAGACCGAGGCTAGATTCTTGCGGTAACCCTGAGAGAAGGGCCTTCTCTTGTGATTTATATTTGCCTAGTGTGATCACTTACTGTGATCCTGCAGGAAGTTTTTTATCCATGCCAGGACAGTACCCATGAGGCCAAAGGAAGCAAGGCGATCTAAGAGGATGGCATGTGAGACCGTGTTGAAGGCCGCCAACAGGTCTAACAATACCAATACTGGTCTTTTGCCTTGATCCATAGCGGCCATGGTCACAAGAAGGATGCAGTCCTTGTCATGGACATGGAGTAAGCATGCCACCAGTGTCCATGATGGGACACCCAGCGGGGGGCCCGTCCTGCCCAGCGCAAAGACTGGGGGAGAGGCCAGCAGGTATCAACTCTATCTTTATTCAATCTTCCAAGAAAGAAATCCTGTCCTTCCCCTCAATCCATTCTGGGAGACCTACTATACAGATGTTATTCCTGCATGCTATTGCCTCCACATACTCCGCTCTGTATTCCAGGGTATGTACATATCCTCTCCATCACCTCCGCCATTTAAGATTTAATGCCCCCCACAACAGGCTGCATGTCAGTAGAGTGCACTCAATGGTTACCTACAGTGGTTGTCTCTCAAGATACCCAGGTCAGCCACCACAGAGTCCATATTATGCTCCAGAGCTTCTCTATTATATTTAATGGTCGCCAGAATGGGCTCCAGTGTTCATGTTTCACTGTTAGAGCCAAAAGGTGGTCTTTTTCTCTCCTTACTCAGTTTCCATCTGGTGCTGTGGTCCATGGTACCAGCAAGATGGGGAAGCACTCCTGTTAACTAACACCCACACTGTGTGCTCCCATGCCCCTCGTATGTCTCAGCAGAGATCCAGCATCCACTCCACTACCAAGGAGGGCCACATCACAGGCCAGGCAGCGGACACCAAGAACTCTGTGCATCATCTCAGCCCTTAGGATAGTATGTGGCAGTCATCACGCATGTCACCATGAGCATCAGGGACCCGGCGGCATCACCGCAGTCACCGCTGCATCTCCCAGCACTGTCTTCGATGACCAAAGAGAGTCTCCCGACCCAAGTGCACCTCCAGTAGACTTATGAGTCCCTCTTTGATCACCAGGAATCTGCCAGGGGTAGGAGCACTCTGACCGGGTGCCAGCCTAGGGGTCCATGCAGCTGCTGCTTTACTGGCGCTCTCATCTCTCACCATCTGAGGCACTCTGGCTCCACAGCATGGTCCGCTGGATGGGTACTCTACAATGTAGGTGACAGCCATCACCAGTTCCAGTGCCTCTCTTGTAAATAAAGGACCTTCACTCTGTGCAGGTACTCAATAGGCTCAGGGAAGGGGGCTAAACCTCCCCCATCAAGATCCAGCACTCTGATCAGACATTCTTTCCGGGGCCCAGGCTTTCATCAATGTCGCTCTCTGTCTCCACAGCATGCTCCTCTTCTCAGACGGGGCCATGCCTGCACATGCAGCCATCCAGCCACGACTCTCTTCCAGCCCGCCTCTCTGCTGGCCATGCCACCACCTCTATGGAGGGTCCCCAACATGGGCAACACAAAGCACCAGCCAGTGAATTTATGGGGGAGGCTCACTGTCATGCCTGTCCCTAAGCACCCGGCCACTGTGGTATGCGAGCGCCTGCCTGTACAACGCCACCATTTTGAGGCCACACTATGGTTGTGTGTCATGGTCTCAGGAGCTGCCGCAAATGGCTCCCAATCCCCTACAAGGAAGCTGCATACCTCTGGGGGCCACCACGGAGGACTTTCCTAGTCAGATAGGGCACCAGTGGGGTAGCTGGCCTGCAGGATGCTGAAGGATAGCAGTTCTACCTCGGGAGCCCGCCAGTGCAGCAGCTCGCTTCATCGTCCTCAAGCCACACTCCCCTCAACTTGCTATACCAGATTGCACAGGGGAATTAACTCATAAATGAAGTGCGAACCTAAAGTATTGGAAGACAAGCACAGGAAACTATTACACTTAACATCTTGCTGTAAAGAAAGGAGCAATCATGACCTGCCTCAAGTGGAGACCAACAAAACAGAAGTCTGACACATTTTCATGGGAACAGGAAGAGGAGGATGCTAATGTTTAAAAAACATTTTTGGGAGAGCATTATTTTTTCTAAGGGTGCAAGTGGATAGGTTTGTTCTGGAGAGAGGACTCATTATGTGTTAAGGCCGCTTCCAGGACACTGAAGGAGTGCAAATCAAGAGTAGTTGGCAGGGGCGGTGGATGAGATTTTAAAGTAGTGGGGCACAAATTGATTTGCATACAGCACCGCGGTGAGCGAGCGCAGCAAGCGAGCCCGAACCCCAAAAGGCGGGTTTGGGGGGTTCCCCCCACGAAAATTTTGAAAAAAAAGAAGAAAAATCGTGCATTTTCAAGCACATTTGAGAAAGCAGGAGGGTTAATAAAGCAATTGTGAAAGTGCAGTTATTACATTAATAGATGGCATAACATAGGTAGCTGCTTATTCAGCCCGGGCGAAAGAGCAGCAAAGGAGGTTGGGGTCCTCCAAGGTTGAGGTTGTTTGCTGAGAAATGGCACCAAAATGCGGTAATGTTTCAGGTTGTCAATTGGCAATGTGATGCTGCATCTCTCTTTACTGATTGGTTACACTGAGCATTGACTCTTCCTTCCTTGGTAAAGTACAAGCACATGATGCCAACACTACAATCTTTGTGTAAGTACACAAGGAATGAATAATAATATTCATAGATATAATATTTCAACAAATATCGATTTAGCCGGTTCTTTAAGAAACGTGAACTCTCTGGGCCAGATTCAGAAAGCGTTTACTATGAGAAGGGTAACTCAGGACTAATTCAACAGTAAGTCACAGCAAAAACCTGTGCATCAGGTCCGCCATTGACAATTCTTTTTTATATTTATTATGCCTTTCAAGTAGTGAAGCTCGTGCAGCAGGGAATGCTGGATAACAGAATTAACTTTAAAAAAGTTCACACCACTTTTTTCATTCTGCACAAACATTGATGTTATGCCAGTTATTACTATTCTCCCACGTTCTCTAGTAGTTCTTTCATGGTTCCCTAAAAATTGTTAACCAACCACCAGCACAAGGATGACAGGCCTGGAAGAGGTTAACTCATGCAGAATTTGAAAATGTTAAACATATACTAAAACAATACAAACTATAATACTTAACAAGTGGTTCTAAAGGAAAGCTTTATTTAATACACATTCTAATTGTAACAGACCAGTTAACTAAGCAGAGATGTGAATGACAACAGAAAGAACGAGAGCAGGAATGGATTTCAAGAACACCTTCTCAGAGTGACGCAAATTAATCATCAAAAGAAAGATAAACCTTTTAAACAAGTTCAAAGTTTCCTAGTATCTATCAAGGTCAGAATACTCAATATGTATCACAATCAAAATAGATCCATATCCTGTCAATGCCCTCTCATACTGTATGAAAGTCAAATTCACCCAAATCATATCAAAGTCAATGTCTCCCATATCAAGTCAAAATCTGCCGATATGTATCTAAAAAAGGTCCCACATACCATATCATAGTTCCCCATTTGCACGTTAGCAAAAGTCCTATGAATTTCTTCATGTTGTTAGTAGTGACTGTAAGTAGACTGCAATCCACCAAAACAGAGTGTCTCCAAAAATCAGATGAAACCTCAGATGAAACGTTATTGCAGTCATAGGAGTGCTCGGAAGCATCAGTTTTTTACTCCAGTGCAATACATCCCGAACCACTTCCTACGGCTATTAACTCCCCCCCCAAAAAAAGAACTTATCTAGAACCTTCCCTCTTTTATCCCTCCACTATTCCTTTTCAATCCAAATAACAGACTAACATGTCCACCACTCAAATTAATTGCATATTTCCCTGTGCTAATCGTGTTTGGGTTCCGGAGTAGCATTCTTCTCATCAAAACGTGCTGCAACACCTCATCAGGTGTAGCAAGCACTATATAAATGTAAAACTATTCCATCTTCTATGCTTCCACTATCCTTCTCAATCCAAATAACTGTCTAACATATCCACCATGCAAATTACTTTTATATTTCCATATACTAATTCACCACTAACCCTTTAAGGGTCCCGGAGTTGCGTGCTATTCGCGGAAAAAGCAATTCAACACCCCATCAGGAGCAGCAAGCGCTAAATAAATGGAAACCTTTTTCCTCTTCTATCCTTCCACTATCCTTCTCAATACAAATAACTTACTAGCATATCCACCACTCAAATTACTTTCATATTTCACTATACTTATTCACCTCTAATCCTTTTTGGGTTCCAGAGTAGCGTGCTACTCAGTGAAAAAGTGCTTTGACGCCTCGTCAGGGGTAGTAAGCGCTATATAAATGCAATAACACTACAATTCACAACACAATAAAATAACAACCAATATAAAATGTCACCACAAATGATATGACACAAAGTCAGTCCTGTCTGTTTAACCAACTGTCCTTCTCATGCAGAAACCTGCATGTCGGTATGTATTAAAATACAAGTCCTTGCATTCTTAATGCAGTGGGTTGAAAAACCAGAATTGACAGAAAACTTCTCCCTCATAAAAGGGGCCAGAGACCTGCAGGTCCGTATTTATTATAGCTAAAATTAAACTACAAGTCCTACTCCTTGCATGCTTAATGCAGTGGGTTGAATAAACCAGACTTTGACAGAAAACTCACCCTCTTTGAAGGGGCCAGTTGACAACTAAACACAATTCGTGTCTTCTGCAAGGTCAAGATCAGTCAGACCAAATGAACATTTTGAGAAGAGCCCAAATTAAGTGGTTAAAAATTCTGAAATACCTCAAAAACCTCTTTTGGTAAGAACACCTTTCTTATTTCTTGCAGAGCCTTCCTAAAGTTACTCAGGTAGCAAAAACAACAAAGCATCAATCTGGGCCTAGTTTAACCACAAAAAGATACTAAACTGGAACTTTTGAAGTTGTTCTAAGTCATGCGTTTGATGCTTCAACATGGACCAAGAATTCAAAACATATCGATGTGTCATCCCGAATGATTAATGAACTTCCGCTTAGGTGGATAAAGTTTCTATTAAGATACATAGAAATTGAAAAATATATTTCTATAGTTATAAATGTGAAAATAATACTAGTAGTAATATTTGTTATGGAAATACTTCTCACCACACCTTTGCCGTTTACAACAATTGTCAGTTGTATGCATTACTATTTCCAAATTTAATGATGGTCAACCTTTGGAAGAATGGAAAGCTGAACGGGCCTTACAGCAGTGAACTTTGAACTCACGGACCAGCCCAATGAGATTATATACACTTATCTATGTTTGTGCAAAGATCATTTGAAAATCAAAGGTGTAAAAATGTACTTCACAACACAAATTTTAACATCTTATCCAGCTCTAATATGCAATAGGTTTATAGGATTTATTGAACACTTGTCAGTAATTGTACAGCCAATAGGAATTGAGTAGAAGGGGCTTCTTGTTGAATATGCGTCTGCATGTGGAATTCTGCACAGCACTGGTCAGTCTGGACCATGGCATGAATGTTAAAAGCAAACACTGGTTTTCTACAACAAATAAACTCCAATTTTCTACCACCCACGCATTTGTATTGTTCCACTTGAAACTACGAATGTGCAAAATTGCAGTACTTGACTTCTGTAAACATTGTAAAATTCTAAAATCCCATTATTGACATATTTAGTGATTCTCTTAAAAATCGGCCATGGATCAGGCCCTCTTAGACCAATGTTAAAACAACCCTGGTCTAAAGCTATTGGTGCACAATGGAAAGAGCATTACACACTCACGTTGGATTTATGAGTTGTTTATATGTAGCACTCAATATTAAAACACTGTAAGAATTCGAAAGGGGATAATAAAATATGAATGTAAAAAGTGCTTGAAAATTAAAAATAAAGCATGCACTTGGACTTGTGTTGCCAACTGGTGAGACTATCCCAAACCAAGGACCATCCTTTATTTCTGGGCAATGCTGGAAGCAGCTCTGTCCGCAGAAGCATGCAATACACACATATTCATTAATTTATTCATCCATAGGAATAAAAGGGAAAGAATGCTTTTGGCGGGTGATTGAATGAATAGCTTATGCTGAACTAATGATCGATCGAACAGGGGAGGAGCTTGAAATATTCAGGAAATTTGAGACCATGATCGAGTAAATCAAATTCCAAGTAAACAGCCTCCGGCATCATTTTACACTCATTGCGCTTCTTAAATAAACCAATGTGGGCTTCAAACAGCAGTAGATTACGCGTGAAGAAGGGTGACCCATTTTTAATGATCGCCTTGTCACTTGAAAGGAAGGCCGCCCACACTACTGTATAAAAAGCACCAAGGCAAGGCCAAGATCAAAGCTGATCTAACTGGAACCAGTTACATTGCTCAAAGGGCCGGCTAATAAATCTCTGCCTATAGAGGCATTTCTCCACTTTTTTTTCTGAACCTTTTTGCTTTTCACTTTCACCCCAGGAACCCGTCCAAGCCTGATCCTACATGTGTATTTATGGGCTGTTTCATGATCTCATCACATCAAAGTAGGACTTTGTGCGGGGCCTGCATGGCACATCCACCCCTAAAAATTGGCATTTCTCTGTGGCCAATACTTGCAATTAGTGCACTCCACAAGCAGCCAGCAAAAACCCCATCACCTCAGTTTAATTGCACGTGCTTTTGACAATTCAAAGCTAAGTCCTCACTGCTTGGGAAGTCAGTGATGTCTTCAAAACTTTGGTACGGCTCTCGACTGTTCCATGGCAGGAAATGGCCGCCAGAGTCGAGTCCATTAAGTCACTTTTTCTGCTAATAGTACCAAGCATTGGGAACTGTAGGTTTAACTTGATCTATTGTGGGTATGTCCAACTTGTTCCTTAGTACTTAATAAAGAATTTTAAAAAACAGGCCTCGCTAAATGCTATCCTGTCGATACCATGGAAGTCAATGTACCGGTCCAGTGTACCCAGATACCAAGGCCACAAAGTTGTGCTGAATTATTGCAAGCAATATTTCAATTATTACACGTTTCCACAATATCGGCGTTGTTTAAAAAAATCTGCAACAAACATAGTTGCATTTTTCATGGAGCAGAGGCCCCCAGCCAACACACAAGCAAGCCCCCAGTGGAGAGTCCAGACGTCCTCTCCCCTCCCCCAGTACCCCCCTGCCCGGTCGCCTTACTTCGCAGAGCCCCGATCAGCATGCTGCCGTCCTTGATCAGCTCCTTGATGAACTTGTTGGTTCGGTCCAGCTCGTTCTCGTGACACTTCAGGCGGTCCCGAAAGTCCGGGCTGTCCAAGTACGAATCGCTGAACTCCAAGGTGGGCAGCCCCCATGCAGTCAGAGTGAGTCAAGTGCAGGAAAGTTAAGTGACGGTCTGCTGCCTCAGGAAACGTCACGGCGCGCACGTCCCCGAATCATGGCCATCACTGAATGGCTTCACATGCTGAAGTCACAGTGATTGGCCATGACTGAAAGTGCTGCTGAGCCTGAGCCCAGTGTGCCACCCACCCACGCGCGGCATCCAATAGGATTGCCTGTGACCTTCGGCGCGGTGGACCAGCCAATCCTGGCGCTGCATAAGAGGCAGGATTGGTTAGGGGGGCACACAGTCTACTCGCCCTGGCACCTTCTCAAACGATGGGGTCCTGCTAAGGACGGATCTATGTTGTTACAACGCGTTATTTTACAACGCATGCTGTAACAACGCAACTTTTACAACGCAGGTTCCATTACAACGGATGTCATTACAACGCAGGATATTACATAGCAGATGGTATTACAACGCATACCATTACATCGTAAGTATAGGTAAGTATAATTTTTAAAAAAAATGAAATTAAGTTAATTTTATTAATTTAATTTTACTAATATAATTAAAATAATTGAAAAAATGAAATTAATATAATTTATTTAAATAAGTTTAATTTAATTTTAAATAGGAATTAATGTAATTTAATTAAATTAATATAATTTTATTAATTTAATTTAATAAATTTAATAATAGTAATAAATTAAATATAATTAATTTAATTTAATTAATATAATTGTATTAATCTTATCTTTTTTTAAATAAGTTTAATTTAATTTTAAATAGGAATTAATGTAATTTAATTAAATTAAAATGAATTTAATAATTAAATTTAATAAATTTAATAATATTAGTAAATTAAATATAATTAATTTAATTAATATAATTATATTAATCTTAAAAATGTAATTAATTTAATTTAATAAATTTAATTATTTTTAATTTAAATAATTATTTTAATTTAATTAAAGTCGTACTTTAAAAAAAATAAACCCTAAAAATACCCCTGAACCCCAAAACCCAAACCCAGCCCTAAAACCTAAAAACACCCCTGTGCCCCAAAACCCAAACCCAGCCCTAAAACCTAAAAACACCCCTGTACCCCAAAACCCAAAACCTGCCCTAAAACCTAAAAACACCCCTGTACCCCAAAACCCAAACCCTGCCCTGAAACCTAAAAACACCCCTGTACCCCAAAACCCAAACCCTGCCCTAAAACCTAAAAACACCCCTGTACCCCAAAACCCAAACCCTGCCCTAAAACCTAAAACACCCCTGTACCCCAAAACCCAAACCCTGCCCTGAAACCTAAAAACACCCCTGTACCCCAAAACCCAAACCCTGCCCTAAAACCTAAAAACACCCCTGTACCCCAAAACCCAAACCCTGCCCTAAAACCTAAAAACACCCCTGTACCCCAAAACCCAAACCCTGCCCTAAAACCTAAAAACACCCCTGTACCCCAAAACCCAAACCCTGCCCTAAAACCTAAAAACACCCCTGTACCCCAAAACCCAAACCCTGCCCTGAAACCTAAAAATACCCCTGTACCCCAAAATCCAAACCCTGCCCTAAAACCTAAAAATACCCCTGTACCCCAAAACCCAAACCCAGCCCTAAAACCTAAAAACACCCAAACACCCCAAAACATATACCTCAGTACCCCAAAACATATACTCCTATACTCATACTTATTTTAAAAATTACTTAAATTAATATATTTAATTTATAATATTAAAAAACATAAATAAATATATTTATTAATAATTAATATTAATTAAATTAATTAAATAAAATTAAATAAAAAAAAAAAAATACTTACCAATACTTACGATGTAATGGTATGCGTAGTAATACCATCTGCTATGTAATATCCTGCGTTGTAATGACATCCGTTGTAATGGAACCTTCGTTGTAAAAGCTGCGTTGTAACAGCATTACGACGTAAAAGTTGCGTTGTAACAGTAACGCACCGCTAAGGACACACCCCCTGGCCCCTTCTGTCCGTCTTTGTCAACTTGACGGCTAACGCGCATGCGCGGGCTAGTTACCGCCCGAAATTCCTCATGCGCAGCAGAGCAAACACTGATGTTATTTGTAACCTAAACCGAACCCAGCCCCTTGTAACCCAGCCCCACCCATGCGCACTCTCTATTCCTTTGGGTCTTTCCCGGACGGAACCTCCAATTGAAGCGCTGCACTTAATTTTTATTAGGTGCTCTCTCTGCAGCCACAGGTGCGTCCACCAGGCTTAGTGGGGCTAGGCCCCTACGCCCCAATGGACGCACCCCGGCAGGTACTGGCATAATGTGGTGAGTTGCATAAAGTACTTCGAGGTGAAACCTTGGGTATGTATTCTTGCAAGAGTTGCACCTCTCGTGACAACATTAGCCATTTTGGACATGGCTAGTTTTGTCAGCCGCACCTGCTCAGCACATAATGCCTGTTACTATCTTACTTTTTTTCTTTTAACTAAGAAGTCTCAGTCCTGTTCCTCGAGCCTCACAGAATCTTTTAGTTCCTTCAGCTGCCTTTCTGGACTTCACATTCATTTTCTGATCCATGACCACCACCTGCTGAGACTTGTTTTCAGTGGTTCTTCACTGCAACTTTATTTTGGAAACTTGTAATGAAATCAGAACTACTTACCAATAGACACCTCTCTGGGAACGAACAGTAATGTGTGCATGCACTGCCCAATTCGTCAATCATCCAGACGATTGTGAGGAGCTCATAGATTTGGTGGCCAAATTGGACCACCGTTTGTCGGATGGCAAGAGTCACCAGAAGTTAATTTTAATTAGGGAAAATACCTGAACCCCAGATTATAGATGAAAGCGAGGCCATGCGTATTGGGGGAATTCACAGACCACTCACTAAAGGGGAAAGGCAAAGGCAACAGCATTAAAAAGTCTTCATACATTATGGCATAGGTGGTAGTTTCCTAAAAGACTGCCTAAGCAAACCTAAGGTGAAACTGATGGCAGTTCTTGCACAACAAAGGAAGATGGAAACACTTAGGGGCCATTTACGATGGCGGTGAATCCATGACCGGCGGTCGCGGATTCACTGCCATCAACCTTAAAATTCCCACCGCCATATTAGGATGGCGGTGGGAAGGGAAAAGGTACCACGGTGGATGGAAAGACCATCCGCCGTGGTCCCGCAAGGCGGGCCTGTTCCGCCTGCCTTGCGGGACCAGGTACAGGGGGTTAATGCAGGCGGTGCCATGCAGGCACCGCTGTGGGTATTTGGATGCCTGTCTTTTGCGGCGGAGTTTCCGCCGCAAAAAGACAGGCGGAAAATGCCTTCGGGGGCCTGTTGCGGGTCCCCAGGGGGGTGGGGTGCTGCACGTGGGGGGTACCTATGGTACCCCCTACATTTGCATGTACAAGGTGGCAGGCACCGCACGGTTCGTGCCACGTTGTACATTCAAATGTAAAACATGTGTTTTTACATTGTGGTGGGTGCTGCCACCCGCCACAATGTAAACATACAGGATGTGCCTGCCAGTGTGGCGGGCGCATCCTAATTTGTTGTGTGGGACCGCCGCACCTATGCTGGTCGGTCCCTTTTGCACCACGATGGTGGGCCGACTTTTTCCGCCCGCCTTTGTATTCGGCCCCAAAGTTTGGTCATCTCTAAGAACCAACTCTGAAGGATCTTCAAAGAACTTGCCAATACGAACTTAGAGCATTCAATGTGTCAAGTTCCTGTAGAAATAGAATGGTTACCTAATTAAAAGATCCCTGTAGAAAAGTTAGTGGATTTAGAGGTGACTGGTAATTATTAAGAATTTTTCTTTTACTTGGTGTTCCATTCATAGAAAGGCCCAAAGTAGAGATGATTCGTGCAATTGATTGTAGAGAAACTTTGTTAGGGTTTTAGCCATTAAGACAATTCAACTAACCATCACAATTTTTAGACATCATAAAAAGAAAATTCGATTTGATTTAATTGCTGCAACAAAGTTTTGAGTTTCATTTGTAATTCCTTGATTATAACAACATAATCCTAACATAGGGGCCGATTAGGATTGCGGTGAATCCGCCTCCTCCGGGCAGGCGGAAGCCACCGCAGGCCCGGAGGTTGCGGATTCACCGCTGCGGTGATTGCAAAGACTACCCGCCAGATTAGTATGGCAGAGGGGTCATCTGCGGACGTGAAGACCGTCCGCCGCTTTACTGATGCGGTCCTGCGACGGAAAAGCTCTAATATGGTGGCGGTGTCTATCAGACATCGCCAGCCATATTAGGATTCATGCGGAAACATGCTTTTCCATGGTGGGTTTTCCGCTGTGGAAAAGCATGTGGTCTATGGTGTTTGGGGGCCCGTTGCAGGCCCCCAGGGTGTCGGGGGTGGGGGGTGCACATGGGGGGTACCTATGGTACCCCCCAGCATTTACATGCACAAAGCGGCAGGCACCGCGCGGTGCCTGCCGCTTTGTGCATGTAAATGTTAAACATGCATTTTTAACCTTGCGGTGGGTGCTGCTTCAAGCAGCACCCGCTGCTAGGTTAAAGGAACAGGATGTGACCGCTAGGGTGGCGGTCACATCCTAATTTGCATGGAGAGACAGCCGCTGCCCATGCGGTCGGTCCCTCTTCCTGGGGAGTGGCGGATGGACGCAGGTCTGTCCGCCTTCCTAATGACCCCCTAAGTCTGGACTTCTAGTCATGTAACCTTTTAGTCTTCCTATCGTCAGAAGCACTGCTTACAGGAAGTTAATATCCAGCAGGTTTTAAGTCATTGTACTTTGGGAGAGGGAGTTTCCATATTACCTATTGAGGCTTTACTATTGCTCTCACTGAGCAAACAAATCAACCACTTAAAAAATATTTAAACGAACATGTGGTAATAGGTTACATTAATCCATCCCGATCTCACCCCATTGTTCTTTGCTAATCAGAAAGGGGGGGGCTTATTATGTGTATTGACTGCAGGACTCCTCATCAGGTTACTTCCTCCTCTGTTGGATCAAGTCAAGAAAGCAACTATATATAGTAAATTAGATCTGCAAAAGTCATATCATCTAGAATGTGTGCAGGAGGAATACGATTGGAAAACCGCTTGTAGGACCAAACTAAGCTTACATAAACATATCTCGTCATGCTTGTCTGTGTAATGTCCCAGATGCCTTTCAATATTTCATTAACAAAGTCCTCCACTGATTGACTTATGTCTGTGTGGTGGTTTACATTAATAAATAATTATTTAATAAATCCAGGATTCGTAAAGTGCAGCAAATTACCCGTAAGGGTCTCAAGGTGCTCAATTGTGGTCACGGAGAAATTAAGTGATTTGCCCAGAATCACAGGATGTTGATGCCAACACAGAGACACCAACCTGGTTTCCTCCGGCTCCACAGTTGGCAGCTCAGGCCATTACACCGCATCCTCTCCCATAATGTCATACTTATTTATTCAAACTCAGCTGCAGAGCACAAGAGCCATGTGAAAGTCATACTGCAAAAACTGTGTGATAATCATGTCTTTATGCTACCAGGTTAGAGTTTTTGGGATTCATTATCACACCCACTGGTATTCAAATGGATTTCAAAAAGTTTGAAGCCATTGAACATTGGAAATACCCACAAATTGCAAAAAAAAGTGCAAAGCTTTTTGGATTTTGCCAACTTTTACAGGTGTTTTACCAAACAATTTTCTGCAACTGTTTCTCCTGTCATACTTTTACTTAAAAAGGCTGTAGAATTTCTGTGGGATTGCAAAGCTGAAAAGGCTTTTCAAATCAGAATTTTTTTTTTTTCACGGCTCCTATCCTCTATCATCCAGATCCAACCCTTTCTTTCATCGTTGATGCTGACGTGTTACAAAACGCCATTAGAGGAGTTCTGTCACAGTGTAAGCCAACTACCAAATAGAGGACATCTGTATCCAGGTGCCTATTTTGCTTACAAGCTATGTTGAGTCAAACTTAATTATGCAGTGACTGACAGAGAAGTGTTGGCCTTTAACGTGGCTTTTGAGGAGTGGGGTCATTACCTTCTTGATGCCCAGCACACTGTAACAATTTTGAAGCAACACCGTGATCTACAACTTTTAAAGTCAGCATGTGCTCTTTCAGGCGGGAAATTATACTGGGCACAATTCTTCAGGGTTTACAATTTCATAATTACTTTTCAGCCAGGAAAAAATTGAAAAGGCACACGCCTTGTCCCGTTATGGTTGCAAGCAACAGAATGTCAACCGACTGATGGGAATTATGGTTATTATCAAATTTATGACATTGTTGCAGAAGGAACATGACTATGATGTAAGTAAAAAAGTGGTAGAGCAGTATGCATGAATTACGGATAATAAGGTATTCTAAGAAATAGATGCTCTGTCTCTTGTTGCAAGTACCTTATAGGAACAAGCACTACTTTAGTGTCATTCAGACATCCAGGAGAAAAAAGTTAGATGGGATAAAACATCATTTTTGGTGGTCCACCATGTCTGGAAATGCCAAAAGGCTTGTTGATATTTGTACAATTTTTGCCCAAGGA
Organism: Lissotriton vulgaris; assembly: GCF_964263255.1. Classification (NCBI taxonomy): domain Eukaryota; kingdom Metazoa; phylum Chordata; class Amphibia; order Caudata; family Salamandridae; genus Lissotriton; species Lissotriton vulgaris. Next base: position 1,023,727,934 of record NC_141693.1, read on the forward strand.
AAGGCTTCTCATGTAGCCCCGGCAAGTTTACCTAAACCAATTCCAATACCACTACAACCGTAGCACACTGTTTCCCTTGATTTTACAGTATAGCTACCTTGTACCTCAGAAGGACACACACAATTTTGGTAACGACACATCATCTAATCAACATGGAAGATTTCACCCCCTTAAAGGACTTACCTTCTGCCAAAAAACTATTTGCAATATTTGTTCAGGCAGTAGTTTCAATACATAGAGTTCCTATAGTACTCATTTCTGACGGGGTAATAGTTCATCTCCCATTTTTGGAGACCTCTCTGTAACCTTATGGGAATGGAGATTAAACTTTTCTCCAGTCATCACCCTCAAACAGATGGACAGACTGAAAAAGTTAATCAAAGACTTGAGCAATAACTGCTCTGCTAGACCAACAAGATGATTTAAATTGGGAAGATTCTTTATGGAATGTAGAATTTGCACGCAGCAATTCCACTAACGAACCAGTAGGATATTTTCCATTTTTTTTGCACATATTGTCTCAGCCGTAGTATGTTGAACATGGAAATTCACACACCTGAATTGATACACATGAATAGTTCCCACAACACACACATTTCACACATATTTAAATCACATTCAGGAATCAGATCGAACCAACTCAGCACAGGTTAAAAAAAGATGCAAACAACCAGGAATGACATATGACGTTGGGGAACAATGGTGGTTGCCTACAGAAAATGTATGTCGCAAAGGTTGCAATATATTCTAACCCAAGTTTGTCAGACGTTTACAGTTTCAAGATTGTCATCCCAGTAGCTATCAAAGTAGAGTTACCCGCTGCCTTAGTGGTACACCCTGTATTTCATGCCTCCTTGTTAAAACAAGAAACAGTAATAACTTGATTATAATTTTTACTACCCCCTGTCCAAGTAGGTGTCCAAGTAGGAGATCATGCAGAATATGAAGTAAAAAATATTCTAGATTCAAAAGGAATAAGAGGGCATCTTTACTACCTCATTGACAGGAAGGGAAATTGACCTCTAAACAGACGGGCATCTACATGCTTCAATATTACAGAGACAATTTAATTTGCAGTACCCAAACAAACCCAAACCTGTAGGGAGGATTCAGGGAGGGATGTACATTCAGAGCTGCCCTTTAGACTCACCCAGGAGAACAGAGCCGACACCGGAGGTGTGCGATCGAGGGTAGCAGGTCCTGGGATGATGTGCCGCAATGCATGCAGTACTTCGGGGTGAAACCTTGGGATCAGGTTCTTGTGAGAATTCTAGCACTTGCTAGAACAGTGGGCATCGTGGACATGGCTAGTTCCATAAGTAATGTCCACCCAGCACATGGTGCCTGTCATTTCTTTTCCTGTTTTTTGAGGAAAGGGATCTCAGCCCTGTTATTGCTGCCTGAGAGAATCTTTCCATTCTTTAGACCACCCACTGCAGAACGCTCTTCAGGACTTCACAGGAGTCTTCTGATCTGTGACGGAGAACATGACGGCCGGCTAGTAGAGGGTTGCGGGCGCTCCTGTAGTCGGGAGTTATAAAGATGCTTGGGGGCGCTAGTTATCGAGTAAATGTAACCTAAATGCTGAGATAAAGTTCAAAGGACTGTTGTGGTCCATTGGCAGGGGGTCCTCGGTGACCCCTTCAGAAGTAATGATTACGGCACACGCCGACCCTCCAGGCGCTGGGTTGCGCTGGAGCAAAACAGTGACTCCCTTCTGGGGAAGGAGGGGCAGAGGCAGCACAGGTAGCATGGGCGGTCGGGAGGAGTTATGTGAGAGAGAGTGGAGGAAGGCATGGGGCGGAGGACTGATTTGGAGGCAGCTTTTGGAGGAAAAGTCAAGGGAAGAGGAGGCAGCCAGCCCACTTCCAACAGGAATACTCGGCTGATAGGGGTAAGGAGGACTGAGGGGGAACCTCCACTGGCTAACCTGGAGGGAGGAAACACAGTAATAGCACAGGTACCAGCACCAATTGGTCATAACAATCAAGAGAAGTTATAAAAATATAGCAGATAGGCTCCGAGGAGTGCACAGTTGAGGGGAGTACTAAGGCGCTGTTTACCCCTGATCTTAGACTATTGAAAGTTAGCACACTAAAGTGTACGAGTGAGCCCTTAGATGTGCACGCATTGAAGGGTGATGGTAAAAGTAGTAAAGGGGTAAGATTGAAAAAGGGTTAGAGAGCCACGGACAGATCACTCCCTCATTACGGACCCTTTTTAAAGTGATGCCAAAAACCTTGATATTGAAAAAAGGAGAAGAGGAAAAACAGAGGGGGCCCCAGAAACGTTTGTTGAGTGATGATGTAGATGCACATGGTCTAGTACTAAATAGTGCTATGGCAAATTCAAGTGGGTCGGACCTGTTAAGTCTGAATCGATTCCAGGGACTCACTGTGGAAGAATCTCATGGAATGTACGTAGAAGAGGATGATCCTGCTTTACAAAATGCAGTATCAGGAAGAGCTTACCCAGTGTTAGCAGAAAGGGGGTTTTCAGCACAGGGAGATGGATGGATAGACCGAGATGCCACAAATATAGTGACGGAGGCATGAGAAGTATCTCAAACACAAGCCCCACCACAGTCAGTCGCAGAATTTGCCCAGACGCTTACAAAGAATTAAGAAGTTGATCTGACATGTCGGAAACAAATCAAAAGGATATAAGAATGGCCTGTGATAATTTGGAGAAAAAGTTTGATGATACCAAGTGGTGGAATCTGCAGTTAAGGATTTCACCTTGCAAACTGGGGTAAGTGAGAAAGCATTAGACTCCTGAAAGAAATTAGGGCTAGCATGCTGAAAAAATTTGAATAATTGAAAAACAACCAAAGAAGAATCAATTTGCGCTTGTTGAAAATTCCGGAAGGCGCTGAAGGGGACAACCTAAAACATTTCTTGTCAAAATTGATTAAAGCTGGGACATAAGTGGATTTCTCGGAGCAGGATATTATCAATGACATTCAGAGGATACATAAAGGTCCTTTTAGGTTAAACCTTAATTGCTCGAAGGCTAGGAAAATTCTAATGAACATTCAAACATATAAAATGTAGGAAGAAATTCTCTCCAAAGCATTAAAATTGAAGGCTCTCAAGGTGGATGGGATGAGCTTTGAGATAAGGTCAAATATTTCTCAAATCACTGCAAATAAGCAAATGGAATTAGGGAAAACGATGGAACCATTGAGGAAATTAGGTGCTACGGCACATTTAAAAACTCCCTGCTACATTGCGAGTGATGCATAAGAATAAAATGCAGACGAGGAAGTTGAAGAATTTATGAGAACTTTCTCCAGAGCAGATGGCACTTAAATACCTATGATGGTCAGGGGGGTCCTTACCCCTGTTTTCTTTTCTTCTTCACTGCCCTCCACTGCAATTTTTCTATTTTTTTTTCACACCTTTTTATTTACCTGTCTATAGGTGTCTGATATTATGGAAGAGTTATATGTCCCCAAGGTAATTTTAAAGTGGCCATATTTTAAGGATAATCCCAACTCAGCAGCCCCATAGGCTTAGGCCATGAGGAAGGAAGGAGGGCTCTCCATGGCAAGGGGGAAGGGGGTTTTCGTAGATTTAGGGGTAGGGGATTTTGGTAGGGAGCATTGAGGGGTAAAAATAAAAAAGAGTCCTCATTTACTAAAATTTGGTTGTGGAGCTTCCACCTCTGTGATAATTTTTGATAAAGAATGGTTGGCGACCAGAGAATTAAAGAAGAAATACAATCATGGAATGTAAATGGCCTAAGAGTGAAAGGAAGAAGAGAAAAGATCTTGCAATATTTGAAAGTCGTTTCAGCCCAGATTGTTATCCTACAAGAAACACACCTAACAGAGGGTGGAATGAAGGAACTATTTAGAGCCAGAGGTTGGGTCAAGAAGGTGGTGTGCACTATTCAACAGTCGATGATAGAGGGGGTGGCAATCTTGATTAAGAAAAACCCATATATCTCTATAGAACACAGTATAGAGACATATCAAAGGTATACACTGAATAAATAGTACAGCCCTAATATTGATGATGCAAGACCTTTTAGGGGGCTGTTGACAGAATTACAGAATTTTTCGTAGCCCGTCATCTTGGACGGTGACTTTAATGTGATTTTAGATAACTCACTTGCTCTGTCAACAGTAGGTCAGATATAAACACTAGGGGGCATATTATCAAGAACGACGTTAAAATTATCGCCGCTTTAGCAGCAGGAAACTGCCACTAAAATGGCAAAAATGGGCTTGATAATATGCCCTTGAGAATTCCAATAGAAGCCCAGGTTCACACCAGATCACGGGCTGCTATGGGAATTCACAAGGGCATATTATCAAGCCCATTATCGCTGCTTTAGCTGCAGTGTCCTGCCTCTAAATCGGCGATAATCTTATCGCCGTTTCTTGATAAAACGCCCCTGCAGCTCATTTCCAGGAGTTCTTCATAGCGACCTCGTTTTCGAAACCTGTCTGAAAATAAAGACAACTTACCAACAGTCACCTACATGTGAACAAATGGTAATACGCACAGGCACTACAAATGGCCTTCTTACTTACCCATCTAGGATTCCTTAGATTTGTAACTGCACCTCGAACCTGAAGCTCCTAAAAACAAAGATAAGTTCATCAGTAAATAAATTCTCCTGGTATACACCGACACGCTCTTTGAGATCCAGTGAGCAGGCATTGTTACAGATTCCAAAATTTAGCAAAGTGAGACAAGGGGGAAGATCTCTTACGGTTGCTGGTCCAACTTTGTGGAACAGCCTCCCACTGTATTTGAGACAGTGCAAGGACCACCTTCCTTTTAGGAAGCAATTAAAGACATTCCTTTTTCAAAATTGACTTATGTTTATGGCTAGGGTCCGCTAGTTGCTTTTGGCTGCCAAAGGCGCGGAGATACTCCTTCGGGAAGTGATCCTAGTGCGGTACAAACACGCAAATAAATAAATAAATAATCAGTGAGAAGCACGTTACCATAAAAAGTGTTGCTTTATTTTCAAGAAAGGTTTCAAAAACTGTTTAACCTCTTAAATGCTGCTGACGGCCAACGGTCGTCACGAGCGCTACCTCCCCAGTGCTGCGCACGACCATTGGACGTCCATTCAGCACTAGTTCCAATGGACAGCGCAGCACTGGGGAGGGATATTTGCGAAGCAGCTAAGGTGTTAACAAGATGTATTTAATTTCTGGGCACCTGTCCACCAGAACAGTTTTTAACACAAGAATTGTTTAACTGTCTCAAGAATATATGGTCTGAGAAGGTTTTTTAAAGGTATGAGTGTGATTCCTGGAAATAGAAACAAATACCATCACTGTGTGTTTGAAGTCAGGAAACCCAGATAGGGAGTAAGATTGGGATGTTTTTAGGAACATGTTTGAAAACAAGTAGCTTAAGAACTCTTGAAGTAATCCCATTGTCACTTTACTTTTAGAAATAGCACCTGACATAACCCAGTCTGGAAGTTAAGAATTGTAACCTCCTAAGTGGGAAGGAGGGAATAAGTAGATAAGGTAACGGTAACGAGATATCAGGGGAGCAGGAAATAGGTAATGCAATCCATTTTCAAATAGATATAACATATTCTTACCTGTTCATAAGAACATACACAAACACTCCTTACCCACTACTGAGGACAACGAGACAGAATGCATAGAAGAGACGCCGACATGGAGAGTGGCCAGACTCACCAAATGACATATCTTTCTCTGTTTCGCAAAACCAGTGGCGGTCTCCTCATTAATGGGGAGGAGTGTCACCCCCCCCCCCCCTTGCTGCAAACTGTGCTTAGCAGATGTGAAAAGCATCCTGCCAACCCCTTCCATCCAATCCTTGTGCTTTTCTTATGCTGGCAAATAGCATGAGAGCAACATCTGGATTGGATAGGGCAGATGGCTCTTCGACTTGTGCCACAGATTGTAGAAAAACATGAAGAAGATGTGCAGGCCTTGGGTAAAAAAAAAAAAATTATATTTGTTTATTGACATTTTAGAAAGGGTACAGAAAGCCAATGCTCAAATACATGTTTTCAAATGTTGCAGATAAAGGGTAGCATACATAACATAACAGGTAAACAGAAATACCAAAGCAGAAGCAACACATTTGAGCACATATTTAAGTGAGATTCAGTATAGCGTTACAATTGAGAAAGCACAGATCCATGGAAGCGAGCTGCACAGTAAATGCAGTAATAGTAGGCTTACTAGAGACAACATTGTACAATGACAGTGGATAGTTACAGAGTGTCAGAGAGATCATTAGCTGTTATGTGCCGCCACTGTATAGCAGACCCAGGGTCTAGAGTGGTACCAGGGCTGTGAGCAGCCAACCAAGTGAGAAAGGGTTCCCAGATATCCTTGGGCCTAGGTGTTTATGACAATAGTTCCAAATGTATGCTCAATTGCTCCTGGCAGAACGTGGTATCTAGAACCCAGTCTTTAGTGTTGGGTGGGTTTACGCTTGCCCCAGTGCATCGCAACTCTGCGCTTGGCAAGTAAATGGAGCATAGCAAGTAGCCTACAATGTCCCAGTGGGGCCTCCTTGACATATCCTAGCAGGCACAGTTTGGGGGAGGGAGCCATACTAATACCCAGGATCTCATTAATTGAGTCAAGTACCTTTCTCCAAAAATCTTCTATGACAGGGCAGCTCCAAGGCATGTGTAGGAATAAAGCACTGACATCTTCAGCAGTTTGCCTCGGGCGGATACCCATGCACTGGAGTTGCAAGGGTGTCCTATAAATGCAATGCAGATACTTGAAGTGTATTAGATGTAATTTGTAATTGGGAGATAACATCTCCAGTAGCCCGCAACAAAATTGCCATTGATCTCATCCAAAATGGGATCATCAAGCTCTGCATTACAACTGACCAGGTCTTTTGGTTGTATAATTAGAGATGAGCGTAGCATAATACGGTAGAGTCTGGTGATAAGTTTGTTGGGAGATGAATTTATGATCATGGATTCCAGGGCTGGGAGAGAAGTTGGGGGAGAAGGAAACGTGTCATGTATTTTGCTGGATGTTCCTCTGATTCTGTAATATAATAATAGATTACAGAATGCAGAAGTGTCACCTGATCCTGTTGTTAGGGGAGTGATAAAAGTGTCGTTCGGGTATAAATCTGCAAACGTGTCCCATCCCATATTGCGCGCGAGTGTTGAGCTTCCCTTATCCCATAGTATAGGCAGCCCTTGGGTAACATTTTATTTTATTTTATTTATTTCGAATGTTTTTTTAAAAATTCTTTTTATTAACAAAAGAAATCAACAATACAATACACAAACATTGACCAGGGTGTATCGGGTGTCCATTTATGAATGCAGCTCCCGACAATAACAGCAAGAGATTTAGTCCAAAGAAAACAGGCCTAGGCGTCCTCTCGATCCACGTCTGTAAGTTCAAGTTCTGGCGGTTCACTGATATCACCACAATAGGCATTCCAGGCTCCCCAGTTCTTGGCCCATTTGCGGGTACGCCCCCTGGATACATACACTGACTTCTCACGGAACATACACCAGTCAAGATCTTCCATCCACTTCCTTACCTGAGGTGCCCCGGAGGCACCCCAGAGCTGCGCTATATTTCGTTTAGCAATCACACACACGAGAGCCACCCAGACCTTACCATGGCTTGGCAGGTCCGTAGGCTCCCACACTTTCAACAAGCATCTCCTAGCCTCCAGCTCGACACTCACTCCCCATACTTCACTCATTTTTGTATGTATCTTGGTCCAGAAGTCACGGACCCTCTCACATTCCCACAATATGTGCAGGAACGTTCCAGGCAGCCGACACCCTCTTCGGCAGTCAGCAGACCCAGCCAGTCCCATCCTCTGCAATCCCGGACCCGTGACATAGGAGCGATGTAAGATTCTAAGTTGGACCAAATGGAGCCTCACTTCCTTGGGGGACGCCACCGCCTCCCTCAAGTCCTCGTCTTCCAGAACAAAGCCATCAGCAACCCACTGTCCACGCAGCACCACCAAGGGGTCCTCAGTATGGTTGATCAACTTGCTATATGTTAAGCATATCGCCCTAGTGGGTACTAGACCATCAAGTAAGCGATCCTCCAGTGGAGAGGCCACTGGAAGCCTCTCCCCTCTGGGGACAATGGCGCTCAAAGCATGACTAATCTGAAGATGTCTAAACCGTTCCGTCTCATTCAGTTGGTGTTTAGCCTGCAATTCCTCGAATGTCAGCACCCTGCCCTTACCCATATATCTCGGACCTGGGTGATACCGATCATGTCCCAACGATCAAACCCCTTGGTTTTCCAGAGCATCCCCAACATCTCAGAACTCCACAAGGGAGTAGCCAATGTCAAGCGACCAGCCCACTTGATGTCTCTGTTGGCCTCATGCCATACTCTTCTGGAGATCGAGGGAGGCCCCACCAACGGGAACCGACCACACTTCGCATATAGAACACGGGTGTACTCTCCCCCCGGCACTTGACCGCGGTCCATCGCATATCCGGGGTCCACCGGAGAGCCGTATATAGCATGATTTATGGGGGCCAGCTGAGATGCCCAATAGTATTTCTGAATATTGGGCAAACCGATGCCTCCGTCATACCATGGCAGCATCAATTTCGACAGAGCAATGCACGGCCTCCCCTCCCACAGGAGGCCGCGCTGGAGCGACTCAATCTCGCTGAAGTATGACTGCGGCACAGGGTCGAAGGAGTTCTGTAGTGCGTACAGGAATCGCGGGAGAGCCATCATTTTGAAAAGGACGGCCCGTCCCAAGAGAGAGAGTGGGAGCGTCTTTCACCGCGCCATGTCTGACCAGAGTCTAGCTTAGGGGGGCAGCAGATTTAAACGGAAGCGCACCTTGGAATCACCAGAGATCTGGATCCTGAGATAGCGAAAGCTAACCGACTCCAGTCTCACAGAGCAGTTCTCAGGTACTCAATGGGGGTCTCTGCTCAAAACAAAAAGGACGGACTTCGCCCAATTGATCGCAAATCCCGAATACCTGCCGAAGATGCCCAGAACATCCATGAAAACAATAAGGGAACTGCGTGGGGAGGTCAAGTATAGCAAAATATCATCGGTGTAAAGCGAAATCTTGTCCTCCCATTCCGTAGTCCAACGCAACCCTCTGATCGAGCGGTCCCACCGCACCCAAGCCGCAAGCGGTTCCAAAGCCAAAGCAAACAGAAGAGGCAAGAGGGGACATCCCTGTTGCGTTCCCCGTCCGAGAGAAAAGTCACGCGATTTATGGTTGTTCACGACCACGCGAGACATGGGGGCCGAATATAGGAGACGAACCCAGCCAAGAAATACAGGGCCAAACCCCAGCTTAGACAAAACGACGAAAAGATAGGGCCACTCCACCCGGTCAAAAGCCATAGTTGCGTCTAGAGACAGCAAACCTGCTGGTTCATGGATGTGGGACGCGCCCGCCACCACGCCATGCAAACGACGGAGATTAAGTGCGGGGTTACGCCGGGGCATAAAACCGGACTGATCTGGATGGATCAAGGTCGAGATGACTATTACTAGTCGGGTGGCCAGCAGTTTAGTCAGGATCTTGGGCTCCGCATTTAACAAAGAAATAGGGCGGTATGAGGAGCAGTCCAGTCTGGGTTTACCCTCCATATAAATTACTACTATGTTGGCAACTCGCTGGTCATAGGGCAGCATCCCACGATCCCGGCATTCCATGTACATGTCTTTCAGGTACGGGGCCAATCGGTCTGCATGTGGCTTAAACAATTCAATGGGAAGACCGTTGGGGCCCGAAGCCTTACCAGAGTGGACCCCTCTTATAGCCATAGCAACCTCATCGTTGGTGAGGGCGGAGTCCAGCAGTTCCCTATGATCGTCTGACAATGCAGGCATCGGTATATCGCGAATCATGTCAGTGTTTTCGACCTCAGTAAACTATCGGCAGCGGTGTACACCTCCTCATAATATCGCGCGAACCCCATGGACTATCAACTGAGGATCCGACGTGACCGCGGGACCCACATTCAGTTCAGGCGCCAAACGAGACCCCCAGTCACCCTTTTCCAACCAGGAGATCAACTTCCCCGCCTTATCACCATGCTCATAGATCCTGCTCTGTGTTGAGGCGAGCTGCGCCTTCGCACCTTCGTGTGTCATTGACTTGTATTCATCCCGGAGCAGCCCGAGGCGATGACTCGCCCTCGGGTCACTCCCGGAGGAAGCTGCGATTTCTAAGGCCACAAGCTGCACCTCCACTCTATCCAATTCCTCCCTCCTCTTCTTCTTCTGCCTGGAGACAAGGGAGAGGGCCTCCCCTCTTATTACAGTCTTGTACGCTTCCCAGAGGGAACACCTCGATGTGACCGAGCCTTCATTTTCACGGAAAAAATGATCTGTGGCCCGCATAAGTTCCTTTTTAACCACAGGGTCTTTCAGACGTCATGCACTTATGGGAGCAATTCTACCAACATTGCCCTGCACTAAACACAGCCGAAGCCAGATCGGTGAGTGGTCAGAGACTCCCCTCGCCAGGTGGGCCGCTTCTCTAATGAAGGACACAAACGTAATCGTAAACGTAATCGTTCTACCCTCCCAGAGACCCGATATGCCTATATAGCGACCACGATTGTCAGACCAGGTCGATCGGATCATAAATGGAAAGGAGTTCTTCACTGGTCCCCTCGAACCAGAAGTAAAACAAGCATGAGCAACAAGCTTATACCCTCCCCTGTGTAGCGCCATACATCGCTTCCCCATTAGATGTGTTTCCTACAGCAATACTATATCCGGCATGTGCCGTCTAATGAGTTGGCTCACCATAGTGCGTTTTATCTTATCACCCAATCCATTCACATTCCAGCTAAGGACGGAGAACCCCAGGCCCTGTCTAGTGGAAGCCATGCATCCTTCCAATAAAGAACAGGAGATCCGAGGCCACCCTTAGCGATCCCTGGTCACTTACAACAGACAAATCAACACATAAAAATCCCCAACAGCCAAACCCCCGGCCCCCCACCCTTCCCCCCTGCATGTAGCAAATGCACATCCCCAACTCGCAGTGTGCCTGTCACCCCGACTAACAAGTATCTAAAGGTAGAAAAACAGAGGAGGACCTTACAACACGCCGCCCGCCCTCACCACTCCAAAACAACCATATTCCCCCCCAATCACTGAAAACGAGTCTCGAGCAAAAAATAGTCCAGGGGGGGGGGAAGGGAACAAACAGCCCCGACCTGACCCCCTGCGCCAGTGATAGGATAAATGCGGCTTACAGTTCCAAGCATTGCGCTATTCTCCATTGTCCATTCGGGCCTGAGCCCCAGTGTCCGATCCTTTCACTCGGTCTAGCCTCAGGGTTATCAAAGAACCAGGTCTTTCCATCATGTTCGATCCTCAATCGTGCGGGATACAGCATTGAGTATTTCACATCCCTGTCTCTCAACCGCCGCTTTACGGACATAAAGCCTTGTCTCTGAACCATCTAAGTGAAGTGAGGAAAAAACAACAGCGAAGCATTCTCGTAGGCCAGCGGCCCTGTGGACCTCGCCGATTGCAAAATAGTGTCCCGTCACGAAAGTTCAGGACCCCGGGCAATAATAGGACGCGGAGGAGCCCCAACCTTCGGGCCGCCGCCGGGAATCCTGTGTGCCCTCCCCACTGTAAAGAAATTACTGAGGCCCTTCGGCTTGAGATGGTTCAGGATGAGATCCTTGACAAAATGGTCCAGGGTCGCCCCTTCGGATTTCTCCGGAACCCCCAAATGCGGACGTTGTTGCGGCGTGCCCGACCCTCATATTCATCAAGCTTACTATCAAATTGGTGTCGGGCCGCCTTGAGGTCGCGCACTTCTTTCTGGAGCTCAGAGACAACCTCGAGGAGACTCGCCATTTTGACCTCAAAATTCTTGACCTTCTCAGTAGTTTTGGTGAGGTCAGCCCTGAGAAGGCCCACCTCAATTGCGACAGTGTCCAATTTTGTGTCCATCTTGCCCAAGGAAGATTGGACCCCATTGATGGCGGACATCAGGTCTTTCATAGTGGGGTCGTCGCCGACCGAATCCCCTTCAGTACCCCTTGGATATAGCATATTTGTCCATGCGATTCGATTGGACCTGTCTGTTAGTTTTCGAGGTCTTCTGCTGAGGCTTCTCAGAGTCTCTCGATGCCATCTTGATTGCAAAGGCAGGGGAAACCCTCACTCCTAAGTCGAGTGTAGGCCTGTACTGAGATGGTCAGGTCGAGAGGCGCACGTCGTCGCAGCAGCGACTCAAATGCGCCAAAGCAGGATCCGACCAGCCACTTCCGGTCTCTGCGGCCGATGTTGTGACACTCCGTCCCAGCTGGTGCCACACCCGGGTCCCCGGTCTCCACAACCATAGGCCCCAATTTTCTCGACGACAATATTCGGTCGCCGCAGCCACCAAATGAGCCAGAATTTCACCTAGCGACTCAGGTGCTGGTCCCCCACCCAATGGTAGGGACAGGGCTCAGGATACTGTGCCGGATAATCGGTCAGGATGTGGCGGCCGGCGGAGCCGATGCTCAAGCGGCCATCTTGGTCGCTGGCTCGACTACTCCCCATTTATTTCAAATGTTAGTGTAATGCATGTCAGTGTGGTGATTTAGTTTGTGTTCATGTTGCATGATACCTGATGATTTATTTTCGGCTTTTGGAGAGTTTTGTTTAATTTTTGCTTTTGGGAAGTGATTGGGCACTTCGCTCGTTCCACCACTTTCAAAGTTTACCAGCCATCCCCACTCAAAAGGCATTCCCCTTTCCCCTGGGGACTGGCCCAATATAACTACATTTCAACTGTGACATTCTCTTAGCAGAGTTGGAAAACATCTTCTTTAACCCCCATCTCGCTCCTACAGGATCAAAAAGCCTATCAGATTAGTGCTTAGTTAGTTGTCCAATTATGTAAGGACTGTGACAAGAAAGATGGACAAGATGGTAACACAGAGTAGGGACTCAAGATTAATTGCTTTAAAAAACGGTTGTTTTATCTTCTGCAGGAAACTGTCTTACATTACAACATGCATTCCATATCTCTGACCTCCGAGAAGGCTAACACGTCCAAAACCCCTTATCCATACTAATATAATAAAGAGAGAGCCCATACCTTTGAGGCGGGTATTCTCAGGAACCACAGCACCAATCACAACACCCAATACAGCGTTGGAAAGGGCAGTTGCAGCAGAAGGACACAGGCTATGCAGACGCCCACCATATAAATTTAAAAGGTAAAAGAACCGTGCCAGCAAAGTAGTCCCTTGTGGGCATGTCTGTGTTGTGCTGTGGGCGTGTGCTGGAGGCGTGACAAACGCTGGTTGCATGTGGTATGTTCCGCCCTTCATGCCATGTCTCATATTGTGTGCTAATCCCACCCTGCTCCCTTTAAATACCCCTGCACCCCCATAATCGTAACCCACCCTTACTCCTTAAAATACCCCAACACCCTTAAACACTAACCCATCTTAATCCTATGAATATACCCTATACCCCAAAACCCAAACCTATCCCTAAACCCTAAAAATACCCCTGTACCCCAAAACCCAAACCTAGCCCTGAACCCTATAAATACCTCTGTACCTCAAAATCCAAACCTACCCCTGTACCCTAACAATACCCCTGTACCGCAAAACCCAACCTCACCCTAAACCCTAAAAATACCACTGTACCCCAAAACCCAAACCTACCCCATAACCCTAAAATACACCTGTACCCCAAAACCCAAACCTAGCCCTGAACCCTTAAAATACCCCTGTACCCCAAAACCCAAACCTACCCCTGAACCTTAAAAATACCCCTGTTCCCCAAAACCCAAACCTAGCCCTGAACCCTAAAATTAACCCTGTACCCCAAAACCCAAACCTACCCCTGAACCCTAAAATACCCATGTACCCCAAAACCCAAACCTAGCCCTGAACCCTAAAAATACCCCTGTACCCCAAACCTAGCCCTGAACCCTTAAAAAATACCCCTGTACCCCAAAACCCAAACCTACCCCTGAACCCTAAAAATACCCCTATACCCCAAAACCCAAACCTAGACCTGAACCCTAAAAATACCCCTGTACCCCAAAACCCATACCTATCCCTAAACCCTAAAACTACCCCTGTACCCCATAACCCAAAACCATATCTGAACCCTTAAAATACCCAAACACCCCAAAACATATACCTCAGTACCCCAAAACATATACCCCTATACCCATACTTACCTTATCTAAACATTTTTAAAAAAACATGCTTTTACCATTCATGCATTTACAACGAATTTCATTGTAAATGTATGCATGGAAAAAGCATATAAAATGTAATGCCATGCGTTATAATGGCATTGCGGAGTCATGGTACTTTTGTAATGAAAGTATGTGGAGTGATGGTATGCGGAAAGAAAGTTGCGGAATAATGGGTGTTTACCCTCCCCGGTAAGTACATTGGTGGCACGGCGGCCCACATCTTCAGCACCATACTCATATTTTTTCACCACCCATTTAAAAAATGCACAGGTCTCTCTCATTGATGGCCAGCACCGACATACACTTTTAGACACACCTCCCACCACAAGTTCTAGAATTGCGAACTTTAGAGCTGGGGAGCTACGTTCGAATCTCGGCATCAGCTCAACATCCTGTGATTCCAGGCAAATCGCTTTGTCTCCCCGTGCCTACCACAAATGAATGTGTTCTTCTGTAATGTAAATTGTGCTCATGCCATGTTGTCGAGTTCGCGCTATATAATATTGCAAGGAAAAATAAAGTAGGGAAACTCGAGTTCACACACTACTGAACGCGCACTCTTAAGTGCATCAGCAGTGCACTGTGAATCGGAGCATTTCACAGGCCTGTCACAGATAAGAAACGCTATCAAAACGAAATCCTACAAAACAATATACTACTGGCCGGCAGCAATTCATACCCGGACAACGTCGGGACGGGCTGCTAGTCCCATTTAATAAAATCGTATTTATTACTCTTTCCATTCTTTTCCTCAAGCAACTCCCCACTCTTTATCTGAAATGCAGGCTTGTCTGGTCTGCTTCTCAAACTCCTTATGTCTCTACCTTTACCTGAGGCATTGCTCCCATTTTCTTGGTCTTCCCCAGCCTTGTGGCCAGCCTTTGCCCATTGGACCTGTGCTTAAGTGACCTACAAAATATTTAACACATTTATTTTCTAACTTTAAACAGCATGCTTTCACTTATTTACAGTCATCCAAAAATAACACCTCCTATGATGTTACTACTTTCTACCTCTCATGTAATCTCCAAATATCACAGAGATTAAGCACTTCTCTATCACATGTAACATAATTATTCGTGCCACAGTCAGGACTGCCTCTCCTCTAGTCTGGGTGCCCCTCTAGACAAGCCCCCTAATGCGCTCCCATTGAAGTTGTCAACTCCTAGCATGCACTGCACACTAAACAGAAGTCATCTAGAAAGTGCTGTTCCAGCTGTCACTGACTTCATCTTTGCAGGGAATTCAAATAATAAACAGAACATAGTATACCCGAAATGGCACACTACACTGAGCTGCTACGGCCTTGTCTATGAATGATGCACTTCTGCTTGTATTGCCAGGGGTGCAGCCAATAGAGATGGTGGGGAAGCAGAATTCTAGTTGCAATTCATCTTTCCTGCTCCCCACCTGCCCTATGTCACAAGATCAATTGCTTTATCGCCGTATGAATAAGCCATTAATCCACCATCTTGTCTGAGGAAGCCATTCACAAACCCGTACAGTGCTGAAATAAATACCAGATTCAATTTCCACTACACCATTATAGTTCATTACCCCAAGGTGAAGTCCTTACTTGCCTCTCACAATAAACTTGTTTTCGCTATGGCATCTTTCCTTTCACAGATGCCAAATCCTTGGCTCATCTGTCCTCCAGGGGCCCAGTTAACGAATATAACTTCCAGCAATCACCTCCTCTTCTTTTTATGCTAGTCCAGTCTGCATAAAATCCCCACCCTACCGAGCTCTTTTAACTTCAATAAAGTGCAAGCTTATTTCCAACTTTCCCCTGCTAAAGACTCTAGAACCTGTACCTGTAAACCACCCCTCCAGGGAGAAAACATTATCAAACAAAAGGTGTTCCCCGGGACTTTGAGCATTCATGCCCTCACGTACTCTATTGCCTTGCCCCCAGTTTGATTGCCCATCAGCTGTCATCTTTTTGTTGGGCACCCACTCCACTTTGATTGGGGTACCCTGAAAACGAGATGAAAAGGCCAATACAGACAGGCCATTGTTTGCATGCACACCAGAATTAACTTAGTTGGTGCTTCTACTGCAGCCAGAAGTCCTTGCTGGCTTCTTCTTCTCACTGCATGTGTTAGATTCACCTCAACACTTCCATGTACTAAAACAATAAAACCCTTCTTTTCATGATTGTCTCATAAGCAATGCTCACAAGAGTTGTGAATGCCGGTATCCAATTGTTCATGTTTGTATTACTCTTGGTCTACTAAATAAAACACTTGCTTCGTCCTTTGAGCCTTCCTCGCCGCTAATCGACCGACACTATTCTGTATTTTGTGATTCTCTGCATCATAACTGTTGTATAGCGCTCAGATACCCTCGGGTCAGGCAAGCGCTATATAAAACTTCTTAAATAAAATAAATCAATAAAATAAAAAATCTTAGTGCTCTGTGAAATATTTTAAAGAAATTCATGAATTCACACGCCCAGATCCACCAAAAGTGTTTGAGTTTGTATTATCCCCATATATGGCCCCCTTTGCATCCAGTTTCACAACCTTTCTTCTACACTACCTTTGTCTCCATTCTCACCCTTGGCGCGCCTTTGACCCAATCTCCATCTCTTACACACTTTGCGGCCCCAGAAAGCAAGATTTTGACCAGGCTCTCACCTGCCAGAACTCCTACCCTGAAACTCAGTTGGTATCTAGATTTTTCCCATCCCCGTGTTCAACCATTACCCAGTTCCCTAGATGTTTCTCATCCTTTCCAGTATATCATTCGTCTTCTAAACCATATCCCTATCCCATGTCTCCCAACAAGTTCTCGGAAAATCTAGGCATTTGCCATCTGACTTGTTCTTTTTATCCTCGGTTTTCTCTAATTTTCACCCTTATCTCTTGCATATTTACTGTAGAATCCTGTTGGCCTGCCCCTACAGCCATGCTTGCCTCCCTGGCCCTACTGTCTACTAATATCCTATGTTTTAGCTGTATCTTCTAATCAATCTTTGAGTACATCCCCTGCCTTTGCATCCATTTGCACAATCTCTTGTTCTGATGTGTTCCCCGCCATTTCTTCTGTCGTTATCTTTTCATTCCCTTTACTGATCCTGCACCATTTGAGTTCATGCTTCTTTCTTTCTCTAACATAACAGGATGTGCCACTTTGTTTTGCCCTACAAAAAAATCTGTGTCTAATAGCTTGCCTCCTTTCCCATTTCAAACAGTCTTTTCTTGCTTGCCATTCCCACCCTCCACGTCCCCACCTCATCTCTTTCCTTGGATTATCATTCTCCTCACATGATGTATAATTGTTGTAGCTAAGCACAAGTCTTACCCGTTCGCACCATCTGTTGCCTCCTTTGACCTCACAGCCCATTGGCTCCCTGAATATGTGCTCTTTTTCCCTCTGCACCCTCTATTGTCTCTTGGTGGGACATGATGTTTCTCCCTTATGTCTGGGGAGCACAGAAGTATCTTCCTCCTACAGATCCCAAGTCACTTTACTCTCTCAGAGTATCTAAAAAAAATCACCACTACACCCTGGAGGATTTTGCAACCATAAGGTCATCCCTTGCTGTGTGGTACAGTCCTACCTCTTTCTGTAGCCCTCTCACCTAACAATTCAGCCAAAATAGTTACATGTCTCTCGGCTCCCATTGTTGCCCTCTCATCTAGGTTCACTAGTCAACCAGGCTCTCCCTCAGGTCAGGGGAAGTTTCACCTTTGCTTTGAGTGCCCGATGTACCGTACCTCTGAAAAGACTCATTTGTGTCGCCCTCTGGGAGCAGGTCAGCATCCAACACCCCATCCTACAAGATGCGGGAAAGAACGCACCACCTCTCCTGTGGCTGTGCTCCAACAGCTTCTTGTTTGTAACCTGTTTGCCACCTGCTCCGCCCTCTTCAACTTTCACCACAAGCAGGACCGTTTTTGTGCATGATGCTGCCTCCCCAACACTCTCTCGTGCCCCTCCATGCTGCTACCCTATGCCTACGACCATTGAGGGACCACATCTATGCTGAAAAAACGATCTTTTCACTAGCAGCAAGCGGTATCCAGATGCATTACCAGCCTTCCAATGAAACTGCTCAGTTGCGGTGATGTCATGTATTTCAGCCTCTGCCCATCTTTTAATAGGTCGCCCCAAAGGAAAGATCAAAAGTTGCCCCTCCCGCAGTGCCTCATTGGTGGTGTTCCTGTAGCGTGTGGCTGCTCCTTGGCTCTGTTGCTCAGTGATGACCTTGTTATGCTAACAAATACCAAGAGGCATATTTACTATTTTACTTTTTCAAACATTAGGAGGCTATGCAGCACAGTGTGGAGCAATTAAAATGTGCTTCAGTCGTAATAAACGTTACGACTATTTCTGTCCAGCACACCATCTTGAAATCCCAATTGGGATGAGATATTTTATGATACTTTATTGAATCTTAGGCTAATCCATAATTAATTCAACTTTAATTAAATGTTTTCCTGACTTAAACGGCTTCCTCTTAAGTGTAATGTTGTTCTGCCACTGGTTTCCTCTCTCAGCCCTGTGCTTGCCTTTTCCATGTCTGATTCTTTATGTAGACACTTCCCACAAATACACGTCTGCCTCATTGCATCTTTCTATCTGAACGAGCCAATAAGTCAATGCCCAACATGGGTAGTACAATCCCAGCATGGCCTGGTACAAGACTTTCTAAAGTTGCAGCAAGTCAGTAGCGAAGTTTTGAATGCACTTCCTCACTCTGATATGTTTTGTAGGTTTTCCTCCAGAACTGAACATGTCTCAGAAATAGATGTTCTAGATCCTCTGCCATTAAGGACTTTTTCAATGTGTCAACCTGAGACAGAAAGTCAACTGGACTGCAACCACCCTGCAACCCACTTAGCAATACCTAAGTGAGATGCGACTTAAGTAAAGATCGAACCTAATAAATATCACAGGGATAATTATTGGAACCCAGACCCATGTTTATTATGGAAAGGCACACCCAGGAGCACTCCGAAACCAGGGATATATTTAAAAGATTTATTTTTAAAGTCAGAACTCTATCCTAGTGCATACAATATGTACAGTAATTACTATGAAAATAAACAATATAGTACCAAGAAAATGCAACAACAGTGTGAATAGAAAATAACATTGTAACATATTGGTAAAATCATAAAGCATGTTTTGTATCAACATTGAGATAAATTGTGTTGTTGGTTGAGGGGGGTGGGAGCCATTCTCAAGCAACAGCCACAATCTCTGTCAGGGTAATTTAAAAAAGTGACTAAATGAATCTATGCATAACCCTCAGGTAAAGTGCCAAAAAAGCAGCCAGGCTTAACTTAGAGGCAATGTGTAAAATATTATGCAGCACCTAAACAGCAAACAGTTTAAAACACAACCCAAGAAAAATACTACCCCAATTTAGAAAAATAGTGCAAAATGTAATACATTATTTGACACCAAAATGACAAAAATCAATTCAGTAGAACCGAGATATGCAATTTTAAAGATTTAAGGTAAGTATGGTGCCTAAAAGCTCAAAGCACTAATCGTGGTTATCTGGTTGTGCGAGACTGCTGATTAAGTTACCTTCGAAAGTCCAGCACGAATAGTCCCATTCACAGTGAAGGAGGCCGTTAGGAGCAGGGATAGCATCGCGGAAGGTCATTGCTCTAGCACTAAGAGCAGTGTGGGCATCACAGACTGTCATCGCTGTAGCACGAAGAACCTGTTAGGTGTTGCGGAAGGTCATTGATGGACCCTTGTGTTGGAAGTCACCGCGGGCTGTCCATGCTCGAGCGTGAAGTGCAGATCTCACGCTGCCAGTTGTTGTGTTCACTGGAGCTTCGCATTGGCAGTCAGAGCCTTCTGGCAAGATCTTGGCATGAACTGGCCCATTCATAGTCACGAAGAGCTACAACTTCACAATTTCTCCTTTTCTTCTAGGAGGAGCTCAACTGATGCCACACCAAGGTTCAGGACATGGAAGGCACCTTTTCACTTGGAGATCAGGAACTCACTCCAGCAGAGGCCAGCAGGCTTCAAGCTGGTCCAGTTGAAGGTACTGGAAAGTCAAGTGTAGAACGCCCTGTAGCTCAGAACAGGAGGTCAGTCAGCTAAACTTTGGAGTCCCTTCAGCAGGTCCAGTCTTCCTACTCAGACAGAAGGAGGACAGGCCCTAAGCAGCAGGGCAGTTTTCTGGAAGCAGTATCCACAGGTCAAGGAGTGTACTGAAGAGTAGGTCTGAAGGCCCTATTTTTATACTTGGTGTTAGCTTTGAAAAGCTTCTGGGGTTTCCCTCAAGAGAGGTGCTTGGAATTTCATTTGCCCCTGTTCTGGTCCCAGTCTGTCTATAGTCACAATAGGCTAGTATGAAGTTCTTTGTGTGTGAGCCGAAGTAGTGTCCTTTATGTACAAGTAAGGTTGTGCACAGCCCCACCCCCATCCTGCCTTGGATGGTGCACAGGCTCTCTATTTTGTGGCTGTCAGGGAGGAATACAAAAAGGCCAACTGCCAACTTCACCTAGTCATATAACTCAGGAAACAGGCGCCAAATTATTGGGACCAGAAAATGCCAACTTTCTAAAAGGGGAATTTTCAGAATTGTGACTTAAAAACCCACTTTACCTTTAAAGAGTGTTTTAAATTGGAATTCCTGAGACACTGTACATGACATTCCTATAATAAAATGACTAAATGTATCCTGTGTGAGAGGTAGGCCTTACAAATGTGAAAAAATTGAGAGTTTTTCACTACCAGGACATTTAAAACAGAAAAGTACATGTCCAACTTTTTAAATACAATGCACCAGGCACTATGGTGTTTTTAGAATGTACCCTAGGGTGACCTGAATGTAATAAAAAGGAAAGCTTAAGCCTGGCAAAAGGTTTATGTTACCAGGTTGAAATGAAGGTTAAAAACTACACACACAGGCAGCAATGGCAGACCTGAGACATATTTTTGAAGGAACACTTAAGTAGGTGGTACAATACATGTTGCGGGCCCACCAGTAGCATTTAATTTGCCAAACCTGTGTGTAAGGCATATCACTTTACTAGGGACTTACAACTAAATAAATATGGCATTTGTGTGTAGGCACATTTTACCATGTTTTGAGGTTGCACTGGTGAATTGCACAGAGTCCTAAAGCCAACAAAAAAAGAATTCAGCAAAACAGGAGGAGTGAAGGCAAAAGGTTTCGGGGTGATCCTGCAGAGAGGCCCAGGTCCAACAAATATTTACCATCTCATTCCTTTGGCTAACTAAACTAGTCGTAGCACCAAAAAAATACTTGCATATCTTATTTGAACAATAGAGCCAATGTTCAGTAAAATAGTAGTGTCTGCTGTTCACATCTGCACTGGCAGGCGAACTGATAAGCCCACCAAGTAAAGGCAAACTGCGTCTCTCAGTAGTCTTCAGCAAAAGAAGGTGATATGATTCTGTATGGCCTCTGTCTCGAGTCTCCGGTATGAAGTTCCTCTCTATCTCTTCACACTATGTATGTGCTTAGCTTATATAACAAGTTTGCTCATTGTTGATCCTTTCGGAATAAACAATTAGCAGAAAAGACTTTGGCACCCTTTCACATACTTTTATTTAATAGATCTGTACCTTTGGTTTAAATACAATAAACAAGAAGTGAAATTATCATCTACCATCAAACTTTATTCAATATCTAAAACAGTCACAGGAAGAAGGAAATTGATTCATTGTAAATAGAATGAATATATCCAAGCAGACTTAATTATCATGCTGAATTGAATAATAAATGTGCATTATGTATTTCACCATTTATATATAAAAAAGCAACATTTTTAATTCAAGAAGGAAGATACCTGACAGAGATAAAAGATGATCATAATAAGAACTCCTCAAGCTCATTAAGAATACATACTATACAATCCAGCTCCAGGAATGCTTTTGACTTTATCTGCACTGAGAAGCTTACCTTGAGGATTAAACATATCGACCATGCTGGCTATCATTTGGACCTCTTTCCAGAAAACATTGTCAAAGCCAATTTCAATTTCTTTGTTTCATCCTGTTGCAATCTGACAAATTTTTTCTCAATGAAGAAATCTTGTTTTACGTACCAAAATACAATCAAATGGCCCCATTAATGAAAAAATCCATTCTTGATCACAGGCTCTTTCTCATTCCAGAGTGTTTTTAAACTACTGTAGGTTGACTAAGTTATTAAGAAACTACATGAGGAGCAGCTTTTTTCCATACAATAATATGGTTTCCAAATTGACTGGTGCCTGGATATGACTACAATTGAATCGTATATGACTTGAATGGCATACTGGATGGGAAAGAAGACTCCCTTTTTATTCTATTTGGTCTCAAATGCACTTTAATTTTTAGTTGATCATAGAAGATCGCTTAGTCCTTAAGCACTGTACTATCATTCATGGAAAAGTCCTGAATTGGTTTTATTTTTCCTAACTAAATGTTCTCTGTTGGTGAGAATTGGAGTGCAGCAATGTCATATGGCATGCCTCAAAACTCCATCATAGCCTGGACTCCATTCAATTTGTAGGTCTAGCCATTGAGTTTGTGATGCAAGGTACTGGGATGTCAATATGTGGCTGGCACATGGTGGATGACACCCAACTCTATTTGAAAACATCCTCTGTCAACAATATGCAATCTTGTAAGGCTAACAACTGTCGGTCACAAAAACAAATTTGACCTAGTACTTCTTGACAAACTAAGTATAGCCTGCTTCATGAATTCCTTCTCCTTTATCATAACATTTCTCAGATCCTCTCAGGACTATCTCGCTTTCCTGTTCCCCCATGCAAAGAAAATTGCAACCGCTGCAAATACTCTCTTTCACTAACTTTAAAAAAAAACTTTCTTTCAGCTTTTTGCTTTAGAATAGTGACCCATGCTTTGATCATCTCATACTTTGTTTTTGGCAATATAACTCCTGCTGGAATGTCTGAAACCTCCTTAAACTAACTTAAGTGATTAACAAGAAAAGTTTATGAGAGTTCATGCCACAAAAGAATTCTGCATCTTGTAAAAATGAACAGGATGAAGAGTCAATAGTCTCTAGGCTTAGAAGTTCCTAACTTGAGAAAAACTCAAGCCCCATACCAATCTTTGTCTGGAGCGGCAACTACATTCTGGAATTCTCTTCAAACAGATCTAGCCTGCACTTATGTCATGTACACATCTATTAAAGGGTTAGCTGTACAGGTTTTACCTGAATTGAGAATTTCTCTCGATTTAGTCCTGCCAATTCTTCTCTTATCCTAGCTGCTTGTTAATGCTGTGTGCTTTCTGATGTTCAGATGGAGAGTGCCCTTACCCTTTGCTCGAATGTTAGAATTTGTACCGGAATATTGAGTTGTGAATATTACACTGCCAAAGTATTGTACCACAAATATTGCTAATCAACATATAAACAAGATAGGTTTATATAGGTTAACAGGTTTATATACTTTGCTCCACATGCTTGTACCTTGACTATATCAATATCGTCAACGTGCATAGAAGAGGAGTTAAACACAGCGAATCTATATTTACCTATAAATAGTTACCATGTCGATATTTTTACCATGCATAATTAATTGTAGTCCATATTCTAGCATACAAACAAAGCGCTATACAAAGCCATTATTAATAATTAGTTTCAGGGGTCCCTTCAGAAGTCATTGGAGACTTTCACTTGAGGGATTCACTGCCATGATCACATACACAGCTACCATCCTCTTCTGACGCAGCTCAGAGGTACAACTATGTCAGTTATGGTCCAACTGATGTATGGGTGTTTTTATTGCAGCGCTATATTAGGTAGTCCTCCTACCAATATCTCTAAATCGCAGTCAACCCCTCCGCCAACTCTTTGGCGCTAGCAGAATGATAATCAAGGTCGGTGAACTGGGATCACAATGCTTGAATCCTGATATTTGCAAAGCATGGGAGGAAAGATGTGGTTTACTCCTTTGCATGTTTGCAATCACCAAAGTAACATTGTGTAGGCCTGTTGCATGTCTGCGTAACCTATCTGAATCACAACATGAGAATGATCCAGAGAACTCCAGGACATATCTTGCTGCCCTTTGTCCATTGTGTTAGACTTTTGGATATGAAAATACACTACATTAAAGAAGAGGAGTCATGAAAGATAGAGTTAAACGTACAGTCCTACCTTGGCCAACCTAACAGAAAAAGAAAGTGGCCCCTGTCTTATTAAGTTAATGATTTAAAATATATTGTGGTCTCCCCCACATACACAATGTATCCAGGCTCTTTAGAGTTTGCCACAGTCTCTAAATGACATTTGGATATGATGATGTAATGTATTTAAATATTAATGCATGTCAGCACTAGGCTCCTGTGTAACCTGCTACACCAACCGATTGGCTTGATGTGTGCTCTCCTTTGTTGATGACCCTAAAATGCCTCCTCATACTTGTATTGAATTTTAACAGTAAACAGGTATATAGCACCTCTCCATATCAAATATCTAATGCACTTCGTCAATGAGTTGCGACAAATATGGACGGGATGCCTGAATTAATGTCAGTAACTAGTAATTACTGTCGGCAGTACATGTTTTTTTCTCCCTGTGACAAAGTGCCTTTTGAAGCAGGGGCTATCCATGTGCAAATACGCCTTGCTCCTCCTGCTTCGCTATTAAAGGCCCAGTCCATAACACATCCTTGCAAGGCCCTCTTTTAAGAATGAAATATTACTGCATTACTTTACATATGCTAATGCATGGATGAATTTCTTGTGTGAACTAAAATGTCATGGGCCCTATTTACAAGCCACTTGCGCCGCTGGCGCGTCACTTTTTTTGATGCACCGGTGGCGCAGCGGGCTGGCCCCATGATTACAAGGCCTGGCAAAGCCACCCTGCATGACTTTTCTTGGCCTTGCAAATATGGCCCCTTCTGCTGCATTGCTTTGCCTGAAAGGGACATGCCAAGGGTGGTGCTGTGGGTGTTCCCACGTAACACCCATGGACTCTGCTGCATTTAGTGATTTACAACATTTGGTAAACCTGGGAATACATCTGAACCCTATGCCTTCACAGGGGAAGTGTGAGGAGGCGCAACGAGGAGAAATACTTTTATTTTGCCTCGTTTTTTCCTCTTTATATGCTTGCAGCATTCTGCAGCACACATAGAAAGAGGAAAACACCATCAATGATTGTGTTTGTGCAAGAAGGTATCCCTTCTTGTACAAAAACAATCATTCCTCAATGCAGGCACCTTTGCACCATGGCACAAGGGCACCTGTGTTGGCACATTGCAGCCAACTCTGCGCCAGCGCAGGGAAAAGCAGGGATTCATCATATTTTTGTAAATATATGACGCATATTTTTGTAAATATGACGCATCCCTGTGCTTTTAAAATGATGCAGCTCAGCACAGCCAAATGGCTTGCGGTGCTGCGGTGCGTCATTTTGTTGTAAATGAGGTCCTAAGTTCCTTCTCATTAAGCAAATTCTGGAAGTGGCATGGTAAGTGTGTCGCTGGCCCTAATGCATGCATGGGAATTGGGCCTCATCCACTGGTTTTGTATTACACAACAACCACTATTTGGGCACAGTAGGCCCCTTCGTTCCCCTGTGCCACAGTTACATTGACCCGCAGCATTGATGGCCACGCCCCTGAATTCCGGTATGGGAACGCAGCTGTCCCCACTGTATTTAATGCCGCTCTTAAAGCAGATGAAGAGCTCTGAGGTCAGAAATGGACTAAACCAACTATGGCGATGAGATTTACTGGCACATACATCAAGCCATGCATTTGCGAGTCCTTAATTGCAATCTTTAAGGAATCGCAATTAAGGAATCGCAAAAGCCTATGCATGTAGAAATCGCTTAAAAAATTGCAATTTCTAAACATTCCTTAATTGCGACTCGCAAATTGCGACTCGCTATTAAGGAATACCTCCCCACTCATTCCTATGGGACTAGAGGCCCATAGGAATGAATGGGAAGACATTCTCAATTTGCGATTCTCAATTAGAGAATCGCAAATTGAGAATACAATTTCAAGGGTGCCAGTGTGTCATAAGGACACCCTGTTGCACCCCTGAAATCTGCATATGAGTACATCTTGCACACACATGCCCCAAGGGCATGTGTGTGTGTAAAATGGAACTTTGAAAAATGCACTTTAGTGCATTTTTCAAAGTTTTTGCAAATTACCATGAAGTTCAACTTCATGGTAATTTGCGCCCCCCTATTAGCGAAATCGCTAATTTTTTACTTTAATGCATTGCATTTAAGGAATCTCAATTTGTGATTCCTTAAATGCGTCCGCAATTTAACTAATCGCAATTTAGAGATTACCTAAATTGCGATTTTTGCATTTGGAATGATGCATGCCAAAGCAAAAATATCGGTCGCAAAGGGGCAGATTATGAGAATCAGCCCGTTTGCAACCGGTTTTTCTTTTGATGCATGTGCCTGTTAGTACTTAAGTTTAGGAAACCCAGAACACCAACAAATGGCACGTGAATATAATGAAGATGAGCGATTCCATGATGACAGGCTAGTCAACTCTTTCACATGGAGGGCCATCAATCCAGCACAGCACAGAGCCCTGTATAAGCCTTATAGACCGTGCGCATTAATAGCAGTAAAAGCCAATACTTAAAATTATACTAATAACTATAATAATAAACCAGTCAGCTTCATTGGTAACCCAAGCCTGTGGTATAATCCAATAAGTATACAAGACCTCTTCACCTAGTCACTGTAGACAGGTGGGACGCAACTCAAGGGGCCTTATAGAACATTCTTTGGACTCAGAGATTTCGTTTTTTACTGATTCTCGTACATAAATGTAGACTGTTTCTGTATTTACACTTCTTTTTAAAAATGACCCATCAACTACTATTCTTAGTTTGCCAGTTGGTAACCTTGGCATTGCCCAGTCCCGGGGAGGGGGGGGGGGGGGATGGGCAGCGGCAGGAACTGTTGCTCCATAGCTTTTTCTCCTCGCTCTTCCCGTAGCACTTCAGTAGCAAAGGCGAGATTGTTCAAGGGATGGGTGTTGGGAGAACCGATCTACCCCGTGTTAGCAGCGCGGTTACAGAGGTGTGCTGTCATTTCCGCTGCCCTTTGCATTTTGTGGCATCAACTTCCGGGACTTCATGATCCTCCTTCACATGTTGGCCTGCATTTCTGGACTTGCATCCTTACTAGTGTCCCACCTCTGGAATCTGCCATCCTGCCTTTCGATCCAGGCCTGAATGAATTCAGCTGTCCAGTGTGACCTCGATCCCACCCTCTCCCACTTTTCGACTCCGCAAACATGTTCTTGACATATGTGTTAATATCTGATATGTTTTCCTCGGATGTGCTTTAGTGGAGGAAGGATGGATTCTTTTTTCAATATTCTTGGATTACTTGAAGCTGTGGACTATGTGTCACAATCTCGACTGTAACTTTTTTTATGTAGTGTTGAATAGCACATTGTTAAGCGCTGTAAATAACAGATGTTACTGTTCCTCAATTTATGAAAATCAATCTACCCAGCTCTGAAGGATAAAAGTCTAAGGGTCGGACTTAAAGTATGGCTGACGGGTTACACCTATTAGAAAACAAATAGTAGCAATGGGTCAGAAATGTAAGAAGCTATCTATAGAAACAGTGCATTTACATTGGGATACAATCTAAGAATCCAAGCGATTTGTGGTGAAAAAATTGTGTTCCCATCAGATACCCGTCCTGTACCGCCCTACATCATTTGGGATCCTTCACCCGAAGGAAGTGGAGATATGTCCACTATGGATTAGGTAGATTGTAGCCTAACCTCTTTGAAGGATACAAGGATGTGATGAGAGAAAAGTGGTATCAGGGGGTAAACTGACTAGCAGTGCAAAGGAATTAACGAAAAAGTGCTGTGTGCACAGATAAGTGAATGAATTAACATTGGGTTGCGGAAATGGAAAATAAATTTTAATGAGATCCTATCCACACCCAAGGATAAAAACAGTGCAAAGTAGTGTGTAACAAATAACTACTTAGTTGGAATCTAGGTCGACATGTTTCTGCAGTGTAACAGGGTCAAGGGATCCCTTCCTGCTTCATCAGGACCTTAGGAAAAAATGCTACTGCTGATGTGTGAATAATAGTGATAAAAAATTAGAAAACATATCACCTAGAAGACGCCCATGTAGATGATCCAGATGGTCAAAGAAACACATTGGACAAACAAACAAACAAAGAATACACAGTTAATAACGATAGCTTATAATAAGAAACACATTTCTTGTGAAAATTACAAATGCCAATAAATTATTGGTCAATGGTTGCCTATTAGTCAGCCCATTTAATCGAATCAACTTGTTGGTGTGAAAATCAAACGGATATCACTGTATCCACTCACCCACTATATGGGGAATTCACTCTCCACCTCACCCGGCTACAGCTCAGGTAGAAATGGAGCACCGCTCTATTAGGAGAGAGAAAGGAAATACTATAGATGAAGGAAGAACTAGAGAGCTTTACTAGACACACTATTTAAAAAGAGTCTTTAGATTTCTGTGTAGTGCTGTAGCATGTCTTACTACAACATTCATATGCGCCTACCATGCGCAACTTAAAGCACAATGTTGCTTTGTATATCAGCTATTTCATCATGTACAATGTCAGCTTAAGGTTAGAGGGACCATGTCAAATGTGCAGTCACCTCGCTGTTACCGGTATTTATTAAGTGCGCGTTCTAAGCTGGTTGGCAATGTAAAAGACAAACTTCGAATTTACTTTGGTTGATAAGGAAACCCACTCGTAAACGCAATTAGCAGCCAAAGCAAGTACCGGCTAATCTCAAAAATGGTACAAATATCAACCCCTGGATATCGCATCCCTTCAAGAGGAATTCTACTGCAATACTGAATGAGGTATGTAAAGGATCTAAGAACCAGGGAAACTTCCAGCCCCACGTATGTTTTAAGTCCCTCTGTCTCCAAAAAGCAAGGTTTTGCCCGTCTTGCTTTGGCCCGCTTACCTGTCCGTCGGTACTCCGGACATCCGTCTTGGCTGTCTTGTGGGAGGTACCTGGACGGACAGGAAGCGGCCATATAAACCTTTCTGACGGGCTGCGGTGAAGGTCATGTGATCGCACGTGCTTCGCGTCGCGATCAAACAAGGCTGATGGGAGTTGTAGTTCTATAGCGTTTTTATCACTACAAATGAGCGGTCATGTGATCGCGCGTGCTTCGCATCGCGATCGAACAAAGCTGATGGGAGTTGTAGTTCTATAGCGTGTTTGTCACTACAACTAAGCGGTGTTAGAAGACAGACTAAGTTGCTTTTCAAGCCTAGGGTCTGTTGTTGTTGCGAAGATTCTTTTAAAACAAAAGTCACTTTCTGGTAATTCTAACGTGACCCGTGCGAGTGTGATTAATGGTTCCCCAACTTAAACAGTTTGCTCGCAGCCAAATCAGGAGAGCGCTCTGCCACCAGGTTAAAGAACGGCACTCATTGAGTAATCTCGGAGATGTTGTAGGCATATTGGCCGAGAAAGTTTACGTAAAACATTTACCTCTGAGAGGCAAGAAATTCACGTGAAATAAAATCCTCCTGCAGTATTTAGATTGGACTGTGTAAGATAGGGGGTTATCTCCTCTATAAGAACTTCATATACAGTAATCTTACATCTAACGGAGCACTCTGCTATGTAACTACGATTCACTTGATGCTAGATCAGAAACAATAGCTACTATTAATGCTCAAGATTACACCATTTGCTACAAAATGTAATGACATTTGATTAGAGGAGGACTACAGGGACATCCACGGAATGTCTTCGTTTAAGCCCATTTTATCAGTCTGTAATTTGTAAACCCACCTCTGTTCTCTTCTATGTAGGAAGGTACTGGTGTCAGAACTGTGTTTGGGTATTATCGGTTGTTCTAACACTGTCCAGTGTAGATCCGTTGGAGAATGGTGGGCTGCTAGAAAGTGGTTGGTAAGTCTCGTAGCTTGTTTGTTACAACGTATCAAGCTTTTATGCTCCGATATTCTTATCTTTACTTTCCTGGTGGTCATGCCCACATATCTTTTTCCACAGGGGCAATTGATTAGATAGATTAGGTTCATACTATTGCAATTCGTGAACCTACGTTGCTCCCATGGTCGTTCTGTGCCAATATCGATCCTAGTAGATCTGGAGGTTTGGGGGCATGCTGCACATTGCCCACATGGATGGTGACCAGTGACTGCAGGCATCTCCCAAAGGGTGCCTATGGCTCTTGGAATTTCCACTCTAGGTCTTGTGTGGACTAGCTTGTCCTTTAAATTCTGTCCCCTTTTAAACGCAAAAAGGGGGGCAGGCAGTGTGTCTTTGCCGGTGTTAAGGATACCCCAGTGTTTTTTAATGATTTTGGAAATTTGATTGGACAGTATGCCAAATGTTGTGACGCATGTCATGCGTTCAACTTTTTCTTTAGGAGGCACAATTTCCAATAGGCTGGCTCTGTTATTATTCCCCGCTCGTTTTTTGGACTGGAGTATCAGTTTTTAAGGATAGTCTTTATCTAGTAAGTCTTGAGATAAACTTTTTGCATGTGTTTCAAATGAAGTTCTAGTGGTGCAGTTCCTTTGAATACGCAAAAATTGCCCATAGGGAAAATTATCTCGTAAGGATTTAGGATGGCAGCTATGATAGTTTAGCAATGAATTGCGGGCCATTGGTTTCCGGTAAAGCTCAGAAATCAGGCCGTTAGGTGTGCCCAAAATTAATAGGTCCAGGAAGGCCAATTTGCAGGCATCGAATTCCATGGTGAATTTTAGGAATCGATTCCTCTGATTAAGCCACTCATGGAACTCCTTGAGCTGGATCTCATCTCCACGCCACACGACGAAAATATCATCAATGTAGCGTTTCCATGCTCGCAGACACCCAAGATGGGGGTTGGTGTCTGCGAGCACGTGCTCCTGTTCGAATTGGTGCACGTACAGATTCGCGAGACTAGGGGCAAAAACACTGCCCATACTAGTCCCGCTAGTCTGTAAATATAGGGAATCCTCAAAGGCGAAAAAATTCTCTGTCATGGCCAATGTGGCCAAAGTCATAATGAGTCTAACTGGGGTTATAGATTTAAAATCTCTTGCAAGTAATAACTCCTCTACAACTTGTAATGTCTCTGTTTGAGGTATCGAAGTGTACAAACTTTCAACATCGAATGACACTAGAATATCTGTTTGGGTGTCACATTCGATGTCGGGTAATAGTCTTAGGACGTCTTTGGTGTCCTTCAAAAACGTCGGCATTTCCCGTACCATCGGTTGTAAAAAAACATCGACAAAAGTCGACAGAGTTTCCAGAAGTCTCAAAAGTGTCAGCTATCCCATCCACCGTATTACAAGTGCCATTGGATATATATATATATATATATATATATATATATATATATATATATATATATATATATATATATATATATATATATATATATATATATATATATATATATATATATATATATATATATATATATATATATATATATATATATATATATATATCTGTGATGGAGTAACCCGTCCTGCAAACTCTAAATCAGGCACTTAGTATACATAGCCAGCATTCGAACACTTAATTTGTCAGCAGGAAAATGCTAGCACCTTGATCCATCGTTCCAACCATGCAGTTTGTGCTGGTTTTCTCTGGCCCCTGCTTCATACAAGAGAGAGATGACTCAAGCTCTACCACCCTGCTCTCTATCTCATCCTTGTGGTAGTGCGGAATATATGACGTTACAACGCAAACAATTACAACACATGCTTTCACAACACGTTTTTACATCGCAACTACCATTACATCACATGATTTTACAACGCATAACATTACAGCACATTTTTTAAAACTACCATTACAACGCATTCCATTACAACGCATACCCTTACAACACATATCATTACAACGCATAATACTTTTAGGGCAACAGTAGGGTAAGTGTTGGATGGTGTAGGGGTAAAACTTACTATTCCCACTCCAGTAGGTGCAACAGTAGGGTAAGTATTGGCTATTGTGGGGGCAAAAATTACTATTCCCACTCCAGTGAGTGCAACAGTAGGGAAAGTGTTGGATTGTGTAGGGATAAAAATTACTATTTCCATCTACCCCAAAACGCATACCCACCCTAAAACTAAAAAATCTCAATTACTTAACTTATAATGCGTTGCAATGGCATGCCTTGTAATGGTATGTGTTGTAATGGCATGCGTTGTAGTGACATGCATTGTAATGGCATGTGATGTAAAGGCATTTGTGTTGTAACAGTTGCATTGTAAAAGAAGTGGAATGTAATGACTGTGTTGTAATAGATGTTTCCCAGTAGTGCGTGGGACAAAACAAATTAATTGCTTGTAATGCCTCCCTCATGTTGTCATAGACCAGCGGCCCCAACAATGATGGATTCTAACATAAAAGTGGGCGTCCTTCCTTCGGCAACTAGAGGAGTTATCATAATTATGTTGTAGCCAAACAAGACAACACCAGTATTTACACCACTGCCTTGAAATCAAAAGCACAGCTTAATTCTGCTACCTGGCTTAAAGGAAACATTTTGAAATTCGCTATCTGCTAGAGATATTTATTATGTTCTCACATATTCAGTTGTTAATGTAAGTTATCCAGTCTAGTAACATCTTCCATTGAGCCATAGACAAAAATAGCACATCTAACCAATAGTGCTTAATTTGCTAAAAAGATAAGTGCCAGGGCTTTCGTCGTGAGCTGCAGCTTGCACTACCCATTGCCCTAGCCAAGCTGCCAAATGATAGTAACAACACAACTACTAACCATCACAGTCCTACAAGTGTGACAATTGTGACTATTTCACTCACCAAAGCTGTAAGAGCGGCTTGGGTGGCAGGTAATACACATTTCTAATGCATATTGAATTAACACTTGACTGTTGTTGTGGTCATCTCTTAACTAGCCAGATAGCACCCCCCTATGGCAGACTGTCACAAATGCTGGTGTCGCCAATTAAGTGCCAAGCACCGCAAACTACTGGCTCAATTTGAGCACTGTATCTAACATTTCCTTAAACCTGTGTGAAAGGCAATGAAATTGTGTCAGCACCTTGTGATTTACTAAATCTTACAAAACCAGGACCTGCAGGTCCCACAAGATAGCAACTCTTGATTAAAATACCGCCAAATTAAATGCTGCTTGGATTGTATGAGTAAAAATATCTGTCAGCCACATGATAAAGGGTGACCGACTTCCTGGTTGGTGATAAATTATATATAAATGCATCACTTTGTCATAAAGAAAAATGGGGAATATCATATTTTGACAATAATATTAGGGAACATCAATCATTTTACAAGAATGAGTGTTGTTTTCAAGTCACCTCCACCTCTTGGTCAGAAAATACCATCATCGAGATAGATGGATTAGCAGATGTGAGGAAATAGGGTGAATTGTATGGTGTGGTTGTGCAACCTCACCTTCTAATACACTTACCAACCCCTTTAGGACCCTTAGGTTTTATTTGTCATGCCTTCAGCTCAACCCTGGGTAGCTGTGGCTCTGAGCAGCAAGACTTACACAAAGGAACAAGTCTAAATCATTAAAGAGCACCAAAACAATTGAAGAAGAAATTGACAAGAAACTAAATAAATCCGGCACCAATTTCTTAGAATAGACTGCATTTTTATGAATTTGAAATTCCACAATGAAAAAGATCCACTGGAGGGTTCCGGAGATATAGAATTTACAAGGTATAGTAAATCAAAGTATTTCACTCAAATGCGAACAAGCAATGGCAAATTCACCAAGCAAGGTCCTTATAAACAGTTACCTCTACAGGTGAAGAAGTCTTCAGTCAGTTCCAGGCACTTTTAACCTGTACAGGGCTTTCCTATGGAAGTGGTCTTGATGCAAGGGATGAAGGATGCTGAAGATGTTCAAAGGATGCTGTGGATGTGATGCAGTCAATATGGGTTTCGCTGGGACTACTCCTTGATCCACGAAGTAAGGTGAGGTGAGCCTGGTCACAGGGCCGAAGTCCCTCGAAGACCTCTTGATGCTGGGAGAAGTCCAGTAGTCACTGGACTACTGGTCGCCCAGCAGCATGCTCAAAGGCCAATCCTACTTGGGTTGATGACTCATCCTCTGGAGGTCCCAGCTGTACATTGCAACACTTCCAAGAGCAGCAAACTCAAGGGCAACCTTGTGCATTGGGTCCTGGTCCTTGGTGCTGCATGGTGGTGGTTAGCAGTGGGTTAACAACGTTGGACTGCCAACATGTCCAGCAGGCTTTTCAACAGTTGTGTCCCTATGTTGCAAACAGGAGGCCAATAGACCAGTCAACCCTTGGAGTCTCTTTGCTTTGGTTGGGTTCTGGAAATTAAATCTCCTTGAGCACGACCCAGCAGGCACCGCTCATGTGCTTTGCTAGCCACCGGGTGCAGCAAGTGAAGTCCATGTCAGTGCAGCCTCTCTTCACTGGAAACTTGGTGCAGTTGGTGGGTCCTTCTTTGGTCCTTCTTCCAGTCCAGTCGATATCTGAGTTCAGGATTCAAGGGGTGGCCTACTTATGGTCAGAAAATGCCCTTAGGGCAAGTAGCCGATGGGCTACCAGATTCCTTCCCACCTGATGACCACTTCCAGTTCAGTGTGGCATCTGGGCATTGCAGGATGCACCATTCTGCCCACTTCCAATATGGCAGGGTCCTCTACCAGTTTGTGGAGCTCCCTTAGCATAACATGATGTGCCACTTCATTATGCCCTACACAAAACATCATCCTTGGGATAGAGTGGCAGACTTCCTCTCACCCTAACATAACCTTTGATACACACACTCAAAAATACAAACTAACATTTTCAAAACAATGGACATACCAATACCAGTTACAGCACACCTATTCATCCACACATTCACCATCAGTGCCTATACAGTCACTCATACATGTATTCACACATCATAGGTACTCATACACCTATACATCTGTTACACACCGCCACTCATCCATAGTGTTACTCACACACATAGTCACACATGCAAACAAAGTATCAAACATCCATTTACTTGCATATACAGTTATACACACACTACCACACTTAGTTCTACAGAAACGTACACATACTTACTCTCTTAAACAATCACTTATAGAAATACCTACTTATTTGTACAGGAACTCTTCCAATCTCTCACTCTCACATATACTCACTCATATACACCAATACTCACATATACTAGTTTAAAACATGTGTAGTTACTCATGAAGACACTATTTAGACAGTCATTCACTCACTAACACACCCATACACACTCTCATCCACCTATACAGTCCAGCACACATGCTGACTTTAACACATACAAACAGTAATAACCCCCATCGAACCATACAGACACTCAGACACTCATACTGATACTCAAATAACCAACTAATAACCTATATAGACACTCATGTAGCTACTCACCAACCCATGCAGCCACTTATACACAAAGTGAGCGACTGATACAGATATTTACATATTTAAACATTACTCACTAACCCATGTATTCACTAAGATACACTTAATCAGTCAGTTAGACAATCAATTTTACAAAAAAGAATCATCCATTTAGACACTTATATACCCATTTATTCTTCCATCGACCCTGAGATATACATATATAAAACATATTTAATCTTTAGAAAAACACACATTCACTGGATGATGTCATCAGTGATGTCATCTTAGATGTCATCAGTGATGTCATCAGTAATGTCATGAGTGAGTCACTGACCATGTCATGAGTGATGTAATATGTGACGTCATCTGCAGTGCATTGCGGGCGCGCAAGTTATAGTTAGGGAATGGTTTTGTACGAGTGAAATGTCCAACTAACTCAGGATACCTACCCTGAAACCTATGGTTTTTCAGTGAGTTTCTAAGGTTTTTAAATGCTAATTTCTAACTATAACGTACCTGAAACCTATGTTTTGATCAGTGAATTTCTAAGGTTTTTTTTAAATGTTAATTTCTAACTATAATATGGCTGAACCCTATGGTTTTTTCAGTGAATATTTATATATGTATTATACTATGTATACATGAGAAAATGTCTCAGTCCGCCTGTTTGCCTCGGAGGCACGGAAAAAAGGGTGGAACTGACATCAGCACGTTGACGAGATCCTCTTATGGCTCCGATGACGTCATACGGTGTCACGAGCGGAGCCGTGCTATTATGACTTCCTCGTTGACGTGGGAGAGCTAGGAAAGAATTTCCGTGGAATGCTGGTGCAGGGGATATTCACCTATGTGTTCAGACTAGTCCTTTGGGAGCAACTGTTTATGTTGCCACTCTAGAAACCAAAACCAGTGATCTGAGGGCAGAGGCCCTGCAGATGGCACACAAGGTGGGGTGCCCAGTCGTTTGCACGGGAGGGGCAACTAAGTGACAAGCACTACAACCCACAAAAAAGGTAATGAGGGCACCGAATATCACAGGATCTTCTCTTTGTATCTGGCAGGAACAACAAAGTTAAAATGTACTAGTACCAAAATGTAGAATTAGTGCCGTAACGGTCTACAAGAGGGCCTGCGATGCCGCTTCTACCTCCCGAACCCTGGAGGCGGTACATGGGTCACACGGTATGGTCATACTGTGGTGGGACACACACGCGTTGACCTCTCATGGCATTGCTCCACACTTCAGGGATGACGCTTTTCATTAGCTATGTTTTCTGATGACGTGTCGCGCCGGCCCCGTCCAACAACAGAACTACTTTAGATCCAAAAAGACTCTTCCATTCTCTCACTGGAAGTGAAAGCAGGCCATGTGGACACTTTCGCAATACAACAACCGTGAATGCCCTTTTTGGTAAATAAACTATCCTTCCTCCTAATTACTCAAATAAACATCTCACTAAAGAACAGGGGCCAGCTTCGATCAGTAAACAGCCATTACAACGACTTTTTTACTTCGCGATACCATTACAACACATGCATTACCACGCATGCTTTGTACATCGCGAAGTCATTACTACGCATTTTTTCAGAACGCATGGTCATTTACCACGCATGCCTTTACAACAAATTTTGTAAAGGTATGTATTGTAAATGACCATGCGTTCTAAAAAACATGTAGATGATCCACGTCGTTGTAAGGAAACAGAGGCTGTTCCGTAGCTTCACAATGACGTGCACCGCCCCTCAGAGACGACGTGAAGCAGGAACCACGAGGAGAGAAGAACCACGAGGAGTGAGAGGTAAGAGGGATTGGGCATGGGATGGGGGTTTGTTTTCTCGGGGTTAGGGTAGTGCAGTGGTGTTTGGGTAGTGTAGGGGGTCGTGCTGGGGTTAGTGTTTTAGGGTTTAGGGTAGTGCTTTGGTGTTTAGGTAGTGTAGGGGTCATGCTGTGGGTAGTGAGTTAGGGTTTAGGGTAGTGCAGTGGTGTTTGTTTAGTGTAGGGGGTCATGCTGGGGGTAGTGTTTTAGGGTTTAGGGTAGTGCAGTGGTGTTTGGGTAGTGTAGGGTGTAGTGCTGGAGTAGTGTTTTGGGTTTACGGTAGTGCAGTGGTGTTTTTGTAGTGTAGGGGGTCATGCTGGGGGTAGTGTTTTAGGGGTTAGGGTAGTGCAGTGGTGTTTGTGTAGTGTAAGGGGTAGTGTTTTAGGGTTTAGGGTAGTGCAGTGGTGTTTGTGTACTGTTAGGGGTCATTCTGGGTTCTAGTGTTTTAGGGATTAGTGTAGTGCAGTGGTGTTTGTGTAGTGATGGGGTCGTGTTTTAGGATTTAGAGTCATGCAGTGGTGTTTGGGTAGTGGGGGTCGTGCTAGGGGTAGTGTTTTGGGGTTTAGGGTAGTGCAGTTGTGTTTGGGTAGTGAAGGGGGTCATGCTGGGGCAAGTGTTTTAGGGTTTATGGTAGTGCAGTTGTGTTTAGGTAGTAAAGGGGGTCATGCTGGGGGTAGTGTTTTAGGGTTTAGGGTAGTGCAGTGGTGTTTGTGTAGTGTAGGGGGTAATGCTGGGGGTAGATTTAGGGTTTAGGGTAGTGCAGTGGTGTTTATGTAGCATAGGGATCCTGCTGGGGGTAGTGTTTTAGGGTTTAAGACAGTGCAGTGGTGTGTGTGTAGTGAAGGGGGTTGTGTTGGGGTAGTGTTTTAGGATTTAAGGTAGTGCAGGTATGTTTGGGTAGTGTAGGGTGTCGTGCTGGGGGTAGTGTTTTAGGGTTTAGGGTAGTGCAGTGGTGTTTGGGTAGTGTAGGGAGTCGTGCTGGTGGTAGTGTTTTAGGGTTTAAGGTAGTACAGTTATGTTTGGGTAGTGTAGGGTGTCGTGCTGGGGTAGTGTTTTAGGGTTTAGGGCAGTGCAGTGGTGTTTGGGTAGTGGATGGGGTAGTGTTTTAGCGTTTACGGTAGTGCGCCCAACCAGCCACAATATCCATGGACAAAGGGGATCCTGACTCTTTTGAATGCTTGGCCAATTGAATATTTTGGGTCAAGGGCCCTACCACATCCCAGACCTATCAATTCCTTTCTTGGGATCCCTCATAAACTTAGAGAAAGAGGTACATAGTTTCTCATCTTTAGGTATGTGTGCAACCTTCCCCTTCAGTGAATGCCTGGGGGCATTCTCCCCTCATCCTATTCCTGACCTCCCTTTCGAGGGGTTGATGGATTTTCCCCACCACATACTCTGCCACTTTGGCGTCAGGGGTCCACTCTGCCGACCTAGGATGGTAAATTTGGGTAGGCTCGAACATGTCTGAGTAGACTCTGTCCCCAACCTGGGACTGAGAGGAGTGGGACTCTGGACGCCAGGGACACCCCGAGTCCTTATCCTCATCGGAGGAGAAATCGTGCTCCGATATACCCTCTCCCTATAAGGGAAACCCGCTGTTGGGTCTACAATAGTGGTGACAGCATTGCAATTTTCTCGGGGCTCCTCCTCATCCTGGCAGGGTGCATGTTTTAGCATTCACACACTCTTGAGGAAGGTCTCCGTACGTTTATCAAATCCTTTATTGTGCCTCGCGTTATGCTTAACAGGCCTTTTATTCCCCATCTGGGAACTACTGGGTCCAGCTACCACCAGATCAGGGTCACTAAACAACCCAGGGATGCTTTTAGCCAGTTTATCAACCTGATCCCTCAGAGGAGCCAGCACCCTAGAAATAGCCAGAGAGAGGGCTTGGTCCACTGTTGGAAGGTGAAGTTGAGGGGCCATTCCTCCTCCACTTCCTAGTAGGAGTAAAAATGGTCTTTTGGAGAAGACATGATAGCAGAGGGTGCGAGCACAGAATACATGCCCTTAAAATCCTTAAGGCAGCCCCCTCACCGGTGTTCCAACAGCTGGGTTTTCCCCAAAGCTGTTATAAGAATAGACTGAGGCGCAATTCAAATTACCACCAGTAGGTGGCGCTGGTCACTAACGTGGCCATGTGGAGAAATCACTGAGTAACATTGTCAACATCAGGCGAGGGTTGGTCGGGAATCAAGCGGACACTAAAGAAGTGACCGGATTCCCAAACGCGCGTAAAGACCAGCGGGAGTGCTCGACGGAGCTGCCTCGCTCGGACCAGACGCGCCTGACAGGATCTCACCGGGCGCAGAGCACACAGCGGGAGAAACTGCGAGGGGGAGAATTCGCTCAGGCAAGAGCCTGCTGCTCAGGGAATATGAAACAATACCAAGGCAACAATGCTAATAATGTGCACATGAAACCGCTATACATAAAGCAACAACGTCAGATTAAGCCAAGAATGTAAGGAATGCACTTAACTGACAAGCAGTGAAGAAAGAGGAAGCGGAAGGGGCGTCACAATATTATAAACTATGGACTGTGATATGATTGGACTATAGTTGCCTTGAAGACTACCCCCCTAATGGTTCATGGGTTGTGTAGTCTTTTGTTTAATGATTGTTGTGTTACGTTTTCTTTGAACTGTTAAGGAAATAAAGTGAGGAAAGATATGCATAATCCTCACCTCTGTCCTTTCATAGAATTCCTTAAACTTTATTCGATCTGATTTAGAAACATAGATCCTAAAAGTGTACATAAAAAGAGTAAATCCTCTTTCCTAATACAATACAGTGAGAAATAATTAAAGCCAGTAGGTAAAAACGGGTGTTACAAAGCCCGGTTCAGAGCAACTTCAGGTTAACAGAATCGTAAAGTTCAATGTTTCGCAAGATCAATCTCATGTACTCGTGCAAAATACGCAATAAGGGGTCCAAGTAAGATGTAACGCTCCAATACAGGACCAGTCTGCACTATATAAAAATGCAGAAAAAATTTAAATAAATAGTGTTTGCACACTTCTGTCATTGGGCTATATGTGGGCTACATCTGGGTGATATTTGTGCTTCATTTGGGCTCTTTTTTCTCTGGTGGTCATCTTGGGAGAATTATTTGTTATGAAGTTTCCTAATTTCCTCATTTACTGCAGTCTCCTCAGTAGGAAATGCTTTCAGTTTTTTACTTTGATTCCATCAAGAAAGCATTCAGATGTGTCAACATTTGCCATAAATTCAGAATGTTAGCACTCTAGTTGTTCATTAGATCACTGTACTAAAGCCACTGCTCACCAGGGAGTTAACTGGAAGTCTACTGCTGGTATTGAAAGTGATTATTCCAGTCTGAATGTCAGAATGTTCTAATGAAATAGAAGAGGATTTGGAGATCTCACTTAAAACATGCCCTAATTTTTCTTTGTACAGCACTAACCATAATTTCTATGACAAAATGGACCCCCTCATTTTGTTCCTTTTTAAATTAAATGTTTTGGGAGTTACCAGTTTATTCTAATCAAGATGGCTTAAGGTATGCCATAATTTTGTCATAAGTAAGACTGTTAGCGCTCTAGTTGTTCTTTAGAACTCTCTGGGAAGCTGCAGTAGAACACAAAGAAATCAACTGACAGGCTGCTCCTGTTGAAATATAACAGGAAGATATTTGAGATCACACTTGAAACATGGCCTATTTTTTCTTTCTACAGCACTAACCATAAATTCTATGACAAAATGAACCCCATCATTTTGTTCCTTTTTAAATTAAAAGCTTTAAGTGTTACCAGTTTATTCCAATCAAGATGGCTTCAGGTGTGCCATACTTTTGTCATAAGTAAGGCTGTTAGCGTTCTAGTTGTTCTTAAGAACACTCTGGGAAGCTGCAGTAGAACACAAAGGAATCAACTGACAGTCTCTGACCTTGTTGGATGTACATGTTGAACTGAGAATGTTAGACTTCATTCTCACATGACTGAGAAAGATAATGTGAATTTACAGAAAATATGCTCTCATTTTAGCTTCTGGAGCACCTTCCAAAACTCTATTGGATAAGCATGTGAAAATAGTTTTCTCCCAAACATGATTCATGATATCCCAGCAGAAGGTTTTTCACAGGGTAAAATCACCTTAGAACACACCACAATTCCTGAGATTAGTATGGTACCATTAACAAATGAATTCTCATGTAATTAAAGTCTATCACCCTTTATAGCTCTCCTTTTCGTAACCCTCAAAACCTTAGATTCACTACAATGCAATTCAATGGGGTACTATCATGCATATTGGTCCCAAGATGGCTGCCAGCAATTCCAGGATGAAGTGCTGACAGCCAATCAGATCTCACGATGACATGTGTGACTAGGCTCTGCCCAGATAGCGATATTTTTTCTTTTTCAAATTTCTCAGGAACTACTGAACGGATTTACACCATGTAACGAAAAGAGTTCTTTCAGTACCAAGGGCTTACTTTTTGCCAAATTTGGTGTAATTCCGTTTAGCAGTTCGGGCTGTAGCCATGTCTAAAGTTTCCTATGGGAATTAACACGGAGAAAACCAGTTTTTGGACCCCCCTTTTTTCTCGGCACCTGCTTGCCCAATCACCCCGAAACTTTCAAGATAGGAGCTGACTGGAGCACCCCACGAGTTTTGAACATTTTTAGTAGATTCGTCAACCGGCGCTAAAGTTAATGGGAAAAGAATGTTATGATTTTCCCATGGATAATAGGTCCTAACTATAACTACCTACTATATATATATATATATATGTGTGTGTATATTATTTTTTTTATTATTTTATTATTTTTTATTTTTACAGCGGCCCCCACAGGGATAAGCAAATGCAGGCCCTCTCAGTACACACACAGAATATTATTTTATTCATCAAGTCATGGCAAGATGTCCGTCCTGATGCGTTTCGGCTGTTCACAGCCTTTGTCAAAGTCATGTTTTTGTTAGATGTTTTCATATTTAACGAAACAGTACAATAGACATAGAAAACAGCATAATCATTCTCATTATGCCTTCCTCCTAATGCAACCTGTTTCCTCAACTTATGCAATTTATATTTCAATGCAATTTCCGTATTTTTATACTCATTTCAAGAAAATGAATTCTACACTTAAAAAAAAAAATGGTATATATAAAACCAAGCCTCTTTGGCACCATTATAGCAATCTAACAAACCCTGGACCGGGAATCAAGGATAGGAAGCATACTCTTGGGCCAATGCTCTATAACTAATGGATGGTGTCCTAATATATATATCTTGCATGCTTAATTAACAAGCATTGGAAATGCAATAGGTCTCGCATTAGAAAAGTTGTAGCTATTGGTCTTGTAAATCTAATAATTTTTTAAGTTATGTTTATGTTTTTATAATAGCAAATGTATTCTTTTTGTTATTGTAAATGCCAATATTTATAGACTTTGCAAATGTGACACCTATAGCATTATTTAACATTTTTTGTGTGTCATTTGTAATAAAGCTTGAAATATTGAAAGAACATATTTGAACAAGTGATGCTGTGATTGCTGTGTGGTTGCGCTGAGTGATGCTGTGGTTGCGCTGAGTGATGCTGTAGTTATGCTGAGTGATGCTGTGGTTGTGCTGAGTGATGCTGTGGTGGCACTGAGTGGTGCTGTGGCGGCGCTGAGTGGTACTGTGGTGGCGCTGAGTGGTGCTGTGGTGGCGCTGAGTAATGCTGTGGTGGCGCTGAGTGATGCTGTGGTTGCGCTGAGTGATGCTGTG
Organism: Lissotriton vulgaris; assembly: GCF_964263255.1. Classification (NCBI taxonomy): domain Eukaryota; kingdom Metazoa; phylum Chordata; class Amphibia; order Caudata; family Salamandridae; genus Lissotriton; species Lissotriton vulgaris. Next base: position 1,023,771,024 of record NC_141693.1, read on the forward strand.
GTGGTGCTGAGTGGTGCTGTGGTGGTGCTGAGTGGTGCTGTGGTTGTGCTGTGGTGATACTGAGTGATGCTGTGGTGGTGCTGAGTGATGCTGTGGTGGTGCTGAGTGGTGCTGAGTGGTGCTGAGTGGGTGGGTAATTATCAGATGAAAAAAATACAGCATGAGGGCTGCAGGGGCCTATGGAGGAAAAAGATGCTGGTATCGACAAGTTTTAGGTATGAGGTACGGCCGAGCTGACGGCCAGGACTGGAGATAGGGCATTTAAAAAGAAGAGAAAAGCCGCGATCTACTAGCCGGAGTGGGGTCTCTGATAAGCAATGCATACCAAGGGAAAAAACAATAAAAACCATATAAGGCGGCGGGTGTGAAAACCACCAGTGCACCAAGTACTCACGTAGGTATGAAGTTGTTGTCTCTATAGGCAGGTGCCCAGACCGGTACATGCAGTAAAGGGTCCTGCAGTCTGTGTTAAATTGTTGCTGACTGGAAGGACACCAAGAGTCCTGGGAAATAAGGTCTAATCCCAAAGTGTGCTGGGAAAGGTAGTTCTGACACCCGGTGTGGTCAGAAACAGAAACAGGTTTCGGGACGCCGAGGGCATGGAAGAAATACTGACCCTGTGAGCCCTGGAGACGAGAGTTTAGCTGCTGCCCGCAAATGGTGACCCATCAAATGGTGGGAAGAGAATAGTGAAAAAATGTGAGACATGGCCTGGCGGCCGTGAAAGAGGTGCCGTGCCTGACGGAGGCCAACTAAGCCCGAGAGCACGGTGCTGCCTTGGAGGGTAATTATCAGATGAAACAAGCAACACCATTTTCTGGTAGTCTATATAAGGTCATGTAAAAAAGGGGCAGTTTGAATTTTATCGTAAGTTGTACAATATGCTAATAAGTGGAGGCCTGCTGGCTATATAAAACACTGGCATTGCTTTTCTTATATGGAACATACAATAAAAAGTAAAAAAACGCATACTGTTTCAAATCTGCAAACACGTGTATTTCACATGCACCCCAAAAAACGTGATAAGCAGCACTGTGAAGGTAAGCCACCAAAACCAAGGAAGTGTAACTGTCTAGGTACACTTGCATGTTGATGGAAATTGCTAGTAAACAATTTAAAAAAAATAAAAGTACACTGGGAGGGGGGAGGAGAAACGTGAGAGACGGCCTGGCGGCACTGGGAAGTAAAACAGAAAGGGAGAGAGTTGTACCGCGAGTGGAAACAAGTGAAACGGAGGTGAGAGAAGGTTACGGAGAGACGGAGATAGGCAGTGAGATCGAAAATAGGAGAAGGATAGAATGGAAATCTCACCGGCTCCTCGGCTACTGCTAAATCCAGCATAAAAACAAAGAAAGGACACAGGAGGTAAGAAAGCAACCCCTGGCGCATGGAAACAAAAGACAGACACACGTAGCTGTCCTACTATTAAAACAAACAAAAAAAAGACAGTTACAAGAAAAGTCTTGAATTAGCGCGGGGGGCACACAGCAGAGAAGAAAGACGCACTTTGTAAACAACCAGAGGAGAGTGAAAACAATTTTTTTTTAAAACAAGTATAACACCAGGCGAGGCTTTCAGAAGGGAAACTTGCAAACGTGTTTTCAAGTAAACGCGAGACACGGCCTGGCAGCAGTGACTAATTAGGGGAGGAGAAATGCCTGAGGTAGAGCGCACGCTGGGGGATGCCTGTTGGAGGGAGGCTGGTGGCTTTGATGCGTGCACGCGCTGTTCACGGACACTGCATGAAATAGCCCATTTGGGTAAGCTCTGGTTAAGTATGTATATATATATATATATATTAGAGCTCTGACTCGCCTCGTATTTTCAAGAAAAGAGGAAGCACTTTCAGAAGCAGGTTCACAGTTTTTTATTTCGAAACCCACAGCGACCAGACGCGTTTCGGCGTTTTGCCTTTATCGATGGTGAAATGCGCGTCTGAGGCAGCCATTTTTATTTTACACACACACGTGGTGTTTGACATAGAAAGAGGACATACCTGCGGAAAGTATGAGCGCCATCTTGGCATTGTCATGTACACACATTTACAACCAGCAATCCATCATGGCATCTTTATAGACGAACAAGATATTACAGTCCATCCTACTAATTCGTAAACATTATATGCGTTCATCACAATGTTACGATACTTTGTAATAACGCCCTGGATGGGCTTATGACCAATGTCCCCTCTCCGCAAAAGAAATCCTTCAATCTAGCCCTGAATGGGCCCTGTCTATACATAATTCATTTATACCTCGGATTAGAGATGTGCCCACTTATAAATACATACATTACATAATCACATTCCTTAAATAATTCTGTTTCAGTTAACTTGTCTTTACATTGACCATCACACCACCAAAATCCGTGTAGTACTTTTGGACCTATTGTTTTCCCAAGTGTACCGCCAGTTCTTCGTGGGTATTAAGGGCTTCTGGGTGCTTTGTTTGTAGGTCAATGTTGTAGCAAGACTCTAGTCTTCCCAACACCATTAATCTATCACCCCCCCCTTGGGTGTATTGGGACATGATCCAATATATAGAATCTCAGCAGTCCCTGTCACTCTTGTCTTTCTGCTGAAAGCGACGGGCTACCGGATAGGTCATGTCGCAATTTTTTATGGCCCTACAGTGTTCAAGGACTCGTTTCTTGGTCTCATGGATGGTACTTCCAACATACTGGAGTTCACAGGGGCAGACCAGGCAGTATACCGTATACGGAGTAGTGCACGTTAGAAATTTTCTGATCTTTTTTGGTTTGTCCATACCTGGGACTCTGTATGAGGAGACTTTTTTACTACTGGAACACTCCTTGCATTTTCCGCAGGGAAAGAACCCTTGAAGGTTCGTGGATAGCTGGATAGAGGGCTTCTTGCCTTGATAGCTGCTCGTAAGTGTATCCCTCAGTGACCTTGCCTTCCTGAAAGTCAGTAATGGCTGTGATGGTATATCCAGACCTATCACTGGATCCAACTTTAATAGGTTCCAGTTTTTCTTAAAGATTTGCTTCAAATCACCTGCATCGCCAGAAAAGGTTGTGATCATTCTGAATTTCCCATTTTCAGAACTCTTACCCTTCCCTTTAAACAGTTGTTCCCTAGGTATTTTGTTAACCCTGTTGAATGCTTCTTGCAGGGTGTGTTCTTCATAGCCTCGTGCTCTGAATCTATTGATGCATTCCAGTGCGTGTTTCTGGTAGTCTACCTCTTTCGTGTTGTTCCTTTTGATCCGTAGGAGTTCTCCGAATGGAATACTCCTAATCAGTTTTGGGGGGTGACTACTCTGTGTGTTCAATATAGAATTGCCCGCTGTGGGCTTGCGATACAGTTTAGTATGGATGCCACCATCTGTTATGCATACCTCCAGATCTAAAAAATGTACTGCGGAGGTGCTCATTTCAGCAGTAAAATGTAAATGTACCGTGTTATCATTTAGTCTGTCTATGTATTCCATGGCTGTTTCTATAGACTCCCTCCAGATCACAAAGAGATCGTCTATATAACGATGCCAGGTAACGATATTTCTGGTCCAGTTGTGGGTGGTCTCCGCCCAGGCCACCTGCTCCTCCCACCAGCCAACGAATAAATTTGCATAGCTGGGGGCGAAGCAGGTGCCCATCGTGGTCCCAGAGACCTGGCGATAGTATTGCCCTTGGTATAGAAAAATGTTATTGTTCAGCCTAAATTCCAGCAGTTGTAAGACCATTTCATCATGAGTTGTGAATTTGACTGGTCTATTTTGCAGGAAGTACTTTACTGCTTCAATTCCATCTACATGTGCAATGCATGTATATAGGCTTGTGATGTCCATTACAATCATTGCATCGCCCTCCCGCCAGTGCATAGCATCAATAGTTTTAACAAAGTCTCTCGTGTCCTTCACATAAGACCTCAATGACATTACAAATTCTGAAAGAAAATGGTCAATGTAAATGGAAATGTGCTCTAAGAGACTCGACTGTGAGGAGACAATCGGTCTCTCTGGTGGTTCTAGTGCATTTTTGTGCACCTTTGGTAGATGGTAAAAACATGGAACAATTGGGTTCAAAATTCTCAGAAACAAATATTCCTCTGTAGCAATCATGCCTTTTTCGAAAAAGGCATGATTGCTACAGAGGAATATTTGAGTCGAGTCTCTTAGAGCACATTTCCATTTACATTGACCATTTTCTTTCAGAATTTGTAATGTCATTGAGGTCTTATGTGAAGGACACGAGAGACTTTGTTAAAACTATTGATGCTATGCACTGGCGGGAGGGCGATGTAATGATTGTAATGGACATCACAAGCCTATAAACATGCATTGTGCATGTAGATGGAATTGAAGCAGTAAAGTACTTCCTGCAAAATAGACCAGTCAAATTCAGAACTCATAATGAAATGGTCTTACAACTGCTGGAAATTAGTCTGAACAATAACATTTTTCTGTACCAAGGGCAATACTATCGCCAGGTAAGGGTGGGCGTAAAATCCGTTTCGCGGGCGAATTTGCGGATTCTCCGCTATTTCGCGATCCCCGAATCTCGCGAAATCGCGGTAAAACCCGTGAATCAGCGGGGACGAATTTTCAGCCAAGCAAGGGTTACAGCAGCAGGTGCAAAAGTTGAACCTAATTTCTTTGTAACCTTTTACAAAAGGGTTACAAACAAATTAACTTTAACTTGGACACCTGCTGCTAATTGCTTCCTGGCGCCTCGTTGCCTACTTGCAACTATTCTCTGACCCTGCTCTGACCCTTGAAGCAGGGTCAGAGAATAGTTACAAGTAGGCAACGAGGCACCTGTCCAAGGAATTAAACCTCATCAGGAAGCACTTACAGATATAAAAAACAGGAAGAAGGGAGAGGATGGCAAATACACCCATTTTGAGTTGTCAGGAGGGGTTAAACTAAAAGAGACTTTTACAGCACAATTTTCATATGCATTTTGCTAAAAATAAAAAGCTGTATGTTCTGTAGGGGCAACTCAGGAATCTGGCCCTTCAGAGATCCGGCTTCTCTTTCTTTCTCTCGTTCTCTCTCTCCCTCTCTCTTTCCCTCTCTTTCTTTCTATCTATCTATCTATCTATCTATCTATCTATCTATCTATCTATCTATCTATCTCTCTCTCCCTCTCCCATAAACGACTGCATGGGTAACTTCGCTATGCAAGCGGCTCGCGAAGACGCAAAAAGGCCTGCGAACATGCAAAAATTCCTGCGAACACGCAAAAAACCCAGCGAACACGCAAAAAACCAAAAAAATGCAAATTTGCACAAATTCGCAAATTTTGCGGATCGCGAATTCACAAATCCGCAAATTTGCGGATCGCAAATTCGCAAAATTCGCCCATGCTTATCGCCAGGTCTCTGGGACCGCGATGGGCACCTGCTTCGCCCCCAGCTATGGAAATGTATTCGTTGGCTGGTGGGAGGAGAAGGTGGCCTGGGCGGAGACCAAGCACAACTGGACCAAAAATATCTTTACCTGGCATCGTTATATAGACGATCTCTTTGTGAAATGGAGGGGGTCTATAGAAACAGCCATGGAATACATAGACAGACTAAATGATAACACGGTACATTTACATTTTACTGCTGAAATGAGCACCTCCGCAGTACATTTTTTAGATCTGGAGGTATGCATAACAGATGGTGGCATCCATACTAAACTGTATCGCAAGCCCACAGCGGGCAATTCTATATTGAACACACAGAGTAGTCGCCCCCCAAAACTGATTAGGAGTATTCCATTCGGAGAACTCCTACGGATCAAAAGGAACAACACGAAAGAGGTAGACTACCAGAAACACGCACTGGAATGCATCAATAGATTCAGAGCACGAGGCTATGAAGAACACACCCTGCAAGAAGCATTCAACAGGGTTAACAAAATACCTAGGGAACAACTGTTTAAAGGGAAGGGTAAGAGTTCTGAAAATGGGAAATTCAGAATGATCACAACCTTTTCTGAAGATGCAGGTGATTTGAAGCAAATCTTTAAGAAAAACTGGAACCTATTAAAGTTGGATCCAGTGATAGGTCTGGATAAACCATCACAGCCATTACTGACTTTTAGGAAGGCAAGGTCACTGAGGGATACACTTACGAGCAGCTATCAAGGCAAGAAGCCCTCTATCCAGCTATCCACGAACCTTCAAGGGTTCTTTCCCTGCGGAAAATGCAAGGCATGTTCCAGTAGTAAAAAAGTCTCCTCATACAGAGTCCCAGGTATGGACAAACCAAAAAAGATCAGAAAATTTCTAACGTGCACTACTCCGTATACGGTATACTGCCTGGTCTGTCCCTGTGAACTCCAGTATGTTGGAAGTACCATCCATGAGACCAAGAAACGAGTCCTTGAACACTGTAGGGCCATAACAAAATTGCGACATGACCTATCCTGTAGCCCGTCACTTTCAGCAGAAACACAAGAGTGACAGGGAACTGCTGAGATTCTATATATTGGATCATGTCCCAATATACCCAAGGGGGGTGATAGATTAATGATGTTGCGAAGACTAGAGTCTCGCTACATCATTGACCTACAAACAAAGCACCCAGAAGGCCTTAATACCCACGAAGAACTGGCGGTACACTTGGGAAAACGATAGGTCCAAAAGTACTACACGGATTTTGGTGGTGTGATGGTCAATGTAAAGACAAGTTAACTGAAACAGAATTATTTAAGGAATGTGATTATGTAATGTATGTATTTATAAGTGGGCACTTCTCTAATCTGAGATATAAATGAATTATGTATAGACAGGGCCCTTTCAGGGCTAGATTGAAGGATTTCTTTTGCGGAGAGGGGACGTTGGTCATAAGCCCATCCAGGGCGTTATTACAAAGTATCGGAACATTGTGATGATCGCATATAATGTTTACGAATTAGTAGGATGGACTGTAATATCTTGTTCGTCTATAATTTATTTTATTTTATTTTATTTTACACATTTGTAGAGCGCTCTAATACCCGGAGGTGTCCTGGCGCTAGAAGGATAGACTGGTGTGATGGAGCGTGCTTACTGAGTGAAGAGCCATGTTTTTAGACCTCTTCTAAAGGCCATCAGATTCTGGGTTTGTCTGAGCGCAAGTGGAAGTTTATTCCAGGCCTCAGCCGCCCCGAGAGAAAAGCTCCTGCCTCCCCAGCGAGCTTTTTTAATTCTGGGGACCGTAACCAGAGCCAGTTGTCCTGACCTCAAGGTTCTTGCTGGTTGATGCCATGATGGATTGCTGGTTGTAAATGTGTGTACATGACCATGCCAAGATGGCGCTCATACTTTCCGCAGGTATGTCCTCTTTCTATGTCAAACACCACGTGTGTGTGTGAAATAAAAATGGCTGCCTCAGACGTGCACTTCACCATCGATAAAGGCAAAACGCCGAAACGCGTCTGGTCGCTGTGGGTTTCGAAATAAAAAACTGTGAACGCGCTCCTGAGAGTGCTTCCTCTTTTCTTGAAAATACGAGGCGAGTCAGAGCTCTAATTTACTGCGGAAGGCACCATCCGCGGAAGCACCCATCCTTGACTGCGCGAAGTAGGTGCAAACGAGGGAGCTTCAATATATATATATATACATATATATATATAATATATATATATATACAAATAAATATATATATACTCACCTCCAATCCCGCTTTTTCCCTAAAAATGGGTCTGACACCGCTAGGATTGTGTTGCAGCAGACTTTTAATTACCACCAAAAGCACACAAATAAAGTATATTGTCTTCAATCTTGCACCTGGCAGATGCGTTTGGGCGAATGCCTTTTTCCATGCCAGTGCTGTGCCCGACTGTCAATTAACTGGAGATTTGTGGGGTTTGTTTAAAATACTTCACGGAGGCTTCTCATTGGAGCAGCGACATCGTCACAGAAAGAGGACATGGAAAGTTCCTGCAAGTAAGTACTTTCCTCTTTCTCTCCTCCGTTACACCCCAGTGTGCCAACCCTGACCACAGAAATCTGCCAACAGTCCACATTTGTGGGTTTGTTAAGTAACTTGCCCCAGCATATGATAATGCTCCGACTCCGTTGTCCATGGATTGCCAGCTTGAAAACAATGTATTTATGTACAATAAATTGCTGTACAGACAACTGCAGGGAGTGGCAATGGGGGCCAGTTTCTCTCCAAATTACGCCTTTCTGCACATGGGCGCTTGGGAGGAACTGGTCCTTAGAGCGAGTTATGGTGAAATCTTCAGGACACAGGTAGTTGCATGGTATCGATTTATTGATGATTTGTTTGTGGTGTGGAGAGGGACACAGAAGGAAGCGGTGAATTTCGTGTCCATGTTAAACGAAAATCAAAGTAATTTGAAATTCACTGCAACACTAAGCCAAACCAGTGTGTCCTTCTTGGACACGGAAGTCTATGTCTGCAATAACAAATTAGGGACTAGACTTTTCAGAAAAGCTACCACTGGGAATACCATCCTCCATGCGGGCGGTGCACATCCATCCCATCTCATCATGAGTATACCCTATGGCGAGATTTTACGCTTGAGAAGAGTATGTAGTAATAACTATGATGTGTATCAAGCCCAGGAAGCCAGCAAAAACAGATTCCTGGAAAGGGGCTACTCTGGTCAGATCATCAATAAGTCTAGATCTAAATCTATGTTAGTTAGCCGTGATGTCCTACTCAAGAAATATGATATTAATGCTGCATCTACCACATCTACAATCCCTGAATGCATTGAGACTAATACCCAAACTATGAACCAGGTAGGTTACAACAAACAACACAGGGAACTACGTAGGATCATTATCAGCAATTGGCCAATCATCCTCAATGACCCTGTTATTGGTGCAACTCTCACAAGGAAAGCATCTACATTTTAGAATGTCCATGTTCACTCAGATATGTAGGTAGTACTAAACACGCAGTTCACAAGCGTATCCTTCAACATCTGAGGGCCATTGTCAATCAAGATAATACATACCCGGTGGCAAGGCATTTTAGAGAACATTATCAAAGTGACAGCAAAGGCCTTAAATTAAGCATGGGCGGAAAATCCGTTACGCTCGCGGATTTTGCGGATTTTCGGGAAATCCGCAATCCGCGAGATTTGCGGATTTCCCGCAAAATCCGCAAATTCGCACGCAGCGGATTTTTTTGGCGGCGCGCGGCGTTGGTGATACAATTTTTGCGGCGCGCGGCGTTTATCATCGTTTGCCGAGTTGTTTTTTTCGATAGTTTGCGAGTGCTGCGCCATTTTGGATCTTGCTGTGTGATCCCGCGGGAATTGGCGAGCGCGATTACGTCATCGCGGCTTGCCAGCGATAGTTTGTCAACGCGAGTACGGCGAGATCACGTCTCGCGGTACTTCGCAATTGCGAGATTTGAGATGCGGCGCGCGAAAATATAAATTTGCAATTCTGCACAAGAAATCCACCAGCAAGCAGCATAAACCTTCTAGAAATGATGATTTTTATGTGAATAACTCCTTAGTTTGACATTTGCCTGCACTTTTTTAGCGAGGAGTCCATTTTGGGGAGGGGGGCAGGGGGGTGGGAGGAAGGAAGTGCCCCATAGTCTTCAACTTCCTGTTCCTGTTCAGCAGGCTCCTCCCAGTGCTTTGTCCATCTCCTGGTCACTTTTCATTTGGATGTGGACCTGGAAGGATTACTTTTTGTGGATGCTGCTGGATCTTTGGATTTGAGGCCTTTTTGACTTTCTTTGGATCACTGTTGGATTAGAAATTTTACAAGTAAGTTTGTTTGGGGCATTACAGTTGCTGCAACTAAAATTTTGGGATTTTCGATTTTTGGGCTGTTTTGGGGCCTTTTGCCCAGGGGTACTCAGTGGTGGGTGGACTGATTCTTTCTGTGGGTTGTCTTGAACTTAAACATCATGGAGGCCATAGATGAATTGGGATTGTGCTGATTTTTCTGTGTTTTTCGATTTTATTTTTTTGTAAAATTTTGTGTTTTTTGATTTTTGACCTGTTGTTGGGGCCTTGACCAGGGGTAGTGAGTGGTGCATGGGCCTAGTCTTTCTGTGGGCTGTCTTGAATTTAAACATCATGGAGGGCATGGATGGAATGGGATTGTGCAGATTTTTCAGTGATTTTCGTTTTTTGGGCCTGTACTTGTGGCCTTTTCACCAGGGGTATTTAAGTCTAGCATGGGCCTAGTCTTTCTGTGGGCTGTCTTGAATTTAAACATCATGGAGGCCATGGATGGAATGGGATTGTGCTGATTTTGCAGTGTTTTTCGATTTTTGGGGGTGTTCATGGGGAGGGACATGCCATGTGGCTGGTGGTCATTTTGAGTGCAGCTACAGGCACTGGCCATGTGCTGGCAGGCAAGTGGCCATTTTGAATGCAGGCTTTGTTGTTAGGCCTCCAACCATTTTGCCTACTTTTCAACCTTTATTTATGCCCAGGGGTAGTGAGTCTTGCATGGGCCTAGTCTTTCTGTGGGTTGTCTTGAATTTAAACATCATGGAGGCCATGGATTGAATGGGATTGTGCTGATTTTGCAGTGTTTTTCGATTTTTGGGTGTGTTCATGGGGAGGGACATGCCATGTGGCTGGTGGCCATTTTGAGTGCAGCTACAGGCACTGGCCATGTGCTGGCAGGCAAGTGGCCATTTTGAATGCAGGCTTTGTTGTTAGGCCTCCAACCATTTTGCCTACTTTTCAACCTTTATTTATGCCCAGGGGTAGTGAGTCTTGCATGGGCCTAGTATTTCTGTGGGTTGTCTTGAATTTAAACATCATGGAGGCCATGGATTGAATGGGATTGTGCTGATTTTGCAGTGTTTTTCGATTTTTGGGCCTGTACTTGTGGCCTTTTCACCAGGGGTATTTGAGTCTAGCATGGGCCTAGTCTTTCTGTGGGCTGTCTTGAATTTAAACATCATGGAGGCCATGGATGGAATGGGATTGTGCTGATTTTGCAGTGTTTTTCGCTTTTTGGGCCTGTACTTGTGGCCTTTTCACCAGGGGTATTTGAGTCTAGCATGGGCCTAGTCTTTCTGTGGGCTGTCTTGAATTTAAACATCATGGAGGCCATGGATGGAATGGGATTGTGCTGATTTTGCAGTGTTTTTCGATTTTTGGGCCTGTACGTGTGGCCTTTTCACCAGGGGTATTTGAGTCTAGCATGGGCCTAGTCTTTCTGTGGGCTGTCTTGAATTTAAACATCATGGAGGCCATGGATGGAATGGGATTGTGCTGATTTTGCAGTGTTTTTCGATTTTTGGGGGTGTTCATGGGGAGGGACATGCCATGTGGCTGGTGGCCATTTTGAGTGCAGCTACAGGCACTGGCCATGTGCTGGCAGGCAAGTGGCCATTTTAAATGCAGGCTTTGTTGTTAGGCCTCCAACCATTTTGCCTACTTTTCAACCTTTATTTATGCCCAGGGGTAGTGAGTCTTGCATGGGCCTAGTCTTTCTGTGGGTTGTCTTGAATTTAAACATTATGGAGGGCATGGATGGATTGGGATTGTGCTGATTTTGCAGTGTTTTTCGATTTTTTGGTGCTCTATAACTGAACTGATGTTCCTCTGTCTTCCATTTTTTTTAGGTGCACAAGACTCAAGAGAACCACCAGTGCCTGGAAGAAGTCCTGCAGCGGTGTGTGTGTGCAGCATAACGTCACGCGACGTCACGTCTGGCCTCAGACAAATCTACAATTCGTGCAACTGCGGCCTGCTGTCTGACCTGCTCTGAAGAAGATGGCCCCGCCCCCAAAGAAAGTTCTCCGTAGCTCCTCTAGCAAGAAAGTTGCTAGTAAGGAGCAGAAGAAGCAAGTTACCAAGGAGGCTGGTGTGCCACCCGCCACTTTTTTTGGGAGCAAAAAAAAAAGTACGCCTGCAGCAGCAGGATCTGCTGGGGACCAAGCTGGGAGCAGCACCCCTGCTCCATTGGGTTCAGTGCCTCCACCACCACGCCAACTTAAGTCAAAGCCCTTGAGTGCTTCAGAGGCAGTCAGTGTACTTCTCCAATCACCATCGACCAGTGATGTTGGCTCATCGCAAGAAAGTAGCAGCAATGTCCCTGAATCAACACAGGTTGTTGTAACTCATCTGACAAGTGTTGAACAACCACAGCCGCAACAACAACACCATGTGCAAGTACACGCCCAAGTACATGTGGAAGGAGAGGCAGCAAAAGGAGATGCGCAAGCAAAGGTGCATGGAGGTTCACAAGTGCCCACAATAGTTGTTCCTCCCGAAGTAGGGGCACATTTGGAAATCGACAATGAAGCCGAGGTATCATTGGAAGCCACTCCTCCTGATGATCATTCATTTGTCTTCCACATCCCTAGCAAGGAAAAGATCAAGGGGGGTGTCTACATCTTCTTCAAGCCCACCTCCTTCTGATGCAAGTGATCTGTCTTGGGAACCACAACTGCGGTCTGACAGTGAGGCACACCATGATCTGACACCGGTACCTAAGCGTAAAAGGAAGGTCGTCCAAAAACTCAAACCTATGGAGTGTGATGAGGCTCAACAAGAAGTGACAGATACTGCTGGTGATGAAGCCTCTCACGATGACGACGAGCCAGTCATCACAAAGGTCACTGCAGCCCCACCGGGCATGCAGCAAAGAGACATTTTGACCCTATCCCGAGAAGCTGCTGAGCGTGATGATGATGTCGGCGAGGAGGCAATGGAAATGGAATCATTAGATTTGGAGTTAAGTAGTACACCAAAACCTACCGCTTCCATATTTCTTCCTCGCAAGAAGGTACCCACCTCGTCCTCGACCTCAATTCGTGGTGGTGAAAGTGCAAAACGTACTGAAGTTCGGCAATCCACATCCTCCACTTCATCTGCCATTAGCAACAGGACCACCACCACCAGTATCGCCGCCTCCTCTGCCCCCCGAAGACATTTCAAGTCTCCAGTTTGGGACTTCTTTAGTGTTTGCCCAAAAAATGAAAACATAGCCATTTGTAGCATTTGTAAGCTTCGAGTTAGTCGTGGTAAGTTGGGTTCCAACTATGGTACCGGAGGCCAGAGAGGTCATCTTAGGAGAACGCACGATGTCCAATGGTTTGCGCACCTACACACGATCAAGGAAGCCGCAATTGCACGCAATGAAAACGTTGTTTTTTCATCTGGTGATGACGAGGAGGTAGAAGACGATTCAAACACTTCACTTAAACCCAGTTCCCCTGTCAGCAGCACACCCCATGGGAGCCACACTAAGAGTGTGGGAGAGAGTGAGACATCAATGCGGAAAAGTTCATCAGCGAGCGTAACTGGGTCGAAGAGATCATCATCATCCCGTAAATCCTTGGTCCAGGGCAACATTAAAAAGATGTTGTTTACAGAAGCGCAATATGAACGCAACCACCCAATGACCCGTCTGTATAACACTAAGCTGGCTAAAATGCTAGCTCTGGACCTTCTCCCTTTTTCTTTTGTAGAAGGGGTTGGTTTTCTAGAATTAGTGACAGCGCTCTGCCCTAAATGGAAGGTTCCTAGCCGGTTCTATTTTGCACGAGTTGCGGTTCCAGCACTACATGAAGATGTTCTGAAGGTGATTGGGGCAGCTTTGCAGAAGAGTGCTGTTCACACTATACATCTGACAACAGACATGTGGACCAGTGGCGCAGGCGCTGATTACATGTGCATCACTGCACACTGGGTCTCTTTTTCAGGGGCTAAGCAAAGCTAAACTCAGGTGTTGACACTAACATTGTTTTTAAAGGTGCTCGGAAACATGCAACACTAGCCATGTTTGGTTTGGAGAAACGTCACACAGCAGAAAACATTTTGGATGTCTTTAACACAAAGGTCCTTAACTGTCTGTCCCCACTAAAACGCAAGGTTGGTTATGTTTCCACGGACAATGGCTCCAATATAGTTAAGGCCATGAGGGACGGTTACTATTTCAGAGTGCCGTGTTTGGCGCACTGTATAAACCTGGTTGTCCAAAAATTCTTGGGTAATAAACGCAGTGCAGCGTACAGTGTATTGGAGAACTGCCGAAAAATTTGCAAGCATTTCAGGCATTCTTTTAAGGCCCGGAAGCAGCTGAGGAGCATGCTATATCAATGTCAAATGCCAGTGAAAGCACTCATCCAGGAGGTGGTAACACGTTGGAACTCAACCTTCTACATGCTTGAGCGTCTGTATGAGCAGTATACGCAACTCGATCAATATTTCTTGAAAGAGGGTATAGAGGAGCTGAGGATGGGTGGGCCGCAATGGAACATAGTTGAAAGCCTAACACGCATGCTTCGTCCTTTTGAGGGCTTCACGCGTGCAGTCAGCAAGGAGGACTCTAATTTGGGAAAAGCTATCCCATTGTTGTACATGCTGGAGGACCAACTGAAGGAGGTGTGTTCTGTGTTTGGAAAAGATGACAAAAAGAAAGACTCTTTGCTTCTGGCTGAGCAATTATTAGAGCTCCTACAAGGTGATGAACGTCTTAAAAAGATCCACTCAGAACAGCATTACATTTGTGCTACTATTCTGGATCCACGCTACAAAAAGGCGCTGGCAGGCAGAGCATTCTTTCCTTTTGGTGATGAAGATGTTACAAAGTACAAACGTTGGCTAGCCTTGTCAGCCAAAAAGTTTGAAACAGAACGGCTGGAAATTGAAGGAAATGGCAGTACATCAGCAGGCCATCCCCAGTCAAAACAATCCACTTCTGCACCTGTGGCTGTGGCACAAGTGACCTCTCAGCCGTTAAAGACACCGGCAACCGGATCATCTGCACGAAAGACAACAGAAACATTGGAGGCTGAAGAGGATTGGCTAGCTCTGCGTGGGTTTGGTTCTCAAAAGGTCAGAGGCACAGCAAGAGCTACGCAAAGTGGAGGAACCTTGGAGGAGGACCTTGAGTCGATGGTGAAGGACTATCTGAATGACTCCACAGAGGTCTATGTTAATTCTGACCCATTGGCGTATTGGCATGGGAAAAAAGAATTGTGGCCACAGCTCACCAACCTGGCTTTAAACTACTTGTCTTGCCCACTCGCAAGTGTGTCTTCTGAACGGGTTTTCAGTGCGGCTGGTGGGATTGTAACTCCCAAACGGAGCCGCCTCTCGCCCAAAAATGTGGAGAGGTTAACAATGATCAAGATGAATCAGCACCTCATACCACCAGATATAAGAGTACGAGAGAGCGTGCCGGATGAAGAGGAGGTGGCCAGCAACATAGATGAGGGAATTTCTACTCTGTCAGGTGGCACTGACCTCACCCTGGCTGAATTCGCAGAGTATGATGACGAAGCCTTATTCTTATTCCTGGACCGTGATACCGACTTCGAGCCCTGAAAATGAGACAACGAATCAATAACTTTCTTTTTCATCCTTATTCACTTTTATTCCTGTGTGTCTGTCTTTCTTTGTTGTGCACAGTTAATATAATTCAAACTTTAATCAGATAATCACAAAAACAAGCCCATCAGCAGAACTGTCTTCACTTGTTTGCTAATTTATTTGAAGGTGCCGCAGTCTGCATTCCTCAGGTTCACAAGTTCAGAAGAACATGCTCCTCTATCCTCCAGACTCCTATTTCCATCAAAGCAGAGGGCTGGTTTACGCCCAATGAAGAAAGACTCAGCACTTGTGGGGGTGTTGTTCTACCTCTTTGCAGGTGAGTTGACGGGTCTGGGGCCATTGCTGGGAAGCACTAAAAGTGGTTTGGACCAAATCCGAGGCGGAAAATTTTTTGTGTTTTTGATGACTTGCTTGCCTTTGAGGTGCTCTTAGGGGGGGTTCCGTCTGTTTGTGGGTGAGTTTCGTGGTCTGAGAGCATTGCTGGGACACTCTAATCTTGATTGCATTTGCTTTTCAGGAAATCCGTCGTGCCAACCCCGACTTATGGCCTAGCTACGCAGCGCGTTTGGACCGAAGGCCCAGAAATATTGCAAGTATGAGATTTTGCTTTTGACCTGTTTGGGGGTGTTACGCTTCTTGGCGGGTGGGTTGCCGGGTCTTGGGGCATTCCTGGGAAGGTCTAATACCGGGTAGAAGTGGTTGGGACAAAATCCAGGCCGATTTTTTTTTGGCTATTTCTGACATTTTGCTCTATGTAGCGTTTTCGGGGGCCTGTTTGGGGGGCTTCCTGGTGTTTGCGGGTGAGTTTCGTGGTCTGGGAGCACTGCTGGGACACTCTAATCTTGATTGCATTTGCTTTTCAGGAAATCCGTCGTGCCAACCCCGACTTATGGCCTAGCTACGCAGCGCGTTTGGACCGAAGGCCCAGAAATATTGCAAGTATGAGATTTTGCTTTTGGCCTGTTTGGGGGTGTTACGCTTCTTGGCGGGTGGGTTGACGGGTCTTGGGGCATTCCTGGGAAGGTCTAATACCGGGTAGAAGTGGTTGGGACAAAATCCAGGCCGATTTTTTTTTGGGCTATTTCTGACATTTTGCTCTATGTAGCGTTTTCGGGGGCCTGTTTGGGGGGCTTCCTGGTGTTTGCGGGTGAGTTTCGTGGTCTGGGAGCACTGCTGGGACACTCTAATCTTGATTGCATTTGCTTTTCAGGAAATCCGTCGTGCCAACCCCGACTTATGGCCTAGCTACGCAGCGCGTTTGGACCGAAGGCCCAGAAATATTGCAAGTATGAGATTTTGCTTTTGGCCTGTTTGGGGGTGTTACGCTTCTTGGCGGGTGGGTTGCCGGGTCTTGGGGCATTCCTGGGAAGGTCTAATACCGGGTAGAAGTGGTTGGGACAAAATTCAGGCCGATTTTTTTTTGGGCTATTTCTGACATTTTGCTCTATGTAGCGTTTTCGGGGGCCTGTTTGGGGGGCTTCCTGGTGTTTGTGGGTGAGTTTCGTGGTCTGGGAGCACTGCTGGGACACTCTAATCTTGATTGCATTTGCTTTTCAGGAAATCCGTCGTGTCAACCCCGACTTATGGCCTAGCTACGCAGCGCGTTTGGACCGAAGGCCCAGAAATATTGCAAGTATGAGATTTTGCTTTTGGCCTGTTTGGGGGTGTTATGCTTCTTGGCGGGTGGGTTGACGGGTCTTGGGGCATTCCTGGGAAGGTCTAATACCGGGTAGAAGTGGTTGGGACAAAATCCAGGCCGATTTTTTTTTGGCTATTTCTGACATTTTGCTCTATGTAGCGTTTTCGGGGGCCTGTTTGGGGGGCTTCCTGGTGTTTGTGGGTGAGTTTCGTGGTCTGGGAGCACTGCTGGCTATATATACTTTACTTTGCAAGAGGTTTGAAGCAAATCCATGGTGGCAGAGGGGAATTAGGGCCTAGCTGCAGAGCGCGCGCGGAGTGATTTGGGAAATTTGTGAAAAATTGACTAAGTCCCCATTTTTGTGCGTTTGCTCTTTGGCTGTTTGGGGGTCTTCTACTCGTTTTCTCCTGGGTTGACGGCTCTGGGGCCATTGCTGGGAAGCTCTAATACCGGATAAAAGTGTTTTGGACCAAATCCCAGGCGGAATTTTTTTTGTGTTTTTGATGACTTGCTTGCCTTTGAGGTGCTCTTAGGGGGGGTTCCGTCTGTTTGCGGGTGAGTTTCGTGGTCTGGGAGCACTGCTGGGACACTCTAATCTTGATTGCATTTGCTTTTCAGGAAATCCGTCGTGCCAACCCCGACTTATGGCCTAGCTACGCAGCGCGTTTGGACCGAAGGCCCAGAAATATTGCAAGTATGAGATTTTGCTTTTGGCCTGTTTGGGGGTGTTACGCTTCTTGGCGGGTGGGTTGCCGGGTCTTGGGGCATTCCTGGGAAGGTCTAATACCGGGTAGAAGTGGTTGGGACAAAATCCAGGCCGATTTTTTTTGTGGCTATTTCTGACATTTTGCTCTATGTAGCGTTTTCGGGGGCCTGTTTGGGGGGGTTCCGTCTGTTTGCGGGTGAGTTTCGTGGTCTGGGAGCACTGCTGGGACACTCTAATCTTGATTGCATTTGCTTTTCAGGAAATCCGTCGTGCCAACCCCGACTTATGGCCTAGCTACGCAGCGCGTTTGGACCGAAGGCCCAGAAATATTGCAAGTATGAGATTTTGCTTTTGGCCTGTTTGGGGGTGTTATGCTTCTTGGCGGGTGGGTTGACGGGTCTTGGGGCATTCCTGGGAAGGTCTAATACCGGGTAGAAGTGGTTGGGACAAAATCCAGGCCGATTTTTTTTTGGCTATTTCTGACATTTTGCTCTATGTAGCGTTTTCGGGGGCCTGTTTGGGGGGCTTCCTGGTGTTTGTGGGTGAGTTTCGTGGTCTGGGAGCACTGCTGGCTATATATACTTTACTTTGCAAGAGGTTTGAAGCAAATCCATGGTGGCAGAGGGGACTTAGGGCCTAGCTGCAGAGCGCGCGCGGAGTGATTTGGGAAATTTGTGAAAAATTGACTAAGTCCCCATTTTTGTACTTTTGCTCTTTGGCTGTTTGGGGGTCTTCTACTCGTTTTCTCCTGGGTTGACGGCTCTGGGGCCATTGCTGGGAAGCTCTAATACCGGATAAAAGTGTTTTGGTCCAAATCCCAGGCGGAACTTTTTTTTGTGTTTTTGATGACTTGCTTGCCTTTGAGGTGCTCTTAGGGGGGGTTCCGTCTGTTTGCGGGTGAGTTTCGTGGTCTGGGAGCACTGCTGGGACACTCTAATCTTGATTGCATTTGCTTTTCAGGAAATCCGTCGTGCCAACCCCGACTTATGGCCTAGCTACGCAGCGCGTTTGGACCGAAGGCCCAGAAATATTGCAAGTATGAGATTTTGCTTTTGGCCTGTTTGGGGGTGTTACGCTTCTTGGCGGGTGGGTTGACGGGTCTTGGGGCATTCCTGGGAAGGTCTAATACCGGGTAGAAGTGGTTGGGACAAAATCCAGGCCGATTTTTTTTTGGGCTATTTCTGACATTTTGCTCTATGTAGCGTTTTCGGGGGCCTGTTTGGGGGGCTTCCTGGTGTTTGCGGGTGAGTTTCGTGGTCTGGGAGCACTGCTGGGACACTCTAATCTTGATTGCATTTGCTTTTCAGGAAATCCGTCGTGCCAACCCCGACTTATGGCCTAGCTACGCAGCGCGTTTGGACCGAAGGCCCAGAAATATTGCAAGTATGAGATTTTGCTTTTGGCCTGTTTGGGGGTGTTACGCTTCTTGGCGGGTGGGTTGACGGGTCTTGGGGCATTCCTGGGAAGGTCTAATACCGGGTAGAAGTGGTTGGGACAAAATCCGCGCGGAAAAGCCTTTAGTTTTGGCACTTTTTGTAACTTAGGGTTCGTTAGGGTTAGCCCTAGCAGCAGGATTGCATGTGTTTCGGGGTGTTCTAGATTTTTCAAACTGAGTTCTGGGGTCTTAGAGCACTTGTGAGAATGTGTAATTTTGGTTGCAAGTCATTTGAAGAAAATCCATGGTGGGAAAGGGGGGATTTGGCATAGTTAAAGAAAGCCTTTGCCACTATTCTTAACTTAGGGTTCGTTAGGGTTAGCAGTATTTCTATTGCATGTGTTTGAGTGGGGGGGATTTCGAGTCTTGGAGCGATGCTGGCTATGGCTACTTTTGCTTGGTTGCTTGCAAGTGGTTTGAATGCAATCCACGGTGGGTAATGGGTAATTAGGGTACTTCGGCCAACTTTTACTTTCAAAGTAAGTTTTGTCACCAGTTTTCTGCTAGGCCTCGTTTTTTGAGATTTGATTGGGGGTCTTCTACATTTTTGCGACTGGCTTTAGTAAGGGTCTGGGTGGGAGCACTGCTAGGAAGATCTAATTTTGTTCTAAAACACAGTTTACAGTACACCTAGCTTGAGGGGCAAGATCCGCTACATTAATTTGCCCATACTTATTTATCCTTCAAAAGGTGACTCAGAGTACGCACTTTCAAAAACATTGTACTGTCTACTAGGAAAAACAAATTGTGACTTTTTGCACTCCACAGCCTACATACCTTATATTTATTTATCAGTGGTGTTGTAATATTATATCACTTCCTGTTTTTCGTTGAATAATTACAGGCCGGGTTTCAGTCTCTGCAATGGGGAAAAAAGGATGGAGTCAGGCTTCACAGTAGCGAGCCACAATTCAGCATCAGGCAGGCAGTGGACAGGGTGTCTTCTGGTGACCAACATCGATGGACGAAGCGTCGGCTGCAATGGAGGAGTGCCGCTAATAGGAGGATTTTTTTTCTGCGGGCAACTTACTTACCACTTCCAACAGGACCACTACAACCACATAGATACAGTATCCCTTGCCTTTTTCTCTGACTGTGACTGCATTTCTTGGCTCTCTCTCGGCTTCTACATTGATCCCTTAACACATCACTTAGTCCACTCCACTATCACATCTGCACCACACATAGTCAT
Organism: Lissotriton vulgaris; assembly: GCF_964263255.1. Taxonomy (NCBI): domain Eukaryota; kingdom Metazoa; phylum Chordata; class Amphibia; order Caudata; family Salamandridae; genus Lissotriton; species Lissotriton vulgaris. The sequence continues at coordinate 1,023,791,229 of NC_141693.1, forward strand.
TTGTAAGTGCTCCTACGTAATTCGCAAGTCGCAGCACGCCCCAGCCCGTAGAGGACTGGGATGGCCCCAATGATGAAGCATGTCACCAAGGGGCAACCCTGGTGAGTGAGGGGACACCTAGAAAAAAAGCAATTTCTCCTTTTCTATCTACTATACCTTTTGTCAGGTTACGCAGCCCCTAAGCGCCTACCGTACTATGAAACTACATTTCCCATGAGTAGGCGGGAGACTTGCAGACTATTTAGTGAGACTATATGAGAGTACCCTTGTATGTTAGGACAGCACTTCACTGATGCCTGTCTTGTCTTCTGTTACAGGTATCCTTTCCCTGCTGACCCTACCTTTACCCATCCCACATTTTTTATTTTAGTTTGTTATTTTTCTCCCCCGCCTAATGCCTCGAACACCCTGTGTTTACACTTCTGGGTGTTGGTGACATTTGGAGGTGGAACCATATTTGCATCGACTGGATCACGGGGAGTAAACCTGACACCTTCCAGACCAACCCCATTGAGTGTTTTTGTGAATGGATTTATAGTGACCAGCAAGGCTCTCGGGTATCTGGCTACAGAGACCTTATGTTGAATATCGTTATCAATAATTCCACACAGGCCCTGTACTGTCGCATTCTTTCTTCCACAGTTGTCGAATGTACTACTTACTTTTCACTGACATGCATGCAGTAGTGTATGCACTTTCAAAGATTGATGGATAGGTTTGTACCCAAAGATTTGTTTATGTTCACAATTGTTCGTCCATGCTGTGCTACTTTTTCTTGTCTCCCAAAACCTTTCCCAAAAACCCCCGTACCCATCCATTTTTCAAACCCTAACCCTCTTCCCCCGGGCTGTGTGGTTTTGATTGATGTGTGACTAAATTACAGCAATAAATCCACACACTTGCTGGGGAGGATAAGGTGATAGCAACAGGCTGGTGAAGAAATCCGAGGATATATTCTTACTCTGCTTGACAAAGACCCATGGCTAATGTCAAAGAACTTCAACCGAATTAGTTATACTTTAACATTTGTTAGGCTACAACGTGGCACTGTTCTAGTGTACTTCTGTCACCTGCTATATTCTGTATTGTACCTTTGTATTGCTCAGGAGGACAAACCAGATTTCATTTTCTTTTTTTTCATAGGCAAGCAACTGCCACTGTGTCACACCACTAGTACCACCGCTATGAGGAAATTTTATCCGCCCAGGATTGCCAACCTTATTTGCTGTTTCCCGTGGAGCCAGCCCTGGGCCTAGCCCTACTTGCAAACAGAAATTACAGGTAAGATAGGCGTTTGGTTGGAGGTAGTATAATGGAGTATTAGGAGAGACGAGAGATTTGATTGACGGTAGTACTACTAAAGTCCTAGGACTATTCAGGAAAACAAACTTACTGTTATGTTAAACCCCCACCCACCAGACTCAAAAGCAGTAAAAAACAGGTATGGTCAGATAAAGTTTCAAAAAGTATATTTTTATAGCCCTAACAAAAGAATCTCCCGCAAGACCCTCCCTAACCCCAACGATTGTCCTTCAAAAGTCCCCAAAAATCACAACTCCCAATTCCCACCCCCCAAAAGTCTCTAAAAAAGGGGCAAGGGACACTATGGCAGGGTGCTGTTGGAATTAGCAGCCAGGGCATCATGCTCCTTGCGGAGGGTGGCAAGTTCGAAGCGGAGGCCCTCCACCACGTTCTTATAATTATGGACCTCCTGCTCCAGGTAGGACAGTCTGAGGGATAAGCGGCGCCGGTGTGCCTTGCAAATCCTGTGAGGGGCAGCTGCTTTCTTTGCTGCTGGGCGGTGGTGTTTGGCTTTGGTAGCCCGGCTCCGTACCGCTGGAGCACTGCGCTGGCTGGCAGCCCGCACGGAGGAGGATGCAGCTGTCCCAGTGGACGTTGTTGTTGTTCCAGACTGCGTCTCCTCCTCCTCCAGGGCCACCAGCCGCCGATATTCAGCAACAGTGGCATCCAGCCTCCGTTGCCGGGCCATTCGAGCCAGCTCCTTCCTCCTTGATGGTGTCTTGGATTTGGAAGGAGCAACTACATGAAAAAAGAAAGACATAGTCTGTAACCAATGCTCCTTAAGATTAACACAAAATGATTGAGCAGAAAGTTTTCACAGTACAAGTAGCAAATTGAAAGCACAGTGCATAACTATTGAGGACAGTATCTATGTAACCTCCGACTTCTTCATCCTTGCTCTAACATTAGTGGGAGTTTAAGGAACAAATTCTACGAGCACTATGGACTTCTATTACAGTCGACTATGACAGTACACCACTCTTATTCTTCTTCTTCTCTCTTGTTTAGGAAAATTGGTACGTTATCTTATGCAAGCCGGCATAATGCCAGCGCAGTGAACTTGCACCCGAGAAAAACAGACGCACACCATGGTGAGTGAGACAGACTTGCGTTACTGTACCGGTCCAGTACATGCAGGTGGTGAAGCTCTTACTTTTCTATTACGGGTGGCACTGAGAATACTCTGTTAAAAGGGCTACTGCTTAATTAATTTAGCTTTCACCCTACTGTGCAAATGAGTATTAGAAAAGGAAAATGAAGAAGCTAAATTATCTGATTATCTATCACTTCACATGGGATGTATTTGATGACATATGGGATGACTTTAGGTGCTTTGCTTATTATTGAGTGAACAGTGATACCCCCACACATGAATGACGTACTACTACTAAACTAAAGTTATTAAGGGAGGTAGGGAGTGTCCACCGTAATAACTGGATATATGCTGTGCTTGCAGTTGCAATACAAACTACTGCTACTATTCATGGTAGTCTTTGGACAACGTTACAACTTCTTTTCCTTGCCTTTCCTACACTGGAACGGACGTGCGGGTGCGGTGTTACATGCTCTTCAAAGTAACACTTAGTTCATCCAGTGACCGTCTACTCTCTCTAGATTCACATATGCTATCTAAGAGTCAGATAGTACCATGAATGATCCAGGCATCCATCCATTCAAAGTATATTGCACACATACAGTTTCTGTCTCACCCACCCAGGCTGTTCTCCTTCCACCCATCCTTGCTTCATCATTCACCCAGCCATGCACCATACCATTTTCTTACCTTCCCAGCCACCTCGGGGACCAAGCAAACACATATCATTCTTCTTTGCCAGTCATCATTACATTTCTCGTGCTTCCACACTTACTTACACCCTTCTTTCGCTTTTCGTTCATCCCATCCATCAAGTTCACCTCAGATCTGATTGGGATTCTTCTCGCCAAAAACTTCACAGCTAAGTCGAAGTACATTTAGAGGAGGCTACTACCTGCTTTTTTTATAATACACCCGTGCAGAAAGCACACTCTGCAGTCTTCAATCTCAATGACTAAGGAATGTATAGCTTACCTCTGCCCGCCACCACCGTTTGAACCCTCACAGGCATGTCCTTTTCCGGCACTTGCACCGCCTCCTCCCCAGAGTTGTCCTCCTCGTCCAATGCCACCACCTCCGCGCTGGCCCCGTCTCCAGATGTTCCACCTACAAAGTACATTTAATAATGTTAGAATACACCACTCACTACTATATAATATTTGGTCTAGGAGGAAGAAAGAAATGTGAAAAAAAGTGTACAATTTAATAATTTTTGACTGTGTACTCTAGAGTAAAAATGTCCCTTTTTCCAGGGAAGGCTGTTGTCTTGCTGCACTTTTTGGCACAACTGATGAATGTTTGCTTTTTACTTTTTAACACGCACCACTTTTTCTCCTAACAGACAGAACCTTGACTTCTAAGAACACGAGCAGGATCAAGTTCAAACCAGGTGAGAGCTCGGCTCGACCACAAGAAATGTGTCCAATTAATCGTCAGCACTAAGCACTTTTCCATTTTCAGTTACACGTTCACTTTTATGACAAACTTGAATTTAATAAATGTGTTTACTTTTAATAAAGCTTTTAAACTTAAATAGACTCTGTGGTTTTTGGTCCTCCAGACTAGAGTGGATGAGCTAAAGGTTTTCGAATTTTTGCAAGCATGAGTCCGTGCCTCTGCCATCGGTGACTTTGGGAGCTAAATGACTCTGCCACACTATCTAGTCAGTAAGGAGATTGGGGGTTCAACTACAAAGTCTGTTATCACTGAGGTATGTGGAAAGTCTAACAGTTACAGCACCTATTATAATTGATAAGCTAAGCGATGCATTATTTAGTGTCCATAGTTCTGTTTGTGCAGATTTGTCCCTGCAACAGTAGTAGAATGGATTGTCCTCCTATCCAAACCAAAAGTAAAGTAGTATCTTATTATTTCTTGGTGGTGGTCATTCACCTTTTTATTGTTGGCAATGGTCAAAGCATAAACATTTAGAATACTTGAAAAGACATTATGGACAATCCCAGAGGACTACACTCAGTGCATAGAGCTATTGCTGACTAGAATGGGAGTCCAATGGAAATGCCAAATGTGCAATCTTAGTTAGCTACACAGACAGACTAATAAGAATAATCTAGTAATACCACACGGAGTCATAGTCGAGGCAGGATAAGAATTTAGATCCTGTCTACAAGAAGATCAAAGACGATTTAGAAAAAATCGAATGAGGAACGCTAGGAAAAAATAAGTACTCTATATTAAAATTAAAACTTACTGGGGCCAGCAAAGGAGCCCTCGACTGCCCGGTCCTGGCCTGCATCGACAACAGCACCCTCCTCCTCCTCCTCCTGTGTCCTCCTCTTGCCCCTGGGGGAAGCTGATGTACAACATGAAAGAAAGAAAAACAGAAAACATGGATGATATTTCTCAACCAAATCAAACATTTAAAAAAGAACTAACAAAGTAACAAAATATTTTTGCGAAATAGCAAATAGGGAACGACTCCACGGGATATATTATTGACCAATCTCATGTGGTCGACTACGTCATTACTTTAGTATTGCTTGATTTGCGGACCGTCGAATTGGAAACTACCCTATGTAACTCACTAAACAAAGTACTAAAAAGGTTTGCCTAGGATTGGCAGGCAGCAGTCCGCAGCACGCAAAGTGACAGCCAAAGTCCATCGTGATTGAAGATCAGCGACAACACTAAAGTTTCCTACTACATTCACCAGTCATTAAAATACTCAAACTATTAATCCACCACCACTATTTCTTCTTATCGCCATGTGTACAAAGGAAGGACTGGACTTGAGTCTGTAGGGGCTGATTTATAAGGCCCTTGCGGCTCTTTTGCTCCATTGTTGCGTGACTTTTGTGACGCAGCGACAGCACAAAAGAGGCGCAATGGTGCGGCGTATATTAACAACGTGACGCATCTGGGAGATGCATCACGTTGTAAAGCCCTGCGCCAATAGGGGTGTTCCGGCGCAAGGGAGGGCGTTCCTGCGCAGGAACGCATCCTAAAAGTGGCTGAGGGAAATCTACAAGATTTCAATCAGTCACTTTGAGGACAATGATGCGTGACTCAAACCCTGCGCCTGCTTGAAGCAGACGTACGGCTTGACGCAGCATTGGGGAGATAGGGCACCCCAGAGAATTGATGGAGCTGCACCATCGTTGCGACGCAACTCCAGCAATGCGCCACCTTTACGGCACAGATGCGTAACGCTTTGGTGACGTTTTGGGCCCATGGCGCGCCGCATTGTAAATACGGCGCACCATGGGTGATGGTGGCGTGACGCACAATTACTGGCGCATCCCTGCAACTTTGCAGGGATGCGCCGGTAATTAAAAATCTGAACCTTAGTGTGTAGCATTGCGCAGTTCTTTCAACTACACTCATACATAATTTCACAGGCCAATGAAATGAACACAAAATCTAAAACAAATAAGCATAGTAGCAACACTACTGAGAAGGAGAGCAGTGTACCTGAAATGCACAGAAGATTTTGAAATAAAATGTACCTACAATGTAATGAGCAGCATTATTGCTCTTGGTAAAAAACAAAAATTTGCAATATAATAACACAGCAGGAGAAAACATAGTAGTAAAGACATAGCTACTACTACTCACCAAGCCCGGGGATCTCAAGGCCAAGGAGGTCGAGCAGATCTCGCTCACGGGTCAGGACATCCGTCCAGCGGTGGGTGGCCTGGTTGTAGGTGCGCCAGACCCGAGAGTGGTGGTAAATGGCCTGGCACACCTTCTCCCACCGCTTCCGGCGCTCCCGGGCCCCGTACCCGGCACTGATCTTGCCGCCTCCCATGATGGTCCTGGGGAGGCGGCGCTGAACATAAAAAATGAGTTGGGCCACCTCCTCCGGGGTAAAGATCTCCCGTGGCATCACTAGCTCCCCCCTCAAACGCCCGCACGGGAGCCGGACACGGGGTGCGGGACCCTTCCCCTTCTCGGGATGCTTCCCGGCTCCCTTCACCATGGTCTGGGCGGAAAGGAATAAAGAAAATAGAATAGGGAAGAGAAGAAAAGAAAAGAGTTTACAAAAGTAGTTTAAAATTAACCAAAAGTAGCAGTAAACACAAAAATATAGGGCTAGAAAAATAGAGGGATAGATAATAAGTAAAATAGATAAAAAAAAACTTCAAACAAGCAAAGGATGGCAGAGATTGACAGAGGATACAAAGACCATGCCCAGAACCATAGCAATGAATGAGAAACAAGATGGCCGCGCCCGTTCACGACCGCGCGGGTAAGTTCGCGCGAGATTTTCCTTGCGAACACGCGCGAGACTGTACTGGCAAGCCGCGGACTTTGCGAGATTACACTTCGCGCCCGGAAACGGAAATACGTCAGGCAAACAAGATGGCTGCGCCCTTGAACGACCGCGAGGGTAACTTCGCGTCTTGCGCTACGAGCGGCTCGCAAAAACGCACAAAACCTTGCCAACTAACACGCCGCAAAAAAAACAAATAGCATATTCGCACAAATTTGCGGCTTCCGAATCCGATCTTGCGCGTGTTCGCACCCCGCGAACCCCGCGAAATTGCAGAAAAACGAGTTTTTCAAAAGTGAAAGCACTCGGCAGGGGCAAGAGTTCAAACTCATCATTAGTAACAATTCCCGGTAGTGCTTCCTGACTGGGGCCCCTCCAGAATTCAGTTGCTAGTTGCAACAATTGTATGACCCTGCTCTGACCCTCACAGCAGGCTCATACAATAGCTACAAGTAGGCCACAAAGAAGGTCCTGGGGAAAAAAAATGCACTGCAACAGAAAGCAAAATTACAGATAAGGAAACAGGTGCCAGACTGGAATTTTAAAACAGTGACACATTAATAAACTAACCCCAAATTAATTCATCTCAGTTGAAGCAGGGCTGGTGTGCTTGCTTTCCCCCCCCATAATCTACAGTAATGATGAACCAGAGGGTGGCATTGATGTAACAGAGGGTTGCAGTGGTGAAACAGAGGGTGCTGGGAACCTGTGATGATGAACCAGACGTAGAAACAACATAATTCGCGACCGTTGCGCGACGAAATGTAAGTTCGCAATTGCGAACTGGTACGAAACCCTCGCGAACTGGCAGAAATCCTTGCGAACACAAAAAAAAAAAAATCCGCAAATTCGCAAGAATTCGCGGATTTTGCGGATTGCGAGATTGCAAATCCGCAAAATTCGCGAACGCGAGATTCGCAAAATTCGCCCATGCTTACCTTAAATTCTATGTGATTGATGCGGTCAGCGAAAGCTGACGGGGAGGTAACAGGGAGTCAAAACTTCACAAGTTGGAACCAAAATATATACTTCAACTCGATACCAAACGGCCAGGGGGGCTTAACCTTACAGAAGATTTACACACTAGTCTGTATTAAAAACTGGTTTGTATTTAGTGGATATTTTTACAATATGTCTTTAATACAGTAGGCAATGTCTCATAGAGGTATTTTAACTGTTTGATAATTATTTATTGTTTTATTGGCAAATATGTTCTAATATACATTTCCCCTACTGTTTACAGATACCTGACTTTTTGCTGCTTTATCAACGTTTACATAAACTAATAGATTGTGCAAAACACAACTGCGAAATTATGGATTATGATTGGAATTTGAGAAGACTGTTGATCCTGGAATTGCGATTGTTACCCACATTAACCTATTTTTGATGTTCTCTTGATTATGGACTGATTGGACCTTCATATTCATTTCGCTATTAGATTCCCATCTATTATGATAAAGTTTCTCAGAGACACTATTGCATGTTTATATTAATCAAAATAGTTTGGTTAGGCATGACTGGGCTCAGTCTACCTAGTGCCTCGACCCTATTAAGAGTTTTTAGCATTTTGCACTTTGGCACTTTATTATTGCACTGTACAGGCTTTAGTTACACGTATTGACATGATGCATCTTAACTGAAGTTCTACTACAGTAAATATGCATGGGATTTATCCGGATATTCAACCAAGGACAGTCTTTATGTAGCGGATGTAATTCTGCACATATTTGCACTTTAAAAGTCTGAAAGTAATGATTTTAGTGTGGTATCAAGTATCTTTTAGCCAACTGTCTGGATTTTTAAGAAATTATATTTATTTGTTGAATTGTATTTACTCTGTCTGCAGTGCTAATGCCATGTGACTTATGATTTTGTAGGCACGAGCACTTTAAAAGTGGGTGGTTTATGTTCCCACATTGTCATATGATCAAGGCTCCTCGGAGCCGAAACGTTATGGCGATAGGAATTGCACTAATAAAATAATTTGCATTGAGAATTTTTGGTCTGTGTCCATACCTTTGTGCTGAGGACTGGCTGATTGCATGCTCCTTGGCTGGGAACTGTCTGTCAACACTCGAAACCAGGAAGTGTTGGTGGCCATCTTGTGCCTCGCTAGTACAGAGTCACAAGAAAACAGTAATACACCTCAGAAATAAGGGAAGGGGGTAGGGTAGAGACATTCTGACCCTCTAGGTTTGCTCAGGGGGTCGTGCATGGATGTTTAGGCTCTAGTTTTTTATTTTTATTTTTTAAAGAAAAACCGTGGTGTACGTGCATGGAAATACGTACAATTATGAGCAGGAGCTACATGCTGATTGTCTGTCAATACTCCAAACCAGCAAGTGTTGGCAACCATGTTGTTTGTCGGGAGAGCAGAGTCACAAGAAAACAGTAAAACAAAGTTGAGAAATAAGGAAACAGGGCAGGGTGGAAAGATTCTGAGTCTATAGTCTTGGTCAGGGGGTGGTACATGGATCTTTAGGCTCAATGTTTATTTTTTTTAAATAAAAAATGGCGGAGTACTCATGCAGGAAAAGGTGAAAAAACAAAGTAGAAGTCCGTTTTATTCATTAGGTCCGGGGGGGGCAAATTATGGGGGCAATTTTTCTGCATAATGGGGGCTTGTAAGGTGCCCCCAGCACTGGAGAAGGGCACTCCTCTGGTTTTATTTTGAAGTATGCGGGGGGGTTATGGTCCTACTATCCGCAGTCTCGGTGAGCGGCACCCCTCGGGTCTTTTAAAAAAAAAATGTTTTGAGCTCTCTCTCTCTCTCTACCCGTACACGTGGCGGGGTGGGGGGGCACATTTCTGGGGCAGTGCTATGTAAAATGACCTTCCAGCTCCAGGTTCCAGCATTGTCTGGAGTTTTTTATTAATGTTGGGAGGGTGGGCTTGATAATACGTCCTTGTAAATTCCCATAGAAGCCTATGTTCTGGTGTTAACATGGGCTTCTATGGGAAATAACAAGGCTGTATTATGAAGCTCATTATCGCCGTTTTAGCAGCAGTTTCCTGCCAATAAAACGGCGATAATTTTAACACCGGTCCTTGATAATATGCACCTAAGTTTACTAGTAAAAAAAAAGAGCAATGGGCCATATTATCAACAAAAGGCGATACATTATCGTCGCTTTCATTGGCAGGAAATTGCCGATAAAGCGCCGATAATGGGATTGATAATATGTCCTTGTGAATAACCATAGCAGCCCAGGTTAACATCAGAACTTGGGCTGCTATGGGAATTTACAAGGGCCTATGGTTTTTTATTAATGTTGGGAGGGTGGGCTTGATATTACGTCCTTGTTAATTGCCCTAGAAGCCTATGTTCTGGTGTTAACATGGGCTTCTATGGGAAATAACAAGACCGTATTATCATGGTCATTATCGCCGTTTTAGCAGCAGTTTCCTGCCAATAAAACGACGATAATTGTAACACCGGTCTTTGATAATATGCTATTACTGGTCAAAAAAAGAGCAATGAGCCATATTATCAACAAAAGGCGATATATTATCGTTGTTTTTATCGGCAGGAAACTGCAGATAAAGCGGCGATAATTGGGATTGATAATATGCCCTTGTGAATAACCATAGGAGCCCAGGTTAATACCAGAACCTGGGCTGCTATTGAAAGTTACAAGGGCCTATTATCAAGCACATTATCGCCGCTTTATCAGCACCTTTCGATAAAAGCGGCGATAATGTATCGCCTTTTGTTGATAATATGCTCCTTCATTTCTATGATAGTATGTAAAGCTTTCCTTTTTTTGGGGGTTAGCAGTTGTACTCTCTTCGCATGCTCAGTGTCGTTTCGAAGCCCACGTTTTCTTTTTCTTCATGTTCAACAAGCAAACTTTTCTTTGTGTCAGTTAGTAAATCTGTCACTTTCTTTTCCCGGTTTGTGTGTGTCATCCGCTGCTGTACTTTTGTACAGTATTAATAGTCATATTTTTTATATATTTATTTGAAAGGTAGTGCCGAGGCGCCAAACGTTGATTATGTACTCCGTCCATCGCCATTTTCGTAGTTTCTCACTGTTGTTTTTATTATATCTGTTAGTTAGAACTCAGTAGTTTTCAATCCTAGTCTTGAATATCTTACTATAGTATTTCAACATTATTTTTATTGTGGGCCGTCATACCCCTCTCCCACAAAATAAAAGAAGTGTGTAGTTTTTTAATTAACTTTTATTAAACAATGAATATAAACAAAACTCAATTATAACTATATTAGAACTGGAAAAAGAACTTAAACAATGTTATAAACAAATTGTGAAATGGATTCCAATGGGTGTCCGATTGGTAATCTGCAAAAGAAAAAATAAAATTAGAGTTTAGAATTATGTAGAAGTGAGTAAATGAGCTGAAGCAGTATGGGGCATATTATCAAGAACGGCGATAAAATTATCGCCGTTTCAGCAGCAGGAAACTGCAGCTAAAGTGACGATAATGGGCTTGATAATATGCTGTTGTGAATTCCCATAGCAGTCCAGGTTCTGGTGTTAACCTGGGCTACTATGAGAATTCAGAGGGGCATATTATCAAGCCCATTATCGCCGCTTTAGCAGCAGTTTCCTGCCGCTGAAACAGCGATTATTTTATCGCTGTTCTTGATACTATGTCCCTCCAAGTTTTGATAAGTCTACGGTTTTACGTGTGCAGTGTGACTAGTACATTACAGTTCTGTTACAGTGTCGCGTTCAAGTGGTGTCTATATGGAAGTGCCTACTGCATTACTGACGCCAGTTATGGCGACTTATTTCTAATGCATTCCTATGAAGGCTTTGTACATCTTGGCCTCTGTGTTTACCGTTGTATAAACTTTGTGGGTAAACATTTCAGGCAGTTGGTGTCACAACTAATTCTGAACAATTCTTCTACACGTCTACACGTCCAACACAGCAGTGTCTAAGCTTAATAGAGAAAGAGAAATGATGTCACAGAGAGTGAGAGAGAGAAAGAGAGAGAAAACAACATTGAAACGGTGTCGCAGAGTCTGTAGTTGAGATTTTTTCTTGAAAAGTCAGATGTATATTTACTAGCTCCTTGCATCACTTTACCCATGTTAAAAGTGACTCAAAAGTGGCATAATAAGGTTGTGGATCTGTTTGTCAGATTGTTGTAACCTATCTGTTGTCATTGCTTGGAGGTAATTATAGATTTTATAGAGAAGGTGCTGTACACTACGCACTCTGGGTCATAATATCAAGCCTGGGCGACAAAATTATCGCCACTTTATCGGCAGGAAAGTGTCGCTAAAGTGGCGATAATGGGTTTGATAATATGCTCTCTGGAATTCCAATCGAAGCTCATGTTAGATGTCCTTCACATCTAACATGAGCTTTGATTGGAATTGAATAGAGCATATTATCAAACCTTTTATAGCCACTTTAGCGTCAGTTTGCTGCCGATAAAGTGGCAATAATTTTGTCGCCAAGGCTTGATAATATGGCCCTCTCTCGTTTCACAATTAAAGCTAACACTACAGTTTTACGAGTGCAGTGTACCTGGTACATTTTACTTTTTATAGTGCCACGTTCAAGTGGTGTCTATATGGAAGTGCCCACTGCATTACTAACGACCGTTATGGCGACTTATTTCTAATGCATCCCTATGAAGGCTTTGTACATCTAGGCCTCTGTGCTTACCGTTGTATAAACTTTGTGGGTAAACATTTCAGGCAGTTGGTGTAACAACTTATTCTGAACAATTCTTCTACACGTCTACACGTCCAACACAGCAGTGTCTAAGCTTAATAGAGAAAGAGAAATTATGTCACAGAGAGTGAGAGAGAGAAAGAGAGAGAGAGAAATCAACATTGAAACTGTGTCGCAGAGTCTGGAGTTGAGATTTTTTCTTGAAAAGTCAGATGTATATTTACTAGCTCCTTGCATCACTTTACCCATGTTAAAAGTGACTCAAAAGTGGCATAATAAGGTTGTGGATCTGTTTGTCAGATTGTTGTAACCTATCTGTTGTCATTGCTCGGAGGTAATTATAGATTTTATAGAGAAGGTGCTGTACACTACGCACTCCCGGTCATAATATCAAGCCTGGGCGACAAAATTATCGCCACTTTATCGGCAGGAAAGTGTCGCTAAAGTGGCGATAATGGGTTTGATAATATGCTCTATGGAATTCCAATCGAAGCTCATGTTAGATGTCCTTCACATCTAACATGAGCTTCAATTGGAATTGAATAGAGCATATTATCAAACCTATTATAGCCACTTTAGCGGCAGTTTGCTGCCGATAAAGTGGCAATAATTTTGTCGACAAGGCTTGAAATATGGCCCTCTCTCGTTTCACAAATAAAGCTAACACTACAGTTTTACAAGTGCAGTGTACCTGGTACATTTCACTTGTTATAGTGCCACGTTCAAGTGGTGTCTATATGGAAGTGCCTACTGAGTTACTAACGACCGTTATGCCGAATTATTTCTAATGCATTCTGTTGTGGTTTAATCTAGGACCCTAATTAAATATTTCATATTTAGTTAAAGCCAATGCAAACCAAATGCGGCAAGGCTACTTCCTTAGACTCCTAGAAAGCACCACGAGTTCTTACAACATACCAAACCCCCAGCAATCTGGGAATTCCCTGTGCTTTTGTTTTGATTTGTCCTAGAACTCCTGTGAGCAATAAGAAAACGGCCTGTCCCTAGAGACATCTTTTTATTGACGTCTTATGTCCAACCTTACGTCAAACACGGCACCTTCCAGGTATAAATATACCAGCCTTTGCCTTAAGGTGGTGTGGAGCAGAGCGGCTATCTACTTATCTGAAGCCCAGCTGATGCGAGTGCCGAAGGAAGCCGTCCCTCCCACTTGACGCACTGAGAAAGACGCTGTCTTTTTCTCCTGCCGAGAAAATCCAGCTCCGGTGTTCCCAGTCACCCCTGCGGGTTGCTGGGAGATCGAGTCCTGAGAGCGAGATCCAAGACCTCCTCCATTCTAAAAACCAAGGTACGGAGCTGATTAGATCCCTAGAGAATTCTTGAGTCAGAATCTTGGCAAAAACGAACTTAACTTGAACTGCAACTCATTTACTCCTTCCCACGTACTAGGCTTAGGTTAGGTACATCGGGGTAAGCGTATTTAGAAGCTCCAGTTGAGTATGTTTAGTCAAACTATTATCGTTGTATGTAACTGTATATATTTTATACCTTTTAAGTATCATATGGTTCAGAAACCATATCAATGCTTTTACAGTATTATTTCATAATACTCCTTTTACTGTACGCATTTTACTTTATAACGAGTATTGCAATTGTGGCAAATCATTTCTCTTGCATGAATAAGAAGACTGCACTCTGGTGAAACTAAGTATGCACAATTGACTGAGTGAAATATCTATCTATTGTTTTCACACGACTCTGTAGATATACTCCTTATTCTGGGGGAGTAAAGTTGTCATGTTATATGGTTGTCAGAAGCTAATCCCTTCTTGTCTAAATCAGGGAGTGTTAACCCCTCCCTATTCATTCGAGAAAGTTTCTAGTGACCTCTGAGCTAGCTGGCAAAACTAATTAGGTCCAACATAGTCAGTAGGGACCTAGATGACCTCAGTCCTACGTCTACACTGCTGTTTATGTTATTCTAATGCGCAGAGCCTATTGGGAAAATAGGAACTACACTACATGGCACTCAACGTTTGGTAAGGCGATAATCTAACGCAAGATACTAGAGTAACTCAGTCGTGCTTTTTCACACAGACCCTAAAACATCAAAATCACATTAGCAGGCTCGGTCCACTAGGTAGACCAGGAGCCACATGGCGGGTTCTAGCTAGCTACACACCAAATCCGGACATTGAAGCAATGTCAGACGGAGAACTTTTAGTTCAGCTGAAACAACTAATTAAAATACATAGAAAATTGGTCCAATATGTCATGCAGACTTCAACAGTCCAACCTGCAATTAAAATTCCAAAAAACACCCCTCACCGGGGGAACACAAATAAAATTACACCACAGAATATACAATCATGTCTTGGTAAAACACCGCAAAACGGGAACAAATTCCATTCTGGTTAGCTCAAAAAAGCACTCAGATAGAGGCAGTATTTCCTGATACTACCCCACACGAAAAACACAGAATTCTGACTATCTGTCTCCCAATGGGGATCGCACCACATGTGGAGGACTGTGACACTTGGGGCACTGTCTTTGCTTCTATCTACACAAAAATACATGGTGTTCCGTCTATGGCGGTTATACCAGATGTACTAAGACAGATTCAAAATGAATATGGTCCAGAACCTGCTTTAACTCTGGGTATGAAACTACTAAAAGACTTTAAGCAGGTCTCGGCTATATTATTGGCCAAAATAAAAGGAGAAGCAGCATGTGTGGCAATCCGCCAAAAATTGAAGGAGACAGATATAACAGACCAACCTTTTGAGCTTGCTAAAATAATTGAAAAATCCTATGAAGAATTAGGCAGAGATAGTTTGGGTGGTAAACCAGTAAAACCCCATCTAATTGAAAATCCTGAAAAAACTTTTATTAAAAATAATCTCAATTCTCAAAAGAAAAAGTGGGAGGGTAACTAACAAACCACTCCCAGAGTAAAACAATTTCAGTCCAGAGGAAAATCACCCCAATGGAGAAATAGATCTCCAGAAGAGGGGGGCAATTCTCCCCAAAGGGAGTCCTCTGAGAAAAGAAACAACCTTAGAAATAGGGACAATTTGAGAAAACCTGACAGATATCAAGATATTGATACACGCTCCTCTTGATCTTTTCAGACTTCCTCAAAGAAATCGGAAAGAAGAGGATGGTCAGAACATGAAGAAGAGCACGTCAAGTCCAAAGACAAGGAACCTGCTCATCAAAGTAAAAAACAACAATATCCAAGGAAGAAGGTAGCGAGTGTTAAAATAAAACATGCCGAGAATCCTGAGGACACAACTGAAAAACGGAGAGTGGGCCCAGACAATGCTAGACAGCGCAGCAGAAGTGAGCATAGCTCGCAAGATCCTGATGAATATTCTGGAGACAGTGGACACGAATGAATACATTCAAGTGGAAACTGCAGACACCCGAGTGAGCGTGCCCCATAAACTATATGAAATAACATTACATATAGAGGGAGATAAAACTAGGAAAATAAAAGGTCTCTTTTGGGAGAACCTATCTAAAGGCTATGATATCCTTCTAGCAGAAAAGGACTGGCCACCAGAGTTTGTCAGGGAGTGCCCACATGGCGAAGAAATGATTATGCCTGCCTTCTCAAATCGTATCCCAATACATAAAAAATACACGCTTGCTAGAAAATGGGCAGTGGCCCAAGCCCCTGCATTATATAAAAATCATGTAGGATGGGATGAGGATTCTCCTCATCATAAAATCTAGTTAAAAAATCAACCAACTGCACAAAGCAGTATCCGGTTAAGCAAGAAGCTAAAAAACAAGTAAAAGAAATTTTAGATCAACTTGAATATCAGGGGGTGATTGAAACATGCACCCCACAAATGAACAATCCTTTGTTTCCTGTCTCCAAGCCAGCTAGTTTTGGACTACAGACATCTAAACTCCTGCTGTAAAACTTTTACAGTCCAAAACTCACACAGTGCAGAACTAATGAATAACATCGTGCACAAAAAATATAAAACGACATTAGATATCTCAAATGGATTCTTCTGTCAAAACATTGCACCTGAAAGCAGGTATTTGACCGCTTTCTCAATAATGGGGTCGCAAAAACAATTTTGTCGTCTCCCACAGGGATTCAAGAACAGCCAAGGATTATTTTCAGCCAGGGTAACAGAGCTACTACAAATATATGATGATGAGGCATTATCCTATGTCGATGACATCTATCTTACAGACAATGACCTGGAGACTTACTTGAAAAGAGTGAACACCATAATACTTGGGTTCGCTTCTGAAGGGTACAAATTTAACTTTAAAAAATCAAGAATTGCCCATCTAACTGTCCTATTTTTAGGATATGAATTATCAAGTGAAGGCAAAAGTCTAGCAGACAATTTCTTAGAAAAATGTGCAGTACTCCAAGCACCTAAAACGCGAAAGAATTTACAATCAATACTAGGTTTCCTGAATTTCGGAAGAACATACATTCTAAATTATGCAGAGAGGGTTAAACCTCTCTACGAATTAATAAAACCTGATTTCAAACCAATTAATTGGACTCAAAAACACACAGAAATCTTGAGATCATTACAGACAGACATGTTAACTAAAACAAAAGTGCAAACACGCGCAAATGAACGCAACCTTGTAATCCGAGTCATCCCAGGAAGATGCGGATTCACATACCTGACCTCTAATGAGGGAGAAACGGTACCAATAGCTTACAAATCACATTTGTACACACAAGCTGAAATGAAATTCAGTTCAACAGAAAAAATTCTGACAGCGGTTCAAACTTCTGTAGCAAAAGAAAGAGCCCTAGCTCAAGGCAAGAGGATATCTGTTTTAACAGCAGAATAAGCCATGGAAGCATTAACAAGCCCACACAATCTAAATGTTGTGGCATTAGATCCAGAATTGATACAATGGGAAAATTCTCTTACTGCAAAAGACGTGAAACACTATTTTGATCCGAAAATGAAAAAACTAGAAAATCTGGAATACGAACATGAATATCCTCTACCAATCGAAATTCTGCCTCTAGAACAATACACCTGTGTTATCTACTCGGACAGATTTGCACATCACTACGTTGTGGAAAAACAGATTTACAATGCAGCATGCGCGATTGTTAAAGGTCGCTGGCGCTTAGGTAAATTCAGACCGATGGTCACAAAAACTGAATCACTCAGAAACTGTTCAGCTCAGCGAGCTGAAATAAGATCTCTAAAGATGGCGCTTGAAAATGCCGATCGTGAATTCCCGACACTAATAGTGTGCGATTCGCATTACTGCGTCCAATCTTACAAAATTTCCATGCAGACCTGGATAAAAACGGTTACAAAGATGAGATAGGTGCCACAATAAAGCATTAAAAAACTATGGGAACCAGTAGTTCTTTTGCAGAAAGAACTACAAAAGACTCACGTGATACATACGCAGAGTCATCAACGTGATGGCATTCACGTTGCAGGGAATTCATTGGCTGATAAGAGCCACAGCGGCAGCTGGTCAACCGGCTTCCGTAGCCACTAAAAAGCGTTCAGAAAAACAAATAGATGGAGAAACCATGCTGGCAGTAAAAGCCTCATTAAAAGGCGACTATGAAATTGATCGTATTGATTTGGAAAAAACATTTTCTGTAGTGGACAATGGGTTAACGACTCTGTCCTCCAGAATCTATTCACTGGACAGCATTGTATCATCTGCAATTGATATAATAGAACAAGATATGATAATGTTACAACATGGTCAGTCCCAATTGCATTCTATTGTACAGCTAGGCTGGACGTTACAAAATCTGCGTTCAGGTCACATGCCATGGCGTCTAATCAACACAATGTCATTATTTTCTATCTTTAACCTTACTGATAGACAAATATCGTTGGCACAGAAAGGAGCAGACTACACGGTGCTAAGCATTGAAAAACCTGAGAGATTACCGTTGACAATGTCAGAAAGACCTGTCATTGAATGGATAATACATGGCACCATTACAATCCCGATAACGACTTTCCAGTTTCAATACTGCCAGAAGTATATACCAGCAGGCCTGTATGAAAGGTTGGGTAAAAGATACATCAAATCAACCTGGAATTTACATTTTACTCATAGATGTTGGAGTGGGGGCAATAAAGAGGTATTTCTTAGTGGTACTAATTGTAAAACATCACTGAGCGGTACACTACTATGCGAAGGTACAAACTTGCATGGATCCTGCAAGGGTTCATCAAACAACCTTTCATGTCATCTGCACGGCACCCCAGCTACTCAGATAGAGCCCTTTTTCAGACAACTTTCCAACGGAAGCTACGTTATATTGAGTGACCACAGCTGTTGTGGAATGGTGCCAGGAAAATCCTATCTCGTAACTGTAACGTCCAGGGTCATTTGCTGTATGCAAGTATTGTATCCAAACAGCAATCCAGACATGGAGGCAGCATTATGGCCTTCTGTGAATATCACTTCTATTCGAATTGATACTTTAAGCAGAATCAAGTCTATTCTTTTACAGACAACTGTGCCTTTAACCTCGTCCAAAGAGACATATGACCTGCAGGCTGCAAGGACAGCGGCAGAGATATATACACTTTTATCAACAAATTGCCCCGTGCATTTCGTAGAAATGTTAAGCCAAATTTTAAACATGTCAGATACCAGTGGCATCGCACATGTATTTGAGACAATTTTTTCGGGACTGTTAACACCCTTTGAGAAAGTCCTGAGTATCTTCCCGAATTTTGTGCACTCTCTTTTTGGTGGCCTGCCTCTTATTTTGGGACTCGTAGCAGGAATTTTATTTTTGTTCCTCCTGCTCCGATATGGCAAATCAAGCTGCAGACAAAACTCAAGCTTCGATGGAAGAAACGATCCTAGCAATACGATACCGAGACCGTATCACTAAGGTCCTCGGATTGGCCCGGCTAAGAGATCTGAATACAACCTGGTTTCTTTCATTCAGACCTATCTGGCAAAATTGCATCTTACCTGTGCTTCGATGTCTGCTATGCGGAGAAGGAATGCGTTTTGGACATCTGTCTTACACTACCATCAACAGTACCGAAGGATGTCGACGCTTTGCTTTGTCCGGTAACGACTCATGCAACGTGTTGTCCCCAGCGGCTACCGATTCTGATGATGGCATTCGTTGAGACTTCACCATTACGATTAGGTGGTGGTGGAGTACGAGATGAAAGCGACAGCACCCAGGTACAACCCTCTGTGAACATTGCTGATCTAAACCCGATGATGGCACTGCATCGCATATATGCACTATTTCTGATTTTTCAGCGTTGGCCCAACTTTCACCTACTGTTGTAGACAAATTTTTTGCTGGTCTAGCTGAGGTAATGTTCTCTCCTAACAACGAAAATACCAATTGAAATAGCGAGCACACAGCGTTCCCTGAACTTTGAAATCGGCCTTGGAATTTTTTAAACAAAACTGCTAAATTCAATTGGAAGTGGATTTTTCTTTTCTCCTTCAAAGCAAAATTATTTTTTCCCAATCTCCAAAATATTTACTTTTTTTGGCACATGGCACTCTGCTTAAAGTAAAACTATTCTTAAAGAACGGAGCTTCTATTTTCAGAGAATCTCGAGACAATATTTTGAATCAGCCTCTAGCACACTTACAATCTTGTATGAATATGTGATGAAATGGCTTCAACCTTCTCTTCTGTATTAAGAGCCATTTCGTAAATGTAAATTATGTTATTCATTCAGCTGTCAGTTACATTTGCATTATCTGAATGATCCCACTGCTTATATGCGTACAGTATAATACTCATTTTCGTGTATCTATACCGTTTCAAATGCATTTAATGTATTTTGGGGTGGGATGAGGAAACACATGCATACCTATGTGTTTATATATTGCTTAGTATTTAGTAATGATGGACATTATACGTGGAGTGGGTGTTGTGGTTTAATCTAGGACCCTAATTAAATATTTCATATTTAGTAAAAGCCAATGCAAACCAAATGCGGCAAGGCTACTTCCTTAGACTCCTGGAAAGCACAACGAGTTCTTGCAACATACCAAACCCCCAGCAACCTGGGAATTCCCGGTGCTTTTGTTTTGATTTGTCCTAGAACTCCTGCGAGCACTAAAGGAACGGCCCGTCCCTAGTGACATCTTTTTATTGACGTCTTATGTCCAACCTTACGTCAAACACGGCACCTTCCAGGTAAAAATATACCAGCGTTTGCCTTAAGCAATACACGGTGGTGTGGAGTAGAGCGGCTATCTACTTATCCAAAGCCCAGCTGATGCGAGTGCCGAAGGAAGCCGTCCCTCCAACTTGACGCACTGAGAAAAACGCTGTCTTTTTCTCCTGCCGAGAAAATCCAGCTCCGGTGTTCCCAGTCACCCCCGGGTTGCTGGAAGATCGAGTCCTGAGAGCGAGATACAAGACCTCCTCCATTCTAAAAACCAAGGTACGGAGCTGATTAGATCCCTGGAGAATTCTTTAGTCAGAATCTTTGCAAAAACGAACTTAACTTGAACTGCAACTCATTTACTCCTTCCCAGGTACTAGGCTTAGGTTAGATACATAGGGGTAGGCGTATTTAGAAGCACCAGTGGAGTATGTTTAGTCAAACTATTTTCAATGTATGTAACTGTGTATACTTTATACCTTTTAAGTATCATTTGGCTCAGAAACCATATCAATGCTTTTACAGTATTATTTCATAATACTCCTTTTACTGTACGCACTTTACTTTATAACGAGTATTGCAATTGTGGCAATTCATTTCTCTTGCATGAGAAAGAAGACTGCTCAAGAAAATAACACCTTTTATTGAAAACGCCCGTCTCTCTATTTCTCTGCACTCTGGTGAAACTAAGTATGCACAATTGACTGAGTGAAATAGCTATCTATTGTTTTCACACAACTCTGGAGATATACTCCTTATTTTGGGGGAGCAAAGTTGTCATGTTATATGGTTGTCAGAAGCTAATCCCTTCTTGTCAAAATCAGGGAAGTTAACCCCTCCCTATTCATTTGAGCTAGTTTCTAGTGACCACTGAGCTAGCTGGCAAAACTAATTAAGTCTAACATAGTCAGTAGAGACCTAGATGACCTCAGTCCTACGTCTACACTGCTGTTTATGTTATTCCAATGCGCAGAGCCTATTGGGAAAATAGGAACTAAACTACAAATCCTATAAAGGATTTGTAGATCTAGGCCTCTGTGCTTACCGTTGTATAAACCTTGCGGCCAAACACATGCGGAAGTAGACCTCACAACTTCGATCAACAATTCTTCTACACGTCCAAGCAGACAGCAGTGTCTAAGTTTAAGAGAGAAAGAGAAATGATGTCACAGAGAGTGAGAGAGAGAAAGAGAGAGAGAGAAAACAACATTAAAACTGTGTCGCAGAGTCTGGAGTTGAGATTTTGTATTGAAAAGTCAGACGTAGATTTGCTAGCTCATTGCATCACTTTACCCATGTTAAAAGTGACTCAAAAGTGGCGTAATAAGGTTGTGGATCTGTTTGTCAGACTGTTGTAAGCTATCTGTTGTCACTGCTTGGAGGTAATTATAGATTTTGCAGAGAAGCTGCTGTACAGTGCACACTATGGGCCATAATATGAAGCCTGGGCGACAGAATTATCGCCAGGAAAGTGTCGCTAAAGTGGCGATAATGGGTTTGATAATAGGCCCTATGCAATTCCAATTGAAGCTCATGTTAGATGTCCTTCACATCTAACATCAGCTTCGATTGGAATTCAATAGAGCATATTATCAAACCTATTACCGCCACTTTAGCAGTAGTTTGCTGCCGATAAAGTGGCGATAATTTTGTTGCCAAGGTTTCATAATATGGCCCTCTCTCCTTTCATAAATAATAGTTACACTACAGCTTTACGAGTGCAGTGTACCTGGTACATTTTACTTGTTATAGTGCCGCATTCAAGTGGTGTCTATATGGAAGTGCCCACTGTGTTACTATGCCCGTTATGCTGAATTATTTCTAATGCATTCCTATGAAACATTTGTTGATCTAGACCTCTGTGCTTACCGTTGTATAAACCTTGTGGCCAAACACTTCAGCCAGTTGGATTGACAACTTCATTTCAACAATTCTTCAACACGTCCAAGCAGACAGCAGTGTCTAAGTTTAAGAGAGAAAGATAAATGATGTCACAGAGAGTCAGAGAGAGATAGAGAGAGAAAACAACATTAAAACTGTGTCGCAGAGTCTGGAGTTGAGATTTTTTATTGAAAAGTCAGACGTAGATTTACTAGCTCCTTGCATCACTTTACCCATATTAAAAGTGACTCAAAAGTGGAGTAATAAGGTTGTGGATTTGTTTGTCAGACTGTTGTAAGCTATCTGTTGTCACTGCTTGGAGGTAATTATAGATTTTGCAGAGAAGCTGCTGTACAGTACGCTCTCTGGGCCATAATATCAAGCCTGGGCGACAAAATTATCGCCACTTTATCGGCAGGAAAGTGTCGCTAAAGTGGCGATAATGGATTTGATAATATGCTCTATGGAATTCCAATCAAAGCTCATGTCTGATGACCTTCACATGTAACATGAGCTTCGATTGAAATTCCATAGAGCATGTTATCAAACCCATTATCGCCACTTTAGCTGCACTTTCCTGCCGATAAAGTGGCGATAATTTAGTCGTCCAGGCTTTATAATATGACCCTCTATCGTTTCACAAATAAAGCTAACACTACAGTTTTACGAGTGCAGTATACTTGGTATATTTCAATTGTTATAGTGCCGCGTTCAAGTGGTGTTTATATGGAAGTGCCTTCTGTGTTACTGATGGCCGTTATGGCGACTTATTTCTAATGCATTGCTATGAAGGCTTTGTAGATCTAGGCTGCTGTGCTTACCTTGTATTTAGAGTGCAGCCACCGGAGTTAACCATTCGACTCGAACTCTGCTTCTGTACGTCAAAGTATATTCAATAAGTTGCAGAGAATTCCATTGCTGTTGCTCGATAGACCGTGGTTGCTTCTGAACGATGTTTGCTGAAGTAAACAAAATGACATTTTGATTAGTCATCGTAAACTGAGTTGCGTAACTATCAAAAGTGAATTTTAATGTGGGTTCTTAATATTCCGTAGTTAAGACCATTGCAGCTCCAGCAAACAAAGGAAGATCAATAAGTTCATAGAGGCCTTGGACGGCCTCATGACGCAGAAAAAAAAATACTATCAGGCCTAAGCACGTGGCGTAGTACAGAAATACAACACAGAAATGTATGCACGCATAATTTTTAAGATTAGAGGTGTATAGGACCTTGTGACTTATAAAGAAATATTTCAATTATGTAAGTACAATTTAAAACCATTGAGGGGTAGGAAAGCCATATGAAGGAGAAAAAAATAGCATTATGCATATACAATTTACAGTGGAGGCTGATGTTGTGACGTCTTCTCTTACCTTTGCTTCTGTAGTCTTTTGTCATGTCTTGAAAGGCTGCGGTTTCGCTGAGTCTGGGGTGTTTTCGACAGTCTGTCTGTCACCACAGCAGAGGCAGGCAAAAGAGAGCGTGCTCACGTCAGTGCCCGCATTATATGGGAATCGCGGGGGCTGACCAAACCAAGCCCAGGGCCGTCATTGGTAGTGTTTTCGCGGTCTGCAAGAATGATGGCCCTGGGGGACACGCCATTGGGTAATGTACTGGTTTGCAGGCTAAATGATAACAAGCATGCTAGATGGTGTAATGTGGGTAGTGTGGGTGGGCATACACCGCGCATGTGCAAATATGAGTGCGTGCACTAACAATTAACAACAGAGAGAGATGGGGGCGGTGTTATAATGTACGCAGAGGCAGGCCCAGAATCGGATCTGCAATGAGTCAGCACTTCTAATCATTCTCCTTAGCGTACCCTGAGCTCTGATTTGTCACTGTGAGGGTGATAGCACCATAGTTTGCACTGCTTACCATACTCAGCGTGTACCCGCGCATACGGTACCAATATGCTTTGACGTTACGCATCACATTAAAGCTTCAGTGTGACGTCATGTACGGCGTTCTGTATGCGAAAGGGGCAATGTTTTTACTTGTTTTAAAACATGTATGTATTTAATGTACATACCAAGGGCAGACATTTGGGATAACTATGAAGTTTTTTTTAATACTTGTAATAATCATATATTACTTTTAAAAAGAATTACACAAATCGCGGTAGAACATCATGCGTACTCGTATTGAAAGAGCTGCGCAAGCGCATCATAAGCGTACGCAAAGCCATGTGACTTTAAAAGGAGAGATTTGATTGGTTCATAACTTTTCCTATTGCGACTGTTAAAAGTTCTGTCCCATAATAATTATTCGACTTTGACTTTCTAAGCAGAAGCATTTGTTCTGAGAATCTTATCAAATAGAAGGAAGATCACCATAATGAGAGCAATATAGTCATCTTCCAGCAGTTCGTCAGAGGGAGATTTAATTCCTGAAGAACGTCCAAAGATGAGGAAAGAAGCTCTAATTTGGAGATTTTTCACTTTTCCAGAAGGTCAAAAAAAGGTTAATGCTCCAAAAGTAACCTGTTAAATTTGCGAAACAACTCTTTCAAGGGGTGATCCATGTAAAAAATACTGCTTTGGCACAGCAAATATGGTGCGACACGAGAAGAACTTGCACCCCAAGAACTTTGCTTGAGCTGCAAGACGAAGGTTGCACCAGAACCCACCTGCTTCTGCACCAAGCACATCAACTGCGGCAGCAGCATTTTCAGCAAGCAGTCCACACCCACATATTGATTCTGATTTGCTAAAGTTAAAATTCTATGCATTTATTCCGATACATTTCTGTGTTATGGGGAACAGTCTATAGACTTGATGAAACGCAGGATACAGGATCATTGTTGTCCTCGACATTAGTTGTTCTTTTTTTAATTCTTTTGTTCCACTTGGAATTTGTTGAGAAAACATAAAACAAAAAAAACAGTTCTTTTTAGAACTACCTTCACTGGTCAAAGAAAGAACTATGGGCCAGATGTAGGTAGGCCAATACCGGTCGGTAACGGCCGAAAATCTGTATTTTCGGGCGTTACTGACCGGTATTGAGCCTTTGGGATGTAGGAGTCTGAAAAAACCCCGATTCGGTAAATTTACCGAATCTGTAAAGTTACCGATTCGTTAAAATACCGAATCTGAAAAATTACCGATTCAGTAAAATACTGATTCGGAAAATATACCGAATCGGTATATTTACCAATTCCGAAAAGTTACTGAATCGGTAAAATTCCGAATCGGTAAATAAGAAGTGGTATAATTGAATATTGAGATGTAGGTAAGCACTGAAATACCGAATTTGGCTCAAATTCGGTATTTAAGAGTCGGTATTTACCATGGATTGGAATCAGGTGGTAACCAGGTGCAACCCATAAAAATGGACCCAAAATGCAATTCTACTTGCACAATGGTGGCATTTTATGTCATTGCAAGACGGCTACGGCTACAGCATGAAGGAGAGGGGGAATGGCAGAGAGAGGAGCAGGTCTACAGAGAGAGGATCATCCTGTTCATGCTCACAGAGGCAGAGATCATCCAGAGGTACAGGTTGGACTCAGACACCATCTTGGACCTCATCAGGGACCTCTAATCACAGTTGGAGCACACCACCCCAAGGGCACACGCTATCCCACCACACGTGCAGGTGCTATGCAGCCTACACCTGCTTGTGTCTGGTAGCTACCAGAGTGTGGTTGCTGCGGTAGGTGGGGTGACCCAGAGCAGCCTGTCAAGGTTTTTCCACAAATTCCTTGACGCCATGTTACAGAGGATGGACCATTACATTTCTTTTCCTGCAACCCATGCGGAACTGGTCCAAACAAAATCAGACTTTTACCAGATGGCACGATTCCCCAATATCATTGGCTGCATTGATGGCACGCACATTCCCATTTGTCCCCCTGCTGCCACCAAATGCATTTACCGGAATAGGAAGTCAACGCACACCATCAATGTGCAGGTGATTTGCAATGCAAAGTGCGCCATCACTGACCTTGTGGCAAAATTCCCTGGGAGTTCCCACAACTCCTATATATTTCAAAACAGCGGCATCTATGCACGGCTGACTGCAGGGGAATTTGGTGAAGGATACCTCCTAGGTAAGACACAGTGTGCGACCCCCATAACGCCTATTGCATTGAGAAGTACATGTATGCATGCAAGTAATGTGTTCCCATTACCTTACAGGAGACAGTGCATATGCCCTCCGCTCCTTCATACTCACCCCCTACCTCAACCCCTCAACACCCAGCCAAAGGAGATATAACCGGGCCCACAAGAGCACAAGAAATTTAGTGGAGCGTACGTTTGGTATCTGGAAAAGCAGGTTCAGGTGCTTGCACAAGAGTGGAGGTGCAAGGCAGTATACCCCCATCACATGCTGTAAGATCATTGCTGCCTGTGCGATGTTGCACAACCTTGCTGTGAAGAAGGGTACTGAGGTGGAGTTGTCAGACTATGAGGATCATGACGACGACATTGCTGTGCCTGAAACATAACCTGCTGGAGTGGCAACACCAAGTGATGGCAGATACAGACATGATGATATTACACGCAAATATTTCTGAGTAAGTAATGAGACACAGACAGGTTGTGCATGGGAACAACGTAATTTAATGTTGCCACAACATTCAAGCACGGAAGTGCAACAAAACAAACATTATAAACGTGGGGATTGTATGTCCCGGGTTAATTCACCCATTCCCGGTAAAGTCACTTGCGCCCACGCTTCCATGAGCCACTAGGATGTTTCTCGCTCTGGTCGGCATTCCCTGCAGCCTCAGCTGGGCGCCTGCTACTCCTCCGTGGCTCCAGAACAGCGCTTGCCATGCTGCTCCGGCTGCTACTGTCTTCGGCCTCTGCCACGTCCAGGGCTGGATTTTGTGCAGTGTGTGATATGAGCATGGCCTCCAGTGCACTAGTGATTCTGGCCATGCCCCTGGTGACCTCAGCCGTGTTCTGGGTCAAGGCCTCCTGCATATTTATGCCCCTACGGCAAAGCAGGGATGTGGCAGTGGCCAGACGATTGATGGCCGCATTGTGCACACGGGCCTCCCTGCGCCTTGTGTGGGACAGACTGTCTAGTTTTGTGCAGAGCTGTGTTATAGAGTTGGTCATCTGCTGCATCCCAGCTGCAATATCCACATTTGTTTTGGCGACCTCCCTATTTGACGCAACAATGTCACTCATGCCCTTCCCCATGTCTCCGATTTTTTCATTCAGGACTCTGAATTGGCGATGGCAGGCTTGGATGGATCTGCCCTGCATTCGTTGTATGCGTACCATGCTCCCCTCCAGCCCACGGAACACAGTGCCATCTCCACATCCACCTGCACTGCTGGGAGTGCGTTGTGATCTGCGCGCTGTGACTGGCTCATTGATGGACTGTAGTGCTGCAGAACCCACATGGACATTGGTATGAGCCTCACCCTCACCCTCTGCTGACTCCATGACTGGTAGTGGGGCCACGACACGCCTCCTGACTGGTGGGGTTGCAGGAGTGGACAGGAACAGTGATGGGGAAGTTTCTGGTGAGACAACCAGGGGAGGGGATTGTGACAGCTGTGGGGAGTGCAGCATCTCTGGGGTATGTAGTGTGTCATCTTCTTGGGAGATGCCAGTCGTGTCACCTTCCTCTTGCGAGGCCTGTACTTGGCTTGGCCCTGCTTCACCACTCTCCTCCCTCGCTGGTGCAGTCCCTTCTGTTGCTGTGGGTCGACTGGCTGATTTTGCACCTAGTTATAAATAAGCGTATATCAACTGTGTGCTTCTGTGTCACAGTGACTACAATAAATGCTGTACACATTTCACTTTCATTTATCTGCATTACTTTCAGTGACTTGCTGATGTCTGCTCAGTTACACACAGTCTGACATTAGCTGACTACATTTCCCATAATGCATTGCTCATGTATAGTGCTAGCAGTACTGGACTGGTGTTGGCTTGTCCACAAAGGGTTTAAGGAAGCAGGTTGCTATGGGGTGTCATGCTGCGCTTGCCCTTTTTTTGTTGCTCTGGCTGAGCTGTCAACATCTCCAAGTCATGAGACGCTCTCTGGCTCAATGGTTGAGGCCACCAACTCCTCCAGGTCAGTCAGGGGGGGCGCTGGGTTCCTGCCTCCACCAGTGACACCAGCCTGCTTCTGTATTTCAGACACCTTCTTCTTGGTGAGGCTCCTTATGTCATAAAATGTTTTTTTTAAATCCTCAATATTCCTGGGTGTCACTCCCACTGCATTGACTTTTTCGGAAATTGCCATCCAGATATTTCGTTTTGCAGACTCAGGAACAGTGAGGGAGTGCCTGCCAAAAAGTTTGTTGTGTACTCTCACAACCTCCTCCACCAGTAACTGCAGCTCCATGCTGCTGACCTTTATTTTTCTCTTTCTTTCAGCCTTCTGACTTTCACTGCTGCTTGCCATTTTGATTCAGAAGAACTTTCAAAAACACTCTCCCTGCTGCTCTGTGTCTCTGCTCTGCTCTGACTGCCTCTCCAGAACCTTCTAATTAGTTGCAGCTGCCTGGGTAGCCACTTCCTGGTAGGGAGGGGAAGGGTGGTAGCACCTGATTGGCTGTTTTCTTAAGTTTTACTTTTGCTTGCTTTCCGATTCGGTATTTACCGATTCGGTATTTACCGATTCAGTAATTTCCGAATCGGTATTTCCCATTCATTCCTATGGGATTTTTGGCCCATAGCAATGAATGGGAAATACCGAATCGGAATATACCGATTCTGTAAATACCGATTAGGTAAATTCCGAATGTCCGATACCGGTTTTTAACGATTCTGTAAATAATACCAATTTTTTCCCCTACCTCTCATTTACCGATTCTGGAATACCGATTCGGTAAAAATCGGTATTTAAGAATCGGTAAAATGATGTTACCTACATCTGGCCCTATATTTCTATGTTAGAATGAATATGTTACTAGTGTATGGAGAATGTGAAAGTGCAGAACTATAAGGAACTGCTACAGCATAAATCTATTAGGTGTTTATCTATAGTATACTGTAGTACGTCCGAAACACTTGAATGTATCATATGTACATAAATATGTTACAAGTGTATGTTTCAATGGGGGCGTGGCTTGGATGCCGAGGAGGTAGGCTGCGTGAGCCCGGATCTCCGCGCCCGATCCCGAATATCATCCTGATTATCTGCGCGATTTCCAGTGAAAATTGGATAATCTGCAAACTAAAGTCGTCACGGAGGCTGTGGCGCTCAGAGTGGACGACCTGGAGCTGTTCCTTGTCCTGAAAATTTACTTTTAAAGGCCAGCACCGGGTGTGATGCCGTTGCTCTAAGATGGCACCCTGAAGCCTGGACGAAGCAGCGACGGGGGTATGAGGCCTGATTCTCCTGCTGATCCAACACTGTCAGTGGTTACTGGACCGGAGGGCCCCTCCTAACCTTCTCGGCAGGCACAGGTGACCTTTCTTCGCTCTGGTGCGTGCTACTGGGAAACGCAACCACAAGTACATTTGCAGAGGAAGCCCCAAAATGGCGGCGGCTTGGTGACGACGGCCCCGATTTTCCGAGCACAATCTGGCACCTTGAGACCCCACTGCAGCAGAGGTCTCCCGGGAACTGTACCCACTGGTATGATCAGAGCAGAGTCCAGTGCTCTACGGGTATCCTAAATCCCTGATCCTATTGCCCGAGGGGTTATCCAGTGGCGGGGTTCTGCAGTGCGGAGACAGCGAGGGGAACAAAGGGGTCCTAAGGGCCGGTGCTGGCCGCAGCCACGATGGTGAAACCGAAAGGGAAGGGGGAAGGAGCGGCTGAATCAGAGGTGGTGGATGGAGCGGATCGCGACCAATCTGCTCTCCAACGCATGCAGGACCGTATACTGGAGGCCATCGCGACCACGAAAGATGCCCTGCAACAGGACATCGCCCAGGTGGCAACGGGCTTGGGTCTCCTGAAAGCGGATCATGACAAACTTAAAGACCGAGTCAAATCTATGGAGATCACTATTCAGGAATTGACCCCGGACCACGCAGCGGTGAAAGCCCAGATGGCGGATGCTCTAGACAGGCTGAAGGTGTTGGAGAGGAGGGCCGAGGATGCGGAAAATAGGAGTAGGCGCAATAATGGTCGCCTTGTGAGCCTACCGGAGAAAATTGAGGGCGATGACATGGAGGGCTATCTCGATAATTGGCTACGCACTGAGGTGGCGCCTGAGGGACTATCTCCTTTCTTTTCCTTGGAACAGGCCCACAGAGTTCCGGCTCGGCCTCCGGCCCCGGGCCTGCCGCCTCGCCCGGTGGTGATCAAGCTGCTCCACTACAGGGATCGGGACTGGCTACTACAGAGGGCGAGGGAAGCAGGACCCTTTCAAGTTGACAACAACAGAGTCACCCTGTTCCCGGACTACACTTTTGAGACCCAAAGACTCAGGGCCAACTTCTTATCCTTAAAGCGTGAGCTCCGTGGGGAGGGCATAAAATACTCCCTTCTCTTCCTGGCGAAGCTGAGAGTTGTGGTGGCCGACAAGTCCCTTTTTTTCACTACCTCGGCGGATGCCTGGGCCTGGTGGGACACGTACAAAGCTGGAACAGACGGAGCTAAGGCCAGGGCGGAGGAGGCTAGAGAGACACAGCCGATCAGGAAGTCGCAACGGATTCGTAAAAATCGTCGGAGAACTGGAAAACCATCGGTGTCGCAGACGGAGACAGAGAGAAAGGCGGCCCTACAGGCGGTGGTGGACCTCTCTGGCACGACAAGAAGTCAGTCCGGGAAGGGCACGGACTCTGAGGAGCAGGGCAGAGGATCGGAGACGGGACTCTCGGAATACGGAGGAGCCAAGGGCCCCATAGTCACGCCTCAGACGTCTGGGGAGATAGTCGAAGCATGAACCACTGGACTTGAGGAGCGGCCTGCTGGTCAGACACTGGGGCGCTGTGCCCGTGTGCGCAGTTTACTACTGTATGGGACTTTGTGAGTCTGTTATGGGGGATCATGGGGCGGGATATGCGGGACTGATTTGCTTTAACGTACTCTCTCGGCATCGGTCCGCGCCCTACTGGCCCTTACGGTCATCGCAGTGGAGACTGCGAATATTAGTGCCTTTCTTTGAGGGGATAGTTAGTTGTGATAGTTTGGATGGGTTCACTTCCAATGGCGGGGGAGCCTGTCCTGGGGGGGTGGGAACTGAGAGTGGTTGGGGACGCTCAAGTTGGTTTTGGGGGTTGGGGGGTTCACTTGTTTGGAGTGGGAGGGGGGGCAGCACGTTGTTGGCAAAAGCGCATGGTCGATGGCTATTATTGTTCTGTCTGCGGGTGCGAGAGGATATGGCTAATACGGGGGCTTTGAAATGTGTGACCTGGAATGTGCGGGGTCTCCATACCATGGTGCGTAGACACAAGGTTCACGCGTATCTAAAACGCAGGGGTGTGCATATAGCTTTTCTGCAAAAGACGCACCTCACCAAGCAGGAGGGAATAGCGCTACAAAGGAGGTGGAGGGGGCAGCTCTTTAACACAACGTATTCGGCCTTCGCAAGGGGGGCATTGATTTGGATACGGGCAGGGGTTCCTTTCCAGGTCACTAAAACGGTGGTGGACCCGGAGGGTAGATTTGTGGCTGTCGAGGGGAGACTCAGGGGTCGGGTGGTATCTCTCTGTAGTGTATATGCCCCAAATGTAGATTTGCCCGCTTTCCTAACAGTACTTTCAGGCAAATTGGCGAGTTATTTGGCAGGGCCGATGCTCATGGGGGGGGATTTTAACTCGGTGGTGGATACTGATTTAGATAGATCTCATCCCCCACTGCACACCTCCCCAGTACACAGGGTAGCGAAGCGTCGATTGGATTGGCAGGAGAGCTTGGACCTGGGGGACGCCTGGAGAGTACTACACCCCACCACGAGGGATTACTCCTTTCATTCAACTTTACATGACCTGCATGTTAGATTGGATGTGTTTCTGTGCTCGTCGCATATGCTCTCGGCAGTGGGTAGCGCGGAGTATTTGGCCCGCACGCTGTCGGACCACAACCCTTTGTTGTTGTCCCTGAACTGGATGGTGGAAATCAACTGTGTTCCAACATGGCGGCTGCAACCTGATACATTGGATGAATTGCTCTTTAGGGAGGCCTTGGGGGAGAGAGTAGCACGTTATTTTGAGGAGAATAGTGGCTCCGCCTCTACTAGAGCTGTGTAGTGGGAAGCGTTTAAGGTGGTGGTCAGGGGTCACTGTATTGGGAATACTGCAGGGGCTCGTAAAACTTTGCTGGATGACCTCGAGAAAGCGGAGAGACGATTGAGGGAGAAGGAGAGGGAACGCCCAAATCACCCTGAGCTCCAGGAGGGGGTTAGTGGTGCCAGGGAAGCGCTAGCGGTGGAGTTAGAGCGGTTGCGCAGCTTCGACCACAAGGCGTATATGACGAAGGCGCATGCGGAGGGTGATAAGGCGGGGTCGATGCTGGCGTGGCTTGCCAACCCGATTAGGCGGGGTGCTCCGATCATGGCGATTCAGGCGGAAGGGGGGGGGGGGCTTTGCCACACCCAAGCCGGGATCCTGGATAGGTTCAGGGCATACTATGAGGGTTTATATGAGAGCGGGCTGACGGGCGGGGCAGAAGAGTTGGGTACCTTCCTCGAAGGGTTGCAGCTACCACAGTTAGAGGAATCGGAAGCAGAGGAGCTGGGTCGGCCTATAACGATCGGAGAGATAGGGAGTGCGGTGAAGCAGATGGCTAGAAATAAAACTCCAGGGCTTGACGGTCTCCCGATAGAGTTTTATAGTAAATACTTGGAATATCTGGCTCCACAACTGCAATTGGTCTATAATGAGGCGCGATCACGAGGTAGACTTCCGAGCTCCATGTGCGAGGCCCTTATGATCCCGTTGCTAAAACCTGGCAGAGCGAGCGATGCCCTTTCGTCCTACCGTCCATTATCTATGCTCACGACGGATTACAAGATCCTGAGCAAAATCCTAGCAAATAGGTTGTTGACTCACATGACGGGTCTGATTCATAAAGATCAATGCGGCTTTATCCCGACACGAAACACTACCCACAATATCCGCAGGCTGACGAGGCTGATGGGGGCTCAGTTGTCGGAAGACACTACTCCATTCGTGCTCTCTATCAATATCGAGAAGGCCTTCGATAGTCTTGAATGGGACTATCTGTATGAGGTGATGAGGCGTTTCGGGCTAGGGGACGGTTATATCAACTGGACTAAAGTCCTATATACGGAAGCCACGGCTAGAGTCAGAGTGGGCTCATTGATCTCGAAGCAATATCCGGTACGACGCGGCACTAGGCAGGGGTGCTCCCTTTCTCCCCTCTTGTTCGCTTTGGCAATGGAGCCTTTTGCAGCGGAAGCCAGGTCCGGCCGCCATTATAAGGGGTTGGTCTACAGGGCCAGGCCGCATGTCATCTCATTGTATGCGGACGACCTGCTGATGTTCTTGGCCGATGCGGAAGCGGAGTTGTTGGGGGCGAGACGTTTGCTAGAGTTGTTCGGCGGCTGTCGGGCTTGAGGGTCAATTGGCCCAAATCCTGCCTATTCCCGTTGAGACAGGGGGAGCCGTGCCCTCTCACGGCGCAGGAACTCCGATGTGAACCGCATTGCCTGCACTATCGCGGCTTTTATATTTACCACACCCCAGCAGATATGCTGGATGGTAATATCAATCGCTGTATTACTGCCCTGAGAGGGTGTATGGACTTCTGGGCCACTCTCCCGCTTTCACTAGCTGGTCGGGTCTCCTTGCTTAAGATGGTGGCTCTGCCTAGGCTATTATATTACTTTAGGACTCTTCCGGTATGGGTTCCGGCCTCCGTCTTTCGGCGCCTGAGATCGTTGACCATAGCTTTCTTATGGGGCACGGGCAAGCGACGAATCGCGCTGGACACCCTCTTGCGACCCAAAGATGAGGGAGGCATGGCGGTACCTGATTTTGAAGGTTATTACCTGGCGGCTCAACTGCAGACTTTCACTCAGGAGGTCGCGAGGGTGTACCGAGGCCCGGAGCATGCTAGAGATGAGGGCACTCCGCGACATGTGTTGGCATACATCACGCTACATCAGAAGCTATTGCTGAGGGATCTGACAGTGGAGGAACAGACGTTCCGACTTTGCTGGAACCGGGCGCGCAAACGAGCGGTTATCCGCCGCATGTATGCTCCGGAGATCCCGCTGGGAATGGTCACGGCCCTGCCTCATGGTGGGGACTGGTCGAGACTGCTAGGCTGGGAAGAGGCTGGAGTTCAAATGCTGGGCGACTTGTATGAGGATGGTGCATTGCTTCCGTTTCAAGAGTTGCAGGAGCGGTTCGACCTCCCACGGGGAGATTACTTGTTACATGCGGCAATAACGGGCGCCATGCAAGACCATTGGGGAGAGGGATTGCAGGAACCTGCGACCTCCATGGCGTGCCAATATACAATGATGGCGGCCGGGACCTTTAAGGCGGTAACCTGCCTGTACTCCAGAATGTTACGGGAGGCCTTGCAGCCACTCACAGCTTTAAAAGCGAAGTGGGAACTGGACCTCCAAATGGAAATCCCTGACGCAACTTGGGGCCAATTATTGCGGAGGGCGCGGAAGAGCTCAAGGAACGCTAGGTTCCAACTCATACACTTTTATATTATTCATCGGGCATACCTCACGCCAGGGAAACTACGGCAGTACTTTGGGATGGAACAGGCGGCCTGTCCCAGGTGCAACACACTTGGGGCGGATCTGGGACACATGCTGTGGGATTGCACCATCTTGGGGGAATACTGGCAGGAGGTTGGGAGGGCCCTGAATAATGCTACAGATAGGGAAATACAGTACACCAAAGCAGTGGGGGTGCTACACTGGTTTCCACACACATCCAAAAATAAAACTACCAGTCGATTCATTGATCTGGGGCTGATCCTAGCGAAGAGGGAAATAACAAGGAATTGGAAATCGAAAGTGGGACCCACGTATAAACGGTGGTATGGTGAATGTCTGAGGTGGGCAGCCTGTGAAAGCACTTTAAGGTACCAGATGGCTAGGAGGACCGATGATGAGAAAGCCATGGAGAGGGCGACAGCGTGGGAAATGATGGTACAGGCGCTCCGGGATGATAATGATGAGGAGGAAGGGGAAGATGCGGACTCTGTAGCAGCTGACCCCACTAGCGCACCTAGGAGCACACCTTAGTGAATGTATAAGTCCTCCTTGCACACACCAGACCTTATTCTCATTGGGATTTTACTACAGCGCTGCCACGGGGGGGAGGTTGGGACTGTGGGAAGTTGGGGGGGGTGGTTGTTGGGGGTGGGGGAGGGGCAAAAATCTCAAAAGCAGTCCACGTCTTCCTGTGCATGTGGTTACGGACATTAAACTATGGAGCGGAGAATGGACTCAATGCGATGGTTGCCTAGTCTTCTGCCTGGAGACGTGCTTGACTTGATGGGGAGAACGAATTGATCATGTGCCTTCCTGATATGTTTACTGGATATGTCATAAATATATTGTCTGTACATTTATTTTGGTGCTGCAATAAAAACAATGTTACAAAAAAAAAAAGTGTATGTTTCAATTTGCGCTGCTGGTGAAAGTGCCTGGGTAAATTTGTATGTGTTATGGGCGGATTTACAATCCCCTTGTGCCTCTTTTACACAGCTGTTGCGTCACTTTTGTGACACAGCGGTGGTGCAAAAGATGTGCCATGGTGTGTGCTATTAACAATGTGACGCATCTGGAGGGTGTATTACATTGTAAAGCGCTGCGCAGAAGAGGCTTTCTTGTGCAGAAGGGGGTGCAGCAAGGCCTCCTAAACATGACTGAGTGAAATGTATAACATTTTATTCAGTGACTTTTGAGCTTATGCTGCGTCAAAACCTTGCACATGCTTGAAGCAGGTGTAAGGCTTGATACAGCATTGTGAGCATAGAGCCCCAAGAGAATTGCTGGAGCTGTGTTATACTTGCAACCGATGTCAATCAATAATTCATCCAAAAATTACTTTGCAATTTAGTTTTGTTATTATTTTATAATAAGAATATGAAATATAATCTAAAAAATAAAATAAATATAAATATTTATATTAAAAATTTAAGAAATTAGTATAAAAAGAAAGACATAATAATTAATACATTTATAAATTATCATATACAAAACCTATGAAAATCACTGACAAAACCATAGGTTTCACACACGTTATAGTTAGGAATTAGCATTTAAAAAACCTTGCAAATTCATTGAAAAAAACATAGGTTTCACACGTTATAGTTAGCTGAACATTTCTCTCATACAAAACCTTTGCAATTCCTCTGTTATAGTTAGCTCAGCTAACTATAACTTGTGCGGCCGCAATGCACTGCTGGTGACGTCACATATTACATCACTCATGACATGGTCAGTGACATCACTCATGACATCACTGATGACATCTCAAATGACATCCCTGATGACATCAATGATAACAACATCCTTGTGGCACACCTCCTCTTACTGTAATATAACCTTTGATACACACGATCAAAAATAGAAACTAAACTTTTCAAAAAAATGTAGATACCAATTCCAGTTGAACAACCTATTGAGTAATCCCAAAATCTACATACATATCCACTCATTCACCAACAGTTCTATATAGACACTCATACATGTACTGACTCATCATATGTACTCATACACCTATATATCCTGTTATACACCGACACTCATCTATAGAGTTACTCACACACATACTCACACATGCAAATAAACTATCAAATATCCATTTACTTGCATATACAGCTATACACCCACCACTAAACTAACTTCTACAGAATCGCAGACATACTTACTCTCTTAAACAATCGCTTATAGAAACACATGGTCAGTTTTCTGAAGAAGGGGAAGGAACCTAAGGATCCCAATTCTTATAGGCCAATCATTGTGTTGAATTCAGATTATAAAATTGTTACAAAATCACTTTCAATATGTTTTAATAATGTTTCCGCAGAATTGATTCATCCTGACCAGAATGGATTTATTGTAGGTCGACAACTTTTTACTAATACACATATTTGATTGAAGCATTAGATTATTTTGAAACTCGAGAGTTTTACTTTTGGATGCGGAAAAAGCTTTTGATTTGGTGGTTTGGGAGACACTTTTTTCTTTTTTACAGCGTTTTGGGATTCCATCACAAATTATTAATTTAATTCCGAATTTATATAGGGGTGCAAAAGCTAATATTATTGTTAATGCAGGTATTGTGGGCTCGATTGTAGTTCAGCGAGGCACAAGGCAAGGTTGCCCATTGTCACCTGCCCTTTCGCTTTTTTTATTGAGCCTTTAGCTGTGGCAATTCGGAACTGCGTATATATTTCTCCTCCCATAACTTCCATGGCCAGGATTAAATTATATGCGGACGATATAATGTTACTGATTAAACCTGAGATGCATTCTCAAACACAGGCTCTTTTAATCTTCGAAGAATTTGAGGCTCTCGGGGATATCGAATCAATAAAAAGAAAACCGAGATCTTGGTTTGTGGTGGTATAGATCCCGATTTTCATCCCGATATACACAGCTGTATTAATAATAGATCGAAGAGATATTTGGGGCTCTTTTTTTGTGCCTCAGTAAGAGATTTGTACTCATTGAATTTTGATCCCCTCATTCAAAAGGTTTGCAACATGTTTGCATGCTGGAACGTATTGCCATTATCCATCTTGGGCAGGGTGGCTCTAATTAAAATGTCAGTGCTTCCCCTATTTAATTTTCTATTTTCTACGATTTCTTGTTCTTTGCCTGGTTCATTTATTTCAAAAGTAGAGTCCTTATTTTCAGCTTTTGTTTGGGCAAAAAAGACCCTCGAATTGCAATCAATACACTGTATGCAGATACGGAACAAGGAGGTCTTGCTTTACCTAATCTTAAAGATTACTATAAAGCATACTTTGCACAGTATCTGTCAAGATTTAAACAACCAGTCAATGGCCAGACATTATTTATTGAAAAAAAATTCGACCTAATCTGTCAAGAAATTAAAATCCCCTCTCCACTGCAGGTCCTTAAATCACCCAAATTTGTGTGTTACAAGGTCCTGATTTTTTTTTTTTTTAAACGTGGCGCCATGCTTAAAAGATATTTACTTTCTCTCTTGAATTTAACAACTTCACTAAGTAGCGCTTTTTTCTTTATAGGTATCAAAATTGGGTCCGAAACTGTTCCTAACTGGGGTAGAGCAGGGTTTTCAACGTTGATAAATTTTGTGAAAAATGTATCATGGATATCTTTGAATGAGATGGCAAGTTTAATCCCGGGGAATTTTTTGCTGATAGGCTTGTATAAATTGATTCATAAATCCCTGGGACAAATTGATCTAGCACAGATCAATCAATCTTCTCATCTGACTAATGATCTTTTCTTGCACTCATGCTCTAAGAACCCCTGAGAGTGGAGACGCTGCTTAGCGCAAAGTAGGGAGTGAGACTTAAATTCTAAAGCAATTAGGAAATGGCGGAAACACGAAAATTCAGAGTTGACTCCTAATACTTGGAAAACCATAAATAAATTTAATTTCAGTGTTTTGAGAGGCGCCAATTGGCAAAGAATGCTTTTTTTAGTAAATGGCTCTTATATCGCACTCCAGCGGTTATTTCTAAAATGTATCTTAACACTACATCTACCTGTTTTAGATGTAGACAACAGGATCTTGCTAACTGGTCTCATATAATGGTCCATTGTCCTAAAATTAGGATATTTTCGCAGGAAATATTTGGTTTGCTTCAAAATTATTTAAAGATTTTCGGTTATATGGTTTTGATCCAGAACTTAAATTGTCTGAATCGATAGCTAAACTTGTTTATATCGTAATTGCAGTGGCAAGATCATTGTTACTTCAATATTGGAGGTCAGAAACGGTTCCTACTGCAGTTGAGTGGTTTAAAAAAATTAAAAGAGTCAGGAAAAGTGAATATGTATATGCACAAAGGATAGGGGGGTTGAGAAAATGTTCAAAAATGTGGGAATCATATTTTGATTAGTGGATACGTTTGTCAGTAAATAAAGAAAAGTACAAGTACGTTTTATTGATGCGTATTTTTATTAGTTCCATTATATGGGTTATGCTAAAGTGTTAAAGCCTTATTATCCATTGTGTATCATTTGTTTTGATGTAGAATGTCAAATACTTCAATAAAAATAAAAAAAATAAAAAAAATACTTATAGAAACACATACTTATTTATACAGGAAGTCTTAGAATCTGTCGCTCTCAGATATACTCACTTACATACATCAATACTCACATATACTAGTTTAAAACATATGTAGTTATTCATAGAGATACTATTGAGACAGCCGTTCACTCACTAACACACCCATACACACACTCATCCACCCATACAGTCCTGCACACATGCTGTCTTCAAAACACATACAAACAGTGAGTCAGTCATTCCTGCATCTGTGCGCTAAGTAACAATCCCCACCGAACCGTACAAACACTACTCAAGACACTCACACACGTGTGATCAAGACACTCTCTGTGTCTTGATCACACGTGATCAAGACACAGAGAGTGTCGAAACGCGTAGCGTGATAACTGAAAAATAAACTTCTATGCTGATATCGGATTCCTGAGTGCGCATTTATTGCAGTGAAGCAATCCTTTGAACTTTCATATATATATATATATATATATATACATATATACATATATACATATATACATGTAATAGTGGACATCGCGACGTTGGCAAAAGTGCACCGGTGGCAATAAAATTCAGTTTGGCAACCCGAGCATGTGTCAGACCTGTTTTAACTGAAAGCAGGATTGGAGGAGTATGTGAGGCGGAGGTCGGCTTCCGCAATTTCTGACACGCCCCTCGTTCAGGAGCACCGCAACATAACCGACAAACCTTTGACTTTGAGTGCCTAGAAGGCACATTGCGGCGCGTCCCCTACCTGAAGTGTCTTGGAGGTACTGGGGAGAGGGAGCTGGCAGGCTGTCTGCTTATTTGAATGCCCGGCTGAGATGATATTCCACCCGTTCGTTCCTGCAATTTCAAAGGAGCAGGCGAAGCAACAAATGCATTATCATGTGTGAAGATGGGTCACTGTACCACAATCTGACTGCTTGGTTTGTTTGTTCCACATTGCAGGACTTGGTGTACTGTGCCCGAGGTCTCGTGGTTGGGATTACAGTGGCATTGATCATCGGAGGAACTTTCCCTGTCTGCTTTCTACATCTATGAGTCCCAGCCAATGAGAACACTCAGTGTATTCAAACAGCAGCCCCGCGAAATGATTCACCATGACACATTCAGCACTTACCTGGCACTGATGAGGCACACACCGAAACGCGTCTGCCAGATGCGGTAATAGTGAACATCGCGACGTTGGCAAAAGTGCACCGGTGGCAATAAAATTCAGTTTGGCAACCCGAGCATGTGCCAGACCTGTTTTAACTGAAAGCAGGATTGGAGGAGTATGTGAGGCAGAGGTCGGCTCCGCAATTTCTGACACGCCCCTCGTTCAGGAGCACCGCAACATAACCGACAAACCTTTGACTTTGAGTGCTTAGAAGGCACATTGCGGCGCCCCCCCAACCTGAAGTGTCTTGGAGGTACTGGGGAGAGGGAGCAGGCAGGCTGTCTGCTTAAAGGAATGCCCGACTGAGATGATATTCCACCCATTCGTTCCTGCAATTTCCAAGGAGCAGGCGAAGCAACAAATGCATTATCATGTGTGAAGATGGGTCACTGTACCACAATCTGACTGCTTGGTTTGTTTGTTCCACATTGCAGGACTTGGTGTACTGTGCCCGAGGTCTCGTGGTTGGGATTACAGCGACATTGATCATCGGAGGAACTTTCCCTGTCTGCTTTCTACATCTATGAGTCCCAGCCAATGAGAACACTCAGTGTATTCAAACAGCAGCCCCGCGAAATGATTTACCATGACACATTCATCAGCACTTACCTGGCACTGATGAGGCACACACCGAAACGCGCCTGCCAGACGCTGTAATAGTGGACATCGCGACGTTGGCAAAAGTGCACTGGTGGCAATAAAATTCAGTTTGGCAACCCGAGCATGTGTCAGACCTGTTTTAACTGAAAGCAGGATTGAAGGAATATATATATATATATATATATATATATATATATATATATATATATATATATATATATATATATATATATATATATATATATATATATATATATATATATATATATATATATATATATATATATATATATATATATATATATTTATATATATATATATATAAATATATATTGTGTGGTCCGCACCTGTTTCGTTGCCAAGACAGCAGCTGAAGTCCAGGATCGTTGAAAGCATATATATATATGTATATTACCTACTGGCTATCGCCAGTAGGTATATATAGTTAGGATTAATTCCCTATGGGATTTCTGAAAATTCTATGTCTAATAACTTTGGCGTTTGTGGACGGAATCGGCTGAAATTTTCAGGAAAATGGCACATTTTGTTTCTGAGCAGCCCCTGAAAATTTGGTGGGGTTTCGTCAAGGGGGGGCTGAGAAAAAAGGGGGGTCCCAAAACGCGTTTTTTACATTGAGTTTTCCATAGGGCGGTTGGACTCACTTTTAGCTCGAACGGCTGAATGGATTTGCACGAAACTTGGCAAAATTGTAGGGACTGTTAGCCCGATGTGC
This sequence comes from Lissotriton vulgaris, assembly GCF_964263255.1. Taxonomy (NCBI): domain Eukaryota; kingdom Metazoa; phylum Chordata; class Amphibia; order Caudata; family Salamandridae; genus Lissotriton; species Lissotriton vulgaris. Next base: position 1,023,833,080 of record NC_141693.1, read on the forward strand.
CTTTGCTAGGTCTCAATATATGTGCTTCAGTGGATTTTGAGAAATTAACGTTTAAATCAAGATATATATCTGTAACAGCGCTCCGGGCAGCGATCCGGTCCGCTTACTTTTCGCGTTTCGGAACTTTGCGCGCAGAAAGCTGATTGGCTCTCCGGTGTCTGTCAACATTCTAAACAGTCCGGAGCGGCCGCCATCTTGTCTCTCGGTAGGATCGAGAGAGAAGAAGAGGTGAAAAACGAAAGGGGAATTTAATGAAAGGGGGCAAGGTATCCCCCTCTTGACCCCCTAGGAATGTTGTTGGGGTTATTAAAGGGTCCCGTGGGGAAAAGAAAAAAAAAATGATTTTTCACGGTAGAAGCGCTTCACGGGCCGCGAACTGGGCCGCAAACTGGTAGCGAAACGGGAATTCGCCATTTTGTGCTTCGTTAATTAAATTATTAGGTATAAGGGGGTGCGGGAGACGTATCCTAATCCCCTATGTTTCCTGAGGGTGGCTGAGGAGGCTGATATATGTTGATACATCTCTTCCAGCGGCTGTGCGTGAGCTTTTTTTTTTTTTGCTGCGTGACAGTCCGGAGCGGCCGCCATCTTGTCTCTCGGTAGGATCGAGAGAGAAGAAGAGGTGAAAAACGAAAGGGGAATTTAATGAAAGGGGGCAAGGTATCCCCCTCTTGACCCCCTAGGAATGTTGTTGGGGTTATTAAAGGGTCCCGTGGGGAAAAGAAAAAAAAAATGATTTTTCACGGTAGAAGCGCTTCACGGGCCGCGAACTGGGCCGCAAACTGGTAGCGAAACGGGAATTCGCCATTTTGTGCTTCGTTTTAATTGTTTAGAGACAAAAATTATCGCCGCACATCGGCCACAATGCATGAATATCGTTGAAAAGTCAGCGATATTCATGCATTATCCAGCAAATGCTCTTAGCCGTGTTATCCACCTTCCATTGGATAACATGGTTAAAAACTGCTCTGTGCGTGAGCTTTTTTTTTTTTTTTTTTTTTTTTTATGCTGCGTGACGTTTGTTAACGTTCGATTCGATGGAAATCAGGAAGTGTTGACCACCATTTTGTCACTGCGAGTAAATATTTTGTTATAAATGAATCCTTATTGAAAAACATTGTCTGCGCCATCTTGCCTTTTTGTCCAATGCCACAATTTTGTCGTGCACGGCAGCCATTTTAGATGCCTTGACCAGGCCCACTCTCTGCACGCCGCCGATCCTCAGCATGGCTCCCCACCCTCGCAAGCATCTCCCCCACGCACTGGTCATCCCCGCTCTCTCTCTCATGCATGGGCCATATACTTCCCCCCATCTGCGCTGCTCTTCTCTGAGAATCACACCCTGTGCCCTCCCGACACCTCTCTTTCACCCTATTCACTACCGCACCCTCTGACACTCCTCTTCCTCTGTGTCCGATTGTCCAGGCCGGACCTAGGCTATCACCTACCCCTGCGGATGTAGTTTATGGCCCCAGCTGTAGAGAATTCAGACATGCCAACCCTCCCGATTCAGGCGTGTGACTACTGATTTCAGTGCTAGTCTCCCGCCTCCCGATTTCTGCAAGCAAAAACCCGGGGGCATATTACGAACAACTAGCGATAATTTTTGTCTCTAACTTGTTTAGAGACAAAAATTATCGTTCACATCGGCGATTTTTATCGCAGATAAACCTTGCTATTATCGCAGAAAAGTCAGCGATATTCATGTATTATCGAGCAAATGCTCTTAGCCATGTTATCCACCTCCCATTGGATAACATGGCTAAGAACTGCTCAGGGCAGGTGTTAGATTTTGGAGATATTCGCGCTTAGCGCGAATATCTCCAAAAGTTGGTAATAGAAGATAGCGATGTTAGGGACTGTTTCCAGTCGCTAACATCTTGGCACGCCACTTTGCATGTCATTAGTGATAAGTATCACTGACATGCAAAGCGGGGCCCAAGATGGTCGCTATCTCCTTTTAGCTGTCACTAACTGGTGTTAGCGACAGCTTGGTAATAGGGAGATATTTTTATCTCCGCTTTCTTGGCTTTTAAAGCCAAAAAAGCGGAGATAAACCCCCTTGATAATATGCCCCACGATTCCTTGGGGGTTTCAGCTGACAGGGCTTGGTATTGTGTTACATGGTAATTTTTCCAGGAAACGTCAGAGGGTCGATGCAGGGGTTCTAGAAGAGGTGATAAACCATTTAAGCCTCATGAACAAGCGCATGGTCTTTTAAAGATTTGTGAAGTACTCGGGGCGGCGGTGTGTGTGTGTCCTCTTTCAGGAGCGGGCGGGGGGGGGCACTGCCAGCAACTTGCCAGGTCAGGTAGTGTTCAACACGTGCATCACCCTTTCTCTGCCTGCTATTGCGCTCCATGCTTCGGAAAGGTAAGAAAAAGAACGTGCATTTGAGTTTGAAATGTCCGATCCTGCAGCAGCACACTTCCAAAGCCCACACATGACAATAACCCGATTCAAGGCCCCATTCACCCGTTTTTAAAAAAAATAGATAACACTCCAACAAAGTAAGATTATAAAACTTTATTAACTATTAACTATAACGAACGGAACAAAAACTAAAAACATTTAAACATTTTTCAACACAAAAAGCAACAATGGTTAGAAGCTGTCTTTTGTGCGAATAGTCCCAAGGCAGCACAACGTGCAGAGTTCTGGACGGCACCCAGGTGATGTCGCCTGGGTGCCGCACTGGTTTTGGGATCCTACAATGCAGCACAGAAAAACAGCGTGGGGCGTCCCGGGTGGTGCGGGGGGAGGCCTCGTCAGTAGCGGTCTGTTGTGCGAATAGTCCCAAGGCAGCAGAACGCGTTGAGATGTTGATGGGACTGTGTCCAGTGTCACATGGCTGACACAACATGTACGACAGGCACCCAGGTGATGTCCAGTAAACTGCCGCACTGGTTTTGGTATCCTACAATGCTGCTCCGAAAATTGGCGTGCGGCGGCCCGGGGGTGGGGGAGGCGGCGTGAACGGGCCTCCCCAGGTGGCGGCCATCTAGCTGAGTTGCGCTCGCTCTTGCGGCTACAGCGTCTCGCTCACCATGTTGTTGAGTTGCTTCCACTCTTGCAGTGCAGCGATAGGCGGCTGCCACATGGCTCTTAAAATGGCGGACGGCTCCTCGGTTTTGGGCCTGGTCCACTGAAATGGCCCTGGGACACCTTGGAACTCGGACGCTTGCCTGCTAGGGCTTGGGCTCCATTCTCGAAAAGCGTCCCCTCAGCCGTGAAGATTCTACAAAAGTCTTGGGGGCCCCCGACTCCCGCAGGCTTCCGGTGGGGAGCGGCTGCCATGATTGCTCGCGGAATGACCACGACGGAGCCACGAGATGGTGGTGCTCTCATGCTGACGCCAGCTTCAGTCTGAATGATCCAGAAACAAGGTGGGGCTTTCATCGTTTGGGAAAAAAAAATGTTCTAAACCAATGAAAAGTGTTATTTTTAGGTCATATGACCAAGCCTTCCATCTTTAGGAAACCAAAAGTAAAATGAACCAATGAAAAGTTTTATAAACAAGTCACATGACCTGTTATGCGGCATAGGGCTACAAAAAGCGTAGAAAATCCGTTGGCACGTGAGGCGGCGTCAGTAGCGGACCGATGTGCGAATAGGCCGAAGGCAGCACAACGCGCCGAGATCCGGATGGCACCGAGGTGGTGTCCAGCAAATTGCCGCACTGGTGTGGCCATCCTACAATGCTGCGCCGAAAGACGGCGTGTCCAGCTGAGTTGCGGTCACTGTTGCGGTACAGTGACTCGAACGCGCCGAGATCCGGATGGCACCGAGGTGGTGTCCAGCAAATTGCCGCACTGGTGTGGCCATCCTACAATGCTGCGCCGAAAGACGGCGTGTCCAGCTGAATTGCGGTCACTGTTGCGGTACAGTGACTCGAACGCGCTGAGATCCGGATGGCACCGAGGTGGTGTCCAGCAAATTGCCGCACTGGTGTGGCCATCCTACAATGCTGCGCCGAAAGACGGCGTGTCCAGCTGAGTTGCGGTCACTGTTGCGGTACAGTGAGTCGAACGCGCCGAGATCTGGATGGCCCCGATGTTGTGTCCAGCAAGTTGCCGCACTGGTGTGGCCATCCTACAATGCTGCGCCGAAAGTCGGCGTGGGGTGCCCCGTTGGCTTATGAGGTGATGTCAGTAGTGGACCGATGTGTGAATAGGTCGGAACCAGCACAAGGCGCCAAGATCCGAATGGCAAGTCCTGGATGTTGAGTGCCTCAGTTGAGAGTTCTGAGCAGTGCTTGTAAGACTATCTGAAGTTTATTATAAGAATCAGAGTAAGTTGAAGACTGTCTGAAGCTTATTTGCACCTTTTGCAGCTTCACTATTGCCCAAGGTGGTGTCCAGCGGAACTTTTTTCCTTTTCCTTTCTGCTTCTTTTCCTACAATCCGTTTCATCTGAAGACACGACCAGGTCCCTGAATGTGTGTAGGGGGACGCTATTGAGTGAATGAAAATGGCGGCTTGACACAAAGCTGACTCAAGCGTTACTGTTGATGCTATACAGACAAAAATTGGTTTTCAGTTTGTACATTCTTCAGGTTTTTTTTTTCCATCCAAGTCTGATTGAGAGTTTGTAGAAAAATGGCTTCAGATTTTCCACATACTACTCTTCAACATTCTTCCTAAATGTAACAATGTGAAACTCACTAGGAGAACGGCTGTTTCTGTTTCCTTTCAAAATGCTGCCAACAATATTTTCTGAATGGAAGACACCATCTTGTAGCATAAAGGGCCGAAAGGGGTTCTGGTCTGGCCGATGGTTGGTGGAGACATTTTGACTATATCTTGGACCTGCCCGGCCTCGCCCAAAATGGCGCCGGTATAAATGGGACTCGTAACTCCTTGCCCGCAAATGTATATCTAGAAAATGTTATTGTAAATGGCCCTGTCCTATTTTAATTACAAAATGTATGTCCACCGATTCCGCAACTGTTAGACACCTTAGTTCTTGCAACCTAATGGCCCGCTCGTTACGTTCCTCTACAGTGTAAATGTCTCCTCATCATATACGATTTCAGTTTGCTCCGTGGCCGGCCCACGTGGTTATAGGCCCGTATTTGTATACTGACATTTTCACAATAAAGGTTTTTAAAACAAAACACGGTAGTAGTATTTACATTGGTAAAGTTTTTACTTTTAGTCACTGTTTTCGAATCAGTAAAAGGCAAGTGAAATAAAGCAGTCCAATTACATGACGGATAAAAGGTATAATATGTAGGAACGCAGTAAAGATAAATGGTCAAGGGCAGTTGTGTTTTTCATGTCTGCAACATAAAGTGATCGATAAGAATCTGATAATCAGGCGTATCGGCGACTAAGACAGCAGGCCGAATCTCTTTTACTCAACGGCTCCGTCATGGAAGGAAGAAACGCCCTTTTTCTCGAAAAAGGAATATATTTTACTTGCAAGACAGTTGTAAATTTTCCGGGAAAGTACATTAGCCTGGAATATTATAACATATGTTTGAAAAAAAAATATTGTTCGAAAACAATAAAAAGCGTAATTTTTAGGTCATATGACCAAGCTTTTCATCATTAAATTAACAAAAGTAAAATGAACCAATGAAAAGTTTTATTAACAAGTCACATGACCTGTTATGCTTACGTTACGCGCTGCGCGCCGCGCCTCGGATCACTTCCGGGTGCGCTAACGCGGCGTGTCATATAACGCATTACGCGACAACGTAGGTCAAGAATATAGTCAAAATGTCTCCACCAACCAGCGTTCAGAACACAACCCCTTTCAGCAGTCCAAAAAGTTCTGTTAAATGACAACAGAGGGGACAGGCAACAAGAACCATCAGTCAAAGAGGGGAGGGCAAGTTCTTCTCTTCCGGGTCATGTTGGGGCGCTACCGGAACTGATCGAATTGGTAGTCTACAGTGTTTCTGGATGTTTCAGACTAAAGCTGGCGTCAGCATGAGACCACTACCATCTCGTAGCTCCGTCGTGGCCATTCCACGAGCAATCATGGCAGCCGCTCCCCACCAGAAGCCTGCGGGAGTCGGAGGCCCCCAAGACTTTTGTAGAATCTTCACGGCTGAGGGGACGCTTTTCGAGAATGGGACCCAAGCCCTATCAGGGAAGCGTCCGAGTTCCAAGGTGTCCCAGGGCCATTTTAGTGGACCAGGCCCAAAACCGAAGAGCCGGCCGCCATTTTGAGAGTCCTGTGGCAGCCGCCTATCGCTGCACCGCAAGAGCGGGAGCAACTCAACTACATGATGAGCGAGACGCTGTAGTCGCAAGAGCGGGCGGTAAACAGCTGAATGGCGGAAGAGGCACAGTGTAGCAAAAGCGGGCGGAATGGCAACTAAAACGGTAAAGGGGCGCCCCACTACAGCTTGTCTTCAGGTCAAACGGATTGTGGGACAAGGTCCAGAATTGAAGAGTCATCAAAAGGCAAAAAGTTCCGCCGGACCCCGGGAGCCGGCCGCCTATGTCGGGGGCGATCTCAGGCTACACCAGTGCTATAAGACTTGGGGAGGGTGTCGGAGCCAAGCGTCTTCTCCGAGTCCATGGCCATCACACCGCCCCTCAGGGGCCTCCGTCAAGCTGTTTAGGAAGCTAACATATCACATTGTTTTCTAATGCAGTCAGGTCCACAAACGACACTCACTTACTTTGAGAATAGTGAAGCTGCAGTAGGTGGAAATAAGCTTCAGACAGTATAACAAGCACTCCTCAGAACTCTTAACTATGGCACCCAACATCCAGAACTTATGCTATTTGAGAATGGCAGTGACATCGAAGCATCTCAGGGACCAAAACCATTAACGTACTTTCACGTATGAAAATCTTACTTGGGGAGGGGGCAGGAGCGAAGCGCCCCCTCCCAGTCAGCGCCACCACACCGTATGTTGAAAATTTGAAGCCATCGTTCTACAAAGTCAACCAAACTTGGATTGAAAAATCTAGAAAAATGTACAAACTGAAAACCAGTTTTGGTCTGCATAGCATCAGTAGCAACGCTTGAGTCAGCTTTGTGTCAAGCCGCCATTTTGATTCAACAAAGCACAGGCATTGAAAAAGGCTCAAATTCAGAACTCTAAACTATGGCACCCAACATCCAGGAGCTTGCCATCCGGATCTTGGAGCCTTGTGCTGCTTTTGATCTATTCACACATCGGTCCACTACTGATATCATCTTATAAACCAACGTTATGTAAATAGTTTTTTAATAAAATGTTTTACCCTGTTTCTTTGCTGGTGTGTTGTCTATATTTTTAATATTTGCATAGGGTTTGTCGTTATTTTGTGCGGGATGGGTGATGGAGCCGAGCTGTCTTGCAGCCCTCATGGTGTGGAGCTCAGTTCATCTCACTATTTTCGTATTTCTCATGAAGGGTTGTTCCTAATATTTCTATTTTAGCGAGGTCAAAAAGAGATCCAATTAGTGGCCTACTGATTTTGCTCGATTACTTTTATTTTTTTTACACGATTTTTCACTATCTGCAAAGACTAAACAGAGTATTGCGACTTTGTGCTTGTTTGTAAATAGAGAATGATCCAAAGAGAACCAATTCTAAAACAGTAAATGCTTGGACAACAATCAATCAAATGGAGAGACAAGCAGGCATGACGGATTACAACGGGGGCAAAGGCTTGCGTTAACTACCGTTCACTATCTGCAAAGAGAGAGTACTACTAAGACAAAAGAGGGGAGGGGGGGGGTGCAGCGTTCAAAGCACATCAGCGTGCATAAATACGAAAATGTTTTTATCTATCACGTACTTGACATTTTAAAGCTTTTCATATTTGCTATTAAAAAACCAATGAAATTCACAGAAAAAACCATAGGTTATAGTGGATATATAGTTAGGAATTTGCATTTACAAAACCTTGAAAATTCAATGAAAAAACCATTGGTTTTAGGCCATATATAGTTAGGGATTTGCATTTACAAAACCTTATTTTACTCGCATAAAACCATTGAAATTCCATATATAGTTATAAGCGCTAACTATATATCGCGCACCCGCAATCCACTGCTGATGATGTCACATATTACATCATTCATGACATGGTTAGTGACATCACTGATGACATCACTGATGACATCTCAAATGACATCACTGATGACATCACTGAAAACATCTCATTTGACATGACTGATAACATCACTGATGATATCATTCATGTGATAATACGATGAACCTCTTCAGACTCTAATATAACCTTAGATATAATCAGTGTAAACAGACACTCACAGACTGTCACTCATCCATGGAGTTACTCACACACCTAGTCAGTCATGCAAAGAATCAATCACACCTCCATTTCCTCAACTATACAGTTATACAAACTTTACTTATTCAAACATATACTAACACATATTTACTCTATTATACAATCCCTGATACAAGTTCACAATGATCCATACAGCCACTCACACATTCACTGGCTCTTATGCACAGTTATTTATATATGTCAACTCTCACATGTACTGTGTTTTACATATGTACTTACTTTGACATGTAGCACTGAGATATCCATTCACTCTCCAATGCACTCATGCACACAGTCAACCGCCCATACAGCTGTTTCCACATGCACTTTTGAAACCATACATCTAGTGAATCAACTGCTCACACATCTATGCACAGAGTCATACACCTCCCAGCCACCTACACACACACTCAGTATCCCATACAAATACTTGGGCAACCAATCAATAACCCATATAGTTACTCATATAGCTACTTATCAACACATGCAACAGTTTACAGAACAACAGACATAATGATGCACAAATTAAGACAGTTTAGTCACTAACCCATGCACTCAGTGAGACACATTTAATCACTCACTCATACAGTCAGTCATGCACCTACTAAATCCTTCATCCAGACACTTATATATCCACTCATTCTTCAATATGTAAGAGATATTTTAACTTTACAGAAACATACAGTCACTGCATGTTGTCATCAGTGATGTCATCAGTGATGTCATTTGAGATGTCATCAGTGATGTCATCAGTGATGTCACTAACCATGTCATGAATGATGTAATATGTGACATCATCAGCAGTGGATTGCGGGTGCGCGATATATAGTTAGCGCTTATAACTATATATGGAATTTCAATGGTTTTATGCGAGTAAAATAAGGTTTTGTAAATGCAAATCCCTAACTATATATGGCCTAAAACCAATGGTTTTTTCATTGAATTTTCAAGGTTTTGTAAATGCAAATTCCTAACTATATATCCACTATAACCTATGGTTTTTTCTGTGAATATATATATATATATATATATACATATATATATGCTTTCAACGATCCTGGACTTCAGCTGCTGTCTTGGCAACGAAACAGGTGCGGACCACACAAGTTCTGTACAGGTTATTCAAAGTGCTTTATTCCACCGTTTTCTTAATTAGCATGAAGCGTTTCGGCTGTGTCTCCACAGCCTTGATCACATGACACCCAGACCAATCATAACAGTTTATATAGTGACTACCTGAACGTGAGTTGCGCTTTGATAAATCTACAAATGAGCTAGAAGAAAGATTTACAGGTGTATCTTTTCTATCCCTAATAATAAATATAAACCAAAATGTTTATAAATAATGACAATAAATATATATAAATATATATAAATAAATGACATAGCTATAAATGTGCAAATAATTCATAGAAACGATTTAAAAACACAAAGCTTAAAAATCTTTCTAAAAAATCATTCTCCAATACATGTAAAAGCACTGAATGCCAAGTGGCCAGTATTACTGCTTACATCATTTGTCATTTAGATATACCTCATTTGTCATGGTTTTAATCACAAAACGCTTTTAAGAAATAAAGTGCTACTGCAAAACAATTGTGCAAAACTAAAATATATGTGCTAATTTATCCTAAAAACAAAGATATTAAAATCATATCTCTTTTCAGGTTTCAAATGACTTATTTTTGTATATTTTTTGTTTAAAAAGAGGCACTCTGATAGCATTAAAAGTATTCTTCGAATCATAGTTGCTTAATAAAGTGCAAGTGCAAAAATATAGTTTTAACATGTGGAGTAATTAATTAACTTGTTCGATACTGTAAATTACTAATCATGAAACAGTTCAAATATAGTTCAATGAATGCAAATAGGTTACATTTAGACTCAACCTGAACCCTTTTCTCAACGCAGTGTCATACAGTAATGTGATAATTAAAGGGGCAAAATTTGAGCAAACAATGACATTCATGTTATTATTTCAGTCCTATAGAAAATTATGAAGGTCATCTCCAGTGTTGAGGCCATTGGGAATACGGGTATCTAGTAGAAGAATATATTTGGACTCAAGTTGCCTCAATTGTTTTCCCTATTTCCTCCTCTTGGATTTTTAGGTACTGAGTCAATGATGAAGTAACTGAGATCATTGAGGTCTTGCTATGAACTAGTTTGAAATGGCGAGCTACTGGATAGCTTTCATTTGAATTTACAATAGCTCTCAGGTTTTGCAGAATTCTATTGAATGCTTGTAATTTTGTACTGCCCACATATTTAAGTTTGCACATGCATTCCAATACATATATAGCATACTCAGTACGACATGAGTACAGCCCATGAATTTTAACAGGTGTTGGATCAAAAGCAGTTAGATATTCAGTGGTATTTTTACCAAAGTTGCATTCCCAACATGTTATACTTTTATGGAAGCCAGTTTTGGTTGATAACCAATTTTTAGAGGTACCCACCTCAGGGCTGGATGTAACTAAATAATCCCTCATTGAGGGGGCCATCCTAAAGGTGATAAGGGGCCGATCTGGTAAGAGTGGAGCCGGAGTGAGGTTGGTTTTAAGGATTGGCCAGTGTTTATTTACTATCCCCTAACTTTCTTTTCTTCTTTGTTAAATGTTGTAATCAGTCTAATCTGCTCTACTGTGTTGTGGGGATCAGTGTTGCTGATATCCAGTTCTCTACTTCTAGATCTGGTGGTGTTGGTCAGACACTCTTCTCTAGTGTGGCTATTGGCTCTGGACTTGGCTTCTTCCAATAAAGTAGGGCAAAATCCTCGTGCTATTAATCTATTGTGGGCCTGAGTTTGACATTCTATTAAGTCACCTTCTGAGCTACAGATTCTCCGCATCTTTAAAACTCTCCATATGGTATGCTTTTGATTAGATGACCAGGGTGGGCACTGCTTGCATGGAGAATAGCATTTCCTGTGGTTTTCTTCCTATGTAGTCTAGTGTGAAGCATGTCGTTATTGATGAAGACCTCAACATCTAGAAATTGGACGGATGTTTTACTTATGTCTGCTGTGAAATTGAGGTTTAAATCATTGTCATTGATAATTTTAACAAAATCCAAAGCTGACTCCAGCGTACCATTCCAAATCATACAGACTTCGTCTATGAATCTCCAGTACTCCACCACATGAGCCTCATATAATGACCCGCGGGTGCCCTTGAGGGCATGTTCCTCCCACCATCCGACATGCAAGCATGCGTAACTTGGGGAGAAATATGCCCCAATGGCCACACCCATAAGCTGCTGAAAGACCTCCTTATTAAAAAGGAAGTAATTGTTTTCCAAACACATCTTTATCATTTTAACAAGCATGCCGTTATGATCACGATAATTTATATTGCACCTGTCTAAAAAATATTTAACAGCTTTAAGGCCATCTGCATGGTGTATACTGGTGTACAGAGTACAAATATCCATAACAATCAGAATGTAATCATCTTTCCATTCTACGCCATTCAATTTGGATAGGAAGTGACCAGTATCTTTTATATAGGAAGGCAAATTCTCTACAAAATCATGAAGAAAATGGTCCACATATTTAGATAGTGGTTCCAAAAGACTGCGTTGGGCGGAGATAATGGGACGCCCAAGTGTGACTTGTTTATGAATTTTCGGAATGAAATATAAAGTTGGCATCATTGGAAACTCATTCTTTTGAAAGTTATGTTCTTGTTCGCTCAGCAAACCTCTTTTCCATTGGTTCAATTCTTTGTTGACCATTTCTTTGAAACAACGGATATCAGAATAAGAACTCTTTTTATAGCATGTGCTGTCTTCAAGGTGTCTCTTTGCTTCTTCAAGGTATAGAGTGCGTGGCCAGATGACAATGTTTCCCCCCTTGTCCACTTTGTTTATAATCAGATTCAAGTCACTTCTTAATTTCTTCATTAATTTGGTATATTGTTTTTCCATAAATCTGAATCTCTTTTTTTTGTGCGAACTGGTATGTTGTAATTTTTTCAGATCTTCAATCACCATGTCATTGTCGCGTCTTTGGGCATTAGCGGCATAAAGTTAGATGGGGTTTAAAATGACTTGTACAAGGGAGATTGCTCTTTATACGCATCGACAATAGTTCTTCTTGAGTAGACAGTACCATCTCGTCATCATCTCTAGCTAGCGCATTGACTGTTTTTATCACACTTGCATCAGCTACTTGGAATAAGTTAGTTGGCCGCATCTGATCCGATAAGTCTGTTGCTTGCTGCTGAGCTTTATTTAATTTGAAGTGTTTTTTTAACTTTAATTTTTGAATGAATTTAAAAACATCATTTCTAGATTGCACATAGTTAAAGGAGTTTTTTTTAGCAGTAGGAGAGTCCCAAGGATAGCAACTGAGCTTCTGCTTTGGTCAACACTGCATCCAATAGATTGACCACTGTGTTGTCAGGAATAGTTACTTGTGTTGAACCTTTCACCATTTCTTTCCCCTGCCTCTCTTGGCGAATACTCGCCCTTTTGCTTTTCCTTCTTTGTCTCCTTCGGTTGTTTGGTCTATGGCGTTTGCTTTCGACTGCTGTTTTCGAGGTTTGAGGGTTTGTCGACGGTCCTCGACTAAAAAACCAAGTTCTTCTGATGGGTTGTATCTTGTGAGTCTTTGATTGTTTCCCATATTCAATCCTCCATCATCAGACTCAGTGCTGCTGGCTGCTGACTGCTGAACTACTGTCCACCTCTGACATCTCTGCAACAATCATTTTAATTTTTTTTATTTTTACAGCAGCCCCTACAGGGATAAGCAAATACAGGCACTCCTGGTAAGCAGAATATTATTTTATTCATCAAGTCATGGCACAATGTCTGTCCTGACGCGTTTTGGCTGCTCACAGCCTTTATCAAAGTGATGTTTTTGTTAGATGTTTTCATATTTAACAAAACAGTACAATAGACATAGAAAACAGCATAACCATTCTCATTATGCCTTCCTCCTGATGCAACCTGTTTCCTCAACGTACGCAATGTATATTTCAATGCAATTTCCGTATTTTTATACTTATTTCAAGAAAATGAATTCTACACATTAAAAAAAAAATTCTTTGTATATATAAAACCAAGCCTTTTTGAAACCATCATAGCGTTCTAACAAACCTTGGACCAGGAATCAAGGATAGGAAGCATACTCTTGGGCCAATGCCCTTTAACTAATGGATAGTGTCATAATATATATATAAGCTGTGACGTGAACAGCGAAACGCGTTGGGCACCCATTGCATAACTAAATAACTAAATAAAGCGTTTAAACAATCTGAGGCAGTGGCACCAGTGTGGAATTCTTTTTTGTTACCTGGACATTGTTTGATATATATATATATATATATATATATATATATATATATATATATATATATATATATATATATATATATATATATATATATATATATATATATATATATATATATATATATATATATATATATGTGTGTATATATATATATATTGCATGCTTAATAAAAAGCTTTGCGAATCAAGTAAGTATATATATATTTTTTCACTGAAAAAAACCATAGGTTTCACACCAGTTATAGTTAGGTGGAAATTTTACTCGCATAAAACCATTGAAATTCCCATGTTATAGTTAGTTGGACTCACTATAACTTGCGCGTGCAATGCACTGCTGATGACGTCACATATTACATCACTCATGACATGGTCAGTGACATCACTCATGACATCACTGATGACATTTCAAATGACATCACTGATGACAACATCCTTGTGACAAAGTGGCAGACCTCCTATCAGCATAAAATAACCTTTGACACACACATTCAAATATAGAAACTAACATTTTCTTAAAAAAAGAGAAACCAATACCAATTGCAACAACTTATTAGGTAATTCCAACATCTACATACACATCCACTCATTCACCAACAGTTCTATATAGTCACTCATGCATGTACTTACTCATCATATGTAGTCATACACCTATACATCCTGTTACACACTAATACTCATCCATATAGTTACTCAGACACAAATTCACACATGCAAATTAACTATCAAAAAAACATTTACTTGATAATACTGCTATATACACACCACTACACAAAATTCTACAGAAACTGAAACATATTTACTCTCTTAAACAATCAATTATAAAAACACATACTCACTAACCCACCCATACACACAATCATCCACCCATACAGTCTTGCACACATGCTGTCTTCAAAATACATACAAATAGTGAGTCACTCATTCATGCATCTGTGTGAAACCTATGGTTTTTTTCAGTGAATATATATATATATATATATATATATATATATATATATATATATATATATATATATATATATATATATATATATATATATATATATATATATATACATATAAAACATTTCTATGGCAAAATGAAATACCTCATTTTGTTCCTTTTCAAATTAAATGTATTAAGTGTTGCCACGTTATTCCAATCAAGATGACTTCAGGTGTGCCATGCTTTTGTCATAAGTAAGACTGTTAGCGTTCTAGTTGTTCTTTAGAACACTCTGGGACATTCTGTCATTGGGCTATAGTTGGGCTACTTCTGGCTGATATTTGGGCAACATTTGGGCTCTTTTGTCTCTGGTGGCCATCTTGGGAGACTGCATATCAGAATTTTTTTATTGAAATATAAGAGGATTTGAGAAGTCACTCAAAATGTGCCCTAATTTTTCTTTCTTCAGCACTAATCATAATTTCTATAGCAAAATGAACGCCCTCATTTTGTTCCTTTGCAAATTAAATGTTTTAAGTGTTACCACTTTATTCCAATCAAGATGACTTCAGGTGTGCCATACTTTTGTCATAAGTAAGACTGTTAGCGCTCTAGTTGTTCTTTAGAACACTCTGGGACATTCTGTCATTGGGCTATAGTTGGGCAACATCTGGCTGATATTTGGGCTACATTTGTTTTTTTTTGTCTCTGGTGGCCATCTTTGGGCTACATTGGGCTACATTTGGGCTCTAACATATACATAGCCCAATGTAGCCCTATATATATTTTTTCAAAGTTAATTTTCGTAAAAACCACTGGAGCATATATCTTGAGACATAGCAAAGGCACATCGGGGTACCAGTCCCTACAATTTTGCCAAGTTTGGTGGAAATCCATTCAGCCGTTCGGGGTAAAAGTGAGGTCGACCGCCCTATGGAAATTAACATGGGGAAAACACGTTTTGGGACCCCCTTTTATCTCGGCCCCCGCTTGATGAATCCCCCCCAAACTTTCAAGGAAGGACCGGAGCTCCGCGAGGCAAATTTGAGGAAATTTTCAGGCAGATTCGTCAACCGCCGCCAAAGTTATTCACAATAGAATTTTGAGATTTTGCATTGAAAAGAATCCTAACTATAACTACCTACTGGCGACCGCCAGTAGGTGATATATATGCAAATATATATATATTCACCTCCAATCCCGCTTCTTCCTTAAAAACGGGTCTCACACCGCTAGGGTTGGGTTGCAACAGGCTTTCGAATACCACAAACGCACACAAATAAAGAATATTGTCTTCAATCTTGTACCTGGGTCTGACACCGCTAGGATTGTGTTGCAGCAGACATTTAATTACCACCAAAAGCACACAAATAAAGAATATTGTCTTCAATCTTGCACCTGGCAGACGCGTTTCGGCGAATGTATTTGTCCATGCCAATGCTGTGCTCGACTGTCAATTAACTGGAAATTTGCAGTAACTACACGGAGGCTTCTCATTGGAGCAGCGACATCGTCACAGTAAGAGGACATGGATAGTTCCTGCAGGTAAGTACTTTCCTCTTTATCTCCTCCGTTACACCCCAGTGTGCCAACCCTGCCCACAGAAATCTGCCAACAGTCCACATTTGTGGGCTTTGTTAAGTAACTTCCCAGCATATGATAATGCTCTGACTCCGTTGTCCATGGATTGCCAGCTCCTCCCTGTTGTGCAGGATTGAATGGCAGATTAGCCTACTGCTCAACAACCCATTCAGCAGGAAATCCGCTGCTCTCTGCCCATCGCAAAAACACGATTCAGGCCGGGGGGGCGGGGTGGGGGCGAGAGGCGTGCCAGGAATGCAGAGCCAACCTCCGCCAAACATTCACCTCCAATCCCGCTTCTTCCTTAAAAACGGGTCTGAAACCGCTAGGGTTGTGTTGCAGCAGGCTTTTAATTACCACCAAAAGCACACAAATAAAGCATATTGTCTTCAATCCTTCACCTGGCAGAAGTTTAGGCAAATGCCTTTATCCATGCCAGTGCTGTGCTCGACTGTCAATTAACTGAAGGTTCGTGGGGTTTGTTTAAAATACTTCACGGAGGCTTCTCATTGGAGCAGCGACATCGTGACATGGCTTGGCAGTTCGGGCTGGACTGTTCCCATGAGGCTCAGGGTCAAGGCTGATTTGCATATGGCCATGTCTGAACTGGGGTGGTGTGGAGTGAAAAAAAACGATGGATGTAGGCCCAGATCTCTGTACTGGGGTGAATGTATAACATTGTTCTGCATTCTGTCCATCAATTGTTGTTTTTATATTTATTTGCGTAATTTATACAAATCTTTACTTATCAAACATGCATCTAATAGAATGAAAGTAAAAACAGGGCATATTTAAAAAGTACAGTAGAAGCCTTTACAGAACAATCAGACGTGTGATAGAAGCAAAACCAAAGCAAGGCACATTACAAAATTTAAAACAAAATATCATATAGCATTGAACACTACTCTAAAACACAGAATAATCTACAAGGTGCCAGTGTGGCTATATAAAAAACAAGGTGACAAGGAGAGTAGATCTGTTTATAAGAATGCATGATTACATTTTGGGTTGCAGTGTGATTTAACTAACAGAACCTGAGGCATTGAGCGATATTTGCATGGGGAACTAAAACACTTCTGATAAAAATGTGTTTTGCACATAAACTTTAATTTACAATGTGTTTTATATAATAGTATTTATAACCCACCTCTATTATACATAGTCCAGACTACTCCCTACCAGATCCCAGAGACTATTTTTGATCCATTGAGTAAAAGTAGCGTCTATTGCTATGAAGGGGGAGGTAACCCCAGAATTGCACTGAAGAAACACCTGAAAGCTGTGTATGAAGGGGGACTCGCTGTTACTGACATAAGGAAATACTACTGAGCATCCTAGCTCGTCAACATTAGTGAGTGGGCCATTTCCCCATTAGAGGAGCCGGTGTATAGGGTAGATCATTTGGCGTTCGGCAATAACAGTTACCTAACAAAACTATATATGAATGGGAGTGGTAATTAGCTTCTCCCGGAACAAACCTGAATGGTTACCGATGTCTGACATAGGAGGGTGGCCAATTGGGAGAGTTGACATGGCTAAAGGGCTTTCGGAAATGGAGCCTTATAGGGATTGATCACTTGGAGGATGTCTGGAAGAATGGGAAAATGTTGGACTTTGACACACTGCAGAGGCAGTTCCAATTGGGGATGGGGGAGTGTGTATGATACTGACAGATGCACCATGCGCTTCATTGTCATTTGCAAGAGGTATCCCCGTTACCAGAATATTCGCCACTCGAGGACCGCCTGCTCCTGGATCCCATGATCGATAAGGCCATCTCTCTGACTTATAGGAAATTGATTAACGACACCCCAGACTGGTTAGGCCCACTGAGGGATGCCTGGGAGTCAGATGTGGGATACTTAGAGGATGATGATTGGGCTGAAGCACTGCAGACACCTCAGGAAATAGCTATAAGAGCACGGTGCCGACCAATTCACCTCTGTATTCTCCATGGATCCTATGCTTCCCAAATAGCTTATGTTCGAATGGGCACCTGTGAGACCGATGAAGTGTACGGGGGTGTGGCGAGGCAGGGTCCTTTTTCCACATACTTTGGTCATGCCCCAGGATTTAAACGTTTTGGATAGGTATAACCCGAGTGATGCACAGGTGTTGGGTGAGAGTGTCCCGCTTGACCCAAGGTGGCTCATCCTGGGAGTGATTGGAGAAACTATGTGGCTGCAATGGGCCAAGACTTGGCTGGCCCTTGCAGGCGGGGTCACCAAGAGAAACATTGCCCGAGCATGGGGAGCAGGGGCAGACCCCACACTTACAGCCTGGAAGAAAGACCTGGACTGGTGCTATGGGGCGGAGAGGGTTATATATATCAGCTGCCCACGTAAAGGTGAAAAGATATAGAGTGCCTGGGCCGAGTATAGAGACCTTCGCTAAAGGCCCTGAGAAATGTTATGTGTTGATGTGGGAGAAATAATGCTATGATTTACGGCAAGAGAAGTTGGGTATTTAATAGCAGGAACTGCAGACGGGGTACATTTTAAGAACTGTGAAATGTGTCTCAGATGTCCCTTTTGTATGGGTATTGAAATGAAGCATGTTTATATTTAGTAAAAAAGACTTAAAAAAATATAGTATTTAAAACATATTACAAAAAATGGCAGGAGGGAGGAAACACATCTGTTATTAGTTCCTAGGTATAAGCATAATCACTGAATGTAAACACAACTACAATAGAGTAGCATCTAAGAGCCAACCTTAAAAACTGTGAATATACACCACATAAGAAGAAGAAAATAAAAGGATGGCCCGCTGCTCAACCTTTGATCTCTTGGAGCTTCAGCATACTCATAAATACAAACATAAATATTACTAATTTAACATCCAATTCAGTATTTTGTAAGTTCAGGGCTGCTAGAAAGGCCTTCCTACATTTTAGAAATTTCAAGATATTAAACTCTGGTGAAAGTTTTCACATGCAAGCTTCTAATAACACAGGACATGGGCATATTACATGCAGAATTGTTTCCGTGGCCTTTCAGCATAGCCTACTCATAGCAACAGGCAGTAGACTTTTCCAGGATGTGGTTGAATATTGGTAGGTCCCCAAACAAAAGGCCATTAGTCAACTCTTTTATCTGCCATGAACAGTTCAATTCCAGATATGTTTACTTCCTTCCTGGAGAGTTACAAGATACTAACACCATCCAGGCATGAGACCGCAGAGCCAAGGTTTTCTTATCAAGACGTCTACAAAGTAAGTATTGGTATTTTTGTATTAACCACTTTCTTGAATTCATCTTGGGTGATTGCTGGGAATAAGTATATATTTACTACTCTGTACTTCACATCTACATACTTTGAAGAAGATATATATATATATATATATATATATATATATATATATATTCACTGAAAAAACCATAGGTTTCACACCAGTTATAGTTAGGAATTAGCATTTAAAAAACCTATTAAATTCACTAAAAAAACCATAGGTTTCACATCAGTTATAGTTAGCTGGAAATTTTACTGACATAAAACCAATGAAATTCCACGTTATAGTTAGTTGGACTCACTATAACTTGCGCGCCTGCAATGCACTGCTGATGACGTCACATATTACATCACTCATGACATGGTCAGTGAAATCACTCATGACATCACTGATGACACCATCCTTGTGACAGACTGACAGACCTCCTTTCAGTGTAATGTAACCCTTGAAACACACATTCAAACAATAGAAACTAACATGTTCCAAAAAATGGAGATACCCATACCAGTTACAATAACCAATTCAGTAATTCCACCATCTATATGCAGATCCACTCATACACCAACAGTTCTATATAGTCACTCATACATATTCTCACTCATCATATATAGTGATACACATATACATCCTGTTACACACCGACAGTCTTACAAAAGTTACTCACACACATACTCACACATGCAAATAAACTATTGAACATCAATTTATTTGCATATACAGCTATACATACATTAGCACATTACTTCTAAGGAAACTTACACATACTTACTCTCTTAAACAATCACTTATAGAAACACATACTTAGTTAAACAGGAACTCTTTCAATCTCTCACTCTAACATATACTTACTTATATACATCAATGCTCATATATACAAGATTAAAACATATGTAGTTACTCATAAAGACACCAGTGAGACAGGCATTCACTCACTAACACACACATATACACACTCATCCACCCATACAGTCCTGCACATATGCTGTCTTCAAAACACATACAAACAGTGAGTCAGTCACCAACCCATGCAGCCACTTATACACAAAGTGAAACACTGATACATATATTTTAATATTTAAAAATTACTCGTTAATATATGTATTCACTAAGATACACTTAATAAGACAGTTAACCAATCAATTCTTTTAAAAAAAAACATCCATTTACACACTTATTTAACCATTTATTCTTCCATCGTCCTTTACAAATACATATATAAAACATATTTATTTTTCATAAAGACACACATTCACTGCATGGTGTCATCAGTGATGTCATGAGTGATTTCACTGACCATGTAACGAGTGATGTAATATGTGACGTCATCAGCAGTGCATTGCAGGCGCGCAAGTTATAGTGAGTCCAACTAACTATAACATGGAATTTCATTGGTTTTATGTCAGTAAAATTTCCAGCTAACTATAACTGATGTGAAACTTATGGTTTTTTTAGTGAATTTAATAGGTTTTTTAAATGCTAATTCCTAACTATAACTGGTGTGAAACCTATGGTTTTTTCAGTGAATTTCATAGGTTTTTTAAATGCTAATTCCTAACTATAACTGGTGTTAAACCTATGATTTTTCCGTGAATTTCAAAGGTTTTTTAAATGCTAATTCCTAACTATAAATCTCAGTTTATAAGTAAGACTGTTAGCGCACTAGTTGTTCTCTGGGACATTCTGTTATTGAGCTATATTTTGACTTTTTTGGGCTGTTTTTTTGGCTACATTTTTTTTTGTTTTTTGTCTCTGGTGGCCATCTTTGGGCTACATTGGGCTACATTTTGGCTCTAATATATATATAGCCCAATGTAGCCCAATATATATTTTTCAAAGTTCATTTTCGTAAAAACGACGTGAGCATATATCTTGAGACATAGCAAAGGCACATCGGGCTACCAGTCCCTACAATTTTGCCTATTTTTAAAAAATATATATATAAATATATTATTATTATTATTTATTTTTTTTTGCCTTGGTGCGCTCCCGGAGCGCACCCGGGGTGTGCCCCAGAAAGCGTAATTAATTGAAGCGCCCCGGGGAGCGCACCGGGGAGCGTCCCGTAAGCGCCATTATCGTTTTCTTAAACATGATAGTGACGTATCGCGTAGCCGCGTCTGCGTGAAACGCACGGCGTAAGCGCACCCGGAACCCGGAATACGATCGCGCAATGTAAACTTCCGACGCGCTTACGCGACGCGACCCGGGGCGCTCCCCAGGGCACGCCCCGGGGCGCGTAGCGTAAGCGCGTCGGGTTATGTAACCTGAAAATAACACTTTCATTGGTTCATAACAGTTTTGGTTTCATAATGATGAAGCCCCTGGTCATGTGACCTGAAAATAACACTTTTCATTGGATCTAACTTTTTTTTTTTCCTTCTGATGAAAGACCCCACCTTTTTCCTTTCTTCTGACTTTGTCCTTTGACTGAGGAAGACCTGCTTGTACCTCTCTGTACAATTTTCATCTTCATAATGGCTTCAGTAGCAGCAGCAGCTGGTGCATCTGCACCACCACCACCACCACCACAACAACCAAAAGGACCACCACAAGTGTTCATTGGTGGTCAAGAAGAGGAGGAAGAGGAGGAGGAGGAGGAGGAGGAAGAAAGGACGAGAACATTTCTCCAAGAACACAATACCCCATACCAGCCTAGACCACACATTATTTGGGAGTTTTTTTCTCTTCCACAGGGGAAGAAAAAGGTAAATGCAGCCAAGGTGACTTGCCTAATCTGTGGCATGGAACTTTCCAGAGGGAACCCTCTTAAAAAATATTCCTTTGGAAATCACACAATGATCCGCCACATGCAGCGCAAGCATCCTATAAACTATTCTGCTGCAGAAATGAAGGAACTGGCCAGTAACCCTTCCCCATCAACAAGAACCAGCTCAAAGAGAAAGCAACCCACTCCCTCAACACCAGAAGAAAATGAAACGATGCGTTGCGTTCAGCCACGATTTGCAGATTTCAGAATCACATGCAAATATTGTGGGAAGACCATCTCCTACGGAGAACAGAGCGTAAAGCTCATCGTCCTTGCTCGGGACAACCACAAATGCCCCAATCAACCCTAATTATTTATTTTCTTTTTTTTCGCTCCAGTTGAGCCATTTCCAATTCCCTATTTTTTCGTTTCTCCCCATGAAAAATACAAAAAAAATATAAAAGTGAAAAGCCAATAAAAGTTCAAAATGTTCATAAAACATAAAAAAAATATAAAACAACAAAAAGAAGAAAAAAAAACAGTTCTTTTCAGAACTACCTCCAATTTCTAATGAAAGGCTACTTCTTTTTAAAAACTGTCATTCTTTTTTCCCCATGGTAAGCTTTCCGGTACGCTCCCCAGTGCGCGTACCGGGCGCTGCCCCCGCGCAAATCAAAAAAAAAGAAATAATCTTTTGCCCCGCAGGGCCCTTTTTTGGCACAAACATCAAACCTAGGGGGTCAGGGGGGTCTATCCCTGCCCCCTTATTGTCATTTCCCCCTTTGTTTTAGCCACCTCTTGTGTCTCGATTTTACCGAGACACAAGATGGCGGCCGCTCCGGACTGTTTCGAATGTTTACAGACACCCGAGAGCCAATCAGCTTTCCATGCGCAAGTCGCTTAGCACGCCCGGTGCGCTCCCCGGGGCGCGTACCGGGGCGCTGCCATAGATATATATATTTTTTTGAACCTAAATTACTCAAAATCCACTTGAGCATATATCTTGAGACATAGCAAAGGCACATCGGGCTACCAGTCCCTACAATTTTGCCAAATTTGGTTGAAATCCATTCAGCCGTTCGGGCTAAAAGTGAAATCGACCGCCCTATGGAAATTAACATGGGGAAAACGCGTTTTGGGACCCCCCTTTTATCTCAGCCCCCGCTTGACGAATCCCCCCCAAACTTTCAGGGAAGGGCCGGAAGGCCGCGAGGCCATTTTGAGGAAATTTTCAGTCAGATTCGACAACCGGCACCAAAGTTATTCCAAATAGAATTTTGAGATTTAACATTGAAAAAAATCCTAACTCTAACTACCTACTGGCGACCGCCAGTAGGTAATATATATATATATATATATATATATATATATATATATATATATATATATATATATATATAAATATATTCACTGAAAAAACAAAGGTCACAGGAACGTTATAGTTAGGGTCAGATTTCACTTGTGCAAGACCAGAGAAATTCAGCAGTTTTAGTTAGCTAAGGGAACAATAACTTATGCCCCCGCAATGCACTGCTTATGACCTCACATATTATATCACTCATGACATGGTCAGTGACATCACTGATGACATCTCATATTAAATCACTGATGCCATCACTGCTGACACCATCCAGTGAGTGGGGTGTAAGTTGTTTATGATTGCTAAACATATATACTAATCTACTATAAAACTTAAAGTAGTATACTATGTGTACTACTAATCAGTGACACTACATTTAATATATATCATGTGAGTGGCTTTGTGATTGCATGTATCCATGTGTGCATCGGTGTGTAAGTGGTTGTATAGGTGTATAAGTGGTTGTGTAAGCAGCTTTGTGAATCAGTGAGATGCTGTGTGAGTGGCTGTATTGGTGAGTGAGTGGGTGTGTCAGTGGATGTATGGGTGGGTGAGTGACAATGTAAGTGGCTCTATCAGTGGGTAAGTGGGTATGTAGTGACTGTATGGATGAGTGAGTAGGTGTTGAATGGCTGAATGAGTAAGTGAATGGGTGTATAATTGGCTGTATAGGTGAGTGAGTGGCTCTTTGAACAGGAGTTTGGTTGCGTGACTTTGTGTGTGAGTGACTGTTTTGGACAGTGAGAGTCTGTGTGAATGGCTGTATGGGTGAGTACTTATATGGATATGTGACTGGGTATCTAAGTGGTTATGTGAGTGAGTGTATGAGAGCTTCTCTGGATGAGTTAGGGGCTATGTTGAGAGGCTAATTGGGTGAGTGAGTGGGTGTGTGACTTTGTAGGTACATAAGTGGATGTGTAAGTAGCTGTCTGGGTGAGAGTATGGTTATGTTTCCTGCTGTATGGGTGAGTCACTGGTTGTATGAGTAGCTGTATGGGTTAGGGAATGGCTATGGGTGTGTCAGTACTAGAATAGGTCTGTGAATGGTTATGTTAGTGGTTGGTCTGGTGTGTGAGTGGGTGTGTTATGAGGTGTGAGTAGGTGAGTGAGTGGTTCTGAGGATGATGTCATCAGTGATGGCATCAGTGATGTCATTTGTTACAGACCCTCTCTCGAATTCCCAAGCAATCCCTTACAAGGGCCTCTCCTGCTACCAATTCTAACCTCCCAAAATCCCAATGCGATTCTTTTCCTGTCCTTAATATCGGGCCCCCGAGGCTCAATAAAACCGTTGTGGAGACCACGTTACAGACCTGCACTAGAACCAACTCCCCCATGTCCAGGCTACTGAGTCCCCCAAGTATGTTTGCAGTGTCCCAGACGCATAGACCCTCCAGGACCAAAGCAGCAATGTCCGAGGAAGAAGCAGCGAACCTAGCCGCCACCTACGACTCGCCTCCCACAGCCTCACTTGAATCCAAAATACAAGTGATCACAGGCTTCAGAAGAGAACATTCCCCCTCTAAAGCTAGAAGACCCCCGCCCTCCCTCTCATCCAATCCTAAGGCCCCACCAGGAAAGTATCCTAGCAAAAAGAGTCTATACACTAGCTGTCTACTCATTAACTGTAGATCAGCTCTTAAACATGCAATGGAATTAGCAGAAACCATCCTCTCCCATGACCTAGACATTGCGTTCATCACAGAGACATGGCTAAAAGAGATACTTATCCGACCTAATTGCCCAGTGTGCACTCAAAGACACTAACGTCCTAATCCTGGGTGATCTGAACCTATGTTGGAATGAGACCAACAACTCTCTAATTTAATCTCTCAACAACCTCCTCTGTGACAATAATCTTTCCCAACACTGTTCAGACGAAACGCACAACAAAGGTGCAACCCTGGATGCCATCATCGCCCACCAGGATGCAATTACGATCAACAACATTCTTACAATGGACTGTCGGATCACCACATGATCCTATTCCACATCAACCAAAGAAATGTATCCCTGCCTCTGGTCCTTGACCCCCCCAAATGGTCCTGAAATCTCTCCCAGATTGCCTTGGATGACATGGAAGAGATGCTAAATCTGCTCCTACCTAGTGACACGGAGCTCCCTACAACTGAACTCATCTCGCTCTATAACGCAAACATGGTAACCTTACTTGACCAACTTGATCCCGTGAAATAAAAAAAAGTTGTCCTATTCCGTCCAGATCATGTTTCGATTCAGACATCAATGATGAAAGGAGACAACTAGAAGCTACAGAAAGACGGTGGAGGACCATGCACAGGACCTCTCATCGCGATCAACTTAGAACAGTCCGGAAGACTTACAACAGACATATCAAGAATAAAAAATCTGTGATTTCCGCTCCACTCTTGATAGCGCAAAAAACAGACCCAAGGAGCTCTTTAATATCATCAGACGCCAAATCTCCAAACCTGATATGTCCCTAGGGCCGGCTTCCAAAGAACGGTGCAATAGCTTCGCCAACTTTTTCAGTGATAAGATCTCCAAAATGGGGGCACATGTACTATACAGTATGTTGGTAAAGCTATGTGGCTTACAGTTATGTTTTACATTTTATAGCTCCCAGATAAAGGGCTCACAAGCCCAAAATGCATTGGAGCATAATGGAACAACTATGAGTTTGATATGAGTGGAAATAACTCTATGGACTGATGATTAATTTACAATGAACTCTAAATAAACCCTATACTGATGAAATAAACAAGGAGTCTTGGTTTTCAAGAACACAAAGGTGTGCCCAAGGTCAGGGATGTTACCATCATTTGATGGTAACACATTCTCGTCACCTCTCAGCAACCCCACTGTGTTGGCCTTAGTGGAGGTAATAGGAGGCTTTTTGGCCTCAAAGGACCATCAGCAGCCAGGGGGACTTCATCTCCCAATCAGCACCATGCCAGGAGGTGTGTTTGCAGAGTAGTGGAGACAGTGGGTGGCGCCTCCGGCAAGTTGCCTACTTTTTTTATGTTCTAGGAAGGGACGCTAGATGACTCCCCTTCCCTGGACCATTTTGGGAAAGGGGACCCCATCCCCGGGGCCAGACTCACTTTTATTTTCTAAAGGAAATTAAAGGAGAGTGGAGCCAATTTTGGCCCTGTGGGTCCCATCCCCTTGTGTCTGGCCTTTATTTTTTTTTTCAAGTGTAGGAAGAGGGGCTGTGTGGCCCCCCTTCCTTGTGCCATTATTGGCCCCAGGGACCCTTCTCCTAGGGGCCTGCCCACTTTTATTTTTTCAAAGGAAGGGGGCCGTGTGACCCCCCCTCTTGAGGCCAATTTTGGCCCTAGGGACCCCATCTCCTGGGGCCACGCCTTTATATTTTTTTATTATAAAATGGGGGCACATGCCCCCACATCTGAGGCCAGTTTTGGACCAGGAAACTCTGTCCTCTGGGGCCAGGCCTCCTTGTTGGGGACTGCGGGGGGATGCTGAAGGCCCCCCTGGTCCCGGCCAGATCCCACCTCCTGCAGGAGCCAACATTGCTTTTTACACACAAGGAGCTGCTGACATGCAGCTTCCTGTGTGTAAAAAGCAAAATGCTCCGCTTTCAGCAAGCAAGAGCAAAATTCTCCCGCTTTCTGAAACCGAAGCACTTGTATGCATTGGCATGGTGGGAGCATTGCTCCCACCATGACCTAGCAAACTGCAATGTCCCAGGGTGGGCACCCTGGGACATTGCTGGAGCCGGCACTGGGGGGAGGCGGTCCCCAGGACCGGTTATGGCTCCTGGAGGGGGGACGGTGTCTAGAACGGACCAGGAGGGGGGGGGGGGGGGGGGGGGGTTACACAGCTCCTCTCCCATTTCTTAAATGTAAAGTTTTGCCCCAGGCCCCGGGGGTAAGTGAGGCCCCCCACATTAAAATGTTAAAGGCCTGGGGAGGTGGTGTTACCTCGACTGGGGGTCAGTGAGACCCCCCATTTTGAAATGTTAAAGCCCTGGGAAGGTGGTGGTCCCCAGGGCAGGGGGTTCCTCGAGGCCTCACCATTACATTAGACCCTCGGAGGTGGCAAAATAGGGCCTCCCCCGCACCTTTTTTTTTAACAATTAGCCTCAGAGAGATGGAGGTCCACCGGGCTGCGGTGGGCCATGTGGGCCCCTGTACCTCTTTAATTATGTTTGCCCGGAGAGGTGGTGGTACCCAGGGCGCGGGGGTGCCACATAGACGACCCTGCATTAACTCATAAGCTGCCCTGGGACCTGGCCCACCCAGGGGCCTTTATTTAATGAAGGGCAGGAGTTCATACTTCATTATTACTTTTTTCGCCGGGAGTCGTGAATTCAGTGTGACTCCCGCCAAAAATAAAAAATAAATGCTTCTTTAGGCACTAGGGATCCATGTGGGACCCCATGAACAGGCCTAGAGGGTCAGGGTGTTTCTACCCTACCCCCTATTATTTTTTAAATCTTTTTTTCTTGTTGCTCCATTCAACTACTTCCTGGTTTGAAGTGTTGGAAGCCCATCAGATCTCAGGCTCGAGATCGGGAGGGGTCACGGATCCACTGCAGCTACAGTTGTATATCTGAGAAATCTTTACATTTCTCAGCAACTACTGAACAGATTTTCACCTTTTAACAAAACGGTTCCTTTTTGGACCAAACACTACCTTTTTGCCATATTTGGTGTAATTCTGTTCAGCAGTTCGGACCGTAGCCGTGTCTAAAGGTTTCTATGGAAATAGACATGGAGAAAAAGAGTTTTGGGATCCCACTTTTTTTTCCCCCCACTTGACGGATCACACTGAAACATTCAAAGCAGCAGCAGAAGGGACTGGCATATTAGTTTTGAAAATTTCGTAAGGATTTGTCAAACAACACTAAAGTTATTGGCAAATGAAAAAACGCTCTTCCTATAAAAACTACGGCCTAACTATAACTACCTACTGGTGACCACAAGTCGGTAATATATATATATAGATAATTAGATAATTAAATTATGATCCTTTCCAGCTAATGAGAATGCACATGCCAAGAGGACACTGCATGGTCATATCCAGTCTTAGGGCACTAGGAAGAGCGTGGAACTTGCAATTACTTATTTTTTTATTAAAAAGAACACAGGTGTTATATTCAATTGTGATATAGGTATTTGACATACAGAGCATTCCCTTGCATCATATCTGTTGGTTCGCCCGATTTCTGAAATTGTGTCACAACAATGTATTTTTGGCAGCGTGAAGGTACACAGGAAGGTATGGGATTAGCTGCTAATACTGGCCATCATGTGGGGCTTTTGGAATGATTTATAGCTAATGTGTGGACTTGAACACATCAGATTTCGCACGTTATTGACGCAGTAAGCATATAAGAGATGCTTCCCTTGTAAGCATACAAGAGCCTTGGCAGAGTCTTGCCTCAGCCAATACCTCCATTAAAGCTTTTGGTGGAAAACAGGTTTCTTCAAGGGCTTTTTGCCATCAGTTGAAAGTTGTGAATTGTGAGATGCTGCACAAACACAGGCTCTGTATTCAGATGGTCTGTCCATGGGCAGCATTTTGGAATATGGGAAGGCGCTCTTGTCTAAACATGCGCTTAAATGTAAAGAAGTTTTATCTGAATTTTTTTGCTGTTTACATTTCTTTATTGGGATTTTTCATTTTCCATGGTACATAGATACACTCCATTAGCAATACATGAGGTCAGGCGCATGCAGGCAGTTGAGCAGCAGCATTGCTTCATGGAACAACCATCTTATCATATATGCAACGTCACCTGTAATAAACAACAAAACAACATAGAAAGTATACTTCAGATGGATTAGTATGGGTAATGATAGGTTGCCTACTGCCCGGTGCCTGCATATGTGGGTTTCCATGAGGTGTGGGGTTGATCTTCAGTATCCCGCTCTAATCCCGTAACCCCTCCTATGATATGGTCCTTGAGTGTGTTCCCAATATAGAGACGCCAACTACGTGGGTGTTGGGGAGAAAAACGTGGAACAGAGAACTGAGGGAGGAGGTGGCGGCAAGGGGAGGTCGGGGAGCCTATAGATGGTTTCATGGTGGCTGCCTATTTTCTGGTGGATTCTGGTTTCTGTGAAGGAGCTGTGGTGTCAGTAGTGAGGGGGAGAGGAGCCTGGGGGATGTGAGTCTTCCCTCATGGACCGGTGTGTTAGTCGGATGGGGCCCCAGCACACTTTCAGCCCGTCACATCACATGGCTATTACGTGTTGGTGTTGGTTTGCGCCATGGGGACAGGGGTGGGGTCTGGGAGTGGGATTGTGTGGTCGGGGTGAGGCCTCTGGCGCTGCATCTTGAGCAAATTGAAACAGGAGGTGTGCCCATCCCATGGAGATGGAATGTTTAAGTATCCCTTTCACCTCTTCGTCTCTTAGTGTTTCTTCCTCTGCTGACCCCCACTTTTTTACGGCGCCTATACAGGTTGCCTCTGGGGGTCCTGCCGGGGCCCTCGAATGCATGGCTATTCCACGTTTTGCTAAAAGCAGAGCCAGGAATGCAAATCTGCACTGCACCTTTTCTGTCTTCCGCCTGCGGGAGTCACCTAGGGCGCTCCCCTCCCATGTAGAAATGTTCATTAAGTTGACTGTTGCCCTTAGGGTCTGATGTACCGTATCCCAATACTGTTGGATATTGGGACAGTCCCAGAACATGTGTTTAAAATTCACCTCTGGCACTTGACATCTGGGGCATACGAACTATGTATTGGTGTAAAATTGGTGGAGCCGCTGAGATGTTGAGTATGCACAATGTAAAAAATTGAATTGGATGTTTTTGAAGCGTGCGTTCCTAGACACCTTTCTTGGGTACTCAAGTGCCTTTTCCCATTCTTTGTCATGGAGCACCCATCCTATCTCGTCCTCCCATTTCTGGCGCAGACCTTGTAGAGGGGTCGTGATCAATTCCCGGATCGCTTTCTAGTGCCAGGTGACTAAGTGTCTCCCAGCGCCCATAAGGAGAATTGTGTGCAGCACTGGGTGTGTCGGTGGTTCGCCCTCAGTGAGATCCCAGCAGTGTCTGGCGCTAACAACTAAACGTCTATGTACCAGGAAATGTCCCGGGGGGAGATCATAGCCTTCTCTCTTTTGGGCATATGTTTTCAGCTGCCCATCCTCAAACAGGGGCTCGACCTCTATCACCTCATGCTCCGTCCATATTCTGAGGGCGTTGGCGGAGAATAATATTTCTCCAGTTTGGGAAGCCTACCAATGGAAGCAGTGGGGAGTAGAGGGGCTGACCCCGTGACATCCGGTGTATGCGCATCATGCATTTGTGGCAATCCATATCTGTAGGGGGTGCGCATGTGTAGGCTTAGTACCCGGCATCAGTAGTCTCCTGAGGGCCGGGAGAGGTATCCGGCCATCGTTGGAGAATGTCTCTTCTATGTGGCGCTCTGCCGTCCAATGGGACAGCCACTGAAGCTGGGCTGCTAGGAAATAATCTTCAAAGGAGAGGGCTCCCAGATCCCCTTGTGTTGTGGGTAAGTACAGGATTTGCAGGGCTACCCGGTGTCTACCACCCCCCATATCAGCGCTTTCAGTAGTGTGTCTAGTTCCTGAAAAAAGGAGCGAGGCGGGATCACTGGAAGATTAGTAAAACAGTAGAGCAGTCTGTGTACCATAACCATCTTTGCGAGGGCTACACATCCTCTGGGGGCCAATGGCAGGGTCTTCCAGAAGGCCCCTGCCGAAAATAGCCCGGCCAATATCTTGCAGTGATTTTCCTCATAGAGGTTCTCTGGGGAATGATAGTCGTACTCCTAGGTACTGGGGTGCCGCAGCATTCCATCCAAGTGTGTGGGGCCCAATCATTATCTCCAAAGGAGTTAGGTGGTGGCTCAGTGGAAAGATCGTTGATTTTTCCAAATTGACTTTGAGTACGGAGACCTCTGCAAAGTCTCGTAATATTGCCCATATTGGTGTGAGGTCACCCGTGATGTCCCGTACGTAAAACAGGAGATGTACTGCGTCTGTGATCTGAATGCCCAAGGTCTCGCCCCACTGACGCAGATGAATGGCCAGGGGTTCCACTGTCAAGGCGAAGAGGAGGGGAGACTAGGGGCATCCTTGCCTTGTCCCCGCTCCACCTGGAACAGAGTTGAAATGTACTTCCCCACCCTCACCCTAGTCGTGAGGCCCTTATAGAGGAGTTGTGTGTAGTATGTCATCAGGGTTGGGCTGATGTGTACTTTACGTAGGACAGCGAATAGATACGGCCATAGTAGTGTATCGAAGGCCTTTTCGAGGTCTAGAATTAGACATGCAGCTCGAGGGAAGTGATCTTTCGCTCTATCCTTTACTTTAATTTTACTTTTATTTCATTTGTATAGCGCATAAATCACCCGAAGGTCCCAGAGCGCTTGCAGAGGAAAGTCCTATAGAAACCCAGACAAGGCATAGGTAGATCTAAAAGAGCCATGTTTTTAACTGTCTGCGGAATCTCAGATAGTCAGGTTCCATCCAAATCTGGAGGGGCAGGGAGTTCCATGCTTCAGGAGCTGTTTTACTGAAGGCTCTGTCACCATTTCTGGCGGTACGCACTCTGGGGACACTTAGGAGGTACTTGGTGGATGATCTAAGTGTTCTCACCGGGTGGTAGACCTTAAGTTTTTGTTCTAGGTAAGCTGGGCCATGCCCATTGATGGATTTGTGGACCAGGCAGCATAGTTTGAATTTAATACGTTTTTGTATTGAGAGCCAGTGCAAGGTTTTTAAGCAGGGTAATGAGGGGGTGCGGGAAGGAAGGTCAAGCACCATCTGGCAGCGGTGTTTTGTAGGACCTGTAGGCGGGCCAGCAAGGTCGTATTTGTTGAAGCCAGGAGTGCATTTCCGTAATCAATTCTACTAACAATAAGTCCCTGAACTAGAGGCATACGTGCTGAGAGGGAGCCATTTAAAGATTTTTCTCAATCTACGCATGAGGCCGTAGCTGGTGCCTACTACTTTGTTAATATATTCAGACATTGATAGTTTATTGTCTATTGTTACCCCTAGATTTCTTACTGAGGATTTGGGCTTGGGGCATGGGCCAGGGGAAGTTGGCCACCAATCATCGGACCAGAATTTATCTGCCTTTCCAAACAGCAGAACCTCCGTCTTTCCTGCATTCATCATTAAAAAGTTTCTGGTCATCCAATCATGAATGTCTACCATGCAGTTTTTAAAACTTATTTTGGTTACGTCCAGATTCTGTTTGATAGTGATCAGTATTTGCGTATCATCCGCGTAGGACACAGTTCCAAAGCTGTGTGCTCGAATGACCTTAGCAAGAGGGTTAAAGAGCGTAGGGCTCAATATGGATCCCTGTGGGACTCCCTTATCGTTGTCATAATAGTTGGAGGAGTGGGCACCAATTTGGACCATGGACCGTCTGTAGGTCAAGTAGTTTTTTATCCAGCAAAGTGCGGAGCCTTCGACACCAATCTCAGCCAGACGTTCTAAATGAATGTGGTGCGAGATGGTGTCGAAGGCCGCATACAGGTCGAGCAAGGCCAGCATGGCTGACTGGTTGGAGTCTAGTGTCAATCTTATGTTATCCACAACTTCAAGGAGGGCAGTCTCGGTGCTGTGGAACGCCCTAAAACCTGATTGTGAAGGGTCCAGGAGCTTGTTTGTCTCCAGATGTGATTTGAGGTGTTTGTTTATTAAGGATTCCATGATCTTACCAAACAGGGGGAGGAGCGAGATGGGCCGATAATTAGGGAGTAATTTGGGATCTGCAGAGTTTTTTTTTAAGATTGGTCTGATTACTGCTTTCTTACAATGTTGTGGAACAGAAGAGTGTAGTAGGGACTGATTTCGCGTTTTCGTTAAAGCTGGGATCAGAGCAGGAGCCACTTTGGATAAGATTTGTGGAGAGGCCGGGTCTCCAGGGGATCCCGACTTCATATGTAGTAAAGTTGCCTCCACCTGTGCTTCAGTGAAAGATGGAAATTCCCTGAGTGTGGGAGTAGATTTGTTGAGGTCACTGCAATTGCTGGTAGACCAGACTGCCTGACAGGTTGGGTGTAACTGAGGAAAGCGTTTATGAATTTCATTAATTTTGTCGTGAAAATATGCTGCCACAGACTCTACCCATTCTTTAGATTCATCGAGTGGCTGTTGGCTGGCAATGGGGTTGGTGAAATCTTTCACTATGTTGTATAGCTCTCTCTCTGAGTTGGATGCCAGAGATATCCTGTTGCCAAGATATGCCTTCTTCGCCTCAGCGATTCCTTTCATATATTGTCTGTGGGCGGTTTTGTATGCGGTATCCTGGATGTGGAATAGTCTACGTATAGTCTCTGAGACGCTGCGCCTGCTGAGAAACCCGTTTTTGTAAGGGTGGATCAATTGTGGGAGGACTTGGATGTACCGATCCGATAAAATTTTCCCCAAGAGTTTACAATTCGCATTAAGTAGTGTCAGGGGCCTATAGGAGGATCGGAGAGTGGGATCCCTATTTGGCTTGAGGAATGTTACCAGGGTAGATTCGCGGAGCAATCTAGGAAGTTCACCTCTTCGCAACGCATCCTCGTACATGGTCACCAGTCGCGGGGTTAGCTGGGCTGAGAAGGTGGCATGGTATTCGAGTGGAATGCCAGCCATACCTGGCGCCTTACGTCGTGCCAGGCCACTGATTGCATGGTTTACATCCGGGGATTTTATGTTTGCCTCTAACGCCTTCCCATCTGCCGAAGGGATGCCGGGAAGAGGCAATAAATGGTAGAACTGGGATAACTCTAGTTGTGATGACTGTGGCGGAGCCTGATAGATTCCTGTGGAATAGTCATGGAAAATGTGCAGTATATCTATTTGTGACTGCCTGAGGGTACCCGTAGCGTCCATCAATTCAGATTGGTTGCGTGTCCACTTCCTGTTTCGCGAGCCAAGCGAGGAGCGTTTCTGCTCTGTTTCCCTCCCAATGTCCACGGGCGGCATACGCTCTGAAGTTGTATTTGCGAAGGTCTCTCAGAGTCTCTGCATAAGATATTTTAGCTTTCGCCACCTGCTCTGTGGTAGCTTCCCCTTTATCCCTGCGTGTTGTTAGGTCCGCCAATTTCGTTTCCGCAGTGTGCAGGGATTGCTCAAGTGTTTTCTGCACTCCTACTACTTGTTGGATACAGTGTCCCCTAGCCTCGACATTAAACGCATTGACCTAGAGGAGGCTGTGCCTGTATTCCTGGATGTGGTCGCCATGTGTGTGACAGAATACCGGGTCAGTGAGGCATTCCCGTCAGTGAGGTATTCCCGTGGTAATTTCCATGTGGGTACCCGGGGGGTGGGGCGGCCTCTATCTGAGGGTCACGGTATGTGCGTCATGGTCTGACAATACTCTGCCTAGGTAGTCAGTGTGCTGTATTTGAGGGAGAAGTGTTGTGGAGCAAAGGCATCTATCTAGTGTCACCCTGAGGTTGTGCTGGCGGAATAAAAGGAGTACATCCTAATGTGTGGGTTCTTTTCTCTCCAGGTATCCGCTAGTGTCCAGTGGGTAACCCAGTGTCTGAATAGCTCTGTCTGTTTCCGTGCGGGGGACTGAGCCGGAGGGGGATGAGATCTATCCAAGTTGTTGTCTAGGGTGCAGTTATAGTCCCCTCCCAATAGCCATGGCATTGACATGTATTGTGCTAACACTCCAGTGAGGCGGACCCAGTATTGGTCTTGTTCCACATTGTGGGCATAGATGCTTCCGACCAGTATTTCCTTGCCCTCGAGGAGTCCCGCTAACAGGGAGTACCGGCCTTCTTTGTCGGTCACTCTAGACTGTTCTATGGAGGGGACCCTTGGTCGTATCCAAATCAGGGCACCCCTGGCGAATGTGGAGTATGTTGTGGCGCAAATAATACCCCACCATTTTTTACGTAGGCGATCCACCTCTGTCGCTGTCAGGTGCGTCTCCTCTAAGAGAGCTATCTGTGCTTGCTGCCTCTTATTGTAGGCGTAGATTGCGTATCGTTTGCTCGCTGTGTGCATGCCACTA
Organism: Lissotriton vulgaris; assembly: GCF_964263255.1. NCBI lineage: Eukaryota > Metazoa > Chordata > Amphibia > Caudata > Salamandridae > Lissotriton > Lissotriton vulgaris. The sequence goes on from NC_141693.1 coordinate 1,023,868,375, forward strand.
ACGTTTAATGTAATGATTTTCAGGTACATGTTAGGTATCTTGGCCGCCATAGTGCCAGCGTCTGGGTGGTGTTTCTCTTGGCTTAGTGTCCCCTTCGTCTCTTGTGCCCCCGTCACCAGAATGTCTTCCACTTGTATCTGAACCATATTTCTCTGTGCAGTGTATGCGCTCCCCTGGGGGTATTGGGGGGATGTGAAATGGGAGGGAGATAAGTTGAACCGACGGGAAACAGTCCCAACTTATAGGACCTATCACTTGAGGTGATACGTCCAAACTGCACATCATGTGTGAACTTTGGTTTGTTTCGTGGGGGAGGTGTTTGTCCACTTTTGCCAGCCGTTGCCACTACAGCTACCCACTCATTGACTGTGTTTTAGGGGCGCCCCATTGTACCTATGTTAACCAAATGTGAGCTTAGCTGTGTGAGCACGATTTTTTTCTGCTGTCGTCGCTGTCGGCCCGATGGCCGGTAGGGCTGCGTCTTTTTCGGATTGCCCACGTGTGACAGCTGCTGCTCGACCCATCTACTGGCTTCTGCAGGGTCTGAGAAAAAGTGTGTCTTTCCGTCGTGGATGATCTTGAGATGGGCTGGGAACAGAAGCGCGTACTGGACATTCTTTTGGAGCAGGTTGCGTTTGACTGCTAAGAAGGTGGACCTTTGTTGTTGGGCTGCCCTTGAGAAATCTGGGAATAGCATGACCTGTTTGTCCTCCACTCGGAGTGTTCCCTGCTGTCGTGCAGCTCAGAGAATAGCATCTCTATCCTGGTAATGAAGCAATTTTAGGAGAAATGGTTGAGGCGACAACCCCGGTGGTAGTTTGTGGGCCGGTCCCGGTGTGACCTTTCTGTGGAGAAGAATGGGGTCAGGTTCCCAGCTGGTGTGAATGTCGCTATCCATGTTGTAATTTAGCTGAGAGGTTTAGTCCCTTCCACTCCCTCCGGTAGATTAAGGATGCGAATATTGCTTCTGCGGCACCGTCCTTCTAAATCATCCATTTTATTCTCTAGGAACTTCAAACGCAATTGTAGATCTTTCATGCTGTCTTGGTGTTGTTGCATTTGCAGTTCCAGAGTGTGTAGCGTTTTCTCTCCATGCTTAACTTTATCTGCCAGTCCTATGGTCGTCCCGGAACAGGTTAAGATCTGTGGCCATTTCTCTGAACTTGTGATCCATGGTGACTCTCGAGTGTTCAATTGCCGCGAGGATTTTGTCTAATTTATGCAACATGGTCTCTGAGTTTGAGGATTCCTATCCCGGATGTGCAGCATGAGGTGTCAGGGATGGTGTCCCAGGGGGCCCCGGGATCTACAGAGCGCCCGTTGCTCGTGTGCATCCCATGATGGTCGTGTCCCTTGTCGACAATCCCCGGTAGGTGCTCGTGCCGCTCTCCTTCCGTGGAGGTCCAGTAAGTCGCCGTCAGCTGAGGCCTATGCATCTCTGTTTGGTGTCCCCCATTCTGGTTTCGGTTATGGCTCTTCACAATCGCCCGGTCGCCAACGGGTATTGCCCGCCGACCTTCCCAAGATGCGCCTTGTGCAAGCTCGTGGGGACTTTGCCAGGGGAGTAGCACCTTGAGAGATGGCAGTTAGAAGTGTCTTCTGGGGCCAGTGGCAGCCGGAGATCCCGCTGCCCGTCGGCAAGGGTGCAGGGATGCTCGGTGTGCGAAGTTAGTTGTGCTTTAGTTTAGGTTCCGGGTCTTCAGCAGAGTTGGGGGCCCAATGTGTTGTTAGAGGTGCCTTGGGGTCCCACGGGCTGCAGCTGTAGGCCTCACGCTCCTGCCACCACCCAGCACACGATCGTGCCCCTCTAGGTCTCGAAGGGGCCGGAGGCAACTCCTGGGGGCACCCCTGCTCTATGCTCCTCCGGGCTTTTCCCTGGGTGGTCTGTGTGCTGTCTTCGTCCTGTATCAGCCCCCCAGTGGGGCCACTGCCGAGACCGGACGACCCCCGTCCCCTCCGTCCAGGCATCCGATGCGCCCCTTTCGCACCCCGCAGGCCCTGGATCTCGGCCCTCAGCGGAGTTGGAGGGCCACCACGCCAAGGTGCTGTTGCCCGTGGTGCTGGTGATTTGTCAGCTCCCGCCACTTTTGGGCAGGCCCCCGGGGCCCCTCCATGTAAGCCTGCTCACCTGGGTTATGTGTTGATTGCGTCTCCCCCCACGCACCTCGAGGCCCGGTGCCATGCCGGGGGAGGGTATCTTGCGTGGGCTCTTTATGTGGGTGTCACGGGTGACTTGCCAGTTTCCGTCACTATTGAGCGGGCCCCCGGGGCTTCTCCGTGTAGGCCTGCTCGCCCAGGCTGTGTCTCAATTACGCCTTTCCCCGCGCACCTCGAGGCCCGGTGCAGTGCCGGGGGAGAGTATCCTACGTGGGCAGGCTGTAGAAGTGTTGCGGTGTGTCCCAGCATCGGCCGGGTCTCCCTTCTGGTGGGGGCCCCCCAGCGTGGGATCGGCAGTGTGCGGGGCCCGAAAGCGGATGCAGCGGCGCTTTCACCTGCTCCCTTCTCTAGTGTTGCCCCACTTGGGGGCTACTGGATCTCGACAGCCAAATGCCGCGGGGTCCAGAAGTCGGCGATCGGTGGGCTCCACCCCGGGTCCAGTCTAGACGCGGGAGCTCTCAATGTCCACAGGGCTCCACCATTTTACTGCCGCGGCTGCGATCCTTCCGAAGCCCCCGGCGGCATCAGGGGCATCACCTTAGCCGTCCCTCCAGGCTCTTCCGGTGCTTCTCATGAGCGCTGTGGCTGCGGTGGCATTTGCGGTGGGTTGCGAGTGGGTTAGGGCATATTTTATATAGGATGTTGCGGGCTGCTGAGCGGCGCACTAGGGAAGTGCTGCCGCCATCTTGGCCGGCTTGGCCACGCCCCTCCTAGAAGTTTTATCTTAATGACATGGACATTGTTATCTCAACTTCTAAGTTAGGACTTGCCATGTCCAGACTAGTTGCATCTAATTTACTCCCCAATATGATTTTTGCCAGCATGCTAGCACTTCATTGTAGGTCTGACGATTTCCAATAACTTTTCCTTTCACTAAAATGATATGTACAATATACTTATAGGGGTTTTCATCCAGTCCTCTTCAGCCATTGGTCTGCTATTTTGTTATTCATATTTTTCCTTTGCCAACTAAAGCATAAAGCATGAAGCAATGGGCCAGCCCACTTAAGCTACTGGCAAACTTCACTCTGAGTGATGGCATTCTGCTCTTTCACAAGGAGGACATCCGGACACACAGTAGTTTCCTTACGTACCAGAGACTACAACAGCATCGTGTGCTTTTTTGAGACCAAAAAAATGTTTTACCTTTAAGACTTTTTTTAGATTTATTAGGGCCTGACAGCTTCCCCAGCAATAACGTTTTGCAACAACTAAGATAAACAAAGTATTGTGAAACCAAAAATACTGGCAGCAAACTTCAGACCTATTGGTTTTGCCAATGATTGTTTAAATGTTGTTATTAAATATTCAGTCACAGCTTAACCTTTTTAATCGAGATCCGGTTAAGGCAATATTAAATGATAGTCTAACCCTCATTCGGCCCAGATAGATGGAGCTGTCATTGTGGGGAGCCGTTCTGTGAGATTAACTCACTTGCAGTAGAAACATCAGTAGGTTTAAGGTTTCGCAGTCTTTCCACATAAAGGAAAAAAGTATTAAACCTTTCAAGTCTCAATACCCTCGAGTGCACTGGCAGTAAATAGGAAATTGGACGAACATGGCATTCAATCCGCCGGAAAATGCCTAAGACAATGCTGTCATTCCACTGGCCCGTCTCTGTCCTCCTCTGCGCGTGCCCCGTGGCACTTAGCGGGGCCAGATGGTCCCGGCGATATTAAACTTTAACACAGATGTCATAACAACTCGGATAAAATAGGGATGAGTACAATGCCCCGTGAAAATTGCTCAGGTAATTGAACCCGCGCATTAAGAATAAACGGCAGTGGATGATATGAGCGCGCGCCATCAGTGCCAAGCGGCGGCTCAAATGATGCGGAATTTTCAAGGACAACGAGACGCATGGAAACACCTCACAAGGACATTTACACCACCGTGCTAATATCCGGCGCTAATAACCTCTTGAAAAAAAATATATATATATTACGTAGAACCTGTGCGACATAAGCATTCTAAGTATACATAGGTGTGAACAAATAGAGTGTAATGTGCGTAAACAGTAATTAATTCCGTGTTATGCGAGCTATTTCCATTTGCATGCTAGTTAGCCCATGCAATTACAACCAGGTGAAAGCTTGGAGAGAGTGACATGTGCCAACACATGAGTCGTGCAATTTATAGGCCTCTTTTCCACTCCTGTGCGATCCGGGTTAATGTTTGCACACCGGTACACACACTCCCGACGGGCTCAGTATTTAGCGGGAATAGAATTGCCACACAAATCTATAGGGACCGGATCCCCCAGCATGCTCCACGCCCTCCCATCACCCACCCAATAATTAAACTTGAGATTTGGTGGGTGTCAAAGAACGGCCATGTTTAATATTCACACAACATAAACATGACGAAGTATTATTATTAAAGTTATTAAAACTTGCAAATCAAAACACTGAATTAAAACTGTACATTATCATGTTCAACAATCACACAGAATGACATTATCCCCCCAGCACCAAGGGGCCCTCTGGCTATGCTCTCCCCAGGAAGCGATGCCCACGCGAGGTGCAACCCACCTGCGTCATAGAGTGATGGGCCCCAGCCCTCGTAACCTTGTCCGCCATTTCCAGGGCACCACCACTCCTCCACCAGGTTGACCAGGGACCCAGGAGGCTCGTACCTGTCGCCCTAGCCTCCCCAACCGGTGGTCTCCATCCCCCTGTGAAGAGCTTACCCTCTCTCCCCTCAGTGCTGGCCTAAGGGAGTGTTCAAAGGTGGACTCCCGTCTATGCCATCTATCAAGATCAGTGTTTGAATGTCTCTTTTCCGCCACAAGGGCGACTAGGGGCCATAGGTCCGTCGCCCTTCCCCCCTTCCAATAGATGCAGCACAAAGGACCAGATTCCATTGATCCATGCGTCCATGCCAATGTCTGACAAGTGCACACCATCATGGTGAAACATAGCCGGGCCAGAAATCATTTTATGCGGTAAGTGCAGCAAACGGCCCTTCGCTGAGCACAGTTTTGCCAACTCACCATTCAAACGTCTCACTGAAATGTTCAAAACCCTAGCCCTGATGTCCTTGCCCCACCATTTCCTCGGAATCATGCATGACCATGCAATCCTGGCCTGTGGGAAGGTGTGACCAAGCCAAGAGAATTCGGCGAGGAGCGCCTCCTTGACTGCCAAGCGTCCACGGTCCACCATGTCATTGCCGCCCAGATGGAGTATGATTAAGTCCGGGGACTTCTGTCCCTCGCGTTCTTTGATCTCGTCCACGAGCCGCCTCAGATGCCGAATGCGCATTCCTCCCACACCATGCCATAGAAATTCAGCCCCGACCAAACTCGATGGCTTCCTCAGTCGACGCCGCCGCAGATGCTCAGCCGCCCGTCGCACAAATGAGTGACCCAACACCCAGACCACCATACCCGGCATACTAATCAGAGAGGAAATAGAAAAGTTAGGAAAAAAGTGGCAAAATATTCCGTCACAGTAATTCAGGGCGAACGTAACGCTTGAAACAATTGGACGTCCAGCGGCCCACTTTCATAACATCCTCCGATGACAACCCTGCTCCTGCCGCCAAAGTTGCTGCCCCTATTCTAAATGAGTGAGAAGAGTAACCTGCGCCCTCCAAGCCCAGATGTGTTAAGGCCCCCCGAAACACCGCCTTGAATTGGAACTGCGATACGCACTCTCCATTCTCATGTATGAACAAGGCTGTCCACCCCCCAACAGGACGCGAGGCTAAATACTCCCGCATAGAGGCCACCGGGCATACCGGGGCTCCCAGTGCAGGGCGCAAGTGAATCACTGCTCCCTTTCCCGCCTGGTCAGTCTTGGATTTCGTAAGGATCACCACCAGGTCACCGTGCTCAATCCTTGTGTCCTTAAACTGGATCCCACCCTCCTGATTATTACGGGACGCCCCTACAATCTCTCCCAGGCGAAATGCACCATAAAATGCCAAGGAAAACACTGCCGCAAAGAGCCTGCCCTCATATGCTGAGGTGCATAGCACAGGCAATACCCTCAGGATATCCCCTAAAGTCCTCACATCTAGGGGGCGTCTACAATCCCGCTTAGGCCCTTCCAGCCTGGCCCAACCCGATAAAGCCTTCTTGACTACAAAGGATGACCCAGGATCATGTGCACCCGCTAATCTTGCAAAGAACCCCACTGCTGAAATATGAGCCCTAGCGTAAGAGAGAGACCTGCCCTGATCACTGATGCGCTGCAAGAAAGAGTACATGGCTTGGTTAGAAAACCAGTCTGTAATGCCCGCCTCCTGAACCAGGCACCTGTAATTCAAAAAACACTGTTGATACCCAGCCCGAGGGCGGCCACTCAGTGAGGCACCTACCAGCCCTGCTAAAGCGGGGCTCCAATCTTCCACAGTGATGGGGGAAACACTGTCATCTCGTCCTCCGCTCTTGGGTGGAACTTCCTGAACTCCTGTAACTTGGAACGAGATAAGGCATCAGCAGCGTGGTTATCAACGCCAGGAATGTGTGCAGCCCTGAACGGCAAATTCAACTTCAGACATTCCAACACCTGCCGTTTCAACAATCTCAACACGTGTGCACACGTAGCCCCCTGCCTGTTAATCGCTTCCACCACTGCCATGTTGTCAGAACAAAAGATCACCCATCTGTTCCTAAAGTGCTCCGCCCATATGCTCACTGCTACCAAGATCGGGAACAATTCTAAAAAGGCAATGTTCCTAGCCAGCCCACTCTCATGCCATTCCCGTGGCCATTCAGCCCCACACCACCGTGAGCCCAAGATTGCCCCAAAACCGATGCTCCCAGCCGCATCCGTGAACAATCCCAGCTCCTTGTTAGATACTGCCGGTGTTGGCCAGACAACAGAACCATTAAAGTTCGCCAGGAAACTCAGCCACACTCTCAAGTCATCTTTTACCTCAGCCTTGAGGCGAACCCTGTGGTGCTTCTGGGACAGGCCTACCATAGCTCTTGCAATAGACCTGGAGAACGGGCGCCCCATAGGGATGATTCTCAGGGCGAAATTCAGCTGACCAACTAATACCTGCAACTGATGCAGAGTCACTTTAGTAGAAGACAATGCTCCCTCAATGGCCTGGGAAAAAGCCTGTACCTTATCAAGGGGCAACCTGCACTCGCCAGCCACTGAGTCTATCTCTATGCCCAAAAAAGACATACATGTCGCCGGGCCAACTGTCTTACCAGGGGCCAGGGGTATCTTAAACTCGTGAAACATAGCCACCAACTGTTCTAAAGCCTGTTTACATTCTGCGGAAGCCGCTGGCCCCATCACCATAAAGTCATCTAAATAATGCACCACTCCTTTAAAACCAGACCTAAATGAGAATAGCCAGTGAAGCATTGAGCTAAAGGTCTCAAAATAACGGCAAGACACTGCACACCCCATAGGCATACACCGGTCATAATAGAACTTGCCCTCCAACTGAAAACCTAACAAGTGATAATCTTCCGGGTGCACTGGCAAAAGGCGAAAGGCAGATTCAATGTCCGTTTTTGCCATGATGGCTCCTGGGCCCAGGTCCCTCAACTTCTGTAGCGCGGCATCGAATGATGCATAATTAACTGAACACAGGGCAGGGTCAATTGCATCGTTCACTGAGGCCCCCTTGGGTGCCGACAGATTATGTATCATCCTGAACTGACCAGGGTCCTTCTTGGGGACCACACCTAAGGGAGAACACACATAACCAGGTAGGGGGGGGTCAGAAAGGGGCCAGCTACCCTCCCCAGACCCAGTTCTTTCCCAATTTTGGCCTTGACAACAGCTGGCTGAGCACGCGCTGACAGTAAGTTATTGCAGTAGTGAACCGGGGGAACATCCTGCGCTGGAATGCGGAAACCTTCAGAGAAACCTAGGTATAATAACTCGGCTGCTGACCGGTCAGGATACTGGTTCAGCCAATAAACCAGTCTCCCAATGTCCACAGGAGTGGGCAATTCAAGGCTGTGGGGGCTTGATGTCCTTACTCCAGCCTCCCTTTTCCTTGGATTTTTTAATGCACTTGAACTCGGGGTGGGAGGGGTGCCCGCAATAGGAGCACACATGCTTGAACTTACACTTATCCGGTGGCCAAGTGCATGACTTTCTGTTAAAGGCCCAACAAGTCCCTCTTTTTTCCCCGGCTCCCCCCTGCGAAGTCCGAAAGGGCTGCCTGGCTGGTTGGAACCCCGCTGACTTGCTACCATTTACGCTTTCAAGCCAAGCATTCACCTCCACCTGGTCCCACCCTATGTCTGGATCCTGTACCTTTTCCCATCTAAAGTCCCTATCGTAGTCTAACCAAGCAGAACCACCATGAGTTGCATGCGCCTTCAAAATCTTATGCTGATAGTAAACCAAGGACGTAGCCAGCTCTGGCTTCTTTTCCATCAAAACTGTCATAAAAACCTGAAAACCAAAAAGCCAGTTTGTAATGGACTCCTCCACTCTCGGCCTCCTCTCCCTAGAAGCGTTGTCCTTACCATCTTTATCCCTATACTCCGCCTCCCACCTTTTTGGCCGTATGAGAGAAAACAAATCTACATATTCCCCTTTCCAAATCTTCTCCTTAGTTTCTAGTGGTACATGGGTAGCTAAGCGGCCAGGTTTAGTATACACACAACCTTGCCCCCCCCCGGCCGTAAGCCCACTAGTAGACAAAACACTCGGGCCCTCAAGCTTACCTCCTGAAGACACGGGACCGACCGTCCCTGATGGGTTGGGATGTTGACCTAACTGCCCAATGGCCGCCCGCTCTTTGACCAGTAATGCCAATTGAGCCCTAATCTCGCTAAGAGTGGGATCCTCAGCTGTACTTGGGGCCCATGGCGCTACTGCCGCAGTGGCCCCTCCTGTCCCAGACGTGGAAGGGGGGTTTACCGCCACCGGCGTCGTCCCCACCCCCCCACTCCCCTGCTCCTTAGGACATGCTGACAATGCTTTAAGTGCCCCCAATATCTCAGTGAGCGGGCCCAAAGCTGCGCCCCCCGGGAGAGGAGACACTGGTACTGGAACTGCTGGCAAGGAGGGTGAAGGGGGAACTGGTAAGGGAGCCCCTGGTGCTACTTTATCATGTGGTTGTCCCCCCCCCCCGGTAACTGGGGCCTGCGCAAGGGCCGCTAAAGCGCCACGAATTTCCTCCAAAATCGCCCCTGTCGTATCCTCCGGTGGGCCAGTAGGGAGGGGGGTCCCAGGATTGCCCAGGAGGTTACAAGGTGCCGCTGCCGGTAATACCGGCTGCCTAGGGGGTGGAATAATCACGACCTCGGGCTCTAGAGGCACCTCTTTGGGATGCGTTGAAGGCCGGCCACCCGCTTTCTTGCTCTTACCCCTCCCGCCTTGCTTCTGGACCTTGGCCTTCTTGTTCAAAGGGGGGAAAGCGGCCCTAGGGGGCACACCCGGCCTCCGTGGGCGCTCTATGGCTACCTCGGGCTCCACCTCGGGCTCGGGAAGCTCCCCCTCATCCTCCCCCTCGCTACTCTCCTCGGGACCATCGAACTTTGCGAGCAGCGCCTTGAGCAGCTGCGCTACCTCTGGGTCTTTCCCCTTCCGCTTCTGCAGCAATCCCTTAGGCGGCATATTCCTTCAAATTGATAGCCCCTCTCGCCCGCTGAAGAAATGCAACAGCAGTGCTCCTTTCTATCGCGCGCGGGAAAAACAGTAGTGCTCTTTTCTAACGCGCGCGGGAAAAAACAACCTTCCCGCCCGTTCAAATTACCCGGCAAGAGCCCCCTACCCGCCCTCGCGGCACGCGCCCCAGGCGGCAGGCAAAGGGGGGGGGAATCAGCACTCAGCGGGGACAACAACAAAAGATCGCTACAGCTTGAGCAGGCCCCAGGGGCACCCGCAAGGATAACGATATGCCAGGCGAACCCCGAGGCCCAACCAAGTCCGCAGCCCCGTGAGCTACACCCCTTACCTGCCGCGCTGGTCGCTGCCGCCCCGACTCTGTTCTCCGCGTTCCGCCCGGGCAAGCTCGCACTCCTCCCACGCCTTCCTGGACAGCCGGCTCCAATCCTCCGATCGCACGATGGGAGAGGGGCCGGTAATGACTATGGGGCAGGGGAAGCTAAATGATCGGGATACACGAGGAGATTTAAACAAAAACAGGCTACCGAGCCTGGGGATGCAAGAGGTGGGGGCGGAAGATGCGAGCACGTCTGGGCGCCGGCGAGGAAAGAGGCCGACCCAATTGTGAAAGTGACCTATATAGGTCACGGCCTCTGACCCCGCCCGCGCCGGAAACGCGTCACTGCCTCCAACCCGGAAGGACTTCCCCTACCCGGTCGCCACCCATAGGGTGGACGACCGGCTACCCTGCTCGAATGGGGTGCGTGGGCCGGGGGGCCGGCCCCTAAAGGCGGGCTCGTCTAGCCTCGCCCTTAGTAAGTGTTGGGCAATGAAATGAGGAAATAAGGTCATACATCGTGTTTTCCCCTTGTTCTTGGGTGTGGGGTAACTCAGACTCCCAGTTTGTAAAATGCCCCAATGTTTAGATGGTTTTCTTGAATCGGTTGGATAGTGGGGTGAAAGAAGTTACACATGTGAGGGTATCATCTGGGGTTCGTTGCCGCAGTTCGAGTAATGAGGCCCTGTTGTTGTTTCTGGCCAATTAGTAGACCGAGAGAGTGCTTGGGAATCATAGCCATTGGGGGAGCTACAATTACGGCTCAGCCGCCAGAATTGCCCAAATGGTAAGTTAGCCCTAAGGTGCTTGAGATGATGACTGTCATATCTTAAGAGGCTGTTACAGACCGTTGGTTTCTTGTAGGTGGTGGTGTGTAGGCGGCCCCCTTCCCGGGAGATCAGTAGGTCCAGAACGGGAAGACTGCCAGTAGAGATGTTCCTGGTAAATCAAGACGGGGTTAAAAGTATTTACCCAATCACAGAAGGAGTTGCAGAAGTCAATATACCCTTGCCAGAAAACAAGTATGTTGTCGATATATAGGCCCAATACTGTGATACACGTGGAGTAGGGGTTGTGTTCACATTGGATACATTCTTGTTCGAAGTTGGACATGTAAAGGCGGGCTAGACTAGGGACAAAGGTACTGCCTATTGAAGTGCCCTGTATTTGGTGGTACAGCTGATCTTGGAACAGAATAAATTCTCTTTGAGGGCCAAAGTGGCACACTCAAGAATGAAACTCACCAGGGTGAGTGATATCCAGTTGTTGGACAGAAGTGTCTACTCTATGTCTTCCAAGGTGGCATCTTGTGGGATATTGGTGTACAGAACCTTCACGTCGAGGGTCACCAGAAGATAAACAGGGGTCATGGTATTGTTGATCTCATTGATAAGATTAAGGACGTCTCTGGTATCCTTTAAAAAGGAAGGCATCTTGGTTACCAGGGCCTGTAAAAAGTGGTCACAAAACCCTATCCCTGACACTATAGGTCTGCCTGGAGGGGGTGTGACAACCTTATGTATTTTGGGGAGGGTGTAAAAATAGGGAATCCTGGGGTTGGTATTGACCAGGAAGTCAGCCTTATTCTTGCTGAGCCATCCCTGAGCTTCAGTAGCAGTCACACAGGAATTAATGACGGTGCTCAATTTCTTAGTGGGGTCCTGTGTGAATGGGTTTGTAATACCATCTGTCTGAAAGTTGTCCCCCCCCCCCCCAGGCCCCCCCCCCCCCCCCCCCCCCCCCCCCCCCCCCCCCCCCCCCCCCCCCCCCCCCCCCCCCCCGGCCCCCAGCGAGTATAGTCTGCATGGCTGTTTGTTCTGCTTTGGACACAATATGTCAAAGACAAAAAGACAGCCATGCAGACTCTACCAACCGACTCCAGAATTCCCAATTTTTACACCCTCTTACACCACTTTGGTGGTGTTACAGCGGGCCGCCATGCCAGTGCTTAGCTGCCACACCAACAAAATCGGTAGCCGGGTGCCCACCAGATTACGAGTTTTCTCATGGTCCGATGAGTGCTTCTTTGGCAGTCACACAGCAGAGCTGTGCTAAGGCTTATATGTGAGCCTTAGCACGGCAGCTCCGTGGGATCGACAAAGCCCATTCCTACATGGCATGGACTGCACCATGTCATGCAGTCCATGCAGTGCAGGAACTGGGGGTGCCAACAGACAGGGGGCACAACATTTGCATGCACCCCAAGCCTCTAGGCAACAGGGGGCCTGGTAGGCCACCCTGAATTTCCTTAATGCCAGTATTCTAATGACATGATAACAACCATGAGACCACTGGCAATGAGGAAACTCATAATACGCATGGTGGTGCCACAGCAGCACTGCCAGCATGTTACAGCCTCAGACCATCGCACCACCGACAGAGATCGCGGATCCCTGGCGGCAGCGGCGGGTCCTATGGCGGACTGACCTCCGTACTTGTAATGCTGCGGTCTGACTGCTGGTGTGGTATTCCATGACCCCCACCACACCTCAACCGCGGGTTTGGCGGTCTAACGAATCGCCAAACTGGCAATTAGGCCCTAAGTCAGTGTTACTCGCACACTTTGTCATTATCAACAAGTCATTTTCTTTGCACTATTGAGCAACTAACTTCCTATGTTTTTCCGTATAACCATATCATGAAAGAGATCTGTCATGCAGAAAGTTGTTTCCATGTTTACTTGAATATGGACAGTTGATCATTGATGATATAGATCAATCTTTCATGCCCTTGTACCATTCATTCTCTCATGGGGCATTCCTCAAATTTCCAGTGTCTTAAAATGTGTAAAGTGGCAACAACAGTGCTATAGCATATCAACTATGTATATGTGAAATAAGGCCAATATCATCTGAAAAACCAATGTAGCAGGATCATAGTAGCTGTTAGATGAAGACTGTGACCACAGCCACCTTCAATTGTGTCTTTATAGCCACCCAGTAAGTTGCTATTGAAGTGATTGACAAGTGGATGGGTACAATGTCCCCATCTTCTTCCCTCCAATGGCAACAATTTGTATTTGTTTTAAATCTGTTTAACCCCTTCGCTGCTGATGACGAGCTCAGCTCGTCATCAGCCACGGTGGTCGTGTGCGGATGACGAGCTAAGCTCGCCATCTAACGCGGCTTTTGGAAAAAAGCCGCACAGCGGAAAAATAACCGCAGCAGCAATGTGGTTAATATCTGTGGTATCCAGAGCCATCCATGTAAAGTCTTCATAAACATTGTTTAATCTTTACCCCTCCCCCCACACCTGATATTCAAGCACCATATCCTATTCTTTGTAATTTGCACCTAATTGTTCAGCCCAAACCTGAAGTGGGTGTGCTGCTGTGTGTACTGAAAATAATGAGTCTTTTATTGTACTGTACAGATTGGAGATGACTCAAGGGCCATTTCCCCTTTTTCTGAGATGTTTACTGAAAAGATCTGGACAGAATTCTTGTAGTTTTTCTCTGCGGAATTCTGCAAAGTTCCCAAAGACTCCACAAGATTCCACAGAACTCTGTGAATGGACGGAAGACTACTTATGCACGCTGTTTTCTCTGGCCGGTAGCGTGTCCTGCAGCAAAAACTCAGTGCAAAAAGCACCACGAAGTACACATGGGTGCAGCCATTTTGTTTTACCTGCTTTCTCTGCTGTTCTGTGGATGGTGCAAGGCCGTTCTCAACCTGCTTTCAAATGTGCTAATTCTCCTCCTATCCTACTAATCCACTCCTCATTGACTTATTTTTTTATCAGTGTTTGACTTTATGTGTGTGTATTTTACGTTTTTGTCTTGTTTTGAGCTTTTTCATAACTTTTTGTACTTTTTTGTTTTCCTTTTCTTCCTTCTGTTCTACTTCCTTTAGTTTTTCCGTTCTGCTTTGATGTTGTCCTACTTTTTCTTCCTTTTTACCCGGTCCCATGGCAAAGCAGGCAGCAAGCAGCAACATCAGTGCACAAAGTCACACGCCTTGTGGTCTATGCACTGCCTAATTGATGCAGGCCCACCCCATTTTTGCAGAGGTGGAGTTGGCCACGCATGTTTTTTTTGTGCAGCGCCACCTCCCTTTCATTCTGGCAGCAGACGGAAGACCTGGGAGAGGATGTGTCCAGGGGAGCATCGGCTGCGCCCTGCGGGAGCATCGGCTGCTGTGGGGGAGAGTGCACCAATGTGTGCACCATTGCACAGGACTTACACCACACAGCAGTTTACACACCATGGGGTGGACCTAATAGATCGGGAACTGAACCTGCTCCAACAGCTGGATGTCGACTTTGCTGGGCTTGGTGAGCAATTATTTTTTGTTTTCTAAAAATACAATTTCTTTTCAAATTGCATGATGCTCACACTCAGAAGTAAGATAAGTTTACGTTATGAATAATATAGGATCCAGCTTGAGATAGCCAGGTGCTCGTTGATACCTACTCGTAGTCATTGGCTCTCGATTGGGCTAATTAGTTAAGAAGTGATGCAGACTTCTCTGTCCTGTCACTTAGATGACAGTAAATCAGATAGGTAGCTTTCTCTGTTCCTCTCTTTATGTTGCTCATACAGTTCCAATGTCCCAGTATATGTAGTATGCATTGAAAAGGGAGGCTGAGCGGGCGTGGCCAAGATGACAACTCTGTAGGTCGTGCCTGCCTGTCGTTCCGGCCCCAATACCAGTCCCCAGCCATAGCATTGAGTAGCAGGGTCCTGAATCTATGACCCGCACCCCGGGATGCTCCCCGGAACACACAGGGACCAGAGGGGGGTCACTACGGCGCCCTGGGACCGACGGCAGCCGAGATCTGAGGAGCCACAGAAAGCATGGACTGATCACAGGCCAGGCCATGACAAGCATGGACCGCTAGGGAAGCAGAGCAGCAGTACGGGGCCTCCAGAGTGCAGCAGCCGTGGGGGAAGAGCCAGTGCGGGGCCTCCCTGCAGCCTATCGAGCCGCAGAAGACGAGTGGTGGTACGGAGCTGCAAAGCTCTGGCTCTAGATCCCCTGAAGGTGGGGCAGCTATACAAGGCACTCTACAACTGCGAGACGCTGAGGGCCTTGTGGTGCGGCCTAGGCGGCGATCACAGCCAATCTGCCTATACTAAGGGCTCCTGAAAGACTCAGCAAGAGCCGGCATGGTCAAAAGAGATGTGTGGGGTGGTGTCCACACACCATGCAGCAAGCTATGCCATCAAAGCCCCCCCCGGGGAGCTGAATAGGAAGGCCTGGCTGGGCCCTGGGCAGCACACAAGCCCACCCAGATTGATTAGCTCTACCAGAACCCTCACGCAGCTAACAGGCAGAAAATGGCGCAGCAGCCACGGGCAACACCGCGGGGGCCATCACCACCACGCATATAAACGTAAGGCACAGTAGGCCGGGCAACAATGGGCGGTCCCCCACCTGTGACCACACTGCGGGTAGTGCAATAATCCTGAGCCAAGACATGGGCAGATCGAAGCATGAGGATTCTCCTCTTCTCTGCACCCCAGCCTGGGTCCTCTCCAGTCATAGTGTGGGCTTCTCTCCCAAGTAGCAGCTCTCTCACCCCTCTGCCTGGACCTGCAATGACTGGACCTTCTTGGCTGCAATCGATGAGCGCGCTGTCCCCAGAACTGCACCCCGGCGGGGTGGTGACAGGGCCCATGTGGGGTGTTGGTGACTGTGAAGCGTGGAGGGAAAGTGAGAAGTTCTCCAAAAGAGATACCACGCCCCTAATACAGAGGTGAGACGCAACCCTCCCAGACAGCAGACTCCCCCACCCCCAACAGAGCCTACACGCAGTGGAGCACCGCCATGCCACCAGAGGCCCGTGCTGCCTGGAGGCATCAAGGAGATCGGTTGCGGGCGCAGCTTCTGCCCAGCAGTGACGCACAAGCACCTGCGCAACCAACTATGGCGACCACAAAGGGGGAAAGAAAGACGGATCGGTCAAGGAGATGTTTCTTAAGGCCCCATCTACACTCACAGAGGGCCTGATGGGACCAAAGGACAATGAAGACTTAGAGGCTCCGCTTACTAGCGCTTTTATCAAGACCATATTTGCCTCACTGAGAGACGGCTTCAAGAAAATGAAGTCTGAGATAGTGCAAGAAATCAGAGAAGTGAGAAGGGACGTGGACTCTCTTGAGGACAGAGTGAACGCTCTGGAGAACCAGAATGCAAGCAGGGATGAAGTGCTAGAATCCCTACAGCAGGAGTGATCCGCTTACAGGAACAGCACCTAGACCTCCAGGCCCACACAGCAGACCTGGAAAACCGCTCTAGGTGGAATAACATCCACATCCGCGATGTTCCTCAGGGGGCGGAAGAGCAGAACATTAAGGAGTATGTCATGGGCCTGTTCAGAGAGATCCTTGATGATTCCAAGGACACAGTGATCAAGTTAGACCACACGCATAGGGTGGGTCCTGGTAGATCCTCCCTGGATCCGCTCCCAGACATCCTAACTTCGTGTATGATCTCCGATTGAAGGAGCCAGAGATAACGACTCCTTCCAATATCAAGGACACACGCCTCTTCTATTTCAAGACCTGTCAAAGGGCTGAATGACCCCATCAAACACAGGGTAATATTGTTGTACCTGGAACACTCTGAGGCCCACATATGTCTGCTCCAGGAGACTACTCCCCTAGTGGGAGATATAGAATGCGTTCGCGAGCATTCCCGCAGCACTTTTTTTCATCCCTCTCAAATAAAAAAGCAGGGGTAACTATTCTCATATCTAGGAAATATCTCAGGAAGATTGGGCCTAAACAAGCCAAACTGAAGGGGCGGTTTTTAGCCTATTCCCTTGTTGTGGGTTTAAAATTCTTTACCAGAGGGTCAATTTACTTCCCCAACGAGGGACAAGAAGCATACCTGGCCAGAGAAGTGCAGGAGGTGAGCACGTTCCAGGACAGGAGGACTCCTGGGCGGGATTTAAATATTGTCTTTGATGGTGCCTTAGACAGATCGGCTCAGAGACAGGGCAGACAGGGGCCCTATCGGACGCGGGGAAACAGCAAGTGGCCGAGGTAGGGCTTATAGATATATGGAGGGAGAAGCACTCCCAGCCGCGGTCCGTGGAGGGAGTTGCGGTGGGCCAGAAAGGATGGGCTGGGGAGGGGTAGGGTGGGGGTGCTAAAATTTCGTAGCGCCCGCTGCATCGCATTTTGCGATGCAGGGCACGCTACAAAATTTGTTTTATTCATTAAATTGTTTACTTACCTCCAATTATCCATATGCCGGTTTTTAGCACCCCCCACCCCACCTCTCTGCCCCACCGCAACTACCTCCACGTGCCGTGGCTGAGCACACCACTGCAAGAGAATACTCCTTCTACTCACATTCTTATAAAATATACGCACAAATTGATTATTTTTCAGGTACATCAGGGCTGATGCCCTATATCCAACAAGCTGATATTCAACCACGATCCCTTTTGGACCACTCTGTGATAACCCTCACACTATCACTCCAGACTGAACCCCTCTACCCTCTCACGTGGCGACTGCGAGACACTGTTACACAAACCCAAGGTGGTCCAGCGAATCACTGAAACCCTGAAAGACTACCTGGCAACTAATGATACTCCTGACACTTCTCTGCCCATATTGTGGGATGCACTAAAAGCGGCTGTTGTCGTGTTCTAATCTAGGACCCCGATCAATACTGTGACCTTATGCCCCAATACGGCTATAATCCATCCATACTCCTATAATGGCATAAACGATCAGAGCCATATTTCAGAAACTCGTCTCTGGCATAAACGATCAGAGCCATATTTTCAGAACCTCGCCTCTGCAGCTCATTACAGTAGATGACACAGCAGAAGCCACTATCTTAGATTCCTAGATTACACACTGAGTTCTTTCACCAGATAAAACCCCCAGCAACCTGGGAAAGCCCCGCTTGCTATGTTTTGATTAGTAATAGAACTCTAATGAGCACTGTAAGAACGACCGGTTCTTAGTGACATCTTTATTGACGTCTTATGTCCAAAAACGTACGTCAAACCAGGCGCCTTTCAGGTATAAATAATACCAGCATTGCCTTAAGCAAAAGCGACTACGGTGGTGGTAGAGAATACAGGAGCAGAACAGCTGTCCCTTGCAGAGCCCAGCAGATGCGAGAAGCCCACGAACGCTGCCCCTCCTCCTCCTTGACGCGCTGAGAAAGACGCTGTCTTTTCTCCTGCCGAGAAAATCCAGCCCCGGCGTTTCCAGCCTACCCTTGCGGGTGACTGGGATATCGAGTCCTGAGAGGAGATACAAGACCTCCAACATTCTATTCGAGAGGTACAGTGTTGACTAAACCCTTAGAGAGAATTCTTGCAGCAAACTCTTGGCAAAACCAACTTAACTTAACCTCTTCGCCGCTAATGACACGGGTAACTCGTCATGGAGTTTCCATTGATTTCAATGGAAATTACATTGAAGTTCCAGCAGAAGCATAGCATCCAAGTGGTTAAACTACTACTTACTTACTCCCTTCCACGTATTAGGCTTAGGTCAGGTACACTGGGGTAGGCGTAGTTAGAAACACCAGTTGAGTACGTTAGCTAAATGTATATATGAATGTATATATTTTATTCATTTTAACCATTGTATGGCTAAGAAACCATATCAATGCTTTTACAGTATTATTTCGCAATCCTCCGTTTACTGTATGCACTTTTTATAATAACAAGTCTTGCAATTGTGGCAATTCATTTCTCTTGCACGAGAAGAAAGACTGTTCAATAAATAATACCTTTTTATTGAAAACGCCCGTCTCTCTATTCTCTGCATCTTGGTGAAAGTAATCTGCACAACTGACTGAGTGAAATAGCTGTCTATTGTTTCACACAACTCTAGAGATTGACTCTTATTCTAAGGAGCAAAGTTGTCATGTTTATGCGGTTGTTGGAAAACTGAATCCCTTCTTGTGTGAGCCAGGGGAGCTGATCACTCCCTATTCAGTCAAGACAGTTTCCAGTGACCTCTGAGCTAGTTGGTAACAAACCCAATTAAGTTTAGCATAGTCAGTAGAGACCTGGAAGACCGCACTTCTACGTCTACACTGCTGTTTATGTTATTCCAATGCGCAGGGCCTATAGGGAAAATAGGAACTACACTACATGGCGCCCAACGTTTGGTAAGGCGATAAAACTAACGCAAGACGTTAGAGTAACTCAGTTGTGCTTTTTCACACAGACCCTTTCTACCGTAAATACTCCAATAGACGTCTGGAGTGCGTGAAAGGTTAAAATCCGCCCGAACTCAGTAGGAAGAGATTCCTATGCAAAGCTCTGGTTTATTCAACGTTGAAGGATACAGTGTTCCAAAATATTGTGCACCTAATCTTTGTCCTCCTTGAAACCTGATCTGCAACAAAAGACCTTCCTGACAGTAAAATGTCAGAAGAAGAGAACGGAAACACTGGAGCCGCAGTAAATGCGACTCAGCAGGCTTCCGATGAAACAGGGATTTAACCACCGGGTGCGATAATCATCCCGGTCAACATAAGAAAAACTATAACATTAAAACTTATAGAAAATGGACTGACCACACAAGGTGGCACAGTCGTCATCGTGATAGAGGCACACGAATATCGGCAGACAGAGGTATTCTATTCTTGGATAAAATTTCCAGCGGCAAACGCTGCAACACACAAATTCCACTATTACAAAATAGAGGATCCACCGTACGCTCCTTTTGAGGAGATTGAAATCCCATTAAAATACCAAGAGCATCTGCTCTGGTTTAAAGGAGCCCTAAAACACAATGATCATAATACCAGGCTCGGTCCACTAGGTTGACCAGGAGCAACGTGGCCGGTTCTAGCCAGCTACACACCACATCCGGACATTGAAAAAATTTCAAAAGAGGAACTTTTAGCACAGCTAAAAACATTAATTAAAATAAATAGACAATTAGTCCAATATGTAATGAGGACTGCAACAGTCCAAACAGCTGCTAATGCACCACAGCTGACCCCCTCATCAGGGGAACACAAATAAAATTACACCACAGAACATACAACCATGTCTTGGTAAAACACCCATTAAACGGGAACAAATTCCTTTCTGGTTAGCGCAGAAAATTACTCAAATAGAGGCAGTATTTCCGAATACTACCCCTATTGAGAAACACAGAATCTTGACCATCTGCCTTCCAATGGGGGTCGCACCACATGTGGAGGACTATGACACTTGGGGTACAGTCTTTGCTTCCATTTACACAAAAACACATGGTGTTCCGCCAATGGTGGTAATGCCAGATGTGGTAAAACAGATTCAGAATGAATACGGTCCAGAACCTGCTTTAACTCTTGGTATGAAATTACTGAAAGACTTCAAGCAGGTCTCGGTTATATTACTAGCAAAAAAAAGGAGAAGCAGCATCTGTGGCGATCCGCCAGAAGTTGAAGGAAACAGATATAACAGATCAACCAATTGAGCTTGCCAGAATTGTAGAAAAATGTTATGAAGAATTAGGTAGAGACAGCTTGGGTGGGAAACCAGTGAAACCCCAACTACTCGAAAATCCTGAAAAATTATTTATTAAAAATAATTCAAACACTCCTAAAAAGAGCTGGGATGGAAATAAACAATCCACTCCCAAGGAAAAAGTTTTCCAGTACAGAGGAAGGTCTCCTCGACGGAGGGAAAGAACTCCGACTCTAGAACACCAGTCTCCCCAGAGGGAGCCCTCTCAGAAGAGATATAACCTTAGAAATAGGGATAACTTGAAGAAGCCTGATAGATATCAAAGTATTGATACACGTCCCTCTCGATCTTTTTCGGGGAAATCGGAAAGAAGAGGACGGTCAGACCCAGGAGAGCACACCAAGTCCAAAGACAAGGTACCTGCTCAAAGTAAAAAATCACAATTTCCAAGAAAGAAGGTAGCCAGTATTAGAGTAATCGAACATGCCGAGAATACTGAGGACACAGCTGAAAAACGGGGAGTGGGCACAGACAATGCTAGACAGTGCAGCAGAAATCACCATAGCTCGCAAGATCCTGATGACTCATCTGGAGACAGTGTGGCCACGAATGAATACATTCAAGTAGAAACTGCTGACACCAAAGTTAGCGAACCTCATAAGATATATGAAATAACACTTCGTATAGAGGAAGATAAGACTAGGAAAATAAGGGGTCTATTCTGGGATAAACTCTCAAAAGGCTATGACATCCTGTTAGCTGAAAAAGATTGGCCCCCGGAGTTTGTCAGGGAGTGCCCTCGTGGTGAAGAAATGATTATGCCTGCCTTCTCGAATCACATTCCGATTCACACTAAATATATATATGAGAGGAAATGGGCAGTAACCCAGGCACCAGCATTATATAAAAATCATGTAGGATGGGATGAGGACTCTCCTCCTCACAAAATCCAGTTAAAAAGTCAAACGACTGCACAAAGGCAGTATCCAATTAAGCAAGAAGCTAAAAAACAAGTCAGGGAGATTTTAGATCAACTTGAATACCAGGGGGTGATTGAAACATGCACCTCTCAAATGAACAATCCTTTGTTTCCTGTCTCCAAACCGAACGATTCAAATCGTCTAGTCTTGGACTACAGACACCTTAACTCATGTTGCAAAACATTTGCAGTACAAAATTTGCATAGTGCTGCACTAATGAATAACATAGTTAGAAAAAAATATAAAATGACATTAGACATATCTAATGGTTTCTTTTGTCAAAATATTGCACCAGAAAGCAGATACTTGACCGCTTTCTCAGTAATGGGGTCTCAGAAAAATTTCTGTAGGCTCCCACAGGGATTCAAGAACAGCCCAGGACTATTCTCAGCCAGAGTAACAGAGTTACTACAAATATATGATGATGAGGCATTAACTTACGTCGATGACATCTATCTAACAGATGACGACTTGGAGACTCACTTGAAAAGGGTGAACACCATAATACTTGGGTTTGCTGCAGAGGGTTACAAATTCAACTTTAAAAAGTCAAGAATTGCCCATCTGACAGTATTATTTCTAGGATTCAAATTATCAAGTGAAGGGAAAAGCCTAGCGGACAACTTCTTAGAGAAGTGCGCTGTACTCCAAGCACCTAAAATGCTGAAGAACGTACAATCGATTCTAGGCTTCCTGAATTTCGGAAGAACATAGATAGTAAACTACGCGGAGAGGGTTAAACCTCTCTACGAACTAATTAAACCTGATTTTAAACAAATCAACTGGACTCAAAAACACACAGAAATTTTGAGATCACTGCAAACAGACATGTTAGCAAAAACAAAATTAGATACACGTGACAATGCAATCGACCTTGTAATCCGAGTCATCCCAGGAAGATGCGGATTCACGTACCTGACCTCTAATGAGGGAGAAACTGTACCAATAGCTTACAAATCACATTTGTACACACAAGCAGAAAAAACATTCAGTCTCACAGAAAATACTGTGAAAGCAGTACAAACTGCAATAGCAAATGAACGAGAACTAGCACGCAGCAAAAGGATCATTGTCCTCACGGCAGAATCCGCCTTTGAGTCACTATTCAGCCCAGTAAACCTGCCTACAGTGTCACTGGATCCGAAATGGATACAGTGTGTAAATTCTCTTGGTGCGGAAGATGTGAAATACTATTTCGCCGCACACATGAAAAAACTGAATGATTTAACTTATGAACAAGAATATCCTCTGCCAATCGAAATTCTTCCTCTATAACAATACTCCTGTATAATCTACACAGACAGATTTGTACAGCATTTCAACATAGAAAATAAATCCTACGATGCAGGCTGCGGGATTGTTAAAGGTCGCTGGCTGTGCAGTAAATTCAGACCGAAAATAACAAAAACTGAATCAGTGAGAAACTGTTCGGCTCAGCGAGCTGAAATCAGATCTTTAAAGATGGCGCTTGAAAATGCAGAACGTGAATTCCCGACACTAATCGTGTGCGATTCGCATTTTTGCGTCAACTCTTACAATAATAAGTTGCAGAGCTGGATTCAAAATGATTTCAAAGATGACACAGGTGCCACATTCAAGCATAAAATGCTTTGGAAACAGGTAGTTCTTTTACAGAAAGAACTACAAAAGACTCAGTTGATACACACTCTGAGTCATCAACGTGATGGCGTTCGCGTTGCAGGGAATTCATTGGCTAATACAGCCACAGCGGAAGCAAATAAACCGTCTTCCGTAGCCACAAAAAAGCGTTCAGAAAAATACATAGACGGGGAAACCATGCTGGCAGTAAAAACGTCCTTAAAATGCGACTGTGCAGCACTACCCGTGAACTATCCACTCAATTATGCATACGTAATTGATGCAAACTCCGTTCCTTTTGCTCGAATCCCTGGAGTGGGGGATAGGGTAATTCCAAACATGAACCGGAGAAAGTTATTAATAGCAGACGCACACATGGGGGAAGGTCCAAGGCACATGCAGATGAAGGAATCTCTGACTGAATTACAATCAGTTTACTGGTGGCCGGGGATGAGCGTGCAACATCAAATATATGTAAAGACCTGTCCCGAATGTGACAGAGATCGCAGTAATGAACCGGTCCAGTCTGTTGCCCAATTACCATTTATAGACAGGGTAATGCTGTCTATATGCAAACCAGCGTCCTATTAATTGTTTAAGACTAAAATTCACTTAAAAAATGTGGCCCCAGGGCTCAGCTGACACCAAAACTGTTATAAAAGATCTGCGAGTCTTTATCGGCACATACGCAATTGCCATGTTCCATTCAGATCAGGGTCCTGCTTTCAGCTCTCGAGCTTATAAGGAGGCTATGGCCAGTATGGGCGTTGGGTTGCGATACTCTTGTCCATCACACCCTGAGGGGAACAGTGTAGTGGAAAGAAAAAACTGAGACATAAAGCAATCTATAACAGCGAGGGTGATGGGTGGGTCAAACATTTAATAAGTGTCCAACTTAGTCTAAATAATTTGCCAAGAAATTCTCTAAAAGGTTTCAGCCCGTACGAACTATTGTTCGGAACTAGAATGCATGATCAGGACCTCGATAGTCAGGTTTCAGTGGTAAAAGAAAAGAATAAAGACTTTGACATCAAAGATCGTTTGGCTGTTTTACAGGACTTGAATGAAACAAGAAAATCCTTAAGCAACATAAAGTTAAAGCAACAGCCAACTACCACTGAAGACACACCACCTGTCCCAGCAAGACCTGTCTGGATTCCAAAGATTGGGGATCTAGTCAGAGAAAAAATTGTGGTGAAGAAGGAATTTGGGCCTTCTTACAGAAAAGCAGTACCTGTCTTAGCAATCAACGGAACAAGATCAGTAGTACTACCGCCTCTTGCTGGTAAAAAGGAGAACCGAGTTGTATCAATCGACCTGGTAAAACCACAAGCATGTGGCCTATAATCAACAGTAGGCCAAGTGGACTCCCAAGAAACAACAGAATACCCAACTTTGCAACAATCCAAGAGGTTCAAACTGAAAGACTAATCTCATTTGATAAACCTGCAGTGCACAGAGAGGGACTATGCAATAATGCCATGGAACTCGTGCCTCTTGAAACACAGATTGAAACAGTTTGTCATGAAACACCTGTCTACAATGATGTGGCATCAGAATGTGCTACCAAAAGACAAATTGAGAAAACAATTCCAACAATTGACAGAACTGCCTCTGGCTACTTCATCAACTTCGATACCTTTTCTGAAGATCAAAACGACCCTGAAGTGACGCCAGAATCAAAGACTTTTAGGTTTAAAGTATTTTATTGAAGCAGGGTAAGGAAGGAAACAACAAGGACATGAAAAAAGAAAACCACAGATGCCCCACAATCAATGCGTACGGTACATTAGATACATCAAAGCATTTCTGTCGCCTCAGAGGGCACCATCCAGCATGGAAACACAGCTTGCTCGCCTGTGGTTAAAGACAAAAGAAAAGAGAGGGGGAAAAAGGGAGGGGGGGAGGGGAAGAGAAAAAGGAAAAAGGGGGGAAAAGGGCGGGGAAACAATCCTGCTCCATATCCTACCCAACCAACAAACCCCCCAACTCCCACACCCCGACCCACCCCTTGTACTGTGCCAGTGACCATCTGCTCCCTCCTCGTAGCGACCCTCCGGTTGGCTCCGCTACTATATGCCGGCTCCGACCAATCAAACAGGCGGGTCCGGCGGCGGTGTCAGCCCTAACAGCCTGAGATACCTAGGGCAGGTGATCTCCCTGAATTCAGAACACAACAGACCATGGAAAGGCGCCCACAGCTCCTCAAAAGCATCTACATCCCCCGCCGCCACTAAGGACATTTTTTCCATGCCAAGGACATGCCACAATCTGTGCAGCCAGCCGACAACGGTGGGGAGCGTGGTGGAGCGCCAATGTATGAGTATGTTTTGCACCGCTGACCCCAGAGCTATAGCAATCTGTCTACCCCTTTTAGACCTGAGAGGGTACATCAACCCATTCGGCAACCCCAATAGGACGTAGGCAGGGAACCGGGGCAGCTCTATCTCGAAACATTTGTCGACCTCGCAGAGGACCTCTTCCCAATAAGAAGCTAAAAGGGGACAGTCCCACAAAATATGAGTAAGCGTGCCAGTTTGGCCACAGTTACGCCAGCACGTCCCTGGTATTGACCTATCCATCTCGTGTAATTTCTCAGGAGTGCGATACCAATAGGTCGAAATTTTGGTGAAGGTCTCCGTGAGACCCGTGTGATAGGCAGAGTGGCGTGAGCGGTAGGAGATGTGGTCCCATTCTGTATGACTCAACACTCGTCCGAGCTCCCGTTCCCAGCGCTCCCGACCCGGGTTGTGGATGTGAAAGGGGGGGGGGGCTGCAGCATCTTGTACAAATCGGAGATAAGCTTAGCGTCCGACGTGCGAGTGACTAGCCAGCGCTCGTACACCGTGATCTCCCGGTCCGCCTTTTCACGCACTTGCGACTGTAGCGCCCAGTGGCGCGCCTGCATATACCGCATGCGCTCCGTCTCGGGAAGGCCATAATCCCGCCGTAAGTCCGGGAAGGGGACGACACCCTCTGGGCCATACAGGTGATACAAAGCGGAACAGCGGGCCGCCCGCCAGCAGTCATAGGCGCCAGGCTCCGTTCCCGGGCCAAAGTCCGGATTGCAAATCAGCGGCGTGAAGGGAGAGGGGAAGGTAGTGAGTTCATGCCTAGTGGCCACTGAGTCCCATACCCGAAGTGGGACGCGCGTCACAAAAGAGGCGTACAGGTTAGGGGGTCGATGAGCCCGCCTCAAGAAAGGCACCTCCTGTAGCGTTCTGCCTGCTACCGCCTGGTCCTGAAACAGCCAGTGTTTGTCTGATTCCCACCGGCTCCACTCCACCAGATAGAGCAGTTGGGCGGCCTGGAAATATTTCCGTAAATCTGGTATCCCTAGCCCTCCTGATTCAGGCGCCAACGTAGCTATGTCCCGTTTGATCCGTGGTCTACGGCCCTGCCACACAAAACGTGCAATGGCCGATTGAGTCTCCGCGAGCCACCCTGTGGGGGGCTGTAGCGGTAGCGCCCTAAACAGGTATAGTACCTGAGGTAGAAGGGTCATCTTCACAGCAGCCACCCTACCCAGCAGCGATAACGTGCCCTTATCCCACCGAGCCAGTTCCTCTCTGAGTTTCGTACTCAAAGCCGCGTAATTGGCAGTGACCATCGCGGGGAGGGAGGGTGCCAAAAGGATCCCCAAATACGGAATCCGGTCCCCGGACCAGCTCAAAGGGAAAAGCCTCTGCAAATCAGCCCTGGTGGTGCCGGTAAGCGAAATATCGAGGGCAGCAGATTTCCCGAGGTTCACCTTGAAGCCCGCCACCGCGGCAAAGAGATCCAATTCCGCGATACAAGCCGGCAGTGACCTCCGTGGGTCATCGAGCGTCAAAATGACGTCATCCGCATAGAGGCTAATCGCGTGGTGAAACTCTCCCATCCTGACCCCGATGATATCGGGGTTCTGCCGAACCCTTTGAGCAAACGGCTCCATATAAAGAGCAAAGAGCAAATGGGACAGTGGACATCCCTTTCGTGTACCCTGTTCTATAGGAAAGGGTCGTGAGCTGCCCCCGTTCACTCGGACCACCGCGGACGGAAACTGGTAGCAGTTGAAGATCAGGTGCCGGAACTTCTCGCCAACCCCGAACTTGCTCAGGACCTTCTCTAGGTAGGGCCCGTGCACTCTGTCGAAAGCCTTCTCCGCGTCTATGGAGAGGAGAATTCTTTTCCCGGGGATCCTGGAGGCCTTCTCAAGAATATGAGTCACCCTCTTCGTGTTGTCCACCGTCTGAAGCCGGCTTGATCCGAGTCGACCAGGCCCGGGAGATGAAGTGCCAACCGTGCCGCCAGTATGCTAGTGAAAACTTTCAGATCCGTGTTCAGTAGCGAGATAGGGCGGTAGGATCCACAGGCAGTCCGGTCCTTGCCCGGCTTCGGGATCACGGAGACCGTGGCCTGAAGAAATTCGGGGGGAATGGCGCCCGGCTCCGAGAATGTATTGAAGAGGCGGGTCAATAGAGGCGCCAGCTCCTGACAGAAGGTCTTATAAAAAAGGGGGATGAAGCCATCCGGTCCCGGGGCCTTACCCGGTTTAAGCCGGGAGATCGCCGTGACCACCTCCTCGATACGAATCTCCCGCTCCAGATACTGGGCCTGATCCGGCGTCAACGACGGGAGCGGCACCGATTCCAAATAGTCCGCCTCCGCCAGGGCGGAGGGGGCCTCGCCAGTGTAGAGGTCAGCGTAAAAACTACGGAAAACGTCCGCAATCTGTTTGTCCTCCGTGACGGAACCTCCGGCAGGGGTAACCAGCTCCTTCACCCGGTGCTGTTGATGTTGCACCCTAAGCTTGTTGGCCAAGAGCCGTCCACACCTGTCGCCACCGGTGTAATACTTGTGCTTCAGGCGAAGCATCGCGTACTCAGCCCGGTCCATGTCAAGAGCAGACAAGAGTTTCCTGGCGGCTTTCAGTTGCCTCCAGACTCTGGGGGCTCCCGTTCTATGATGGACCTGCTCCAGCTCCCGCACCTGCCGGGTAAGCTCGTCCCGTTTGAGCTGGCGATCCTTGTTCTCCGCCGAGGAGATAGCGATAAATTCGCCCCGGAGCACAGCCTTCAGGGCGGCCCATTGCGTCGCGCGGGAGGTGTCGTCGTTATCGTTTACGCGCTGGAAGTCCGCAATGGCCGCGCGGATCTGTTGCACCGTTGAACGCCTATGCAATAGTGTATCCCGGAGACGCCAGACCCCTCTCGGGCGAGCCACCGGGGGTACATTGAAGGTACCCTCCACCGGCGCATGGTCGGAAAGAGAGAGGACCCCCATGTCGGCATTCGAGGCCTGTGCGAGCATCGGGCCAGTCACAAGTAGATGGTCCAGGCGCGCGTAGGACTTGTGTGCGTGAGAGAAATAGGAGTACGCGCGGGTCGCAGGGTGGAGGCGGCGCCACATTTCATGCAAGTCCAGCTCCTCAAGTCGGGTACGAACCGAGCTCGAAAGCTCTCCCAACTGGTGGCGCCGTTGCACAGACCTGTCCAGAGTCGCGTCAAAGACCAGATTCAAATCTCCTCCTAACACTATGTGCCTATCAGAGGTGGACGCCACATCTTCCAATGCCCTGTTAAAAAATTGATCTTGATGGTCATTGGGGCCGTATATGGAGCCTACAGTCATCACCAAGCCCCCCACCTTAATCCTATACGCCAGAAGTCTCCCTTTCTGTTCCGCTACCTTTTGTAATATCTCCCCCCTGAACCCCTTAGAGAACAGAAGTGCCACCCCTGCCATTTTAGAAGCGCTGGAGGAAAAAAGCTGCGTGGGGAACTTGGGGGTACGCATTCTGGGACAATCTTTGGCCAGCAAATGGGTTTCCTGCAGTAGGCAGATGTCAGCCTGTGAGTTCTCCAACAGAGACAGAACTGCCCGCCTTTTAACCGGGTTATTCAGCCCTTTCGCATTCAGAGTAACAACTTTAAGAGCCATCAAGGAGGGGAACCCCTGAAACGCACATGAAGGTGGGCAAAGCCCAGCAGGCGAAACACAGAGGCCACCTCAAGAAGCTTCAGCACACAGCGAACACAAACTTCCCTACGGCACAGTACAGTCCCCAAACCCCAAAACCCCTCAACTAAGTGGACCCCCCCCTTCCCCCAGAACTTCACACACCCAACTCCATACCGCTCCCAACTCCCAGCCCCCTAGCAAACCCCCAAACTCGAAACACCCCCCTGCAATTCCCTTCCCCACTCCCCGCTTCTCAAGTCATTCAAAGAAGTCATTGTCCCAGTCCGGTCCTTATCGGACAAGGCCGTGGAAAGTCGATCTAGTGGACGTCCAGCCACCACCACCTGCACCCGCCTTCCCGTCCCTCCCCACCCCCAGAACCCCCGCACCTGCAATAATGAAAGGCTAATGTAGACTCCCCCCGGAGTAAGTTCAGGCCGTCAAGGCCACTTCACTGTTCGTTGTTGCTCTGGAGGCCTCCTGAATGGCGGCCGACATGTCCGCCCGAATCGTGGCCGAGTCAGGCCACTCCGGTGGCGGGGAGCGCCTCTCCCCAGCCTGCTGCCAACCATCTCGAGTGCTTCGTCTACGGCGTGGCGCCGGGGTGTCTGTATCCGATGCTGTGATGCCCAATACTGCGCAGACATCCTGGAGGGACCGGAGCTGGTGCAATGTCCCGTTCCACCGGAAAATCAAGCGGAAGGGGTGCCCCCAAGAGTACTGCATGTCATGCTCCCGAAGGAAGTCCGTGGCGATTTTAAAGGATTTTCTCTTCTGCAGTGTGACCGTAGATAAGTCCTGATAGAGGGCCACCGGGTGGTCTCTGAAGCGGAAAGGCTGCTGCCGCCGTGCCTCGCGGAGGATCCGCTCCTTCAGGGGGAAATCCGGTAGAAAAGCCAAAATGTCCGGGGGGGGGGCGCCGTGGCTCTGCGAGGGCGGCCCACCCGGTGCGCCCTGTCGATGCGGACTTGAAAGTCCTCTGACTCCCCCAAAATTGCGCGGAAGAGGGCCTCCAGGTAGGCGGTCACGTCTTCACCCTCCTCGCCGGACGGGACGCCCCGGACCCTGACGTTGTTCCGCCTGGACCGATTTTCGAGGTCCTCGGCGTGGGCCTGCAGCTCAATCTGTTGCTCCCGCAGCCGCAGGACCTCCTGCTGCAGGTGGGTAATCTCTTCGTCCCTGGAGTGACCAGCTTCCTCCACAGTGTTGACTCTCTCCCCCAGGGAGTCCACCTCTCTCCGTACCTCACGGACCTCCCCGGCCACCTCTTGCTTCAAAGTCTGAAAATCCTCTCTTAAGGAGCTAAACAACGACTCCAGAAACGATCGTGTCACTGGGGGTTCCCCGCCTTCAGCGCCTCTGGAAGGGGCCGGGGAGTTCGGGGCGGCCTGGCTCCCTCCGCTGTGTAGGGCACCGCGTCCCAACATGTCCGGCAAAGTTCGGTCGCCTCTCCTTTGACCCCTGGCATTCGACATCCTGGCGGTGCGGGGGTCACCGATGGCCGCTGTGCAGCGGGAAGGCTACCAGGATCAGGGCAGCTAGTCGCCAGCCAGGAAGCACCGCTACGCGGAGGCCCCGATCAAGGCCGGGCGGCCGGTCCGAGGCACCCAAAATGGCCGCCCGTTACAGTCAATGGGCCAACGCCCAGGTAACGAGGCCTACCTCCGTCGCGAGTCCAATGGCGATACACACAGCCGGAGGGCAGGCTCGCGGGGCAAAGGCAGCCGGGGCCGGCTCGTCTGGATGAATAAATGCTCCGGAGGCGCGACACAACTCCACCACGACCAGGGTTGGGCCGGAGCGGCCGCGCGAAGCGAGCGTTTTCGAGCCCCGGACTGGCGTAGTAGTCGGAGGCCGGCTTCGCCTCCGTTGCCCTCCTCCGTTCGGCTCCGCTCCGCCAGCGAAGTCCTCCTCGGCACCCGCTCGAACACCGCAGCGCAGGCACTCCGGCAGGCCGCTCACAGTCGGCAGATCACACCGTCGAGACCCCAAGCCTGAAGGTCTCGCGGCCTTCGGACTGCACACAAGCCGACCAGCGGGCTCCGCCCCAGGCTATCTCAGGCGGAATCGCACCATTGGCGGGGCACCCAGGGCTCACCGATTGCTCCACACCACCACTGGGGTCAACAGGCACAGTCACCGCTCGATCCGGGGGGGAATCAGCGGCTGCGAGCGGTGCAGGGTTTCAGGGGTCCGGGAGCTCTCGGCAAGTGCGTCCTCTCAGCCCGCCATCTTGGCCACGCCCCGAAACAAAGACTTTTAAAGAAAAAGCAACAGAACTCTTTCATCAACTCAAGGAAACTTACCTTATTTCTCCATGGTTAGAGTTTTGGTTTGGGCTAGGTATATTTTTCCTCTTGCTTTGGCTCATCATGGTGCTTTGTTTGGGAAAATTCATTGAAGGAAAATACAGTTCAATGGACACAGAAAGTCAGAACATCAACTTAGTTCTAAAACCACACAAATCATCCCACGTGAAGAAAAGAGGACTATCATCAGTAAATGTCACAGCCATTCCAATACCCGGCGGGGTAGTATGGGACAAGACGAAATCCTGAAATATCCTCACCAGTTCAAGGTTTCATTAAGTGACTTTGTAAAACCAAGTACATTTTCTGATGATTGGGATTTTGAAAGTATAAATAATATGATGTCAGATTTAGTGTTGTCAGCAAGATTTACGGAACAGAACATGATTATTTACAAGGTTCGTCTAATTATGAACAGATGTACTGCTTCTCACATTACGGAGACCATTACTTACATAAATCCGCACAACCTAGAAATATTTTTAAATATAACCAATGGGAACATTGTGCTACTACACCTAAAAGCAGTTCGAAAACATTCTATGAGAAATTCCAGTACTTCTCAGGGTTTAACACAAGTGATGCAGAAACGTTTTATTACAAACTGTTGGATAAAACAGGGTTGAAAACTATGCTGACAAATACTAAATTGATATATTCAGAAGCATTTTATGAAAAAATGATGACATTTGGTTTTGATTTTTGGAACAAACCATCTATTCCCAAGCCAATACCTGATAATGCAATGACAGAAGTTGAATTAGACGTATCTAAAATCTTACATCTAAACAGAACACATCCTGATTGGAAAAAGTGGTTAATCTGGCCTACTGACACAAATAACTGTCAAGATACGTTCCTGAACAAAACACAGGGGTTAACAATGACCAGACCAGACCCTAGATACTCCCAGAGACAACATCCAGGGATAGTAACAACATACAGTGTAGGGAAACTGTTCCTTGAATGGCTAGAATCATCCACACTGGCAGAAATTAAGCAACACTTAACTTTACTTAAAGATGGTGCTGACTTGCGTGATTTCATTATGGGACCACGCAAACAGCGTCAGAAACGCTTCATAGCGGCCAGCATCTATGCGGCATTCAAACGAGGCTTGGAAAGTAACACAAATTGAAACAGCTGAAACAATACGAGAAATTGATCGTATTAATTTGGAAAAATCACTTTCTGTTGTGGACAATAGGTTAATGGCTCTGTCTTCCAGAATATATTCACTGGACAGTATTGTATCATCTGCCATCGATATAATAGATAAAGACTTGCTAATGTTACAGCATGGCCAGTCGCAATTACGTTCTATTGTACAGCTAGGCTGGACGCTGCAAAATCTTCATTCAGGCTATGTGCCATGGCGCTTAATCAACACAACGTCATTGTTTTCCATCTTTAACCTTACTGATAAACAAATCAGCTTGGCACAGAAAGGAGCAGACTATACAATCCTGAGCATCGAAAAACTTGAGAGATTACCATTGACAATGTCAGAAAGACCTGTCATTGAATGGATAATACACGGGATTATCACAATTCGTATAACAACTTTCCAATTTAAAAATTGCCTTGAATATATACCGACTGACCAGTATGAACAATTGGGTAAAGGGTACATTAAGTCAGAATGGAAATTACCATATACACACACATGCTATAGTGACAGCAACAAAAATGTATTTCCTAGTGGGGAAAATTGCAAACATTCACTAAGCGGTATACTTTTGTGCCAAGGTATTAATTTACACGGGGCCTGTGAAGGAAGTTCAAACAACCTTTCATGCCACCAACATGTCACACCTACAACGCAGATAGAGCCCTTCTTTAGACAACTTGCTAACGGGAGTTACATTCTAATAACGGATCACAGCTGTTGTGGCTTGCTGCCAGGAAAAGCCTATCTCGTAAGCGTAACATTATTATTATTATTATTATTATGTTTCTTATATAGCGCCAGAATCGACCCCCGAAGGGGTATCTCCGCTCTTGCCTTGGGAACCCGTCCTAGCTTTTCCCTGTGAGATAGCCCTTACAGGGCATCCCCAAGGTGAAAGCCAGGCATCCCGCCGCAGGGGGGCCGTTGAAGAGATTAAGCAAGCTTAATGCCCAGAGTTGCAGAGTGTGAACCCATGATTAGGTCAGGCACCGAAGAGAGAATTATCGAGTCCATGGACATTTGAGCTCAAGACCCTGCCGCGTCGGGAATCGAACCCTGGTCCCGGGTCTGACCTCTGCTTCAGGGTCTGCCTGCTCTAACCAGTGAGCCACACTTCTCCACTGTCCACTTCTCCGTGGTCACTTGCTGTATGCAAGCATTGTTTCCAAACGGCCCTGGAGACTCCGAGACTCTGATATGGCCTCGTTTGAATGTCTCTTCTATACGAATTGATACTTTAAGCAGAATGAAGTCTGTGCTTTTACAGACAACAGTGCCCATAACGTCATCAAAAGAGACGTATGATCTCCAAGTTGCAAGGACAGCTTCGGAGATACATGACCTTTTATCAACAAATTGCCCCGTGCATTTCACAGAAAAACTTAGCCAAATTCTAAATATGTCAAGTGCCGTAGGCATCCCAGGCGTATTTAAGACCATTTTTTCTGGACTGTTAACACCATTCAAAACAATCCTAGGAATTATTCCTAATTTTGTCCATTCAGTCTTTGGCGGCATGCCCCTGATTTTGGGACTTGTAGCAGGCATTTTATTTTTGACTCTCCTGCTCCGATATGGCAAGCCAAAACACAGACATGACTCCGGCAAGGATGGAAGAAACGATCCTAGCAATACGCTACCGGGACCGCATAACTAGAGTCCTTGGATTGGCCAGGCTGAGAGATCTGAACATGACCTGGTTTCTTTCATTCAGACCTATATGGCAGACCTGCATCTTACCTGTGCTTCGATGTATGCTATGCGGAGAAGAATGCGTGTTGGACACCTGTCTTGCACTTCCATCAGCAGTACCAATGGATATTGATACTTTGCTAAGTCCTGTAACGGCTCATGCATTGTCTTGTCCCCAGCGGCTACCAATCCTGATGACGGCATTCGTTGAGACTCCTGTGCTACGACTAGGTGGTGACAGTGGAGGGGGAAATAAAAGCAACATCACCCAGGTACAACCTTCTGTGAGTATTGCTGATCCAGACATCGAAGATAGCAATCATTCTCACACCTGCCAAGTAACTGCATTATCAAACTTGGTCGAACTGTCACCTGATTTTGTAGACCAATTTTTTGAGAGCCTATCTGATATGATGTTCTCCCCTGAACAGAAACAATGATTTTTGAAAAGCATTCCGACACACAACGTTCCCATGAACTCTGAATTCGGCCTTCAGTTTTGAGCAACAAAAACTGCTGAAATGCGTTGGAACTCTATTACCCCGTTTTGAATTGAACAATTTTTCAAAATATTTACCTTTTTTCTGGCACGAAAACCTTTGCTTAAAGTAGAACTATTCATAAAGAACAGAACTTCTATTTTTAGGTAGATCTAGAGACATAATAACTTTACCTCAGCCTCTAGCACATTTTACAGCAAATGCATTTCTATGTGATGAAATTATCTCGCCCTTCTTTTCTGTATAAAGAGATATTTCATGTGTAATTTTTTTTCGCAAAATCGTTCAACTGATTACATATGCTATAATTTTTGAATTATTTCTATGCTTAAAAACGTACAGTACCTTTACTCTCATGTATTTCATATACGCCATTTCAAATGCAAATATGTATTTTGGGGTGGGTAATGTTACACACGCATCTTATTGCTTTAGTTTTTAGTAATTTGATGGACATAAATTCGTGGAGTGGGTGTTGTTTTCTAATCTAGGACCCCGATTAATATTGTGACCTTATGCCCCAATACGGCTATAATCCATCCATACCCCTATAATGGCATAAACGATCAGAGCCATATTTCAGAAACTCGTCTCTGGCATAAACGATCAGAGCCATATTTTCAGAACCTCGCCTCTGCAGCTCATTACAGTAGATGACAAGGCAGAAGCCACTATCTTAGATTCCTAGATTACACACTGAGTTCTTTCACCAGATAAAACCCTCAGCAACCTGGGAAAGCCCCGCTTGCTATGTTTTGATTAGTAATAGAACTCTAATGAGCACTGTAGGAACGACCGGTTCTTAGTGACATCTTTATTGACGTCTTATGTCCAAAAACGTACGTCAAACCAGGCACCTTTCAGCCAGGTATAAATAATACCAGCATTGCCTTAAGCAAAAGCGACTACGGTGGTGGTAGAGAATACAGGAGCAGAACAGCTGTCCCTTGCAGAGCCCAGCAGATGCGAAAAGCCCACGGACGCTGCCCCTCCTCCTCCTTGACGTGCTGAGAAAGACGCTGTCTTTTCTCCTGCCAAGAAAATCCAGCCCCGGCGTTTCCACCCTACCCTTGCGGGTGACTGGAATATCGAGTCCTGAGAGGAGATACAAGACCTCCAACAATCTATTCCAGAGGTACAGTGTTGACTAAACCCTTAGAGAGAATTCTTGCAGCAAACTTTTGGCAAAACCAACTTAACTTAAACTACTATTTACTTACTCCCTTCCACGTATTAGGCTTATGTCAGGTACACTGGGGTAGGCGTAGTTAGAAACACCAGTTGAGTACGTTAGCTAAATGTATATATGAATGTATATATTTTATTCATTTTAACCATTGTATGGCTAAGAAACCATATCATTGCTTTTACAGTAATATTTCGCAATCCTCCTTTTACTGTACGCACTTTTTATAATAACAAGTCTTGCAATTGTGGCAATTCATTTCTCTTGCACGAGAAGCAAGACTGTTCAATAAATAATACCTTTTTATTGAAAACGCCCGTCTCTCTATTCTCTGCATCTTGGTGAAAGTAATCTGCACAACTGACTGAGTGAAATAGCTGTCTATTATTTCACACAACTCTAGAGATTGACTCCTATTCTAAGGAGCAAAGTTGTCATGTTTATGCGGTTGTTGGAAAACTGAATCCCTTCTTGTCTGAGCCAGGGGAGCTGATCACTCCCTATTCAGGCAAGAAAGTTCCCAGTGACCTCTGAGCTAGTTGGTAACAAACCCAATTAAGTTTAGCATAGTCAGTAGAGACCTGGAAGACCGCACTTCTACGTCTACACTGCTGTTTATGTTATTCCAATGCGCAGGGCCTATAGGGAAAATAGGAACTACACTACACTGTAAGGGGGGATTTATTGCAATAGTTGCTTCAGACAACAAAGCACGCAAGGAAAAGAGAGAGCTTTTATCACAGCAAACACAAGAGCTAGAGAGGATATATCAAAGGATATAGGCACCTCGAGTCTAGAAGTGGTGCGCTCCAAGTAGTTAGCAGCGCTTGACTTTGATAGGGCAGAGTATGCGGCAATTAGGCTCAGCCATAATTTTTATACAGGAGGCGATAGGGCAGGGTGATTACTAGCCAATAAGCTGCGGATCCAAAGACAGTCATTTACTGTCGACTCCCTCTTAGCTCCTAACAGAGACGAAAAGGTTACAGACTTTATATACAGCTCAAGATCTCCCGCACAGGCTCAGAACGAGTATCTCCGGGGAGTCCCAACCTCCACTATCACTTCCAACTAGGCAGAGGAGTTGGAGGCCCCATTAGAATTGAGGAGGTAATCTCTGTTATTGCCATACTAAAACCCCTAAAATCCCCGGGTCCAGATGGGTTCACAGGAGCGTTTTATAAAACCTTCTGCCCCATTCTGGCTCCCATCCAGACTAGGGAATATAAGGAGGTGAGGAATTAAGCTAGGCTCCCTGATTCCATGCTTGGAGCCTCAGTGATTGTTTTCTTTCCTTTCCACTCTTAGGTATCACAATGTGCCTCTATCCCTGTTAAATATTGACTTTAAGGTGTTCACGGGGGTCCTGGAGTCTAGGTTGTTGCCACTTCTACCTGGTCTGATCGATCTGGATGAGGCCGGCTTCATGCCTGGACGCCAATGTGCCAACAACACCAAACGTATACTACATGTCATTGATAAAGCTCAACGCTTTGATACAGAACGTCTGATCCTGTTCATGGATGCTGAAAAGTGTTCGACAGAGTAAATTGGAGGTATCTAGAAGCAACGTTGCGGCACTTCGGTCTCCCTGAAAGGTTTATCGCGTGGGTCATCAGAGGCTATATCAACCCAACAGCCACTGTCCAAGTGAATGGGTTTACATCCTCTTCCTTTCCCATTCAGAGAGGAACTCGACAAGGGTGCCCCTTTCCCCTTAGCTCTTTACATGGAACCAATTGCTCAACGTATTACGGATAATCCGCTTATCTTTGGCATCCGCTTTGGGGGAGACCTAAACACATTGAGCTTGTACGCGGACAACATAATAGTGTCCTTAGAACATCCCACGGCGTCTGTCCCAGCTGTCTTGTTGGAGCTTGAGAGCTTCTCTCGAGGGGTAGGCTTTCAAATAAATATACAAAAATCTCAGGCACTTAATCTCACTCTCGAACCCTCCACCCTGGCCTCGTTAAAGACTGATCTTCCCATTCAATGGGTAGACAAGGCCATTCCCTACCTAGGGATTAAGCTCTCTAAGCCTATCATTGACACAGTATCTCTGAATTACGCCACCCTGTTACGTCAGGTGTGGGAGGACTTGCACAGATGGAAGCTACACGCGCAGTCCTGGCTTGGCCTGCAATGCCTCTATTAAAATGTCCATCTTACCCAAGATATTATTTATCTTCCAAACCATACCCTTAGAGCCACCCCAAGGCATGCTGCGCATGCTTCAGCAAGAGATTGACTTCTTTATCTGGTCAGCAAGTGACTTAGAATGAGATGAGACCTGAGCTATAGACCGCCGTGGGAGGGAGGGCTGGGGGTCCCAAACCCACAGGACTATTTCTGAGCGACCCAGATTAGAATATTCGTTGAGTGATCACGCTCAGAATCGGAAAAACACAGGCTCTTGATAGACCGGGTATTGGCTGGACGAGTGTTAGGGCAGATACCTTTCCTGACGAAACCAACTCGACCTAACAACTTATCCCTCTCATGCATCACGAGGGTTCCCCTTAAGGCATGGTATAGGATAGCGGCTACAAGAGACCTTACCACTTTTCCATCCCCTCTGACACCCATTGTTGGAAACCCCTCTTTTTCCCCATGTTGTAATTTGGCAGCGATCGGGGTTAGCATCTAGCTGAAGCCATCTTGGCTTTGGCAGCCATTTTGTATGCCATGTGCTACCACGTGCTCACCATGTGCTCTGTCCTACCTTTCTGTTGTTTGCTCTTGTACTCTGCCTAGTGACAAGGTATATTTAGCCTATTCTGCTTTGCACATGCTCAGTTGAGCTTGCAGCTGTTTATGCAGCTGCTATTAGTCTATAACTGTCAGGATGTGTTTACTAGAATTAGCAACTGTTAGAGGTCTCTCTGTTTTGGTTTAGCGCTGGGATGCTTTCGGGTAACTTTGCGCTCTATAAATCTATATTCATTCATTCATTCATTCATTCATTCATCGGTGACTCGGATGCCCAGAGGAGGGTTGAAACGAAGGATTGGAATCTCGCTACAGACGATCATTTCCCGAGGAGACCCGTGTCTTGGCAAACCACAGCATTATTCCTCTCTTTCTGATCTGACCATCCAGGTGGTGCCGGTCCTCGACTGAGATCTCTTCTGTTGATTCGCCGTGCAGTGACCGTTTGGTCGATTTAAGAACTTGGCAGTTGCAATCCGGACACCAAGTGATTGGTAAGCGTTGTTTTGATGAAACACTCGCTGTTGGTTTGATGCCTGGGATTAGTAAGGTAATTTTGCGACGCTTGCTGTTGGTTTGTGGAATTGTATAGGACAATTTGGATTTGTAAGTGATTGATATATGAATTGCAATTTATATAGGCAGGTAATGAGGAGAGTTTTCTCTGTTTTGGATTGATTTGAATGGCACATTCTACAGGAGTATCTTGAGTGCTACTTTGGATATAATACTGCATATTATGCACTATTTTTGGCATGCCTGTTTCTAGCACAGTTCGTAAGATGTGTTGCTTTTGTAGTGGTACCAGTTTAAGACTTGATGAAACACAACCGGCTCCCCTGGAGGGGAGCCTAATAGGGACATGTATATTAAATATGGTATTTCTTCTATAATGTACAGCATGTTATGGAATAAATATACTCGTAAGGATCCAGAGTTGTGTTGGCTTCTGCATGGGTCATTTGATTTGCGAAAGATTCAGTATGTGCAACAACGAATGTTTAAGCAAAAGGCTAGTCAAGACATGTTTGACTGTGTACGAATGTGGGAGAAAGATGTGCTTGAACTAATGAAGCGTGAGCAAGCCTTGATTGAAAAGGAAGAGCGTAAGAGCATTCATGCAAAAGCATTAGAAATGAAAAATAAAGAAATTAAAGAGAGACAAGATAGGGAGCGTCATTTACAGGTAAAGGGCCAATATGCTGTTCGTAGACCTCTTTATCCTATCCTTAATAAACCCCAAGATGATTCTCTTTTGTTAGATCGTTCTCCGCCACTGTATACTCTTCCTTCTGCTCCTCACGAGTCAGATGAAGACTCTTCTACAGAGCAGGAGAAAGCACGGGAAACTTGTTCTATGTTTACCGCTGAACATGCGTCTGAGATTAGATCTGCTGCTCGTAAAGCCGTTCGTAGTGTTGCCCCTTCTTCTGACCTTTTGGATGGCATGCCGGATTGGCTTGAAAGGGAGCAAATATATTTTACCTAAGTATTTGCTGCAGAAGTCATTGAGTGGTTTAAGAAACATTCTGAGGAATTGAATTAACATGGCACGAGCTCCTACTCCCGTAACAGATAAGACTATGATAATTCATGCGAAACCTATGCGGGAAGCCACACCTTTGTATGTTCCTCCTAGAGGTACAGGAACTAGTGATGATAAAGATTCTACTAATGCAAAAGGTTATTTTGTTTATAATTGGGTTTACACTCCTTGGAATAGAGCGGCTGTCATGGCCCTTAAAACTGCATTACCTGATCCACGAAAGAATCCAGCAGCCTTTACGAGGAACTTGAGGGTGATATTAGCTCTTGTACTATGACTTTGCCTGATATTGACCTGTTTTTCGGATTGATATTAGCCCCTGATATGTGGAGAACTGTTCGTAAAGTTGATGATCGTGCGACTTTTGGGGCATAATGGAAAGATTTAGAACAAATTGATGAAGAAAGGGAACCTGCACAGAAACCACCATGTCAGTTCATTTTAGATCTCCCCACAGATATATCAGTTAAGTTAAAGACGATTATTCTTCCTAAAAAGATTCATTGGACTGTATTAGCATCTTGCAAGCAAAAAGCAGATGAGTCGGTTTCTGATTTCTTCACATGCTTTGAGGAGGCATTCCATGATTTTAGTGGCCAGTCATTTACAGATGACACGGGCAGGCATCTGTTTGTCGATAAACATGTCGCCCACCTATTGCCAGGAATAGCTAGTCGCCTAAAGGAGGCCAGTGAGAGTTCATGGACTACTTCTTCTCCGGTTTCTCTTTTAACTATGGCTCAGTATTACGAACTACAGGATTTGGAAGCGAAAGGCAGTGAGGATAAAAAGACTACAGAGTTAAAAATGAAGGTTATGCTGGCTCAGACTTATCGCCCGCCTTCTAGAGGAAATGATAGTGGTGGACGTGGATCTAATGGTTCGTCTTTTCCTTCTTATACTCGTTCGAATTTGTCTTTTGACCAGTGCGCGTAGTGCAGGAAATTTGGACATTGGGATTCCGTTTGTCCGGCACTACGTGCTCAGCAGTATCCACGTGGGCGGGGACAAACGCGAAATCGTTCAGGATATCCACGGCCTAGAGGGAGCACGGATGATCGTGCTAGGTTTGATTCTAATATGCGTGGACAGGATGGGTTTAACACTTTTGACAGACAAAATCAATATCAAATGTCCGATTATGTGCCATCCGATATCAAAGACTCAGTTTATGCATAGGATTGCCTAGGATGGGGTAAGGAATCAGTTGAAGTTCCAGTAGATCAGAAGGGTCCCTATGTTACAGTACATGTTTTGGGTTCTACTGATCAGTTTCTGGTTGATACAGGAGCTACTCGTAGCACCTTATCGAAACACTTGGTTCCAAGGGATCCCCTGTCTGGCTTACATCGATAGGTTTCGATGGAACACCTTCCCTTAGCCCACTATCACAAACGCTTGCATTTCATGTTGACAAGTTTACTGCTCCATGTCCATTTTAGCTTTCTCCAAACACACCAGACAATATTGTGGGTCTTGATATGCTCAAATATTTCAGGGCTACCATACGATGTTCTCTGGAAGGAGTACGTATCATTTGAATGACAACTTCCCTGTGATCGAGAGATCCTGTATTGTTAAAGAGGACATTGCATTAGCTTCACTCTCTAGTAATTTGTGGGCTACTTCAGATACCGATGTAGGGCAAATGGTTATTCCACCACTACATATTAGTGTCAAGGAGGGAGCTTCATTACCACGATTGCCTCAATATAAAATTTCTCAAGAAGGTGAAGAAGCATTAATTTGCATTGTCCATGATTTGATTAAAGAGGGGGTTGTGGAAGAAGTTCCTTATAATGTTTGCACCAGTCCTATTCTTCCCATTTTGAAAAAAGACACAGACACTAGGATTTACAGATTCATTATTGATTTGCGAGAAGTTAACAAGATTGTAGTACCGCAATACACTGTGGTTTCTGACATAACAATACTGTTTACTTTAGCTCCTGCAACAGC
Organism: Lissotriton vulgaris; assembly: GCF_964263255.1. Taxonomy (NCBI): domain Eukaryota; kingdom Metazoa; phylum Chordata; class Amphibia; order Caudata; family Salamandridae; genus Lissotriton; species Lissotriton vulgaris. The sequence goes on from NC_141693.1 coordinate 1,023,910,384, forward strand.
AACTACATTTTCTGTAATAGATCTGAAGAATGCTTTCTTCTTGATTCCTATTCACCCTGATAGCCGATATTTGTTCGGCTTCACTTTGAATAATCAACCGTCCAGATTTTGTAGAATTCCTCAAGGGTACACTGAGAGTCCGAGCATTTACAGTCAAGCACTGAAGCGACAACTTGATTCTTTTACTTTGCCTGAAGGAGTGGCTCTCATACAATATGTTGATAACATCTTGTTGGCAGCTGATACACCTGAGCAGTGTGAAAAAACGTACTTTGTCTTTATTTTCTTTTTCTGCTACACACCACCATAAAGTGTCACGGACGAAATTGCAATATTGTAGACCGAAGGTTACCTACTTAGGTCAGCTTCTGTCTAAGGAGGGGCGTGCACTGACACCAGATTGCATACAAGCAATTTTAGACACACCAGTACCTTCTACTCAGAAAGATGTCCGTGCATTCATTGGTTTGACCTCGTTCTGCAGGCAATGGATATTAGGTTTTTCACACATTGTTAAACCCTTGCTAGTGCTTTTGAATAAAGACACTCTAATGCCCCTTCCATAGACAGATGAATGCCAGGATGCTTTTCGTCAGCTACGACAAGCTCTTTGTTCTGCACGAGTGTTAGGCACTCCAGATTACACGAAGGCTTTTACACTCTATGTACATGAGAAAGATGGGTGTGCATTGTCAGTTTTAGTGCAGACACTCGGTGACAAGCAGCGTCCCTGTGCGTATTTTTCAGTGGTTCTTGACCCTGTTGCTTGTGCATTGCCTGGGTGCATCAGTTCAGTTGCAGCAACAGCTATGGCCATACGTCAGAGTAAAGAGATAGTTTTGTCACATATTGGTGCTAGTACCCCATGCGGTTGATGTCCTTTTGAATCAGACTAAAACCCAACACTGAACTAGTGCTCGCTTGACAGGATATGAGTTGAAATTGTTATCCCCTCACATTACACTGAAGAGATGTGCGACACTGAACCCAGCCACTTTGTTGCCATATCCAGAGACTCAGACTCAGTCACAGGAGTCTCATGATTGCATCTTCCTCACTGAGAACCAGACAAAGGGTTGCGTCGATTTGCAAGATACACCCCTTTCAGATGTAGATAGGGAACTGTGGGTTGATGGGTCCTGTTTGAAGTTACCAGATGGAACAACTTCAGCTGATATGCAATTATGACACTTGAGAAAGTAGTGGAGACAGCTCGTATACCACAAAAGTCGGCTCAAGCAGCTGAGTTAATAGCTTTGACACGAGTGTGTGAACTTAGCACTGATTTATGTGTGAACATCTATACAGACAGCCGCTATGCTTTTGGAGTGGCCCATGATTTTGGCCTACTTTGGAAGGAAAGAGGCTTTCTTACATCCCACCAGATGCAGATAATGCACAGAGAATTGGTGCATATTCTTTTGACTGCACTGACATATCCGAAGAAAATAGCTATTGTTAAGTGTAGCGCGCACAAGAAAGTCATTGATAAGATAGGACAAGGCACCGCCTTTGCAGATCGCTTAGCTCGTGAGACTGCAATACAACGAAGTACTACATCCATGTACGTAGTGAAATCACAAGATGAGCGTTGGCATGATGCTAGAGAAGAAGTATTAGAAATACATGGATCTGCCTCTGTGGAAGAACTTGAGCAATGTCATAAAGAAGGAATGTTGGAGCTCTAGTGATAACGAAATTGCTTATGCACGTTTGGGAGCATTCAGAGATTGCCGGTACAGCTAAAAGGATAGTACAATCCTGTTTGATCTGTTGTCAGTATAATCCTGGAAAAGGGACGCAAACTCCTACAGGAGGGTTTGCTACACCAACTGCGCCTTTTGAAGTTTTGCAAATGGATTACATCCGATTTTAACGTTGCAATAACTTGAATTATGTTCTAGTGGTGGTATGTGCCTTCAGTAAATGGATAGAGGCATACCCTACAAAGGCTAATACAGCTCTTACTACAGCAAATGTGCTTTTAAAAGAGTTTTTCCCTAGATATGATGTTTGCAAACTTTTATGGAGTGACAACGGACCTCATTTTATTGGGCAAGTTGTTGAACATGTCCTGAAAGGATTAGGAATCAAACAGAAATTCCATGCAGTTTTCCACCCACAATCAGCAGGATTGGTGGAAAGGTATAATGCTACTTTGAAATTGAATATCAGCGAAAATACTTGCTTCCACATCCCTGAAATGGCCCGATGCACTACCCTTGGCATTGTTGTCCATAGGATCAGTGCCATATTCATGATCTGGGCTTACTCCATATGAAGTGGTATTTGGAAGACCGATGAACATTTGGGGGGTTCCAAAGTCACGCCCCGTACATTATGTACCATGTGTTCTGATGAATGATTATTTGGCGCAGTTAACTGATAGTTTGATCACTATTCATCATCCGGTTCGAGAAGCTCTTCTCGACAGATCTACAGGTTAGGCCTCCGACCTGGTGACAACGTAATGGTCAAGGTCTTCGAGAGGTAAACAGCTTGGAACCGAGTTGGCGAGGACCAGAGCAGGTGCTCCTAGCGACAAGAACAGTGGTTCGAGTGACGAACAGGAAGAATTGGGTCCATAGCACTCACTGCAAGCGAGTGTCGCCTGCCTTGGTGGAACCTGCTGTGTTAACCGATCATCGAGCGATTCTGGAAACGGGGAAGGGCCACGCTATCTCACCTGACGAATCTGAGGGAGTCTTCCCGGACCACACGATCCCTGGAGTATCACGATACCAACTGAGGCCAAGGAAAGAACCTGCGTTGCTCAAAAATACTGGTTGAGCAACCCTAGGTTGGTGAAATGGAGTGCCAATGTGGCAAGGGGGGGATCAGTCCAGCGTAGTGACACCCGTCTTGGCCCTCGGTGAAGAAATCAACGGCTGCCCAGGGAAAAGAGCTCCAACGATTGTTTTAACAACAAAGTGATCATGTCTGCAGAGAGATCAACTGTTGCTAAGATCTGTAATAATAAGACCATTTGTACAATCAGATTTGTGGTTGCTATGGTGGCTACAGCACTAATAACTTGGTTTGTGGAGAAAGTGGCTCCTGCTCGACAATTGCTGATTGCCACTTCTCCTGCACCAGTTGAGCATCATTACTTTACGCTTCCCTACCCTGAGCAGAAGCATCGACAATCCAACCTGAACAACACATTTATTCAGATGTTGCATCATACGCATAATGCCACAAATACCACAGACTGTTGGGTGTGTGGGATGATACCTGCTCACCAAAAGAAAGGGGGAACACCTTTTATTCCTCTTCCTTTCTCACACAATGGTTCTTGTCAAGCTTGGTTTGCGCTTCTGATTCCTTCATAGAAAGCAACAGTTGGAAGGATTAACTATCATCTTAATAAAGTTTGTTACCCTGATGAAGATGGTTACCCTCAAGCTAAAGGAACTAAATGGGAATGGGAAGAGTATCAACAGGACAATATTTTTGTACCATATGTTTTCATGAACACAAGAACTTTAAAGAACACTGGACCATTTGTAATTTCTGTGACCAGAGCTAAAGCAGATGTATGTATAGAAAGTATTGGGAAAATTCCAGTGGGAAGGAGTGAGTGTACTGTGACATTAACTATTGAAGGTGCTAATAATAGTAGTTTTATATCGTTGCATAATACATATTTTGTATGTGGTAATAAGGGATATTATCAACTCCCAATTGGATGGTCCGGAGTGTTTTATGTATCATTTCTGTTACCCCCTGTGTTCCTGGCCCCTCCATCGTATCACTGTGACTTCAAACTGTACAATGATATCTCTAAGAACAGATGCAAAAGAACAATAAGTACAGATGAGGTTGATCAGACTGACACCACTTTGCAACAATATGTCGACCTTAAATTTGGGCTTGTTTTTCTTTGTGGGTGCTGCATTGAACAGTAGAAAGATAAGGCGATTGCCTCGTGCTGTGGAAGCTGTTACTCATCAGACAGCCATGGCACTTGGTAACATTACAGAAGAACTGCAAGTTGCAAGAATTGTAGCACTCCAAAATCATATGGTTCTTGATGTGGTTCTAGCTGATCGAGGTGGTGCATGTCGCATCATCGGCAGCAGCTGTTGTGTTTACATTCCGGATCACTCACCTTCAGTATATGATGCAATATCAAAACTGTATAAAATTGCTGCAGAGATTCACCCAGAGACTGGTACATGGAATTTTTCGAGCTGGTTCTGGACACTATTTGTCACTTGGGGCTGGAAGCTACTGACTATTTTATGTATACTGCTGGTGATACTATTTACATGATGTGTATGTATACAATGTGGTCCCATGCTTTGCTCCATTTGCATCACTACTTGTACACCTGCTATGAGAAATGTTGCAGAAATGAAAGCACAACGTTTATTAAATAAAGAGATCACTGAGTTGATGAATATCAATGTACAGGATGCATATCAAGATTACCCCAAATGAACGAATGTCTTCAGCTAATGCTAAAAGGGTCGTCTGTTGTAATTTGGCAGGGATCAGGGTGAGCATCTAGCTGAAGCCATCTTGGATTTAGCAGCCATTTTATATGCCATGTGCTACCACGTGCTCACCATGTGCTCTGTCCTACCTTTCTGTTGTTTGCTCTTGTACTCTGCCTAGTGAGAAGGTATATTTAGCCTATTCTGCTTTGCACATGCTCAGTTGAGCTTGCAGCTGTCTATGCAGCTGCTATTAGTCTGTTACTGTCAGGATGTGTTTACTAGAATTAGCAACTGTTAGCTCCTCCCACTTGTTGATTGTGCATTTTCTATATGACCTTATATGTACCTAAAACCTTCTTTCTGTACTTGTACCGCCTTCTTTTGAGCCCCTGTGTGGGTATAAAAGGTCCATGCACCTACTGTTCAATGTGCTACTTCATACATTACTGACGGGTGTTGTGTGAATGTAGTTCCTCCTCATGAGGTTAATAAACATTGTATTTTATATTCCAGTTTCCGTGCCAACTTCTTCCTATTGGTCTAAGGACTTTGTGAAGAGAAGGGCGAATCCGTAGCACTTGTAGGCCTAGCTGAGGCTCACCACAACACCCAAGGCTGGACGAGAAAGCCTTTGCATGCTGGACGAGGGAGGGCAGCAGATCAATAGGGCATCTGTTTGATGTGTCGGGTCAAATATCCATTGAGGATCTTCGCAGTCAGCAGAACATCCCTGAGATGGAATGTTTCCACTACCAGCAAATTAGACACTGGGTCATGCATCCTGAGCTTCGCCCACTAGCGCAGCTCTGTCTCACTTCCTTCGAAAGGTGGCTAATTTCCAAGTTAGATGACACTCACCTCATATCTCAACTTTACAGCCTGATTACAAAAGCCCCCACTCCTCACAAGACACCAAGTCAAAAGCAATGGGAGATAGAACTCGAGTTCATTTTCTCTCAACGGGACTGGTAGAATATCTACTACAGGGCAAAGCACTCTGCACGTAGCATAGCTAGCATAGAAACAGCTACCAAAATAGCACTATATTTGTACTATACCCCAGCTAGACTCCACAAGTGCAATCCATCTAAGGATTGGCGGTGCTGGCGTTGGTGCGGATCAAGGGGCACTTTGACTCATATTTTGTGGGATTGCCCAGGCTTGAAATCCTACTGGACGCAGGTGTTACAAGACATAGATACCCATTTTGCCACAGAGTTGCGCCGGTTGTCAGTGTATATTCTTTTGGGTCTGCCAAACGCCCTCATGTTTCCCCTTAAATCCCGCAGAGGCCGGCAAATTGCACTGGCCCTAGGGGCATCTCTCCAGAACATTCTTCCACACTGGGGCTCTGCTCGATTACCTACACACACAGAATGGATGCACCACATGTGGTGCGTTTTGGGAATGGAGAGGATCTCCTTTTTACTGACAAACAGTCAGTTCCTTTTCCAAGCTATGGGGCCCTTTCTTGGCACTGCTGTCCTCAGAGTTCAACAAACTTACCTGTCCTAAACACTTGAAACAGCTCCACCTTACTGAGGCTGAGCAAGAGACCTCTTAACTACTCCAGCATGGATGTGCCAAATATCAGTGGGGGTGCAGGAGAAGGAGGGAATAGGGGAGGGTTAAGTGGGAGGGGGTTGGTTGTTGTTGTCATTATTTTTTTGTAACCTGAAGCCTCAGCCACAATGTGGTAGGTCACTGTACAATGTTCTGCTGAGCTATGTGTATTATATGAAAATAAATAAAAACACTTTAAACATACAAGGGAGGCTGAGTTGACCCATCAAAGGGAAGCAAAGATCATTCTTTGCAATGCTTTGGTAATTCAAAATGTAGCTTAGATTTAGGGAATTAGGAATAGAGCTTAGGTTTAGAAAATTTGGACTAGGGCAATGGGTGATCTTATTTAGAATAGTACAATGCTACTGCCTCTGCCAGTCAAAATATTTTTGACAGTGCAGCATGGCAGGAAAGTGTGGGATCCCATTGCATTTGCCATCCAAGACCATATGTCATTCATTGACCATTCCACCCCTTCATTGCACTTCAATGACTACAATTAGTCATCATAGTTCTGTCCCTCCATTCCGAAAAGTTTGGTTGGCTTGACTACCCAGCTTTTCTAGCATGTCAACCAACAAACCTTTCAAAGTGATAGCTTTGATAGATGATCCTGCTAACCAAACTGTAGTGAGGTATTGCTGTTGTACGTTGTTAGAAAATAATAATAATTACTCAGGGGGCAAATCTGGTGTCTAAAATGTGTAACTTCTTTTTCTGGCCACATGGACCACCAGTGCTGGGGGTGGTAGCGGCAGCACCAGTGTGATGGATGAGATCCAGGAGGAAGCTGGATGGAGAGGCCCAGTGGTGGCAGGGATGGGTGGTGGTGGTGCTTGAATATTGACAAATTAAGTATACTGTATTTGTTAAGTAAGGCAGATATCCCACCCATCATCATTCATCACCTCCCTGTCCATGGCATTTTGCCACTCGTGACCTCACTGTAGGATGGTTCAATTTAGCACTGCAGTGTTGGCTCAGTTAATGCAGAATTATGAAGATCTTAATACTTTGCAAACCAAAATCAAGTTGTATTTCCCAGTGCCCACTCAGTCACCTCTTACTAGTAATTTACTCTATTATTCTTTCATAAGTTCTGTACCAGCCTATCCAAAATTAAAAAAAAAAATTTTTTGGCATGTGCCACATTTTTCTGGCCAAGTGATATATGTATTCATATTTCATGGCTTCTGTGACCAATTTACGCCTGTTCAAATGTTTACCTTTTGTCAACTACAGTGACTGACTAATCAAATGCTTCACACATGATGATCAGTGACACCCCACTATTCTATAGAAAAACCTCTACCTACCTTAATCTCTCCAACTTACCTTGCAGTAGAGTTACTTCTCTTCCTGCCAAGTGAAGGTATTTGTTGAAAATAATTTGTGATGGAGGGTGATGACAGGGAGTAAGGTTGGACTACGTGTCTGATTTAGAGTTTAGCGGATGGTATACTCTGTGACATACGTACCAAATAACCAAAATATATCTCCTGTTCCCTTCCCTGTACTGCAGTGCATCGTTTTTCAACTGTCTGCTTAAGGCAGACAGGATATCTGTGCTTATACGTGATGTTTGTGACACAGTATTGTTATTATTCATGTGCCTCCTTGGAGTCAGGGTAGAATTGAAATGCAGTCGGAGAAGAACAATGCCATTGGAATTAAGGTAAGATAGTAAATTGTCCATTACAGGTGCCCCAGCTGCAGATTTTAGAGAGCACCAGACCTGATGCTAGCTTGCCTTCATTAATGTTGCACAACAAGAGAAGAAAACGAATAATTGTGCTGCATATATCCATCACTCATTAATAAGGAGACATTTTTCTTTTTACACACAAAGTGTCTTTTTTGTTTTTACTATGAAATCCTTTAAAGGATGACCAATCACTTTTATTCCTGCTTAAATCCTTATAGTCAGTGCCTTATGTGATGCATGTGTGGGGAAGACTTGGCACTGTGACTAACCACATCAAAAAATCCGATGGCCATGGGGGACCAGCAATGTTCTGCTACTGTGCCACTGTATAAACAGGAGAAAGCAGGCCAGCTGTGGCGCCACCAGATGGATGCCATCCAGGCAGAACATCGCCGACCTGGTGGCTTTGGAGGAGGATGTGGCGGAGGCATTTGCCACTGCCCTCAATACCACTAGCCAGATACAAGCGCCTCTATCCTGGCCACATCATTGCCAGTGCCGTCGTCAGTCAGGATTCACTACTGCTGCCACCCCTACTCATAATCCAGTGATTGCCTCCTCACTGCATCCTATGGGAGCTGGTGCAGCTTCACTTTGAGGTGGCACACATCTACAACTGTACTGATGACCTCTGGGTCCCTTTTTAATATATTTGTATTGGTGGGAGGGATTTTTGTTGTAGGTGGAGAGAGTGGGAATTGGGAAGGGGAGCTGTGGCAATTTTGGACTTTGTTTTGGACTTGAACATTGGATGGGGTGATATATTAATTTGTTTCGAAGAGGTGTGGGGCTGTTTTATTGGTTAGACAAATAAATAGGATTTATTTAATTGTGTGTTTTGTCTTTGCACTTCATTTAGTGCAGCCTTTGTTGACAAAACCTGCTCTCTAAACAGTCACATAGCTGTGCATCACCTATTACCCCTAGACTATCCCTAGTTGATTCTGAATTCCCTTTCCATATAATTATTTACTACAGAGTGGGAACAACACAGTCTAGGTTTGTTTTATTGCTTGAGAAGGTTAACTTTTGCCACTTTTGCAGCACAAAGCCACTTATCAAAGTGTGTATACCAGTTAGTAATACCCTTGTCCTACTACCCCTTTTTCCTGCATTGACCACAAGGGGGTTTGTCTATCCCTATATTGCCTTGTGACACATTACATACATAAAAAAATGTAACCTTCAGTACAAGTTACTGACTAAACTAGAACACTACACTTCTCAGTTCTCTTACCTGAATAGATGAAGCGATGGCTGCTACCTCTCTCAATCTTCCAAACCCTTATTGCAGAGTTTACTAAGGTGCCTTTTGAATGGTGGTGGTAGTAGTATCCGGCTAGCACGCTAAAAGGGAAGAAAAGACATCACAAGCGAGGTTGCATTCCCACCTGGGCAAGCTCCAACTGAAGGATTAATCAGAAGGATTATCCATCACAGGCAACTAAATTGAAAGACAACACAGAGTTAGTGGGTTATTCATATCACAACTTATCAAAGACTGAGAACAGACTACCATCATGACACAAAGAAAACCTAATATAAAAGTAGCTGCAGTAGCTTCTGAGCAATGGGGAGATAATCAATTAATTTATGAAAACAATTAAAACTAAACGTATTAAATCCTTGATTCAGGAAGAGTGCGTGATCCATTTATGATATAAATTCAGAAGTCACAACTCAATATATCACACTGCCTTGGGAAAGATAGTTAAGGGTTTGATGAAAGGATGAGAATAGGGAGTTGATGAAAGTTGTGACAAAGACAAACACTACAAACTAACAATATTCATTGCGACGATGAACAGCACATCATCATCATCAAATCTGTTGTGGGAGAAAATGAAGGAATGACACAGTTCAGTTTAATGCATTGCAAATAGTCCTTCAGCCCCAGAGACCCAAGTTATATGTAAATGTTCTGCCATCTAAGTTTGAAAAATAAAAATTATGGATGAATAAACCTACACAGTTCTAGAAATTATGATTGTTAAAAGAAAAATTATACTTTATATGAATGCCAAATTGAGCAGTGCATCTACATTCTTCTAGGAATGTCTGTGTTCAGTAACTGGCTAAATCGGTCTGGTATGGTAAGCAGGTGTGTTAAGGAGCTGTCACCTTTCAGGCAGGAGAATAGAAGGCCTGCAAACTGTAAATCAGAAATGATCTTGTGGAGTCAAAGAGGACAGAAGTTAAGCTTCATGAGGAGTAGACCAAGAGGCAGAGCAAGAGCATAGGCTGCTGCTATCATTTATTATGACTCATGTGCGATTAACTAAGAAGTGAGAGCAATTTTGCAACCAATCCCAGACAAGTAGCTGCATGTACATGGCTGATCAACCTCACAACAGTCATAACATTTAGCCGAGTGCATTCATCCTGCGATGATATAACTTCACAGGTCTGTCTCCAGTTACAGGCCACCACTACCACATCATGGAGGATTTTCGCATTTGAGCCAGCGCACACTACTACGCATTTCTCAAATCATCCCACCTCTCTCAAGCCCACAGGGCTGAGTAGCCCTCTTAGTCCCATTATCATGTTGGTTTCCCTTTGAAGTACCTAACATCCTTTTTGTGGCTGTTGAGGTAGTCCCGTCCTGAGTCCTGATTCCAAGTAACGAATCAGTCAGACTCCCAACCAAAATGGGATTGAGAGAGATAGACCTGCTGTTGATGAACAAGAAGAGCAAATGAATTTGAGCATTTTGAGAAGAAATGTATTTGATAACTAAACTGACTGGTCTGATCTCTGAAGAACCAGAAACAAAGTTAAGCTTGAAAGTGCCAATCACCTTCAGGCAAAATCACCCATTAGTCCCCAAACATTGCAAATCATCGAAATCATGTTTACAAATTGGATGAACACCCTCCCTCACTGTCTGCCACCTCATGACTCATCAATTGACGTCACACATAATCACTCAATAATATATCACTCATTGGTCTCATGGTTACCTGTTCCAATCCAAGCACGGAAACACAATTGTCGTATTGTATCTCCTCTTTTCCCGTGGAAACAACACATTGGCAGCCTTGTAAATTAAATGATCTTTACTGGGCAAACCCTGCTAAGGAATGAAGAAAAGAAGGATAGGCATGGGACGGAGGTAGGCATTGTCTACAATGTCCTTGAAGAGAATGGAGAGATTTCTGCACTGCACACAGGTCCAACTGCAGGCCGGCAATACATGTGCCTAAAAGGTGGAGCTACATAAGTCAGACATAAACAACATATATAATGTTCCTCTAGCAATATTCATTTCTTTTGGAAAAGCAGTTCGCTATCTGAAAGTTCTATAGAGGCCCACTCAGTCTGGTACGTAGAGTTTGTCCTCAGACTCAGGGGGTTCACCCAGAAGTTGATGAGGTACCGCACTTGAGTCTGACCAATCCCCCTATCCTCCTCCTCCTGTGGTGTTTCAGGAACAGTTTAATTGTGCGGTATAAAGTGTGTCAACTGCGCCAGCTTCACTGATTACATGGTCAGCAGACACACTGGCTACTGACAAGCCAGATACTTTATTGCCAGGCTGCTGAGCACTGGCCATTGGTGAATCTTCCCATGCCAATAGACTAATGGGTTTTATTCCTTGTAGACCTCTTTTGGGTCATTCAGATAGTCTTAGAACATCCTCTGAATGGCTATTGGTGTAGCCAATTGTTTGAACTCTTTTGCCATCAACTCTGCACTTTATTTTAGCTATACTACTTGAAACTAAGCTATTGCAGAGGTTGGGTCCAATTATTCTGTTGCTGTTGTTGCCAGTGTTCTTATTGCCCGTGTTAGCTGCTGTGATACAACAGCACTGCCCTCCCTGGAGGTTGAAGACTGCATGTCAGAACTTCTGCCTGAAACTCTGACTTCCAGTTCTCCTTCTTCCCGGTTTCTTGCTTGCTCAACAATCCACGTCTTAAATAGTGATACATCCAGTTCTGTAAAAGGAACGAAAGTGGGCAGTATTTCTTTGTACTGTGGATCAAGTATTGTGGCACAGGTGTACTTTTTGGATAACACCATGTCTCTTTGCAGCCTTGATGCTCAACATAAGCTTTAAAAGAATGACTGAAATGAGTGCAGATTCTTCTGCAGGGGTCAGTATTTTGCTGACAATGTCTTCTTTTCTGGGAAAGTCCTGCGCAATCAGGTTGATGCAATGCACCAAACACAGGGCCTTGAAATAGCCACCATTTGCCTTTGCCTTGACTGTATTACTAAAAAAAAAATTGATGGACAGTGCTGAACAATATAAAACACTCACCCCTAGTCATAAATCCAGGTCAAAATTCATCATGTTTTTGCTCACCACACAATTCCAGATTGAACTCAGCCATATACAAATCTGTCTTGACCCTGCTCCCTAATGGGAACTTTCCAGCGTGAACTACCAGGCGTGGGATGGGGATGCCCAGACATGGGTCCTGTTTTTACCATGTCACAGGATTCAAGCTAGCCTGGCTGATGAGGGGTGATACCCTGCAACCGGTCCTAGGATGCTTGTTTCTGGTCCAGGGAGGACCTAGCTTGGAGTTAGGGCTGGACTGTTCCCATGGGGAGCGGGGTGAAGACTGCATATTTCTAGGTCCAAACTGGTTTGGCGTGGTGAGCAAAAAAGCAACAGATTTAGGCCCGGATCTCTGTACTGGGGGTGAGTGTTTGACATTGTTCAGAATCCCATCCTTAAATCTAACATTTGTCACTTGAAGTGGGACCAGGATGCCCAGAAGTGGGTCTTGTGCTTGCCATACCATTGGATTCAAGCTACCCTGGCTGATGAGGGGTGAAATCCTGAAACCGGCCATAGAATGCTTTTTTACGGTCTTGGAAGGACCTGGCTTGGCAGTTCAGGCTGGAATTTTCTAATGGGGATCAGGGTCAAAACTGATGTGCATATGGCTAGGTCCAAACTGAGGTGGCGTTGTAAGAAAAAATGATGGATTTACACCCAGATCTCTGTAGTGGGGGTGATTGTTGGACATTGTTCCACTTTTTACCCATCAAATGTTATTTTTGCATTTCTCAACACAAGTTGTATGGGGATGCCCACATGTGGGTCCCATGTTCACCATGCCACTGGATTCAAGCTCTCCTGGCTGATGAGGGGGGTATCCTTAAACTGGTCCTAGGATGCTTGTTTTTGGTCCAGGGAGGAACTGGCTTAGCAGTTCGGTCTGGACTTTTCCCATGGGGAGCAGTGTCAAGACTGATTTGCATATGGATTGGCCCAAAGTGGGGTGGCTTGGGGAGCAAAAACAACAAAGTATTTAAGCTCAGATATCTGTACTGAGGGTGAGTGTTAGACATTGTTCAGCATCCAGTCTATCAATTGTTCTTTTTTCCATTGACTACATTACTACCATTGTCAGTGGCAACAAATCCAATTCTGGGGCCTCCGGGATGGAGCCATTCAAACACCTTGCTGTTAAGTCTTTCAATACGTTTGCAGCTGTATGGGATTTCTCCATGGTGAACCTTGCTGCTGTTGCATACCACCGAACTCCTTTAAAAATGTCTTCAGTGCTGAGATCAGTAGATAGCTGTGTCCTAACCCCCTTAAAACAGATCCAGCGTGCAGTGATACACATGTAATCAGTTGCTTTACAATTGATCTGCAGGTCTGTCATCAAGTGGATAGTGTAAATAGCACTATGTTGCAAAACATGGCCATCTCAACAAAAGAGAGGGGCTCCTAAAGCCAAAAGAGGTGGAGCACCAAATAGAATTTTAGTCAAAAAACAAATATCCTCTAAGGCACAGTCAGACAACTCAGTTACAACCCCACAACATTCCCATACCGTATCATCAGAGCATAAATGTGTGTAAATGTGCCAAGTCTCAAATGCTGAAAGCAAATATTTATTTCATGTGATAAAAACAATGTAATTAGGACAATTAGTGTAAAAAAGACTTTAATAAATCTTTACATAACTTGTAAGAACTCAAGTATATACATACAGAAAAGGAACATAAAAATAAGATAAATATACAGTTCTACAATATTCATACACAAAAGTGGGAACAATAGACAAACACAGTTCATATCAGTGTATAGAACCACTAGTAACTGCTAGATTATCTATCTTAGTTGAAATTCTTTTCATAGTCTTTATTATTAACTTGCAGATATCTTTAGTGATTTAGTATCTATACATAACAAGCATCGACGCGTTTCGGTGGATAGCAGTTTGTTAGAACCACCATCTTCAGGATTGTTGATGTCTCCCGGCTATTTATTTGTTTAATCTACAATACACATACACAAAGACAGAAAAGAAAGAAGTGCAAAGACAAAAATCAGGCATAAAAATATTCATATATTTACAATTCTAAAAAATCATTTATATTCTGATGATACAGTCATAACCACAGACCAACTCATATACCCACATACATACAAACTCATGCTCTTATCGCACCTAGGCATAAAAAAACTCAAAATGTGTAATACCTTTCCAGGTTTATTTCTGAAAAACATCAGATCTTAAGAGTCTTCAATGTACTCTGAGGCTTTTTAAGGACATATGGCCGAGTAAATCTGGTCCGTTGTCCCAATAGAGGGTTTAAAATCTATGTAAGAAAGACCAATTCTCTAATGAGTAAGGCATCCTAGATATCCTCATCATCATAAAGATCTATAAAATAGAAGGAATGACCTGTATTCTTTATAAATGGCATGCAGTGCCAAATAGCGGTAAAAGTAGAGTGGTCAATATCTGTAAGCAATAAAAACCACTAAATTACTGTGTATCAAAATTAACGATTCAAATATGGCTCATATCAACTCTCCACAATTAGGTCCAATACATACCTATTCTCTGTATAACATTTATTGCAAATTCTTACTTTTCCACTATTTCACAGGTGGTTACGTGTCTGACCAATTGCAGCACATCGTGATGGAGCACTGGAATAGCTACTCTGTCAAAATAGGTCCGGCTGGGTACCTTCCATTGCAGGCAGATGGCCCACACAAATTCAAAAAATCCCATACCTTCCACAAAAGGAAAAGGGAGGAGGTCCAGTGCTAACATTTTAGTTAGCTTCCCATTCTACAAACATGCCGCTGGGTGGTTGCGTTTGTAGGGACTCTCCTGCCTAAATATGCATGTATTAGTAGCCTAGATTTTTTTCTTTTGTGGTGCCAATGACATAGGCAACTTTCAGAGAGAACCAGTAGATGGTAGACTCACTTTGTGTCTTGGGGCAGTCACTCTTTCCGGTGATGTCTCCATCTGACTCTTGTGCCATTTTGAGGTTGCTGATGCGGGTGATGCTGGTGCACTGATAGGGATAGGGCTGCTTTGCGTAAAACTGTCACCCTCTTCTTTCTCATCACTTCCCATCATGATCGGAGCAGATTCCTTTCCCTCATAAACACCACCACCTGCAGCAATTTTTTTAGCATGCTCCTCTCACCAGATTGTGAGATGCCTTGTCATATGATTTCTTTAGCCTCCAGTATCATAGAGCGAAGCAGGTTTACCTCAATGAACACTCGTGTTACAAATAGACTATATTGGAATTGTATCCTCTTGCTGGCTATGCTGGCTAATCTTAAAGAAGTCCCAAACTAGGGAGGAAAACTTTTTTAGTGTGCCACTTTGCCAATGTCCGAAGAACTGGAGGTAGGTGAGTGTGTTGACGATTAACTCTCTGCAAAGTGTACTTTGACTGAGGTGATGGTGGATGAAGGTCTCAGCGGGGGCCTTACAAATATGGAAGCTGGCAGTGGTGATGGTTGTGGAATCAGTGCCACATCCCTCAGAGCTGGTTGAGTAGGAGGGGTAATGTTGGTGTTCTCTGAGCCAGCCTCCATGACAATAACAGGCTTGTCCTCCACATTCCCTTCCATAATTCTAAGGCTTTTGAGATCTTTACTTTCCCTTGTGGGGGGTCTCGGACACAGCCTGAGCCCAATCCATGTCCAGATCATCAGAAGAGGGGCTTGGAGAAGATAGTGGGTTACCCTTTCTTTTTCTTGCGGGAAGCCAATGGTCTAGAAGTGGTACATCTTGCTCAGCAGGAAGCCCAACTTCCACTTCTACTCCTACTTCAGGAAGATGTATAGCTGGTTGAAGCTCCTGTTGTCCAAGTTTCTCAGTTTCCTGCGATGATTGGGTACTAGTTTGTGGCTGAGACAAATCTAATTCAGACTCACTGCTCATCGCTATGATTGCAGTGGCTGCCTCGCTAAGAGACAAGGGCTTGGGCTTAGGTTAGGGTGGTGCTGTCATTGATGTGGGAGTGCTGCTTTTAGATGCATGGAGGACAGTACGGCAGGCACACCATGTTTCCTGAAGAAAGGGGAGACCGGTAAGCCACTGGTGACAATCTGCTTCTTCTTCTCCTCCTCACTGGCCACTTTCTTGGCAGCATCTTTCTTTGGGTGCCATCATCAAGCTAAATCAGTTGGCACTTAGTTAAACAGGCGGAAGAGAGGAGGACTCATGTTGTGCCAGCCTTCTGTCTGTATATTTCTTTTGTACCTAAACGCAAACAAGCAAGTAAAACATTTAGTGATACGTGGCACTTTTACTGTTTGAATTATTCATAATACAGACAATATAATTTAGCGAGGTAACCCCAAATAATTAACAATAGTGTGTTCATTCCAAAGTCAAACCACACCACCATAACATAATATTTTAATCAGGATAATAACATGCAGATGAAACTGTTTGCTTTATGTGCTTCTAAGGGGAGACACCTGTGGCAGTAAGGGGGTGCAGGGCAAAATAGAATAATCATTACATGATTAATGCTGATGTGCAGCTATGGCAGGCTGGGGGTCCAGGGAAAAATTGAATAATCCTTTAAAATGAATGCTGGTGTGCCTCAGGCAGGCATAGGGTACAGGAGAACATTTTTAATGACGGTCCTTAAATAAATGCTGGTGTGTGTCTATGGCAGTCTGTGGGTCGAGGGGAAAATGGAATCATCTTTAAAACATTAATGCTGGGGTGTGCCTATGGCAGGCAGAGGGCCCAGGAGAGAATGAGCAATGACAATCCTTAAAAAATGAATGCTGGGGTACTGCAGGTGCCTATGGCAGACAGGAGGTGGAGGGAAAATGATAAGAAAAAACCATGAATAAATCTTACAAGCATTTCAAAATGTAATAAAATGTAAAACATTTACAAAATAAAAACAATAAATAAAATAAATAAGCAAAATTATTAAATAAAACAAAATTGCTGTGAAACTAGGGAACTATGAGATATCTATTGGGAGGCAAGGAGGTGCAGGGGAAACATAGAAAAAAATGCATATAATATTAAACACTGTTCATATATACATATACTACAATGATCCTCAAGCAGATTAAACAAATATCAGGGACAAGTTTAAAAATGAACAAAAACAAAAATACATCACCCTCAACTATTAAACTCCCTAAAAACGGCTTTGAAATACTAAAAAAAGGATTGAACATAACACCTGCTCAAAATGGCTGCCGGCTACATGATCAAATGACAGCAACAAGCAAGGGGCATGGACTGAACAACGAACATATGCTGGTCTATGGCAGAAGCACACTGGTTGGCTAGACAAAATGACTGCCGCTCACATGGTCGAACAACAAGTAAGGAGGCATGGACAACATAGAACACATGGAAGCCTATTAACACGGACTACACAAAATGGAGAACAAAGACAAATGGTGGCCTATGGCAAACACACACACATATACACTGGCCAGACATAAGAGGCATAGTAAACAATTCATTCAGCAATGCCAAAAATGAAAATTACGTGAGCTACATTTTTTTAGAACAACACACGTCCTCCCAAGACATCAAATATTACCCCACCAAAATAAACTTTCTGCAGAAAAAAATAATTTTAAAAAAGTGAAATTCAAAAAAAAGAAGACCCACATTTTAAATGTAATTCATTGTCATCCCTGGCCTAAATGATGTTTCAAAACAACATAACCCACAGAAACAGTTGTTTCATGTACCCAATGACTAGTACTGGCTGGAGGGCCTAGGGCAGACTAGATCACATTGTAAAATACATGAATAGTGCAAATTTAACAAACATGGTGGAAATGTATTGAATTGTGCAACCTTTTCCCCTTATAAAGCATAAAACATTTAAATAACTAGGCCCCTATTGCAACTCCAGGAATCCAGGCCACACACAACAGCCATAATCAAATTCAAAAATCAAATACATTTACAAATAAATACTGCTGAATGCCGTCTTTCAAACAAACAACAACTCTTATTGAACATACTTGTGATGTTACAAATACAAAGTCCTTAACAACCAATGGTATATATGCAGTAGGAATTGCATACATTCCACCTCGCAATCCAAATGAAGAGTGACCAGAGCATGACAGAGCACTGGGAAGAGCCTCTTGGACAAGAAGAGGAAGTTGGAGTCTGTGGGGAACTTCCTCCTTGTTGAAAAAAATTATAAAATAATAAGAAATTATTTTTGCATAGAAAAACAGCTTGATAATTCTTACGAAAACTTATTTTCAAGTTGATTTAGCTGCTTCTTGAGTAGAGAATCTGCTCGAGAATCAGCCACGATCGCTCGTGCTTTCTAGCATCATAAACATGGTGATGGAAGGCTCCGTGGCGACGGGAAGCCACCTTAGCAGTCGGCAAATCTCAAGAATGCTCGCTAATGGCCGGTAAACCTTGTCACACTCACCAATGTGCCATAACATAAGTCTTATGTACGCCAACGGAAGTGTAAGTCCACGACGCGACAGATGGGGAAATTTAGTGGAAACTCCTTGTTACACATGTAGTGCGGAGTTACTGATTTACCCCAACTCTGTGAGCAAAATTATAATTTCCCCATGCTTAGTATTGATTATAGATGTTAGGGAAGCGTATGGTAAAAGACCTCGTATTTCCTTAGGCATTGTGTTATTTGAAGATATTTCCATCTGTGGCTGTTCAGTAGAGAATATTCTTTTTGCATTTCTACAAATGTTTTACATTTGCCATTCAGCATTACATTTTTGACATCTCTTACTCCTGCTCCCACCCAACTGTGCATAATATCATTATTCCCCATACTTATGCTGGTATTGGCCTATAAAGGGGTCTCCGCATGGCTATTAGGATGGATTTTAATGAGTCTGTGCATTCTAAATCATGGTCTGTGACTGTTGTAGTCCATCTTCTCCTGATGTGGCATCCATGACAAATTCCTCCACATTTTTGAGAAACCTCTCCAAGTTTTCCTGTTCTTCTAACACTTTGTTTCCCCCTTTGTACCTAATAAACATAGGTTCCAGCAGTCCCTATCTTATTTTTTCTCGCTTCCACAATTGGAGCCTTAGAGTGAAGATTCTTCTTTGTTTTATGCGTGTTTCATCAGTTAAATCTGCTGCAAAAGAGATGTTATGTTTTTGATAGCTAAATGGTTTTTGATGGTGTTTCACTAAACGATTCATCTGTCTGGCTTGCTGGTGACGGACAAAGCACACTATAATGGGTCTTTGGTGTGTGGTGATTTCTGGTAATCTGGGTGCAGATCCTGTGTGACCTTTGACATTCTGTTGGGAACAGGAATTCACATTTCAAGACTTCCAAATAAACTACCCAAGCAGTTGAAACATGTCAATTTTCAGGAACACACATATCTAAATCACCCACGCCTTTTACCAATTATTCAGTCAAGATAAGCTTTATTCAACAATAGATGTCATAAAAGCTATGAGCATAGACTACTGGTTAAAAGAAGGACAATAGTTTAAAATATTATTAAAATTAATACAAATAATCGTAGGTAAAAGACTATTACATCCTAATTCATGCTGATAAAACAGATTCATAAGCTGGAGAGCAGCAACATGGGTATTATCAAACAGTGGCTAAGGCATAAGGAATTTTAAAAAGCAAAACAGCTCTGTAATGAAGTACTGATTTCACACCCACAAGTGGTGTGACTCCAGATTTAATTATATGCCGGCAATGATTGAGATCTTATAGTTCATATCCATCTCAGGAACGTTCCTACCGGGATTGCATAATGGAGTGATGGGTCAGTTCGCAAAATTCTCAGGGCGACGCTACTTGAACTGAAACCCATATTTCTGCAAATCTTCACCAGCCATACTATACGGGGGCCAACATAGGCAGCGCAGACAAACAATACATGTGAGTAGGTTTCTTCTTGATCAGTACAAATAGGACATTTGTTGACTCCTAATGTAGTCCATTTGGTGGTAAAAGACTTTAATAGTAGACAAGCCACTCTAAATTGGAAATACAATTTGCGATCAAGAGGTTTTAGAATTGCAGCCCAGTAAGGCTCAAGGCTGAACCAGTGTTTGATTGATAAAAAGCTCCCCGTCAATGTTGTACAGTCACATTCTCTGTTTACATTTTGTTCAATCAAATCCCAATATCTTCCCTTGATTATGCATCTTGATGGGAACTGGGTGCTAAATGGAGTTTAACACAAGTTCAACAAACTCATACTAGCCAAGACGTTTCTAATACCACGTAGCCAACTGATTTTGTGGAAATGATCAACCTTGATAATGTCCCTAAGACCTTCTGCAAAAGTAGCTAGTTTTGGAGAACACCAGATTCTACGCCAGTGTAAGATAGGGCATAGCCTAGCTAAGTCTACCAGTGCTTTCCTGCCTATGTCATTCAACAAGGGTAGCATAGGAGTACTTTGTGGTAGGCTTGTGATCTTTCGAAAGAAACTATTCTCTGATATAGCTTGCTGTGTAAGTTTCCCAAAACCCCATAATTCTGCCCCATATAAAACCGAGCTCACTACCATGGCGTTATAAATCTGCAGCACCGGACTAACAGGCTTGGTCAAGGATATTTTAAATGTATGGATTAGGACACCAGCTAATTGATGGTGCTTCCATATCATAGTATCAATATCTGGCCTTCATCTCATTTCTTTCTGGAGGGTAATACCTAAATAGGTAAATGCGTCCACCTGCTCAAGGGGTAACACTTCCAGTTATACTACCCTTAAATGGTCTATGCTTACTAAAAGTCATAAATGTAGTCTTTGCTACATTGGTTTTTAAGCCCCGTGAACAACAGAAGTCTTCAAAACTTTGCAGCGCATGCTGTAGCCTACTGGGAGTTTTTGAGATAATAAGAGTGTTGTCTGCGAACATTAAAATCAAATCAAAATATTTTTTGCAACTCTATTAATAAAAATAGAAAATAGTGTGGCTGCCATTACACATCCTTGTAGGATTCCCTTTCTCTACAGGAAAGGGGTCTGTTTTGTTCCCCTGTGATCCTCAGCGTATTTGTGCAAAATGTTTCTCATGGAGGTGGAGAGCTCATCAATGGGCATCCTAAACTCCTGCAGCACCACGCACAGTTTGCTACATGAGACCAGATCAAAATCTGACTTACGGCCGACAAAAGCAGCATACAGGCCTACAGTCCGACAATATATTAGAATGAATCGAAAGACCTAGTCTATGGTACTGATGTGTGCCCGGAAACCCGCTTGGAGTGGGGCTAGGATGTCATTGTCATTTATCCACGCTTGAACCTTAGCCAGGACAAGTCGGGCTACCACGTTTTGGATCAAATCAATTAGGCTTATAGGCCTATAATTTCCTGGCAAAGACTTATCACCTTTTTTATATACTGGGATGATCCCTGCCCCCTGCCGGGGGACTGTGATGGGGGTGCCATGGGCAATGGCATTTGCCAATAACATTATATACCTACCTCATTTTGCCTTATCATGTAAAAAAAATCTTAAGGGATACTGTCGATGCCTGGCGCTCTCCCCCCTGTGAGGGCAGCACTTACGTCCGCCAAATCAAATACTTTATCAGTTAAATAAGAGTGAGTCCGGAAAGGCCCACAAACCTCTACATCATCGTTGGCATATTGTAGGGCAAAATGATTAACTCAGGTATCAGGGTCTACATGATTTTGGGGGGACAGTGAAACTCCACCCCACCCCCATTTTAACAAGTTCCAAAAGCATTGGGTATTGTTCCTGGTACATGCTAGTTTTAGATCCTGCCATCTATTCTTATCCCAGGTTTTTTTTAGCATTTACCATCACCTTCATATAACGTTTTCTAGCATTTTGCACTCTGGACAAAACACTTGATCTAATTGCCTCCCCCAGTGATCTACAAGCCAACTTGCACTCTTTATTATACCAGTGGTGCTGTGACTGAATACCCTTCTCCTTAGCCCTATAGGGTCTTTGAAAATGTGAACTAATTTTAGCAAATAATGTGTTATGAAACAATGTTATTTCTGTAAGAGGTTGCGAATTAAGGAGGAAAACCTCCATCTCTGCTAAGGTGTTCTCAACATCACTGGCAATTATGGATAGTGTTTCCGGTTTTTCTAGGATCATGGGCCATTTGAGTCACCGCATGTCATTCGTAGTTTTCAAATCTCTAGTGGTAAATGAATTATGGGTTAGTTAGTTTGTGTACTTTCTTGAATTCAAATGCTGAGCATAGTGGATTGTGATAACTCTCCACATGGTCCAGAAAAGCTATATCTTCGAGGGTATGCCATCATTTTAAACAAATTAAAAGATAGTCAATGCTGCTTGAATGGTGGCCATTGTTGAATGTGTAGGCACCTTGCCTATCAGAGATGGTTCTGCCGTTGGCTGCCCTGATGCCGTCTTCTAAGCAAATAGCTTTAAGTTGGATAGCTACTTCTGTCCATCTTTTAATTGGAGGTATTTCCAAACATGGGATACCCCACTGAGCATCTTCCTCCCCCGCCAGGTCATTTTCCTCATTGTCAAAGGTCGGGCTAAAATCCCCCACTATAACAGCAGAGGTGGACCAAGAGAGATTGTCACGGAGCTCGCCTAAAGCCAGTATGGTTTCGGAACACCGCCCCCGCTATGTCCTCCCGCATATACATTATAAATGTAAATGATACCACAGGGGCCAGTTGCCAACTGAATAGCAAGAATGTCAATACTCCCGGTCAGAAGTACCTGTATCTTAAGGCCAATGTCCTGTCGGACCCATATTGTTAACCCCCCCCCCCCCGATGGACGACCCTTGCCAACATGAATGGCTGGGATATAATAGTTTAAATATCCTGGGTGGTAAAGTGGCTCTACTGACCAAGTTTCCTGGAAAGCACAAATATCATATCTTTCTACAAAGATGTTCCTGTCAGGAGAAGCACCCTTAGACCTAAGCCCGACAATGTTCCATAATAAAAGCGCTACTCTATGTCATGCTGGATCTAATTCAGGTATCATACTATCTCAAGAATCTAAAGTCCCTGATGTGCAACCAGCCTCACTCTCTACACCATTGGAGCAGCTTGGCTCAGGGGAATACTGTTCTTCTGGGTGGGAACAATAGACTATATGATACATACTGGCTTGGTAACCTGAGTAGTAACAGTGGGTTGAGAGAGACCTTCAATCTAGCTCTTGTAGAGGTCGACGCACCAACATGAGATGTTATGGGACGGGCTAAATTCGTCTTTAGAACCGTTTCGGCGGGATTATATTTGAGAAGAATATTGGTTTTGGAGAGGTGTTGCGTAAGGATATAAAAGGCCACCAGATTCTCAACAAGATCTCGATGTGATAGTGTTAGTGCAATAGCATCAATGGCGGCTCCCGGTTAAGAGTGTCTTTTAGCCTATATAATGTCATCCCTTATTACAAACAGAGGATGCCACATGTTACAAAAAGCTCAGCCATAATCCCACCAAAGAGATTCAAGGAAAGCTTCTTCTACTGTTGAACAGCTGGCATGAAAAAGAACTACTCACGCTGGAGGAGAAGCAACTTCTCTACATTGACAACCCGATTACCCCCACACTCTACCTACTACCAAAGGTGCACAAACCAGGCAGAC
The DNA here is from genome assembly GCF_964263255.1 of Lissotriton vulgaris. Taxonomy (NCBI): domain Eukaryota; kingdom Metazoa; phylum Chordata; class Amphibia; order Caudata; family Salamandridae; genus Lissotriton; species Lissotriton vulgaris. Next base: position 1,023,933,929 of record NC_141693.1, read on the forward strand.
CACCTAAAGGTAGACCGATTATTGCAGGAATCAAGTCAATTTGCTCCAATGGTGGTGCATTTATTGATGCCAAACTACAACCTTTTATGAAGGATCTCCAATCTTTCATAAAAGACACCAAGGATGTCCTACAGAAACTTCAGAACATCACATGGCAATCAGATTTTGTTTTATCATCAATTCATGTAACAAGTCTCTACACATCCATCAAGCTTCCTGATGGAATAGCTGCAACTAGGACATTTTTCAAATGAGATCTGTACACTATACGGCCAGAAACAGCATGATTGTGGCTATGCTTGAATTTTGTTTATTTAACAACTACTTCCTCTTTAATGGCGAGTACTGTCTGCAACTTCAGGGAACAGCCATGGGGGCAAAATGTGCCCCACCATATGCCTGTCTCCTGATGGGGGAAGTGGAGCGTCAATGGTTATGGAATGATCAGACTGACAATCTCTCTAACAATATAATAATGTGGGGCAGGAATATCAATGATATACTCCACATATCGAAAGGACCAGAAGATCTTTTAAAACACTTCATCAATACCTTAATCTCAAACAAGTGTGGGATTGATATTACCTACACCATCTCAAAAAAAGAAATTGGATATCTGGATCTCACAATCTATATTGAGAACAACAATCTACATACCAAGATTCACAGAAAGACTCCAGTAGTCACCCCACCATACAATTGGGTCGAGAAGGACTTTTTGACCATTTAAAAATGGCGTCCAACGCCACGTATTGTAACCGCTGATCTATTTCATGGTATTTGCCTATTTAAAGATGGTGGCCGGTGAGCACGCTACTAGCTTGCCATGACGATCGACAGATGGGCTTAACCCGGAACGACTTCCTTGAAACAATAGTAAGTGGATGTAATCCATTCGAAATTGCTGAATTTCGGTATACACTTATGTGCTTGGATTGTACTGTTCACATTTCTCCAGTCTCCTACACGCCGGTCGCTTTGAGTTCGGGACGGGGGAGTACACACCCATCATTTTAGTGGTCCCTCTAATGATGGAGGGTTTCGATGTGTGCCTATATGCCTTTGGATTGTTTTGTCTGCATTTCTCAGGTCTACTGCACGGCAACCGTTTTGGGGTCAGGATGTAGGAGCACACACCCGGCATTTTAGTGGGTGTCCATCACCACCCCCTGTTGTTCAATTATTTTGTCCACCATAAGCTTGGAAGAGTATACTCAGACGTGAGTCCCTTGCTCATTGCACCATCAGGATTCAAGCAAGCCGGGCCGAAGACGGCTGAAATGCCAGAAACCGGTCCCCGGTAGCTTGTTTCCTTCCCAGTGAAAGAATTGGCTTGGTAGTTTGGTTTGCCCTGTTCCCATGATACACTGGGCCAGGGACAGACTAATTTGCATATAGCCAGGTTCCGAGCTGGGATGGTGCAGTGAGCTAAAAAATGGTGTTGGATTAAGCCCTGATCTCTTGACTGGGTGAGAGTATTCTGCTTAATTCAGAAACTTTGTCCATCACCACCCCCTGTTGTTTAATTATTGCAAGTGAGAGTGAGCAGCTTGTGCTCGGAGGGGAAGTTCAAGGCTACTGTACCCTGGAAGTCAGGATGGTTGCCAAAACATGGACATTCGAGTGTTTTGAACGTGAAAAAGAATGGCATAGTTGCCAATCGAGGATGTGCTTAGGCCAAAGACTTTCCTAAACAATACTCTTTTAATAAACTGCTGATTCATTGTGAATATGATGCTGTAATGGTGGCGAAAGGCTCATCCACCCTAAATCTGTCCAATCAGAATCCAAGTTGGTGATGTTAGATACTTTTTAGATAGATTAAGTTAGCAAATTAGTGTATAAAACTCCCTGATTTTACTTCGAAGTATCGCTCCTTTCAATTTCATCTCGAAATGCTGTCGGATTGCAGATCGATTCCTTGATGTAAGACTCTTTAAATTATCTCTTGTTTTCTTTTCAGGACTCAAGGATAAGATAAGGGCGTTAATTAAGAATACTAGAAGAGAATGAATTTGGAACAATCTTTTCTTTGCTAAACTTTCCACTGAACTTTGAAATAAATGTCTATTTTCCGAGCTTTTTCATTTTGAAATAAAGTTTTAAAGATTTTCTTGAATAAAGAATTAATACATGCCTAAATGTCAGACATGCTAAAAGTTTGCTATTAATAAAAATTAGATAAAGGGAAAATTAAAGCTGGTCTTGTATTTTCCTATGCCTATTTTTCTTACTAGCTGATCCATTACCACTATGGGGGGTGTGTCTGAATAAAATTGACATTTGTTGAAAAACATGGTAAATCGTTTTAAAACTGCAGGTGTGAATAATAACTTGTTAAATAGGTTTAGACACTCCGCCAATGTTGCACCATTACTCTTTTGTGTTTCAACAATCCCTGAAGTAAAGTTAAAGTGATCAGAGAAAGTGTGCAGTGTTATGGGCCCCACTGGTGAATGAATGTGTGTCTGGATATTTCAGGGAATGGAGATGCTGGTTTAGAAATTATTTTTGGAGTACCGCTGTAGCAGGAGAACAAGAGTCACTGTTTTGTGTGCCAGAACTACAAGGAACCCTCCATACTTGGTGTCAGCTCCTCAACACGATGGGTCAGCATGATGAGACCAAGTACCCAGGAATCAGCTGGTGTAGCAATAGGCTAGATAAAGGCCGATTGGAGGTCATATCTTCACAATGGGAAGGGTTCGCAGAACAGGACCAATTCCCTAGGATTTAGCAAATCTTCCCTGAGACCTTATGACCCACCTCATTGTGGTGGTGGAGGGGTGCTCTCAGTGTTCTGCGTTTTTGCAACTTATAATGCTGATAAAGGCACATTCCTATTTATAGCTCCACAATGCAAAGGGCCGGAAGTATGGAACTAAGTGCCTAGGAATAAGAAAAGCAAGCTTGAAGCACTGTGAGCAGCCTTAATGTGTTGGGAGGTAGTTTGATTTACTGGGTGGCAGGGTTCAGCAAATTTCCATCTTCTAATGCTGATAAAGGCAGATTGTGAGTCATATCTTAACAATGGGAAGGGACTGTGGGACAGGACCAATTCTCTAGGATTCAGCAAAGCTAGCCGTAGACATTGTGTTCCACCCCAATGTGGTGGAGAAGGGAGAGCTCTCAGATCTCAGGGTACTTGCATCTTATAAACCTGATTAAGGCAGATTAAGGTCCTATCTGTAAAGATGAGGAGTTTATGTAAAGTAATAAAAGTAACCTTTATTGAAGATAAGCAGTTACAACTCACTTCTCCAGCTTCTCTCCTTAACTGACTCTGTGCCCCTCACCATTCTGGAACCTTACTGCAGGGCATCATACGCTTACCATGGAGCTGGATAGATGCACTGCAGCCAGGATACCACAATATTGGTGCAATATGAAAGGCCAGCAGGATGTTTCCAAGTGCCCAGGAATCAGCTAGGCTAGCCCAAGACATGGCGAACAGTCTTAAAGTGGTAAGGGGTAGTCTAATTTTCCCTGTGATATGCCTGTGTGGTCCAATGCCAGAGTTCTCGAATGAATAAGGCAGGTAAAGACTGCAGTATCCTGTAGATCAATCAACACATCAGCATGCATTGGGGTTGTAATAGGAGTTGTGCTGGACTTGAAATTACACATAATGGCTGCTATTGTGTCAGTTCAAAGGCTTCTGCCTCGAGTGTGTGTGTGCAGAGTGAATGGGAGGGGATAAGGAGTAGAGTGGGAATTGGCTAGACAGAGGATCTCAGAGGAGAAGTTATTAGGCATGCATAAAAAGTTTTTTTCACAAGGCACACTGGCCAGACGAGATCTGGACTAAAACGTAACAAATTGTGATGAACTAAATCGGTAGCATACAGCTGTCGGAAGCTGGGGAAGCCTCTGTTCAGCGCATTATGTCCTTTTTATCCTGAAATGCTGTTTAGTACTAATAATGAAATTGAAAGTTGTTCTGGGAGGAAAATCTAAAATGGAGGCCTTATTATGTAAACTAGAAAAAACAAAGGGTCTCTGAAAAAGTATTGGGCACATATGTATGAGTGAAGACAGCAGGTTAATACAAGAAAAGATCATTCACTCTGCCGCTGTCAGGGCAACAACCTATTAAGCGTTTCTTCTCTCACCCTTGCATGTGCAGCTTGCTCAACTAGCTGGAGTCTGAGCTGGAACCTCACTAGGACTTGCCCAACTGGTGCTCATCTGCCTTTGAGAGCTTGAGAGAGAGGCCAGATGTGCGCACCCTGCTCAGAATATTGGTTTTCATAGCCCTTGCAGGAGTAGGTAAAATGTGGGCCTTTTAAAGTTTATGAGCTTCTCCTCAGGGTGATAGCCTTCATTGCTCTTAAATATCCTTCCACCATCATGGGATGCATGTATTCAGTACTTCACAGTGTCCGTTCCTTTAAAACTAAATAGATAAAATAAGGTGGCGCATCGCTAGTGCTTATACCACCATTTCACATTCTTGCCCTTTTGGTATTTTTTTACTTACTTAACAGCATCCCTGCATGGCACATGTTGCTGTATGGATTACTGGGCCTAATCTAATCATCCACCTTTTTGGTCTATGGAAACATGACACCCCACTGTCCCTGTGTCAAATCTGGTTAGTCCTTAGCATATCTGATCATTTCTGCATCTACCGGTCACATGCCCTCACCTCACACCGCCAGGCATTGTATACCTTAATATGATAACCCCACCTCAGTGGGCATCACATACAACATGAAAACACTTTGCATATATTCTCAAAACAAAAACAACAAACTTCCAGTGTGTCGTCACTATGTAAATGCTACAATATAACACAATGCAAATGTTTATCTACTTTCACTCTTTTTTTGTCTGTCTTTTTTTGTTTGTGCACAGGCTTTGATTTGAATTGTTGAATCCCTCCTGAGCATGGATAATTCCAACAGACAATAAACTGCATGATAATGGGACAATGGGAAGGAAAGAGTCAGGACTGTGAGACACACACACAGATTGAGCGGTTAGATTGCATTCTGCTTTGTATTTAATATATTTCAATGACATGTGAGAAAGGGGACATAGAAGGCTAGTATAATAGCAGCAGATGCTGATGTTTCATGCATGGCACATTCCTTTTGAAGGCTTGTCTTATTGTTCGCAATAGCGTACCTTTATCAGAGACATATGGAAGAATGTTTCTCAGGAAACTGTTAACATTTCCCTTCTGCATACACGTCAACTTGCTTGTCTAGTCTGCGTCGATACTTCTACAGTGTAAAGGACTGATTGGATGGTTTGAGTCCCAAAGGACCTAGGCAAACAAAAAAAATTGCTATAGGAAATCCCACACAGGACAAGATTACCATAAAGGTCTATTCGAAATTTGGAATCATTATGGTAGGCAAAATGCAAATGGTTAGTCAATTCAAATCAGATTCAATATGATATACCAAGGCTAAAATATTCTAAGTACAAAGTCAATGAGCAGTTTGTCATGCGCACATGCTAAGTATGAAAGCAACAAAGGTCTCAAATTACCCTGGAATCAATACGAAGACTGACATGAAGCCTGACTCTTAAGAATAAGGAAAAACACATTGACAGACTCCCAAGAACAGCACATTATATGGGATTTGATCTGTATAGAAGCTAGCCATTTTTGTGGTATGCAGTGGCACAATGGGCCGCACTAATAAAGATACATTTATAGAAGCCTATCGTCATTTAGAAGTCGTATTACTTGAAACAAGCTCACCCTACAAATCCTCCCAAACATAATAGTCAAGCAGGACTTTTAACCTACATACAAGTGAAGATGATATTGCATAACTTAAAAAATAGCTGTTTGACATTACGAGCATTGAGCATTGAAACGTTATGTGTGTGTTCCTCCAGCAGGCAAGCATGCGTCTGTTGGAGCATGCAAATTGTAGGAGCACAAAAATAAACGTTACAATCAGAGCATACTGTTTTCTATTTTATGAAGGAAGGAAAAACTCAGAATAAAATGTGCAACTGGTGCTATTTTGTAAAACCCCGTTTTTTGTGCAATCAGGCCAAAACCCATTAAATTAGTGTTTGTCTTACTTAAACACACATTATTTATTCATTCTAAATTCGATTCTACACCTGCGAGGACCCCTAGCTGTAATTCAAGCTTGAGCAGTGGTCTAAATCTGAGGCTCCTTTTCAGGTTGAGCCCCAAATCATATGGTCCTCATGTACCACCTTTTGAGGGCCTGTGCATGAGTGAAATTTCAACCGTTCATATCTGGCAGAGCATGCCAGAACTCATAGACTCATACTTAAAATGGAAAAAGCAAAGGTACAACAGTGTCTTTACCTTTTACAGGACTAGCTGAAGTCACCCTCGTTGCATAGATTGCAGCTAATTTCTTCTACATTTTTTTTAATCCAAGAAGTGAAGTTGCAATTAGCCAATTGCCTACAATCTGATTCTTTTTAAAATAATTTTTATAGGATTGAGAAGAATAGTAAGGAATGAAGAAACAAGAACATTGAGATAAAAAGCTATAAAATGCAATCTAATATTGGAATATATAAAGATGAGCAGGGTACATGTCTAACTATTAATCTATTTAATGATTTTGTAGAAGAAATGGAAAAAGGGAAGAGAAAAATAAAGAAAAGGGAAAGGAAGGAAAGGTAAAAGAGAGAGATGCAGTAATTAGGATAACGATGAGTGCGGAGACAAAAATGTAGTGAAAGGTAACCAGAGTAAATCAGATTACATTTTCTGAGATAACGAAGAAGAAACAGTAGATATTCTATACTCATCAAAAATAAGATTTCACCATGTTAACAAACATATTATCTTTCCAACAAGTAAACATAACCTTAAAGGCAAGTGCAATAAAAGATCAAATAGCATAGGATTCCGAGAAAGATTATGAAAATAATCTGACATAGTTCCAAGAAAAACTTTTTGAATTGATAGTGGAATATTACATAGAAATATCGTTAAACATTTGAGCCAAATAGATTTCCAAAATGTAAACACTTTAGGACAATAGCATAATAGATGGAGTAATGTACCATTGAAGGAGAGACAAGACCAGCATAAGGGTGAAGCAGAGGAATTCATTTTATGAATAAATGTAGGGGTAATAACAGCTCTATTAGACACAAAAATAAAGATCGAGTGATATTGGCAGCTTTGGAGGCAGTGAAAAATTCACGCCACATTTTATCCCACTGTTAAACAGAAAGCAATACAGAAAGGTCTTGTTCCCATGACAATTCAATAAAGGATTTAAGTCTGATGGAAATAGGAGTGGATACAAACGTATATATGAGGATTGCCTTAGGTGTGGAATCACAAGCAATATTATGTAGATGTGTGGAAGGAATAAACTGAGTTGAGTCAGGGGGAAAGTTATTGGTTAGTATAAAAGATTGAGGTACATGTGATAGTTGAGAATATTGTGGTAAACAAGAACTGAGAATATTATAGCGTTCTTGTAGTTGAGCAAAAGGTTAAGCAGAAATTTGGAAAATGAAATGTTGAATAAGCATGGGCGGAAAATTTTGCGGATTTTCGGTAAATTCGCAATCCGCGAGATTCGCGAATCTCCCGCAAAATCCGCAAATCCGCGAGCAGCGGATTTTATGGCCTGCTCGCACTGTTCGCGTGAGTTCGCGGCTTCCCAGTACAACTTCGCGCCCCGCGAATAAGCGCTAAATTGCAGAAATACGATCTTAGCAAAACTGAAACTACTTACCAGGTTCAAAAGTTCAGGCTCATCATTAGTAGCCATTTCCTGTAGTGCTTCCTGAGGGGCCCCTCCAGAGTTCAGTTGCCAGTTGCAACTATTATGTGACCCTGCTCTGAACCTCAGAATAGTTACACATATGCCACAAAGGTCCTGAATTACAGCTAAGGGAGACAAGCAGGAGCCAGGCTGGAAGTTCAAAACCATTAATCAGCCCCTAATTCATTATTGTCAGTTGGGGCAGGGCAGGTGTTGTAACTAATTTTGCAACAATGAAAGCACTTAGCAAGTGCAAAAGATCACTAATCAGGAAGCACTAAGGAAGCAGGTGCCAGCTAAAAAAATGTTCTGTGACACATTAATCAGCCCCAAATTAATTCAGGTCACTTGTGGCAGGGAAGGTGTGCTTTGCTTTGCCACAATAATGTACACTGACTGGACAACCAGAGGGTGCTGTGATGAAACAGAGGGTGGCATGGGTGGGCCAGAGGGTGGCATGAGTAGTCAGAGAGTGGCAGTGGTGACAGAGAGTGGCAAACACAAAAAAAAAACAAATCCGCTAATTCGCGAACGCGAGATTCGCAAAATTCGCCCATGCTTAATGTTGAACATATAAGATACCCTTTCTTTCCAATGTTTCAAATAGAGTGACTTATGACGAAACTCAATAAATGTATTATACCAAATAGAGGAGGCAAGAAAAGATTGATAAAAATCAGAACCATGGGTGAATAGTGTATGCATCAGATGTTGGGAATATTTAAAAGTTGGGTTTTTAGAAACAAATGTACAGTTAGTCATAAAAATAACATTATGCAAAGAAAAATCATGTTGTATAGAACGTTCAAAAACAATCCATTAAGATATTGGAGAGTTTTGATGATCCTTAGTCAAAGCATAAATTTGCTGAATTAAAAAAGCAGTATGATATCATTTAAAATTAGGGAAACGTACACCACCTTCGTTTTTAGATAGAATAATTTATCCTAGACAATACAAGCCTTTTTATTATTCCAAAGAGATTTGGTAGAGATTCTAGACATAGTATTATGAACATTAGAGAAATGTAAACTCATATATATCTGGGTTATATGTTTTCCATACATCAAAGAATGGATGAGAGGCAATAGCAGATTAGAATGCGTTATGTGATTTATAAGCCTGGGCGGAGTTAGCGGAGTTGCGCTAAGCAGAACTCCATAAAAAAACGGAGGTCCATGGAAAAATGCCGTTCGCAGTGATTGCACAGTGCATATGCTTGTCCGCAAACGGCATCTTACACAGCGCAAGTGGTCCCTTCTTTCCATTTTCTGCTGCTCGAGTAGATTTTTACTCGAGCGGCAGTTTTCTCAACGTGAACAAGCAGTTTCTCATTGCAAGCAGTCGCGAGCATACGCAACCACTCCCAATGAGAAACCTGACCACCCCACGTTGAGAAATCTTGCCAGGATGTTTATTTTCCACGCTCGCGGTCGCTAACTTGATGTTGACGATTGCGAGCGAGGAAAAAAAACTCTGCTCCGCAAAGCAGAGTTTTTCGGATCTCCGGTAGTACCGCGTAACGCGGAGTGTGGGATACTCCTAAAACTCCGCAAGCGGAGCGTAGTTCACTGCCCACGGTTAGTGATTTATCAGGTTTAAAGTTACAGTTAGATCTCCTATCAGTAAATGGGTCTAACCAGTCAATGAAGTCACCAGCAACAATAATATTAGGATTAGAAATGGAGGACAGTTTTAATTTAACATTGTGCCAGAATTCAAGATCCAATTGAACAGTAGTTTGTTTTTTAAAGATAGAGGCACCAAGCAATACCCATTGTCCATTTGTATCACATTCAATTGATGAAATTTGGATATTTAACGATGTATGACATAAAGTAGCTACCCCACCCTCGATTAACAGCAGGAGACAACTTGGCCCACCCATTGATGCTTAAGCTTGTGCAATTCAACATCATAACAATGAGTTTTTGCAAAAAAGCATTATGATAGTTAAGTTTCAATAAATGTAAGAGTACCTTTTGATATTTGACGGGGTGACCCAGACCATAAACGTTCCATGAGACAACATTAAACATGTTTTTGGGTAGAGACAAGGGTACAGGAAAGATAACGACAAACTGCAAAATCAATGAGGGAAAAAAAATAAACCATGTGTCAACAATAAAATAACATGAAGAAACTGCCAATAAGATAGAAAGGAGAAACATATAAACACTCATACAATTATAGCAAAAATAGGTAGAAAAAGAAGCAAAAAGATTACAGAAAAGGGAAAAGAAGAGAAGAAAAAAGGAAAAAGAAGAAATAGAATAAGAAAAGAATAAAACGAAAGATCAAGGACAAACAGCCAGATCTGAAGTAAAAAGGAAGGAGAATAAGTACAATGCATATCAGCACCAAAAAAGTAAAGTCTACAATCTTGAATTAGCAAATTGTTAAGAAATATCTAACACTGAAAATTTCTGCCGGGGGCCAATCTCAAGTAGTTAACAATCACTGACCAATCTGTAGTTTATGGAGTTTCCTCCTTTTTCTATCCTTTTCCTCTGTTTACCCACTTGAATAGCTTATTGCTGCAAACTAGCAGTACTTCCTTGCGACTATTAGCTGACTGAAAATTAGTACACTATTTCCTCGCAAGCTGATTCAAATGTTTCCCATGCAATATTGAAAAGGGATGGATGTTGGTAATTTTTTTTGTGAAACATTTGAAAGGGGTGGGAAGGTTCTGATTTGAATGCAGAAATCTTCATAAACTGTTGATAATTATCATATTGCGTACATGATCTATGGTACACTTGACAGAGAACATTTCTCAACTTTGCACACTCTTAGTCAAGATGAATGTAGACCAGTTGGCTGTGGTGAAAAACAAAGCACCTGCCCAACTCATTGCTTTAAAATAAGAGAAACACCTGTGTGCATCACTGTGTAGACCTAGCTTGGCAATACAATAAAACAGTGTACACCACACCAGCATGGTCTGTAAGCAGACACCAAATCCAACCTAATAACGCCTGCTCTGAGCTAACACTCCGCTCCCTACCTCCAAATACCTTTTGTGTTCTGGATTTTGGCATATTGAAAGAAAATTGCATAATTTTTCACCACTTAGGCCCTCCTTACAAGTAATTTGAATACAAAAATCAAGAGCTTGTGGCTGAATAGGAATTATGATTTATGATGTACCATCTCAATTTCCAGGACTTTGCAAGACACATTTCGCCAGCGAAAAGGAGATCAAACTTATCCAAGGGAAAATGATTAGAATGAGGGAATTCCTGCAGAAAGCGCAATTCAAACACTAATTTGCACATTTATTCCTCATCCTCGTGTTGCAGGTCACAATTCGTAATAATGTGGTGATACTTCACGAGCTAATTACCATACCTCAGAGCACCAGTAATTCCAGATGCAGTAATGTGGCATTGATTCTAATGCAGAACTTGTGATGCGCTCATTACACATGAACAATCAGTAGTAGTACACAGTTAGGTATTTAGAGTGACAACTCAAATTTTTTGGGTGAAAGAAATTCACTGTACGATTTACAGCTTGAGAATCAAAATAGGAGGTATCTATGTGAACAAATAAGGCCTGTGATCTTTCTTTCATTATTTAATATTAACTAGTGAACACTGCACATAGAACAGTTTCATAAATAAGGGGCTGATCATAATGATGGGCAGAGTTGCCTCTGCCCGACATTGACTCTGTCATGGGACTGACCAACATCTGGTTGGCAGTCTCGATTGACCCATTAGGATGGAACTGAACACTGTTTGGTCGCATTACTTCGTTATACAAAGGGAGCATGCATACTGGCCATAAACCTGCTAGAATGCATGCTCCCATTGTAAAATGGGAGGTGCAGTTCATCCCCACACCCTGTGCCAGGCACCTCAAGGTGCCTGCCACAGGGTACAGGGATCAACAGGGGGTGCCATAAGTGTCCCCTTGTCCTCCAACTGGAGGCTGGGCATCCAAAGGGGTTTGCTGGAGGCCTCCAAATACGAGTTCCGACAACCTTTCTGTGTCGGAAAGGCCGGCATGGAAAGGCTGCCAAAAACCAACTTCGTAATCCTAAGAGTGGAAATAGCCGCCCTTGGGATTACAGACCGCATTCCGATTAGCCGACGGGCTATTCGAGCCCATCGGAAGGCAGCTGGAATGACTGGTCGAACTCCTTTCTGACCACCTTCATTGTAATAAGGCGGTTGTAAAGGAATCCGACTGGCATATTACAAAGCGGTTATAAAGGTTCCGACCAACGGTTGTCGCCTTTTACGACTGCATTGTAATCGGCCACTTTGTTCTGCTAATCCAGCCAAATATCAAACCTGTAATTTACTACTAACTACAGAAGACACTTTACCAACTGAAATATCCAGCCACCTTCACACAACGTCCCGAATCTGGAAGTAGTAATGATTTACAATGATGTTAGTCCGAGCAGCCAATACATTTAAACCACATGGACAGCCGGCAATATGCTACTGTGTTAGCTAATGAGTTACTACCAATTTCGACCTACAATTAGTGAAGAGAGTAAAATTACTTTACATAAAGTCAAACACAAATGTTACTACTAATAGGCAATTGCACTGCCTTGTGTTACTTTGCACTAGGGAAGCATTTCAAGGGTGGCCCATCGACGTTTCAGTGCACCCACCTATGGATTTGGACACCATTCCATATTTACAAAGATTTGTAGACATGGGTTTACTCTAAAATGGTGCACCTTCCTGAGGTTGGCATTTTTCCTCGATACGGCTTCCTGCACAAAACCTATCCTGACCAAAACACAGGCATTCTTGCACTATGGCACAAGGGTACCTGTGTTGATGCTAGGCAGCCACAGGTGCACCAGCGAAAGGAGAGAACAGAGCTTCACCTTTTCTTCGAAGATATGGCATAGGTCTGCTCCCTCCAGATGATGCAACTCAGCGGAGCAACTTTGCTTGCTGCGCTGCATTGCACCACTTCTTTGTAAATATATCCCTGTGTAACTCCTGCACATAAGTCCAAGTAAGCACTTATATGCAAGAAAACGCATGAAGTGATACAGAAAAAAGAAATCAAAATATTCTGAATGGTGATATAAATAAGCCTCGAGTTTACCTCTGCCAGACACCCAGAGGGATTTGTCCCTGTGCTGTAAATTTAAATGGCCATGTGCTACAAGCAAAGATGAGGTTGGATGTCAGAAGTGCAGAATTTGCACGAGTACTTGTGAGCAAAAGGGTTTCCTAAGACAAACTATGTATATCAGCTGCAATCAGTCATTTTATTGCCAGCAACAAAGGACACACACAGATGAAGTGATGATTGCTAGATTTACTAAGCTATAGGGTATGTCATAAGTTCTGAAGTCAAAGGAAATGTGTGTTTTGTTGCTCAAAATTGAAATACAAACTAAAGAAACAGAAATGAAACTCAAATCAGTCCATATCTTGTGCAAACCTAGAATTACCAAACTATTATGTTGACTGCACATGTGTCAATGTGTCCCTCATGCTCTCAAACAGTAATTCCAGTTTGGATCAAGAATAAGTGTATTTTTCTTAGTATGCTTTTAAGAATGTACTATTGATTATATCAAATGCTGCTGTGGGGGGTACTCTAGGCTGTTGGGTAGCTGAACTCAGGTGTACCCTAACACACTTTCAGCATCCTGCATCACGCTTTCTGCATTTTGGAGCCAGGGATAAACAGGCAATGAGGCTCCATTACAGATAACAGTAACCAACGCTGAGGAATTAACTGACAAACTGCTCCTGCTATTGAAAGTTCATGTTTCACTCAGCAAGCCAGACTGTTTTTTCACATGGATGATGAATATATTTTAGAATCTAAATAAATTGTTTCCTCATTCTGGATTTCTAGAGCATCAACTGTAATTTCCATGAGAAAATCGAGAAAAAATGTTTTTCTCTCAAATATGGTTCACCATTAGCAAGCGATAAAAGTGCAGGGGTCACACATCATTTAACATTTTTGATAAAGATAAAATAAGTACAACTAAAAAAGGCTATTGTGTGATTTCAATAAAAGGGCGACTCTTCTATAGGTCTGTTCAAGCATGAATAATGATGGCTTTCATACTTCTAAAGTTGCCAAACTCAGTGCTCATGAGGTGTGTAAGGTATAAGCGTTTTCATTCAAGGGGAAGGTCACTTTTTGCAAAAAAGTGTATTAGAGATGAAATACTGTGCCTTTTTTTTGATGTAAACCGATTCCTCCTCATCCATCATAAAATCCCGTTTGGATGAACCATCTTTTCGTTCATGGTCCCTGCTTGTTATGCTGTTTGGTACCAGTATGCAGACATGCTCATCTGTTACTGTCACAGCCTGTTGGAGTGCAGCACTGAGGTGAGTTATACCACTTAGCTGACTCAGACTTTGATTTATTTTCTGTTTCTGTGAAAAATCCATGTTACTCTTTGATCGTTTTCTCATTTCCGTAAAAAGCAAAAGAAATCCAGTAAGTTGTTTCATTTTATGCGCCTATCCACTATTTAGACATTCAATGCAAACTCAATACCGCTGGATCTATATGATAATGTTTCACTGCTTGGTATTAGTCTTTAGATATGTTACTAGCATTTCTTTTTTTTTTTACATTTCAATTTACTATTTACTGAAAGAGTAGATGAAACTGCAGACAGCTTCTCTCATTGGATTGATTGGTAACGCTTGATAAAATGGCTGCAGCATCACCGGGTTTATATAACTGCGTATTCTCCACAGAAAAAGAAAAAATGATCAAAACGAGGCATCACATATTTTGCATTTTATAGGTTTGCTTTTCATTTCCAAATCTAGGGACCAATTAATCATTGATTCAATGTTTCTTTTCCTACCTCCTTCAGATCGCCATACATTCAGAAATCCCCAGCCGCTATTAAAAATGCATTTATCCAACAATCCATTGCTCTCAGAAAAGGCGACACTGGTAAATACCTGTTTAACCGCCTTGAAGAAGGAGCGAGAGGACGTGGGAGTGAGGTGATGTATGTTCCTGCTTTAAACGTGAGAAGGCATTTATTGAGTGGGTATTGGTAACACTGCCTACTTAACAACCCGTGGGGCTCATGCTGCTCTGACTGCCCAGCAGGCCACAGTGACATTGTGAACATTTATAAACAGTCCAGTGTCTCTGGAAAGCCAGGGCCTTAGGATCAGAGACTTCTCCTTGGCTGGCACCTGACTTGCAGCAGCTCCATCTGCCTTCTGTCAGGATGTCCACCAATTTTCCAGTGGCATCTCCCTCCCCAGACCAAGATTTCTGAGAAGGCTAAAGATTTCCAAAAGGAAAAGTGAATGAGTACTAACCATACATCAAGCAACTGCCAGAAACAAAATACCTTTCAAGAAATAGATTCACCAAGTTAGCTAAGTGTGTCAATGATGCTGTTGTGTAAATGTGGGTAGAGGTAGATTCTTTCAGATATCGGAAGGCTGAAGGGCACTAAGATGCATTATAGTAAAAACGTATTCTAGCTCCGATCTGATGTCGCATTGCATGCTGTCAGAGCCAGAAGCCAAGGTAAAAGGCAGGTACACAACAACAAAACAATGCTTTTCCTTCTTCTACTCTGTTTTTCTAGATAAACATTGACAACCAGCAATAACATATTTGTAGAAACATCTTTATTTTTTGCACCCCTTAGGTAATCATAGAAAAGATAGAATCTCTCTGCATGTTTCTACACATTCCAAGCTGCAGTGCTTTTTTTAAAATCTGACTTATATCAAACTGAGTCTAATATCTTTTTGCAACAAATATCTAACTTCTTTTTGGTGTGTTTAATTTTTCAATAGAGATTCTAGTTTGCAAACAAGCTATCTCATTTATTTGAAAGAGCAAAACACCAAGGGGTTTATTTACAAGCCCCTTGTGCCGCCGGTTCGTTACTTTTTCCCATTTTAAAAGTGATGCGCCAGCGGCGCAAGGGGCTTGAAAATGAGCCCCCAATGGTTTAAGTGACTTGTGGGAAAGAGGTTGGCTTGACCATGTAGCATGAGGCATAAACCCCCCCCCCCCCTGATGTACACTATAAGGATAAAGTAAGATGTCATGTACTTCAATGACCTCATGAAGGTGCTCAGCCTTAATCCTCGTTCCGTTATATGGTTACCGAACCCCTCAGTGTCTTGCAATATCCTTATAATACCCATTTATACATACAGATTCCAATCATATCAAGTGATTACTGATGTCATCAAGTACAGAATCATGTGGGCTTTCACTGGACACTGCCACAGCCACTGCTGCTACATGCTCCTGAACCTGTGCTTCATCTGTGCTTGTCTTCAGTGGCCAGAATCAACAGTATCTGTCTTCTCTATGTTTTTTTGAACCAGTCACTTGTGGTCTCAGGACTCATGCTTCCTACTCTTCCAAATGCATCCTTTTACATCCCATGAAGCAATACTGAGATATGAGCGAGCGCCTTAATGCACTGAAGCATGCATAAGAGCACCTCTAAATCGGGTGGAGGACTTGTTCCACTCTATTTGTTTAGTGACTCTGCCACTGCCATACTAGCCTATCTGAGGCATAGGTTTGGTGGAAGAATGCATAATTTCCCTTCTGGTCAATAACACTTTGCTGATCACAAATAGCTGATTGAGTACAATCAGTACTTCATTTGCTGTTTTAAACAATTGAAATATACAAATGTGGACTAACACTCTTGCCTTAAAAGCCTGTGGCTAGTAGTGAACTGGCCTGATAGGGAATTGATATGCATAGCAGACAAACTAATGCTAAGGGCAAAAGGCAGGCCCAGGGCAGAGTCAGTTAATCAGATGTCCATTCAAGTTTGACATAAGGGTGACCCTTGCCTAACCAGTGCATAGGCGATGCAATGCAATGCTTGAATTAATTTTAACCACTTGGAATTTAAACCCTCAGGTAGCATTTCATTCCTGTCTTGTAGCTTGTGAATGTCATAGCAGAAGGTATCTAACTATATGAAAACATGAATTGACCTCTTCCCAAAAGCAGCAGTCCAGGCCAAATTGCTCTGAATAAGAACACAAGAAACTGTCAACATGTCCCTGCCTTGTTGTGACTCTTTGCTGAGTGCAAGCTTGCAGGCCGTTTGAGAGGCACTGGCAAGTTTAGAAATCTCCTGATTTCCTCTGCTGAAATGCAGTGAGCAGTATGGACCCACATCCAGCACCCTAGCAGCAGCTGTTAGTGACCTTTAACTACACCCTGACTGCCACCTTGTACTCTGTGTCACTTTTTATCTGACTAGGTAACAAATACCTTTTAAGGTCGAGTCTAGGCAGCGCGCATGCGCTTCAAGACCTTTTGTTTTCAGTAAAGAATCCATGCCGATGGTCCCACTGCTCCGGTGGTATGCAGGAAAGCACTACGCAGCGCAGGAGAGTCACCCCAAGCAGCTCAGTAAGTGCTGCAGCGGCAGTGCAGAAACAGCTTCCTTCCTGCACCACCTGCTGGGTTGGGATGTCGCTCTCCCCCTGGGGACCCACCATGGAGCCTGCCGCGCCTTTCACTCCACCTGGCACCGCTCAAACAGCTCTAAGAAACACTTCCCCTCGCTTTCTCAATGTTCCTTTTACTTCCCACTGGCCCTCTCTGTGTTTCTTTGATATTCATCCCCTCCCCAACCCCATATTGGTTCAAAGCAGCCGAAGCAGGACCAGTTTCAGGTAAGTCCAAATCAATATTTTTAAACAATGTTTATTGTACCGGTTACCATTTTCAGGAACTGACATCTTGGATTTATTTTCTATAAATTGCCTATTCGCCTACAGGCATTATCGACAAACCAAAGGATTTCTGAGCCACAGAAAACATGCACAGAGTACCTTCTAAGCACATGCACATATGGCTGAAAGATAACACACACAAATCTAGTCGGGCTCAAATTCTATTTCAAAGCATTGCTACATTAAAGCCAGATAGTTTGCCTTCAACAATGGACGTTATAAAAGTCACTTATGACAGTTTATGGTTCATCAATGGCAGCAAACAGCTGTGTTAAGCGATATATTGTTTGCATTAATAGAAATATTATGTGCAACTACTGATTATAAATTGTGCAGCCCTCCTTATGCCACCATGCCACATAATTACACTACACAAGTCCACTCCTCACCACACAATTCCACAACTAACAATTCAAATACCTCCCACATCATTTCACTGCACACCACATACATACACTTTACTGCAAACCAAAACACATTGGTAAAAGGAATTGTCATGTACAACACCAATAGCTCTAACTCTTGCAAATGAGAAACCTATTGCATTACAGATGCTTGTTAGCAGTTGCCAGTAAAATACATTCTCTCTCTCTTCCCCCTCAAAAATGAATCCTCCTTGTAAGCTACGCTGTTAGTTTTGAAGGACATTCCAGGAATAAATTGAAGGCCTTTTGTAATCCTCTGTGCACAGTTTATCAGCAGGGTTGGATTGGCAAGGCAGGCACTTGGGCAATGGCCGATAGGCCGGTATCTGAGTTGCAGCTGTACTCTGCTTTTTTGGCCAGCGTGGTGGCCGATTTGGGCTCTGTCTGTGCCAGTGGGGGCCTGAGCAGCATTTCCTGAGGCAGATCGACCTTCATTACCTTCCTTTTACCAACGGGGTAGAGGAGTCATTCCCAGTCTCGCTGGACAGGCATATTAATGTATGCAGGTTGAGCAGGAGCAGGGGGCTAGGGCAGAAGTGGTCTCATTTTTATTCAGGTGTGGTTATCCATTGTCAACTAATTCAAACACAAAGAGTCTTGACAACACTTACATATTTTTTCAAGTCAGTGAAGTTAGAAAAACATGCTTCTTTTTGAGAAAGCCCCCTCCTTTTAATAATACTTAAAACACTGAAGCTGTGTTTTGCGAATAGGCGCAATATACAAATGTGGGACACTTTTTGTTATGGTTCCCTGGACTATTTTTGATCCTAATCCAACCCTTCTTATCAGTAGTGCTACTTAAACCTAGACCTGGGAAAAGTTTGCGGAGTTCCAATATGTGGAACTTCGCAAAGTGACAAAAAGACTCTACGCGGAGTTCTGCCAGCGTCAGAGTGCATTAGGGTCATTTTGAGCGCCGGGTGTTTGTCCCGCACTGTAAAATCGTCGCGAAAAGCGCCATGCACAGCGCACAACTTCCTTTCCGCTGCTCAAGTAGATTTTCTATTCTAGCGGCAGCTTTCTCAACATGAACGGAAGGTTTCTCAATGTGAGTGGTCATGACCTGCTGTGACCACTTGCATTGAGAAATATGACCGCCGCATTAAGAAATCTCACCGGGAGGTTGATTTTCTCGCTCACAAACTAGACCTTGGCGAGCACGAGCAAGGAAAAATCTAGCCCGGAGGTGAATATTCCTCACTCGCACTCGCCAACTTGATGTTAACAAGCTCAGTCGAGGAAAAAAACTGCTCCGCGTAGTAGAGTTTTTGGGAACTCTGAGTGCTCCGTTAAGTGCAGAGTGCAGAAAACTCAGCAAACTCCTGCAATAGAGTGGAATTCACCGCCCAGGGTTACTTAAACTTTCGGGGTATTCAGGACACGTGGCTTCACATGTGGAAGTTCTGTGGCTGACCTTATGATGTGGTTTTGGTGGCAGAGGTGCTTTTTTACGAGGTAAGCCAGTCCTTGATCAAGTACGGATTTATGTACAGAGCAGATGTTTTACAAATGTGAATATTTGTTTCAAGAGGCGAGTGCGTGGCTTAAGACGAGTTTGGTCCTACTCCTATTTGGCCAGATTGAAGATAATGTAAGCAGCGCGGTTTGATAAGCCTCTGAGTCAGTAGGGAAGGCAGTGGAGAAGTTAAAAATGGCAGTACTCAAGGACTACCAGGGCAGTGATGGTTTAAATAGTAAATTGCTGTCACAGTGTGAATATCGTATGCCCCTTTGCAGGACTTTCAGATATTAAACATATCTGGTTTAAGTGAATACGTTGAGATTGTTGGGGAAAGTGACTGTCAAGTTGCATAAGTTAAAGAACAAGGAAGGTGGCTGAGCAAATGATGTCAGAGGATGGAGCTGGAGAGAGAATGACTTTGAGAATCCATGGATTTTCAATCAGACTCAATTTGACGAGCTCATCATGCTTGTTTATCAAATAATTTGCTATTTGGTGGAGATCTCCCTAATTTTGTCTGCAAGCATTTTGGAAGTGGGCCTGGTGCTCCTTGACATAGTCTGCTATGAGCTTAAATGCAAGAATGTGCTGGTGGAACCCTGGGTGACGTTACAGAAAATCCAGCCATTGAAAGATAAGAGTTGACCCAATTTAGCAGAGCATGAGAGATTGGATAATAAAGATTAAATATCTAAACAACAAGAGAGGAAAGGGTCAGATTGTCACTCTTACACCCCTTAAGTCAAATGTATTAAACAACAAAAGAGTAACCAAATAGACTAGTGGCTCAGATATAAGTTTTGTTACCACAACCAAATGAAAAGTGGGTGAAATTAGTCAGAATCACTGTGAAAATGAACCCTCGGGCACCAACAAAGTCAGTGACCAGTTTCATCATTGGGTTCTTGTTGTAGGCAAGTGCATTAGTGCCCTGTTGTGAAATGAGTGAATTAAAAGAAAATGTAACTGTTTTCTAACCAAAAATTTTTAATAAAGGGACAGTTCACCTTCACTAAAAACAAAGTGAATACGGACAACAGATGGTTAGGTCAATTTGAACCAAAGTGTCCTAAAAAGATAGTAACGTGGTCAACATGTTTCTGCTTTCACGAGCTCATTCCGCTCAGCTTTCGTCAGGACCACACACCCGGTCCCGAGCTTCAGTCTTGTTCGGGCTGTGGATGTGATTGCAGTAGGTCAAGCTGCGGGCTGTCGCCTGGATAGAAGTAAGTGGCTTTCGCAAATAAGATACTTTAAGACGTATTTCTAGTCCATTGAAATGCGTAAATTGACCGGACAACTATTTCGAGTATACTGTGCTCGACTAATGATAGTGAGTCGTTCTATTTTTACAGAGAATCCGGGCATGAAGGTTTCCCCTGCCACGAGCCCACGTTGTAATTTCAACGTATACAATTAGTGAGTTTCCTTCTTTTCCCCCTTCCCTGTTTTTATAATCATATCTTCCATTGCATATGGTGTGGTTTATTTTCTTACGGGCACTTAAAAATTGTGAACCTCTGTTAGCCATATACCATTAAGGGTGACGGCTGTCAAATACAGAAGGTTAATAATGCTGGAGCTTTTTCATAAAAAAAACAGCCCGCTATATATACATTTGACGGATCGACACACTGAATAGAGTGCCGCAGTCCGAACGAAGAGCATGTATGTTTGGGATTAGAATGCCTCCACAAGCAAACTCAGTGAGTGCTGTGCAGAGTGTTTGCTCTCTCACACAATGAATGTATGGTATTTTCTGGTGGAATTAGTTTTGTTACACTATACCAACTAGTCTTTTTTCTGAAATGATGGACTGGTAACGTAGCATCTCGACATTTGGATGGCTATGTGTGCAATTAGAATCAACCTTGTTGCCCTGAATATGATCGTAAAATCCTTTGAACTAATGCGATACTAACAGGAAATAGTCCCTATTAGACACCACTCATCTACAACTGATCTATAGATATGTGATTTATGATTGGCAATTAGATTATAAAATGTCCTGAAGCTATGCAACTTTTTTGTTAATAAGACGTCTTTGATATACCATAAACGAACAGTTACTTAACAACGCCTTAAATTAATTTATGCCACACCATAAATATACGATCTAATATGTATCCCATGTAATGTGAAACATAACATGCTTCAGCACATCATAAATTATCAGCCATGATGTTTTGGTAAACAACAGGCCCTCTAAGCTGACTAAATGAATATGCTTGTGGACTTATTAGACAATTTGATTTAAAATAAATTGGATGTTTTTTCGCCAACTGGCTAATAAGATACACATTTTAATACCTAATACGGTTCTTTGCCCAGGTCGAATACCCAATCTACCAACGCGGAATATTTCTTGTACGTAAAACAGCACGTTTTTTGGAAGGATTATAGAAATTCCAGGTAATTAAACCAGCTACATTGCTTGCTATGTGATGTAGAGATCTTTACAGGACAGCCATATGTCAATTGGCCGTGAAAATAGTGAAAACAATAAAATGCCCACAACACCATTATAATCATGTGAACAGAATGCTGATTATATAATTGAACTGTTTTTACCTGAGCACAAAAAGAGACTGGTCAAAAAAACATCGCCCAAATGCCAGTGCAGCATTAAAAATAGATAGGTATGACACAATGGATGTCAACTTTGAAGCAATGATTGTTAGTCTAGATAAACTTTATTATAGCGCTTGCTGATGTGAACTAAAATTGAGGCCTAAAATAAGACAGACTAATACAGCTGGAATATCATTGTACTTCCGTGGCTCAATTAGCCAAGTCTCGACGATCTTTAAATAGATCAGACATAGCCACCACTTGTGTAATTAACACAGGCAATCTGTGAGAATAGTAGAGTAACTGTTATTTCATGAATGAATAAGAATGTAAACATAAAAAATGAAATGTTTATGGCTATTGCAAATAAATGTTTGATCTGAAACTGAAGGTTTGAAACTTGAAGGGTCACTTAATGGACCCGACTCAATAATGCTGATCTCATTTAAATATAATTTGTTATATAATACCAATTAGGATTTGTTTGAAATATAGAATTTTGAGGTGTGCCACATCTGTTGAATGTTAGAGTTAATATTCATTCAATATAGAGGTTGATTTAGAATATTGGTCTAAATCTAAACTAAGTAAGGGTGTTATAGGTTCAGTGATTAATTTAATACAATTTATATGCTATAGAATGTTTTTTAACGATAACTCTATATCATTTTTAGGGTCTTCAGATATTGTCCTTTGTCCTGGAGATGGTCTCAACAATGAACATATAGGAGACCGAAACGTCGACTGACGCTTTTCCTGCCTCGATTAATTGATTATTTGTAATTAGGCAGGAAAGCGCTAACAATTGTTCCAAAGAAGTGTTCATTTGATTGTCCAGTATCTACTTCTTGTAACATTGTTGACATTTACTCTGTACCCTTTTTAATAATTTTTAGAGTATTAAATACGATTTTCCATATACACCCGGCACCTCTGCTATTCTTCTTTTTTCTGTTCACTTACTGTGACTGCTTTAAAATATATGAATTTTTGCTGTTGCACTTTTGCACTTTTGGCCTCAATTGTGGTGGGTCACGAACTAGGATCGAAAGCTTTCAGCTTTAACTAACTCTTATAAAATCCCTTGACGGTACCTTTACCCTTCCATACTTTGGAGTAGGACTCCTGTCACATTTCTTTACTGTTGCTCAGGCTGGAGAGAATAAGTAAATCTAACTCCTCCAAAGTACAACACTTTCCCTACAGTTGCTTACATTTGAGTGGGAATAGTAAATCTGTCTTCTCCAAAGCAAAATACCTACTCAACTATGCAGTTTGAGTTTTAGTAGTATTCTCTTTAATATATGTGTTGTTTGTATGTTTTGTTTGCAGGAATTAAAATAGTATGTTCATTGTTTTCAAGTGTCTATTAAATTGAAATTAGAATTGTTTTTTAAGTTCCATGTGTTCAGGATTTTATTTCTTCTTGTTTGCAGGAGTTAAAATAGTATGTTTTTTGTTTTCCATTGTCTAGTAAATTGAAATTAGAATTGTTCTTAAGTTGCATGTGTTCAGGATTTTATTTCTACCTGTGCTTTTGACTTTTTTATGATTTTAGTTGAAGATTTAAAAAAATGTTTTTAGTTGTTTTAGTAGTGTTTTATACGTATTTGTTATTTAACTGTAAAATATCTATTTAACTTAATGTTATAATGAAGAGGTCAAAATATCCCCATGTATAAAGCACAAGTATTGTTTTTGTAAAAAAAATACAACATATTTAGTTTGGGCCACGGTCACATGGAAAAACATTTTTGTTTGCTTATAACCTTGGCACCTTTTGATGAATCTTTACAAACGTTTCCAAAAAAAGTTCATTCACCTCAGCTCCTTACTTGAAAGTTTTGGGGTGATCCGTCAAGTGGGAGCAAGGAAAACGGGTGCTTCTAAACATTTTTTCTCCATGAAATTTTCTAGAGGAAATTTAGAAACAGCTAGAGCCCAAACGGCTAAACAGAATGACACCAAATTTGACAGAACACTAGATTGCAGTCCAGAAAGTGTGCTTTTTGTGATTCAGTGTAAATTTGTTCAGTAGTTTTTGAGAAATCAAGGTTAAAAGTTTATGTATATATCATGCCGGAGAACAAAAGACAGAATCTGATTGGCTGTCACTTCATCAACAAAGCCATTTTAGGACTCAGGGACTCACTCCTCTGTCCTGTGAAAAGATTATTAAAAAAGCAAATAGGGGGCAGGGTAGGGATATCCTGCCCCCCATGTCTGGTCGGGGTCCCAGACAAGAGTTCCACCCCCCAAGACCCTAAACCATTTTTTAGGTCTCACCTGCCAATGCGCTTGCGCATTGTTGGCGAGATTATACTAAGGGCAAAAGAACAGTCTACCAAAACAGCGGATTATACACAGTTCATGTGAGACAGGCACGTGCACGAGGCCAGCCACGTCACACACCACCATTTGTCTGTGCCTCGCATCAGACTTCAAATGCTGCCGCTCCCTCCCCAATCACACTTCAAAGCTGCCGCTCCCCCGCCCCCGCGTGCACATCGCACACCACCACTCTCCTACTTCCCCTCCCACCTCCCATGGCCGCTCTTCCCATTCACGCGATCTGCAGGTCTGCTCATTCCCTCCCACCCTTCCTTTGATGTCCCCATCAGACTTCAAAGGAATTCGCTCCCGAACTTGCTGGCCTTGCTCTTGTGAACAAGCACCCCTACCGCTACCCACCCAACCCTGCCACGCAATGCCAAAAGCTTGTTCCTAACGCGACCCGTAACAAGCACCGATACCGCTACCCACCCCCGCCACGCAATACCGAGAGATTGTTCCTAACGCGACCGACAACAAGCACCCACACCGCTCCCTCCCGCCACGCAATGCCGAGAGCTTGTTTTGCCATGGCACCAACAAGGCGTTCCAAATAGTCACCGATTACTAACAAAAGTAGACTTTTATTCCTTAATGAACACTCAAAGCGGTTGACTTCTCCCGTCCTAACACACATGGTTGCTTGGACAGGAAGCAGTGTGACTCACACAATAATCTCCCGGAAACAAAGGTTCCAGTTTCCATCAAGTTGTAACACTACAAGAAAAGTCCTTCATACACAAGGAATACGTCCATGACTCGAACGTAGCTGCACAGGTGGGACGCGTTCAGCAAATCATCCTGAAAGCACTATTCAGATGCCCGTGCACTCGCCCAGTGATCGTTTCAACGCTCAGGTCACAGCCGCCAGTCTTGCCAAATGGGGCCATCTTGGAACTGGCTGAGTTCCCTTACTGAGATGGAAGTATTACCGTACTTTAGTCAGAAGACATTTGTGGAAGCACTCCATTCAAACAGGTTAAAAAAGGCTGCCATCTTGAATGAGGATATTAACAGCAGATGATAATGACAGCTTGAACAACAAGCTAAAAAGCTCGATGGCATATAGCTCAACACGCATTTCCACTTTCACTTTTGCAATGCTATCACGGTTTGCATCGTTATGCAAAAGGCTCCCAGTTTTCTTTTTTTACTGATTTTTACCGTAAAATACTGACAGAAATCATTGTGTTTCTTATCTGTATTTTTTTTTTAAAGTGCAAAAATACAGAAAATTGTGTATCTTTGGATTGACTCCCATGCTGTTATTCACTAATTCTATGTCATTAGCTATTCGGTTTGACAGCATGGGTGAGTTAAAAAAAAGTATGTGATTTCCTTAAAAGTTTGCATGCTTTAATATAAACCTATGCTATAATGCTAATATTTTCATGTAGGTGCTATTTTTTTGTGCTTTGTAAGAAGCTAAACCCGCATGCAGCAAAGTATAAGTGCATATTTATTAAATAAATAAGTGCGGAAATATACAA
Organism: Lissotriton vulgaris; assembly: GCF_964263255.1. Classification (NCBI taxonomy): domain Eukaryota; kingdom Metazoa; phylum Chordata; class Amphibia; order Caudata; family Salamandridae; genus Lissotriton; species Lissotriton vulgaris. Next base: position 1,023,959,657 of record NC_141693.1, read on the forward strand.
ATTACAACTTCAATTATTCACAAAACAAATATGGATAAATACTGATAGGATACCACTCAGTGCCACATAATTACATGCCACATAATTACACTGCACTCAATGCAACATACACTCCAAATACCACTCAGTACCACATAATTACACTCCACATAATTACACTGCACTCAATGCAACATGCATTCCAAATACCACTCCGTGCCACATAATTATATGCCACATAATTACACTGCACTCAATGCAACATACACTCCAAATCCCACTCAGTGCCACATAATTACAATGCTCTCAATGCAACATACACTACAAATCCCACTCAGTGCCACATAATTGCACGCCACTTAATTACACAGCACTCAATGCAACATACACTCCAAATACCACTCAGTGCCACATAATTACACACCACATAAGTACACTGCACTCAATGCCACATACACTCCAAATACCACTAAGTGCCACATAATTACACGCCACATAATTACACTCCAATCAATGCAACATACATTCCAAATACCACTCAGTGTCACATAAATACACCCACCCCCGCCACGCAATGCCAAAAGCTTGTTCCTAACGCGACCCGTAACAAGCACCGATACATAATTACACGCCACATAATTACACTCCAATCAATGCAACATACATTCCAAATACCACTCAGTGTCACTAAATACACGCCACATAATTCACTGCACTCAATGCAACATAGATTCCAAATACCACTCAGTGCCACATACTTATACACCACATAATTACACTGCACTCAATGCATCATACACTCCAAATCCCACTCAGTGTCACATAATTACACGCCACATAATTACACAGCACTCAATGCAACATACACTCCAAATACCACTCAGTGCCACATAATTGCACGCAACATAATTACACAGCACACAATGCAACATACACTCCAAATACCACTCAGTGCCACATAATTACATGACACATAATTACACTGCACTCAATGCCACATACACTCCAAATATAATTACACGACCCATAATTACACTGCAATCAATGCAACATACATTCCAAATACCACTCAGTGTCACATAAATACACGCCACATAATTAAACTGCACTCAATGCAACACAGACTCCAAATACCACTCAGTGCCACATAGTTACACTGCACTCGATGCAACATACACTCCAAATCCCACTCAGTGCCACATATTTACACAGCACTCAATGCAACATACACTCCAAATACCACTCAGTACCACATAATTACACACCACATAATTACACTGCACTCAATGCAACATACACTCCAAAAACCACTCAGGGCCACATAGTTTTATGCAACATAATTACACTGCACTCAATGCAACATACACTCCTAATACCACTCAGTGCCACATAATTACGCACCACATAATTACACTCTACTGAATACAACAGACACTCCACACAATACCACTCAGTGCCACATAATTATATGCTACATAATTACACTGCACTCAATGCAACATACGCTCCAAACAATACCACTCAGTGCCACATAATTAGACGACACACAATTACACTCTACTGAATACAACATACACTCCTCATAATACCACTCAGTGCCACATAATTACACGCTACATAATTGCACTCTACTCAATGCAACATAAATACACTTCACATAATACCATACAGTGCCACATAAGTATATGCTACATAATTGCACTGCACTCAATGCAACATACACTCCAAATAATAACACTCAGTACCACATAATTACACGCCACATAATTACACTCTACTGAATACAACATAGCCTTCCCATAATACCACTCAGTGCTACATAATTATATGCAACATAATTACACTGCACTCAATGCAACAGACACTCCAAATACCACTCAGTGCCACATAATTACACTCTACTGAATGCAAACACACTCCACACAATACCACTCAGTGCCACATAATTATATGCTACATAATTACACTGCACTCAATGCAACATACACCCCAAACAATACCACTGAGTGCCATATAATTATATGCTACATAATTACACCACACTCAATGCAACATACAATCCAAGTGCCACTCAGTGCCACATAATTACACCTCACAAAATTACACTCTACAGAATACAACATACACTCCCCACATTTCCACTCAGTGCCACATAATTACACGCCACATAATTACACTCTTCTCAATGCAACGTAAATACACTCCACATAATACCACTCAGTGCCATATAATTACACACCTCATACTTACACTCTACTCAATGCAACATAAATACACTTTATCCATCTGTCTATCTATCTATCGCCATCACTCTATCTGTCTATCTATCGCACTCAGTCTATCTATCGCCATCACTCTATCTATCTATCTATCTATCTATCTATCTATCTATCTATCTATCTATCTATCTATCTATCTATCTATCTATCTATCTATCTATCTATCTATCTATCTATCTATCGATCGCCCTCACTCTATCTATCTATCTATCTATCTATCTATCTATCTATCTATCTATCTATCTATCTATCTATCTATCTATCTATCTATCTATCTATCTATCTATCTATCTATCTATCTATCTATCTATCTATCTATCTATCTATCTATCGCCCTCATTCTATTTCTCTTTCCTTCATCGATATGTCTCTGTCTCCCGTGTTTCTATTCCATCCGTCTCCTGTGCATCTCTTTCTTCCACCTGTCTCTTGTGCATCTATGCTGTGTCTTTTCTCTCCCATGAACAGTAGCAGCCGGTAGTGGGAGTACCGGCCGGGCGGTGACGTGGAGAGGGGGAGGGGCAGGGGGGGTAGTAATTTATGGATTACGGAGTTTAACAGGTAAGTAAACATATAAATAAATAAAATGAATTTTGTTGCATGCACTGCGTAACCAAATGCGATGCTGTGCGCGCAATGAAATTTGTTTTATTTATTTATATGTTTACTTACCTGTTAAACTCCGTAATCTATACATTACTTCCCCCCACCCTGCCCCTCCCCCTCCCCACGTCACCGCCCGGCAGGTACTCCCACTACCGGCCGCGGCTGCCCATGAACCTCTGCCGCCCGTGCTTCCCTGCCCTAGTTACTACCTTCTAGGTTGTAAAGGCATTTTAGTAATTGTCTTCCTTCCGGTGAAGCATAAAAGTTATCACTATACCGTCCTAAATCGATATAGACATACTTTATACTATTTCTCCCTGATTTCCCGAATTTTTCCCATTCCAGTAGGCAAGCACGCTTAGCGTGTGGAGGAGGGGGAGTGGGGGGGTGCAAACTCTGGAAAATACATTACATCACAGGCTACATGCATTCACAATAACACAGCAAGGCTTTGTTGAAGTACTCTGCAAACAGAAATTTCACTGAACGCCAAATTGGCCTACTGTGAAAGGAAATATACAAGTGAATGTTCAACATTGTACATAGGTGTTGTGGACTACACTTAATTTATAATGTCTTCTATGATTATCAACCCTCTGCATGGCACTTAATCAATACGTCCCTTTGCACATTTTAACACCTTGCATGCTGCCCTGATTTCTACCCGGTGCTGCACATTCCATAACTGGGTGTGGTCGTGACGGAACCATTCGGTCATCCGTCACAAGCATCGAAGGGGTTAATCAAACTTTTGTTGGAGGTTTTACTTGATATAATAGATGTTTCCATAAGCCATGTCCTGCGCCCTCACTCGTGTGTGCCGTCTCCATCCCCCCACGCCCTCCCTGCCCATCGGTCTATTTGGTATGTGTATAGTCGCACTGTGATTTACATTTCTTTTAAGATATTTACTTAAACTGTTTTGCTCGTAGCGTTCTCCTTTTCAGTCGATCCCCTTCTGTTCCTTCCCCATCTCTACTTCTCTTGACATTTTTTCCTCCTCTTTGTTACTCTCCAACTATTTATATTATTCTTCATCTGACTTCATCCATTCTCTCATTCTATTTTGTTCTATGTCAGTTTATATGTTTGCTTACTACTGTGTTTCTCTTTCCCTTCCTTTATTTTATACCCTTTCGCACTTTAAATCCCAGTTTCTAGTTCTGTTTCTTGTGCCCCTCCTGTGTCCCCCCATTCCCATCTGATTCCCTTCTTGTTCACTTATTCCGAGCGCTCACTCTTTACTGCACCCATCTGTAAAGGGCACACCTTGCCCCCTCCCACACTCTTGCTTTTGTCTTTCTACCTTTGTGAAGCAGAAGCCACAGGGGGCAGGGAGAGATTGGGGAGGGGACATGCAGAATGGGGGAGGGGGTTAATTGCAATCAATAATGTTCCTGTGTTTTCTTCCCTCTCCTGGGATGCCACAATGAGAGACCTCAACAGGCTCTTGCTCACAAGGGACTTAATTAACACCCCCTGCCTGTCTGGCACTAACTGTGCACTATCTTCCCCCAGCACACATCTCCAGTCGTCTGCGTGTTTGTCCCCCCATCCCCTCTTGGTCTGCACCCCCCTGAACTGCGTTCACTGGCATTCCACCGTGCCCCAGACATCCCATATCTTCACAAATTCCTGGGGCATCCCCAGCCTTTGTACACCAGTTTTTCCAGGGCTCAACACCTCTACATTTCCTTCGTCCAGCCGTACACTCTTGGTCTGTCAGTATTTCCCCATTTCCGCACAATTTATCTTTTGGCCAGTAGGTATCCCAGGTCACACACACACACACACACACACACAACCAAACACACACACAACCACACACACAACTCCACACACACAATCCC